>NW_024387423.1:1355487-3755487 GCF_900408965.1 Simochromis diagramma | reverse complement strand
AGAGTCGAGAGAGCCGGGAACTTGTGAGGTGTACATGTCCTGGTGAGCCTCCACCGTTTATAGGTGGGTGCAGCCTCGACTGTACAGAGACAGACCAGACCAGCTGCACCACACAGACACTTCAAACCTCATCTGAGGACAAAAAACATATACTTACATATATATATACATCTTACTATTAAAAAATAATAAAGTTAGGGTTCCTTTACAATGTCAGAAGGAGGGAGGCACTAAGGCACCGCCTTCCGCCCCTCGACGCCCTCGCGGTGCCCCCTCCTTCTGACAGGAACTTCTTTCAGACCAGGTATGAATGATGCCTGAGTGGACATACAAAACTCACAAGTTCCTGGCTCTCACGGCTCCTCTGAAGAGGGTTAGTCCAAGAAGGAGGGGCATCGCGAGGGGCGTCGAGGGACGGGGGACTGTGCCTCACTGCCCTCGCCTTCTACAAGAAACCACTCTTCAACAGAGTCGAGAGAGCCGGGAACTTGTGAGGTGTACATGTCCTGGTGAGCCTCCACCGTTTATAGGTGGGTGCAGCCTCGACTGTACAGAGACAGACCAGACCAGCTGCACCACACAGACACTTCAAACCTCATCTGAGGACCAAAAAGCATATACATACATATATATATACATCTTACTATTAAAAAATAATAAAGTTAGGGTTCCTTTACAATGTCAGAAGGAGGGAGGCACTAAGGCACCGCCTTCCGCCCCTCGACGCCCTCGCGGTGCCCCCTCCTTCTGACAGGAACTTCTTACAGACCAGGTATGAATGATGCCTGAGTGGACATACAAAACTCACAAGTTCCTGGCTCTCACGGCTCCTATGCAGAGGGTTAGTCGAAGAAGGAGGTGCATCGCGAGGGGCGTCGGGGGACGGGGGACTGTGCCTCACTGCCCTCCCCTTCTACAAGAAACCACTCTTCAACAGAGTCGAGAGAGCCGGGAACTTGTGAGGTGTACATGTCCTGGTGAGCCTCCACCGTTTATAGGTGGGTGCAGCCTCGACTGTACAGAGACAGACCAGACCAGCTGCACCACACAGACACTTCAAACCTCATCTGAGGACCAAAAAGCATATACATACATATATATATACATCTTACTATTAAAAATATAATAAAGTTAGGGTTCCTTTACAATGTCAGAAGGAGGGAGGCACTAAGGCACCGCCTTCCGCCCCTCGACGCCCTCGCGGTGCCCCCTCCTTCTGACAGGAACTTCCTACAGACCAGGTATGAATGATGCCTGAGTGGACATACAAAACTCACAAGTTCCTGACTCTCACGGCTCCTATGCAGAGGGTTAGTCGAAGAAGGAGGGGCATCGCGAGGGGCGTCGGGGGACGGGGGACTGTGCCTCACTGCCCTCCCCTTCTACAAGAAACCACTCTTCAACAGAGTCGAGAGAGCCGGGAACTTGTGAGGTGTACATGTCCTGGTGAGCCTCCACCGTTTATAGGTGGGTGCAGCCTCGACTGTACAGAGACAGACCAGACCAGCTGCACCACACAGACACTTCAAACCTCATCTGAGGACAAAAAAGCATATACATACATATATATACATCTTACTATTAAAAATATAATAAAGTTAGGGTTCCTTTACAATGTCAGAAGGAGGGAGGCACTAAGGCACCGCCTTCCGCCCCTCGACGCCCTCGCGGTGCCCCCTCCTTCTGACAGGAACTTCTTACAGACCAGGTATGAATGATGCCTGAGTGGACATACAAAACTCACAAGTTCCTGACTCTCACGGCTCCTATGCAGAGGGTTAGTCGAAGAAGGAGGGGCATCGCGAGGGGCGTCGGGGGACGGGGGACTGTGCCTCACTGCCCTCCCCTTCTACAAGAAACCACTCTTCAACAGAGTCGAGAGAGCCGGGAACTTGTGAGGTGTACATGTCCTGGTGAGCCTCCACCGTTTATAGGTGGGTGCAGCCTCGACTGTACAGAGACAGACCAGACCAGCTGCACCACACAGACACTTCAAACCCCATCTGAGGACCAAAAAGCATATACATACATATATATATACATCTTACTATTAAAAAATTAATAAAGTTAGGGTTCCTTTACAATGTCAGAAAGAGGAAGGCACTAAGGCACCGCCTTCCGCCCCTCGACGCCCTCGCGGTGCCCCCTCCTTCTGACAGGAACTTCCTACAGACCAGGTATGAATGATGCCTGAGTGGACATACAAAACTCACAAGTTCCTGACTCTCACGGCTCCTATGCAGAGGGTTAGTCGAAGAAGGAGGTGCATCGCGAGGGGCGTCGGGGGACGGGGGACTGTGCCTCACTGCCCTCCCCTTCTACAAGAAACCACTCTTCAACAGAGTCGAGAGAGCCGGGAACTTGTGAGGTGTACATGTCCTGGTGAGCCTCCACCGTTTATAGGTGGGTGCAGCCTCGACTGTACAGAGACAGACCAGACCAGCTGCACCACACAGACACTTCAAACCTCATCTGAGGACCAAAAAGCATATACATACATATATATACATCTTACTATTAAAAATATAATAAAGTTAGGGTTCCTTTACAATGTCAGAAGGAGGGAGGCACTAAGGCACCGCCTTCCGCCCCTCGACGCCCTCGCGGTGCCCCCTCCTTCTGACAGGAACTTCTTACAGACCAGGTATGAATGATGCCTGAGTGGACATACAAAACTCACAAGTTCCTGGCTCTCACGGCTCCTATGCAGAGGGTTAGTCGAAGAAGGAGGTGCATCGCGAGGGGCGTCGGGGGACGGGGGACTGTGCCTCACTGCCCTCCCCTTCTACAAGAAACCACTCTTCAACAGAGTCGAGAGAGCCGGGAACTTGTGAGGTGTACATGTCCTGGTGAGCCTCCACCGTTTATAGGTGGGTGCAGCCTCGACTGTACAGAGACAGACCAGACCAGCTGCACCACACAGACACTTCAAACCTCATCTGAGGACAAAAAACATATACTACATATATATACATCTTACTATTAAAAATATAATAAAGTTAGGGTTCCTTTACAATGTCAGAAGGAGGGAGGCACTAAGGCACCGCCTTCCGCCCCTCGACGCCCTCGCGGTGCCCCCTCCTTCTGACAGGAACTTCTACAGACCAGGTATGAATGATGCCTGAGTGGACATACAAAACTCACAAGTTCCTGGCTCTCACGGCTCCTATGCAGAGGGTTAGTCGAAGAAGGAGGGGCATCGCAAGGGGCGTCGGGGGACGGGGGACTGTGCCTCACTGCCCTCCCCTTCTACAAGAAACCACTCTTCAACAGAGTCGAGAGAGCCGGGAACTTGTGAGGTGTACATGTCCTGGTGAGCCTCCACCGTTTATAGGTGGGTGCAGCCTCGACTGTACAGAGACAGACCAGACCAGCTGCACCACACAGACACTTCAAACCCATCTGAGGACCAAAAATACATACATATATATATACATCTTACTATTAAAAAATAATAAAGTTAGGGTTCCTTTACAATGTCAGAAGGAGGGAGGCACTAAGGCACCGCCTTCCGCCCCTCGACGCCCTCGCGGTGCCCCCTCCTTCTGACAGGAACTTCTTACAGACCAGGTATGAATGATGCCTGAGTGGACATACAAAACTCACAAGTTCCTGGCTCTCACGGCTCCTATGCAGAGGGTTAGTCGAAGAAGGAGGGCATCGCGAGGGGCGTCGGGGGACGGGGGACTGTGCCTCACTGCCCTCCCCTTCTACAAGAAACCACTCTTCAACAGAGTCGAGAGAGCCGGGAACTTGTGAGGTGTACATGTCCTGGTGAGCCTCCACCGTTTATAGGTGGGTGCAGCCTCGACTGTACAGAGACAGACCAGACCAGCTGCACACACAGACACTTCAAACCCATCTGAGGACAAAAAACATATACTTACATATATATATACATCTTACTATTAAAAATATAATAAAGTTAGGGTTCCTTTACAATGTCAGAAGGAGGGAGGCACTAAGGCACCGCCTTCCGCCCCTCGACGCCCTCGCGGTGCCCCCTCCTTCTGACAGGAACTTCCTACAGACCAGGTATGAATGATGCCTGAGTGGACATACAAAACTCACAAGTTCCTGACTCTCACGGCTCCTATGCAGAGGGTTAGTCGAAGAAGGAGGTGCATCGCGAGGGGCGTCGGGGGACGGGGGACTGTGCCTCACTGCCCTCCCCTTCTACAAGAAACCACTCTTCAACAGAGTCGAGAGAGCCGGGAACTTGTGAGGTGTACATGTCCTGGTGAGCCTCCACCGTTTATAGGTGGGTGCAGCCTCGACTGTACAGAGACAGACCAGACCAGCTGCACCACACAGACACTTCAAACCTCATCTGAGGATAAAAAACATATACATACACATATATATATATATATATATATATATATATATTCAAACCTCAAGGACAAAAACCAGAGGACAAAAACTACAAGAACAACATAAATATGGAGAAAACTAACCTTAGAAACATGCAGGGTGACAGGAGACAGCAGCACTGCAGACATGAGGACAGGCAGACAGTTCAGGCTGTGTGACAGTCAAGTTCACTCCTATATATGACCTCCTATCGCAGAATGCGTTACTGTGACAACGGAGGCTTTGTGCTTTGAAGTGTGGTGATTGGTGACGTCATTGGAACGGCCTGTGATCTTACGTCACACTAGCCCGGATAAATTTGAAAAAGGTGTTTTCGTCTGAAAACGCTCGTGTCCAGACTACCGTTTTCACAGAGTTGTGCGTCCACATTGAAAACGCTGACGCTTACGTTCCAGTACTGCGCATGCGTGAAACGCAAGGTGACTCGACCTGCCTCATTTCTGTCTGCCGTTTATCCGATTGTTCAGTCCGACATCACTAGCCGTGTCTGGGTCTAAACTCCGCTGCAGGTCCATATAGCAAACGATCACTATGGCATTACTGAGAGTTGAAAAACTGTCTAAAGTCTTTCATCTTTAATAAAATGATCAGCGTTCTGGTCTACCAGGTGTAACAATTCAGTTTAACATCCAGGCATCCATGAAAACGGAATTTATGACATTTAACGGTGTTAGAAGTTAGCAGGGAGTTAGCTCGCTAGCTTCTATCTAGAATTTAGAATAGCCTTTATTGTCATTGTACAGAGTACAATGAAATTTGAGTGCCACTCCCTTGGTGCAAGTTTCAATAATAAATATAAATGTAAAATATAAAAAGTACAAAAAAACAATCGTAAGTACTCAAACATAGTATGTACAATATATACAGGATAGCAGCATTAATATAATGACAGTATGAATAGCAGCATAATATAATGACAGTGACGGTATGGAATAGGTTCAATTGTTTTTGTGCTTATTTACTACGGTGGTAGCTCTGGGAAAGAAGCTATCTAAATACAATATAGCATGTCCTGACTGCGGGGTTTTGGAAACAAATTAAAACGTACAGCTCTGCTATCACTTCCAGCATAAATGAAGACAGAAAACTAAACAGCAGTGACGTTTGTAGGGTTACTGAAGTTGGGCTAGCTGGTATATAATGATGTGCTACGTGACCGCTAGCGACACAGCTATGTTAGCATAATATAAACAAGCTAACTTTTTTTCCACTCGATAAAAGTTAACGTGAGTGTTCTCGGTGGTCAGAAACAAATGTAATCGCATGGCAGGATGCTGTAAAAGGACCAAACTTCAGCCAGGAGAACAACTGAGATAATCCATCCACAACACGAGGTTAGTCATTCATATACTGCTGCATGGGCTGGGCTGTAGTTACATCGTAAGGTTTTAAAAACTGAGCTTAAATAAATGATTAGTGGTAATAAAAGCCGAGGTAGGTCAACAGTGATCACTGACTGAGCTTTTTGAGATCAAATAGAAGAAAATAAATAACATTAAACATGTTAACAACACAAAAGCCATATTAAACGTAGACTACTTTAGACCCGGAAGTAGGATTCGTCGCGGCATCACTGAACAACCGGATTTACTTCGGGCTCTTTGAAACGTCGCGGCAAAATGTCGAGGAAAAGGGACGAGTTCTTTTAAATGGACTAACAATGAGGTGGAGTTGTTGCTGCAAGTAATACAAAAGTACAAAGTTGCAAAAGCGATTGAGAATTAAAGAATTTGAAGAAAAGCTATCTGGAGCATGTACAAACTGATATTAATCTTTAACGGGGCTGTCACAATTTATCACATGATTGCATCACTTGACTACGCTATGTCCACATGTATGGGTATTTTTGAAAACGTAGATTTTTCTATGCGTTTGTACCTTTCGTCCACACGTTTCGGCCACTGAAAACGGAGAGTTTTAAAAATTCCTGCCTGGGTGGAGATTTTCAAGAACTCCGTTTTTGCGTTTACTATGGACAAGGAAAACGGAGAAAACGCAGGGTCAAAGGTGTGCGCCTTTTTTGACGTCACACTGTGCGCCAAGTTATTGTTTCGGTGAAATTAATTTCTACAATGACAAAATACTGTTAATTTTACTCTCTGTAGTGTTTAAATGCTTACATACACAGACAGTTACTGTCCCTCCACACATAGGACTCAGTTCTGCTTCTTTGCGCCGCCATCTTTGTTTACTCTTTCCCGCCCAGGCGTCTGGACGTCTGATTGGCCAACATTTCTACACGGTTAGGAATATATCGCCACCTGTTGTTTTGGCATGCTCCTGGCAGCATTTTCCTTCGTTTTTGGTGTTGAGGTGTGGATGGGATTTTTTAAAAAAACGAAAAATCTCAGTTTTCAGAAATACGTGTGGACGTAGTCTACAATGTATCATTGTTTTTAAAAAAGGCTCCAGTTCGCTTTCCACAATGCTACGCGAAAACGGCGTCAAATGTCTACGCTTTGGAGAGCGTTTTCAAAACGCTGCGCTTTCCTTGACCGAAAACGCTGTCTCAGTGTGGACGGAAGGCCAAAACGGAGAGAAAAAGATGCGCATCTGAGTGATGAGTCATGATAGCATTACAGGCTGTTCACTTTTAAGTGTGGTAATTAGAAATATTGCAAAATAAAATACACACAAATATACTGTAAGAAAAGGCTTTTATTTTTTAGTATATGCTGAATTATCAGTTTCAAAGCTACTCTACCAGAGTTTCACTAAAAAATGAAACAAAGGATAAGTTTTAACCCTTTCATGCATGAATTATGACAACCTCTCAGCGAATAGCTTCTCTAAAATCAATAGAAACCCAACATTAAGCTCAGCTGAAGGTCAAACTGCAACAAAAAATCTCTTTAATCAACGAACAGAAATCCCAGTACAGTACAGTTCCTTTGTATCGTGCTGCTGCCACCTGCTGCTCTGGGGTGGGAACAACAACACTTTGGATTTGCGTTCGTTATCAGCAACAAATGAGTTTTACTTTTGAGGCTGCAGTTTTTAGTTATGTTTATTTGTTGGATCCCATCAGTTTTTCTTCGAAGAGCCGAAAGACTTTCAGTTACTTATGATAAACTGTTTGCCTTATACAAACAGATAAATACAGAAAACAAAGAAGAAAACAAAGCTTGTATTCTATTTGATTTTCAAGATATTGAACTTTATTTTTTCTATTTCACCGAGTTCTTTTTTCCATGTACTTTTTGTCCAATAATTTTTTTAATAATCAGATTAATGTTTATTTTAAAATTAAGAATTATTTATATTTTTTATATTTGCTATTTACTGAGCTGAAACATCCTTCTGTGTAGTCATGTAACACATTATTTTAAAATAATATATTTTAAACAGGTGGATGCAGGAATTAAGAGTTAAAACAGAGTCTTGTTCCATTTAAGCTATCTTTATTTCACATTTATTTGTACACAATAAATACAGTTAAACATCCATGGGTGTGTAAATACGACGCCTGGCAGCCTCCGCATAGCCGACGCTGTAAAACGTGGGAGTTTTTACGTCCTTTTTAAAAAAAATGAATTTCAGATTCTGACTTGATGCATAATCAAGACCAGTAAACAGGTTAACAAAAAATTCTCTAATGGAAAAGAAACTTTAGTTATTCTTTTAATACAACAGGGTAAATGCAAACTTCAAAAATAAGTTTGATGTCATTCAGATCTCAAGGAGATCAACGAGAACGCAGCGTCACGGCTGACGGATACCTCTTTTCCTCTGATCAGATTCAGCTACAGTTTAATTGTTTTTGTTTTCTTAAAATCCTAATTCTAAAAACAAAAAAGGGGAAAAAAGCTGTGCCATTACTTGCACAGATATCCATCTCCAAGCTCTCCGTAAACTATCAATACGATCGATAAGTCATATCTCAATCAAAGACACTACAATGGCTATTTACGGCTAAATAACAGGAAGTATTGATACCAATATGGCTGGTAAACAAACATCAAACAGGAAATATTGACCAAAACATCCACTATACTGAAAAGGAATAAGAAGACATCAGAAAGTGCTTCACTATAGATTTTAAACTGGACAGCTAGCAGCTCAGGATGGTTTCCTCCTTAAAAATAAAAGGCATCTTTAAACTGCACATGCTCAGTGTAAACTGTCCTCCCCAACAGCGACTGTTACTGGCATCATTAGTGTCGTAAAAACAGTTTTTTTTTCTGTATTATGCAACATAAAAACAAAAGAGCTAGACTGTGTATTTACGTGCTATGTTTCCCACTTTAAACTTTTCCTAAACATTAGAAGGGGAAAAAAAAGATAAGGGATCCAAAACAATCACAGGTAAAAATTGCCACTTTTCCCTTGTTTGTGTAACCGCGAGCGGTCACGTGTGTCGGCGGAGAGGGCCAGCCTCTTTTCGAGACTTTTGGTTTGCTCACAAGTGCAGCTCTGTTGCATAGACGTGAATCTGATGGTGGTAACAAAGAGCTACGACGTGAGACATAACGGGGGCGAAATCATAACTATAACATAAAAAATTCTTTCTTCAACCCATAAACGAGGAGAAATTCTGCAGCTAAGGCATCCATAACACGATCAGTTAGAAGTGATGTTTTCCGACGAGCTGAACTTATCTGTTTTCTTGCAGAGACTTTAATGTGAAACCGGAGCCAGGAGGCAGTTTATCTTAAACATCATCGACTAATGAAGCCAAAAAAGAAGTGAAAACATGTGCAATACCCATGTGGAGCACGGGCAGCCTAAAGATCGCTCAGGTGAAAACAGAAAATTGATTTATGGTTTGCTGATGATGTAATTAGCGATTATCAGACTATTTTTGCCGATTACTGCTCACAATTTCTTTGTATTTTGACTTCAAACAACATTTTTTTTTTGCGATTAAGTGTCAACAGAGATACAGAAAAGTGGTTACACCTAAAAAGCAAGGTCACTGAAGGCAGCGGTGTGGTTGTACAATGGTGCTGTAACCTTGTCCTGTCACCAGGGGGCGACGTCAAAATATCTGCTGTTGTCTTGTTGGCCCTTGGCTTACGGTGCATTCCAGATTGAGTCGGAAGTCGGAATTCCTGAGCTCCCAGTAGTAATTTTCATCAACTAGTATTTCCTTCTTGGAAAGTCAGAGCAGCCTCAACAATCCAAGATGGTGACAGAGAACATAAACATAATCTGCTCTGTCACTCACCTGTATTTGTGACTCATGATATAAGCCACACGCTAAGCACTTACCACATTCTATCAATGAACGTGCTGCAGCTAAAATAAATCCCATCTTACTTTGCTTTTCTGACTTTCCTGCTGGAATGCACAAACTCGGGAATGACGTCACTGCCAAAAAGGACCACAGACATCAGAACATTGACACAGCTGCTAGGTTGGGAAAGTGAAGCAACAAAAAAACTGTACTCTATTTACAGGCCACCAGGGGGCGACCCCTGCGTCTGTAAAAGACTTCTGGTCCTATAGAGGTCTCTGGGACCTCTGTGAACATGTGTTCAAGGGTTCAGTTTCTCATTTCAGAACACAGCTGAAATAATCAAGACTCACTGAAGGGGTGTGAAATGTGTCTAAATCTAGGGAACAGAGGCCTGATCGACGATATGTTCTGCAGACTCGTGTCTTTGTTCATAAACAGAAAAGGTAAAACACAAACGCTTCCTTCAGTTTGACCTCTCAAAGGTCAAGGTCAGTCCAGTCTAACATGTTTTACTTTAACATGAAACGCTGCTTTGACCGAGTCTCAAACAACAGAAAATCCAGGGTCTGCTCATCAGCTAACGGCTCAGTTTTATGCTGTCGGTGCGTTAAATATCATGAAACGCCTCATTCAGTCAGCTGCATGTTCTTTAGAACCAAACTGGCTGCTCGAACTGATGAATGATACCACACTGAGCTCTCTGCAAGGGAACGAATGAGCTCGACTCCCTAAAATATCAGCCAGCGAGTCCAAACACACTGATTTTTACTAACGGATAAAATGATGTTAACTTTTCTATCAACTTCTTTTGCTCGTTATCACCTTATTAACTGTTCGGGGGTGAGAATGAAGCCTTGTACAAACTCTGGGTAAAGTAGTGTTGAGAAACGAGAACACTGAACGGGAAGTTAAAAGAAAAAGGCGCAGCGGTGTTCCTTCTCCGAGTGGGGGGGCTTCTTCCGTCTCCAGGCGTCTTCAGGAGTTTTTAAGTTTCCTTGGGTTTCCTTTGGGAGTGTTTTTACGAGTCCCTGCTCGAGGGGGTGCCGCCTTCACACCAGTGTGATCAACCTCCTCTCGCCGCTTCACCTGCCCGTGAGGATGCTGCTTCGGGGGCGGAGGTGCAGCGCGTACCTGTAAAAATCCACCGGCTCAGTTAAAATGAAGATAAAAAAAGTCTGCTGTCATTTACGTCACCACAGAAGGTTTTACTCACGGGTCGGATGGTGCCACCGCCGCTCTCCGGGTATTTGGGGGGAGCTTTGTGCTGGACCTGAAGAGGGCAGAGGAGGCAGATTATTATTCACACCAGCCTTTTTTGTTACAGATAACCACTCACAGACAAACCAGAGATTCTCACTGTGAAAGGGGCTTTTGTGTGGAGCCGGCGGCAGTCTGTGGTGTCCGTTGTGATAGGAGGGTGGTCGGCCAATGGGAGAGGCTGTGGCGCTGCAGGGACTCGACACTGGAGAGGACACGGTGGGGGTCTGAAGGGGGCTGCTGTGGAGAGGTCCCGGCTGGAAGGGACCACGAGGGGAGCGCTCGCACTGAGAGAGTGTGGACGGGGAAGCCTTCAACACAAACAGTGGACAGGTGTGCAAACTTTAATATTTTATATAAAATAAAAAGAAATAAATTATTTAACAACACAGTACTTAGTGTCATAAATAAGTTGCTACAGTAGATTCGTACTGCGCTGATGTAGAGGCAGCTGATCCGGGGGGGGACACAGTGTGTGTGTGTTCAACCAGAAGAACTTTAATTGTGTAGAACATGAAATTTAGTGGCTAAGTCACTGTGAGTCTACCTGTGTGCTGCCGTCTCTTTGCCCATCTCCACTCTCGCTGGTCACGGTGAGATCCTCCACAAGAACTGCGGGGACCACACCAACAACGCTGTTAAACTCGCCCTCCCAGAAGCCATCGTCCTCGTGGGTCTCTCTGCTCAGGATGCGGATGATGGCGCCTTCTGGGAACGACAGCTCATCTTCCGTTTGTCCCGCGTAGTCGTACAAAGCCTTTGCGAATGAAACTGCAACACAGACAGTGGCAACGAGGGTATTAAACAAAGCAGGAAATCAAAACTCCGATATTATCTGGTGGAGGCGGATCTCACCACTGGAGTCTCCATTGACGGAGCCGGTTGGGAGTTCGGTTTCAGGTTCGGTGGAGTTGCTGGAGGAATGGGATCAGGCGTCCAGCGACTGCAGCATGCTCAGCAGGCTGTTGGAGGAGGGCAGCTGCAGGTATTTCTCCGGGACGTAGCCCACCTGTCCGCTACGGTTTCTGGCCTGGAAAAACAGACAATGCACACAGACGATGACAACAGCCAAAAATGTTTCAACAGGAAAACTCCTAATGAGAAAAAATAAAGTCAGATGTAAAGAGTAGGGCTGTAACAATATCACTGCATCATCGCCAGAATCTAATAACAGCCACAAAGAGAATAATAGGAGAGCTTTTGTTCTGTCTTCCTGAATTAACAAGACATCTAAAATCCTAAACAAGCCTCTGCTGAATTCATGAAGCTTGATTTCATGAACACCGGTGGCCTCCTCTTCTGCTGCTTAGCCTACTTATTTTCATTCAGATTGAAAACACTCAGAGGTATTGGGATCTCTCTCTCTCTCTCTCTCTCTCTCTCTCTCTCTCTCTCTCTCTCTCTCTCTCTCTATATCTCTATATATATATATATATATATATATATATATATATATATATATATATATATATATATATATATATATGTATATGTGTGTATATATATATATATATATATATATATATATATATATATATATATATATATATATATATATATATATATATATATATATATATGTATGTGTGTGTGTATGTACTGAAGTGCAAATTAAAAGTAGAGGTTGTGCATTTATTTAGGAAGATAAACAGTCTGATAAAGTCGGAACAAACACGAGCTGGAAATAGTCCCACGGTGAGGAAATGCGACGACACATCTGTAAATAAAAACTAAAAATGGGAAATAATCTAAGTTCCTGTGCAGGGCAAGGAGTACAGTACAAAGTCAAGAGTTCACTGTTCTGCCTTCAGGCTCATAGTTCAGACTAACAAAGATAAAGACCAATCACGCAGGATTTATTATGTTTCCTGCTTTGACTTCTTACCCAGACTGTTCCATAATGTGTGTGCAGCACTTTTGTGATTAAAATCTATTTAAATTAGTTGTTTATTTCAGTGCAGACAGATTATTGACACTCAAACAATGGAGCTACTTTGTCTGTTACTTACAAATTTTTAGAAAATTAGAAAAATTTGAACATTTTTTTCCTGCTTGTGTATCAATTTAGAGGAAAGGTCATCACCCAGCTTCTCAAGCTTCATACTCCAGTGATCATGAATGTCTAAAAAAAAAAAAATCTTTTCTGCATCTGGTATTGTTGAGATGTTTAACTCTGGACCAAAAAGGTGGATCTGCTCTGCCTAAAGCCGCTTTGAGCATCAAGGTCCTGAGCCAAGTCCAGTCCGGGCTTTTGTGGCCACGGCCAGCTCAGCTTTCAGGATGCCCGTGAGCTGCTTGTTCCACTCGTCTGATTTTGTATTGATTGTTGTCTAAACAAATTAATCTGTCATCTGTTGAGCTTTGTTCCACTTCTCAACAATCTCCTCTGATCTGTTTTCATTACAGCATTTTATCTGTGGTTTCCAACCTGTGCAGTTCAAACCTGAAGGATCCACATTTCACTTCACTTTTCTGTAGAAATTGATTTTCCGGTAAACTGATTAACACCTCCTGCCAACTAAATTAGTCAAACACGAACCTTATTTTATGCTACAAAATTTGTATTAAAAGCAACCCAAACACTTTGAGATTTGGATTTTAATAGTTTCAAAAATTATTCTTCAAGTTTTACTTGAACATTTTAGAGAAATCATGTTAAGTTCAAAATTTTTAAGGTTGGGGATTTCATTCCATGCATAATAAATACGAGTTTATTTTCCCCAATAATCACTAAAAGCAATCGCATGTGATATTTTATGCATTTAATAATGAATAACAAGAGAAAAACATCAGTATTTACCGTGTCTGAGTCGACAGGCTGGAACATGAAGTCTGGTGCTTGCTGGAACGCCATGTTCTTCTGCACAAACAGCTGCTGGTGAAACTCCTGCAGAACCTGCATGCGTTTCAAGGGAACAGACAAAAATATACATATATACTTATTTAAGGTTTATCATAAGCTTACAAATCAGCCCATGTCTAAACCTGCATAATTAACACTTAGTAAAGCCTTTAGGGTTCAGGCTTGCTCCCTATTTAGTTTTAATTTCTTCCCCACATTTATTTCTATTTAAAATTAACTTTAAAAAAAAAGACCTCCAGCTGAATGAATTGTGGCCAGTGATCCATGTAGCTTAGGGCCACATTTATAATTTTTTATTTTCCATTACTCTGTCAGTTTATTTCTGTTGTATGAAGTTATTTGATTTGCTTATAAAATGAACCCAAATCAGCTTTTTATTATTTTACACAAGTCAAATAAAAGAAAACGCCAATAACAATTAAGAGAATGACCATAAAGCCGTTTCTGGTTACTATCAGCTGATCTGAATGCTGATGACCACTCTGGTGTTTGTGGTCACAGCGTGACATTAAAAACGTATCACAGGCTCGAGTTCACCGCCTGCCTATTTTCACACAGACTATTTTTAACTCTCCAGCTGCTGAAAGCTTAAAGAGACAGTTAACAAATTACATAACATATCACTGTAAGTAACACAGGTGAAGGTACAAACAGTTTTAATTCTAATTTCAGGTTTTTTCTAAAGCCAGCTAAAGCAGCCGGGGACTGGACCACAACCTGGACCACAAAGCTCTCTGCCCACCCGAGGGAGGACAAAGTACCTGTGTGGATATTTTAAGCTGAACTCATGGGGCACAGCTATCAGCTGTTCTGGGAAAAAAAAGAAACCTCCCCAGTACTGGTCCCAGGCTAGTAACTTTGGTCTCTTGAATTGTACTTAAGTTTGGCCCCTCATGAAGAACCAGTTGCCTTGGGGAGACCATACCAGGGGACAGCATAGCTTCTCCTCCTCAACTGTGATCATTCACAGAAAGGAAAGGAGCCAGTGTAGGTGGTTTGACTGGCATCTGAAATAGGAGGCCTCCAGAATGTCTCCTAGACGAGCTGGTAAGGGCAGACCAAACACACACTGGACACATTGGGACACATTATGTACAGTGGGGCAAAAAAGTATTTAGTCAGCCACCAATTGTGCAAGTTCCCCCACTTAAAATGATGACAGAGGTCAGTAATTTGCACCAGAGGTACACTTCAACTGTGAGAGACAGAATGTGAAAAAAAAAATCCATGAATCCACATGGTAGGATTTGTAAAGAATTTATTCGTAAATCAGGGTGGAAAATAAGTATTTGGTCAATAACAAAAATACAACTCAATACTTTGTAACATAACCTTTGTTGGCAATAACAGAGGTCAAACGTTTACTATAGGTCTTTACCAGGTTTGCACACACAGTAGCTGGTATTTTGGCCCATTCCTCCATGCAGATCTTCTCGAGAGCAGTGATGTTTTGGGGCTGTCGCCGAGCAACACGGACTTTCAACTCCCGCCACAGATTTTCTATGGGGTTGAGGTCTGGAGACTGGCTAGGCCACTCCAGGACTTTCAAATGCTTCTTACGGAGCCACTCCTTTGTTGCCCGGGCGGTGTGTTTTGGATCATTGTCATGTTGGAAGACCCAGCCTCATTTCATCTTCAAAGTTCTCACTGATGGAAGGAGGTTTTGGCTCAAAATCTCACGATACATGGCCCCATTCATTCTGTCCTTAACACGGATCAGTCGTCCTGTCCCCTTGGCAGAAAAACAGCCCCATAGCATGATGTTTCCACCCCCATGCTTCACAGTAGGTATGGTGTTCTTGGGATGCAACTCAGTATTCTTCTTCCTCCAAACACGACGAGTTGAGTTTATACCAAAAAGTTCTACTTTGGTTTCATCTGACCACATGACATTCTCCCAATCCTCTGCTGTATCATCCATGTGCTCTCTGGCAAACTTCAGACGGGCCTGGACATGCACTGGCTTCAGCAGCGGAACACGTCTGGCACTGCGGGATTTGATTCCCTGCCGTTGTAGTGTGTTACTGATGGTGACCTTTGTTACTTTGGTCCCAGCTCTCTGCAGGTCATTCACCAGGTCCCCCCGTGTGGTTCTGGGATCTTTGCTCACCGTTCTCATGATCATTTTGACCCCACGGGATGAGATCTTGCGTGGAGCCCCAGATCGTGGGAGATTATCAGTGGTCTTGTATGTCTTCCATTTTCTGATGATTGCTCCCACAGTTGATTTTTTCACACCAAGCTGCTTGCCTATTGTAGATTCACTCTTCCCAGTCTGGTGCAGGTCTACAATACTTTTCCTGGTGTCCTTCGAAAGCTCTTTGGTCTTGGCCATGCCGGAGTTT
Organism: Simochromis diagramma; assembly: GCF_900408965.1. Classification (NCBI taxonomy): domain Eukaryota; kingdom Metazoa; phylum Chordata; class Actinopteri; order Cichliformes; family Cichlidae; genus Simochromis; species Simochromis diagramma. The sequence continues at coordinate 3,739,469 of NW_024387423.1, read as the reverse complement.
GGAGTCTGACTGTTTGAGGCTGTGGACAGGTGTCTTTTATACAGATGATGAGTTCAAACAGGTGCCATTCATACAGGTAACGAGTGGGGGACAGAAAAGCTTCTTACAGAAGACGTTACAGGTCTGTGAGAGCCAGAGATTTTCCTTGTTTGAGGTGACCAAATACTTATTTTCCACCCTGATTTACGAATAAATTCTTTACAAATCCTACCATGTGGATTCATGGATTTTTTTTTCACATTCTGTCTCTCACAGTTGAAGTGTACCTCTGGTGCAAATTACTGACCTCTGTCATCATTTTAAGTGGGGGAACTTGCACAATCGGTGGCTGACTAAATACTTTTTTGCCCCACTGTATGTATATGTATATGTATATGTAAATGGGGCATACCTGCACTGTTATCAACAACCTGCTCCTGTCTTTTTATTGTCCAGACCAAAGTCTTGCAGGTGAAACAGAAATCAGATTTTTCTCATTCAGGCGAGTGCTGTTGAAACAGAGAACAAGGATGGCAAGAAAGAGAAGCACATTTGATGATCTGTATTGGACATTACTGCTACCCCAACAAGCCTCTTCATGACTTTCCAGGTAACCCTTGTCTGCAGGCTATCAATAAACTACATGCAGATTTGATGTAGTTTTATAGAGTTTTGCTGTACCAATAGAAAGAGGAAGTAATGACATTTAATAAGCCATGTTTGACATTCTTTAACCATGTGTCTGTCAAATCAGGGCTTTTGTATTAATAACTATTGTCTTGTGTTCTGGTTATGTATTCTGTGAATGTTTTCCTACTTAGAGTTAGGTTTTGTGTTTCTTCTCTTTAGTGCCAAGTCATCCCTGCCCATGTGTTTCCGCTGTTTGTTGTCTGCGTATATTTCCTGTTTTACTTTATAGGTCCGTGTCTCTTGTCTCATCATGTCAATTAGGATCAGCTGTACCTCCCTCCTGTTTTGCCATTCCCCATTCCCCTCTGTGTGTATTTATAGTGCGTGCTCGATGTCTGTTCATCTGCGTTAGTTGGTGTTTCTCCGCTTCTCTCTGCCTTCAACCCATCTTTCTCCCTCTATATTGAGTGTTCTGGGTTTATAAGTTTTCTCCAGTTTAGGTCGTTGTCTTAGTGCTGTCCTTACCACCACGTTTCTGTTTGTACATCACTCAATGTAAATAAAATGCTCACTCGCATCAAGCCAGTGCCTGCATTTTGGGTCCTTTTCTTCCACACACAACACGACTGCTGCTGCAGCCGTGACACTATGTCTGTCATGGAAACAGAAAGGAAGATTGTGTCTTATTTTCTTCAGGCATTGGAAGTTTCCAGAGGAAAGTGCAGCCAATGGAAGCTATTATGCCCATCTCCGAGTTGCAGGCCAGGTGGGTACCACGTGTCTTCAAAGGTCAGAGTTTAATTTAAAATACTTCTCTTAACTCAGGCATTTACAGGTTTTCATTATTACTAAAGTAAACTAAAGAAAACTGTTGTGTTCTTTAACAGGCTGCATAAAGCTTCCTTCTGTAGTTGTTATGCTAAAAGCTATACAGTGCAAGCTGGCAGCCATGACTCAAAGGTAACAAAGTAGATTTACTTGATTTTGTGGTTGCTTAAATATATAGGTTCTGTAACACGCCACTTTGTGTTCTGCACATGTTCGACCTAAATTCATTTTCAGGTATGTCACCAGTCAGACACACACCATCCAGGTGGACTCTGTTACATGGATGAAATAGCAGAGCTGGTGGGAGTTTAACCCAACATCCCAAGGATGCTGCTGACTGATCTCAGGCTGGGAATGAACGTGCTCTTTGGTCCCTGCATACTGTACCAGTACCATCTTAGGGGGCCAGGAAAGCGTCCTCACTGAGTGGGAAAGAGTGACTCAACCCCTGCAGACCAGGCAATGCGATGAGCCCAAACCCAGGAGTTCATGGACAGGGTTAAAATCTACCTGACTAAAAAATGATGAAGAAAAAAAAGATCGGATTAGTATTTTAAAAGTGTAATAGTTGGTAATGCTTTTGCATGAAATAACATGAGATTTGGAAATTGACTTATTACTAAAATATATTAGTAATTGGTGCAATGATTTAATTACTTCAAAGGCCAGTGTGGCACCCTCAGAGAGACATGACTCCATTCTCCTTTTGGCAACTTTATTCTCCTCAGCTCAGGTTTGGAGTTTACAGGTAGCATAGCATATCATCAGCAAACATTGCTCTCATGTCTCAGACACTGTTTTTTCCTTTTCTGTGCTTACTGATAATAATAATAATGATAACTTTATTTATAAAGCACTTTCAAACAAAGTACAACTAAAGAAATAAATAAAATAAAAGTGATACATAGCAATACAGGTAAAAGACACAATACAAGTTAAAAACTGTAAAAATTTAAAAACTAAAAGCCATAGAATTAAGACATGTAGGATAGGGTTAATAAATGTGTCTTCAAGTTAGTTTTAAAAACCTCCACAGAGCATGCCTGCTGAGTATCTTGAGGGAGGTTGTTCCACAGAAACGGGGCACCAAAAGAAAAAGCACGCTCTCCAATTGTCTTTTTTCTGGCTCTAGGAACCTTTAGAAGGCCAGAGTGCTGAGATCGTAGAGCATGAGATGGAACACAAAGGTGTAAAAGGTTGGAGAGGTATGAAGGTGCCAATCCGTTTAAAGCCTTGTAGGTGAGCAGCAGGACCTTAAAATCTGCTCGACCCTGACAAGGTAGCCAATGCAGAGATCTCAGAACAGGGGTAATGTGCTCAAATTTCCCAGTTCTTGTTAAAATGCTATGATGGCATTACACGTCTGAACTCTGACCTCCTGAAGCTAGCTATGGGTTTGAATGGAGCATGTGGTGAGATAGGAGTGGAATCTTGCCAGAGCTGGATTCGGCATGCTAAACGATTCTTTCCTCGCTGCATTGCAAGGGAGACCACAGCATGTAATGTGGATGAAGTCCTGTGGCTTGACCCAGCACAGAGGCGTGATGCTGAGGCAGGATAAATTATCTGAATATGTTGGAAAAATATGTATTTATAACTTTTTTTAACTGCAGTTCTTTTTTAGTTAAAATGTGAGTACAAGAATAAATGAATGAATAGATAAATATTATTTTCCAGCTATCTCACAGTGTTTTGTATTTATTTTTGTAGTGTGTAATCATTGCTAAGTTGTGTTTGCACATTGGCTGGTTTTGTGTGTTTTTTGACAGTAGTGCTTGATTTTGAGAAAAGTTAAAATAGTTTTGGGTCAAATGTTTGTGTGTGTAGCTTGAATTTTAGAGTTTGCGTTTAGTGTTTTGAGACAAAGAGATGAGATTTTAGGAAATGTGTTTTAGCAATTCAGAAAAACTGTAAGACAGATATATCAAACAGGGAGAAACATAAATAAAAAAAAAACTAAACAGAGGACAGCCTGAACTGGGGAAACTAAGAAAATGAGACAAAAACTGGAATACTAGAAAAACCTGGGAAACCTTGGAAACATGTGAGGAAGAGCCTGAGGGAAAAACAGACACGACGGCAAAGGTCAGGGGAAAACTCACACAATATATACAGACAAAAGGTGATCAGGAGAACTGAAAACACGTGGGGAACACAGTTGAAACGCCACAGGGGAAGCATAACTAAACACAATGAACATCGACCACCAGACTGTCAAAAATAAAACAGTAAAAAGGCAGACTAATAAACTTGGACTTAACAAGGGAACAGGGAAGATACAATGGGAGACAAAATGTGAACATAACTATGGAACACATAGAGAGGACGTGACGGGCTAGTGAGAACACACATGACAGATGGGGAAGACCTGGCATGAGACACAAGGGGAAACATGTAAACAAGAGGAGCAGAGGAAAACAGGGAGAGAGAAGGAGCGGGGACACGAGAGAGAGGGAACGAGAGCGAGAAGGGACACAAGGGTGAGGGAGAGCGCAAGACAGGCTGGGGAAACATGGGCAAACATGACAGACAGGGGAGGCACGGAAAAAATGCAAGGAGGGGAACATAGGAACTACATGAGAAAACCCAGACACGAGGATCACACACACGCACATAAACAGAGACACACAGAGAGGGGCACAGAGGACAAAGACACAAGGGAACCTAATAAACAAGGAAGTAAACTCATCATAAGTACACTCAGAGACATAATAAGAATGAACTCAGAGCTAACCAGTCAAATGAAAATAATCATAATAATGCATAACAGATATGAAAACACAAGAAAAGTCAAAACGCTGCATCAAATGACCCAGAACAATGACAATGTGATTGTTTCTGTATCATCTTAGCATTAATCAATTGAAAGGATGCCTCGATCAGGCTGAGTGTCATTATGCCTTTCTGTGCCCTCTGGCTAGAGTTTCAAAAATTCTATTTATATGAGTAATTATAGTTTTTTAACATTTATTATCAATTTCTTTGAGTCTGAACAGTTAAAAATATATTAAAGCATTTTGATGTGTTCCTTTCTCTGTTTGACATTATTGTTTCACTTTTGTATTGAGTAATATAAAATACTTCTCAACTGTCAGGTACCATTTTGGCTGAGAGGTTCTGTTCTGACATGTCAAATGAGTCAGTTTTTCTGTATATTGCACACTGGAACTGATGCATAATTTGCATAATTTTTCCCAAAGGAGTTTTGTGCACTCATAATATCAGTTTCTCCACATATAAACTGATCTAAAAAAGTCCGCAGATTTCTGAGGTATATAGTTACCCTATGACATTTATGTTGCTGACTTTGCATTTGACTTGGCTTTGATCTTCTCTGTTATATCGGCTACATGAACAAAAATTCCTGAATGAACCCAGGTTGCCACTCAGTGTTGCACAATCCCTGTATTCTAAAACAGCATTGGCAGTGTCCAGCTCATCAACCTATGCAAAACAAACCTAACAGTGGGTTCTGTTAGCTTGTTGTTATAACAAGAAGGGATAAGGTAAGAAGGGATGAGAATAGGGTGCTGTGAGACCTATGTTGTTTTCTGTATCCAACATCTAGACTTAAAGTGAACTAGTAGCTCAGTGTTCCAACATTAGGAAAGAGCAACTGCTATCACAACTAGAAATTGATGAGGTACAGCATGATTGTTATGATAAGGGGAAACCAGCATGTCAGGTCAGGGGGGGATATCATCATCCCCACCGAAGATTGGGTACCAAGCCCCAAGTACAACTGGCACATTGAAGGCGCTAGAGCAGCTGACCTGAGAGATAGTATAATGGCTAAGCTAAAAACTTGGACCCTCCATGACCAATTAGGTGAAGTACCATCTGAAGGTCTACTAGAAGATTTGAATGCAACGTCAGGGGAAACAGACAGAAACAAACCAGCTGATCTACAACATGAAAGCTGTGATCAGCTGTGCCCTTCTGTAGAAGGAGACTACAGGCCAAGATCAAGGTAGCATGCAGTAGTGATGTGTCGGTCGCGAACGAAATGGCTCTTAGAGCCGGTTCAACAGAGCAGGAGGGAGAGAGAGAGAAAGAGAGCCAGGGACAACAACGTCACATCAGAAAGGTATAGTAATCATTTTCAGTTGCGGATGATAAAGGATTCAGAAAGTTTATTCATGCAGGCCCATATGACAGAGAATGTGCATCTTCTTTTTGTTTTCATATTTAATTTATATTTAATTGTGTTGTGGTTTGCAGTGTTTTGTGTTGTTTCATTTTAAATTTGTTTAAAAGGAAAAAGCTGAAAATTTAAATAGTTAAAAGTTGAACTGTGACTAGTTGTTTTTTTTATTATATGATTTATTTATTGCATTTTATGTGGAGTGAATAAATAAAAGTATATTTACGGTGGCCCCTAGAGACAAAGCACATACAAACTCCAAAACACGTAAAAACTCCAAAACACGTACAAAATACAACAGAAGTGTGCCAGGATGCTAGGCACAGTGTTGAGCTTTTGTTATCTAGAGGCTACACAAGCCAGCAAGTACCAATGACCGGATTTGGAGTGTGGTAGTAACAGGTAAATGAACATTTTTTTTTTAAATTATTTGAATATATATATATGAGTGCTTGAGTATAAATACACAAACCATACACATATGCTTTCAATTGTGTAATTTAAGTGATCTAGGTAGCTCTGTTTTGAAGTTCAGGTAACGCTAGAAATGTGTTTTGGAATTTGTACGTGCTTTGTCTCTGGGGGCCACCACATATATTTATATATAAACATATATAAATAAAACCACTTTTTTTTTTACATTAGTAATTCCTTTTGTGCATAATTTTATGTTGTTAATAATAAATTAATTAAAGCAACAAAACAACCTGAAGAGCCGGCTCTTTTTAGTGAGCCGAGCCGAAAGAGCCAGTTCTCTAAAAAGAGCCGGAAATCCCATCACTAGCATGCAGGGAAGTTAGCCAACTGTCAGAGCTCCAGAAAAGTGAAGAAAGGGTAGTACAACAAGGGAAGCACAAGAAATACAGCAAGCTATCCATAGCTGGAAGGTTCTCAGCTGAGGGCCAAGCTCAGCACGTGGGCTGTGTGCTTGATAGGTTGCTGAAGTATAACACTGATTTCATGGAATTGATTGACGTTGACAGTGAGGTAGACATTAAGGACTTTGTGTCACGGCGAGTGAGGTGAGCCGTGTGGAGGAAATGAAGGAGGATCCAAATGCAGGCAGTCGTGAAGGTGTAAAGGTGGTTTATTGAACATGAAAGTAAATACAAACGGCAAATGGAGCTAGAACTAAACTATACTGGGATCAACTAAACTACAGAGCACAAACCTTAACGAGAACGACCAGAAGAGACTAACGGCGGACAGCAGGGAGAACACACGGGTGAGACATGGTAGAAACGCTGATGAGGCAGGGTGGAATACACAGACGGACCAGCAACTACAATGACGGAGGACATGACTTAAATACACCCAGAGAAACACAGGGGAATTACACACAGGTGGTGGACACAGCTGGGAATGATCAACAAGACGAGACAGAGGTAAAACTGAACACTCACATGAGACCCAGACCTTCACAATAAAACAGGAAATGAGAACACCACACCAAGACGCAGACCTGACACTGAGAGACAGACAGAATGACACATGGAACCTGAACTAAACTAAACGTGAGATACAACCGAGAACAATTCCTTAAACATGGAACTCAAATAATAAACATCATAATCATCATCATCATCATAAACACAACAAGAGAACAATCCCTGATGCAAACTAAAACCAAAACATAATAACCTCAAACATGGAATAACAAAAACATGAAACTCCACATACTGGGTCCAACGGACCCAGACCCGTGACAGTTTGATAGATTCCATATCTTCCTGTCGGCCAGAGGACCACAGATGGAAACCTCTCTTGGGGAGACTAGTCAAAATCAGGTACACTTCGCGTTTGCTAAGTCATAAAATGTGTTTCAACAGTTATTAACAATTAGCCAGGATCAGATTTATTTGCCAAGTAGCAACTACAAGTCTGAAATCAATTTAATTATTATTCAGAATTTATTTTAGTCATTGAACCATAATCACAGTGATTAAGAAACCACCTTCTTCTGCTGCAGCTTTTCGAAAACACTCAACCTTCTGTGGTAATTTGCTGTCATGACTTTGAATATCACTGCAGAGAGGTAATGTGTCTGGTGTTGCCTTTACACAGTCTACCACTGCCACCGAAGAACAAACTCAACCCCTAAAGTCACTACTTAAGAGGAAAGCCCCACCGATTCTTAAGGAGTATGAGACTACAGGTACCCTGTCAGTGCCACTAAGAAAGCTTCTTGTCAAGACATGCATAGGGGATTTGGTGGAGAGGTGTGGTTAGTAAGTATAGCACCTTACTGCACTCCAAATTTTGCAATTAGTGTTTTTCTTTAAAAATGTTGAAGTGCACAGAAGTAAGAAAGGGTACCTTTGTTTTCCAGTTACCCTCTTAGTGCAGAGAAGCTGACTGTAGCAAAAAGCATCATCAACACTTCCAACTCTGAGTGTCCGAGTTGCAGGACAGAGGGAAGGATTTGTAAGTAAATTTAGCATTTTAATAATATAAATTCCACTGCGTGCTATAATAATTACACTCATCCCCTCCTACTTGATAATTTTGTATCTTTTAACTTTTATCTCATTATTTATGAGGAGCATTTTTTTTCTGAGTTGAAATTGCTCAGCTGTGACCCATATATCTCTTAGGAGAGATGCGAAGTGTTGTTCACTGACATGGATTCCTAGAGACTAAACTGCGCAACCTTAGACAAAATTTTGAACAGGGGCACAGACGTTATAGGAAGCGAAAAGTGACAGATGATTGTGGTGAAGACAAGAAGCTCAGGCAAGAGGATGGGAATACCAGGAGCAGAGATGAGTGGGTCACCCTGATCAAAAGATTGCGGCCCTCAGCTGAGAACCTTCCAGCTATCATGTCAGGCATGGAGGAAACATACACCAGTCGCAGAGTCCAGCCACCACCTGGTCCGCTTTTAATTTGTGACGCGCATAATATGTCATGGTCCTCGTGTCTGCCCGGCTGGCCCTGTGTGTGTGTGTTTTGGTTTTCTCTCTCCTTTCACTCTCTACACGCTGCCTGGGCGAAGCTCATCGTGGGCTCCCGCCCCTAGCTTTCACAACCTGCAAGCAATCACCTGTGGCTCCTCACCTCGTTTGCTCTCACTACTTAAGGCAGTGACTGAGAGCACCTCGTTGCTGGACTATTGAGTAACGCTCGTCAGTGCTACTTTAGCCTAAGCCAATTTTGAGTACTCATCGTGTTATTTCTCAGTGTTAATTCCTGATCTCTGTGTACAGGTCCTTCATGGCCTTTTTGGAAGTTTGGTCACCGAAGCCTGTTCGTGAGTGCGCCACACACGCGGCAGTGAGAGTGGCGTGTGTGAGAAAAGGACCTTTTCGAGTGAGTGCTGTTCGTGTGGAGCTGTGCGGACGTTTTCCTGATTCTTCCGTGGACCCCTGGGAACCTTGGACCCTTTCCTCCTCACCTGTATATAGTGCACCGGGAGTGTGTAAATAAAGTTCAGCTCTCTGTGATTTCAGTCTGCGCCTGAGTCCTCCCTGTTTCGCCGTGACATAAAGAGCATCCTGGAGGACTTCTGCCGTGGCTTGAAACCAGATCTTTTTATTGTAAACTCCTGTATTTGACATATTTCAAGTTGGGTGTTATTGGGATGGAATTATTTGAAGTGCCTCAGTTCTATGCTTTATATAAAAAACTAAACTGAAACTAAGGATTTTCAAAAAAAAAAAAAAACTAAACTAGCAAACAATTGGTAAAAACTAATTAAAACTGATATAAAATTGAAAATCTGAAGTCAAAACTAAATAAAAATAAAAACTAATGAAAATTGCAAAACTATTAAAACCCTGGTGGTATGTGGGTTAGGGTTGGTGTTTTTGCTGGTTTCACAGATACTTGCTCTGTTTATCTTCTTTATCTTTCTCTTGTTAATCACAGACACCAACTTAACGTCAGGCAGTGAAACTTTGTCTCTGCTGGCTGAGGCATAATTTAAGTACAGTCTGAGGATTTGTTGGCTTTTTTTCCTTCACCAAGAGGAAACTCTCATTTCTCTCGAACAATCACCTCTATCAAACTATGGAAAAGGAGAAACGGTTGAAACAACCTAATGTAAATATAAGCTCCTAATAAGTTAATGAGTGAAGGTGTGGTTACATTGAAACCACAATTTTAGAAATAGTGCATCGTTCAGAATACATTACCCACAATTGTTTGGCTTTCTTCTAAATCCTGCTCTTTCAAAGTTTAATCTATAAACATATGAGTTCTTACCACTAGGGAAAAACAGTACACTAACTGTGACCTTTCACAATAACTAGTATTCCTGTGGATTTTTTTTTAATAAAACTAAAAATGGCAACATGCAATACTGCTATCATTTCTTTACATTTAATAGGTATAATGATGAAACATAATATAGGACCTACAGAGCTCTTCTTTGGCTGTTGGCTGCCTTTTGTTCTATTCTCTGTCAAAATGATTCCACGCTGCTTCAATGATGTTGCAGTTCGGGTGTTTCACTGTGGGTTTTTCTATCAGGTATGTTTTTACTGCATTAACAGTGTGTTTGGAATCATCATCATGACGGACAATGAAGATGTTGCCAATCAGATGGTTTCCAGATGGTATTACATAGTGGATCAAAATCTGATGGTACCTTTCTGTGTTCATAATCGTGTGTTGAGTGGCTTGAAAATGGTCAGGAACAAGGACTGGACTGAAGGTGAGTAAAAAACCAGTGAAGAGCTTCAGAAGGGCTGGAGAACTATAGTTTAAGACAACTCAACATGTACTCAGACACAGATATACAGTCCCGTGTTTTGTTTTTCATAATGTAAGGTGTGAAGATTCATGTGGTTCATTGTGCTGAGTGGTTTTTTTTCCTGTTCTCAAACTGCTCTCCCATTAGGAGCTCAGTGTGGGTGGAGTTCTTTTTTTCCCTCCTCTTCCCCCATATATTGTGTATTTCATTGTTTTTCTTACCATCCTTCCTCACTCTGACCTGTCTTACCAACGTCATGTTTGTGCAATGTAAGTACGGTCGAAAGGGGTCCTATTTTACTGCATGTATGTGTAACATTGATAGTGGCGATTAAAGGGCTTAATCAGTCAATTTACATTTACAATTCCAGTTTATTTGAAACAAAACAAAACAATGAACAGGCAGAGTGCATTACTAAAACATAAAAAACAGCAATTTTGAAGTAAATGTTTGTGTTCGAGCAGTTCGGTCAGAAATCAGCACTGAGTTTAATGCAGCGGGCCTGCGAGCACAGTAAAAAGCTTCAGATGGACTGACAGTGCCGTGTGAGAAGTAATAGACGTCTTTTAATGAAGCAGATGTGCTGTATGCTTTTATCTTTTATATTCCTTTTTATGTGCTAATTTGGCAAAGAGTCTTTTTCAAATCGGTTTGCAGTAAACTGACAGGAAAACTAACTCGGCATGTACAACTTGATAGTGAGTAGGAAGACTTTATCTCATGCCATTTAACATGAACAAAAGAAGCATCACTGGAGTTGACTTAGAGTGCCCTATGATGCATTGGACTTGACCTCTAACACAGACCAATCAGCATCCAGGGTGTGGCTAAAACACAGCATCATGCTTCAAATAAAAAATAGCCAAACATGGCAGATCGATTCTTCTCATCGTTGTTATAAAGATAGATTGTGTGTTGATAAGGAAAATAATGTTTAGTTTATGGAAAAATGTGCAAAAAGAAGTCCACATCTCACCGTGTAGCAGTTTAAATGATCCAGTTCTCTGTATTTTACCCCATTGTTTCCATATTGTGATTGAAGCTGCATTATGTAGTCTGATTAATATGTTTCCAGAATTGGTGCCTCCTAGCAGCCCAGCTGGCAGGGACTTTCTCCGATGGCATATGAGGCGGGGTTAACAGGCACTGCATTCTGCAGAAAGTTGGCTTTTAATGAGGAGAGATAAAAGGCTAAAATAACCTGTTTGAGAATAAAATTGAGCTGATGTGGGACAATGTGTCCCTGCAAGATACATGAGGATTCTTCTGAACTGTGAATCATGTGAAGCTCAGTGACAGAAAGACTAATTGTTGAATCACCGAGTTGAAGGATTAATCCTTCGCAGCGTACCCAAACACTCCAGCTCCCTCGTGTTTGTATAAAGAGAAGGATCCGGCAAATAAATCCACGTTACAAGCGCTGATGTGATGCTGCAGAAATCATTTGTGAAAGGTCACCCAGCATAAAATGTACAGCAGAGATGTTGATAGATGAAGGAGCCGAGTCAAAGCAGCAGTCAAGGGGAAGCTTCATCAATGCCAAGCAAAAAGCAGCAGCAGCGCCGCGAATATGCAGCAGTGCAGAGTCTGAATCGGTCAGGAGCTGCTGTGGCACACATGTGGGCATGTGTCCTGCCTGTGTCTCTGTTTTACATCCCCAAGGCTCATTAGTTCACTTCTGTTTTGTTTTTTTGAGCTGATCTTTTGAGTTCTGAAAAGATGAGCTTGTCCTCTCCTCACTGAGTCTTCACTTTCTTGGTGTGAGGGACGGGCTCTCGTTTTCTGGGTTTGGAGGCGAAACGGCTGGTGCAGACATGAGTGAGACAAAAGCAAGAGAGTACTGCTGTTATGTTGGAAATACAAATTGATTTGTGAGTATGGATGTACACAAACAGAAAAGAAGAAAGGCTCAAGAGTGTCTAAAATGTCAGAATATGGCTTGTACTTGAAAATAATACAACTTAAAGTCACTGGGATTATCTTGAATATGAGTATGCATATTGTTGTAGTATTTGAATGTCGTGTTGATTATCTGTATTTGTGACGTACAATCAGCAAAGCAGCTGTACTGGAGAAACTACAATATACTCAATATATATATATACTGGGTTGTGGTTTAATGGGAGATTCACATCAAGGATGTGCAGCCGACACATCTGCAGCAAATCTGTGGTGCTACCATATCAATATTGACTGAAATATCACATTAATGTTCCCAGCACTTAATGAATTTGTGCCATAAAGAATTTAGACAGTTCTGAAGGAAAAAGAGGGTAAAACAACTTAATAGCAAAGTGTAACTAATAAAGAGGCCAGTGAGTGTTTTTGCTCCATGTGTGTTTGGGACTGTGGTATTATTTTTGGGTCATCGTACCTTCGCTGGTAGAGGTAGAGAAAGAAGAGAAGCTCATCTCTGAAGCAGGAAAGTTGATGCGAGGAAGAGAAGGATCCAGAGGAGGAAAAGAAGGAGGCACAGGAGCACAGATCTGAAATCAGCGTGTTGACTCCCTGTTGGAGACGAGAGAGGATAGCTGACCGAACTCAATCGCTTTAACACCAAACGCAGCACAAAGGAAACCTGCTGATGCTGCTTGTGAATGAGCTCAAGAAATACTCACCCTGTACATCAACACTGTCCCCTGCAGGTGACTCACAGACTTCAGCTGTCCCACAGTAGAAAGTGAACAAACAAGGGAGGGGGGAGGAGGTTTGGTTTGTTTTAATTTTTAACGTACAAATTTTAGCCAAAGAAAATATTTCTGAAGTGTTGCTGTTTAGCTGCCACACAAACCTTGTGGTTAATGTAGAGCTGAGGGGCCATAGACAGGAAGCCAAAGGCGTACACTCCTGAGGCGAGGACGCAGGTATTATAAATACAAAAGTAAATAATAGTAAAACTCAAAGTCAAATGTATCTATATAGAACATTTAAAACACCAACTCTTGACCAAGGTTCTGTAAATGTAAGATAAACAAAAGAGATAAAAACATAGGAAGAGATGATAAAATTTAAGAAGCGGAGAATAAAATGAGGAGATATGAGACAAATAAAAGTGGTGCAAACTCAGCTGATTTAAAGCCAAGGAATAAAAGTGGGTTTTCAGATGGGTTTTGAAAGTGTCTAATGTTGGAGAGGTCCTGATGTGAAGCGGAAGTTTGTTCCGCACTATAGGAGCAGTCACAGCAAAGGCCCGGTCTCCTCTGTGCTTTAATCAGGACCTCGGGACAGCTAGGATCATTTGATCAGCAGACCTCAGTGATCTTGCAGGAGTGTAAATATAAATTCAATAAAATAAATTCAAAAACTAACTGGCAGTCAGTGTGAGGATGCTAGTATGAGAGATATGTAGTCCTGCAACTGCAGGTCTTGATGCTCAATTCCGATTTTTTTTTATCAAATCCGATTTTTTTGTCTGCTTGTTCACACTACAAATAAAATGCGACAGCAAACGCGCTCTAGTGTGAACCCTCAAAGCGGCCCGCATGCACAAAAGAAGACGTCACACACAACGCGCTCTGTTTACACCCAGACCAAACAGTATTGTTTGACTGATGGCCCTTAATATAAAGACTTGTTTCGGACTTTACGTTTCCCAATTTTGCTTTAAGTTATAAAGTTATTTTGTTATTTATATATGGCCTAATTATTATCCTTATTGCTGTTTTAGAGGAGCGGTGCTTCAAAGGATAGTTGCAGATTTCTGTCAGAATCTGAAGATTATACAGTACAAATAAAATGTTCACGTTTCTCCAACGATGTCTTCCCAACAGTTTCACTGACATCCACACTGGAAGGCCAGGAAGCGTTCGTGATGTCTTCTCCGGCGCTGATAATTGGCGTCTGTCTTGTGTCAGAGACGTAAAAGACGGATTTAATGCGACATGACCGTTCAAACAGCAGTTGCTTTCTAAAACATCGGATATGTATCGGATTCGGTACCACATACGAAAGTGACCCAGATCGGATTTGAAAATATCGGATTTGTGCCGTTCACACTGTCATAGCATGATCGGATATGGGTCGCATAGGGTCATAAAAGTCGGATTTGATGCACTTTCGCCTGCAGTGTGAACGTAGCCTTAAGGGCCCAAGTCGTAGTGGTCACAGGGACCAAACACAATGACTTCTGTTTTCTGTTCATTTAAGTTAAGGAAGTTTAAAACCACCCATGCCTTAACATCCTCCAAACAATCTAGTAAACCCTTCAGAGGACTCACAGATTTACTTTTCAGTGGTAGGCAAATCTGTGAGTCGTCAGCATAACAATGAAATAAGATGCCTTGTTTTTTGTTGTTTTGTTTTTTTAAATGAGCCCATAGGGAGTAGTAAGGTTAGTTTTAAAGAAAGATTATTAAGAATTAAGTACTGTACTTATTATAGATAATCTTTGGGGATGGATGCAAGAAAACTCACCAGTCACCAGAGTGCTGATCAGCCAGGAATAGTAACTGTCAATGAAATAATCAGAGGCTTTTCAGGGTATACATAATAACCAATCCATACCAACTTTATTCATTAAGCTCTTTTTAAAAAAAGCTACATCAGACACAAAGTCCTATACACAAAAATAGATAAATACACTCTAAACTATGAAAGGTAAAAACAGCTATAACACAATAAAAATGAACAAGATCAATGTCTAATGTTTGGGTCAAAGGCCAAAGAGAAAGAATGCGTTTTAAGATGAGTTTTAAAAATAGACAACGTAGATGTCAGGCAGCTAGACTAAAATGTAAGAAACATTCAGATCTGACGAGAATCTTTAAAAGGTGACTTTTTAAAGGAGGTTGGCACAAATGTGAAGTCTGGCAGCTCTTTAATAATGACAAATTAAGTAGCGACGAGATGAATTTGATGATTGGCTCACCTCTTTTGGCGTAAGTAGGCCAGAGAGAAAACGGCTCCACTGATGCACAGGGGATACACCAAGTAGGACAAGTATCTGGACGCCTCGAGGGAAAAGACAAAGATGAAAATGTAAAAATGAAAGAAAGCCCGAGGGAGAATATTAAAGGAGCCATAAAACAAACAGACTGATACCTGTGTGTCGTACTCCACTGTCTTTCTCTCCTCTTCATCCAGTTTATTAACCTATAGAGTAAGACGGATCACTTAGAGATCACAACTTGTATGATGCATTCTTCCACACTGCTGTGAACACAGATGTGCAAGTGCTCCATACTCACATGAAGCTTGTTGCCTTTACACTGTATCTGGATCTTAAATACTGTAAACACCTTCCACACCTGGTGGGATAAGCGATTACTGGTTTATAACTCTCTGTTTTGATCTTTATTTGACTCTAATTTGTCTGAGCAACACCAGATATACTAATAACTACCTCCACACACGCTCCCAGGCCGACAGGAAGGAGCACCAGCAGGCTGGTCTCCTCCAGAAGATAGAGGAAAATCAGCAAAGTACCGAGACTACGCCACAGAACTGAAAACGAAAAAAGGAATTTAACATTTTCTGAGCTGATCGATGCCACGCATAATTTTTTTTTTCCTAACATGATTATGGTCACCTGTCTTCCTCGATATCCCCGCCATGCTCTTCTTTTTCCTCCATGAGCTGATGTCATTTTTAAGAGCCAGAAACTCACAGATCAGCTGTTGAAAAAAAGGAAATAAAGCATTTAGAAAAGAAATTACATTTCCTTCCACAAAGTCCGTGTTAATATGCTCTCTTACTTGCAAAGCTGTGATGAAAGCAGTCAGCACTAACAGGTAGAGGTTGGATCCCACCAGAGCTTCTTTAATTTCATCGATGTTTTCGTCTGTGAAGCCTGGAGACACAAAGAAGCAACGGATGAGCTCATTTTGATGAGCTGAGGTATTATTTGGGTTGTATTTGAGTACAAATAAAAGCTACCACATATAATTAATATGATATAATTAAGATTAATGAATCATTATAATGCCTTAAATCATATGTCTGTTATATAAATAGTTCACCGAATTGCTGCAGGGAATAAACCATGTCCTGTAGGTGGACCCAAAACCTGAATCCTCTCAGAGAGATTCCCTCATAGGACACAGTGAGAGGGAGCTGAACGGTGCCGCTGCTGATCTCCTGTCGGTGAATGGATAAACGGATATGTGCTCATTTTAAATCAGCCAAAAAAAAAAAAAAAAATCAAAATAAGCAAGTGTCTGTTAAAATTTACTAGAAAAAGCTTCCTATACCATGAGGTCTCTGACTCTGAAGTTGAGCTCATTAACCATCAGCAGAGGGAGGTACATCATCTGTCTGCCTTCCTGAGAGCTGCAGAGAAAAGCAGGAAGGTTCTTTAATTCAAAGCGATCCTTGTTTTCACCCTGGGAAATTTGTGAACACGTTTACACATCCATACACTTAAACACCTTACCCTGAGGCACCTTAATGGTAGCAGCTGAGAGGTCTAACAGGTTTACTTTGCCTTTAAATTCCAGCCTGCTGAGAGATTACAGAGTCTACCAGTGGCTGTTTGTAACTTGTGATCCAGATCTAGAGGATCATCTTTTACAGATAAGAGAACTTTTTTCCCATTTTCATTATTTTTCTTTAATTAATATAAATTAATATCTACTAAAGACTAAAGAATTGTTTGGCTAGCGAGCAGTGACAAAGGGCTATTTATTTATGTACCCTTGTGATGATACTTTTACTGCACCAGACACTGTATCTAAAGCGGACTTCCTTCTAGATGTTTTTCAATATATATTGCGCCCTTTGAATAATAACACAGCACCTGCAACAAAACACCAGTGTGTTTGATTTTCTGTCAGAAGTATCTGTTCCTCTCAGCCTTTCGGTGCCACTGCAGCAGCAAAACAGCAGAAGTCAGCAGTACGCTGACAGCTCACCTGGCTTTGACCTCCAAAGCTTCATCTGACTTACACTCTCATGTAGCGGCGCACGTCACTGGGAAGCCCAGCCTTTGTGAAGGTGAAGTCCTCTGACATGACAGTGAGTGACAGGTGGGGTCTCCAGTGGGATACAGGGTTCTCAGATCTCGGCTTCTGGGTGGAACCAAAAAAATAAATAAATAATGCACCGTGCAAGGCAGCTGGGCCCCATAAAAAGGCCCCATTATATCGAATATATGTAAAGGCAACATGCTGGGTGAAATATGAAGCAGTCCTGAGTGATGATGTACCTTCTCCTTGTCTTTCTGGACGTCGGTGCGTGAGGGGGTGATGTAGGTGGTGAGTTGGACTGCATAGTGGACCTCTCTGCTGTCCTCCAAAGGTGAAACGCCAGCCTTGTGCACATAAACAACTGCAAAGAGGGTGCCATTAGCCCGAGTCTCTCCTGGCAGAGAGACATGCACCTTTCTGTGGAGAGAGAGATAGGCATAAAAAATAGAAACTGCGTGTTTTAGGCCTTCATAAACAATCAAATATGCTAATCATTACTGAGTACTTGCAGCATACTGTGACTGTCACTGTGATCAGTGGTCGGTAAAGTCTTTTGATGACTATATATTTATATGACTAAAGATTTATGTTGCAATAACTGCGATGCTGCTACCATTATGTTAAAAAATAAACAAATAATTTTTCAGATTGTTGGTCTGCTCCTGTGCAGTTATCAACATGTCAAACCCACCTCTCAAATCTCGAGTGAGGGTCGAACGGGTCTATTTTTAGAGCGAGCTCGAGGGGGCTGTTGTCTGGCACGAGACAGGTAAAAACACTCATCTGAATGAAGGAGAAGACGAGATGTTAAAACAAGGTTTCCATCTTAGTTTGAGATTCCTTTCAAAATGAAAGCGACGAGATAATCCTGACTGTGCTTCAAATGTGTGTCTGTTTTACAGATTTCACAAAGTAAACACCTGCAAACAAAACGATCTATCAATATTTTCATGAAGAGAATGCATGAAAATGCCATAGTTTTAAAGTAGATGTGCACAAAAACGACACAAACCTAAATGCCAAATGACAATTTATCATATTTTTCTCTAACTACCATGTAGACAGTACACTTTAGCAATAAGGGCTTCTTGCTGAGCAGCACATGGACAGATTTTTTTTTACTGTTATTCTCGTGTAAATGATCAAACCTATGGATCTGGATCTCAGAGATTTGCCATCAGGAATAAGACAAGCTCTAACCTGTAGTCTGGGTCTGGCTGCCAGATAGGAGGTGATGCAGTGCTCTCCTCTGCCTCCATCGCAGGATTTGGTGTTTAGGAAACCGTACAACAGCCAGGCTGTGTGGAGCATGTAAACCACAAACACCCCGAGCAGCAGCTTAGCGATGGAGCTCCTCTTACTGCCGCTGTCCGCAGGTTTGGAGTAACAAGACGGGAACATGGCAGCCAAGCGACTCAGAGTTTCACCCGCAAAATACTGAACATTTAAAGAAATGATTTTTTAAAAAATGGACGCGGTCTGGTTCGGGATTGTAACTGTAACAATATAATCCCCACGCTTCCTCTCTGATTCACCATCTTCCGGTTATCCGCATCCAGCAGAAGATGCTGATGCTGACAAAAACCTCCGCGGCTGCGCCCACACCGCTTTTACCACTGAGCCCACAAGGAGAAAAATAATTAATTAAAACATTATTATAGACATGCACGAAAAGCAGAATCACTGCAGAGCGAGAAAATGTGTTTTCTTCTGCTTTTACAGTCAGAGTTTAATTCACTGCATTAGAGGACCGAAGCGCCATTTATGCCGGGAGATTACATGGAAACAATTTTTCCAAAGGAAACAGAAATAATTATATTAGGGTGGAAATACGAAAGCTCATTTTCACCTAGCTAATTAACATGTTAGTGGTAAGATCACTTTAAATGAAAACAGAGAAGTCCACAGTTAGGAAACAATTAAATGTATAGCTAAGTTCATGAAATCCTTTGTTACAGCTGGCAATACATGAAACAGGAGTATTAATGTGATACTTCAAATAAGACAATGGTCAAATAAAAAAACAAAAACAAATAAACTTTAAATCGTTTTGTGGCGGCCTTTGACTAGTTTATTATAATAAGAATTTATTAAATTTAATAATTTATTAAAAATACAATATATTAGTATTTAACTAATTTCAGCATTTTGACATACCATAGTATGTTTCGCAAAACAAACTTACAGAGTAAGTCGACCTGTTATTTTATGTATTTTATTGAATTCTTCTCCAGAAACAAGTTTCCATACATTTAGTTCCTTTATTTACTTCCCATACTTGTCTCTCCCTGGCGGATACTGGCTTTTATATGTAATGCAAAAGGATCGCTCGTGGCCTCAGTATTTATTAATCCTCTTTGTGTGTTTCAATGACCTTTTTCTACAGCCACGGGTGTGTTTGATGGAAAGGTTCTCAGTCGGAGTGATCACCTCAATCATGGACGATCTTCGGCGCTCTGCGCTGCCGCCGCGGTGCATTATGGTCCAGAGAGCCCGTGCTCTTCTGTCCTCCTGTCATCACGTTAAGCCGGAGAGCTGTGTTTTCAGGTTGAAACACAGCCGCACATGTAGACTCGGGACACTTTACAGGCATCGGCAGGTGACCTGTCTGTGATACTCGTGTCTGCGTTTACTGTCACGTTAAAACTTGTCGGCTGTTGTGAGTGAAGCATGTTTGTTATACTGCAGCAGCTAAGATAGTTAGCATAACAAACAGCCGCGAGACAAAGTTGAAGAAAGTTATAAAACCAGGTGAAAGCGAGGCAATGTGCGCGTGAGAGATACTTATGTGTACTGTGAAGTTACTGTAACGTATGTAACGGGAGTTTTCACTCTTGTCGTACCTGTGGGTCAGGACTGTCTCGTCTAACACATAGCTTGGCAAACATCTGGAGGGCACCGAGGGACCACTAATGAGAGGATTGTAAACACTTGGTGCTTGCAGCTTTCTTTGCTTATGGAAGTTAAAGCTTGTCTTAATTTCCTCCTCCTCCCTTCCCTGCTGCTGTGCCTGGTATAATCCCTTGCCTGTGGTGAACATCAGCTCTCCAGCGCCAGTATGGCGGTCTGCGTAAAGGCTTTGTGTTGCGTTGGTGTGGAGATCAAAATGCACAAGTTGCTGCTGGCCGGCTGTGCGAACTTTCATCCAAAGTGGTTTTTAAACTCTCTTGGTCCTTTTTCCTCACGACTTGGTGGGACAAGAACCCTCAGCTATTATAGCAGAGCTGCAGAGTTCTGTCCAACGGGACACTCTGTGCCACAGGGAAATGTAAGACTGGGATCATTCAGCAGGAACTACAGTGATGTCTGCTTGAATTCACTGGTCAGTCAAGCACTGCCTTTATCCACATGTCAGACCAGAAGATCTCAGTGTGCTGCAGTGAGAACTGAGAGAAACCTGCTGCAGAGAGGAGCAGTGTGGCCTGGTAAGATGATGTAGTTAATTTGGCTCATACTGACCACAGTATACAAGTATTCCACGTGACCTATAGTTGTCTTTACAGTCATGGTAAAAATAGTCTCTTTCAGTTCTAAGGTTTTATCTATTACAGCATGTAAAAAAGAGACTAATTACACCTTTACTGCTTTCATATGAGTTAGGAGGGTAATGAGCAGCCAGCTGCTGCTAATCAAATGTATTTGATTAGCTAATCATCCGCAAGCGTGAACATCCCTATAAAAGCAGACGTTATGGTAGTTTGCTGGTTTGGAGCATTTAGATGCATATTAACACGGTGCCAAGAAGAAAACACATTAGCACTGATCTTAGAGAAGCAACTGTTGCTGCCCATCATGGGATGTAGTGAGTTTTTCACAGGAATGCATAGTGTCCCTTTAAAATTTTCTTTTCCACTTGACTGCATTTTAAGTTAGAATAATGAAGAATTGTGTGCCAAGGTTTGTAATTCTAAACTTTATTATCCCGACCCAAAGCTCTGTACATACAGGTGAGAACCAAGCTATTGTCTTTCTGCTGTAGTCATGCTATATCCAAGGTACTGCTCAACGTTACATGTCAAATACTTTCCTGCACACATGGTTTAACTTGGTCTTTTCTTTGAACAGTGTCCTTTATCTGCAGAAGAGTCTCAGACGCCCCTCCTTCCACTGTAGCTCCGGCATTTGTAGTGGTAAGAGAGAAATTAATTTAAGCAGTCATTAATTAATAGTTGCTAATACTACTTGAAAGGTTTTGGGATGTGGTTTGTCACTTTGTCTTGCTGCAATAAACTATATCTTATTATTTTGTTTACAAAACCTGTAGATTTCATTCACACGTTTATAATTTAACATACATCCTCCCCATCTTTACCTTAGAAACACTCAGCACCTGTGAGGTTACTGACCTGTCATCAGCTTACACCATTATTTATTAGTTTGTTTGTTTATTATTTTGGTGCTGGCATCAAAAATAAGGTTTTGTTACAAAAAACAAAAAAACCCAACAGTAACAAACAAACTTGTCATTTGATCAGCCGTGTGTGTGGAGATGGATAGATATTTAAAAAAAACAAATAAGCATAGCATTTGGAATGCTCAAGTAATTTATTGTTATTATTTACATTTCACACAATTGTGTTTCAACGCTGTGCAAAAATGCAGTGAAGATGTGGTTGCTTGATGTAACCAATCAGCTTCATGTTTTCTTTCTTTGACAGATGAAGTTTGACCAAGAGGGAAATGTGACGTCATTTGGTAAGTGTGAGGAAATTAACCTCATTAATGTTTACATGTTGTTGTGGTCGTTGGCACTGAAACTGATGATTCTCTCTTATCTCTGGCATTGTGACAGAGCATAGGGATCTTTTTTCTTTCTTTCTTTTTTTAACATGTCCCTGAAGTACTCTTCCGTATCCTTTTTATTATGTGTAGAACTGGACATGCACCACATTTTTGTCCATCACTGCTGTGTTTCTGTGTTACTTCCCCTGTGCAGCAGCCACTAATGGGTTGTGTTACCACCAGTGACTCCCTTCTGTTATCTATGAGTAAAAATCAGTTGTATTTCAACCTCTACTTCATGTGTAGAGATTGGCCCAACTATATGTACATGTGTGCCTCTGCTCCTCATTTGTTTTTCTCTTCAAGAAAAAAAGAAGACTGAGCTTTGCCAGGAGTTAAGTCTTCAAGCCAGAGACCTACGCTTCCAACACACTACCAGCCTCACTGCTAGAAATAACTGCATTATTTTACGAATGGCGGTATGTTTTATTTATTTTTCCTTTGTCTGCCACGCTCCACTTACACCACAGGAGGCGTAGCATGAGCCGCACCTGAGCCGAAAAACTGGAGTTTAAGCAGATGTTGCTTTCAATCAAAATAAGATGATCTTTATCATGTTTTTGAAAAGTAAAAATCCTGTTATCATATATATATATGTTAGTCCGACCTACAATCTATCATCCCCTGGAACCATCATGGTTCATCATTTTACAGAATGAATGAATTCTGTTCTCTTAGCACATCGTATTTTATCTCCACCGTTGTCACGATGAGGTAGCCACACTTTCTGTCACACCTGATGACGAATGAGAAGGCACTGTCAGTTCAAGAACTATACTCAGAGGAGGAGATGCACACTCTGCTCATTCATCATAACCTGCAGTGATACAGAAAGTCTATCAAACAGTTTTAACTAAAGTTAAAGTTTCACGATGTTGGCTTTGTGAAGAGTTTGTGGAAGACAAATAGAGGATACGGTGTTAAAGCAGTCTTGCTTCTCTTGTCTATAAAGTGTTCAGATGATGGTGTGTTTCTATATCTTCATTTTCTTGTAGTAATGATAAGTGTCTGCAAAACATCGTACGGTATAAGAAGTAAATAAATATCCAGTCTCACGTGTTCGTCTTAATGTGCTACACAAACAGGGCAGTCCTCACAGGTCGGCCCTTGGTACTGTGGCAAACACTGGCACTTTCCACAGACGCAGTTCCCCCTACCGTTGCACAGCTGCTGGTTTTTTGCCACACACGAAGCAGTTTCCGTGCTGCAGCTGCAGTCTCTACCTGTCCAGTTCGCATAACAGCGGCACATTCCACACTCGCATATCCCATTGCCTCCGCATATTCTGTCAGATTAAAAATGTAGTATTTTAACTGTGAAGCTGTGTGATAACTTTATATCGATATATTTTATATACAAACTCGTGGCAACTTTTTGTTCTTACCTGTTCTCGTGGTATGGACAGTCAAAGTTTGTGCACTCACAGAATTGTCCGCGTATCTTTTCTGGATTTTCCCGCTGGTTGCAGTGACACATGCCCGACACACACACACCCCGGCCGCTGCACACCGGGGCGCCAGGGCGTGAGCGACAGGAGTCTTCGTTTTCTGACTCAAAGGAAGTTATGTCAGTCTGACAAAGGTTTCCAACATAAGGCTGATGGCACACACAACGCCCACACACGAGCGCCCCGTGGCTGCTGCAGGTGGGACTGTTTTCCTCTCTGTTTTCAGTGCAACTACACTGACCTGGTGAAGCAAATAGATTTTTAATGTTATTATCACACTGAAGAAAAATGAGCTGAATTATTGAACTCTCAATTTTCTAACAGTCTCATGAAGACTTGCTTTAGGTTTTCAGACTCAAATGTTTCTCGTAGCAAGTTGCTGCAGACTTACACTGCAAAGTTACCTCCAACGTCACACTCTTTGCGAAGCCTCTGGGTGTGATCTGGACAGACCAGGGTGCAGTGCTGTTCTGGTTTGAGATGTCACTCTTACTGGGACATTGTGCAGCTTCCACAGTTACCTGCAGCGCCAGAGGAACTGTTGTTCGAATAATTTGATTTTGGGGGACAAACAAGAAGGAACATTTTCTTTCTGCAAGAGATTGTGTTGGACAGGATTTCTTTTTCTGACCTGCATGAGTAAGGGGTTTCCTGTAGTTATGCTACTGAATGTGATGTTGAGACCAGCTGGCACGTTGCTGGTGTCTAGAGTCAGGTCTGTGGTAGGATGATCACTTGGCATAGAGATTGACAGAGGAAAGGACTGGCTCACACCTGGCCTCAAATGAATGGCGAGCTCCTGGGGCTGCAGGAAGATGGTTTTGGCATCTGCTATGTCTGTTCTGCAGAAGTTCAGAATCACAAGAAATAACATTGTAAGATTTTTTTTTTTTTAACATCATAACAAAGGCCCTTTTCTGTTCCAAAATATATTTGAATCCAATCTGAAGCTTTCATATTAATAAAAACAAAAGAAAACTTTGGAAGGTTAATTTCTTTTTAATTTCCTTCTTTTTTTTTTTTTTTTTTTTTTTTTTTTTTTTTTGTATGGAACACTAAAAAACTGTCACGTGTCCTTTAATGACTAAAGAGGTATTTAAAACGGCTTACCTGCTGTCATTCCTGATGACCTGCACACTGCTTTGAGGTTTATATATATATATATGACCTTTATGACAGCCAGCTCTCTGCAGCCCCTTCACAGTATGACAGTGAATGTTAGAGTTGGGGGCAGTGCACCAAGCGCACTCAGGGCCGGATTGGATGCACTGATTGCAGCTGGAGTCAGATGTGGAGCATTTTTGTCCACTGGTCAAACTGAGACTCGGCATAACCAGCAGCAAGAAGAGATGGGACAGCTTCACAGCCATCGTTAGTCCTGACTGTACAAGGGTAGAAACCACAGAAGATATGTTTCAGTCTAAAATTAGAGGAAATAAAGTATGCAAAGCAAACATAAGCAAGGACTGTCATCAGTAAGTGACTGAGACTGCAGTTACTGCAATACAAGCTTGTAGTTATGTGCTACATAAACAAATGTACACACACAGAATGCTTCATTACCTGAAGAACTAATAGTTTTCAGCTCTGTTATGTCGTCGTGAGGTCTCTGCAGGCTGTGACACGCTGACCATTCACAGTTGTATGTTGGCGGTATCTAAGTGGGACTCAGGACCAGGGAGGCACAACTAGATCCTGATTGGTGCTCAAGTTTCAAATCTCTAACCACAAATATTTACAGTTCAGAGTCAAACTGAGCACTGACATGTTAACAGTAAAACGTTAACCGGGCGACATGTCATGTCTCCAAAGCCTTTAAAGGAAATTCAGTCATGGAGTCTTTAACAAAAAAGCATATTTTAAACATTCACTCTTTGGATCAGAGTCTGTGGATGAGGACAGACTTTTTTGCCCCCCTGTGGAAATTTTATTATTATTTTTCAGCATTTCCCAAGGGCTGTTAAACAAAGCAAGGAAATTGCAACACAGCACATGGGAAACGTCCTAGTTTCATTTTGGTTGCTTACATTATTTTAATTTGCACAAAGAAATAAAACTATTGACATAAACCAGGATTAAAATTACTGGTCTCACTGATGCTAATAGTCAGTTGTGTCCTGTGTGTAAGTCTCACAGCCCATTTTTTCCTTAGAGAATCTCTTAAGCTCCTGCAGATTTAATGATCTTCTGCTATGGACCCTTGTCTTCAGTTCACCCCACAGATTTTCGTTAGCGTTCAAGTCGGAGCTTTTTACAAGCCAGTCAGTAACGTTCACTTTAGTCTTCTGGAGGTTGTTCTTCACCAGGAGAACATATGTTTTGCTGGAAGACCCAGGTTTACTGGTGACTGCTTGAGGTTTTCTGTTTTTGCTTATTCATAATTCCTTCCACCTTGACGAAATTCCCAGTTCCACACACACTCTGAAGCACCCTCTGTGTGTAATACTAATAATATTGACACTAATATTTTTTTTTCTGAAATAATTTTTATTGTGTGGAGCTAGAAATAATTAATACTTAGTAAAAAGACAATTGGTGTATTTGGAAATGTTATACTGAAAATCCCTTCCTATTAAATATAACAGAAATTTTCTATTATATTTAATAGGGAGGCTAATAATTTTGTCCTCGTCTGTTTGTTTAAGCTCTAGCCCATAACCTCCACTCGCTGTCTTTTCAGGCCTTGAAAGCCATCTTGACCCCGGAGTCTCTTATGGTCTTGGATTTTCGTGGTCTTGGACTGGAGCGCTGGTTAGTTCTGGAGCTCGCCCCCCAGCTAGCGTCACAGACGCACACCCTGCCCTTCGAGTTCAGAGCACTGGAAGCCATCCTGCAGCACAAGGTGAAACCGATCAGACCAGACAGAGTGCTTGTGTAATTAAGCGTGGTCTAACCTAGATAAAGCCTGAATGAAAGTCAAGGACACACACCTGAAGCTTTGTATTATCTGTGTCAACAGGTAAACACGCTGCAAGCCCGGTTGAATGAAGTTGAACCAGTCATATTGGATACGCTGGAATCCCTCGTAGACCCTAAAATCCTTTCTGCTGATAGAAGTAAACTACATGTAATTCTGCAGAATAGCAAGAGGTAATGAATCACTCAAGACATGTAATTGTATTTGAATAAGTCATTAATGGCATCTGGCATATAAGTAAATGGAAGTTTTCAGCCTAAAGATTTACAGTCTTGTAAGTTTTCCCTTCTCTCACGCCTGTTACAGCTTGTCAGAGTTGGAGACGGACATAAAAATGTTTAAGGACTCCATGCTGAAGGTCTTGGATGAGGATGAGACGGTTGAAGAGTTCTGTCTCACAAAATGGACAGACCCAAGAGTTTTGTATGTCACACATGCACTCAGACACATGTATATGGGTGCTGAACACAGCATCTTAAAAATAGTTGGAAATCTCCAGTCAGTGGTGAAGCATGTTGAAAAAGAAAGACACGAATTTGTTGAGTTCCCAAGGATCAAAGTCTGTTTCCAGTCTGTTTTCACTCACCTGCAGATCATACGTTACAGGTTAACCTTTTTCTGTGTATGTGGGTTTTTGTTTTGTTTTTTCAAATTAAATTAATTCTGCCCAAACTGCCAGGCCCAGCTGTACTTCTATTTTTCATCATCTATCCATTCTCTTCAACTTGTGTGCTTCTATTTTGTATATAACCTCATGTCTGTCTGCCTTTTTAGTGAAGAGAGCAGTTTGGGTATTGACCACGCTGAGGAGATGGAGCTTTTATTGGAGAATTATTATATGCAGGTAGCTGTACTTTAAATTCCCTGAGTTTTAACATGATCAACAAATATTGCAATTATGCAAAAGTCTTGGTAAAGGCTGCATGCTCACACATTGTATAGGACACATTTGTCATAGATTTTCATCAAGCCACGACCACTTCGTATGTTTTTATTTTCATCTAAGCATTTATACCCATTTATGCTTCTGCTATGGTGATTACCTATTTCTTTGCCTCTATTTTAGTTTAATATCCAAAGCACTGAAACACTTTACATGTTATCTGCGGCAGTTGTGATGGGCTGTCAGTAAGGTGTAGGTTGTACGATTGTTGTCATATTGACCGTGAAATACTTCACACAGGCCGAGGAACTGGGGAACAGAGCCAGAGAGCTGAAGGGTCTGATAGACGACTCTGAGAGTGTAATCTTTATCAATCTGGACAGGTATGTACAAATTGGCTATACATCATGTATACATGCACACTATAGACTGATGTTTTTGAGAAGCAACAAACTCAAAACACTGATAATGAGGCTTAACAAGCCATTATTTTTGAAGATTGAATTTAATCTAATTCAGTCCCCCCCCCAAAAAAAATGCTTTGCCATCTACAATTTAACAAGAAAAATTTAATTTACTAAAAATTGATGCATCTTTGTACTCGTGTGGAATTTTGTGAGCTAGGGGGTTCTAACACGTCCAGATTGCGGTTTGGTATTGTCATCCTGAAGGAGGCAAGGTCGTATTTAAAGATTTTTATCTGAATTGCAGTAAATGTTGCTCCAAAATAAGTACAGTCATGTGAAAGGAGAGTTTTGGGCGCACGACTGGATAGTCGCCTGTCAGAATGTTCTTCTTTCACAGGACTGTAAATGTGATTCAGAAACAGTGGCGCCTTCACAAACGTGCTCGTTACTCCTGCCATGTGCAGTTACACACAAACACACACACCTGCTGATAATAAGCTGATGGCATCCATTATTTCAAAATAGAAGTTATTTCAGAGAGACTTACCATCTGTGGGGTGCCTTTTTTTTTTTTTTTTTTCTCTTTTCTCTAATATATACCCAGTTTTGTTACTAATTAGCATTTTTTTTCCCCCCCAGATGTCAGATATCGTCTAGGCTAGGAATGTGAGACTCATTTTATATCGAGGGCGACATGCAACCCACTTTGTTCTCATAAGGAAAACCAGCAAAACTACCTTTTCTGCCACAGTACAGAAGTTTCAGTACACATTTTTACAAAATAAATAAAATGAGACAAAACTGAAGTGCTATTTCAACAGTGTGTCTGAATTACAGAAATATATAACTTGGGACCCATCATCAGTGGTGGACCTTGGATTCATTGGGTGTTTCAGCCATTATCACTAGACACCCTCATCTAAGGAGGGCCTGCGAGGGTTGATCAGGAGTGTGTCACTGATTTGTTTTGTTGTTATTTCTACTTTCTTTTGTTTAGTTTTCTAAATTATTTTCTTCTATCAATTCACTGCAAAACAAAAGTAATACTTACCTCTTTAATATTTAAAGAGCCTCACTTCAAAGGGATAGAAAAGGTGATAGCGAGAAGTAAGACAAAAGAGAAGAGAGCCGTAAGGGGGGCGCCTGATCTGGCATCCCACACCTCTGCCAGATCAGGCGTTTTCTTGTTTTGTATCAGCAGCCACTGAGAGCACTGTGTGCTTTATTCCAGCCACCGGAACGTGATGATGCGACTGAATCTGCAGCTGACCATGGGGTCCTTCTCCCTTTCCTTATTTGGCCTAATAGGTGTGGCGTTTGGAATGAATTTGACAACAGCTTTCGAAGATGTGAGACAACTTCTGATCAATACTTTTAATAGCTGTAACTAGTGCTTAATGTTTATGAACAGATATTTATGCACTGCTCTGCCTGTGTGTCTCCTACAGGACCCCCGCGCTTTCTGGCTGGTAACAGGTTTCATGTTCTTGGGCAGTGGGCTGATATGGAGGCGACTTTTATCATTTTTGGGACGGCATCTAGAGACTTCAGTACCCCCACGAGTAATGCAAACGCATACACAGACACTGTGCCTTGTTATGTGTTCCTATAAAGTCCAGTCTGCGTAACACTATGCACACCTTTCCCTGGACTGATCCAGAGAAATGCATCCGTAAAAATAATTTCTTCTCTCTGTGATGCAGATCCCTCCAATTTGGAAGAGGAATATGAGACCATCAGACATCAAGGCTGGGGTCAGATGAAGTTCTACCTCGCAGATGATGGTTGTCTCGCAGCGCTCTTGGTCCTCTTTAACTTGATGCAAAGACTTCTGCTAGAATTTTTATTTTTAACACACCTCATTGTTTTACTGTCCCATGGCCACAGCAGAGGTTGAGATTACGCTCACATCTCTGGAGACTATAGTGCAGTGGTTCTCAAACTGTGGGGCGGGCCCCACTGGTATGGCATGGACAACCACGCAACACATATGAAGTTATATGATGTGAATATGATTTTTATTATTATTATTTTAGGGAAAAAATTGTAGCGAATTTTGAGGTGTGGACGATATCTATCTTGCATGAAGATCTGCTTTTGGTTTGGGGCATGTCAGAAGAAACTCTGCTCCAGTGTGTGCGTGTCACTGTTTCCCTTCATTTGACTGACGGTCATTTTTCATTTCTGCTTTTTATCTTTTTGTTTTCTTTCCTTTCAACATCCAGTGCAGATAAAACTTTGAGTTTTCTTAGTGTTGCAGAGCCAGGAACAGCAGGACAAAGCCAGTCCTGTGCTTGCTGTGGGTGCAACTGTAACGTAATCAGCAGCTGCTAGTGCTCTGGTCAGGACTAGCTTCACTGCTATTAGCAGGTTTCTTTGCACTTACAGTAATGAGCACAGCGTTGTGGCCGGGTCCAGTGACGTCTTCACCTGTTTGCTCTGCTGCACTCTTCGAAGCAGGAACCGCCACCCCACACCTCGAGGAAGTGGTGGGGAAATACTTCGCATCTCCATATATGTGGATTTAAAAAAAAAAAAAAAAAAAAAAAAGCCAGGTCATATAATAATCATCTCATTGTGGAGTTGTGCTTTCTTTCATTTCACTGGTGAAGAACAAAGGAAAAAAAAAACTTTATCTCTGTGAAAGCAGTAAACCTGTGACTCTGTCCCTCTGTATACTGTGTGTTCTGCCTTTATTAAACCAGAGGAAGTACACTGTGCAGCTTTGTGGCATGGTGTTTGTGTCAACATGAGCGACAGGCACTTGCTCAAAAATGTCATTGTTTTTCTTATAAATGCAGAGTTTAGAGTGTGACTTTAAAGATGTTTTCAGCTTTTACCAAAGGGAAGCTTTATCATTTATAAACTTAATCAAGTATTATAAAAAATAATTATAAATTGGTTGATGAAAGGTTTGGTGTATCTGCATGATGTCAACTGAAGCCATAGATTAGGTCTTGCATTAGTGGTTCCCAGGCCAAAGGTCAGGATACCCACATAGGGTCACCAATTAAATCAGATGAGTTTTCAGGTTATTAACGAATTGGGGAGGTTATAATAACAGCTCATGAGTTCACCCATAAGATAATGCTTTTATTTATTACATGATTTATTTCTTTTTGGTTGAGTGTGTCAGCTTGAGTACTGCATGTTTTAACTCTATTTTCTGTTCTGAAATATATTATTTTCAGGGAACATTGAATTACGTGGATCCCACTTTTCATTTGTGACATTGAACTGCAAAAATGTCTCAGTGAAACACAAAATTCACACAAATGGATATAAATAACAAAGTAGAAAACATCAGTTTCTTTAAAGCTGAGCGCATGTAATGACAGATTTTTCAGATTTCTGATGAGCAATACTTGGGAAGATGTTTTATTAATGTGGACTGTTAGGCTATAAGACTAATATCCTTGGTTTGCTGTGTCAAATTAAGAACTGTTATGGCTGGATAATGTTTTTTATTATTAATATTAATTGAGGTACCTCACATGGAGTCAAAATATCCTTCTCACTGCCTAAGTGGTTTCAAGGTTTGGAAACTACACTAGGCTTCATGTTTTGTAAATATGAGTTGGTTTGAAAGGGAGTAAAGCATTTGACAGTAACGGCCATTTAAACTGCTTGGTTGTCATTACAGCCTTTCTCCACCAGAGGGAGTCATGAACCACACCGTGTGTCACAGCTAAAGCAAGCTTGTCCTTCAATAAAAATCAATGGAATCATAAAGTTTTTATTGAAATCTATGTTTTTGGAAATTATTCCGTCTGATCTATGTGCTAATTTCTCCGATGTCTCAAAGGGAAACGTATTTTTGTTGTAAAATTTATGTGTGTATATTCCAACACACAAAAGATGGTTTAGTCTCAATCAATCCATACTGTGATGATTCCTCCTAATCTCCTGAGACCCAGAAGAATAAATGTTTCATAGTTGGTTGGTTTGTTTGTTTTTAGATCATTTAAGTATAGTAGTTGAAATAAATGTTTAGAAGATTTTTTTTGGAAAATTATTTATTTTTTATCTTAGTATGATGAAATGATATTGTTTCCTTTTTCTTTCTTTTTTTATTAAACTCCATTCTGCACTCCTAATACTCACCTAAACATGGGTTGTTGGGTCATGCTCCCCATGGCAGTAACAGTGATCATGGATGATGTGACAGAGCGCTGGGTGTGGCAGACAGGATTTTACTCATACTGCTGTCAGGAGGTGAGGTGGAAGAGGGCCAGATTTTAGAGCAAGAAGGTGAAAGCTTAGAGGAGTCCGAGCAGGGACAAATATAGAAATGTTGTTAAAGCTAGGGCTCTGAAGTTGTGGCATTTGGTTTCTCGGCTGCCATTTAAAACACCGGCCTGTGAGGGCAATAATCTTTTGGCAGCCCTGTTGCATTCTGTTTAACAGTGGTCTCACCTTCCAGAGAGCTTCATTCTTTCCCCTTTAACGGAGATATTAAGATAATCCGTTACTTTGATGGACTCCCTAATATCTGAAAAATGTGCCTTGACTTACTGAACTGACTGTAACAAGGAACCAGCAAGTTCAGGTCCTAGGATATCTGAGTCATGCCATGAAATGGATGTTTTCAGATGAGCACGTCCCTCTGGTTTGTGTGCTCTGACATGTTTTTCAGAAACCTGGTTACCTATTTACACTTTGGTGTAATCATAGGGCCTCCTGTCCTGGTGGTTGTTAGCAGCGTTGTCCTGTTTTCATTTTTCATTCTAATGAGACAGGAGAGGTACAGGTTAATGCACCTTTAGCTTATACATCATTAATTATATAAATCAGCAGAGAAAAGAAGGAATCAAACTTTTTTTCTGTTTGTGTTTGATTTGTTTAAACATTAAGCAATACTTCTGATAACAAACCTGCTGTTGTGTCCCCCTTTGAGCTTTTACCTTCCTGTCTGACCTCCCTCCACTTCATTTTATGACAGCTCTAATCAAACCACAATTTTGATTAAAATCCTTTCGGCCTCACCCTGCCTTCTGTCTCCTGAAATAGGCTGAAAATGTGCGGCATTAAAATTTTGTTTTGGAAGGAGTAAAAGTTAAAAAACTCTTTTTTTTTTTAGCAATAGAATCATAATAGCTACAAAAAAACAAAACAAAAGCTTATCACCATATTTTATAGCCACAAGGGAGGGGAGTCCATTTTGAAAAGAAATGTTTGCCCAGCCCCCGCAAATATGGCATCAATAGAACAGTAGGATTCATGTGAATTACATAGAGATAAACGGCCTTTGCCTCAGACTCAAGTCTTCCATAAAAGGGCAAAATGAATTGCTGGATTTTAGAAGCGTATATCCACACTAAAAATGTAAATAAGAAAAAGCCGCTCGTTCAGCCTATTATTAATTAACCTCGGTGTAAGGCAGTTGAGCTAATGTCGTCACCTTGTCAACGGTTCCGGCTCGTGTGTGCGTCTCCACTACCGTCGTCAAGGACCGGCGTGCTGACGTCACCGCAGAGAGCCACGCTTCACGACCAGGCTAAACAACTTTTTCAGACGAAGTCCTTCTCACAACGAGTCCGGGACACACTCGGGAACTTTACTGAGATTTAACGAAGTGGCTCGACAGCGAAAGCGCTACAACAAATTATCCGTACTACTGAACACCGAAGAGCGAGTTGAACGTTTTCACTGTACCAACATATTGTTTCTCGTTTTCAACTAGCGTGTTTTTTTTAATTGTTTTGGAAGTTAAAATGGGGAATCTGTGGTGGTTGTTCCTCGTCGGGCTGGCAACTGGGTCAATCAGTGGAAAAGTAAGTGGCTTTTCTTAAATGTTTTTTTTTAATTCAAACATGTTCCAGTTGACGTATTAGTGGAAAAATACATATTAATTATCTTTAATATGTAAAAAGACCGAGAAGGCTAAAACGTTAAGATATTTTTGAAAACGACAGCCCTGGGTAACGTTTGTTGTGTTCATGTGGACTGTTTGAGTTCTACCCCATAGAGTTTACACATAAAATAAAAATATTACTCTTAATGTTATATCCTCAGTTTTTTCTCTGTGTTAATTATTATTATTATTATTATTATTATTATTATGTATTTACGTTAAATGTACCTTTAAAGTGAACAGCACGAATTCGTCTTTTTAAAACATAAATATATGTTACCTCCGGATCTATAAGCTGGGTGATTTTTGACCTCAGCAGCCTTTTCAAACCGAGGCCAAGCGTCCAGTTGGTGTCAAGTTCACACAGGGCCAAAGTCTGTTCATCATTTAGCTCACAGCTTTGACATTTAAACCAGACCTGGCCCGAATTTCTCACCCACACGTTTTATAATGTTATACTGCAAATTCAAATTCTAAACCAGGAAATCATTCATATTTAACCAAGGTGGTTTAAGGAAAAAAAAAAGAAGAGTATTTCAAAATCCTCCTCCTTTACCCCTTCCATTGTTTCTCTATGTGCGGCTGCTTTATAGCTGGAAAACACCTGGGGATGACAGGCTGAAGCAGAGCTTTGTTCATCGTCACAAAGTATGAAAAATATCCAGGCTGGTGATTTATTGACTGTAAGAAATCTCTAATGAGAGCCAGGGAGCCTCACCACCTCTGCAGAAATGCAGTTTGTTTAAGATTTATGGACTGTATATTGTGAAAGGAGACGGAACTGAAACACGATACTGCTTCTGGTGTATATTTGTAGCAGAGGAAAGAGACATGCAATCCCTTAGTAGGACTCAGGGAGTTGTGGATATGGTGAAAATGAATACAGCTTGGCATTCCTGTCCTGCTTTAAGGCCCCACAGGTTGTAATCTCTGAATATAATAGCTTGTAAACAGGTGTGGCCACTCAAAAAACAAACAAACCTTTTTTCTGCTTAACTTTAATTTGTGTCATCTCATACTTTGATCCGCAGATGCTTTGATTCGTCTTCATGTCATACCACTAATACACAGACTCCAGTCTTAAATTGCTGGGTGTGATGGGCTACATCTTACATCCAAACTATCTGTGTCCCCAAGTGTGGCTGTAGAATTACTGGTTAGTCAGTCAGTGATGTTGCTCCAATCCAAAGGATGAATGTTTAAACAGGGTTTCTTCCTTTAACAGTTTGTGATCTGGTAGTTGTGTCATTTTTCTGGATGGATGAGTAACAGCGAGTTCCACTGGGCTAGTCCAGGCAAGCACGCAGCTGCGTGGGATATGAGCAATTTTTCATCCAAATGCTAAGAGCGAGAGGAAAAGGGTAACACCTCCTCACGGTGCTATTAATGACGATTTTCGTAGGGCTTCAAAAGCACTCCACTGAAACGCCTACATGTGAGGAAGAAAAAAAACGTTTAGAAACAAAAGAACATGAATATAAACTATGTAGTTTGACACTTGCTGCTGTGGAGAACTAAAAAGCCTGGTGGGGCGGAAGATATGTGTTCTCAGTTAATCAGCATTAGTCACAACATTGTTCTGTGTGTCAAAGGCAGTCTGTACACATGCGATTGGCTGCAAGAGGTTTTTCTTTTGATGAGTTGCTGTAGCAGTTTGTTTGACTTTCAGTGTTAGCATGCCCTTGGAGAGTTTTTATTGTATTTATTTATTTATTTTTCAGTATATATTTTTTATTTTTAACCACATATCGCTGATTATCTTGACTGTTCTTTGACCACCACACAACTAATGGACAAAGCTATATTAGGTCTTTGCGTACATGGAGTGGACTGGGACCTGTAGTCTCTGGTCAGCAGTTTCAAATTACTGTAATCTGAATTAAGGACATAACAATCACATGTAAGACAGAAGTAGATATTGTGTCACATTTTGCCTGTTGGCATCACTAAAGACTGCATTACCAAACTCTGTCTGATCACTAAAGTTTTAAGAGGAATATTCATTTTCTCTTGGCATCTGATCATTTTGTCCTTACAGGCTACAGCTACTTAATGTCTGTGGACATTTTATTCATTTTATGCCTTAGTCAAACATACACCACCTTCAACACAGCACTCTGCTGCTGCTGCTGCTGCTATCCAAGTGATGACAGATCTGTTGTGTGCTTTTCGTTGTTATCTAAACTAACTCTCGATCTGACCATGCTCTCATTACTTTGCAGCTCACTGGGGATATAGCTAGCTATCAGCTAAGGAGAAACAAAAAATAAGACTTTGATGATTGTCAGCTTTAATGTTGCCCTCCGCCAACATTCAGTCTTCTCTCATATGTCTGTGGAGTGATACAGCTGTTTCCAGTAAACTGTCTTCATTGTGACAAAGCACCAGGATATCAGAATGTTATATACAGAGTGGGTGTGTAAATCCTGCGTGCATACGTATGCTTTCCAGATGTGTATAAATTCTAAATCACATCTTCCAGTAAACCCCAGTGTAAAACTTGTATCTGTCAAGGAGAACTGATTCAGAGTCAGCAGAAAACAAACTGCCAGTAGGTGGGAGGTCAAAGCTTAATGGCATTTAGTGAAATCAATTCTAAATTAAAAATATTTGATTGATCCGTTAAAAGATAAATGTGTTATATGTGTTGACTCAGCTAATCGTGTGGTTAACATCTGGATTTGGTCTGGTAAAATAAATGCCAGTGAAACACAGTACAACACTTTGATCTAATACTTTTTTGTATGACTATCAAGTCAATGTTATTTATGTAGCTAATTTTAATACAACCGACGTTGACCCAGAGTGCTTTACAGGCACACTCATCTGCAATCCAGGTCTCCAAGAAGCCAGTTACAACACACAGAACTCACATAAACAGCATAGTAAACATAACGATTAAAAAGAAGTCAGAAAATAAGAATAAAATCAGAACTGAACTCTAACAATAGTTAAAACAGCTATATAAAAGAACTTGTCCAATCTGTGATGGACCTCAGACTTGACTGTTAGCAGTTAAAAAAGGTACGTCTTTAGAGGTCTTTTAAAATAGTTGGACAGATTTTGCATACATCTACCATAAGTTTGCTGATGTCTGATTATAGCCTTATAACCTGATAATTCTCAAGCTAGGCATAGAGTATATTTCTCATTGTGTATGTGACGCAGACAGTCACAGCTTTTGCTTTTCTAATCTCTGGCTGAAGTCGGTGAGAACGCCAGCACCTCTTCTGCTATTTTAGTCACCCTTGGGTTTACGTGTTATTAATGCTTCACATGAATACACCAGTATCTTGGTGACATGTTGCAGAATGACCTTAAATGTTAGGTGTACAGTTGCAGATCAGATAGATTTTATATCTGTATCCCTTCTGTGGGCTGTTTGCATTATTGCATACTGATAAAAAGGTTTGTTAGCAAAAGAAAAATGGTGTTAACTTGAAAAGAACTGTTGCTTTGACAACATATTTTGTGAATTTTTATTGGAGTAAAACCTTTTTCTGGAGCAGTTATCTTATGAGAAGTACACTAAACTGTGCTTCCTTTCCTTTCTCCCTATTTTCACCCTCTCTCAGCACCTGTGTTAGTGGAAGCGTAGTATACATACCAGACATATTTCAGGTCTCAATGGGCCATATTCATCCATGTCTCTGTGTGTGAGTGTCTCTCCCTCTCTTAACACCAGCATATGTTTGAGCTTCTTTTTCTTTGGCTATTTATCGATTTCAGCAGAGTTAGTGTCTTTCTTTGATTCATGTGATCTCCGGTTGTGTTTGAGCCACTCGTCTCATTACCTTCTGTCTGCCTAGGCCTTAGATCAAGGGAAAAGAAGGTCACTGGTTTTCATCACACTCCTCTGTGTAGCATTCGGGTTGGTGGAAGGATTTCACGAGGTGCAATCTAATATGTGAAGCGGCCCTTTCCATGTGTGCGTCTACTTGCCTGCTCTCTGTGTTGTCTTTGAAGCTGCTTTATCTCATCCCTCCTCCTTTCAAAGACACTTAGTTCTCTGCTGCGTGGTTCTGCAAAGTATCACAAATTACTGCCACAGCATGTGAAATGATCAAGAAAACAGCCTTTATCTACTGCACATACTATAGTATGGATGTAATACTCTCAGAAAGCAGCATGCACTGCTGCATATTTGGCCAGCATACATCATTGGTTGTGAGAGGTATTGTCTTACTCCAGAACTGTAGCGAGATCCACATGTTGTCAATTAGTGAAAGGAATTCTGTGTGAATCTGTGTGCGTTTCTCTCCTACTTAAACAAAATTGCATGTTTTTATCCCCCCCCCCTCTTTTTGGCAGCTCTTTGTCTTCTCCCAGTCATTTAGCCCAAGTGATGACTTATACATAGAGGGCCGAACATCTGGTGACCTCCCTATAGACGATGAAGATGGTGATGATGGTGGGTCAGGCTCTGGATCTGGAGATTATGGTAAGGATATGTATGCATATATGTGTGTGTGTGTGTGTGTGTGTGTAATATATCTATATGTATATTTTCCCTGTATTGCTTATTAAATAGAAACTTCATCACAGATTATTAGACATTATTTAACTCCACTCGATCATACATGCAGGCTTGTGAGTAATACACAAGTAAGCCACAAGTGCTTGTATGTTCAGACACAGATGCACTTACAATATACCAGATGTTTGTCCTGAGGTGATACAGTGGAACCAGGTGACATTTTATTGGAAACTCACAGACTTTGAATGACTCACCTGCGTAAACTGTAGTGAGTGATGTCGTGGCACATTCAGCGTGATATAAAACTGCATTACGTTCAGGTGAATTTCAGTAAGTTATAAAACTTGCAGTAGGAACTGTTTCCACATTTGTGGCAGACTCTGCTGTAAAACCAAGTAACCTCAGATGTCAACTCGTTATCCAAGAAAAACGGTCCTATTCCTTCAGTTAATCCAATAGATTAAAAAAAAAACAAAAAAAAACTATTCTATAATAATGAAAAGAGACATGCTCTGAAGTGTTTTGTGTTGGTGATTTCTCAGTTTCCCGTGCCCATTCAGATGCCGGGGATATGGTCCTGACGTTGCCTAGCCCCTCTAGCAAAACAGAGCAGCGTCAACCACAGCCTACAGCACACTCTCCGCACAACCCACCAACCACAGTGGCACGCAGCCACGATCCAGCAACTACAGCGAAGGAGACTGACATTTTCCCTGATGGAGACAAGGTAAAGTATGACTGTTCCTTTTGATTCATGTCCTCATGAAGTCTGACTTATGTCCATCTTCAGGATGATTCATCGCACACACAAGGATATTTATTCTTTTAATTTCAATTGGTGATAGTGAGAGTAAATATTAAGGTTGATTAATTTTGGAGCAGAGAAACTAATTGTGATTTATTTGCTACCGATTTAAGGTGTGAATAGTGGTAAATGGAAAGTATCTAAAGCCACATAATGTCTCAGCATTTTTTTTTTTTTTTTTAAACTGTGCTAATATCCTTATAGGGGCTTGGTGTTGGCCCAACAGCTGACTGGTTTGGAAAGGATGCTAGTCCCAGCACCACCAATGTGCCTCCCAGTGGCAGTACTAGAGCTGATGGTGTAATCAATTCTGGCAAGGAGAGACGCCTGGATGTGTTAAATCCCCAATATGAAGAGCCTATCAAAAAGTCTGATGAAACTCTTACCAAAGCTGATCGAGAAGGATTATTTGGTGAGAACTCTATGGAGGTATCCTCTGAGAACCTGCTGGAGAGAAAAGAGGTGCTAGCAGGTAAGGACTAGGTTTCTACTGTCTTACCAGTTCATTACAAAATTACAGTAGTGAGTTTTCAAGAAAATTTAGACTGTTGAAGAATCTGAAATGTTAAGTATAGATAACTGTTATAAAAATGTTATTTTTTAAAAATAATTTCGTATTTCTTTTTTCCGTCTCCAGCTGTGATAGTGTGCGGAGTCATTGGATTCCTCTGTGCTGTTTCCCTCTTGTCTCTCCTTGCCTACCGCATGAAGAAGAAGGATGAAGGTAGCTACGACCTGGGAGATAACAAACTTTCTGCAACTTCATATCACAAAGCACCCACCAAGGAGTTCTACGCCTGAACTGACTAATAAGAACAAAGCAGGGTGGATTTTGGCTCCTGCCTATTAAGACTCAAATGGATCCATAACCAGCTGAAGATGATTCTTCTTGATGAAGTTTGAAGTAGACACCTCTGCTCCTCTCCAGTGCTGCTTCTTTGTTCTGTCTTTTTTTTTTTTTTTTCTTCGCCATTCCCAACTTCATCCGCTGCCACTTTATCTTTCTACTTAATGTTCAGTGTTTGTGACAAAGGGGTCATAATAAAATAAAGTCAAACTGTTAAAATGCTTTCCTGTCATCCCATGCTAAGGAAGGAGTAAATACCCATTCAAAGTTTTAAGAATGAAATCCTGAAGTGGATCGTTGTAGTGTTGGCGAGTCGTCAGTGTGAAACGGTCCGACGCTGTGCCTTTAGACCTAAGATGAACTACGCTGGACAAGAGCTGATTCTGTGTGACCCAGAAATTGATTGCTCCTTTTGATGGATGTACGCTGAACCAGCCCAGTTCAGCCTGGTACTATATTCTGTATAAGAATAGTATTAAGATGGACCTTAAAAAGTTGACACTTTTTTTTTTCTGTCCTCTGAGGTCAGATTGTGTTTTTGTGTTTTGTTTTTTCTATGTTAAAAACTGTCTGTGTTTCTTTTTACTTTCTGTATGCTTTCTTTGATTTGTTTTGGTTTTTGTGCGGGGCGGGGGAGGGGGGTTACATGAATGAACATTTTCATATGCTGCCCAGTATTGCATTGAGAGATTTTGTTACTTTGCAGGTACAAACATTTGTTGTTGTCACACAGGCACTTACAGAACTGACCAAATATAGATACGCTTTGTTGTTTGTTAAAAAAAAAAAAAAAATTAAAAAAAATTTGTGGTAGGGTTTTTTTTTTTTTTTTTTTTTTTATGTTTAGAGATTATATTTCTGTAAGCCATTTTTAAGCAATTTGTCTTTGACTTCATACAATGTGGCAGCCTTAGTAAAACTCCCTCAGGCATCTTTAGAATACATGTAATATGTTCAGGACTTTTGGGGGGGTTTTGGTGACTGAGTGCTGCAAGCGTGTGGACAGGTGGAGTCAAAGCTAATGACTATAATTCAGAAACCATAGAAGCGATCAAGGTTTTCTGACAACAGCCAAAGCGCATTCCTTTCTCGCTGTCCTCTGTATACAGCTATAATAGTTGGTTCAAGGTTTAAAGGCCAGTGAGAGCATTTACTGCTCTTTTACACTTTAGAGTTTATCAACTTAGCAGGGTTAGAGAGTTGTTAATTGTGTCTGTTTAACTCTAATCTGTTTCTTTTAAGCGTAAACGTGCTTTGTTTGACACATGTATTTCCTGATTTTCAGACTTTACCTCAAGCAACAAGAGCAGCATAGCATGTTTTATGGCTCCAATGAAGATGCACAAAGCAGATAACGACAACAGGGTTCTATTCCCTTTCGACAGCACATAAGTGTGTAGACCCTTTTCATAAACCTATTAGGAATTTGCCGTTTTATGGCTTTTTAACCAGCTACCTACTGCCTGTAATGGTTCAAAGAACACTGCTTACTGTTTGTCATAATAAAAATGAATATTTTAAAGCAAGTAGTATTTGAATGCATTTGCAAGCTACCTATTCACTGTGCATAGAATAAACAGGAAGATGTAGTCATTAACCCACCTCGGTGACTCTTTGTTGATAACGTGACATTTGTTGAGTCTTCAGTGCCTCATGTTACATTATAT
The DNA here is from genome assembly GCF_900408965.1 of Simochromis diagramma. Classification (NCBI taxonomy): domain Eukaryota; kingdom Metazoa; phylum Chordata; class Actinopteri; order Cichliformes; family Cichlidae; genus Simochromis; species Simochromis diagramma. The sequence continues at coordinate 3,698,207 of NW_024387423.1, read as the reverse complement.
CCTTTGCTTTGCAGTGCGGTTGAAGTATTAGTTTCATACTTTGAACTGTGAGCTGTACAGAACTGCAAGTTTGGAGTTAAAATCTACTATGCCAGTGTGGTTGAACAACTTCTGTGTGAAACAAAAACAAACCCAGAGGGTTAATACCACAGGTTAGCACTTGTTGGCAAAGACAAAATAACTTTTTTCTTCTATCATCTACATGCATTATATATAAAAGATATGATTTTCATGTAATAATTTATACTTAATTAGACTACAATGTAGGTAAATATGTCCGTCATTATTGGGATTGTACAGTATTTACTGGTGGTTGAAGCCTCTTTGTGCCTTCAGCTTGAGTTTTATATGCCTATTTGTATCTTGATGCATTTGATGAGCTTTCGATTATTGTCAATTTCTTTAAAAGATTTTCTAGCATTTTTTTTTAAAAAAAAGTTCTTTTTCTTTATGAATGCTTCTAAAAATTATTAAAGTACAGAAAGTTTATTGGAGACATGTTGCAGTTTTATTTTTTATCGAAGCTGACTGAAATCCTGGTTCTTAGAAATAAACTACACAGGTATGAGGACCAGCCAATTATCAACTTACCAAGATGACCAATAGAGAACTTTGTTGCTGGTGTATCTCATGAGGTTCACTAATGAATAAAAGTTATGGCTTTAATGCAGTGGCTGTTTTTTCTCTGTCTCTCAACAATACTGCCCCCCCCCCCATATACACACATCAACACAACAGGTTTAATATTATGTGTGCTCTTAAAATCTGCCTGTTTATTCACCTTTTCATCTAACTTCTTCAAGGTCACGATCTTTGTGTTTATTTGTTAATTAAGCACCTTCTGGGCATCATTTTGAAGCCCACGTGTTATCACAGATTTGCATTTTGTTTTTATTGTGTGAGACAAAACCAAAAAGTGAACATTCAGCTGCAGGTAAAAGCTATTATTTGTTGCTTTTGTTCAGCTGATCTGAAATGTAGAGCAAAGCATTTCCATCAAGTCTCAACAAACATCCTTTTACAAAGGCAGGCAAAAGTGAGAAAAAGGTTTGCAATATCAAACCTGGTCAGCAGCATGTGAAATGAGTCATATGGTCAGATGTTTTTAAAGATCTTCAGAAACAAAAGGAGAACATGTGGATGCACAAAAGGTTTTTTTTTTTTTTATGTATACAGAAGATGGCTGTAGTAGAAAAGAAGCAGGAATAGAAAGTAGAGCCATGCACATAAGTTAATAGCATAAAAGTGGTAGTAAAGTGTGATAAAATAAATTAATATGAATCTCACATGGGTGGGGCACTTGATGTGAATATCTATGACTGGTGAGGAATGCAGAAGATCAGTGGGAGGGGAAGATGAGAAATAAAAACCACAGATTGAGATGTGCTGTGTTTCCCACAGTGTGCACACAATACACTGTTAGCACTGGGCATCATTTTAACCATAACATTGTTTGCAAAAAGGAAGGATGACTAAGAGAAGACTCATAAAAAGAAGTGCGTGATTTAGCATTTGGTTTTAAATAGTTTCTAAATAGGCAGTTCCTTTTTCTTGACATAATACCAAAAGTGAGATTGATACACTTCTTCTATACAGCTGTGTTGTTTCATTCAGTAGTGGTATTTTTCTGTGTGTAAACTTTCAATTTCTTCTGTGCATTCAAATTGTTGAACAGCAGGTCAGATGTGAACCCAAAACAGCCTGTAACACATGTTAAAGAAAGGTAGACAAAGCTTTCTCAAAAGCTTCACAGACAAATAGAGCATCTTTTTTGAAATGTCAGTTTTGGAATAATGTGCAATTGCAGGTTCGGGTACTTAAACACTGATTTATGCTGGAACATAATATTTATTGTTGTGTGTTAGTTACGCATGAAAGGTATCATATATGCACAGCTGAACAGCAGGTCAATTGTGAACCGAGACACTGATTATAAGTATTCTATGTGGAAGCGCTGGCCATGAGAGTCTGTGATGAGTTCCTTAATCTTTGTATGTCCGACATATTTTACATATTTGAAAGCTTGGTGAGTATAATAGTAATAATGTCCATAATGTGAATAGACTATACTACTTATGAGGGGTAATTTTAACAAAAATCGTTTTGTATGAACTATTGTAACTATTAATGTAACTATTAATGTCCAGTTGTAGTTTTGTGAGGGGAAAATGGGAGAGTGGGGGGCTGGGTGTGGTTTATTCTTTAACGAATTTAGTAGTTTATAAGCTTAGCGAATACCCATATATATATGTATGTGTGTGTGTGTGTGTGTGTGTGTGTGTGTGTGTGTGTGTGTAACCATATTTTAATACCTGCATAACAAAACTATAGTTATGGTAAGCATAACGCTCTTATTTTGAAATAAGACAAACCGGAAGTGCGCTATGCAGGTTGTAATCACGAGTACGGAACTGTTTACGTTGCGGTATTTGTGTATTTGGCATACCCTTAAAATTGGACGAAGTCCTGCAACGTCAACAAAACCAAAGACTTTGAATTGACTCGAAGGGTTTGTGCTGTTATGGAGAAGCGCGTTTTGCGCTCATTGTTACTGTGAAATGTTTAAACCGCTGTAACGTTTCTGTCCTTCTCTATTCGTCTGTGTTGCAATACTTTTTTTTATATATATCGTGTTTGTTTTTTAAAATGAGAATGAAGCCGTCTGTGTTAATATGATAATTTAACAATTGTGGTGTCCAGCTACATTTACTAAGAAATAAAGTATAATTGTAATGTCCTAAAGTGAAAGTAAAACTATAACTGGGGATAGCGTAACGTTTCCAATAAAGCGCCATTCACGTATAGTGTAGTACTGTAAAATAATAGGTAGCGTAGCTTTTCTTGCTTAAGGCTTAATTTCGAATATCTAAAAAATATATGCAAAAAGCATACAAAAATACATGGCTTAACATATTGAAAAAAGGAGTAGGAATAAGCATAAACTTATTTAATACCACCCTTTCTCCACTGTTTTGTAATTATCACTTTACTTCCTGTTTATGTCCTTTCCTATCATAATTCCTTGTTTAAAATTTGCCGCATATATTTGGTTTTATAAACCCAGTAACATACCAAAAAGAGGTATTTACACATATACATCATCTTGGGATGAATGTCATGGTAATTGGTTAAAAAACAAGAAATGGGTGCACAAGTATTAAATTATTTTTGATTTTCTCTAATCCACATGGGCTAAAAAGTATACATACAGGTTTAGTTAAATGTCCCTTAGCAAGTCACACCTTGACCGGATGGTAGTCGTTTTGGTAATCACGAACAAGCTTCTGGCTTGGTTATTTGGAAATTCTTGTTGACAGAATTTGTAGATTTAATTTAAATTGGTTGGTTTCCTTGTATTGTATTGTACTTGGCTTTTAAGAATAGTCTAAACATTTTCAGAGGATTTGAGAGGCCATTCCAGAAGCTTAATGTTAGCATAATTTATTCATTTCAAGACCAGTTTTGATATGTGTTTGGGATCATTGTCCTGTTGGAACATGCAATTGTTTCAAAAGTTTAAATTGTCTAGCTGTTGATTTGAGGTGAAGTTAAAGAATTTGGAGGTAGTCCTCCTTCATTATTGTATCCAATTTGCGCAGTTAACCAGTATCACTGGCAGCAAACAGCCCAGAGTATGACGCTACAACCATCGTGCTTCACAGCTAGTAAAGTGTTCTTAGGTCATTGTTGCCAAACAGCTCAATCTTTGTCTCGTCTGACCATAAAACTTTTCACCAGAAGGAATTTGGCTTGTCCATGTGGGCAACTGCAAATTTCAGTTGAGCTTGAAGATGTTGATTTTGGAGCATTTTTCTTAGTTGGTACCCTCTCGGTCCATGGCAATGTAAAACCTTACTTCACAGTCATGCTGGTAGTTCAGTGGTTCTATTGTTGCAAAGATAAAGTAAAATTTGAAGTCAATCATGATAACTAATGAGAAGTTAATAGGCCTTGGCCCGGTCAAGTCAAAGTACACTGTAGAGCCTGTATATTTGTTTTTGACCCTGTGTGGATTAGAGAAAATCCTAAATAAATTCAACCAAATTCTTGTGCAATCATTGCACTATGAAAAAAGCACAGTTGAAAAAAATAATTAAAAGCCCAAAACTATGATTAATTTATGCCTGCTTTTTATACCACAACTGCATATACATATGCAAACACATGCCTATACATTTACATATACACACTCGCATATCAAAAATAGAAAATACCTGCTGTAGTGCAAAGTAAGTGTCTTTGTGAATTGCCTGTTTGAATCATATCTGCTAGATTAACTGTGTTAGCAGGGGTGATGCATGTTTGCTTTTTAGTTCGTACTAAGATGAGAGGATACTTGCAGTGTGTGTGCGGTTTAAGGAGGATTTAGTACCAATTTAACATCAACTGACAACGACACACTGATATTTTCTTTTCACAGATGACTTGGAAGGGGACACTATGTATCCTCCTCTCCCTCAATGTGTTTCTCAACCTATCCTCTTTCTGTGATGGTCATCCCCACTCTGCACAAACTATAAATTCAGGATCTGCTGTCAGAGTCTTATCCAATGATACTGCAAAGAGAGGTAACCCAAACTCTGAGAGAGTAAGGCCTTTATTAAAACAACCAGTTTATAATTAATGCTAATAAATGCCTTCTGTACCCACGCATTTTTTTCCAGTTACTTTGGATCCTTTGATCAGTTTAATGTTGGGATTTATGTACTGAGTTACAATGACAACAGTGTACCTGAACTAACTGGTGGAACTGGAACAGTCTTTGCAAGCCTTTACAGTGTTTTGATATGTTCTTGTTGTGTGTCTCTGCATGATCCCAGCTGGGGTTGCAGCTGAGGTAGCAGGCTATGCTGATGTGGCCAAACAGATCATTGACCTGGCTGTGTTCGGTGCTGCCCAGAACCGCTCTTACAGACGGCTCGCAGACTTTACTGACACTATAGGAAACCGCGTCAGTGGCTCAAACAACTTGGAGATGGCTATTAAATACATGTACAATGCCATGGTGCAGGATGGGTTGGATGTACACCTGGGTAAGTTTTACAGTTTTTATCCAACATGTGTTTCAGAACGTACGGGAACTCTAGCTGATTTCTGGTGAATATAAACATAGTTTAATTGTCTTATCTAGAGCCAGTAAAAATCCCACACTGGGTACGGGGGAAGGAGAGTGCAGAGATGACTGCTCCTCGAGCCAAGACTCTGGCTATACTGGGATTGGGTAGCAGCGTAGGAACACCCCCTGAAGGTAAAGACCATAGTCGTATAAAACAACTTTCATTTCATCTGTTTCTCCTTTACTGCTCACTGATTGATTGTTATTCCTGTAGGTATTGAGGCAGAGGTGTTGGTAGTTCAGTCTTTTGAGGAACTGAAGCGTCGAGCCAGTGAGGCCGCAGGAAGGATTGTGGTTTTTAACCAGCCATATGTTAGCTATGGAGAGACAGTGGCATACCGTGCTTATGGTGCCTCTGAGGCAGCCAAAGTAGGAGCTGTGGCTACACTCATTCGATCAGTCACTCCATTCTCTATTAACAGGTATATCTATCTTCTCCAAGTGTCCAGCTATCTGACTGTCTAGAAATGTTGTAGTGTCACTTTATCACTGGTATATTACATACATCTCTGTCTTTATCACTTCCTGTGTAGTCCCCACACAGGCTGGCAGGACTACCAAGATGGAGTGAAGCGCATCCCCACAGCCTGCATCACTGTGGAGGATGCTGAGCTGATGTGGCGTATGGCACAAAGAGGTCAGAAAATTGTGGTTAAACTCACCATGGGAGCCAAGACCCTTCCTGATGCTGACTCTTTCAACACGGTGGCTGAGATAAAAGGCTGGCAACACCCTGAGCAGGTAGCTTTCACTCACTCATAACATAGATATGCATGTTTGACAAATTTATCTCATCTATTATTTGTCTAGTTTCCACTTTGATATTACAGTAAATCCGTTTTGTCGGATGTTACACATAAACCACAAGGAAATCAGATGTCCCAATAATCCTTTTTTAAATCTCCTTCTTAGTTATTTCCACTTTTATCTTAGCTCGGTGGAGAAGGAAATAATAGTGTGGGCTGTTTTTGCTGACTGAAGATATTCCGACAGCCCTTAACTCTGCCTGTATTTTGTGTTTGCTTATGTGATTTAATCTTTCCAGGAACCAGTATAAAATAGGCTTTCATGAGAACACTGCATTATTTAAACAATACAGTAACCACCCCCAACCCGTCACAGCAGATATCCACCACTGGTTGTGCCAAAGGTTTCTTCCTGTTAAAAGGGAGTTTTTCCTTCCCACTGTAACAAGTGCTTGCTCATAGGGGGTTGTTTTTGTAATATTGTGGGGTCTTTATCTTACAATACAAAGCACCTTGAGGTATTCTTACCAGAGATATTCTGGTAAGTATAAGTGATTATTTTCTTTTCTCTTCTCATTTGCCTCGTAAGCCAATTATAACATTTTGACCATAAAAAAATAAAATTTATAGTTGATCAGTTCAACTCAGCTAAATGTAACCAAGCTTTTTACTACTCACAGTATTTTTTAAGGTAATATAATGCATAAAACTGCAAACTGCAACTACTCAGTTTACATGAAGCATATCAGTTGCGATGTAAATATCATATTCTTCCAGTATGGATTATATGTAAGGTTGTTACTTCACAAAGGGAACGCAAACTCACAGTTTTAAGTAGCAAACCTTTTCAATATCAGACTGTCAAGAACAGAACGAGATGACAAACTATGGCCTGCTTTAACTCTAAGCCTATGAGCAGACTAAATTACTACCTACTGAACTGCAGAGTATACCTTTTCAGTTCACTGCAGGTGCTTTGTATTTATGACACATCTAACAAGTAGAACCTGATGAATAGATTATGTGCTCCTGCAGAAACCTCAGTGTATGCAAATACAGTTTTTAGAGGAGATATTTTTAGAGTCCCCTGGAAATACTACCCAAGGTTTCTGGGCTTTAGTGCTAAATGGGCTTAGAGGCATGCTCAGCGCCATGTACATGATGTATGTAAATATATTTGAGTTTGTGTTACAACGCCTCACCTAGAAGCTGAGTTGTAACATAACCATAAATCTCCAAGAAAGATTACTGAATAGGAAACAAAGAATTTATTTACAACTATCTTACAATATTAAATTAAGTAGAAAAAGGAAAGCAAATAGACACCAGGGGTTCTAGGGCCAAAGCAAGTAAAATCCCCCATTCTTACTAGAATGAGAAGAAACACTGAGCTATGTGTTGAAACAAAAATACAATGCCCAAGTGCTCTGGCTGGCCACAAAACAGGAGAACAGTTGTGTACATAAAATGACAGCAAACCCTTACCAAACTTCCACTAACATACAGATTGGTTTCCTTAAACACAGAGCAACAGAGCATGACAGGTCCCACAGGCTTGCCACAGTTCAACTCCAAAGATCACTTTAGGTTACACTGAACAGCACAGCTCCAGCAACCACACATCTTAGAGCCCAGTGGCCAAACAGTGAGGAGCGCTGGCTGCTGGAGCCGTATAGGCAGTTACTTAAATGAGCAAAATGCTGTGTGGGAGACCTGGAACTGGAGCAGCTCTCTTTCACCAAGAGGCCAAAAGGTCAGAGAACATAACAGTTTGCAGTTAAAACGAAAGGGACAGATTTATCTTGGCATACTGGAAGTAACTGTTTGGAGTTTGTACATTCACACAAGGCAGCTCATGATGGGTTAAACCAACATGTCCTAAATAGCTGAGCGGGTATGTAAATTATAGTAGCAGTTATTTGCAAAGACAAGTGATGAAAGGTGTGGAACAAACATGCAGGGAAATGGGGGGGGGTCTTGTTCAATTTGACTGCACTGAATTTTGCATCTCAGTTTATCACGCTCTGCGTGAAATTTCCATAGTGGCATCTGATAACCCTGGTGTATACTGTATATTTGTAGAGGTTGCCTGGTATGCGGATGTTACTGTTGTTGTTAAGGAAGTGTGTGTGCAATATCTGCTTTGTTGGCAGATGAAGGTATATGATGGTATACAATGTTTGTTCTTGAAAATTTCCCACTAATGTGGGATATATGAACTATATCTGTGTAAACTTTGACTCCCTCACAAATGAAAGCCTCCCCCCCTTTAACAGTTTGAAAAGTTCACATCCTAAATGCAAAGTCCAAGGTAAAATCCGTCAGGACTCTTGAACCAGAGCGCTGATGTAAGCTTTTACTATTCTGATATAGGAACCAGCATTTGGAGCTTTATTATAGAAAGGGAAACGAAACACATGACATGGCTGACATCATCTCTGGCCCTGTGACTTTGTGCTCTTGCAGTAGCAGTTATCGTGGCTGACATATTGTGTATGTGCGTTTGTGTGTGTGTGTGTGTGTGTGTTCATTAGAAGATGTACATTTGGGGCTGAATGAGTCATTCCCACAGTTAAGTTTGTCACAGACTTTTTCCACCCACTCCAACTTCTACATCTTTCTTCTTCCTTCTTTTTAGTTTGAAGTTTTAAAAAAGTTTTAAGCTTTCAAATATTAAATGTGGTATGAATGATTTCTGAACTGACTGTAAATGTTAGCCTCTCTTTGTTGGGGAAAACATGCTTGGATATTACATACACCACAATGAATCATTAAAAAAAAATACATTTGTGGTCTCTTATAATTTACACTTTTAACCAAAGCACATTATGCGGTCTCTGCTATGGCCACAATGTACAATCAGGCTTTAAACAGAGTCATAGCAAAACTAACCAAGTGGCTGAGTGTATATAAATATAATATCAAGTTAACAGGAGCAGGATTATTTTTCTGAGTGTAACCAATGTAAAAATTACAGTACAATAGAAAAATAAATCCACATTTTGAGGTTTCATTTTATATACAAATGTCCTGATGTTTCAGTGCTATTGGTGACCCAAATCTGTGTGTTTATAAGAATGGTTTAAATGCAGAGACGACTTGACTGCAAAATCCCTCATGCAGTTTGTAACCTGGGATGAACTGGCTGTATATGATTCTGTTAATGTGAAACCAGGCTCGCTGCTGTACTGGCCTCTTTACTAATGTAATGTATTTGCAAATACTTGAGAACTACAGCGTGGGAATATTATGCTGTAATGGAATGGGCCCACTTGCCTCCTTGGATGGGAACATCACTGTTGTAGTGAGTCACTTGATGGGAGTGATCCCCTTCTAGGATGACAGTGCTCCCATAAATGAGGAGTTTGTGTGAAACAGTAAATATATCTGGCCTCCTGTTAAATCCAGAATTTAATTCAAAATCCTTGTCTTGAATAACCAGTCCCAATGACCTTATAGTATCACCATATCACCCCATTAGAGCTCTTCTCTCTTGGACTGGGGGACTCTGGACTTGTTGTTCCTAGAGTATTTAAAAGTAGAATGGGAGGCAGAGCCTTGAGCTTTCAGGCCCCTCTTCTGTGGAACCAGCTTACAATTTGGATTCGGGAAAAAGACACTATGTCTACTTTTAAGATCAGGCTTAAAACTTTCCTTTTTGCTAAAGCATATAGCATATAGTTGGCTGGATCAGGTGACCCTGAATGCTCCCTTAGTTATGCTGCAATAGGTGTAGGCAGCTGGGGGATTCCCAGTACTTCTTCTTCAATCACCTTTCTCACTCACTATGTGTGAATAGACCTCTCTGCATTGATTGCACTGCTATTAATCTCTGGCTCTCTTCCACAGCATGTCTTTTATCCTGTCTTCCTTCTCTCCCCAACTGGTCGCTGCAGATGGCCGGCCCTGAGCCTGGTTCTGCTTACTTGCCTGCTTACTTCCTGTTAAAAGGGAGTTTTTCCTTCCCACTGTTGCCAAAGTGCCTGCTCACAAGAGGTCATTTTTATTGTTGGGTTTTTCTCTGTGTGTTATTGTTACCTAGCAATATAAAGTGCCTCGAGGTGACTGTTGTTGTGGATTAGCGCTGTATAAATAAAATTGAATTGAATTGAATTAAATATTTCATGTATGACTTTATCAGTCTTTCACATATGGAGGAATTTAACCCCTCCTGGAACCTCTTTCAAAAACTAGTCATACTTGTTTAATCTTCTTCTTATTTTGAGCACTGCATGGTCTGACCTTGGGATGAATTTGCTGGGATAAATATGCATAGTATTTCTCACTGTACACTGTTTTTGGGAAATGGCCTCATAGCCCTTCCCAGATTGATAGACAGCAGTGGTTTCTTCTCTCAGACATTGCTGATATCTTTACTCTGTAACATTGTTTTATACCGGTGCTCACACTTGCTGATGAGAAATTAATCAAGTGCATTTGATTAGCAGCAGCTGGCTGCTACTTAAACTCTTGGAAGCAGTAAAGGTGAACTTAATTTTTCACACACTGCTGCTTCATCTAGCCTGAATCTTTTCTACATGAAAACGTATGAATTAAAAGAGGGTGGAACTTCTCACTATTTATGCATCATTCACAAATAGTGATGTTACCAGTATTAATAAAGGTAAACTCCTTACACTTTTCCTTTGCTAAGTAGATACTATAATTTAGACTCCCCAGTTTAAACTTACTTTGGAGAAAAAAAATTAATTACTGCAAAGCGTTCTGTGAGAAACATCGGTATCTGGAAATAATCACATTCCAATGTTATAGTTTAGACATCTCAGTCTGGAATCAAATGGGCGACTAACCAACACATTGGCATATATTACCATTTCAGTTACATAAGAAAGCAAACACTGTGAAAAAAAAAACACATTGGTTTTTACGGGAATGTGCAGACTCTGGGTCATTGCACGGACAGGGCTAGATCAGGTCAGAAAATGTTTTGCAACCTTGAACAACGGCTCATCTACATCCCACTGACAGGAATCTTGGAAATTCCTGTGAGTACAGATACACTGACCCGTGTGCTCTCATCTTTTTCTTTGTTTTTTTTTTTTTTTAAACGAATCTCACTTTTCCTGCTGATACAAACCTTTTTATTGTTAAAAAAAGAATCAAATTAACTGGACTTTTAACTATGTGTGTCTACATTAATAAAAAGTCAACAGGATATGGGCAGCACTGTCTGCCTATCTGTTTCCTCAGATTTGCTCCTCTGTTTCTTGTTTACACATTTTCTCTTTATCTGTACAATCTCTCTAGGTTGTCTTACTGAGCGGACATTTGGACAGCTGGGATGTGGGCCAGGGTGCCATGGATGACGGAGGCGGAGCCATGATTTCCTGGGAGGCCCTGTCACTCATCAAAGACCTTGGTAATATACAGAGAAATACTTAAAGTAAATCACAGATAAACTTCAGCAATAATAACATGTGCATATTGTAGAATGCAATAAAAGCTCAAGTTTATTAGTTTTGCTTAAATGTTAATCAGAAAAAGGAGATGGCAAACGTACCTATTCATGTTATTAATCTAAAACATTTTACGCTGGATTAGCAGAGCATCCTCTGTTTATTTTTTATTTATTTGAGTCACAAAATTACTATGAAATCTAATAATTCTATTAGAATAAGTGAATGTGTTCATTAAAAAGAGAGGAAACAATCAGTATGTGCAGACACAGAAAGCAGAATAACCAGCAGTGGCGATACTGAGACCAATTTAAAAAAAAAGATCATTAAGTGGAGCTAAAGTTTCCAGTTCTAAACACAGGGACAAAATGAAAAACAAATCCTCTGACTGTAAACAGTAATTTCACCCCAGTGTTTGCAGAGGAACAAAATACACACAACTGCAACAGGAGGCAGACCTGCATATAAAGTACAGTATTTTTGTGGACAATTTACTTGAATGAGCCTTGGACAAGGACTGGGTCATCAAACAAAGACTACAAAGACCTCTTATTCAACAAAAAAAAAAAAGAAAAGAAAAATGTCATTATTAATATTTGGAGCCGTTATCCTCCTCTTTCTATACTGTGTATGTGTCTTCATCTCTTTGTAGGTCTGCGTCCAAGGAGAACTTTGCGAACAGTGCTGTGGACAGCCGAGGAGCAGGGCGGAGTCGGAGCACAGCAATACTTTAATCTACACAAGGTACTGTCTGCTGTTACTGTGCCAATCAGTAGAAAACAAGCACTGAGCCAATGTTATTCCAGCTGCCCAAAAAGCAGGGAAGGGTCACAACTGTGAAAAGGCAGTTTAAAAAGGCACTTCCTCCAAACTGAAGGGACTTGGCTAGCTCCCATGTTTTTCCTGTGCAAAGGATCTAAATAAGAATCTGGAGTCTTACAATTTCCTTCTTTGGAGTTGTTGCTGCACACCAGGCCCTGACCTGTAATATACTGCGTTTTAAAAACCAGAAACACCAGTGTACCATAACTGCCCGTGGGACTGGTCCAGTTCTTACATTTGATGTATAATTACATTTTAAATTGCCTAAATTAGTTAAGGCAGCTGCTCAAGGTACTTATAGTGGCTGGCTGAGTGTGTATGCTTTGTTTGCGAGTACTTTGGTTCGGTTTGCTTTCTTTCACCTTTTATCTCTGATCATGACATGTTCCCCCTTTTTGCGTCCTCTCTGCACACAGGTAAACATGTCCAACTTTGACCTTGTCATGGAGTCCGACTTGGGGACATTCACCCCCATTGGCCTGCAATTTACAGGCAGTGATGCAGCACAAAAGGTGATATTAAAACCCAACTATTTAACGAAAATAGTGGTATTAGATTGTGAATTCTGCCGCACACAGATTTTGCAAACTGACATGAAAATAGCATCTTGTCCAGTAAATGTACTTGTTTTTTCATTAAAGTCTGTAAAGGTTCCATATATTTACATGTAAAAAGGAAGTAGTAGGAACCACAGCATCTATCATGTTAATGTGGAACCAAAACATCTGTACGTTGTCACTGAATGTTCCAGTAGTGCTCAAATCTAGAAATTACAATCATAATATTGTCATAATAGTTATATAAAGATAATTTCCTGTGTCTTTTTCCATCTCGACAGGTGATGGAAGAAGTGGTCAAACTTTTGGCTCCCATTAATACAACCAAACTCGAGGCCCACGGTGAAGGGACAGACATCTCACCATGGATGCAGGCAGGAGTTCCAGGTCAGTCTAATCAATATGCCTGTCTGCAACGAAATGGTATAACTAAAGGTTTATTTTAAAGGGGACAGTAGGGACATTGGAGTTTGCATTTTCTCTCTATGCCTCCATGGGTTCTCTCCATCTTCCTTCCAATTAACCTAGCATGCGTGTTTTTTTTTAATTGATTGTTCAAAATTGGTCATAGTTGTAAATGCCAGCATGAATAGCTGTCTGTCTCTGAGTGTTAACCCCATGACAGCTGGGATAGGCTGGGGAAAGCCACATCACCAATGAGCACAAAGTTAAAAAGGAAGTAACACATCCTACTTTTAGTGGTGGGAATTTTAATGATCTCTCTTCGGCGGAAAGTGCTGAGCACAAAGAATCACATCCTCACCGATGGTCTATGAACAGATTCTAGTTAATACAATCTGGCTCCACTTCCTTAAAGCCAGTTGTGTATTGTAACTAGAATGACTTAAAACTATGAAGCAACACTTCAAGACGTCTAAATTATGGATATTAAAGTTAAAGTTGTAACAGTCCTGTTACTGCTAATACAGTATAGAGTTGAAATAAAGTGTAATAAATATAGATTAATCAAATCAATTTTATGAAATTGTTTAGTGTTATATTTTTAAAAAAACATACAGACCTCTTCTACTTCCTTTTCAACTGTATCTCAGTTTAAATCTCTAACTGCGAGTACAAAAATCTAATCAGCCAGTCGCATTGGAGTGCATTTAGGCACGTAGACATGATCAAGACAACCTGCTGAAGTACAAACTGAGCATCAGAATGAGGAAAGAAGGTGACTTCAATTGGGGCGTGGTTGTGGATGGTAGACAGGCTATTTCAGAAACTGCTGATCTGATGGCTCTGATCTCTGAACTCACAGCACATTGAACCTTAAAGAAGATGGGCCTCAGCAGCAAAAGACCACACCGTACAATAAGCACACAGGTTCCAGTTCACACAGGTTCACCAAAATTGGAAACTTTCATTGTTGATTCTTGATTTTTGCTACGATATTAAGATCAAAATTTGGGGTAAACATGAAAGCATGGATCCAATCTGCCTTGTGTCAACAGTTCAAGCTGCTGCTGGTGTAATGGTCTGGGAGATATTTTCTTGGCAGACTTTGGGCCACCTAGTACCAACTGAGCATCGTCTAAATACCACAGCCCACCTGAGTATTGTTGCTGACCATGTTCATCCCTTCATGACTATAGTGTACCCATCTTCCAGTAGGATAACACACATGCCTAAAAGCTCAAATCATCTCAAGCTGGTTTAGTTACATTTTTGAATTGGCTATTCTGTGTTGCATGTTATGAAAAAACAATGAACCCTTGAAAAGGTTTTACCTAATATCGAAGTCTGTTTCTGTCTTGTTGTTACTTTAGAAATTTGTCGAACTATTTTCTGCTCTTTTCTTCTACACATGTGTTACTGTTTGTTGAAGATGGATTGTAACATATTGAAAGACACTGACTCATATATTAACAGTATAAATACACTTTGGGCACAAGCAATTTATCAGTCTTTTCACAACTGAATTTGTAGTTTAGAAACAGTTTTGCTGTTAAAAATTAAAATACATCTCTTTAAAATGAACACTACCACTAACAGTAGTAATATTTTTTATTGCCTTGTAGTCATTATTTACAGTTTTATCAGACATCGCAAACCACAAAATACTCTGAATTACATTTAAATAAAAAAAATTAATATATTGCGTGAAAAGAAAACAAAATACTAAATGGAAATTTGAAGACCATGGATGTCACATTTTACATGGTATAGTCGACTTTGACCTTAAGAGAAACTACCCATTCTGTCAGTGTAAAGAAGTTTAACTACACTTTGAATCCCTCATATATTTTAATATAAGAAAAAGGAGTCTGATTGCAGCCTCTTAACCTCTCAATTTTGTCTATATGACAAAGAAATGCTGCTGTACGAAATGATAAAAATCTGTTAGCACGAAACTTTTAAATGCATAATTACAAAAAAAGTTCCTTAAGCTCATTGCACACACTTTCTTGTAATTATGATAAAAAAAAATTGTTAACCATTTATTTACCACGTTAATGTTTATGCTAGAGACAAAGTTTAAACAGTTACAGAAAGGGGAGAAGACGAGCTTTACAAGGAGATTTGGTTTATTACGGTGGCATAAGGTACTGCTGTCTCAACATGGACAGAAAAAAATAATCTGCACCTATTCAAATGGTTACCGAAAGATGAGAATTACTTTTTTTTAAATTTTAAAGCCAAACTTCAAAAATAAGTCATTAGGCCTGTATAAATCTTGGTCGATAAAGGAGAATAAGTTCCTTTTTTGTGAACTTTTGAGAGCCGATAATGAAAAACAGGAACTTACTGTTATTTAATTGTTCTGTTTCTTACTTTCGTGTAGTATGAATGGCAATGGGAAAGTCTTTATCCATTAGAAAAGCTGTAAAACAGTTAAAAGTCTAAAATTGATCCCTTCCTTCACATTTTCCAAAGCAGTCCAGTGGGCCAGTTTTTGGCGGACAAGTTCTGGAACCCAGGTCTTATGTTTGACATCCCTGGTGTAAACTTTAACCATCTAATTTAATCATGTTCCACTACCTCGTATCTCAAAAATGATTTCTTTCATGCTGGATGTCACCACTTGCATTCTAATTTCTTGGCACTATCCCACCGATGCTGGAGAATTGGTTCTTGTTTTTGTTCACAGCAGTGAGTTTGTTATCTGAGGCTGACACATCATGCGCTCTTTGTCCTCCACAAGTTTTCATCTTTTCCTTGTAGTCCATTTACTTGAGCAACAGTGACAATCTCAGGGGAGACGATAGAGAGGATAGTGCAAACATTTTTGGTGTTTGACCTTTAGAGTTTTCTTACTGGAAATCACATGTCATTAGTCAATATTAATAGTAGTGGGGTTACTTAGAGTCCTCTAGATTTGAAGTTCTCCTATTTGCAGACAGGGGACTGCTGTAAGTAAGAGGAATAACCTGAGCACAAGTAAGGTCACGTTAACTTTAGAGACTCTGAGATTCATTTATAGGATTCGATGTAGGATTTTGCAGCTACAAAATCAAGTGAGAAGGAAAAAAGTTACACACATACACACGAATACAAAAAAACTTACAAGTGGAGAAGAATTGACTTTTATTACAACAGATCTATTAAAACAGTATGTGTTTTTATAATTTCCATAAAAAAAGAAATATAAGCACCTCTACACATCATATTGCAGCCTATATAACAGGAGCTGTCATATGCTGACAAAGGCTCCTGACAGCTGAGCAGCCAACAGCTAAATCAGTTTTCATGAAGACCTGCACGGTACCATTTTTTACAAGTTGGAAACCAAGTACTTCAAACGAACTGTGCCAAGCAGTAAATACAACAATCTCCACCAAGCTGTAGTCTACCTCGGTTTTTCAGGATTTTGAGAGTAGGCATTGGTTAGTTTCTCTTAGTGGTTTTGTAAACGTTAAAATGAGGCGTTTTGTAGAAGTGAAACATTGCAGTCACAAAGACACCATAGAATAATGTGTGAAAGACGACTTAAAACCTCATTAAACATGTGGTGCAGAAACACCCCTTCTTTGATGTATTGAAGAGACAGAGATTTAGCTGCCTCAATTACAGTTAATTGGAGTTTTACATTGTTAACGGTTTGTGAGTGGCTCACGCCCTGCTTCACGACACTCTGTGCTTTAAGAATACTTTCTCTTTTCTGGTGATTGTAGGATATGAAAACATACACTGCTTTTTGTAGTAGAAAACCATTATAAGTGTCAACTGTTAACATCTTGACGCAGCAGCTGAATGCTAGAGTTATCCACAGAAAAGATCATTTCTGTGCACATTATTCATAACTGAGGGCCAATTTCTTGCCTTTCACTTGAGAATTGATTTTGTAGTACATAGTGTTGGCGTGTTATTCATTAACTCCCCTCTATGAAAATGCCGTCCTCAATCACGCTAAATCTTCTTCTTCTTTACAAACCGCCTTCGACGAAGGTGCATTTTTAAGGGTCCTCCTCGAGGCTGAGTCGAGGACTCTTAGATGATCGCTTTACTAATGTTGGTTGTAGGAACACCATGGGGCTGTCCAAGGGAAAGGTGACGGTGCAAACACCACAATCTGTGCTGTGAACTTGTGCCTGTGTAGCTTAAGTGCAAATACAAGGAACAAGTAACCCTGACAGGATCCTCCACATATATGCCATTATAGTGGAAGCAAAAAAGGATTTTTTTTTTTGCATGACTTGATCATCTGAAGGGCCACAGACCTGTACTGCGGAGGGAAATCTGCCGGGTTTTCATTGACAGCTGTGTGCTGACTGATCTTCTTTCTGGGGCAGCAGTCTGGGAAGCTACAGACAGAGATCAGCATGCCACAAAGGCCTCTATTACTGCCCTAAACAATGACACAGGCAGTATTAGCTCTTCACTTAAACTTCTTTTTTAAGCAAAAAAGATTCATGGCCCCAAATTTTTAATATTTATTTAACAAAAGAAAATTCTAGCATTTAATTTTAATGAGATTAAGCTCATCCGTTAATGTCTGCTGTGGCTTTATGACTTAGGAACAGGGCCTGCCCGACAAGAGCCATCTATCTAAATAAAGAACTGAAACTAGTCAAACCTCGAGTTGTGGCATTAAGTAGCTTTAAAAAGCAATAACAGTATGAGCAATTACAAAGCAGAGCTATGACACTCAAGTAATAATTTAAGTGTCATAGCAATTACTTGAATCCATGTGAGAATTTCATTATGTGAAAAATGGTTTTCTAAAGCAATCATTTGCTTTACAGCAGCCAATGTGCAACACATATAAGCCAGTCATTTTACTGGCTGAATACATAGTTGAAATGCTTTTCATTCATTTCAACTATGCAGTTATTTATCTATCTCATAGTGTAGTGGCCTAACAGCAAAGTGTCTAACTGGGCTTTCGGCATAAAAAGATTTGCAAAATCAAACATGTTTAGCTATCTGCTGTCCACATTGTGATATTAGCATGGAGTTTGTTCAGTGCTCTGCTGGGAGAGCCACAGACATGGATCATGCTGGCACTCTGAGGGGATGCAATGTTGCATGTTTTTTTGAAGTATAACCTTTGTAAGGAATGTGGCTCTTAAATGATTATTTTGTGCCCAAATTGCAATAAATTTTAAGCAGTTCAAGCTTGACCTGTGAAGTCTGCACATGCAGTTTTATGTCCCAGTGACCACTAAAATTAAATTTTCCACCATCTTCCTATTCATTTAATCAGCACTTCAGCTGCCCAAATAACTGCCCAGAAGCACAGAAAGTGGCTGCCAAGTGACAGGACTTGCTTTCAGCAGTTTTCTAGGTTTACTGAATCGTAACATAAATTAGCAGAGATGTCGATACCAGCACTCCGCTGCTAGTGAATAAAGCTGAAATTAAGTGCCATGAAATAATGCGCACAAGTATAGACAAAAAAATTGTAATCTAATGTTAAAAGACTTTTTTTATTTCATAGTAATTTGTCTCTGTCAGGCTTCACCTTGCAGACATTTCAGTTCTTAAATAACGTGAGAGTTGGCATCACACTTCAGATACCAGCAGGGTTGTTTTTTTTTAAAGTTTTTATACATGAGATCTTTTTATCTTCAAAGACATTGGTCCTCTTTTCCTCCTCTTGCTTTTTCTGCAGATGGCAAAATCATCTGTAGATCGTGATCGTCACATAGTTTTAACCCTAATTCTGTTAAGAATTTTCTTATCTACTACCTACTTCAATCTTCAAATCTTTTTAGTGTGCATTTTATGTGCAAATTTTACTTCCAAAGATGGTAAGGTTCAGTGCCAACATTATAACTTCAAAACTTGCTGCACTGGCTGTTTGCTTGCTTTCAAAGTGCCTCAGACGTTAGTTAATCTTTCCTCTTTCTGTTCTCCTATTGCATATCATGTGGTTAGTTAGTACTGGGCCACGTAAATGTACACAACATGTTCAGACATGGAAAACCATAACATGAAGTGCCCAGTGTACACTTTTTGTGCTGATGCTAAAGCCAGAGGAAGTTTGCAACTCTGCAGTTATTGATCCTAAACACTTGCACTTTGCAACAATATTACTAACAGCATGGAGTAGGTAGGAGGTAATACATTTCATACATTCATTCATGAGAAGTTGCAGCAGTGTCATCCTGTCAGAGCACCACACTCAAATACAATGAGTTCTTTAAAGCAAACCCATTCACTCACAAATGTCTGCAAAGGCAGGCTGCATGGCTAGGTGCTTGATTTTATAAACACCTGCGGCAATGGGACTGAAAATACTTGAATGCAGAGATTAAGTGATTGTGTGGCCCAAAACTTTTCTCCATTTAGTGTTAAGTTAGCCAATCACCTGCCAAGTTTTTTACAAATAAACTGTAAATGAATTGGTGCTTATAAACTCTTAACTCTACATTCAATTCACTTTTTACTGAAAGCTTCATTCACTCAATCATACACACATTGAACCACCAACCTTCCAACTACTAGATGACTCATGCTACCTCCTGAGCTACAGCTGGACAACTTAATAGATAGTTTGAGCATTACTAGAAACATTCGGGGCCATGTCCTTGAATGATGACACCACAGAGGAGTTTAAATCAAATCACTGAGATGTGGCTGAAGTGCAGGTTTTCAGCTTAAATTCAAAGGTTTTAACAAAAGTGTTTCATTAAAAGTTTAGGATTTGCACTTATTTTTAGAGGCTGGATGGAACCAGGCTTATCTGATCTGGAATTTTGAAAATACACTGTGAGAGGAGATATCTATAGATTTTCCCAGTAACTGCTTCTTAGTCAAAGGGTGCTTTCCAAAAGTACCTCCTATCTCCTTTGCCTCTTTTCCTCAAGGAAAACGTCATTGTACTTAATCAAGGGCAAAAGGGTGGGTAGGAGAACTGATAAGGAGTTTAAAAAAGAGAAGAGCGGTGTGCTGAGAATTCGAACATACACTAGTCTCCTAACAATGTAATGCCAGATATCTGCTGTGTTGTAACTACAATGATCAGAAGATGGACTAAAAAAATACACACCTTACTTTGCCATGTGTAAACCCTGCTGTTTTATGGAGGCCATATAAATGAGAACAGCCTGTGAAAAATCTCTCTTCAGTACCAAGGTTGGAATTTTAAAGAAAAGGGAACATTAAGGTTGGAAATACTAACGCCTGTACGTTAGACATTAAAAAAACTGTTGGATTTTCTAAAACGGCAGCTAATTAGTCCTTAGTGTGTTAAATTAATGCGTGAATGCTGCAATACGCTATTAAAAATAAGAAGCGATGCACACTTTTACACATTTTCAGTTTGTAAATATGCAGGAGTCTTGCTCTGCACCTGAGTCCTAATGCTCAGCAATTTCTATGAAAGAGTTATTTCTTATATCAAAAGAATATTGATTTCAGCGTCCTCTCATTTATCTGAACCGCCTCACTGTTTTCAAAGAGAAACACGCATATCCATCCATCACTTATCCCAGCTCACCTGAAGTATACATTGATTTATGATAATCCTAACAGCAATTGCAAACGCAAACTAATTATAGAGAACCCTAAACACGCTTTGATCAGTTAATATATCTCATAATCTTTAGAGAGCTTATATACATCTGTTTTTCATGCAAGGCAACAACTGAACAAGTAGGTTTTATTACAGCAGTGGGATGTTCAGAGTTCAGCTCTGCGTTCAACAGGCTGTTGTTTAAAAACCAAATATATCAGCAGGTCATGGAATGAAATGGAAAATACATTTATGAATGAATGAATGAACATTTACATGATCTGCATCACTTTGTTTATTATGTCGGTTGTTGTCGTGAATGGTCGGTAGAGGAGAGTGGTTCAATCCAAACAGTATTGATACCAACGCTGGTATTGATATCTGATTGGTCATAGTGTGATAGGATCGATGCTTTGATTCTCTCCTCTAAGTTCAGTATGTAGGACAGCATTTTCTCCTCTCCAGGCAATCGTGGCTCAGTCGTTGTGCCCTTGGGCAAGACACTTCACCCGCTGGCTACTGGTGGTGGTCAGTTGTCCGGCAACCTCGCTTCTGTCAGTGCACCCCAGGATGGCTGTGGCTACAATGTAGCTTGCCATCTCCAGTGTGTGAATGTGTGTGTGGATGACTGAATGTGTAAAGCGCTTTGGGGTCCTATACTAATAAAGCGCTATACAAATACAGGCCATTTACCATTTAGCAAAGGATGGTCACAGTCGATCCTAAAATAGCAAATAAAGAAAGCACTAGAAGCAATGGAAACCGGTCCATGTATTTGGAACACACACAAAAAAACAGTGCTTTATATCTTCAAAATAGACGTCACTGTTTCCGTTCACCTGCTGTTTTTTGAGGGCCATGAGTCATTTATCACGTGTTAGGGTTAAATGAGATGTTCTTTTTGATTGGGAAGAAGTGACCGATGGATATCTGCACTGCATATCTACTCCAGTTATTCAATGTTGAAACCATCAACCATCATCAAGCATCAGAGTTGGGTGAACATTATAATAAGTGTTAGAAATGCCTGCAGGATTATTGCCTTATATTGGGTTCTTCTTTCAATTTGGTAGATCGAGCGGATGGTTAAATTAAAGCAATACACATTTTTAAATGGGCTTATTTGCAGGTTTATATTATTTTACAGTGCTCTACTGCTGCTACACAAGCAGCTCTGCACTGTAACAACAGTAAAAATATAACAGAGCACACTCACTCATGACTCTCCAGATTTTCCCAGCAAAGTGGGAACTGACTCGTCTTTCAGGACTAACCACTGCGAAAATCCAGCATTGAACCGCTTCAGGAAGCAGCTCTCGGTAAAATGAATGAGCACTATACGCGGTTGGGGTTGTACTGCTGAGGAATAGTAGTGAAAATGAATTTAACCACTGCTCCTTCACTTCGTCTTCCTGTGGCAGTGTATACAAAGGGAGTTTACGTTTGCATTGAAGAAAATAACACCTCCTCGACGTGACTGACACCGCTAACCAAAACCAAACTGCTCCTGGGTTCTTCTGTTTGTTTCTGGGCAGATTTCTGTTTTTTACACTGCCATCTACAGTACCGTATTATGTAGTGCAGGTTCTGTTTACTGCAGTTTATTATAGTTTGATGAAATTGATTAAAAAAAAATCAATACATTAAAAAAACAAAACAGTTTAGTTGTTTATTAGGATATGTGTTACATTCTCTGACCTTTCACATCTTATTTCAGTTTGTATGCATTTCACACTTTGTATTCATCGAGTTTCAGCTATGTTACAGTTTGCTTAGCATTCCTAAACTTTCCCATATAAATGTATATTTTTCTATTCATCAATCAATTATTGTCCTGTTATCCTTATCAGAATTGCAGGAATGGCTGGAGCCTATCCCAGCTACCATAGGGGGAGAGGCAGGGTGCACCCTGGACAGGTCACCAATGTGACACAGGATTATATTTTTTCCATTATATCCTACATTTTAACCTTGAAGTGATGTTTAAGCAGAACTTTCTGCTAATTTTGGATAAATGTGGGGCCACACTGTTTTAAAGGGAACTCACGTGTCTGTGAGTGACTGGTCAGCATTACTAGCTGTGGGAATTTTTTTTAATAATCTGGATGGAAGCTAAAAGATTTATTTAGGGAATGGGTGGAGATTTTAAGACTTTAACATTATAAAGAATAACTCAAGTACAAGCAGGGTCATCTTGGCCTTTAAATGGTTTTAGAAAATAGTAGTCTGCGGTTCCTTCAATGAATACAAGTGTATAAAAAGCAGAATAACAATTACTACACCCTATAAAAGAAAAGAAGAACAGCAAATAGTCACCATAACAGAACTTTTTGTTACAACAAATCTGTTAAACCTATACGTGTGTTTTTAGCTGATAAAGTAACCCTCGCATTACATACAGACTCATATACAATACAACATTAACAATACTAATGTACACTACTAACTTACCCCTCATTTCTTTATATTTTGCTTGGAAAATGGGAAATTAATGCAGTGATTTGATGAGGCAAGCACAAACATACACGGGAATATACTATATAAGGCAAAAACAGAGTTTGCAAAATTCTAACAAGTTTAAATATATATTTGGTTTGACAACCCGAACTCTTCAGAAGTCTTCAGGAATAGTTCTCCATGGTTCTTAAAGAACATTCAAAGCTCTTCTTTGGATGTTGACTGCCTTTTTGTCAGTTCTCCCATCATCTCTGTCAAGATGATCCCACGCAGCTTCAATATTGCTGAGGTCTGGGGTCTGGGGAGGCCAATGGTATTGCATAGTGATTGCACTTTTCTACATTCATAATTCCATCAATTATGATAAGATCTCCAACACCACTGGCTGAAATTCAGTCCCAAACCATGAGAGACTCCACCGTGTTTTGCTGTAAACACTCACTGTTGTATGTCTCTGCTGACCTCAAATTGATGATGATTTGAACAAAACTTTAAAATTTGAATTCATCACTCCATCAGAGCCTGTTCCTCTGTTCTCATCCAGTTCTTGTGTAATTTAGCATACGTCAGCCTTTTCTCCCTGTTTCTCTTCCTTAGAAATGGCTTCATGACAGCCATTCTTCCACTGAGGCTATTTCTGATGAGGCTTCTACATCTGCTGATAGTTTTTTCTTTTTTCTTTTTAGGCCTGCCACATCTTCTTTTGTAAACGCTTGTAAAACATGTCAAAACATGCCCAGTTTTCAGCTATTAGCTCAGAAAATCCTTTGTTAACTGAATGTCACTTACTAAATATAGGTTTAGTATGATTTCTAGGTCACAAACTAAATTAAAGCCTTGAGTACACAGTAAATACAAAATATTCTAATACATAAACATAAGCAAAGCATTTTTAATAGCTTAGACAAGAAGTCGATATAAAATTAGAATGTAAACTGAGGCTCAGAGCAGATTTTTTTCCTTTGGTGGTTTTCGTTAGTTTCAAATTACAAGGACACAAATTACAAATTACAGCTGTGACCAGTCATAAAGCGAAATATTCTAAAGGAATAAATCAGACACAATGACGATGCTTCTTTACAGCTGCGAAACTCTGAGTCCAGAACTGTTTCCAGAGCTGAAGTTTCAGATTTTCCAGCATGTTTTGTGACGCTCTTTGTGCATCATTCTGTCCCTGTGTCATCCAGGTGCCAGCCTCCACGTGGCAGACAGCCGCTACTTTTGGTTCCACCACAGTGAAGGCGACACCATGAGCGTCCAGGACCCTCGAGACATGGACCTCTGCTCGGCATTGTGGGCCGTGGTTGCTTATGTCGTGGCAGACCTGCAGGAAATGCTGCCCAGATAGCACGACCTGCTGTGAACTGTACATCTTTACATAAAGCAAAACTCTTGTTAAATTATATTTCTAAAAAGGACTTGATCCAAAGTCCATTCAGATGAAAAACTGACATTCTGTTCAAAATGATTTCTTTCTTTTTGTTTCAAGACAAACTGCCACCTTTGCTATACCATCTACAAAATGCCTTGTGTAGATTAGTTAGTGACACAAACTGATCAGCCGTCTTGTGATACAACATACATCCTCTTTTTTGCACGACAGTATAACCATCGATAAAAGCTTAACAGCGATTTCATTTTGCACAAATCCACTCCTCCGAGTTTGTTTTTTCCATCTGACCACATGCAGCTTTCTGCACCATCTTTATACTTATCAACCACATTGTGTTTGTGTGCTGTTTCCTTTATTGTTACTAAAACTGAATCTGAAGCAGAGGGTAGAGCAACCATGGCAGTTTGTCTTGAAACAACCGTAATATCCACATTATGGACTTTTTTTTTCCATGAAAAAGTTTTTCGACTCGAAATTTTAACTTTATTCTCAAAATGATCCATACATGTTTCTCTTAATGTGGCCCTAATACTCCTTCATATCAAAGAGATGCTTTTACATAATGATTTTTAACACAGAAGAGTATATTATGTTATGAATGAGGAGAAATTATTTTTTTAATGAATATGTTTTTAAATTTAGGGTTATTGTAGACAAGGAGGGATAAAATATAGATCTGAGTACTGTAATGTTATGTGCAATAGGAGGTTTGTTTAAGGTGTGTGAAATTAAAGAAATGGACTACAAAGTTGGGGAACTCCTGAGTCCACGTCTTTCTCTGTTTCTAGTCTTCTTTAAGGAACCTTTAAAAGCTGTAATGGTTTTCACTTTAAGAAAAAAAATCATTTGTGGTTAATTTTTCTAAGTATTTTCAGAGTCTTTGTATTTCCCCCAGTGCCAGTTTCAGTTTAAGTAACAGCTGACATCGTTAAAGTATTGATCGTACTACACATTAACACCCATCTTCTCTTTAGCTGCAGTTCTTTCTTTTAATGTTGTTTCTGTGAAAAAAGGGGGAAGAATGACACCAGAGCAAATCACACTACACATCTAGTTCACAGAAAGAAGAAGAAGAAAGCAGAATAGACGAGCAGGAGCAGATATGATGGTGGATCACACATGGGAGGAGAGGAAGTAAAGATTATTAATCACTTTGTGCGTGTTATGTAGACCATCACAGCAGCTGCAACAAACACAGCTGGGATCTCTTACCCCATGCACTGACAAGTCAGCACTTCCAGTGGGTGAAGTCAAGGATAGTCAGCCAGCCAGATAAACTCAGCGTGTGTTGAAACACGGAAATTATCAGCTTTGTGTCGTGTCTGGTGAGATCTTCATGTGTCAGTAACACTGACTCACATTCAGACAGTTGTGGTAATGAAGGAACAGTCTGCATCTGTGGGTGTTTTGCATGCTCGAGTTAAACATATGTGCCACTGACGTGTCCTATTTAAAGCACAGTGCTTTCTGAATTTATTTTATCCTGCTTAACTGAATTTCAGTATCCTCAAATATTCATCCCGAATGGACGCCATTATTCCATGATGTAGCGAGCAGTGTTGCTTTATTTTACTTACCAATGAATTGGCTAGCTGGAATATTGCAAGGAAAATGGCAAAGGCTTTGTCAATTGCTTGTGACCTCTTATTCACAAGGTGTTACCACAGCAGATAGCTCCACTGATATTTATGCCGGATGCCCTTCCTGGCACAATCCCAAAGGGTTTTCTGTCTCCTCCCAGGATCAGATCCGGTCAAAAGTATCCAAGATCAAACTGATCGTTCATTTGTTAAGCAAATCTGTAAACCATGACACTGTGCTTAACATGTGTCTTTTTTGTCCAAACATGAAACATATTCATTTCCTTTCTGGAGTAATCCGATAGTCTGAATCAACCAGAAGACATCAGGCAGCCTAGCGAATCAAAACAATCAATTTCAAATGTAATCTGTTTACTTTGGAGAACCAGACTTATTAAAGCATGCTTGGTTTATGTACAGTTGTGGTCAGACGTTTACATCCACTCATCATGGGGATGAATGTCATGGTAATTTGAGGCTTTTCATCATTTCTTTGAGCTGTTCTTTTTCTATGGTGGAATGACTGTAGTGCATACATCTTTAATGACTTTAAAAAAACAGTTTGAAACTATTCTGGATTTTCTCTAACCCACACAGGGTCAAAAGTACAGATACAGGCTCGCATTTATTTCTACACTGACTTATATCTTTTAATAAGTGGTGCTACGACTTGTCTTTTTGCTTTTTAGCCTTTATGACAGGAGAAAGACATGCAGTAAATGGCCAGATTTCAACCAGCCCTCTGTGCTAGCCGTAGCAGCATATGGGTTCCCTGATTAATCCAGTGAGCTAAACCAGCACCCTACAACAACCTTTGACTTGACATGGCCAAAGCCTATTAACTTCTCATTAGTGCTCATGCTTGACCACAACTTGTGGTTTGCCTTTGCCAATATAAAAGGGATTTGATCAACAGCACTCACTGGATTGGCCAATACTGGGAAAGTCCAAGGAACTCAGGGAATCTCTAAGAAGAATTATAGATTTTCACAAGTTGGGAAAGTCTCTTGGAGCCATTTCTAAACAATTACAGATTTCAAGATCAGCATTTCAAAGAACTGTATGTAAGATTTGTCACCAAGATCTCAAAGAAGACCCAAACTGTCGCCCTCAAATGACTGGAGGTTGGTTTGGATGTTCAGGATCAACCCAGGAACCACCAAAGCTCAACCCTGTCATGAACTGAAAACTACTGAAACACCAGCGTGACGGTCCACAGTGAAGTAAGTTTTACTGGACTGAGAGGGTGCCGACAAAGAAAAAAGCCCCTGCTCCAAAACAAATGTCTTTGAGCAAGACTGAAAGTTGCAGCTGCCCACATGGACAAGCCAAAAGTGTTCTTGAGAAAGGTTTTGTGGTCGATACAAAGAGCCGTGTGGCCACAACAAGCGGTACCTTTGGAGGAGTAAAGGTGAGGCTTTCAAAGCTAAGAACATACCACCCGTCAAGCATGTTGGTGGTAGCATCATACTCTGGGCTGTTTTCCTACCAGAGCTACCGGTACATTTCTCAAAGTGCATGAAATTATGGAGGACTACTCTTCAACTTCACCTCAGATTGACAGCTGGATGGTTAAAACCTGGATATAGTTAATTTTCCAACAGGATAATGATCCCAAACACAAAACAAAACTGGTTGTGGAAAGGATAAGGAGGCTAACATTAAGCTTTTGGAATGACCTTCCCAAAGCCTCAACCCAAAATTTGTGGATTATGCTTAGAAGCCGAGTCTGTGCTGGGAAACCAACTGATTTAAATGAACTCTACCAATTCTGCCAAGAACGTGGGTCAAAGATCAAGATGCCAGAAGTGTATTGATGAATTCTCAAAAGTGACTGGTTGCCAAGGGATTTATAACAAAATATTAGTGGGGGTATGTATATATATTTTATTCTATATGTATACGTCTGACCCTGTGTGGATTAAAGAAAACCCAAAATAAATTCAAACTTGTGCAAACATTCTTGTTTTTGAAAGTCATTAATGATGTTTTCTGTACAGTCAGTCCACTCTGGAAAAGAAACACGTCAAGGAAATCATTAAAACCCAGAAATCATTACCATGACATTCATCCCCAAGATGAGTGGACATAAACTTTTGACAGCTGTATATTACTCCGCATATGGCACCACCTTGTGGACAATTCCAACATTGCATTATCCTGCCGACAATAAAAAAAGGTCTAAGTTTGTCAACAGAAAACAAAAACTTGTTTTTCTGATAACTTTATTATTCAATGATTTTACACATGAGATAAAAAGGAGCAGCTGAAAACGTGCTAACAGGCATTTTTAGCAAACAGATTTTCACAGAGCATCAAAAAAGTGACAGGGTGAAATGAACAGATTCACATGGATACATCTTCAAACAGTAAAAATAACTTTACAGCGGGGGTGTTCACGTAGCCACGGGCCTTCTGGAGTTGAAAACCTTGATCCCATTTTGCATTGAAGACCGAGCGTATTTGGTCAGGAGGGCTCCGGTGGTCTGTTTCTCTCCACACAGATCTCTGGATGAGGAAATGGAGCGTTACACATTGTAATAAGCAAAAAATGGGACTCGGGTTACTCACAAGCTCTTTGTGTTTCTTTAATTAAAGCCCTTAATAATTTGTATGGATAACACTAACTGTATGTATGGTGTTATATCCTCCTCTGTCCATTTCTCTCGAAGTGTAAAAAGGTGGTTAAAGCGTTCCATTGTGTCCTCTGGGAGGTCCTCCACACGCAGCAGGCAGATGGTCTCTGGGCGGGAGGTGCGGTCCAACAGGGCAATGCCCTGGAAGATATACAATACAGACAACACCAGTCAGGAAACTAAGCTAAACTCTGGAAAGTAGCTTCTCAAACACAACGGGATACACACTGGCTTAAGAGAGAAACAGAGAAAAACTCAATAAACTAAAGATATGTCTGGGGAATCCTATGGATAAGTGAATGCCAAGCCTGTGAGGATTTCCTTAATTAAAAACAATGAAAATGCCCAAATACACAGCTTATATTCTAACTCCCAACACTTTTCTCACTCTGAATACATCATAAAGGATAAAAGGTGTACAGGTTCACCTTTAGCTGGTCCAGTCTTGTACTCATGCCCTCTGGGACGCTCTGCTGCCAGACCTCCTGAAACTCCTTCAGGTTGAACTTGACAGCATTGTGCAGCAGCATCAGTGCTATACCCCAACAGACTTTGTCCTCATTTAGTGCATAAAACACTTCATCTGTATAGATAAAGGACACAAAACACATTTCATTACCAAGCAGCTGAGAATTGTGTGCAATCCTTCTAGTTTTGTGGTGCGAAGGTCAAATTTTCACCATTTTCAGTATAGCGTTTCCCATAGCAGTTCAAACAGTGCTCGATCATCTCTCTGTGAACAGAAAAGGAAACATCACTATGTAGCCATAAAGTACAAGCTCAGAAAGTCACTATAGCCTCTTAAACT
Organism: Simochromis diagramma; assembly: GCF_900408965.1. NCBI lineage: Eukaryota > Metazoa > Chordata > Actinopteri > Cichliformes > Cichlidae > Simochromis > Simochromis diagramma. The sequence goes on along the minus strand of NW_024387423.1, from coordinate 3,668,772 downwards.
GTGTCACTTGGGTATGTTAAAAACAATCACTGCAACTTTACTCCATCTGCATCTTTATGTTACTATTTGTTGATCTCTGGAGGTGAAGATAAGGATCACAGACCTGGGCTCGAGTGGGGCCAGCTCATCTAAACTGGTCTGAAGGGGAACCCTGCTGAAGGCCCAAGACTCAGAGTCCACCAGCTGAGTCACATGACCAAGCAGCTTCATCTCATAGTCAAAGTCCAGAACGCGCCAGTAGCCTGGAAGGAAAAAGGATGCTCTTGTTGAAGAGCTGGTAGCTATCTGTTTTGTCATGATGTTAAATAAAAATGACATCACTGTTTACCATCTATCTGACAGGCGTGGATGGTCTCTAAGTGTGTCCTTATCTCCTCTTCACTGGCCTGAATCCTCTCCAGCAGATTCTGCATTGTGTACTGGGAACAGGGCAAACTGGTTACTAACAGCTACAGCAACATCAGCATCGACATGAAAAGCTCTAACGGGGTGTATTCACCCTGTTCTCTGTATTCTCCTGCTGCCCTCCTAACGCAGGTCCTTCGTAAGGATTTTCTATTAAAAGCCTCTTTAGCTTCTTCAGTCTTGGTCGCTGTTTCCTCAGTTCCCAGTAGCTGTTACAAAACCCCCATATCTGCAACAGGAATCTATTGTTATGCACCGACTATAAGTTTGTGCTTGTCAGTCAAAGAAAGACACCCGTGTACGTCCTACCTGAGCGTGCACAACATGAGAGCTGTCCTCGGTGTCGGTCAGCTGGTCTGGTGTTCTGCATCCAGGAAGAAACAGCAGCAGGTTGGATGTGTCAGCTATTTTTAGACTGTAGGTCTTGTCATCGCTACAAACCACTGCATGTTCGTCTTTATCGCCCCGAATCACTAGACTGGCAAAGAGGAAAAAAAGTTAGTTATTAGTTATTACCAGGTAAACTTAACTTTCAAGTTTGCCTAGCTGGACCCGTTTGCCTTTAATCTTCATGGACTAGATTAAACAAGTTGCTGGAAACATTTCTTTGTCCATGTTGGCATCATACAGTTGCTGCAGATTCGTCAGCTGCACATCCATAATAACAACCCCCCTGTTTCACCACATCCCAAAGGTGCTCTACTGGGTGGAGATGTGGTGACTGTGGATACAAGGAACCAGTTTGAGATGATTTGAGTTTTTGTATGTTATCCTGTTGGAAGCAGCCATCACGAGATGTGTACACTGATCACGAAAGGATCGATAGCCACAATATTCAGGTAGGCTGTGGCTTTTAAACGATGGTCCTTTAGCACTAACGTGTGTCAAGAAAATATCTCTCCCTGTCTTACAAAACCACCACAAGTCTGAACTGTTTTCATGACAAATACTGACCCTACCATCTGAATGTGACAGCAGAAATTGAGAGTATTCAGACCAGGCAATGTTTTTCAACTCTGTCGTCCAATTTTGACCGGTCTGTGCAAAGTGTAGCCTCAGTTTCCTGTTCTTAGCTGACAGGGGTGACACCTGGTGTGGTGTTCTGCTGCTGTACTCCATCTGCTTCGGTGTTTGACCTGTTGTGCATTCAGAGATGCTCTTTTTCAGACCGTGGCTACAACAAGTGGATATTTGAGTTACTGTTGCCTTCCTGCTAGCTTTAAGTGGTCATTCTCCTTTGTTCCCTGACATTAACAAGGGATTTTCTCCCAGAAAAACAGCCACTCGTTGGATATTATCTCTCTTCAGGCCACTCTATTTAAATCCCAGTAGATCAGCGGTTTCTGAAATACTCAGACCAACCTGTCTGGCACCAACAACCAATGTTCAAAGTCACTTAAACCACCCTTCTTCCCCATTCTAAAACTCAATTTGAACTTCAGGAGGTTATCTTGACCATGTCTACATCCCTAAATGCACTGAGCTACTGCTATGAATAGATATTTGCATTATATGTGCAGTTGAACAGGTATACCTAAAAAAAGTGGTCAATTAGTTTATATTTACATATAGCTACATGCACGTCCACCCTGCACTTCAGCTCTGATTTTCTGAAGCAGAAAATTGTAGTTCCTACACTTTCACTAATCAATCATTAAAACCTAAATCCACAATAACTTTGAAAGGTTGTTGACTTGTTCCCCAAACTAGCAGAGGAACATTTTCTTTGCTGTCAGTCTCTTCACGGGAATTTTCACTACAATCAGCTTTACCTTTGGCCAGCCTCGATGTGTTTGCAGAGTGTGTCGTCGAGCTCCATCAGGCAGTAGTCCGCAGATGAAACGTTTGGCCCAAAGGACAGACAGTGGATAGTTTTCTGTAAGTCCTCCTCTTTGAGTTTGGCGATCTGCAGAGTGGCCTGCACCTCCTCTAAAGTCCTCATTGTCAGTCAGACGGCAGGTTATATCAACAATAAATGGCCAACATTAACCAAAAGTTTTACAGAGGGAAACAAACCAAAGCAAATACTCCTTTTCTAATAACAAACAAGTCAAAGCAATTTGATCACTCTGCCAAAGAAGGGCCGTCAAATTTCCCCGCTCTCTCTTTCGCGAGAAGGAAGTGAGGTAACCACGTTAAGATGTCACGTAAAAATACCACCGGGTAGAAACTAAATACTACAGAATTATAATTGAAGCTAATTTTTAGCTAAATATCGAGCTATACTGTCAGTTAAAATATGTATAATCGTGAATATACAATAGTGCCGGACACTACATGAGCTCACGATAAATATAGATTAATTTGGAACCTAGGAACTCTTAAAAATATCTTATTTCAACCGAACATAATTTCGTAGCGGACCGAAGCTCACGTTGGGGTCAACTATTTAGAGGATGCGCTAGTAGTTTAATCTAAAATGTCCAGTTTCTCCAGATCTGCACAGGTAATCTAAGACGCTGTGGGCTGCATTAGTTCCACCTTATGTTTGTATTTTTTGTTATTTAATGGTTGCGGTTGCTGTTAGCTAGCGTCGCTGAACGGCACTGACACTGTTACATGAGAGAAATTTTAACAGCTAGCTGTGAACGAGTGCACTGCCTCCAGTAGTTAAGAGGCTTTCTAAAGTAAATCGAAGGTCTTATTGTCCATTTACTATAACTCTAACCTTCAGTTAGTGAAATGTACCACTTAAAACGTCTAGTCTTTGACATAACGTCGTTTCTCATATGGTTTTAGCCTAGAGAGTTGCTATACTGCTATTTTGATGCTAGCTGTTTGAAACAGTTCTTCTACAGACTCTTAAGTTTTGGCTTAATATGAGATTTAATCCTCGCCACCATTTCTATCTTACTTCTTACTTGGCTCTGTAGTAAGAAGTAAGAAATACTTAAAATAATTTAAACACATGATCTAGTGTTTAAAAAATGATCATGATCATGTGCCACCTGTATTTACCAGAAAATGCATTTCACCTGTTCTAAATGATTTATTGATCTATATTTTATCTCATGAAAGATGTCTTGTCATTTTGAACCAGAAAGAGGATTTCTGTAACCAGGTAGAAGCTGCTCAGTTACAAATGTTACAAATGTCTTGTTGTGACACCAGTTCTATAAATATATTTTAACTGGGAGAAAGGATTGGGTTGATTATAACGTAGACATTAAAAAATATATACAAACACTGGCAATCACTTTTTACCCTGAGGTTTACAAGATGGTAGCGAGACTTTGTTATGATGTATGGTTTTGAGTTTTGATGATGAAAGTTTTGTTTGGAGTGACCAGGATAGATAAGATTAGAAATGAGGGACCGGTCAGGTTAAGTGTTTTGGAGAAAGATATCAGAAGAAACCAGAAGACGTCCAGTACCTTTGTTTTCTCTCTTAGCAGCTGACTAATTGCTGAAAGGTTAGGATATTAAAATTGTCTACAAGGAAGAGTAAACATTTTGCCAACTATAGTTTGAAGGGGACAGTTTGGCATGTCCATTATTTTAAGCTGCCCATCTTTACAATTTTGGAGCTTGGAAAATTAACAGGCCTTCTTTGGTTTCTGATGCTGTGATGGCTTGGCTTGTTAGCATATGTAATTTAAGTTTTTCTCCTTGACTTCGTTCAGCAATGGGCGACCTTTGCCCGTTCCTGGTTCCTGATTGATGCCAGGATGCAGCCGCCTGGGAAGATTGCAACTATGTGTTCTATTAGATTACAGGGGAAACACAAACCTATCTACCATGCTCTGAGTGAGTAGGAACTCCATCTCACACTCACCAGACAGTCATGAACAAATTCTCACTGTAACTCACTTTAACTGTTTCATTGTGTATATATGAAGTATTGTTTTTAAACCACAACAAACCCTTAGTTTAAGCATGTTGTGGTACAGCACTGCAGAGGTAAAAGCTGAAGCAGCACTTGAAGTAAAAAGGAGAACTTTATTTCTTACTGGCCTTCATCCCACCCATTGTTCTTCAGTGGTGTTAATTGCAGTCATTGTACAAATGTACCCTTTATAAGGTTGGGGAAACCTGCAGTCAGCTGAGACTGAAGAAGTCACCTGGATGAGTGATGAAACATTTCTACCACTGAAAACACTACATCCAGTTAAAAAGAATCAATTTTTGGGATTTCCTCGTCTGGATTATGACATTATGACAGAAACATCTACTTTTATATAGAACTGCCACATGGTGGCAGCAGAGGACAAGCTTTAAAAATGTTTTTCCCTTCCTTCTCAGTTATACTCTTTGGAACAACAATTTGACCACCTCTATTTGAACTTTACCTGACAAAAAAGATAACTATACCAAAGGAGCAATTTTTAGTAGTAGCTGCTCTTAGTAGTGGCATCATTGGTAGAGCAGCTATATGTGCTAGTCTTCCTCTCTTTAAAACAGAATAATGTGGCTTTTTAATCATGCATTGAGCCTGAAAACAAACCTTTTGAACATCTTCACAGGTGACTGTGGTGACCATGTGGTGGTAATAAACAGCAAACACATAGCTTTCTCTGGGAACAAATGGGAACAGAAAGTCTACTCATCACACACGGGGTAAGTGTATAGTGCCATCTTTCATGATTTTAATTTCATGTTTCCAGTTCAAAGCAGGACAAAGTGAGGCCTACATAAAGCTTTGTTTAGTCTGCTGCCAACAGTGATGTAAATGAGGTTTTTTGGGTCACTGAACAGCAGAAATACTCGTTTATGTCTGATTTGACGTCTTTGCTGTGTAAGCTCAGTCTGAAAAGTTAAATCAGAATTTTCGAGTTTCTTCCTGCAACATTTTTCTGGCAGTTGTATGAAAGGAAATCCTCAGATTTAGAATAAAGTGTGTTTCATTGTTTCACGTCACAGTCCCTCCTCTTCTGACTCAAAGTCTGCATCCACACACGCCTCCTAATGAGAGCAGCAGCCACTGCTTCACAAAACATTATAATAAAAAATTACCTCTGGATTTTCAGTGAGCCTGCTGGCTTTCACATGAACATATAAATACTGCAGTAAATGTTGCCTTCAGCATGTGTATTTCTGTAAAATGGACAGCATGATGTTGGGCTAATTTGAAAAAATAATCCGAACTGGTAACTAAAAAAGCATCATCAGAGCAATAAATGCCAATTTCAGTTAATGAAATAAAATTGGACTGGCAGAGATTTGTCGTAATTTATTCATTTTCTTTTAAAGGTACCCTGGTGGATTCAAACAAGTCACAGCTGCTCAGCTCCATCATAAGGACCCAAAAGCTGTAAGTGCTGCTGGCTTCTGTTCTCCTCTTTGTGTTGTTTAGAGTGAATTTTAAACCTTAGCTCACACCAAGAATTTGATTATATTGTAGGTATGATTAATTAAACCACACAGAGATAAGTGTGCCACATGCTCTGCAGTGGAGGTGCTTCCTGGTTTGACACTCATCCCTTTCCTCGTATGTGCTGCTCATGCATATTAATATAAAGTGCTGAGGAGTGGGATTAAGCAGCAGTGGATTTGTGCTGGTTGATGGAGGTGTTTTGATATTTTCTGAAACTCAGACCAAGAATGTCAGTTTAAGGATAATTCTTGGGATTTTGGTTGTGATGCATATTTATGATTTCAAGGTAAAGAACTCTTCTCCTGTGTAGAAGGAAGAGTAGAGCCCAGTGTGGCAGCTTTTTTACATAATATTTTACATGCATCCATGATTATTCCAGGCAAACTTACTGTGACCTGCATACTGTATTTAACAAATGATGCAAACTCCTGTGTTACTTAGCAGCGACTCAAAAAACAGGAACAACAACAGAACAGGAGCTGAAGGATAACTCTAGTGAGGGTCATTGATTCTTTTTATTGAATCAGTCCTGACACAAATGTGTACTCTGGTGTCACGTCATTATAATCAAAATGGGCACTGTAGTTGGTTGGTGCTGCAGGCTCCGGCTCCTCCAGTGTGCAAGATACTGAACCCCAAGTTACCCCCAATGCATCCGCTGGAGAGTGCATGTGTGACAGATAAAAGCTCTAAAGTATAAAAAGTGTGTGTGTGTGTGTGGAGTGTGTGTGTGTGTGTCTCGTAGGAGAAAGAGCTACGAGTGCACAAATAAAATAGAAAAGAATCAGCCCGTTTACCATTTACACACTGAAAATAAAAGATACATTCAGCTGCTCCCTTATTCATCTGGGACACTTACTAGAAAACCAGATGTGTATTATTCTGCACCTCTACACAGTCCCTGAACACCTCAATACTTCTGGTTAGAGGTGATTAGAAAATAACAGCATCCAGCTGTTTTAGGAAGTTTTTTTTTAACCCTTGAAAAAAATGTTTTTGAAAAGAAATGATGAGAAAATGATGAATGAACTCGAGGCACACAGACGGGGTGAAGATATAAATGAATAAATATGAATATAAGGGAAAGAAAATCTCCACAGATCCTCATTCAAACATTACAAAAATGACAGAGACATCAGTGGGTGAAAAGAAGTGCACATAGTCGTAACTCAAGTACTTGCCTCACTATAGTCAGTCCCATACTTACAGCATTTTCTGTTTCATTAAATATTAAATCCATTAAGTATTGGAGAATATCTATCATGATTTTTTTCCCCCCAGAAATCTATCAAACATTTTTTTTAAAATTTTAAATATATAAAAGTGAGTTTTGCATGTTAAGGCCTCGCCTGAAGCTGTGTGAAGGATAAGCATGCCTCTGCAGTGGTGCACTCAGTAAGTCTGTTTTTTGCAGAAGTTGTGGGTTTGTAGACTTTTTTCCCATATGCAGCTAGTGTGCTAAAAGTACACCGTAAAATTGCTCCTGACATGCGGGAATGACTCGATGTAGGTGCATGACCTGCACTGGTCTCCAGTCTGAAGTGCACTAAACCAGAAGAGACATGCACTAAGCTGCTGGTTTCAGGCCAGTCAGCGACCACAGACGTGCATCCTGAAGGTGATTTAGTTGATGTGACATTTGAAGGGTTGGCGTGCGAAGAGGAAGAAATAGATTTGGACACATAAATGATTTGTCAGCGCTGCGTCTGTCCAACATCTCTCTCAATCCAGTAACTTCATCCAAGTTGTGTAACCTGCTTCGCATTGAGGAACAATTTAGAAGAAAATATAAGAAAAACAGAAAATTTGTTGCTATAAACACAGACTTTTGAAAATATTTTTATTTGTATGTCAATATTTTCATTGTCCTTCTCCTCTCCAGATCGTAAGGTTAGCAGTTTACGGCATGCTGCCTCGGAACCTGCACCGGCGCACCATGATGCAGCGATTACACATCTTTCCTGAAGATGTAAGCCCTGTTTCACATCATCTCACTAATGAAAGACAGTCAGGGTACATTAAGAGAATGAGTGCATGGCTGTGAGGTTAAGGTTTTTTACTAAATCTGGTTGTTGTTGTCCTCTTGTCAGAAGCGCTAGTCTCTCTCCCTTTTGCCTAAAGCTTTACTTATCAGCAGTTCTGGTCGGCAAGGTGGTGCAGTGTTTAGCACTTTTGGCTCACAGCAAGAAGGTTCTAAGTTCGGCTCCACCATCTGGCTGGGGTCTTTCTGCGTGGCGTTTGCATGTTCTCCCCGTGTCTACATGGGTTCTCTCCGGGTACTCCAGCTTCCTCCCACAGTCCAAACACATGCAGTTAGTGGGGTTAGGCTAATTAGTGAGTCTAAATTTCCCTTAGATGTGGATGTGAGTGTGAATGGTTGTCTGTCTCAATTTGTTAGCCCTGTGACAGACTAGCAACCTGTTCAGGGTGTACCCCGTCTCTTGTCCTATGACAAGGATAAGCGGTAGAGGATGGATGGATTGTCAGCAGCTCTATATTTACCATGCGTCACCAAGAATATTGAGGAAACAGAGTTGTCTCGTGACTCTGCACTTCATCTCATGAATCTTTAAGGCCATTGTTTCACTTTCTGCTGATGCCCTAAGAAGAACAAATCACAGAAAAGGGCGAGGACTCATGAAGATGAGCTCTTTTTAGACATTTAGACATGACATCACCGACTTCATCACTGTGTTAAAGTCATTCAGGCTTATTGTAGTTTGACTTTAATAAGCATCAACTCTGGGGAAGTGTTTATGCTTTTGTAACTGCAGTTTTGTGTGCTAAACTGCCTCCACTCATAGGGGAGCTTGTTTGGCTTTATTTAGACTAGTTTGCTTTAATTTTATTATTTTATTTTATTATTCAATTTAACCACCTCAAGGTGCTTTATATCATAAGAGAGACAATACAATAAGAGAGAAAATATCCCAACAATGTCCTACAAGCATGCACTTGGTGACAGTGGGAAGGAAAAACTCCCTTCTAACAAGAAGAAACCTCTGGCAGAGCCAGGCTCAGGGAGGGGGCCGCGACTACATTAGTGTAAATTCTTGCGCCATGTTAAAGGTGATATGTACATTTATTTGGGTCTGATGTGGTAACTTTACTGTTGCAGCTGTTACTTAAAAGTAACTAGGGTACTTAAATGCCGTCAGATTAACCCAAAGTGTGTACCTGAAAGCATATGTAACTGGCCATTTGTTCAAGAGACCCTTAGGTGGTAGTGTACACCAAAACAGTATAAAATGAGGAAATATTAAAGTTTACAGAGCGGCCAGTAAACACACCTCCAATGAATGCTAATACTGGGATTATGTAAATAGGGACGTGTAAATAAACGAGTGACTGTCGATGTCAGTGAAGTATTGTTTTCTACCCACTGTGGAAAATGACATCTTATTGGCTGCCAAAAGTCATTAATGCAGCTGAGGCTGAATGTAAATAATGCGTCTAATCGGTTATCAGAGTTGACAAACTGTCCCGTCTCAGTCGTTGATTTAAAGCGGAGCAGATGCGTCGTATCATCGCCGCAGTGAATTATGCCTCGCGTGCATTTTTGGCACTTGAGAGCATATTGATTGGTTTCAAATTACACTGGCTAGAGCCAGCGTCACACATCACAGCCTCTGGAATGAATTTAACATAAAAAGTGCTTGATGGGCTGTTAACTGACACACGGGGTCCATCTAAATATCAGCGGATTGCAATTACTATCATGGTGGGAGTGCCATCATCAGGTATTTTGATTTGTAATACTGTGAATGAATGTGTCCATATACAGAGGAACGACGGATTACCTGACTTTGGTCGTAACAGCAGAATCTAAGTAGTACTTAGAGATGGCGTTTCTAAGCCTGAGGCATTTCACAACAGTTTAGGCAGTGTTTCTATTGAACATTTGGTGTTTTCTGATTATTTATTTTTCTTTTCCTCCGTGTTATTCCCATCTTAAAACCTCCTCCAGGCCTTTGAATAAGGCACCATTTGTAACACACAGTCTCCTTATTTGTGTCAGTTGCTATAAATTCTTTCCTCTCTCCCATTTCCTCCCTTTTCTCTTTGAATTTTTGTGTCTTGGATCAAATGCCTTTAACGTTTCCTTCATCCACCTCTCTCCAGGAGCTGCCATATGACATTCAAGCCAACCTGACAGAGGAGCTGCCTCAGCCCAGAGAAATACCGAAGAAGCTCAGCGAATACACTCGGGAGGAAATCGATGCCTTCCCCAGGCTGTGGACACCGTATGTAGAAGCGTAACTCTCAATTAATATCCAAAAAGAAGCCCAAACTCCCATCAGTGTTGATTTTGACAGCAAATTCTGATTTAGTTTTAGTCATAATTTAGGTATTTAAATGCTTTTAGTCAACTAAATAACACAAGATTACATCAGAGTAAATCTAAAGTTAATTCAGACGATTAAAAGAAAGCGTTTGTCGTATTTATACTGGTGAGAGTTTCTCAGTGTCTTATTTTCCTTTTCTACTCTGATCTTTCTGCCAAGTGTTGAAATTTTCTCTCGTTTTCATGAGAAACAGGGAGGATGGGCGCTGGTTTTACCAGATCAAATGTGCCCGTCTAACCTTACCGCACAAGATTACTTCTGATTGGATCACCTCCAAACTCGTCCCGCCGTTCTACACAACTTTAATTAGTTCTTATCATGCAATCTCTCCAAAATATTTTCATCTCGTTTTTATTCGGGATTAAAGTATCAGTACATTCATCAAATTTCATCGTAGTGTTTGTTATCATCACATTTTCGTTAGGAGGAGAAGGTTGTTGATGAAAATTATTGGCCAATGAAATTATCACCGTCTCCCATTTTGCTGCATTTATACTGAAGAAATCGAAACATTCATGGTGACGCGTCACACTCAGTCTTGTGTTGATGAGGATGGTCCAGAAGGGGGTGATGTTGAACTGTGTACCATCTCAGTCCCTCTCTCTATGCCAGCCTACTCTGTTTTATCTTTAAAAAAAAATAGCAGTGCAAAGCTTTAAATTAAGCATTTAAAATGAGAAACAGACGACTTGTGAACTTGTGTGTGTGCTGGCACAATCTTCAGATATTTAAAAGACGGGAAGGTTTCGACCCAGGTTTGCCTTCTTCTGCTTTGACGCAGTCCTGTAATGTTTTCATGGTCTTACTAAGCAACACGCACACAAATGGATCTAATTCAAATGTATGACAGCTCCTTTTTTTTGTGGCCATTGTGACATGACAGTTTCTCCTCAAGCAGGAAAAAAAAGTGCAACATTTTTCATCGTAACTACAAACACATGTAGCTGCGGTGCGAATGATTGTCAGCCAACTTAGAGCTGTCATTATGTGACGCGATGCACAAAGAACTGAAGTGCTGAACCACTAAGGAGCTGGCTCCTGTGTGCACTACTACATGAAAATAGGAGTAGTTGTCCCCAAGCTGACTTTTTTTTTCTTTTTTAAGTTGATGCAAGTTGACTTCATTGTGAGCTCGATCGAAAAGCTGTAAAAAAAGTAGGACACTGTACATCGTAACGAGGAGCCAAACCTCAAAAACAGAGCAGGACGGTTCTCTCAGATGCACACTGGGAAAATCAGCTGTATTCCCTCACTTCCTGAGCGCTTGGATACACAAGTTTTCTCTGAAGGATGTGTGAGAGAGCATCTGTTACTCGGCCTAATCATATTCATAGCTTTTCTGAGTCAAGTATTTTCTGGTTGGAGATTAGACTGGCATTGTGACCCGCGGTTTGCCGGCATGATAATATCGTGCCGTTCTCCCTGGCCTCAGCCGCAGTAAACATCGTTCTGACAGGTTAACGAAGAGCGTTCTCGCTTCACCTGCTCAGCAGTAGCCTTTGCATCCGTTCATCCATCAATCCATCCGTCCACCCGCGGCCCAGCTGCTTCTGAGTCAGGGTCACTGCTCTTCACCCACCGGACATGCTCAGCACCCAGGACCTCTGATGGTCTTTCTTGTACCCAGTCTGAGGTGCTTAATTCGAAAGCTTGGATTTTGTTTCTCCAGGTTGTTGTAAACATTTTAGACAGCAGCTAAATCAGGATTTAATAAATGTGTTGTTGTTATTGGCAAATCCAAACCCTGCTTTCCTGCCATCGTACTTTCTCTATGTAAAAGCCCCATAAACACATGAATCTATTTCTGCAGCTAGGTTTCCTTTGTGGTTTTCAGATGCTGGATGCCTCTGTGATGTCCCACTTCAATAAATGCTAATGGGATTTTGTTAACAGGATTTGGTGCATGTTAACAATTACACTGAGCAAAATGGCAAAATTCGGCATGTTCTTCTTCCTCCTTTTTATGTGGTGTGATCTGACATTGTTTTGTTGGAAATAATGCTGATGTTTTTTGTTTGCGGTGCTGCACACACCACAAGCAAAATACCATTGATCTCCTCTGTGTCGACACAGAAATCTCAGACTCTCAGAATCAAAACCAAATCTGCTTCACAAGAGTCAAATGAACAATTTAGCTCGTATGATCCTAACCTTTTGCAAACAGCCAGCACATTTGAACTAAACTAATATCATTTTTTAGAATCAGTGTTTTCACCCCTCTGTATACAATTCAGCTTTTTTCCTACTTGAGTAGGAAAATATTAGTAAAGGTTTTGCATGCAGGTTAAAGATGATTGTTTGAATTGAGTGTGTTGGAGCAGGGAACCCCTGAAAAACCTCAAATGAGCATTCGAGTGATCAGAGTTTAGAAGCACTGCTAGTGTTATGTGGTCTAACTGTACTTTTCTGAGGCAGCAAACCAAAAATGCTACTAAATAATTGAAACCACCAAGTAGATGTATTCAAACAATATAGTTATTTAGGGGTACATGAGAATAGTGTCAGCATTTGCGGGGACTGGCTCATGCAGATTTGGTTCCTAAAAGGATAGCTCCACCCCCAGGTCGAAGGTCAGGCCCTCTTCTGCTCCTCGTCCTATTGAACAGTGATGACGCAGGACGTGTTGTTAAGTAGAAAAATGCATACATGAAATTTTTAAGGTACAGTGGTGCCACACGGGGCCAATAGTTTTATTTGTGTTCTCTGACATTAGTTTTCACTCTGTGTATATGCCTTGTGCAGATATGTACAGCATGTCGGTGCTGCGTTCACCACTGCTGTCAGAGTGTGTGCCTGTGCGAGGTGATAAATGAGCTACTTCTTATTGTTTACTGCTTCAATCTCCTCAGCCAATCAGTCTGTGTGCTGAGGCTGGTCGCTGTGTGGCCATCAAGGTCAAACTAATCCTGGTTTATTTAAGAGATAGGCCTCAGTCTAGTTAATATTCGCTCACACGCTGCCTCACTCATTTTACTGATCGTGTGTGTGTGTGTGTGTGAGTGTGTCAGGGGAGATGGGGTTAAGGTCATCCAGGGCGATTCAATCGTTACCCTTTATTAAACACACTGTTAATATTCTCTCAGAAAAACCTTGGAGCCCAGGCGAGAGATTATTATTGAATGTAAGCTCCCTGTCCACCCCTGTACAACACACACGCACACAGTCAACACACAAACAAGTGCTCAGACACAGAAAACCGACAGCATACGGGTGTAGCTGATAGCAGAGCTATTACATTTGATAACAACATTTTTTTTCTACTTTGTATCAAAACCAATACAGCGCGCTCTGATAATATCTGTCTGCTGCAAACTCTGCTTGAAATTAAAGCGGAAAAACCGAAAACAACGACACAGTCTCTGAAGTCATTTTGAAAAAAGGGGCGGGGGGAAAAAAAGAGATAAGATCTGCCCACTCTCTCATCTGTCCCATTCTATCCATGTTTTTCCTTGTAATCGGTCCTTTCCCCACCCTTCATACTAATGTGTTGTATTTTTTCCACAGACCTGAAGACTACAAGATGAAATGAAGGCTGCCCAATGAGACCGAGAAATGGAGGGGGAAAAAAGGTCTTATATCAACACAACACTGAAAGCAGCACCATCCTCTGCTATTGATTTGTGTAAATTTAGCCCGCAGTTTATGCCTGCAGAACTGGCATCAAAGCTCGACAGCACTTAACATAACATAGATGCCAAGAACATCAACATTATCCTACCAGGGGAACCTGTCTGTCGCTCCTGTCGGCTCCAGCGCGACCGCGGTGGGCCTGAATTATCCAATGACAGCTTGAGATTTGACCATGTGGCTCAGCTGTGAGAAAAATCAGATTCTGTGGGTTTTTCCTCTGATTACACACCATGAAATGATCCGATCTGGTCCATTAAAAGTGGCATCTGTTAGAGTTGATCCTGCCTTTAAAGGCTCGTGGATGCACAGTGAAACCAGTTAATGTGTAACTATATGAGAATCCCAAAATGTTAACTTGATCACAGCTGCTTTCTTTTTTTTGGTTATTAAGTTTCCATCGATAAATCTGTTCCCCTTTTAAGTGAATTGTAAAAAGGCTAATAAACAGTTTAACGAACCTCTTCTTGTCGAATGTTGTTTTTACAAAAGTGTTGTAAACTCTGGGTTTTTGACCCTTTTGCGCTGTTAAACAAATGACCTAAGCCCATTCTTGTAGTCTCATTACAGATTTATTGGTTATAAAAGCAAACAAAATAGAAAATAAATAAGTCCATATTGTACCAAAGGGTGCGGTAGCGAGACACATTCCTTATTAAAGCTATTCACGGTTGACAGTTAAAATCCAGACCGGGACCAGCTCGTAGCAACACGTCTGCTGCTTGTTTTTCTGACTGCAGTGCAAGAGGGGTTCTTATTGATTTCACAGAGAGGCGAGAGGATTTTCTTCTTCTTCTTTTTTTTTTTTTTTTGTAGTAATAACTGACTTCAGGTCTTATTCCAGAAAGAGGTCAGAGTTCAGCCAGTGAGCAAACAGCTTCCACAGTGAGCAGGCCCAAATTTGCATAAGAAAAAAAAGGGAACATAATGAACATAACAATGTTCTTTAAATTCACAAAAGCCCCCCGAAATAAAATAAAATCCAGAACAGTAACGAGCGCCAATGTTCAAATTAAAAAGAAATTAGCTTTTTTTTAAGTGTGCTTCTAAGTGTTCAGGGAAAGGAGTTTGATTGGTCTGGGTTTCATGTCCACTAAGAACACCACTTTTCAACAGTTGGTACAAAAACAAAGACAACCAGAGGAAACATGATTCATCATTATAAAAAAGCAGCCTGCGCAAATGTTACCAGCTGAACTAAAACAACCCAGTTAGTTACAACCAAAACAAGAGGCGCGGGTTCCACTTCCATGCAGCTCCACACAAAAGTTGCTAAATCGGCTGTGAGATGGGAAGGAACGAGTCTTACCTTGACATTATCAAATGGGCGTGGCTAAACATAGATCAGGCACTTTTCGGACCTCCCTTTTACAGAGATATGGTACAAGAGTCCACAGAGCTATTTACAATGTTTCACCTGATGGGGGTGGGGCTGGGGGATCCCACCGGGGACACGGGAGGGAAGGGACGGAAGTTCTCGCCACAGTTTCAGGTGTTTTATATGCATGTCTCAGCTCTTTGCGTTTTGTGGGAACATCTGTGTTGTGTCCTTATCTTGAGGACTTTAATTCGTCTTTCATCTAAAGTCCTCCATCCTCGCTCTCCTCCATTACGTCGACATCCCGCAAAAACCTCCCGGCGACGCCCGGTGACCTCAGCTCCACGTCTTCGGAGTAGGTGGGGCTGAAGTGGTAACCGTAGTTGATGTGTGCCAGCTGAGAAGGCTGTTGAGGGTAGTACTGAGGGGGATAACCACGATAATAGGGGTCCTGCTCCTCCTCCTCCTCACCCCCTCCTCGGTTGTCGTAAGCCTCTGCAGCAGGGTGGTGTGGCTGATTGTAGGGAGGACTGTAGGGCTGGTAGGCGCCATGAGGCAAAGCTTGAACTGGGGTGGTGGGAATATTTAGGATCAGTCGGAGTGTTTCTGCATCAGCACAGCGAACACAAAGCCAGTACTACAGGAGAGCGTGGCGCGAGGTTAAGGCCAACACAAGAGTACGGTATAAAAGAAGCACAGTGGGAAAGTGAGGCATGCACAGATTCAGAAATAGCTTCACAGCAGGTTAAAATCATTTCAACCAGTCAACAATTCTTACTTCTTTGATGGTGAAATGACTTCTCTGCAGAAGCAGATTCAGGACCCGGGACAGAGTCCAAAAGATTGGGTTAATAAGGAAGTAGTTTAATGGAACTGAAGACGGATCTAATCTCTGCCCCAGTATCGCCCAGATGTGATTATTTTTCCAGGAATGAAAATGATCACATTATATCAGGCGTAAAAACTGAGATTTTCTGTCCATCTTGCAAAAACTGAGATGCACTAATAGCTGGGATGTTCAGTAATGAAAGCAGCCAGTCAGCATCAAAGCAATCCATCACTATTTAGCTGATTTGTCTGGCTTTTGAAAGATGAGATTAGCTTTTATGAGATCTGAGTTTAAAGCAGGGTGAAGCAAAGGCTGCGGCAGCAAAGCTTTGCATACACGAGTATCTGTCGACAGGTGGTCCTGTTGACGACGAGCGGGGGCTGTTTTTTGTGGAAAAGTGAGTCAAATTGCTCGTATTTTTCCTTCGACACGGGAAAATAACTAGTTTAATGAAGCAGTTCTTATCAAAATACTTTACTCACGGGTGCATGAAGTCTGAAAATCTGGTGTGTTTGTGTACAAACCTGCACCGAACGACGGCGTAACGATTTCTAAAATGAGAAAACCACCTTGCTTTTAAACTGATGTGCCTTTAAAAAAACCCTAAAGAAAAAAAAATCTTAGAAATAGCTAAAAAAAACAAAAAACAAAACAAAAGGTCTCCAGAGAAGAAAAATGTGATAATCGCTGCTGCAGGGACTGCAGTTTCAAAAGTGTCAGGACTTATCCATCCCAGAAAATATGGCAGCCTTTAGGGAATAACAGGAGTTTCTTCAGTATTTAGTCTTTTCTTTTTAAAAGAGGACGCAGGAGGAGGTGAGCACAGGTGGAGGAGAGGAGCATGGTTCAAGAATGCTCCTCAGTAGTCATTCCTATAATCCTGTTGAACTTCAGAACGAGAGATGCAGGGAGGAGAGAAGAGGGAGGAGAGGGAAGGAAAAAAAGAACCAGAGAGAAGATGTTACTTCATATCAGAAAGAAAACCCAGTGAACCAAAAGAGTTAAACCTCATAAACGACACCGACTGTGCTTCCTCAGCTGCTTCGATGTGGCTTTTGAGGTGGAAAAAAAATATCAGTGTTGTAATCTATGTTTCTTCTTAGGAGAAACAAAAAGCACAAACTGAGAAATTAGTTCAAATAAACACTGTGACATTTTTATAAAGTGTTTGGAGAATGTTTAGAAAATGTGTCAGATCTTTATTTTACCTTTCTGGATGTTAGAAAGTGCAAATAAAGATTTCTAACACGGAAAACAGATGACAAGGAAAACACGCCTTATGAGTCACCCTGACTGAGATCTTAGGAAGACATCTGTTGCAGTTAAATACAACACATTCAAAAATGTACATTCAGGCAAATTCAGAAAAAATAGCTCTAAAGGAATGAGACCCATGAAGCTTGTGCCAGTTTTTCTGATGCATCACCATTTATATCTATATAAAACATATTTTTCTTACAAGATCAATATAAACAAACAGTTTAAACTTGAGCATAACATATAGTGTGAAACACTTCACATTGCTCTGTCTAAAAGTAACAACATCCTGTCTTTCACCATCTCAAAAGGCCCATAAACCAATGTGCATTTTCTAAAGGCTATGCACCAGATTATTTTGGCAAACAGCACCCCAGTGAAGTGTGTGTGTTTGAAGACAGCTGGACTGCCTTTTGTACCATCTTAATGTTTAGCTAAGCAGCTTTTGGTTTAGTTGTAGGCAAAAAGGTATTGGGCCACACCTCTTAATGACTTGCCAAAGGTGTAGGAAATCAAGCACCTAACCATGCAATCTTCCTTTACAAACATTCGTGAAAGCTTGGGTCGTTCTGAAGAGCTCACTGGATTTGAGCGTGGAACTGTGCTGCAGTAAGTTTCTTCCCATCAGCTTTAAGTGCGATTATTGCAAATTGCAAGGGTTTATCAATCATAGCAACTCAGCCACATAGTTACAGATCACGTAAAGTCACACAGTGAGGTCATCAAATGCCAGTGTGTAAAAGTCTCAGACGCTCTGCTGACTCAATAACTTTGGAGACTTTGAAAAACCTCCCTTTGAATTAACATCAGCACAGAAAGTGTGCACTGTGAGCTTACATGGCCGAGCAGCTCCTGTAGGCGTAACGTGAAGGTGGCCCGGTACTTTTATCCAAATAGTGTATTTTACAAGATTTTAACAACTTAGGAATGTGGGAAAAGGACTTTAATCACCCTTGTTTGGGATAAGATCAATTGGGATAAGATCAATAAACTAAAGTTAATAATTTACATATATCCTTTGATGTAATATTTTATACTTTTTCCATATATTTAGATTGGTAATGGCTGACATTTGATGGTTAAAAACCTCATATATCATCTTGAAGCCGTGACACTGATCCTTGTGTAATGCAGTAACTGAGCCATGATATGTTAACTACACTATTCAGGTTGACAAATACAAATGTAGGAATAAATTCTACTCGTCACAAAGACACAGTTTGAGGCCGCATTTTATTTGCTTTAAAATTAAAAAAAAAAACTTATTTTAAGTGGTCAGGGAGGCTGTGTTTAATCTGTGCACATTTGGGACTAGCACTGAGGATTCTCGCAAGTCATAAAGTACAAAAAGACACCATTCAGACTGGAATCCATCACTATAAAATAAATCTGGTTTGATGGATGAAGTAATGTCTCATCTATCAGCTACTTTTAGACGATGATACATCATCAGGGCAACTTGTCAGAGTCTGTTAGACGTGTAACGTCCAAGCTGAGATGGCCCAAGACCCTATAAAGCCCTGCAATGGCCTCATCGGTATGAATATTCAATGTCGTCAAAGACGTGTGTGCAACTGCATATTTTATTAGATCTAAATACAGATGAATAGCTTTGGCCTTCTAACGTCTTAATCCATCGGTGTGGACATGAATGTATAAACTTCACAGTTGAACAGCCATAAAAGTCGGGTAGCTCTCAAATTCTCCGAACACTTTTACAAGAACAATAACTGTGCCAGAAACAGCTGTCACTGTGAAAACAATATTTGAGTGTTTTACACATATAAAAGATGCTTTATAAGGGCGTATAAAGACCAAACAGGCCTGGTTTTGTTTAAGCTGCTTAGAGCAGCAAGTTAGCAAACATAAAAATAAACCAAATTGCTCAGAATAAAAGTAATATCGCTCGAATACAGAAGGACAAATCAGGGCAAGTCTGGATAAACAGCAGTGAAGAATGTTTTGGTAAGGTCTGGATATTTCATGTTTTGACTCTGGTCACAAAAATATTCCAGTCAAGATGTTATTTCGATTCCTGGTGGCAGCTCCTCACCTACTGTGCACACTTTTTATGAATGTGCTTTTGTATTCATTTGTCTGCAGCACACGTTCTGCTCTGTTATGAAGCTATTAAAAACACATAACTAAACCTAAAGAGAAATCAGTTGATCCTTTTGTGTGGATAAGACAACATTGTAGTTGGATTCTTGCTGATAATTTGAACCTAAAATCTAATGTGGAATTTTAGCTTTTCCATACTGGAGGAAAATTAGGGCAACTGCACCGATGCTTTTGTTTCCAGGCACCTCTCTTTCTTTTTCATTGCCTTGATTTGATAAAGAGTTATTACAGAAAAGCAAAGCACACACAAATATGTGGATCACCTCGTTCTCTGTTTTTGTAATGCAGCTTTGTTCCAACCAGTCATTAAATATCTGAGAGTGGCATCTCAATGATGGGGACTGAATTTGCTGCTTTAAAGCAGCTGACAGGTTACGACAGCTAATGATTACACTGAAAACAGGAATACTGAATGTAAATTGAGGTTCATCAAAGTGACATTTTTCATTTGTGCAATAACAATTATTTTGGGAATTATGAATTACTTTTTTACACCTCTTTAAAATAGCATTAAAAACAAGTACAGCATAGTAACACTCCCTGTAGAAACCTGTAAGTACTACTACTTCCACGTGGGAACCAGTATTGCCAATGTAACTGCAATCGTGAGTCATAATTTTAAGTTAGACTTTGTTAATTGCATTCATCATATTTTCAAAGAAAATCAGTCTAACTGACAATTACTAAATATATCAGGTTTATAGGTTCAGTCAATCATCTTTGCTGATGTTGAATAAAATGTGAAGTCTGCTTTGTAAATCTTGGTCATACTATGATTCAATATTGAGGATTATCTGTCAATCACACATCAGTAGCCAGTGAGTGTGCGGTCAGATCCATCCCTCCTCATCACGTCTGCTTTTTTGTAACTAAGAAATAAATGTGTGACATCACGGTAGCAACATGCATCTTTCATTCTGTTTATAACGGTGATACAACTGCAGTCTCATGTTACCTTAGTAAGAACTCAACTACTTATGTTTTGTGTGTCTGAAAAAACCAAAACATTTGGCCGATATGTTGGCTTTTTAAATTGACAAATATTGGTATCAGTCCTAAAAATCCAATATCGGTCAGGTTTTATGTACCTCTGCCAAATCCTACACCCTTTATTTAAAATGGTACCAATGCATGAAGGTGAATGATATTTACCTCCCACGTTGTATCCCAAACAGGAGTTTGCATCACAGTATCCAGGCTGACCAGCTGGTCCTGTGGTCCCTGGATTCCCGGGCCTCCCCGGTGTCCCTGGGTTACCAGGTCGACCAGGTGGGCCCTGGCTACCTGTCCGTCCTTCACCTGGCAAACCTTAAGATTAAGGAAAGTGTTCTGGTTAAAAAAACAACAAAAACTCCCAAAATCCAAGTGTTTGTTTGACATTTAGTAAAACGATTCTCAGCAGGTGATGCTGGGTGTGAAGGAATAAAGGGAAAACCACACAATTAACAATGGCAGCCTGTGTACAACCTGTCACTGTACCATCACCTCTTCAATGGCTTTTAAATCCTGTCTCCTCTATTAGCTGGAAAAACATGATCTGAAGGCAGCAAGTGTTTGTTTGTCACTTGTGGATAAGAAAGGTGATGGTGAATGTCATGAGGGCAGGAGCAGGAATAACACAGTTCTTCACTCACGCTGAGCCAGAGGCATCTGTTTTCTGTTTTCACAGGAGAAACTGCCCCACCAGGACTCACTTCAGCAGTCAGCAGAAATATGAAATCAATATTTGGATGGGAGTTTCTTTTGCCAGGGGCTAAAATTATCATCCCACAAATATTTCAGAAAAGTACAATGGATGAGGACTGAGCCCCCCCATCCCCACACCTCCCCTCAGCACCCTCATCTTAGAAGAGACTTCCTTTTTCAAAATCTGAAGTTTGGGCTTCCTTTTTTTTTAGTTATCTGATCACAGCAAAGTTTTGTCAGCTTGTTCTAGAAGTATTGATCGCAGTAAACAGAAAATCCCAGCACTGACATATTTTCATAACACGAGCCTCAAATTCCACAAAGCGCACCGGGAAATCAATACAGAGAATTATATTCATGGTCCAAAATGCCTGCTTGCTTTCCTCAGACAGCGATTCAACAGAGAGTAAAGTAAATCCAAAGCAGATTAAGTCTCTGTGCCATTTAATTCCATTGTTTCAATATTTGAAGCCGCTGTGGTTTATTCAGTGGAAACAGTGAATATCTCCCATTCGGTAGCTCCAGCTGAAAACACCAATAAGAAATGTTCAGGAGCAGAAAGATGCCAAATGATCAGATTTAGAAGCAGCTACAGCGCCTTGATGTGTAGCTTGGAGAACGCTGGAGAGAGAGTGTTGAGTATTCCCGGGCTCGTCTCTTACCAGGAGGTCCGGGTGGTCCTCGAGGCCCCTGAGTCCCAACCCCTGGAGTCCCCCTTTCTCCCTTCTCTCCTGGCAGACCTGGAAACCAACAAAGAGATGCACATTTAAACATAAATTCACATCTTACATCTGTCCTCTTGGGTGCCTGCACAGATTAAGGGTTTATAAGCTTTATATGCAGGAGGGAAGGCACAGGTGGAGTAAATGGTGAACCTGATGGTGAACCAACATGTTTCTCAAAGGGCAGGGAAACATCCTAATACTTTTTTACCGGTTTGCTGTAACATATTACAATTACAATTATATAATGGACAGGGACATAATGTTTGGACTCTCAGCTTTTATTTGAGGGTATCCACATTCAAATTGGATGAAGGGTTTAGGAATTTCAGCTCCTTAACAAGTTCCAACCTCTTTGTAAAGGGACTAAAACTAATTGACTCAAAGTCTCTTTCATGGGGAGGTGTGGACAATTCCTTTGTTATGTCATCAGTTAAGGAGATGAAAGGCCTGGAGTTGATTGGAGGTGTGGTGCTTGCATTTGGAAGATTTTGCTGTGAACAGACAACATGCAGTCAAAGGAGCTCTCCATGCAGGTAAAAAATGAGCTGCGAAAATAGAAAAAAAAACATCAGAGAAATTGCCACAATAGTACAAATGGCAAAATTTACAGTTTGGTACATCCCGAGAAGGAAAGAAAGTTCTGGTGAACTGAGCAAGCAAAGAGACCTAGACGTCCATGGAAGACAACAGTGGTGGATGTTCGCAGAATCTTTTTCATGTTTAAGAGAAACCCCTTCACAACAGCCAACCAAGCGAACAACACTCTACAGGAGGTAGGAGTATCGATATCCAAGTCTACCATAAAGAGAAGACTGCATGAAAGTAAATACAGAGGGTTCACTGCAAGGTGTAAGTCACTCATAAATCTCAGCAAAAAAAAAGGGTAGATTGGACTTAAAAAAAAAAAAAAGCTGGCAGAGTTGTGGAAAAATATTCTTGTACAGATGAAACCAAGATCAGCCTCCACCAGAACGATGGAAAGAAAAAAGTATGTTGAAGGTGTGGAACAGCTCATGATCCAAAGCATACCACATCATCTGTACAACATGGCAGAGGCAGTGTGATGGCTTGAACGTGCACGGCTGCCAGTGGTACTTGGAAACCCGTGTTTACTGATAATGTGGCACAGGTGTTCAGATACATACTGTCTTAAGCCAGTTGAGTTTGTATTTCACTTGCTGAAGACTAAACTTCGGACAGAAAGGCCCACAAACAAACAGCAACTGAAAGCCACTGTAGTAAAGGCCTGGCAGAGCATCGAGGAGGAAACCCGGCATCTGGTGATGTCCATGAGTTCAAGACTTCAGGCTGTTATTGCCAGCAAAGGGTTTTCACCCAAGTATTAGAAACAAACATTTTATTTACAGTTATTTAATTTGTCCAATTACTTCTGAGCCGCTGAAACGAAGGGATTGTGTTTAAAAAGTGATTTAGCTCATCTCATTTTTATGCAATCTTTTTGTTCAGCCTGCTGAATCAAAGCTGAACATCTGAAAGACTTCAACTGCATCTGAGCTATGTAATTTATTCTTATTATTTATTTGTCTGTTAAATTTAAGATCCATATTTTTATTTTTTCCTGATTAAAAATGCCAAATAAAAACATTTTTATGAGTTTTTAATGCACTTTATCTGCATTTTAATTGTCTTCATGCCTTTTGGCAAATGAACCAGATTATTGATGTTCAGACAGGTTCAATCTCTTTGAGCCTTACTTACAATATCAAATACAAATTCAACAGTGAATTAATGTCATATATGTCTGCTCAATTTTTCATGAAATAACAAAGGAACGGGCCTCTCCAGGCCATGAATCCGCTCCTCACTCAGCTGTCCAATTACTTTAGATTGTCTAAAAATGAGGTACAGTGTATAAAAAAACATTCCAAATAATAATTCCCATCTTGGTTGTTTGGCTTAGAATCCACCACGGTGGAGCCAAAAATACAAAAATGCAAATTATTAGCCTAACTGTAGTTTCAAGCATTCATTTGTTGTAGTCGTCCTTCCAAAATGTCCCAAACCTAAAGGTGTCTACAGACTGTAACATGAGTTCATTGCACCTTCACAAGTGTTAAGTTTGAACACTATTACCAAACAATGTATAATATGGCACAACCTCTTACTTATGTTTGTTTGTTCGGATGAGTAGGTCTTACATTTACTGTCTCTATCAGTAGTTAAGCTTCTGAGTAATTGTCCAATGCTTGCTCTTCCAACGTTGTATTATATGAATATTTTCATAGAAAATTTGCTAAATGAATTATGCCTCTGTGATCAGCCCAATAAAATGTATGATAAACCCAACGTCTGCTCTGCGCAGCTGTTCGAATGACCTAATGGAATATTTTTTTGTACACTCTAATATTAAAGAACCACATAAAACTAATGTGCAGATTTTCTGCCGTGCTGCTTTTACGGCCGCCTTAATCAATCGCATCAATAAAAAGGAAGTAAGCACCACGAGGCTGGAAAACATTTGACATTACCTCAAATAAAAATGCGTTTTCTACTACGGTGGCTTCATTATGACTGTAACTTGATGATTGCAACTCCATTGTCTCACTGTCTGTCAATTTTACTGAAAAATATTCTAATGTTGAGCCTGATTCTGGTAGCCCTGCTCTCACCATCTGTTCATATGAAAGCCATACATCTTAGAATGGATGCTTACTCTGGTTTCAGTTCTATAAAACAGTAAATCAGTGTGTTTGTAGTAGACCAGTGGCTACAGATCATAAATGTCATTAGGGAGACTCAAAGACCTGAACCTTGACACTTCCTGACACAAGTTCAAGTGCTCTGAGCTTTCCAAAGCCTTCTCCGTGTGAGTGCGTGGGTGTGTGTGTGTGCGCAGGCTCATTCAGCATGTGGTTCTTCAGTGTGGGTTGCGTGTTTTCGTGATGAGAATGGAGCCTCATAAAGGCTGTTTCTCCTCTGAGGGCTCGTGGCAGGGGAATGACCTCATGGATATTAGAGTTACTGTCTTCTGGCCTGGACTGAACCTCACAGGAGCGCTGATGCTGACTGTGAGTTTGTCTGGAACCTACACAGACCACAAAATACAGCAAACAAGCAGGCGGGTTTGAGAATTTCTTGCTTTTTTCCCCTCCCCGAATCCTTTCTTTTTCTCACTGATAATTAGTGACATGGAAAAACATGGAAGCTCAATGTGTTGAGCTTTTAGGGGTTTAAAGCAACTTTTCAAAATTCAGCAGCTGTAATGTATAATTCACAGAGATGACGGGTTTCTGTCTGGACACTGACAATGTACAGCTGAAATAATGAGCACAGCAGAACCAGACAGGTTCATCTGATGGTACTCATAGTCAGAAAATTGGTACTTATTTTACCCAGAGTGCAACTCACACTAGGGGCTCTACTTTTCTCACTGCAGTTTTTATTTCATGTGTATCTCGCAGCTAATATTCCTATTATCTGTCTTAAAGACGTTAAATTACTTCAAAGGCTTGTGACTGTATTTTTCTTAATGTCTTGCTAAATATTACACACAAACACATGCCTAATAAATACTCAAGTTTCTGTCTTTTTGACGCTGTTAAATGTGGGATGTTGACTCCTCAGTCATAGCAGTGATAAGGGAAAAAAAATGACCGATGTGTGCCTGTTGACACGAGTTGTCTAATGTCAACAAACTCTGATTTTAACCATGAGCACAGCTTTATGTCTCACCCCTCTCGCCTGGTTGCCCGTTCTGGCCGTTAGTACCGGGAAAGCCTGGCCTCCCGGCTGGACCTTGCTCTCCCTGAGGACCAGGGGTGCCTCTCCTACCCGGCTCTCCCGGTGGTCCAGGCACTGTTCGGACTGACACCGCTGGCTGCATGGGGATCTGGTTCAGGAAGGAGTTGTAACGCGACAAGTGGCCTGAAATAGATGGCGGAGATTGAATGATTTGAAAACACCCAGATTTAACTTTTGACATTCATGTATGTTTTGTTATTTAAAAAAAAAAATCAGAAGTAATGAAGCATGCTCGTGTTAATCTGTAAAAAATCGAGATTACTCACTCTGGATGAGCTGTTCACACACTTGACGTGCAATAGCTCGCACAGCCGCCTGGGACTGCACATCACCCTGGAAGAACAAACACAGAGCTCGTAGGATCTGACTTTACATAACCACACGAACATAAACTGCCAGACCAGACGCTGATAAAGTGGTGGGCGGGTGTTTTTTTATGGGTGTTTAATGAGTGTACTCCACCTTTACTCCACACTGACACAAAACAGAAAGCCAGAACCATAGCAAGTACGTGAAAACTGGACGATTAAATATAAATCCAGATTTAATTACACTAATTATTTGGGCTAACTTTGTTGAGTGTGCTTCTATAGTTTGTATTTTAAGAATTTATCTTTTTTTTTTTTAAGCAGTTAACTTGTCATGAGGAGTACTACACAGGAGGTGTGAAAAACAACCCAGACTACATCTCAAAAAAGATGAAATTACAAAGCCAATAACAAAACGTTTGGGACGTTGTATTGCATGTAAAATGATTTGTGGCTCTCATAACCCATATATTATTCCCAATAAAAATAGAAAAAATATCAAATGTTAAAAAGTATTCACTATTTTAGGAAAAATATTAGCAATTTGATAGCAGCAACAGCATGTTTAGCACCGTGTAGCATCCCCTCTTCTTTTAACAACAGCCTATAAACATCTGGAAACTGAAGACACCAGCTGTTGGTCTTTTGGGAGAGAAATGTTGTCCCATTGTTGATTGACACGGGACTTTACCTGCTCAGAAAGATCTTGGGTCTTCTTTATCATATTTTTTTTTCATATTGTCATTTTGTTTAAAAAGTGGCTGTCAGTAGTTACTTAAGAGGCACTGTGTCAGTTTTGCCGAGCAAAAATTTAGAGAGGAAAGTATTTAAAAGGTTTGTAGCTTGTAATTTACCACAAATGTCATCAAATTTCACAGAGAATAGAAGCATGTCTCATTTATATGGACGAGCAGGATTCATGTGTAATTGCAACTGGTAGATGACTCAGGGCTATGAGCATGGTCCCATATTTCGAGTCCTCAAAAAACAAGTATTTTAATGAAACAGATCAGAACTCAGGAAGGGAAATCTCATTACAAACACATATAGAGCGTAACTTTCATGTAGTTTTTAAGCTAATATCAGAGCTTTTATGTACCAAATGCAGCATTCAACAGGACTCATAGAGATCTGAAATGTGTAGATTAATGTCTTTATCTTAGAGTAATACCTGCATCAATCGCAGTACTTGCGAATGATGGAAATCTGACAATATTTCTTTGTCTTTTTTCACATATCGTGCTGGTCAGCTGTTATTCTGATGCTCCACCTGTGCTGTTGGATTTACCCAGAGAACAGCTGTGCAAACATACACCGCCGATGAGCAGGTCTGCTTGTTTTTGTTACTGAAGTGTGTGCTGCTTTCGATAAAACGCGGATCATTATTGAAGTGGACTGGCTACCTTGCACTCGACTGAGTGCATCTTTGCTAATTTGTCCTGCTTACTAAATTTGCCCCCTAATGTCAGATTATCTGAACCTCTGTCTCTCTGACTATGAGCATCAGGTGTTTGTTTATATAAGAGCAAGAATACACATTAAAAATAACATTGCATTAAAAATGTATTGTTTAAGAGTTACACAATTCACTAGAGCTTTCCTACCATCACAACTGGGCCACCTCACCCAAATATACACTAAGAAAAAAAAATCCTCTCGCACGTTTTCTCCCAGCCTTTCATGTCACATTGTACTGAAATTAACTGCAGCAAGGTACAAATGTCCCCAATAGTTGCTTAAAATGAAGCAGAAACAGGAATTACAGGTTCGATTCAAGCTGGCAAGTTGCGTGTCTCTCAAGCCCTCGGCGGTGACGGCCTCTTTCCCGTGTCAGCAGAAATACAGACCCTGCACTGCTGCAAATTTGGACCATGAACACTGATTTGATTTGGTGCGCCTTAAACGAGGCTGAGGGAGAGCAAGAGGAATAGAGTGAACGTTTGTGCAAAAAGACGAACAGGAAATGGTAACTGCGTGCTGCGGTACGCTGCGGTTTCTCCACAACATGGGCGGGAGGTATTAGTGAGTAATTGTTAGAAGTTTTACTTCAGCAAAAATAACTGTATTTCCACAGCAAAATAAAACCAGTAAAACAAGATTTGCTCTAAAGAGCTGCAAAACAGCGGAAAGACTTACTCTTTCTCCTTTATCGCCTTTGGTACCAGCAGGACCCTGGAACATAAAAGCACACGAGGAGAATAAACAGTCAACAGGGCTGAATGCTCACACACAGCCATCTCTTTTTCTGTCCCCATCTTATCAAGCCCCATCTCTTCATCTCTTTTCATCTCTGACATAACAGCTAGTACAACTAAATACATCTAAAATATGACAAAATGAGCCCAGAGTCTTTGTTTTCTTTCCATAACACTCATGAGCTCCAAAGTTAGAGTGCTCACAAACAGAGGGCATCATCTGTGTCTTGGATGGGCTTGCTTTCCTCCAATGTCAACACTGTAAAGCACAGAGATGCATATCTGAACACGGTACGCGCATACTCTGAAATACCTGCCAAGCTTGCATATCAGAGGCAAATAAAAGACAAAGATTTCCTGGCCGCGTGAACTGTGAGCTGATACAATAAATATAAGTGTGATGCTGCTGCAGCTTTTGAATAGAGTTTTGTTTATCTTGGGAAAACGTGTCCTTGACCACCAACTGACAGGCTGCGTTTGTGTGTGTGAGGGAGGCTGAGCTGAGAGAGATAGAGAAAACGCGTGCATGCTGGCCTGGGATATTATATGCATATTATACGACAGATGATAAAAAGGCTTTGCCAACATTTGACACAGTGGCTGAATTGGAGTGCAGGTCTGAACAATAAAAGTCTCTTCCTGGACCTCCGCTGCGTGCCTGTTTGGAGGTTCTGAATCTTCCTGGGCACATAAATGTCGACTATCTCATCAGGTGCCAAAGAGCACAAGAAAGACAGAAGAACAGCTCTGGTATAAATCAAATTTCTTTTATGACTCAATCAAAAGTGTCTTTCCATCATGTCTTGTATACAAAGAGTCTTTCCAAAGTGCAGAGTTGGTGTTTTTTCACTCAAAATATTTCCCATTTTATCTGAGAAGGAAAGTCCACTTACGAAGACTTCAAATGTGGACTCATAAAACAGCCACTAGGTTTGTTCCTTTTTTTCCTTTTCATAACTGGCAAACGCCAGCTAGTCAACCCCTCAGGTGGTTGACTAGCTGGAAACCACATCCAGAAACTGTATCTGGTCTCAGTCCCACAAACTCAGAACGTTGGCGAGAGCTACGACGTGTTTCAACATCTACTGACAACCAGAATGAGATTTGGCAAATATGCAAGTCAATCAAGGAGTAAAGCATATTTAGATTCTCACTCAGTCTTCTCCCTTCCAAAGACCTCCATGCATATGTTTTGTTCTAAGTCTCTATTAAAAAGCTTCATAAATCCCTATATTTACAGATGGCACATAGCATTTCCAGATGCACCATGTCTTCCCTAACAGAACAGTTTGGGTTTCACATTAGATGCTCGAGGCAAGAATTTGTAGAAAGTGCAGAATGACCTTCTTCTCTGCATTTTTAAACTCTATGCTCACTCTGTGCTCAAGAAACTGTCTCTTATCTAATTTGTCAGAGTAGTGGGATAGATGTACCAGGTTCTACCTCAGACAAACAGGTAGAGTACTCTAGGACTCACTTCTGAAGCAAAGTGGTAAATTTCCCTCCAGAAATAACTGTCTGCTATTTTAAACAACTTGTTTAAGAAGAAAAATATTCTCCTGCAGCACTGGTGAAAGGTTGCAGGGGGCAGAACAGACACTGAATCAGTAATTTCTGGTTGAGATAAAGTTTGAAACTCAAAGTTTAATAAAACGCCAGGAAGGGAAATGTTTTTCCATTCATTTAATAGATGCATGTTTGTACATTCATAAAGTGTTTGCTCCCCCCCCTCCTTCTGTATCTCGTAGAATCGCCAGATGTGATCTCTCACTGTTTTTGGGTATATGTTGAGGAGAGAGGAAGTGATTTATAGCCCTACTGTCTGAGCCAAACTTGCTGCTGGCCTGCAAAGCTGACCCAAGACTAGATTAGCTGTCACAGGACTCCACAGTATCATCTGTTCCTGTTAGCATTACACAAAGCATGGATCCCCACACCATCTCCTCAGCATCCTCATCTAAAATTATGTTTCCTGCACAAATTCTTTTAAAGGGCTAAACAAGTCTGACTTACTGTACTTCGGATATTAAAGCTAAAATAAAAGTTTTAAGGCTTCTCAATTTGCGACCAGTAAATCATTAAGTTGACCTTAAGCACCTTGGTGGATGTAAGATGAATTCTTGTTAACATGTTAACATGACCCATATGCACACACTACCAAAAACATGACCTCCTTGGCAGAGGTTGTGATGTTAGTTTGATTACTGCTCAAAAGCGGAGGAAAAGGGAAATATAAAGTGGAAGAGAACAAGACTTCCTCAAGGACTAATTACATCTGAATATGAGGGAAAAAACCAAAATGTGTATTTACAGTTCCTAAACTTTGTGTAGGTAGGTTTATGTGAAGGTTGGTTAATATGGTTCTGGTCAGACAATACGGTGTTTTCTCAGCATACACAACGCATCATGTCATAATATTTCATTGCAAAGTCCTCAGATAAATGCAGTATCATACTAATCTTAACAACAACAAAAAAACAAAACCGAAAAACAAACAAACAAAAAAAACATTTTCACTCACAGGAACTCCTTGATCCCCTTGTGGCCCTGTTGGCCCACCTGGTCCTGAAGCTCCTGGTGCTCCTGGTGCTCCCTGAAAAAGGTGCAGATGGAGAACAAAGATGGCTGAAAGCTGAGGGATCAAGTGGATTTTTCACACAAAATCACAGTGGAACTAATAAGAAAACAGACTTACAACTGGTCCTGGGGGTCCTCGTTGCCCCTGTGGTCCAGTATTACCTGGCAGACCCTGCATGAGTGAAATACAGTACATTTATTAAAGTCGGCTGCACTCTTTTAATTCCTGTGGGCTTCTCCGGGAACCCAAACGCTGTTGCATCTGCAGCTTCTGCTGGTGGTAACTGCACACACCAAATCAAATCTACTTTCATTTTATACAAAACACAGTTTTATTATTTTTCACTCTCTTTTACTTTTACACACCGCTCTGCATTTAATCATAAGTTATTATTCATCCCTGACTCACTTCAACACTGCGTCTTTTGTCTATCCTCACCCCTTACCGCCAACCGGTCCTGACAGATGGCCCCGCCCCTCCCTGAGCCTGGTTCTGCTGGTGGTTTCTTCCTGTGAAAAGGGAGTTTTTTCTTCCCACTGTTACCAAGTGCTCGCTTATAGCTGCAGGATCTTTACCTTACAAAACCTTTAGGTGATTGTTATTGTGATTTTAAATGCACCTCTACCACTTCATGCATGATACATTTATGTACTATGCGGTGATTCTTTTTCAAAAGCACAGTTTTTACATCAGAAGCACACTGAAATTGTGTAGGCCAATTTTCTGAATGCCCGCATATAATAACATGATTTTAAATGACATGATGGTGGACTTGTTTTAGGTCAAAATATAGTTGTAATTCGAATTGAACAAATTCCCTGTTATTAATACACAGTTTGGACGCTGAACACGGCATCGTAGTGTTCTGGAGAACAGCTTAACCTGAGGTTAAGCTAATCCTTTCATTCCAGTTTGGATGTACTTTGTGGTTAAACACTGAGTCCCCTTCAGTCTTAACAGACTCAGATTAACCTTTGTGAGGGGAAGCCATCCATTAATAACAACAAAGCGACATAAACATGGAGAGTATGACACAAATGAAGACTCCCCAGTGGGGCTACATCCTACTGTCACCAAAGTTAAACTGTCATCCTTTCAAATAAATATAAGCAGTTTGTGACAGCACAACAAAATCTGCACTTATTGCACAACAAGATATGCCGGAGTTTCTCTGAAATAGCTGAGCTGCTATGAGACATCTGAAAACTCTTCAGCGAGAATTACTCTGGTGTCACACAGTAAACACTCGTCAACCCACTAATGGGACTCTGGAGAGGGCCTCAGATCCTCCCAGTAGTCATGCCTTAAAATGTCGAATACATTTTACTTTGAAATCCTTTCAGTCTGAGCAGAAGCGAATGAGGAGCAACAAGAATTCAAATCTTTGTGAAGCAAATCTGCTGAGGTCCTGGGCAGAAGTCCGCCAGCAGTCGCACTAAATACTCACCATTTAATCACACAAAATGTTTCATTAATGCAAGTATAGTAAGGATGTATCCATCCAGCACTAATATAATGTCTAATGTACACACAAACATCATCAGTTACAGCTATAGTGCAATCCTGATTTTTCCTTTTCTGTCTCTGAGGTTCAAATAAGAAATTCAGTCTCCGGCCTTTTCTCACAGAGGTCAGGCTCATGAAAATGTATCACTGCTGTTGCATTTCAGAATCAGAGCAGCTGCAGGTTTAAGGGCTATAGTCTGAGAAACTGTGGGGAGCCTAATCTAACTGCAGCATAATATCCATCAACAGTGCACAGGCTCTGTTTTTGTAACCTCTATTAAAAAGTCTTTGTATTAATTTTAAACTTTCTATGCAAAGTCCTGCGAGGACACAGACGGGTGAGAACTGTAGCGTCGCAGTGTTGGATAATTTATAAGTCACCGGTAGATCCCAAATAATAAATGTGCGAGCCAAAGTGATGGCCCTCACAAGAATTTCATCAGGGTTTCATGAGCCTGGATCTTGGGGAAAACTTGGATCAACTTAGTTTTCTCCTGAGTTGGGAAACTTTGACAAAATAAAAATTTATAGCTTTGCTTGATCCATTTCTCTGTGATATTACGAACAAATAAAGTACCTCGGAGACAGTTGCTGTTGTTTCATCTGATCTAACTGGCAGCAGTCCACTTTTAGGCAGACTTGTGTTTGTTTTTTCTCCAAGCCAGGCTATCTTTGGCTTATATACACCTCTTAAAGACTTCTGTACTGTGTGTATGCCCATAGGAGGAGAGTGATACTGATACAGTTTTACCGTATCAGGAAAGGATCATCTGCTTTCCCTAGCTGGCATTGTACACACTGGATGATACAGGCTGGTGTAAATCCCCATTTATTGCTAATCCCAAAAGTACCACACGCATTGTGAATGGCTATTAAGTTTCTCTAATTACTGCTCAATTGGTAAAAGCTTCCTTTCTATATTGCAGTTAAATGACTGTTGATATCAGAAATTGCTGTTGCATCGATAACATCTGATGAACTGATATTTAGCGCTATTCCCTCCTTCTTTGGATGCATTCAGCCTGAGAGCACTGCTGGATTTAATTCCACAGCAATTAAAGCACTGATTAGAGATATTTTCTCTATTTGCATGGAAACTGAATTCTCATTAACAATTTGCGAGTTTACACACCAGTGCACCGTGGGTTATTTTTAAAAACATAAAATTCACGGCAGATCTGTAGCATGTTGATGAAATATTAATGTGGGAGGTCAGTCATGCACAGTGGCGCAGAGGGGACGCCTCTCCAATCGAGAGCAGCTAAAATTGCTTCCTGAAAAGTAATTGAACACGATTACACTCAATAATTAGGTTGGTAAACAAGGTTGGTTCCTTGAGTGTATGATACAGTGCAGGCTGGTGATTGCGATGTCTCACCAGGGCTCCAAAATTATGTTTTTAACTGTTGATTATATCTGTAATTTCCTGTTAGATTTTGTACCTTCCCCGTGTCTGTTGTTTCAGATACCTCCTGCTCTGGTGCATTTCCTACCTTTGTGATTGTGCGCTCCACCCTAATGAGCTGCACCTGTGTTTAATTGCCCCCCCTCAGTGTATTCAAGCTGTTTCCATCTTCCTCTGCCAGACAGCGTTAGAGCAATGTGTCAAGTGTCCTTTATTGTGTCAATCGGCCTGTGTGTGTCTGGCTTTGTTTCTGACACTCATTCTCATTTTGTTAGCTGTGCTGGACCAGTCGCTCGCAGACTAAACCCCTCAAGTAAAAGCTGCCCTTTTGAACTTACACCTAGCATCTGTAGGTAGTTGTAGAGGAAAAAAGCTGTAGATGGAAATTATTCAATATATTGCTTCAGCTATAATCTTGAACTGTTTCATAATCTGTTTTTAGTGCAAATACGCTTAGTTAAGAAGCTTCAGAAAACTTTATACACAGTATTATGTTATGTTATTTTAGAAACCTGTCAAAAACCTTTTAAAACAAAAAATTCCTGAATTCATGTTGTTATAGCCAAATTTGAGCTGGCATACTGGAGTTCTCTGAGAAGTCAGAAATTAATCAAGCATAATATTCAGATGCCAGTAAAGATTTTCATTTGAAATCTTAATAAAAATAATAATAATGTGCTTTATTATTTAATCTATCTGCCGTTTTGTAAAGCAGTCAATTTGAAAATTCATGGGTGACAACAATAATTATACTATAGCATTAAAATTATTATTTTGATTAATGAGCTTTCACATACTGATCATTACAGAAACAGAAAAAACATTCTGGTAATTAATAATGCTGTTAATTTAGGGCAACTATGACATCAATTAGTTAAATACTGTACTTTACTAATTAGCAGGTTGAGGTGATGATGTAAAGACATTTTGAGTAAACATACGTTGGAAGCACAGCTGCTTTAGTTTCAGTGTTACTTTCTTTGCGTTGCTCTTGCTCGCTAGCTAGCTTACTCTTATGATTTATGTTAACAGCAATTTTTCAGTTTTTTCTTTTACTATGAGCCAAAATGTCAGCTGTGAAAAACCAAGTGTATTCTGACTCAGTGTTTTGGATTGTAAATCTTTCCATTACAGTCAGAGTGTTGTTGGATGCAGTCTGTAGCGTAGCGTTTGAACACACAAGCCAACTCTCGATCCACATTTGTAGCAGCTCTGCAGAGCCTTTAACGTTTAAAAATATTACAATATGGTGCACACTCTAATATAAATGATGTACATTAGTCTGTCAAGTGGTATCAAACTGAGCATTAATATTTTAAAAGTATTAAAGAACTGAGTCCAGAAAAAAAAAAGGAAAAAAAAAGAACAAATCCCTGTCAGCATTAAGTTCACTGGCTTAAGTGTACTAAGACAGCTGAGAAGTGCTGCTACTGATCCTGCAACAGTTTCCTGGACTCTTTTACTAAATGCCCGCATCATTATACCGTATTTGCTGCACAGTCTGACAGATACACTTGCTGTGTTTCTCAAATCACGTTCTTTCTTACACACAAGTTAAGTGCTTAAGAGCCTTCACACAATCCATCTATGTGAGGTGCTCTACAAGTATCTGTATGGTGCACTCATAGTGAACAAATACCACCAGAGTGGCTACGCAGTGGAAAGAGGGAAAGGGAACGGGCACATCATCAGCTGATGATGCAGATACTAGGTGCTTTTACACTGTTTAGGTGCTTACAGTACTGTGCAAAAGTCTTGAGCTACCCCTTTCTAATTTCTTTAGTTGAATCTACAAAAAACAAACAAGATGACACAGTTCAGTGGCCATAAAATATGCACCAATTTTGCACCAAAGAGATAATTCCCATAGACCTATTACCTAAAAACTGACATATAATCAGGATGGTGTGCAATGTGTCCTAAAAAACAAAAATTGAGGGAACTGGAGACGTGGTGGACAGAAGAACTGGCAAGCCTAAAAAACTATCTACAGCAGATGAACAGTATCTCGAAGTCCTTAAAAAAAATTAAAAAAAATAAAAAAATCTGAGGGCTGCATCTGGCCTTCAATTCATCCATCTACTGTTCATCAAATCCTCATCAAAATGGTCTCGATGGAAGGATGGCTGTCAAGAAGGAGAGGAAACAGGAAAAGGCTAAGGTATGCCAAATTACACAAGTATTGGACTGAAAATCGGTGGAAACAGGTTTTATGGACCGATGAATCTAAATTTACAATTTTTGTCTCAAGTAGTCATCATTACAGTGGGGAAAATGAACAGGCTTCATGGCTTTATGGTAGTTTCACTGTTTAATGGACAGAATATCAAACAATAATCCAGAAAAAGCACAATAAAATTATAAACTGATTTGCATATCAGTTAATAAAATAAGTATTTGATACCAAAGTAGAAACCTTTGTTGGCAAACACAGTGGTAAGACATTTCTTTTAGTTGGTTACCAGGTTTACACAGATCTCAGGAAGGATTTTGGCCTACTACTCCTCACAGAAACCCTCAAAGTCCTTTAGGTTTCTTGGCTGCTGCTTGGCAACTCAAAGCTTCAGCTCCCTCCACAGATTTTGTTTAATAGGATGGAGGTCTGGGGACTGGCTAGGCCAGTTGTTGCCTTGGTGGTACGTTTTGAGTTACTGTCATGGTGTAAGACCAATCCATGACTCATCTTCACTGTTCTAGCAAACAGAAAGAGGTTCCCATCTAAGATTTTTACAGTACATGGCCCCATCCTTTAGCCCTTCAGTGCTGTGAGGTTGTCCTGTTCCCTTAACAGAAAAACAGCTTCAAAGCATAATGTTTCCACAATCGCTTCTACAATTGTTTCCATGACAGCTCT
Source organism: Simochromis diagramma (assembly GCF_900408965.1). Taxonomy (NCBI): domain Eukaryota; kingdom Metazoa; phylum Chordata; class Actinopteri; order Cichliformes; family Cichlidae; genus Simochromis; species Simochromis diagramma. The sequence goes on along the minus strand of NW_024387423.1, from coordinate 3,632,536 downwards.
TTGGTCTTGTCCATTCCACACGTGTGCTTTACAGGGAGTGCAGAATTATTAGGCAAATGAGTATTTTGTCCACATCAACCTCTTCATGCATGTTGTCGTACTCCAAGCTGTATAGGCTCGAAAGCCTACTACCAATTAAGCATATTAGGTGATGTGCAACTCTGTAATGAGAAGGGGTGTGGTCTAATGACATCAACACCCTATATCAGGTGTGCATAATTATTAGGCAACGTCCTTTCCTTTGGCAAAATGGGTCAAAAGAAGGACTTGACAGGCACAGAAAAGTCAAAAATAGTGAGATATCTTACAGAGGGATGCAGCAGTCTCAAAATTGCAAAGCTTCTGAAGCGTGATCATCGAACAATCAAGCGTTTCATTCAAAATAGTCAACAGGGTCGCAAGAAGCGTGTGGAAAAACCAAGGCACAAAATAACTGCCCATGAACTGAGAAAAGTCAAGCGTGCAGCTGCCAAGATGCCACTTGCCACCAGTTTGGCCATATTTCAGAGCTGCAACATCACTGGAGTGCCCAAAAGCACAAGGTGTGCAATACTCAGAGACATGGCCAAGGTAAGAAAGGCTGAAAGACGACCACCACTGAACAAGACACACAAGCTGAAACGTCAAGACTGGGCCAAGAAATATCTCAAGACTGGTTTTTCTAAGGTTTTATGGACTGATGAAATGAGAGTGAGTCTTGATGGGCCAGATGGATGGGCCCGTGGCTGGATTGGTAAAGGGCAGAGAGCTCCAGTCCGACTCAGACGCCAGCAAGGTGGAGGTGGAGTACTGGTTTGGGCTGGTATCATCAAAGATGAGCTTGTGGGGCCTTTTCGGGTTGAGGATGGAGTCAAGCTCAACTCCCAGTCCTACTGCCAGTTTCTGGAAGACACCTTCTTCAAGCAGTGGTACAGGAAGAAGTCTGCATCCTTCAAGAAAAACATGATTTTCATGCAGGACAATGCTCCATCACACGCGCCCAAGTACTCCACAGCGTGGCTGGCAAGAAAGGGTATAAAAGAAGAAAAACTAATGACATGGCCACCTTGTTCACCTGATCTGAACCCCATTGAGAACCTGTGGTCCATCATCAAATGTGAGATTTACAAGGAGGGAAAACAGTACACCTCTCTGAACAGTGTCTGGGAGGCTGTGGTTGCTGCTGCACGCAATGTTGATGGTGAACAGATCAAAACACTGACAGAATCCATGGATGGCAGGCTTTTGAGTGTCCTTGCAAAGAAAGGTGGCTATATTGGTCGCTGATTTGTTTTTGTTTTGTTTTTGAATGTCAGAAATGTATATTTGTGAATGTGGAGATGTTATATTGGTTTCACTGGTAAAAAAAAAATAATTGAAATGGGTATATATTTGTTTTTTGTTAAGTTGCCTAATAATTATGCACAGTAATAGTCACCTGCACACACAGATATCCCCCTAAAATAGCTAAAACTAAAAACTACTTCCAAAAACATTCAGCTTTGATATTAATGAGTTTTTTGGGTTCATTGAGAACATGGTTGTTGTTCAATAATAAAATTATTCCTCAAAAATACAACTTGCCTAATAATTCTGCACTCCCTGTATATACAAAGAGTTGAGATCAGAAGTGTCTGTAATTGGCTGTGGCCACATTACAATCAATCTTGGAGAGCCATAATTAGGGCTGGATTGTAGGGGATCAAATACTTATTTCACTAAATGACATGTAGAAAGATAGCTTGCCTAAGAGAGTTCAGGCTTTATTGAAGAATAATAGTGATCATAGCAAAATACTGACTATCAAGCTTGTTAGACTTATACAAACTCTTTTTTTGCCTTATATACTGTATATCCATGTACATTTGCACATTTCAATACATTTCACATTTTCCTAGCAAAAAATAAAGAATGAGGGACGGCTCGAGATTTTTTCCACAGTATTTATTGTATTCATGCGAAAGTGTAACAAAAACATAAGGCCAAAGGCACAAATGCTTGCAGATCTTAATAAATGTTTTCGGTGAAAGTGGCATTTCTAGTAGTACACAGTGTGATGTTGCTTTGAGACAACATTACAAATCTTAAAAGTCATGTGCTACATAAGTAAGTACTGAGTGTAACACAACTGTAAGTCAGCATGAGTTGTACAATTTGTGGAAACTTCACTGTGAATTCAGTTTGACTCTGTAGAAAATTTCTGATAATCAAATCTGAACTTTCTCAATACTGTATTTAAATTCAGGTGGCAAAAAGATCAAGTAAAAAAAAGTTTTAAGTTTACAAAGATGTCACTGACTGATTTAATTAAACCAAATTATAATGTAAGTTGGTTGTTTTCCTTCTAAAAGTTCATGAACTCCAAACCTCTCTGGCACTGTGAGAAGAAACTCTGGCCAACATGCAAGCATCCTCAAGGAAACCACATGACAAGCCTGAAAACTATGCAAGACGTCTTCTGACAACTACCACTGAGGGGATGAGTGCTTGGACATGTGTGGGCCAAAAAAGAGACAGCAGATGGATGAAGTGCAAGACTTTCACCTCTCCAGGAGCCAGACCAGGACAACAGGCTTCTATGACTATGTTACATATTTGGAATAAACCTCCTTTTTTCTGCTTGCTGATACATTACCCTCTGGCTATGTTTCTGTTTTGGTATTTACAGTCCAGTTGAGCATTGTAAGGCCTGATCCCGCTGTCAGCATCAACTACAGGCCAGCTGGTATCACAGAGCCCTAAAAGTGCTGGATCTCATATACTGTGAATGCTGTACATGAAACCAGGGTGATGTAGCTCTGAACAACTGGGGGAAGACATGCATGGTTTTATGAAGACACATAAAACTAAACAGAGAAATGCAGCTGGACATTAAGGCGCTGTGCAAAGCTGGGAATGGACCATAAAAAACGTTCTCACTAAACACGCCTCTGTTTTCACTTTCTTTTGTATGGTATTATTTATCTAACTCATTTAACTGAATGCAAACTTTGATTTTCATATTAAAGAAACTACAAAGAAATTCCATGAATATTAATGAATCTATGTATATTTCCTCAAAACTTATTTAGTGTATTAGAGCATATTTTTGTGATGACAGCGGAGTGATTATGCAGCTGTTTTACTGTTTTATCTTTGCAGATCTCATCCATTGTGCCTTTTTTATTTAGATGATCACTTTCAGAATTGTATTTTACACCCCATTAAATTAAAACGTCCACCCCTATGTACCTATGTACTGTATTTCAGACTGTAGTTAACCAAATGCATGCATTAGACAGTACACTACACTCTACATTTCCAACAACCAACAAATCAGGCAGCGTAACACAAACCAGCAAAGCTGAACATCATGTCAGTATCTTACCCTTGATCCTGGGGGACCATCTCTACCAGGTGAGCCAGGACCTCCGGGAACTCCCTGAGAAAAACACAAACACAGGGGTTTGAATTACTGTGGCAATACAGACTGACTGAGGATTTATGCTTCAGTGAGCATAACTACGCCATAGCTACGTAGCAACCACTAACAAATCTGAAACCCTACAGTCCAAACTGATGCTAACCTGCCTAAAACTGTAACCACACGGCATGTCGCGCAGCTTTTCAGCACTGTCAATGTCCAGCTACTTTTTTACACCAGGTTTTGAATTTACCAGTGACAACTTATTTCAATATAAGAAATAATAACAGCATTAATGTAAGGACTCACGAATGTCGGCATAATCATGGAGTGATTTTGTTAAAACTGTGGGAATGGATGTGAAGGAACGGACAAATAAATGGAAGAACTTGAGGAACACAGATGTCTGTCCCTGAAAAAAACTAATCACAACAAAGAGCAAGGGCCCAGGAGGGAAAGATGTCCCAGCTTTTTATTTGTTTCTATCGGCTGGTGTTAGGATTAAAATTATTTAAGATGTTTTTTATATGCACATTGTGATGGGATCATTAAAGAGTTGGAGCGCCATGTTTTGAAGGTCGGAAGCTTCATTCAGTGCTATCACTGAATTGAAATATTGTGATTGACGTAGAGTCCAGAGGGTTTTTTCGCAGCATGCTTACACATCATAACTAGCTAACACTCAGGATGATATTTACTGGGCCAAGGGAGTCTGAACAGAATATCCCGAACTTAGATAATAAATAGAATCAGTAAGAGATTTATAATCAAGGCTATGCAGGGAGGTGTTTTCTTTTTCTGTTTCTGTTATTCCAGGAAGGAGCAGATACGAGGTCGGAGAGAAGACTCGTAGGGAAACAGCCGGACCACCACATCGCTTCCGGAAGAATACTTGTTTTTGTTGGGGTATAAAACTGCACGGCTCCATCCGGGGTCATACTTTCTGTGAAGACAGATGGCTGATTTCACAGAGAGGTCCAGTGCTGTAACTTGTAATTTCAACTGCTGAAGCATATTAAATCTTTTTAAACAACAGACATTCTCCAGTACTTCCTGGAGACTGAACACGACACTTGCTCCATGCATAAATCAGACATGACATGACCGAACGGTAATTAACACATAATGCACAACGCAGATTCATAAATGCCAGTGACATCATCGGCAGCTTGTGTAGGTTGCATCATTGTCCATCAGCAGGAATCTCATCATAATTAGGAAAATGTATTTGTAGTATTTCCATGCAGTCATCTTGGTTGTTGCTGACCTGATATGAGCAGGAAACCAAAGGACTTAAATCAGCCTTCAAAATCAGATTTTCTTTAAAATTGTGAATTCATTTAATTTCTTTCTTCTTCTTCTTTTTGCACCATCGCAGCCCAGCGAATTTTTAAAAAGTGTTTTAGCTGCCGAATCACGTACAGTATATCAAGGAAAGTCTTTATCCATAAATGTCTCATAATAATTAAAATACGCACAGACGTGCTACTAAAGGTCAGAACAGCTGAGGATTTGCTATCTTGCTCAACAATGCTTTGACGGCAGCGGACATAAATCTGATTTATAAAACGGACCAGCTTTTAACCCTCTGGGCACAGACAGTCTTCATATCAGCAGTCGACCCCGCCGCTCCATCTCCTGCCCCATTTCCCCTTCATCCGCCTCTCCGCAGGTCAATGCACACACAGCCAATTCCAAAATGCAGCCACGGACTGCGTGCTGAGGTGATTTATCTCCGCACTTCAGTATTAGTGGAGGGCTCATAAAACAGGACAGTTAACACTGTTAAAAGTTCTACAAATTACAGGACGGGGTCGCGGAGGACAGGCCTCATATGATTAACGATGTGCCGCCGTTCAGATGTTGCCTGATGTGCACTCTCCCATGACATCTGCAATAATACCTCCCCTGAAACTTTCACTCAGATATCGACAAACTTCAAGAAACACGTGGAGCGGAGAGGCAAACCTCCACGTCTGCACAAAACACAAAGACTGATGAAATCATTGCTGACATTAAAGACGAAGTTAGTAAAGCGAACTGCAAAAGAAAAATAATTATAGCAAAAAAATGTTATGAAAGTATCGTGGCTCTATGTAAAATGTAAATAAAAATAATAATTCAATAATTTAAACACTACATCCACAAACACTACATATTAAATGTTAAATAAAAAGTGCGCTGCACCACCTTTTCTTTCAAAAAAGCGATAAGACTAATTTCTCATAGCTTTATAGTAAAATGATTTCAGCTGCTCGACACTTCCGAGTTTCTTTTATGGTAAATATGCCAAAATATGTGCGTGACACGTCCAGTTTAGCAGCTGTACTGTTTTACTATCAAGCCCTGCTGTCATAAGCTGTACATGTGTTCTGCGATCTCCTGCTTTCATAAGCCAAACCTTTCCTCAAAACTATATTATTATATTAAATTTGCAGTCTAGATGGTCCACATCCTCTTTAGCTCGGAGGATGAGACATTCTTTACTTCAAGGAAGAATTCAACATTTTCAAACTTGAAACCACAGGACAGTTTTCCACTTTACCTCAGTCTCTGAAATTAGCTCAGGCACAGTAACATTTCTAAATGTTATTTCAATACATTTTTTGCTCTGCATGATCGAGTTTCAGCTTGCATTTGTGGATAGTGATTAACTCTGTTCTCGGACAGGCGTTAGGATGTCCTCCTGACCACATGCAGTGATTTCCAGGACAGAACTGTGCTGTGTTTATAATACAACACTGTCTGAGGCCATGAAGATCACAGCTGTTTATTACTGGCTTTAATTTAATCTTTTAAAGATATCATGTACTGTGCAAGATAAAATACTCAAACTGCAAATTTAGATTGCTCTGTTTTACTGATGGGGCACCGCCCTCCTCCGCCCTTATAATAATGCCACTATATAACCCAATTAGCTCTGAGTTAATACACCATGTGGGGTTTTTTTTGTAGAGAACTAGAGAGTTTTTCAAGTCTTTATTTTTATTATTATTTTGCTTTTGTCTTGACTTTCCTTTGAAGGAGTTCCCTGTATAACATTCAAATTGAGCATACGTGCTGAAAACACATAAAATGTCAGTTTCAACATTAAATAGGCTGTTTTTGTATTATTACATTTAATATAGAGTTTAATTAATTTGGATATAATGGTATTGCATACTTATTCATATTTTCCATTGTCCCGTTTAGTTTTTTTGGTTTCTTTTTTTGGAGAGCAGTTAAAGAAATCGTTCAATCAAGTCAAACTTGGAACAGTTTTCTGAACTTCTCTACCTGTACCGATTTTTTTTTAATAACTTTTAAGAAAAAAAGCTTCAAGTTTCAGTTATAGTCTAACTATAAAATATTCAGTGTTTGATCATAAAATATTAAAATATTCTTTTGTTTCTTGATAAATGCTGCATAATTCACAACACCCTGAGAATAAAATGAACAGGCAGGCCAAAGAAATTAATAATTGGAGTGTGCGAGTGATTCTGATTCAATACATTAGCCTCGGGATTTACACACACACGGAAATGCACAACTGTAAATTTCCTTGGTGTCCGGCAGATAAAGGACTGAGATGAGGGGGTCATGTGGGGCAACCGTATATATCCGCACAAGATCAAGAATGAGACCAATTTGAAATTATTGCCTATACCAAAACAACCCGCATCCCTCTCTCAGACAAAACCAAAATTATTAGTCGATAACAAAACCTCACATGCGCGCCGATAAACAAAATGAAAGCGAGAGATGAGAGAGATGGCTACGCACACAAACACACAGTCGCCGCTCTTCAATGCAGCTGCATTTTTCATTGTCAAATTGAAACAGAGGTGGAGGGGATGCTGACGACAAGGTTACATTGTATTTACTGCAGGAAGAAACAGAGCGAGGGCGAGAGGGAGAGAGAGAGACTGAGGTAATTGATGCTTTAGAGTTGTGATACTCTCTGTGGTCCCTCGTATATTACAACAGGGCCCTGGAAGCTACATTATTCCCCCACTGAGCCACACACACACCCATTCATATTCCTTGCTGTGACAAAACACATTATTACTCAGTAACATAGTGCAGCACAGGGCAGCACTGCCAGCTTTTATTAATAGGGCTATGCAGGCACAGAGATCGCTAGATAGTGCCGCATCGAGGACTGCTGAAGCTCTCCGTGAGCTCGTTGGGAGACTAGTTGTTCTCGCCTCCTGAGAGTGGCTAACGTTTCGCTGCGCTTCTGAAAATGAAACTAATAGAAACAAACATTTTTTGGGGGGAAAAATAGAAAACATTTTCAAATTCTTTCAGAAAATGAAAATTTGCAATTTGTTGGGCATTGAAATGCAGGTGAATTAAAATTGTCACAATCAGCAGGGCTGGCTGCGTGTAGAGTGAAACGTGGACCCAAATGCAGACGAAACAAAACGTGAAACGTGACTTGAATAACCAAAAATGAGCCGTTTATTGAGCTGGCAAAATAACTGCAAACAAAAGGCAAAAGGCAAGACATGAGCCTAATGACAGGACAGGGGAAGTGAAACTAAATACAGTGAACCAAGAACACTCAACTCCTTCAAAATAAAACCGGAAACTCTGAAACTAGACATGACAACACAAGCTTAACAGGCCTAACACGTGATGAACGATATAAGAACCCAAATACAGAAACCAAGGAAACAATAAATAATGACTGCCTTTAACCTCAACTAAAGCTAAATAGGAATGACACATGAACTAATCACAAATCTAAAATGAGACAAATACAAAATGTACTCAGAGCGCTGGGTTGGAGACAATCCAGCGCTCCCATTCAATCAAGCTTTATTATAAGTGCAAAATTAAAAAGAGTTCTTATGTTAAATATCCTGTTGTGTGCAAAGATGTCGAGTGCCATTAGCTTGACTACCCAGGCTTTACTTGACCAATGAGAATTATTAATTATTTAATCATTCTTACAGTACCGAACAAAATCGGCTGATTCAACTGTTGAAGGAAACCATTAGAAAACGACCGTCCAAACATGGAGCCTGTGTGCTCTGCAGATCGATGTACGAGTGTGACACGATCAGGGGGAAGATGGGAACAGTGACTGTAACAAATTGTGCTCAGCGATGTAAAAAAAATAAATAAAATATAAGACTGCTCCTTTTTTTTTGCTCTGTGCTGAAGCCATCTCTCAAAATCAAAACCTTGGCACTGTCAGCTCGAGTGCAGCTGTTGTAATGAATTTAAGTTTAAGTTTTATCAAATTATTCTCTGAAATGTTCTTATCTCCGTAAACGTCTGGAGATATGGTTTGCAAAGACACAAGACAGAAGGCCTCTAGATGTTAGTCCATGTGCTAATAAATGACACTCATATATTATATCAATACTCCATCTCAAATGCGTTGAAACACATTTTCTTTTCTTCAACCAAAGCTGATGCATCCAGATAAATACTACACGCCTGAAAGGGTTCTTGGCCACTTCAAATGTCAATGGATTTTCTCAGTCTCCCAGTCAGAAGCCTACAAGCGTTATCTGTGTTCTTGTTCCAGTTCATAAGTTTAAAAACTAACCATTTCTACAACAGGCGGGCCTGCACAGAGCGGAGAGGATAGTGCTGCTTCAGGAGCTGCTTTAGCTCAGTGCGAACAAGTGTGAGGAAGTGAGACAGAACTTTTACGCCTTCCGTTTTCTTCGCTTTCAAACAAAGTAAATGCAGCAAACCTTCGTTCACTGAAATGCATGCACATCACCAGGTATTATTTTATTTATCAGCTAAAAACAGAAAAACAAACTTGAAAAAATTAGAAAAACGGTCTGTCAAGAAGCACTTCTACAATAGTGAAAGTCTCTGCAGACTCCTACGGGTAGGTGAGGTAAGTGATTCATTTAATATTTAACCAGTCTAGCTGCAAAACAGCAGAGATTCAGACTCCAGCTCAGCTTACACACCCATTACTCACCCTCACAGTTGTTTTCACTTAATTAGCCTGATTAGCTCTGTTTTCAGGAGTGGTGCGTGTATATTACCTTTGCTGGGGACATAAATCTGTTTACATAGTCACATTCTTAAGACTTATTTCCCTTTGGAGACTAGATACCAAAGTCTTTATACCATAGCAAATCAAATCAAATCAAATCACTTTTATTGTCACATCACATGTGCAGGTACATTGGTACAGCACATGTGAGTGAAATTCTTGTGTGCGAGCTTCACAAGCAACAGAGTTGTGCAAAATACAATAATGTAAACAAGCAAAATACAAGAATGGCTACATCTGAAACTAATAAATATATGTACAATATATAATAGTATATGCATTTCTGGATGTGTATACTAATATTTTTCTACGTGTGTGTGTGTGTGTGTGTGTTGTGTGGTGTGTGTGTGTACACATATTTTCCAAATTAAATAGAGTAAACAATAAATAAAATATATAAAATAAAATATACAGAGTGAGACATGTGCAAAACAGTGGCGTTACTGTACAGTATGGAGTGCATAATGTTAAAGTTCCAGTAGTGAAGCTGAGGTGTCTATGAAGTGTTCAGCAGTCTGATTAGCATTAAATTTTATGGTGCAAACTTGATCCAAGGTTGTAGTAGGGTGAGGTTTTTTGGGGGGGCAGTAAAAGTAATGTCCTCTGAAGTGATGGAGACATTGTATATTAGTGGTTTGGGCCTATGACCTTCCACAATGACCTAACCTGAATCTGATTAAATAGAGATTTATTATAATACAGATACATTAAAAGAAGCACAAAAGTGACATATTCTTCCTTGAAAAATAAGCGTCTCCTGGTACACAGCTACTGAAACAATGACTGTGTCTTTGCTGATGTCCAGGGCTCCCAGTAGAACACCATTAAATTAATTCAGTATTACTTTGGATTGGTTCAGTGCAGAATAATGGAGACGCCTGTGATGATTATTCACATCTCACTGATTCCATTAGACTGCATCATGACCATGTGCATGTGTAGACTGCTAAAACACACCCCCACACACTAAAACCCACCAACCACTAGCATTAAGACCAGATCCTTCCAGTCCTGTAATTTGGATCTGACATGTTATTCCAGCCCATCCTACAGATGCTCAGCCTGACTGAGATCAGGGAAATAAGGTGGCCAAGTCGACACCCTACAGCTGTCAGGGTGTACCTCTGTAATGAAACTGGGGGTTATGTGTTTAGGTACAAGCAAAAGCAACATCCAGATAAAGTTTCCCAGCAGAATATTGCCCAGAGCCTCAAGCCATGCTGCGTCTACATGATGTCATCAGACCAGGCTAACCTTTTTTCCTTTGGACCACATTTGGCAGGTATTAAACCGGAAACACCCACAAGAGCAGCAAGTTCAGCCCTTGCCGTTACCCCGGCCCATGCACTGACCTCCTTGAGTTGCTGCTCTTCCCTGCCACACACTGTCCCATATAGTAATTTATAATATCTGTTATTTATATTTAGTTATTTCAGTACTTAGGTTTACATTTATTTGAGTATTTATTTCAGCTTTTTTACTTATTGTTCAGTAGAATGCTGCATATACTGAGGCTTACTGTAAAGCACTGTTTCATTTGTATCATGTCACATATTTCAATGACAATTAAAGCTGAGTCTGAGGAAACGTTGCTGAGATCTTCACACTTGGACATTTATCTTGGTTTCAAAACATCACCTTCAAGAGCTGCTATAATGTGTCCACCTCCCTGAAGAAGGCCACTGTAACAAGTTAATCAGAGTTAATCACACTTCTCTCCCCCCTCCCTTCTCTCCCGCTCATTTACATAGTGTAATTATGAAATGATCAGGAGCAACACAACAACTGTGTCTACAACTGATCAAATGAAGCCACAGTAGTTCTAAACAAACCAATAATTTGCCCTGTCAGCTCTGGCCTGGCAAACATGTCACCAATATTGGCTACACAGGCAAGTCATTTTGGATTTTTTTCAGTCCAGTGCATTTTATCTATCACATTAGATATGTACTGGTGAGCTAATCATTTTGGTAAAACATTTTATTTATCCCTAACTAAGTTATCTGCTAAAGTTAATCAGAAATAACACACTGAGTCCATGTCAGCCTTAGTAAGAATGGCCGAAAGTATCAAGGAAACAAGAAAAATAATTGTAAAAAATCAAATGAAAACACAGAAATATGCTTTTATAGAGTAACACGTCTCACTTCTGTGAGCGTACAGGTCCAGGGCACCTTTTATTAGATGTAGGATTCATTTCAATTCTGCACACACACACACACACACACACACACACACACACACACACACACACACACACACACACACACACACACACACACCCACCCATAGCTGGGTTTACTTAATAGTACTTAGCTCCTATAAGTAAGACAGAAACACAGGAGGAAAACATTGTGTTTCAGGCAGCGTGGAAAGTAATTCCCTCTCCGTGTTGTACTTTGTAATGTAGGGAATCAGATCAGCGTGCCACAAAACACACTTTACTGCTATGTTTTACAACAGTGACCATTTTTGGGAAATGTTCTTACCATTGGTCCGGAAGGGCCGATCTCTCCTCTCTCTCCTTTCTCCCCAAGAGCTCCCTGTAAAACAAACAATGTCACTGCGGCTGGGCTGGACTCGTGGGCCTCGTGATAGCCACGGACTGGAAAAGCCAACATCAGTTATCTTAATAAGATGCCGGGCCATTTCTTTGGGCAAGATCCGAGAAATGTCTGGAAGTCTATTTGAGGCATATGTCAACATTTGTCAGTTCACAATGGCAGGTGGTAGACAGCTTAATATCAAGTGCAGTCATAATTGCACACATTTCTGAACTTGCTGGAGAAAGATGGGAACAAACTGCAAAAAGCACACGTCCAGTGACCGGTTATCATAATTCAGTGAAAGTGCTGCTTGAGAATGACAAAACTTGATATGTTACTTGATCCCAAAGTTTTATTTTTGTTATTACAGGAAGTTGTGCGAGTTTCAACGCTAAAGCAATTGTGGAAAAATCCACCTTTACGCCAGTAAAGTCTTACCGGAGGCCCCTGAATGGAGAGTCCGTTGGGTCCTTGAGGACCAGGTTGCCCTGGGGGTCCAGAAGGGCCAACTTCTCCTATGGGCCCTTGAGGTCCCTGTGAAAAACAACACCACGTGGAACCAAAGTAGCAACTTTAAGTTACATATAGTAACACAGATTGGTGAGAAAGATAAACCCTGTGGTTCTTTAGTCTGACCCCCTGAGGATAAAAATGTTTTTGTGACCTCCTCACTCTCCAGAATCTGGAATGGCAAAATTTAAGAGTGCAGAACACGACTGCATAGTCAGCAATAAAAAATGTCATTTAAAGGCATGACAGCCTTTTACATCAATTTAACCGTCTGTAGCATCTCCTGATGTGAGACTCTCTGTTGGAGAGATAAAGGAACTGGCCTGAACCGGGCTCAGAGGCTCATTTTCATAAACAAGGCTAAAAAGAGCGTGAGAGCTTTATAGCTTTACTAAATATAAAAACGGACACGATCGCTGCTTCTGTTCAGATCGTTCTACACGTTTTTGATCAATTTAATCTCCAAAGAATGTTTAAGAGATTTTTTGTGCCAATTCAGCATGATGTCCATCAGGTTTAGATGGTTGCCATCCATCTGAAGTCAGGTCTTTGCAGCTCATTTCATTGGTGTGTATGGATTACAAACCAAGTTCACAAACAGGAGACAGAAAAGAGAAATTCCTACAAACCACGACTGATTTGCAGTATTTGTGGCTTGTTGGCTGAGCGGCAGCAGTAGCCAAAGTAATCGTTGCTCCAGCTGTATTTATTATTTTAAAGTTCAGCCTTAGAGGTTGTTGGGTCAGGGCTGCACATGATCAAAATAAAGCATGGATCAGATATACATGAGTGGAAAGGAAATAAAAACAAACAGAGAGAAATGTTGTTTTTTTTATCTCATATTTAACTTAATATTATTCTCATAAAAATATTGCACCAAAGTAAATCACTTTAAGGTTTATTTTGCAAAAAGAATAATTTATTTTGCGTTTTATCCACCGTTATCCTGTAATATGTAATTCACTAAAATGAATTAGTAGCATTGAATAAAGATGAGTTCAGGGAGGAGCATACTGATGACACAGATGTACGGATGCTGTAAGACTGATCGAGCAGGAATACGGTACTGTGTGAAAGTCTTCATCCACCAATCATTTCTTTATATTTTGCCAGAAAAACAGGGAAAAAGTGCAATAAGTTATTGAAACACATGCAAACATACATGTAAATACAGTATAGAAGGCAAAACTAGAGTTTGTAAAAATTCCTCTGAAAAAATAGCCCGCTCTCACTACCGAGGCCTAATATAATTTTGATTTGTCAAGTCTCACGGCGTTCCTAAGGAACGCGAAAGGTGACCGTCTGCGTATGCTACGTGCCGGGTTATGGATGAAATCCAGTAGAATGATCCTGTTGTAATACATGTTCCAGCCATGTACTCCAGCCCTAACCTTATCCCTAACCTTAACCAGCACTTAACAGCTCTCTAAGTCTCTAAGTCTAAACTTTAATAGTGTTTTCCAAAGTGATTTAAGTAAAATGAATGTACATGTGTGGATTCATTCCAAATGGTTCTCATGTTTCCTCATTTTTTCCGATCTCGTAATCTAGGGATGTGTTGGGTGCCCGGAAGTGTAACATATTGACGATTTGTCACCTAGCGTAAAATGTTATGCTTTGTGAGTGAGAATGTGTTGTGAAAAAATAGCACTTCAGTCTGGCTCCTTGGAAACAAAATCTGAAGAAATAAGGGGTGAATCGAGACCTTTGCACAGCACTGTATATTAATATCCTCTACTGTGTGTGTGTGCCTGCAGTACAGAAAGCCACATCTCTCTTCATAGCTAACACAATGGACTACTTGCACTAGGTAGTCCATTGCACCCATGAAACACATCACATACAGTCATTACTGACTATATGTTGTTTGGTTTTTTTTTTTGTGGGACACTTCATGTGTCGCACTTGACGTGCTGTCGCTGAGGTAAAAAAGTGGGACATATGGTTGCGATATACAATCTTATTTCCCTGAGTGACAGTAGTGTGGTTTTCAGCACAAGCTGCAGCACCAATGTCGCCTCCTTCAAAGTAGAAAAAGCGTCAGAACTTTTTTCTAAGATTAAATTTCACTCATGGGAGTTTTTGTTCAGAGAAATTTCCACCAGGATCAGGATCTGTAGCGACTGCTGCAGCTGGATGTTTAGTAAAAGTTTGGAACAGACGACCATACCAAAACCGGAGCAGATCCAAACATTACAGTCAGTCAGGACGGCGGCGAGTGGAGGTAAACTAGACAAGTGAGATATACCCTTGCAAATATCAGCTTCCTTTAAACTACGGGTATGTAACCTGAATGCTGTTGAAACTCTTTCAAATTCAGATATTTTACACTTTCATCACTGAATGTGTCATTAAACAGAAGGCGATGGTTGCTTTGTTCTTGGACCCACTGTGGACCACCACGTGCAGAATACCACACAAAAATAAACAAATGATCCGGGCATCCATTTAAATTTATTACACAGTGAGAGACAAACTCACTGGCTTTTGCAAACTGATCCACCTTCATTTCGTTCATGCAGACTTCAGTCTGACTGAACTGTGACAGGTGAAATCATGAGGCTCTACTAAAGGGGTCAGATGTCATCCAAGAAACATATTTCAAAGTTCAAGGCTCAATTTATCCCTCTGTAAAAATCACGGAAATTATGTCCATTTATGCTGGCTGCCGTACTCGCAGCCATTTCCCACCTGCTCCTTGCCACAGTACACACCAAAATTTCGTCTGGCAAAATCCAGTCTCAACATTATTTTTAACTCATGCAGCAATTCTGCTTTCCCACTGTGCAACATTTTTCATGCCTTAACCGTGTGAAATACAGTAAATGTTCAAGACTGTAGCAGGACAATAGTGTCCCAGAATTTAAGAGCATTTTACAAACCGTCACTCCTGGCTCGCCTCTGTCTCCTCTGGCTCCTCGTATGCCTGGACCACCCTGAAACAAACACCAGAGACACACGGTAATAACAGAAATAAGAAAAAAACATGGGTTGTAAGGCTGTAAATGTATCAAGACTTCCACTAAAACATGGAAACTGGGGTTTATGTTTAAAAATATGCTAAACGTAGAACGCCACGTGTCTTTCATATGAATGGATTGTGAGGCTCATGGAGAGAAGCCAGCGCTGATCATAATGCTGTAAACTGCTCCTGTGAGCTCTACACTTTATTACGCTGCATCTGTGACTAACGGCGAGAATCTAAAGCCATAAACCTCGGGCTGACCCTTCTCGAGGTTTATCCAGGGACAGGCAACACACATCTGCTAATCATTGGCCCATTTGGGATATATCCCCTTCCTGTGTTTTCTTAACTAGGTCTGCCTTGGGAAGCTGGGGGCAACTGGGTAGTTCCTGAAGTATTTAACCAGACGAGACAAGGGTGGGAGGAATATGAGAAGAGACATGCAGATGTGGTAAAAACAAGAGGTCATTTTCTTTTCGATAATTTCTATCAATTGGAAGTCAACACCAATCAGTTTGCTTTAATTGGTAGATGTAGGATATATTGTCTCTTTTAGATGTAGTCAGTGCTCTCTGCAGGGATTCCTTATGTGTGTGCTGGTCTTGGATTATGTACTTAAACGTAAAGTGACAGAATTTACAGGCTCAATTACTTAACAAAACCATAATCAAAGTTTAATAAAGGCGAATGTAACAGCAGATCAAGTTAACCAAATCAAAAGGGTTTTTTCCAGTGTGTTTTTAGTTTTCGATGTGGAGGAATACTCGTTGTTAGACAGCCAAAGGTTTGCTCCTGGGCCACAACTCTATTAACAAAAAAACCTACAGATGACAGCCAATATCCCAACATGAAGCTTTGAATTGGCACATTCATTTTGTCAGGTAGGACAGGAATGATGACAATGACCAATGACCCTTAGAATTATTTTGAAATACTTTGAATCAATGGTGAAATGGGCCTATGACGACTGTGTCTTTGTAAAATCACATCAGGGGAAAAGTAGTACTTAAAATGACTGGGCCTGTTCATCAGTTCAAAAATGTATTTCTGTTGTTTTAATGGATTCTTCTAAACAATCAGAGCACTTGCTGGAGGCACGGAAAAACCTGCAGAGAAACTGAAATGAGCTTCCAACAGTAACAGCACATGTAATTACATTTGGATTTTTCCACGAGACTTTAATGAATGTGGAAAAAACAGGAGCAATTATTGTTCAACTTAGCAATTTTATGCCGAAGGGAAATTTACATTTTTAAAATAATGCTTGGATCTCAAACAGCATGGGCACTATTCATTTTGAACAAACAGACATGGCAGGTTGAGCATGTCTTGCTTTCCTTATTTTAGATTGATTGTTGACTGACGTTCAGCGTTAAGTTGAGTCTGTGCCAAATCAGACGGCACAGATTGCAGTTCAGCTCAGCCAATCAATAGTATTTGAAATGCTGAAATGTGAAGAGGTCTGCTGCTGCGTGAGGCAGGAAAAGACGTACATCTGGCAGTGAATGCAAACATAAAAATTACTCTGAGGAAGAAAGGCTCAGCATTGTTGTGAGTGATTACGTCCGTAGTCTGCACACTGGAAAAATACAGCAGACAAAAGTGCATTTTCTGCTTATTACAAAAACTTTCTTTCTGCTATTACAGTTTCTTATTTGGCTCCTTGTTTTTGTTTTCATGACATTACTGAAATTACCCATTTAATATTTTTCTACAATTATCCCAGTGTGCAAAATATTCAACTTCTAGGTGACCACTTTTAATCGCTAGCTGATTGCAATGGTTATTTGATGGTAGGCAACCTGTTTCTAACGACTGTGGTCCAACTTGGACTTATTACAGTCACTCTCAGACAGATTAGCAAAGTCTTGCAAATAATTAGCATCTAATTTATAAACACAGACTGATACAATCAGGGGCGATTGTGGCTCAAGAGTTGGGCGTTCGTCTTGTAATCGGAAGGTTGCCGGTTCGAGCCCCGGCTTGGACAGTCTCGGTCGTTGTGTCCTTGGGCAAGACACTTCACCCGTTGCCTACTGGTGGTGGTCAGTGTCTGGCAGCCTCACCTCTGTCAGTGCGCCCCAGGGCGGCTGTGGCTACACTGTAGCTTGCCATCACCAGTGTGTGAATGGGTGGATGATTGTGTATAGTGTAAAGCGCTTTGGGGTCCTTAGGACCCAGTAAAGCGCTTTACAAATACAGACTATTTACCATTTACAGTCTACAGACTCACTTGAAATCAATCTAAGTAAGTCTGCCAGGATATGCAAGATGTCTAATTGCAAGAGAAGATTCGACTGGACTGGTTACCCACTGCCTGTATTCTGGTTTATAGCCCCAGTACAGTTGTGGTCAGAAGTTTACATCCACTCATTGTTGAGGATGAATGTCACAGTAATTTTAGTTTTTTAAGGAACTGTTCTTTTTACAGGGTGGAATGCACAGCATACATCTTTAATGAAATGCAGTGGAATCACCATCCTGCAGCAACTACGTCACTATTTGAGGAGGAATTTCGGAACTTCTATTTCAAGTGTAAGAGGCTGTGGCTGGACTCTGAATGTAAATAGTTACAGTGTTAATAATATGTTTAATGTAAATGAATGTGTATGTAGATGGAAACAGATTTACGATGTTCACCAATTTAGACTAAATGTAACTGCCTACTTGATCCCATTTAATCACAAACTGATGGCTGACAAACGCCATCTTACCACCTTCTTATTGCCATCTTTGTACCAAAGTCCCGTTTGGTGCTCGCTTGCTTTAGTAAGAAGCAACTGAGTGCCAGTGATTGCAGACCTGTTCCCCATCTTTAATGCAACCATTTCAAATGCAACTAGCTTGCAAGTTCATTTCACACAGTTGCATTAATTTTAGTTGAACTGTAATCTTCAACTACTGTTTCCCCCCAATGTGACTGTAGTATTAGACGCTGTATCAGGTATCCATCTACCTGATACACGTTTATTTTACAGCTTTATTTGATTGAGCTTAACCCCCCCCCACCTTTTTTTTGAGAGAACAAAGTGTTAGCACTGCAACAACAGAAGAGTAAATCTGTTTTCACATACACGTGAACCGACCGTTATATCGTTTTTAACAAGGGGAGTTGTGATAATTTTTCATCCTTTCTCTAAATCCCAGTGACTACAGTGTGCAGTTTTAGCACAAAAGCAGCTATGATTTCGCCATCACACCATTCATCTATTCCCATATCCTGCAGTTAAAATGTGATTTAAGAAGCCCATTCAATGTGGGCGAGAGTAACAGACACAGACAGAGCGACAGAAACAGTTACAGAGAGGCATAAAACGACAATAAAACGAGAGAAAGAGCCCCAAGCAGGAGGAGGAGGTAAAATAAATAACACAGAGAAAAACAATGAAAAGTGAGAAGCTAAGGTATTTTCTATGCTATACTAATCTCTGGAAAACAGAAGAAGCAACAGAGACTGTATATAGAAAACATGAAAGAAACACAGAGAACAATATGTAATCCTAAATATTACATGAGAAATTTCAAGTCTTTGGTAGTTTCCCCATAAAATGTGAATATTTTATACAACATAGAGCTTTCCTCTGTTATAGAACTGGAGGTTTAACAAATCCCGAGGGAGAGGGCTGTGACCTGTGGATATAACCCTACCAATGAGAAAGGGGGGAATTTTACTTGGCTGTGATAAATGGAGTCGCCCAATAATTACTTTCTCAAACTATACCAGTGTGGATCTACACCCCTCTCCTGCTCTGCTACCCAAAGGTGCCGACAAAGACAAAGAGAGAGAACTTAAGGAGCGATAGCGCAAATGAAAGTGGTGAAGAGAGAAAAAGAAGAATTTAGACAAAAACTCTCGGGCTGCAAATGAGCTCATTTAGTCGCTCTCATCTCCCGACCTCATTCTGGTACAATCTGCGATTGCGTGAGAGGAATACAACTGTTCGGCATGTACACCCCAACTCTTTCTAACATTCAGCCACCCCAGAGAAAATGCCTCTAAGAAATGGAAAAGTGTCTTCAGGCATTAATTGATGAAAAGAAAAAAGACTTGTTATTGTGTATATGTCACAAAACACAGGGTAGACTCTAAAAGCACTTTTATCTACCCTTTGATATCATGTCCTTTTGTGTTGCTGGATATATTCACCCTGTTCCATCTAGAGTTTATTCACACTGTGATATATTACATATTTAGATGTCTTTTGCTCTGGTCTTTGTGATTTTGTCATAAACTATAGTTAGACTAAGCTTCTGTATCTGAACTGTGAAGCAGGAGGTAACAAATTTGATTGCAAAAGTATGATTATGCAGAAATCAATTAACCTTTCCCTGGTAAATTTAAGGTCTCAGTCCCAAAATTAACATCTTGCTGAATAGAAGTCCTATGTGGAGTAAAATCGACAATAACTTTAAGACTGGTCTTGAGAAAAGCACTGACCGTAACTAAAATTAATTCAGTCGAAGTATGTTCACACTGAAAATGTTGGATTGACTTTGACATTACGAGCAGTGTCCACTAATGACCATCCAAACATTTTTTCTTTACTTCTGTAAAATTTTCTAGTTGATGAGAGTCTTGAGAGACTAGATGAAGCGAATGAGTAACTGATCTAAAGAAAGAGTTCAATTGAGTTTCTAACAACACAAAGAAGGATATAAAGCACAGAGAGCAGAGGAAACTTTTAAAGGATTTCCACATCGGAGTGATTTGTTCATAAAAGGCAGAGTATGAGTGTTTAAGTAACTACATTAAAGAGTAAATGTGTATAAATATCTTCTTACAGGTGGTCCAGATGGTCCTGGAGGTCCTTTACTGTCCTGAGAGCAGGTACAGGCATGAGGCATGGGAGGGCACTGCTCTTCAACTCTCTGAAAAGACAGTTCACAGAATGTGTGTGCAGTCTCTTTGGTCAATATTCAGGTCAGGCTTGAGCTGCACTAAAAACACACATAAACAGGCTTAGACTTTGCCGGAAAAAAACAGATAACACTTGTAAAACATGCTATCGTTGGCCAGTTTGTCTTAGGTGTTTGGATCCGTGTTAAATTTACAGCCCAGTAAAACTAATATTTTTCATATTCCACAAATCTCATCATACTTTGGAGTTCTTTGGACAAACCAGCTAAAATTACATCTTTTTCTAACAGAAAAACATATCTTTCCTCTTAAAAAAGTCAAAAACAATGTATTTTCAGTTTAAATGCAGCATAAACTCTTTTCTTTATTATTGCTACACAACTGCATAATTATTTACAAACTGTAAATGCAAACAATGTCCTTACAAAGTGCATTTAAATAAAGTTATTTTCAAAAATATGCTTCAATGCGACGGAGTAATCAATACTTTTTGCATGCCTACTTTTTCATTGAGTAATCTGTACTTTTGAATGTGTATGTAATGAGTATGGAGCATATTTGAAAATGCAAACACTCAAAAAAATCAGTAAAAAAAAAAATCACGAATTTAGTAGTCTTGGGATTTTCATTTCATTCTTCTTGTGTATAGAGGAGCCCGCTTACATAAGGACATTACGTTCACTAAACCATACCTGTCTTTAAAAATACAAAATAAGCTCAAAACGCTGGGTCCCAGCCCCAGCACACATTTTAATTGCCAGCTAACCACTAGCACTGAAGGCTACATGACCCATGTGAAGACCCGAATTCTGAACCCCTGCCGACAGACTCCGACTTACTCAAGGGCTCTGCTAAAAACAGGCCTTTGTTTCAAGGTAGTTACTAGGCAACATGGTGATATCATAATATCTACTTACCTGCCAAGTTTGGCTGCTCAACTCCTGATCATGTAGGGGGAGTTGGCAGCCAAAGAAACACATTGTGTGCATTACAGTAAGATTTGACTTTTTTGTGTTAGCATCGCCTTGAATTTATTTAATTTTTCAGACGTTGCGAATTTCCGCACTCATGACAGTAACTGCCATGCATTTTATTACCCAGTGATGTGTTGATAACACTCAGGCCTCAGAGAAATTGGTTAGTATGTTGAGACATTGCATTTTGAACCCTATTGTACAGGTGTGCAATTAATAAGGATCTTAGTGTTTGCTCAGTGGATTACATTTTATGCCTGGGGCGTTAATTGATTGGTGCTACCATAAAGGCAGACACACACTTTTTGTGACTTTTTGTATATGCATAATACGCAACTGGTCTCATTAAGAGAATTTCTTTCACATTAAACTAAATTATTTGAATGAGCATTTTGGCTTTGATTGGAACCATACTTATCACTTTAATTATATGGAGTTTTAATATTCTGTGAATAATGCACAGAAGAAGAGAGATCAGGTACGTACCAAATTATCTCATAGAGTAGGTTTAAGTAGAGGGAGAAATGTTACTTACCAATGCTGGCAGCTCACAACACTTATCTCTGATGGCCCAGGAAGTACTGCAGATAATGTCAAACATCTGGAGCTGGAACTGTAAACACATGTGCATGTATGAGTACATATGGATATACACATAACCTCTGCATTAATACTGCAGTTGCGATGTACATTAGGTAAATAAAATGCTGAATTAAAAGAAAAGTTGCATTAGAAACTGAATATTACCCAGGTTTTTTGTAATGCCGTGTTTCTGTGTTGATAAGAAGACAGACAGCTTGGCTGCTTATGAGCTTTAATAACAAGCTGAAATGTGCTGGAAGACAGATATATGGAGTCTAGCTGATTGCTTTAATAAACAAACTGGATGTTCTCAATGATCCGCTAGTCTTGGCCTGGCTATAAATTATGTCCCTGGCTTATGTCTGATTCATTTCGAAATTTTAGCATCAAAACTTAAGAGGGGCTCTGCTCCCGTACACTGTTTATTTTATTAGAAAAGCAGTGTTGACATTCCCAATACCTCAAACTTCGTCAACATTGTTTCCAGTGTAATGCATATACAATCAGAGACAACCTATATTTTCGGAAACCCTCTCTTAATATTAAAAATAAATAAATAAAGCAGTTTCATCTAGGAAACCGAGTTCATGCTGAATATAGTAGAAAACTGTATTTCCTTACACTGTTGCATTATTCCTATAATCATCAGATTTACTTTGTCAATTATAATGATGGGATGCACATTTGTTTTCAGATCAGCTGATAAAAGTCTCAAGGTCATTAAACAAAAACCAGTTAAACTACATTTAATTTAAAAGATACCCAACACCCTTATTTACATAATATCATCAGATGATAAATAATACCATATGCAGTTCAATTTATTGGGAAAATGTATGACAGTAAGTAAAAACTTGGCTCAGAGGTTTTTCATTCCTAAAGACAGGAGCGCTCCCCTGCTGCTGATGTGGCACAGCTTGTAATTATATATGTAGTGCTTCTATTGCAGCACCGCAGGGGGTCTTGGAATTTAAGAGCCTGTGTTCTTACAGTAAAGCTGGAACTAATGTTAAGACCAAAAGATACGGATTTGCTGTGAATCGTTTGGGGGTTTGACCCATTTTCATTTCATAATTTGAGCTCACTGACAAATGCTACATGTCTCTTTATACCCTCACCAGAGCCTTTATTAGGTCCACCTGTTCAAGTGCTCGTTAAAGCAAATATCTAATCAAATGCATGGCAGTAACTCCATGCATTTAGGGATGTAGATATGGTTAAGATGACCTGCTGAAGTTCAAGTGGTGCATTTGAATGGGAAAAAAGGGTGATTTAAGTGACTTTGAATGTGGCATGGTTGTTGGTGCCAGACAGGCTGGTCCGAGTATTTTGCAAGCTGATGATTTAGTATGTTCCAGCATAACCATCCCTAAGGTTTACACAGAATGGTCCAAAATAGAAAAAAACATCCAGTGAGTGTGTATCTGAGTAAAAAGTACCTCGTTGATGCCAGAGGTTAGAGGAGAACAGCTGGACTACTTTAAGCTGATAGGAAGGCAACAGTAACTCGAATAACCCCTCATTACAACCAGTTTAAGGAAGAGCTTAGATTGGTAAAGCTCTGAAGGTAAAGCGAGTCAAATCTGCATGTCAGATGGGGGACAGCAGCAGAAGACCGCACCACACGTCACTCTTGTCAGCTAAGAACAGGAAACTGAGGCTGCAGTTATCACTAGTTCACTAAAATGGGAATATTGGAAAAACATTAGCTGGTCAGATGAGTCTCAATTTCTAAGGGATATTTTTTGACACACTTTGGGCCCTTTAGTACAAACAGGGCATCATTTACATGACCACAGCCTACCTAGTAATACTCGGCTGGCCTCCACAGTCACTACATCATTCACATCACGGATGTGCAGCTGACATATCTGAAATCACTTTGCGAAGCTGTCATGTAAACATGGACCAGTATTTGTGAGGAATATTTCCAGCGCCTTGTTGAATCTGTACCAAAAAGAATTAAGGCAACTCTGATGACAAATCGGGGTTGAAACGGTTGCTAACAAGGTGTAACTAATGAAGCACCCAGTGAGCGTACGATTTTATTCTGTTACACTTGTACTCCTTTAAATCAACTAAACACAAAGTTAATTATGAACACGAACATGTTTACGATTGTTTCCAGTTCAATTTGTTGCCACTTAAAACATAGAATTGTTAGACTAAATTGATTCTTCTGTACAACAAGTTCCATTTTCACGTGCTTTTTGCAAATACTGTTGCCAAGCCAGTAGACATTTTTTAAATAAATAGCCATTTTATTCACTGGCAGTGGAGAACAATCTGTTAGGTAGAGAAAATATAATTAAAGAGCATTTATCAGCTAATACTTTTCTTTGGAAAAGCTCAGTAGTATACATTTACTACTGGGCGTTTGGAAATACTAAGTATTTCCAAACGCCCAGGTTATCTTACCTTCATCCCTCACTGTGTCTGCCAAAAGCTCTTTTTTTTTTGAGTGCCTGTGCTATTTAATGGGTAGAGAACAGCTAACACAGAATATATAAAGCACTTTGTGCATTTCCACTTGCAATAAATAAAATGAACTCCTACTGAGTGACTTAATGAAATGGTTGTGAATATTTATGGCTGCCACTTAACAGGCCATAATTATGCACACACACATGCACACGCACACACACACTCACTCAGGTGCCTGGTCATTTCTGGTAATTTGAAACAGATTGTAAAATAACTCTAGCAAGAAGGAACTTTACCTTTGCCTGTTCATTTTTCAAGTCATCCTATCGGCTGCTGTCTTGAAACAAAGCCTACATCTGCATTTGTTAATACACGTTGTAGTCAATGCTTCCTTTTTACATTGATCCAAACAAGTATTCATACTAACCGGAGCAGAGCTGTCTTGTCTACCTCTGGATCGAACCGTCCTTCCGAGGACCTCCATTCCATCGGTGGTGATGTTACCAGCTGCATTAATGTATTTCTCCCCAACCACTGAGCAATCCAGTACCACCTTCACAGACGTCTTGCTGATGGTTACATGGAGCTGAATGGGCAAAAAGATAATTGGTTGCATTCATTAGAAATGCTTTGGCGGCGTGTCTGAAATCACTCACACCACACTATATGGAGCACTACACAGAGTTTACCATTTTGCAGGGCTGCCCAAACACACAAATAGCTACACAGACGTCAAATGGAGCTGCTGATTTTAAGTGCAGCACTGTCACAGGTAATGATCAGCCAGAGTAGAAAACATCTGACTCCCTTGAGTGTGAATGTTCCAGAAGAGTGCGTCAACAATCTGCAATCTTTTTACTTACTAATCAGTCACAATGAGTTCTTTTGTGTATGTATCTTCTAATAAAACCAGTCTAAAAGCATCCATGCACTTAAATTACCCTGTCTGAGCTGAGTGTCGGATGCCTGTGAGCTAAAACTGCCTCCTTAGAGGAAACCACTGCCAGAGCCATGAACCGTGAAATTCAACTGGTCACACAGTTAATGAGCAAAGAGGGCAGCATCATGCTGAAGGACAGGAATAAACTAGACTATTAGTGTCCGCATTATTCACAATTACGTGAACTACTTTGCTCTTTCACATTACTTAAGCCAGTTTTAAGCCACGGGACTACAAATGCATGTGTCCACGTCTAAATGCATGCACAAAGCCACACAAACAAGCTACAGCTAATGTGGAGGTTTAACAAAGTTCATATTCAAGTGTCAGAGACCATTCATCAGCTGACGCGTACGCGCCCGCTTTACTGTAGAACGACTTTCTGTTCTCAGCCTCTGTTCTGCACACTTCACTGGGCATGAAGGGTGTGTGAGTGCTACACTTTTATGATATAAAAGATGATGAAATCCTCTAAGGTGCAGACATTTTGCCGACATTCTGTGGCATTTAGTGGTTTCAGTTCAGGTTAACATTGGTGTTTAGGGAATGAATGAAGGCCAGTGTGTGTTTGTGTGTGCAGAAAAGATGTCAGTCACTCACCTTCTGGGTGGCTGGATTTCCTAAAGCAATGACTGATTTTCAGGCTAAAGACTGATACACTCTTCCCTTCTTAACAGTGGATTCCGTGAAATCGGAATAATGGGGTTGACAGTTGCAGGAAGCAGATATTCGCTGTTTACTTGTCATTCACTGTATTTTGCACTCATGATAAACAGACAAATGTGTTTTTAACTATTTAAGAGTTTCTTTTTATAGTTTGCTTGCAGCCTGAGCACTTTTGACCAAGCACATTTAAAAAGCATTTGGTTAGGGAACACATTTGTGGAATAACAATCTTGAAACAATCGGCTATCTTGTAGTGCTGATTTAGCATTTTTAATATCTTTTTTGATTATATATGTTTTTGTACCCATGAATGGTGGATGCAACAAAAAGTCTTGCCCCTGCTATCCTCTGTCTATCCCCTGAAGCTTAAATCAGCAGACTAGCTGAAAGGTTTTTAGATTGATATTAAATTTCTTTTATTGCTTTCCTCATTGTTTGATGACTCATTAAAAAACAATCTCTGAACTAAAATAAAGCCCCTCTCCATGTGTAATGCACTCATCACCAATTACTTAGCTGCTCTTGTCCTATGACAGCTGGGATAGGCTCGAGCCCCCACAACGCTGAAATGGATAAGCAATTAAGCAAATGGATGAATCAGTGTCTAAAGCCACTGAATTCACTAACATTTCATAGTCCCAGGTTGCCAAATTGCTGCCAGTATCTTCCAGTATCTATACCCTAAGACATGGACCGGACTTGTGAAACTCTATTTTCTGTCAGTGTAAAGATGTTTAACTACACATTTGACATATCTTAATGTAAGAAAAAGAAGTGCAATTTAAATAATACATCTCTGCTGTGGTAAATGAAAGAAATCTGTCAGTGCAGCTCTTTGGACTTAAATTTAAAGAAATAAAAGTGTAAAATTACAGAAAGTAGCTCAATGGTCAGACTGTCCTGTAATTATAATTGACAGAAAATATCATTTTATTAGAACATGCAGGAACTTTTCTGTCATGTCTTAGTTGATTACTTTGGTGCAATATGAAGGGCCAATGCTGGAGGTCTTTATTTATTTTAAAGCCATAAAATGAAATCTTTATAATGCTTTCTAAAATGTTTTATATTGCTATAAAACGTAAAAATACAGTTAATATTTTCCAAAGCCATCCTATGGGACCGATTGGTGAATTTGCAAGGCCAATTCAGGACCCCAAACCTTATGCTTGACACCATTGTCCTACGACGTGCATATGAAAGTATCATGACTGGCTAGAAGTTAAACATGCACAGTTATTTGTGAACAATCAGCACATGCAGCTCATATTTATTTTCATCCGTAGCTCATATTCTCATAGCTTATATCTTACTTTTGCACTGAAGCTCACCAGTTGTTTTAATAGTTTTGTTCTCACCCTGTTGATTATGTGATGATTTTCCACAGAGATTCATCTCGAAGGGCTGCACTTGATCTCACATCATAGTTAGGTAAAATCAACTACATCCTCTAATATACCAGCAAAGACCACCCATTGTCACTGGCCTTGTGGCATCCCATAGAGAAGGACCCAGTAAAGACCACACACAGAATTAACTACCTTCAACATTACGAGAGTCCTTTGTGTTTGTATTTGTCCATTCGAGACACACGCATACACCTAACAAGAGATAGATTCTCAAAGACTTGGAATTATAACTTATCAGTGCGGAATAAGAAAATAAAGTAAAACAAAAGCCATGGCAACAATAACTGAGTATGGAATTTAAGACATATAACTAGCACAATGTTTTTTGCATCGAGCTGTACCTTGCAGGTCAGATGGCTGGCTGGAGCCGTTCACAGCCAATACTGCTGCCATAACAAGATAAATTACTCTGTTGGTGTCTCTCTCTCGTTCTCCTTCACACACACACAGACACACACACGCTGCTATTTTCTGCTGTCTTAAACATCAGCTGCATGTGTAATATAAAGTACCTCATTTGTTTGTATCTCCTGTCAACAGATAGTTTATTTCACTTTAACTTGTTTTGCTTTATTTTTCAGGTTAAATAAATAAATACATTTGTGACTGTGTGACTGACAGCGCTACGTTATGACTTGGTTGATAAGGAGTCTCACAAATTGAACTCAAAAGTACTTTGATATCAGAAAAACAGAAACATAACACAGAGCTATCACTATTATAATGGCTCTATATGAATGTCAAAATGAAGTAAAATATGTAGACATTATTATCTTTGGGATTCAACTATGCAGCTGCACCAGGCACGTGCGGGGGGGGGGGGGCTTGGGCACCTGCCCCTTTTATGTGTGTGTGCCTGTGGAGTCCTGCCTGTACCCCTCAACAGTAACATTTAACTACAAATCACAATTTTGCTAAATAAAAGGATCTGGCTTACACATGACTACCATTAACCAATGCTCGCCCTTGACGGCAGAGCGTGCTGGTTACGAGCTGGGAACGAGCTCGCAAAGAGCGCCCAGATTTTTTGCCACCTGGGCGGTGCGGAGCTGTGGGGAAACACAAATTCATTGGGAAACCAGTAAATAGGATGTACAGCTCACACTATAGTCTATAGCACACAGGAGTATTAGGTTTTTATGTACACGTTGTTAAGTTGTCTTGTGGCAACTGACGAATTGAAACAAATGAGCGTGCTGTGTGTGCAACAGCGCGATAAAACATTACCTGTCCTTTTATTAACTGCACAAGTAGTGGTGTCATTAGCTGCTAGCTAACTGGGTAAGGGTGTCATGGATCTGTAGCTCTGTCCACCTTTTCAGGGAACATATTTAGTTTTAAAGTAAGTTACAGGGCTTATATTTCATTAAAAACTATCTAATATGCATATCCACATAATTATAGATGATTATAATTATGATATTTAAAAAACACACTGTTTTAAAAAAGTTACATTAAGAAACAGATATATTAGATTAATATTTCAAATATGACAAAATACTGATTTTACAGCAGCAGAATTATTGTATCTCTACAGTTTAAACATTTAATAAGCTTTCTGCCTGCACAGAGTGGATAGTGAAACAAAATCCTCACAAATACATTATTTTATATTTATTCCTTTATTTTTTATTATTATTATTTTATTCTTATAGTATTAGGAATAAATAATAAGGGAAGGATTCTGGATCAGCAACATGATGAAAACTTGTGGCCATAGTATACACAGTATTCTGGAGAAAGTCTAAAATGTCACTGTATGTGCATGTGTGTGTGTTTTATGTGTATAGATTTTTTTAGATTATTCCTCATGATATAACATTGTCCAGACATGCCCTGTAAAGGACAGGAGCAGGAAACAGTGACAGAATGAGCTGTGTGAGGCTGATAAAGGCAGTGGATCCTTCAGCAGCTGGATTACAAAGAGCACAGGTAACATTAACACATGTACCAGTTGTTGCATTGAAGAGATACTCAAGTATAAAAACAATAATAAACACAATTGTTTTGGTTCTATAACATTTTTCTATCGTTACTTTATTATGGATTAGGTGTTGTTAAGTGTGGAAAATTAAATAATAGATTAATGCAACAGGAAATTGTGCCTTGTTCTCTGATGGACAGGGAGTGGAGAGATAGATGAGATGAGGAGATGGAAGGAGGAAGAGAGCCGAGAAGAGAGCAAAGTTTATTTCCCACAGTTTTTTTTTTAAATTTGTTGCTTTATGGTTCCATGTGTTATTGTCTCATAACACTTGTTTAATCAGAGACCATCTCTCCTATGGACTTTAAATGTCTACAGTCTCAGATCAACACAGCCCTGCCCTCCAGCACTATCAGCAGCAGGAGCAGCAGTAACCCCTCAACAGCAACACTGTACCCATCAAGAAAAACATGTTTGCGTTGCATTGTCAACACCTAATGACAGTGATATAGTATGATACGATTCCATATTCGATTCTTGATGAATGTGGGTTGTTGTTATGCAGCCTGGTTCTACGTGCCCCTTTTTAACTTCAAACATCTCTGCATGGCCCTGAGCTTTCACCTGGACTCATTTCATGCATTATTGATTTATTACAGACTGGACATAGAGGGTGTTGGCTAACTTATGTCTTAGCGCCTTTATTGTTTAACCTCTGCACTGATGACTACAGCTCTACACAGCCTGGCTATGATCCGGATAAATTTGCGATTGGTCATTTTAGATAGCATTGACGTTTTTGTGTTGTTGATTTTTTGATGTTTTGTCTATGTCTCATCTGGTGCTCTCTGTGCCTGATAAATAAAGTGTTTTGTTTATTAAATTTGAATTATCACTTTAACATGAATAAAGTTGGATTCTTAAGTTCAATTTGTATCTGGTTTTGTGGTTTTAACACAGAGATCTTCACACCCTAGAAGCAGATTCATTTTTGAAGAAGGGGGAGGGGAGGATGCCTGATTACACATGAAGAAACTGTTGCTCTTGCATGTGTTTTTTATGTAGTTGCAAGAGAAAAAAAAGTTGTCTAGCTTATACTGTATGCTGTAAGCTGACCATACACTGATTATCAAGCTAGACACAAGTAGAATTGACTAGAAGCCCAGTCCTATAGTACAGTATTAAATGCTCAACTTGTTTTGTCGATGTAAACAATTATTTGGCCTGTAACTGGGTCTGGTTTGACAATTAGAGTTGCTGAAAAACAAACAAACAAGTCTTATTATTCCTGTCTTTATGAAAAAGATCAGTGCACATAATGAGAAGCTAGAGCAGATTTGAGCATTTTTACTCTAGCTCTGGTAAAATAAACATTTAAAATTTTTTTTTTTAAAATGATGCCTTTATTTGAACAGTCACTGCAGAGAGCAACAGGAAACTTAAGAGAACAGTATGACAAGCATCAAAAGATTTACCAGCAGGAAGTGAAACCATGGATGTACATTATGAACCTTGTGTATTTTCTATAGTCTTCTATAGCAAGACTAACATCACTAGTATTGGATTGGGTTTATCTGTCAGATAAATATAGAAAAATCTAGGAAAGCAGAAACAAACTAAATCTAAACAAACAAAACTGCCCCCTAAACCTCTCCCACAAGACAAGAATGGTCCCTGGATGTTGGACGTTACTTGTAAAGGGTTACTGCCCATCTCTGGTCATTACCCATATGTTGAGTCCATGCATGTATATGGGCTCCACAGATAATTTTCTCTTCCTGTTTTATGTTGATAATATTTTTGCCTCTGGTGTTTGTTTGTTTTTATTTGATTTTGCCCTCCTTGTCCCTTCGTCCTTGATTAGTTTCAGCTGTGTTCCCCACCTGTATGTATCCATTTCCTGAGTCTCCCCCTGTCCTGTGTTTTATTTTCCACATTGTTGTTCGTTTCCTTGCTCTGCTTTCCCTGACTTTTCTGAGTATGTTTGTAGTCTTTGGAATGGTACCCTGTCACCATTCAGATTTTAGGCTTTCTTTTTGGTTTTCTGGAACCGGAAGCGTTAAAGCTTGTTTAAAGTTTATTCCTGTCTCAAGAATCCTGCACTTCTGCCCATAAATGTGTCCTCCACACAACAGTTCATTAAACACTGATGCACTTATGGTTCAAACTCTCTCCAAGGTGAAAATCCTTTGCTTTTTACACTGGACAATAAAAACGTCTTACTTCCTACAGGGACTCTTTTTACTTTCTAGACCAAATAGTTTATGTTCTAAAGTGTTTGGTCAAAGGCGGGGACCTACCAACATTCATCAATATGGATTTAGAATAATAATAATAACAATCAATAAACAAATTAAAAGTGCTTCTTTAAACTTAGTGAGATACGGTGGATAGCTGTAGAAAGTAACAAACGTACAGGTGGAAATTTCCTTAGTGTCGATTTTTTACAGCGCACACAACGACAGCTTTATGTGCTGCTTGTAACTTTTTAATGCGGGGCATTCAATCATTTGGGTCACAGAAATAGTGACCGCACAGTTTTGGAGCAAAATGAGTTGTGTATCGCGGATAACTTTCACCTCTTCTCTCTGTGTGTCTAAGAGTTAAAACTCCTCATCATATCCATTTCTTCTCTTCCTTTACCTGTTTTTGTTCCCTCTGTGTACAGAGAGAGAACACACACACAAACATGCTGAGTGTATGTTTGTGTGTGTGCTTCCACCAGTGCCAGATCCCGCTGAGTATTCCTGCTTTCACATGAGGCGTCTTCATATGGTAATCCCTTTATAAAGGACCCACAAACATGCACACACAGACACACACTCTTCTTATTCACTTGTCATCCTGTCTAAATGGAGAGGGAGACTTCCTCTGGTCAGGCAGTCCTCTGCATCTGTTCCCTCTCTGAAAATTGTCATGTTCTCCGGGAGAAAGGCGAGAAACAACGGAGAAGACAAAAGGCAGAGAGAATGATGGACAGCTACTCCATGACATTTGAGAACTGAGACAGAGACAGTTAGTGGGCTGCTGTTGGCTTGTTTTCAGCAGAAATCCACAGAAATTCCAGGCAAAATAATGTTTATAGAAACTTTTCTTGGAGTTCTATTCATTTGTCAAACAAACATCTACTAGTCTTTATAAAAAATAAAGAAAATAAAGCAAAATCTAAATCCGACTGGTTGAATTAAAAGAGCTCCTGAAATGATCGGCACTCAAAGGAGAACGTGCATGTAAAGACAAAAGGACTGATTATCATTATTTCGTTTATCTCGGCTAATGTTGTTTTGCAATGTGAATTAGTCATTTCCTGGGCCTGCTGAGGCTAAATCAATGTCATTATTTATTCAGCGGGGGCATTTGCATCAGTATTTATTTCTGTGTTTATTTTTTTCTCAAAATGCTCTTTCCTCTCAAGTGAGCACAAAATTGTCTTCTGTTGGAGGAAAGCCATCAGAATCTGCTATTTTCACTCAGTCAGAGTAATTAGATACAACATAATTTACATAAAAATGCTCAGACGTAATCCCAGTCATCGAGGGAAATATGAAATGCCTTTGGAAGAAAATCATTTGGGTGGGATAAATAATATGGTTTCTCCAGGGAATAGGTATGACTGCATAAACAACTAAAGACCTTGTTCTAATGGTGTACTCATAAAATCTACTTTTTTAAAGGGATTACACTCTAAAAAAAGTCACTTGTGTTGCACTGATTAAAGAAAGAGACTGTTTAAAATAAGATTATTCTTGTTTTTTTAAAATCACATCAAAAATAATGACAAAAGTCCACAATAACCTTATCACAGGAGACCATAGAAATTACTTAAAGGTTGTTAAAATCTGCAGTTTTACTCCCACTTTGCACTCTCCACTGGTTTAAAAAAAAAAAACAATTGGTGCAAGAAAAGCAGTGGAGTGGGAGGGAGATAGGGAATAGGAAAGGGGGCTATCATCACATTTTTAAACACTCTCCGCAGCAGTGCTGACAGATCGAGAGAAAAATTTCAGCCCAGGAGCCTCTGGAAAACCACCCAACAGGAGCCACAGCTTCAAAAACACCAAAAATACAATACAGCTTTCTTATGTTTTTGGCTCTCTACGGCAGCTTACCGCCACATTTCCTTCTCTCTCTGTCCCAATCTGCTCTCCAGAGTTTCAAGGCAGCAAACCTCAACATTTATGTGAAACACTACCACCTAAAAGTTCTGAACAGAGTTTATCACTGTATGGGTACAGCAAATATGTTAAGCCAAATATTGCGTTAGCATGGCATTAGCAGCTGCAATCCCAGCAGATCAGTTAATCTTATAGTCCGACCACATCGTTTGATGACTCATTTTCTGTTATACTGAAGCTGCTTTAGCATGCACACAGATGATATACCTGTGAAAGCCACTTTGCAACCCACGCTCACCCTGAAGCAGATACTTACTGCTAAGTTTGTTATAAATGGGATCATAATTTAGAAAATGGGTAATGTTAAAATAAGACCTAAAGTCATTTATTTGGAAAAATAAACTCAACAGGAAATGGTTTACTGAGGTCATAAATCAAGCAGGAAGTAGTCCTACTTTGAGAGAATGTGATTAAGTATAGTAATTAGGACATTTTTGTAGATAACCTTCAATGGTCACGAGCTGCTCTATTGTATGATTTACACTTTAGTCTTTTTTAATGTAATCATCAGGCAACGTAATATCATCATGCTATAATCACATATCATAATACAGTGCTCCCTTGGTTCACCTTTCATGGCCTCGCTGTTTCGCGGATTTTTTAATGCAATTTTGCTCGATTTATTTTTTACAGCGCACTGTGTTCTTCGTGCTGATTGGCTGTAAACCATTGTCAATCAATCTCGTGCCGCATCTCCTGTACAGTCAGAATGCATTCAGCTTGTCAAATTTACATAAATCTTCGATCACTAGCAGTGTGACTCTGAAGTGCTGCAAGTTTTCTCCCCAACAAACACAACAATGTCGACGAAACTTTTGCACCGTCACAGGCAACCGTGGGTGCCTTTTCATTCTGTAATACTGGACTTATTTTTCTACAAAGGTTAGAACTTTGAGAGTGTTTAAACAAGATAGAAAAGTGTGAGAATGTTCATGCCTGTCTGAGAAAAGTGTATAAAGTGTGTAGTGAGGGGTTTTACAGCCTTAAAACATCTATAATAATTGTAAAAAATAAAGTTGGCTATTTCGCAGATTTCAGCGGGTTATTTTTAGAATGTAACTACCGCGATAAACGTGGGACCACTGTATTGAATTTTTGAGGTGATAAATTAGTTATGTAATTGTGGTGAAATTAGAATGATACAGTGCTAAGTGTTGGTTATTATATCTCATCGTTAGGCTATAATATGTTATCTAGATTAGAACCTTCAAGGCCCTAATGCTGGGCATACACTGTCTGATTTTTGGCCCATTTTGAGCCGATTCTTCAGTCGTGCGACTGTTTTGGTGATCGGCCCGAGTTTCGCCTTCATCGTGTGTCGTGCATCGTGTAGTATACATGGGGTAACGAGAAGCGATTAACACCTCACGACCAGCTCCCGATCATCAATCGTTTGGTCGTAAGAAAATCAAACCTGCTTGAAATCTTGTTGGCCGTCGTGATGGTGTCACCGCAGGCTCTCACACCACGCACGCGCAAACACTTGACATCAGCATGTTAGCCACAATGCAAAAATACTTTGTCTGTTTTGACGCCTACATTTTGAATCCAGCTACGTAAAGTTATTTTCAGCGTAGAGTTGCAAAAAACACTAACCTTGTGGAAGCTGCCATGGAAAATTTTTTTGATTGCTGCCTCTTCAAAGGTAGCAGTCTGGAAGTCTCCTTTGTAGTCATGGTTAAAGAACGTCAGTGTCTTTCCAGAGTCTGTGGGAGGAAAGTGGTGGTAGTGAGGTTGGGAGGATAGATAATTTTCCCATTCAGTGCAAATGTGAATTGAGCACATGACTAAGTATTGCAAACATGCATTCCCTAAAAAAAGAAATTCAATGAGAAACAAACAAAATCAAACTGCATATTTCAAGTGTCTGGACTAACAGAAACAGCTTTTTGAATAACACATACACTGTTGTATTCACACTAAAGACTCAAGATGTAAGCAAATATATGTCACTCACTCAAAAGTAACTCAAGCCCAAACTAAAATGCAATTTTGTTGCCTTCTTGCTGTATCGGGCTCAATTGGGAAAGCAGAGAAAACTAAATGATTTTTTAACATCCTCCAGCTACTCCTTGGATCTCACATGGGATCTCATACACTGATATGGAAATGGCAGCAGATCAAGTCTTCTCCAAGTCAGTGATGTCCAAAACACTTCTAAAAGTTCACCCTAGGGGTGAGCTTACCGAGTGTGCACTGTTTTCTGTGATACGGGCTTATCACAGTGTGACACAAACACTTACTATACAGCCACTGCACCATGGTAAGTCTTCAGCCACCATTATCATCATCATCCCATCTGTTTTAACTAAAACTGACTTTATATCGTACTCAAGCTGTGGCTGATCCACAGCTGTAAATTTAAGGCCATGACCCCTTTTCATACATATAATCAGCACCATTCAGAAAGAGTTAAATAATACAGGTATTTACCAAAAAAAGCAGGAACAGTCACTGTAAAAAGAAAGTATACAGTCTGTCAGGTTTTATGTATCAGGACAAAATGACAAATCTGGTCCTTATCAGCTCTTTAAATCAGATGACTGCAACCTCAGATAAACAGAAATATGACATTCTTGTATATGTCATTATTTATTTAGCAAAAACTAAGGCAAAAAGCAGGAAGAGTGTGTGACAGACTAAGTACATCCAATGATTCAATAGCTCGTAGAGCCACTTTTAGCAGCAATAACTTGAATTAATCATTTTCTGTATGACTTTATCATCCCTCACATCATTGTAGAAGAATTTGTCACACACTTCTTTATAACATTGGTTCAGTTCACTGGTTGAGTAATTATTTATGCACAGCTCCCTTCAGGTTCAGGTTCTGCCGCAGCATTTGGAGATTTGCTGCTGTGCTTGAGATCAATGTCCTGTTGCATAACCCAGTTTTGGCCAACCTTTAGCTGGTAGGTGGTGTTTCACAAATGTGGCATTGTGTATTAGGACCAAATATCTCCATTTTGGTCTTATCTGTCCGAAGGACATTGCTCCGGAAGCTTTGTGGTTTGTTCAGATGCAACTTTGCAAACCTAAGCCCTGTTGGCATGTTCCTTTTAGAGAGAACAGGCTTTTGCCTGGCAGCCATTCAACATCTACCATGCTGACTGAGGCTTATAGAGTCTAAGATGAAGCTCTTGGGTATTTTTACAGTTTGGGAGCAATGCTAAACCTGAGATTATGGTGAATTTGCAGGGCAACTGTCAGAAGGTCTTCCACACAATGATGGAAATCAACTCATAACCTTTCCCACATTGATCGGGAGCAATAATTGCTTCTCTGCGATCATTGCTGGCGTCTTTCCTCTTTGGCATTGTGTAAACACACACCTGAATGCTCCAAACCAAAACCTCTGCTTTTATAGAGGTGCTCACACTGGTTAATCAGGTGTACTTAGTTTTGCACACCTATAATCTTTGACCTAATTTTTGTTAAATAAATAGTTTTGTAGTTCACCTAAAGTTGTATTTACACAATTTTAAGACCTGCTAAGGAAAAGATCATTTTTTTATGTCCTGACACATTAAACCTTAGATTTGAAAAAGGCCATGCTTTATTTTAACCATGCCTGTATCTTTGATTTTTATTAATCCTCGAGGTTAAATAGAAAATACTTTTTATTGTTTTTGTTGTTTCCACAAAGCAAAACAAGCTAAAATATGACATTTTGAAAGTGGAAAACTGCATTTTGTTCCTGAAATCATTGAGACCATTGTGTATGTTTCAGGGCATATATAGGCTTGTATACAGTGTGCAGCATCATTGGTGATGTGAAAGCTAACCTTGACAGAGGTGCACCAGTAGCCTTTGACTCATTTCAAATCAAATGTGGACTGGTCGGACCACAGAACAGCCTTCCATCTCTAAAAAGTCTTTAATAAGTTTGGATCATGGTGGTCTTTCTTGTTTAGATGATTGTTTCTTTACATGACAGATTTTTCTCCAGTTCTCCAGATTTCAGACGTATTAATATATTGTAATAACTACTGCAGTAGATAATACTCCAATCTCTGAATTCTAATGTTTACTTTTACAAGGCATTATTCTTCATTTTGTGAAGCAATATGCCACATTATTCAAAACAGTAATGAATCCCCATCTTCACTTGTAAAGCATCATTTTCTTTTTCTGTCAGTGACTTCTGAAATGCACCATTTTCCCCGCGTACACATCCTTTCCAGTCTTTTGATGCCTCTGACTCCAATATTTTGAAACACATTAATAGCATCCATTTGAAAATAAGCACATATAGCATGCATACAATTAACCATGGGTTTAAATGATCATTGCATTCCTCTTCTTTCTTTTCTCTTTTTCTTCTCACAACGCGTCCCAACTTCTTAAAGCTGCA
Source organism: Simochromis diagramma (assembly GCF_900408965.1). Classification (NCBI taxonomy): domain Eukaryota; kingdom Metazoa; phylum Chordata; class Actinopteri; order Cichliformes; family Cichlidae; genus Simochromis; species Simochromis diagramma. The sequence continues at coordinate 3,594,817 of NW_024387423.1, read as the reverse complement.
TAAACCATAGTGGATTAAAACTGTAGTTAATGTAGCATCCCAGCTGGAATCATTAATATCTTTGCAGCCCGACTTCTAAGTTTGGCTTCATTATGCACTTTCTCAGTTTACTTGGAGGTGCTGGGAAAGCTGTAGCAAACATCTGCTATTTAAGTCTATACTTGTCAAACTGTGATGTGCGAAAATCCAGCTGAGACAAAAAAGGTAAAGAAGAAAGAAAATAGGTGATTCAAACTCACTGTCAAGAATCAGTCCAACTAACGGGTCGTTGTCCTTGTTGAGGATTTCCCACAACGCAAAAGGTTCCTGTGGGGTCTCGGGAAGTAGGCGGAGCATCATAGAAATAGTATAGTCAGATGGTAAACCCTCAGGGTGAAGATACCTGTCACACACATGAAAGGACAGGCAAACACACACATAGCAAGCTTAGCGGTGCCTGAAAGGCTTGTATGCACTAGGTGTCTTTAAAAAGTGTGCTGTCTGTTTTTAGCTGTTGTGATTGCTTTTAGAGTGTTTTCAGATGCCTGAGACTCACTATGAGCACCAGCCTCTTTTTAATCACAGAGCCTAGTCTTTTTATAGGTAGCTGCCTCCGAGCACTTCAGGCTTAAATCTCCTAAGCTTCAGTTTTTCAGAGTGGTTGTCACTTTTCAGAAAAGGAGCAATCAAAGAACAGGAAGCTGAAATGGAAGTCTGTTGACAGCATCAAGTGGAAATAAGCTCCGAAAACATCAGAAAAGACCTTGGGGATCGAAACTGGAGCCACTGAATGCTCTGAGTGCTACTGAGTGTAAGCAAACATGTATGTTGTATTTAAACGTGTACCTGAAGTCTAGTGCTCCTGTAGATACGTACCAAATCTTTTAACCTATATGAACAATCTCTTCGAATGCTTTCAAGTTCTTCCCAGCACCTTGCATGTGGGCCAGTGGCGCAATGTCTGACTATGGATCAGAAGATTCTAGGTTTGACTCCTGGCTGGCTCGTTGCAGTTTTAGCTTTAAAACCACATGTTCTCTTTCACTGTAAGTTCTGTACCTGACTTTCTAGAGATGTGTATTTCCAAGAAATAGTGAATATATTGGTTAGCCGGGGATAGTGATAGCTCAGTAGGTAGAGTGTTTGCCCCATGATAGCAAGGTTGGGGGTTTAAATCCACCAAATGGCTACCCTGAGATACCCATGAGCAAGGTGCTGCCTTTATACACTGCTCCCTGGGTGCTGGATTGGTAGCTGCCCGCTGCTTCACTGAGTGAATGGGTTAAATGCAGAGGACTAATTTCCAATGGGATTAATAAAGTGTACACAATGTCAAATTATCAAAACATTGATTAAATGTTATTTATTTATTAAAATAAAAATGTACTTATTTATTTAATTGTGTGTTTGTTTATTCAAAACCTTGTACATGTTTAAAACTGTAGATATAAAAACACAGACCAAACAAAATAGTTAATTTTGTTTAAGGTACGATGGACAATGACACAGTTCTGTACACCACCACAGTTTAAATCAAACAATCAATGTGTGATTGTAGTACAGACTTTCAGCTTTAATTTAAGGGTTGTAACAAAGGTGCTGTACTGTATTGTAACTGTTTCGGAATTAGAGCCATTTGTATAAACAGTCCTCCATTTCTAGAGGCTCAAAAATAATTGGACAACTGGCTGACAGGCAGTTTAATAGCCAGGTGAAGCAGTTTCTCTCATTATACTATGACAAATAGGAGATAAATAACCTGCAGGTGATTCAAAGTGTTTAACTTGCATTTGGGAGCTTTTCGTGGAAACCATCAAAAAAAGATCAAAAGAGATGCCGAACGAAATAAAAAAGGTGATCATTAACCAAGAAAACCAAAATAAATCTATCAGAGATAAAAGAAAAACGTTAGAAGCGACCAGCTTAACAATCTAGTTCATTCTTAAAAAGAAAGAATACAGTGGCCAACAAGATCGAAAACCCAGAAAGACCACAAAAGACAACTAAAGTGCGTGATGACAGAATTATTTCCATGGATAAGAAAAACACCTTTACAACATCAAGTCAAGAACACATTCAACGAAGTAGGTGCATCATCGCCAAGAACTAAAAATTCTCATTCATGAATGTAAATACAGAGGCATTTACTTTAACCATAAATCAGAAAAAAAGGCAAACATATTAAAAACACAAATGTAGCTTCCTGATTTGGCACACAGCTATCAGAAGTGTGTGAACCCAGACCTTAGGAAGGAGAAAGTAGTGCATTACAGGTGTTTCTGATTCATTTATCATCGTGTCCCTGTGTCGTGATCATTCTTATGGCCAAAATCATCTTTGCTTATTTGCTCTAAGATCTAATCTCATTCTTAATGACACTTGAATAAAGCTATGCCCAGCTGCCAACTCCAGATGTGCCAATTGTTCATCAAGCATTTGTGCTGTCAGGCGAGTTAGCAGTCATAAAGAAGAAATGTGATCAGTTGTTTCTTGGCTTGGGTAGCGTGGTGCTGCAGTGGTTAGGACAATAACCTCACAGTTAGAAGGTTACTGGCATGTTTTTGTGTTCTCCTTGTGCCTGTGTGGCTTCCTCCCACAGTCCAAAGTCATGCATGTTGGATGTTAGATGAGGGGCTATCTGTCTGTATGTGTTAAGTCTGCGAAGAAAGTGCAGCCTGTCCAGGGTGTACCCAGCTTTTCACCATGTGGCAGCTGGGATAGGTTCCAACCCCATTTTAAAGTTGGATAAGTGGTTAAGAAAACGGATGGATGTTTTTTGGCTGTTTAAAAGTTACTGTTATATTAGATGCAGACTCCAGTTAAGAGTTTTCTGACAAGAGAATCAATTAGAAAAGCTAAACTGTGTGTTCAGCTAAAACAGAGCAAATCATTAATGAAAATAAAGAGAACAGTAATCTGAGCAAATCCACTTCCTTATCAGACGAAATAATGATGCACAACTGAAATACAATTTCAGTGGCACAGTAACTCATGTGTCTTGTGATCCATCACAGTTCACAGGTTCTTGTAAAGTGTAATTTGTAGAAACTGATAAGTTATCTTGCCATTGGTTGGCTGTATTGCACAAACTAATGAGAATTAAAATCCAATGAGAAGTCGAAAAGTCTCTCAAGCAGTCATACCCAGGACAAATTTATTCAGTTCACCACCAAAAGAAAGTGTTTGAGTTCAGGAGTATTTACAACCATAACCAAAAAGTATGGTAAAAATATGTAAACACATCAGCATGTTATACTTGGCAGTGGCCATAATACTGATTTTAGCATAATGGTGATAGAAAGTCCCAAACCACACCTTCCTTATGTGGGATTCACCCATTAGGACCACTCCATCCTTCACCATGACCAATAAGATCACTGTTATAGTTAGTTTTCTTTGTGTCCTTGGGCAAGACACTTCACCTGCCGCCTACTGGTGATGGCCAGAGGGGCCGATGGTGCGATATGGCAGCCTCGCTTCCCAGGGCAGCTGTGGCTACAACTGTAGCTGCCTCCACCAGTGTATGAATGTGAGAGTGAATGAATAGTGGAATTGTAAAGTGCTTTGAGAGTCTCGAAAAGCGCTATATAAATGCAATCCATTATTATTATTTTATTATCTAACCATCTAACAGGATACAAGAGGTATACAAAGCAATGTTTCAAGCTATCATATCAAATGGCATTCAGTGAACTTCTGTCTTTATCATTTTATTCATGCAAAATGTAGCAACGTGCAACCTTAAAGAATTTGGAGCTGTGTTTGGAGTTTATAAAGCTCATTAACGTTGAGCACAGTTTGAGTGAAAGCCCATTAGGTGATCACTGTTTGTAAGTTTCAGTAAAATCTGACCAATACTCAAGGAGGACACAATTCTTGTGATGTGAACGGATGGATCAATGTTCATTTACTCACTTGGTGGGCTGAGACACCAGGGCATCACGGTGTAACCTGTAGCAAGGGAAGCTGTTGAATGAACCCGGCTCCAGAGAAACTCCAGGTATGGTGCTATACTCCTTCTCTACCAGGCCAAACTTCTCCATCATACGGAAACCTGCAGCAGAATCATCACCATTAACACTTTGGTGTAATAATCAATAATCATTGCTAGCACCACTATGTGGGCCATCATGATGTAATTGCAGTCATTATTATTTACTTCCTCTCCAGGGATTTCAGCACAGTGCATGGCCCTATGTGATTGGAATTTGAAACTCTTACCTGCCAACGTGTTACCGCTCATCAAAACAGACGGACAAGCTGAAAGAACAAAACTGAGTCTGTTAGTTCATTCAACATTAGCACAAGTTCTCCTCTCCTCCATTTTTTTCCCTCAGGATACATATCTCCTTTTCTCCCAGCTGAATTTTATTCTGTCCCTCTTCCCTTCTGTCTACCTGTATCCCCATCTGACTTGAACTCATTTTCCTCCCGGCCTCTCTCTCTCTCTGTTTTAAACATGAGCTGGTGTTACTCACTGGCAGTGGCAGCCTCACAGACAAAGGTAATGAGCTGCTCTTCTATTTTCTTCACAGCGTCCAAATCGTCCACAAAAAAGACGTGTCTGTCACTGGGTTTGCTGGCGATATTCACCAGCTCGCCGTAGTCTGCGTCCGCAAACCCAATTGCGAAGATGATGTAGCCTGAGAATGAAATTAAAAAAGAAGACTCATTACAAGCTGGAATTAATTAAGTCCTTTAATCTAACACACTGTTAGTTTTCTTGCCGCAGCAGCGTGAGAGATACAGGACTAAAACAGAGAGGTCGAATGAGGATTTTTTCTGATCTTCTTCCTGGACTCTAACCACACACGCTCATTATAACAACATTACATATCTCACCGACTGTCACAGACTCATAGTTTAGGGCCAGAGTAAGTCATCGTTCACTGCATTTCAGGATTAATGACATAAATACCCACCCTCCACCTGCATCTCCTTGGACACTTTGTTGACGTCGTCTTGTGAACGTCCATCGGTCAGAACGACCAGGACTTTGGGAACGCCCCTTCTGGCTCCCGCCTCTGAGGTGAAAATAGACTCCTTCACATGTTTGATGGCTCTACCTAACAAGAGACAAACCAGAAGCAGCATAAAGCAGAAAACTCACACACATGTTTTCGTTTTGTTACATTACACAAATGAAGCACGGTTCAGGCAAAGCAGTGAAGTCACACTTGTTCCCGGCCAGATGGCACCAGTAGCCTTCAGTAAACTTCCCAGTCATCAACTTAGTCAAAATGTTTAAACGTTTTTTGAACATTTGTGTGTATAAGTTACAATTAAATACAAGTTTGAAATCATTTTCAAATCATTTCACTTTTTCCCCAAAATGTTTTCTTCCTCTCGGTTCCTGTAGATAGTGTTTAATACCGTTGCTGACCACTTTTAACACCTCTCTTTAGATTTGTAGCTTCATATTTTCACATTTTGGAGCAGTCATTTTATCATCAATCATGTTTCCCAAGCGAGGCTCGATGCTGATAAATGTTTTGGCAAATGAAAGCTATTGGAACCACGGATGTCATCTCTAATCATCTCAAATTCTCTTCCCCACATCAATCAAAGAGGTGAAACCATGTGACCTTTGATGCAATTTTAATGGACCTCCTAATTTATTATTCCACTGACATTAATAAAATACATTACTGACTCCATAATTATCAGACAAGTGACCCAAAAGCCCCTGAAATTAGATTTAAGCTGAGCGATTAGCATTTAGAAAAAAAAAGAAAAGCCAGAAAACAACTTGTGACTCGTGTATCTCAATGACACCCAAAGACAGAAAGATAGACAACGTCACAATGTGGTTTACAGCATGCTATCAAAAAAAATTAAAAGTCACTTGCTAATGGATGTAATCAGTCAATAAAATCTGTCTAGACAGTTTTAAAAGGTTTCAGGAGCCACCCACAGCAAAGCAACTGAGGGGATTTCTGTGCACACCTGTCAGTGAATTTAATGGTGATTTATGTGCATCACTGTGCTTTAAGCACCTCGAAAAGTTATGCAAAATAAAATTCAAAACAGCAGAAAAACTTTGTAGCACCTACAGCACATTTTTCTTTATAATTTTTCCTTCAGGAAGCTCCTTCTGCTGCCATCAGGTAAAAGCAGCGAAAAAGAGTAGGTGACGGATGGTCATCTAAATAAAAGAGAAACTTTTACGTTTTTTTTTTTTCATTTATCACAAATGAATGCATACAGAGCACCAACAATAAGTCTAATCAGTCATACATTGGTAGGTAGTTTCTATTTAACTCCATCATTTGCATTTTGTCCATTATAATTTGCTGGAAATGATTAGTTGAGCTGTGCTAAATGTTGCTCATATCCAGATGACCTTTTCACAATAAAAAAACCCCATCAGTCCTTCTCTGTCCTCTTACACTCTCATCTCTCACTTCTCATGTGTTTCCAGGAGTTATAACAAGAGGTGCAGACTCAGGAAACTTTGCACTAAAACCAGTGTTTTAGTGCAAATGGCCCGCCCATACATGGCCCGCCCATTAACTGATACTGCTAAACACTGGTATTAATTCTTCTATGTGTGCATGATGTCTTTCAATTTTTAACCACACTCCACATCATATCTTCACTTTCTCCTCTTTGTTTTTGTTTTTTTTGAGAGTGAGCTGTCTCTGATGAAAAATGATAGAGTGCTTGGCCTGTAAAGTGTTTTGATGTCAGATATCTGCCAGTGCTACATCTGTTTCTACACTGTCTTCTCTTCGTGATGGGTGAGACAGCAGCTAGCCAGGCATGAAGTGACACACTGGACAGAGTGGGAAAGAAGGAAAATGAGACAGGGGAGGGGCTAAGTGGATCGTTGAGGATAGGAAAGAAGACAGAAGAGTGGATCCAGATGGGGAGAGCAAGTTAAAAAAAAGTGATAAAAAAATTATTGCAAAACCAAATCATGTCAGGACAGCTTGAGTTGGAAAGCCCATCATCAATCAGCGATTCATTATTTTGAGTGTGTTTGTGTAATCTGTGTCATTTTACATTTGTTCTGGTGTCTGGCAGTTTACCAGCTTTGTTGCTGTCACTCAGAAAGAGAAACAATATGGGAAAACAAAAGATGCTTAAATGTTTTAAAATTCAAAGGCTTCATGCAAAAAAAAAAGAAGAAAAAAACAGAAAAAAGTTATATTGCAGTAGGAAACGCTCCCTCCCTGTTCTTTTGTGGCTGTAGGTGGAGGCTGTAATGTTCCCTCTGGAGTATCATAAATGGACAGAGCCATTAAATCCTCTAATCTTTAAAAAGTTACAGTAAGCTCATGAGAGTACTTAAAATTTTAATCAGGGTCATGAAAAGCATTATTGAACATATACAAAGGCTTTAGAAAGGGTTTTATTGGTTTCACTGGTTTGACTAATGTACTGGTGGAATGAGTTTTATAGTCACCGAAACTCATTCATACACTAATTCTGAATTCATAAAGGAGTCATAAACCTAGATGAATTGAGTGAGGGTCCCAGAACACTGCATTAATACAGATGAAGAAGGGTGCTTTCTTAAAAAAAAGTCACACCCTTACTAATATAATGTATGACTGGCCATTTTATTAGGTATGCCTGATCAATTTAATAAAAATGTTTAATCAACCAATCACACTGCAGCAACCCAATGCATTTAGCCTTTTGTCAACAGATCTTAGAGAAGAGGTTCTCAGAGTGAGTGAAGCCATTGCAGGGGGGGGGGGGGGGGGGGGGGGCTGTAGAAAAAAAAGAAAAAAGAAAAAAAATGCTTGGACGCTGCTAGCATAATGGACAGTTTTTTTTTTAAGGGGCTCCCATGCAAAGGCAAAGCATAAAGAGAAGCGTTGCTAAATATGCTTCCAAACCAACTTCCTTCCAAGCCAGAGACTAGAACATATGATGAAGCATATCTTGCCTTGGGCTTCACCTCCACAACAGCTGTCGTTCCAAGGTAGGTTTCCCCTGTGTCGGGAGCACACACTGGGCTCTCCAAATCAAATTCTTGATTTTTAGTTCACAAACACTTCTTATAAGACTAACTACTCCTGCAACTGAAGATTTTCTTGTAAAGGAAAGGGGGGCCTAGCAAAACAAGTTTAGGAACCACTGGCTTAGATGACTTGCTAAAGTTCAAACTGAGCATCTGAATGGCAAACAAAAGTGATTTAAGTGACTATGAACATGCCATTGTTGTTGCATACTACATACTTCAGTACGCAGTATGTTGCTGCATAACCAACCCCAAAGCTTACAGAGAACGGTCCAAAACAGCAAAAATATCCAGGGAGCAGTTCTCTGGGTGAAAATGCCATGTTGATGACAGAGGTCAGAGAAAAATGACCAGACTTCTTCCAGATGATGACAGAGGTCCAAAGTAACTCAAACAACCAATCATTAGAATGCAAAGGTGCATCTCTGAATGAACAACACATTGAACCTTGAAACAGATTGGCTACAGCCGCAGAAGACCACATCTTTGGCTACTAAACACAGGAAATCAGGCTACAATTCACCAAAACTGAACAACAGAAAATTGGAAAAAAACATTGCTAGGTCTGATAAGTCTCAATGTCCACTATGACATTAGGATGGTAGAGTCAGAATTTGGCATGAAAGGATGAATGCATCCTGCCTTGTATCAACAGTTCAGGCTGCTGGTGTAATGGTGTGAGAAAAAGTTTCTCGGCATACTTGTGGCCCCTTAGTACCAACTGAGCATCATTTAAACACCACACCTGTCTAGGGTTGTTGCTGACTTTCTGACTACAGCGTACCCATCTTCTGATGTCCGCTTACAGCACAATAACGCAACATGTCAGAGAGCTCAATCATCTGAAACTGGTTTCTTGAACATGATAATGAGTTCACTCTACTTAAATGGCCTGTACAGTCATCAGATCTCAATCCAATAGAGCACTTTTGTGTTGTGGTGCAATGGGAGATTCACATCACAGGTGTGCAGCTGACAAACCTGTAGTAACTGTATAATGTTATCATGTAAATATGAAGCAAAATCTCTTAGCAATGTTTCCAGCACCTTGTTGTATCTGTGCCATGAAGAATTAAGGCACTTCTGTAGTAAAGGGGTCCAACCTGGTACCATCAAGGTGTCCCTAATAAAGTGACCAGTGCGTGTATCGCTAAATAGCTGAAAATCAAAAGTAACACATGCCGTGTCTCCTTAATACATGCACATAACTACGCACTTTTACATTTGCTCACAAGAAGCTACAGAAACACAATTTGCCACGTGTATACTGTACTGCCAATCAGCTCCAGGGATTAACACAATTACTTGTATACAGCAAAAAATACATTTAAAAAAATCTCAACACACACAGTGTACTCATGTACATTGTGTATACAGGGATAAAGACTAATGCAGCTATATCTATGTTACATCAATCATTGACTAAGCCAGCCAGAGGCTCAACAACTTGTTAATGAAATGCGTAGTGACAAACAAAATCCCAGAATATAAGCCTCAGCGTGCTCTCTCTCTAACTTGTATCAGAGCGTACTGATGCTGGAACAGAAACCGACTATACAGTCTAAAAGGATGCAGCATCATTTACATATTGTTTATGAAATGGGTATATAGAAAAGGCTTTGCACTACAGGTTTGATCAGAATATGAATAAGTAGCTGTCGGATCTTCTTAAGCAAAAACCTTTGCAGGCCTTCAAACAAGAAACTCAATCCATGTTGCTACAGAAACAGCTCTGCACTCTCAACCAACTGTGTGAGGTAAGGAGGCAGAACTATTTCTCAGAATTAATAAAGATGACAGACTGAACTTATACCTAAAAAAGATTCCATCTTTGGAAATCATACCGTAAACAAGTACACTTCCGAGCACATTTCTTCTACTCCAAAGGTCATAGGACGGCGATATAAAGTGAGCAAACCACTTACAGTAAACATAAAAGGGCATTAACACTGCAGGGGTTCTTGCTGGCTAGCTGTTGTATTCACACAGATAGCCAGAGGCTAAAGGTTTAAAAGGAATAAAAGTACATATTTTGGGGGGCTTTGGACACAATGAGGGTCCCTAATGGGGCCTTTGAGGAGAATCTGAGGTTTGGAAAAAAATGAAAAGGGAATAGTTTGGGTTTGGAGAGCAAACAGAACTTATGGATTGTATTGCAAGCCTCGGTTTTGAAAGCCAGAGGAACTGCTGACCCTTCCCTCAACGAACCAGAGGAGCAAAATGTACTGTAAGGAAGGGGAATTGGGTTTTGCACTTTAGGCAATTTAGGCCTTTTCATTTTGTAACATTCTCTGTCCAAAATTCATTCAGCAGCATATCAACCCTGAGAAACACAGTCAGTCCTAAAAGACTATCCTCAGTGACAAGAGGAATAAGGATTTCTGCTGCCGACTGTCAGGCCCCCGCATACTTCTGATCCCAACACACTGTAGCAATTCTAGGATTATATATGAAGTGAAAGAAGACACTGAGAAAGTGTAAATCTACAGATTATCTATGGCAAGGGCACCTAAAGCACCAAATAAACAACCAAATAAAAAAAACTGAGAATAAAGGAAAAACACAGAGGGTAGTAAATAAAAGCTAAGACCAGAAAAAGTACAAAACTAAACACATAAGAAATCCAGTGAACAAATACCAAATGATAACCAATGCTACAAAACTCAAGCAACAGACAAAACTTCATAAAAGAGCAACCGGGGAGGATAAAAAAAAACACAAGGAACCAAATATAACGAACACTAACTGAATTTCAAAGAGTAACAGAAACACAACTAAAAGCAAGAACCATGACCTCACAAAAAAGAAAACAAGAGCAACAAAACTCAAACCCTGAGTCCAAGAGTGATTCAAGTAAACTGAACATACCTGTGTAATTAAAACAGATTCATTATGTTTTAGAAGCTATATTATGAATATTGGATCACAGAGTACCCCGCGTTTCATCCTAAGACAGCTGGATAGGCTCCAGCGCCCCCGCGACCCTGACAAGGATAAGCAGAAGAGAATGGATGGATGGATGGATCACAGAGGAGAAACCATAGAAGAAGCACCATTAAACCAAACAGAGACATACTCTTCACCTTTGTCATTGTAAAAAAGCACAATACAAGTATTAGATATACTATGCATATTCTATTATTCTTTTTCTATATGAAATATGTAAAAAGTATAAAAATCAAGTTAAAAATAAAATACATGCTGTGTTGGTGTCTTAGACGAAGTAAAAACAGCCTGAATAACTCACAGTGTAGCTGAGCTGCTGAGGAATAGTTTTACTGTGCTGGCTCCAGTTATGTGTGCGTTTGTGTGTTTGTGTGTGAGACAAAGAGATCAGGGTTGGAGATAGACTAGTGAGTCTGTGAGCATTAGCTTAACCTTGTGTGAACCAACTGACTCCTACTTTTTATTGTGTGGTGAAGATTAAATTTCATGGTTTATTTTCCGCTCCGCAGTAGACCACATGCACTCATATACACATTGCCCTGTCAGCTAAAACACCACCTGTTTTCACCTGTTAAACTATAATTGGGAAGCTGGACCAAAGAGAACATTTAGGAAGAGGAGACAAATGAAAGAGGGATGGGATGAAACAAAGCGGCCAAGAAGCAATGCCGAGAAGAACGCTTGAAAGGAAGAAGAAGAGAAAAGGAACAAAGATCAGCAACAAAGAAAGAGAGTAGAGGAAAACACATGTAGGAAGACTAGTGGAATCGGCTCTGTATCACACAGGTATAGCTCAAGGACACAATTACTGTGTGCAGACACTGAGCCCTGACCCAAACTTTAGCAGAGGGAAAGCGCTCTGAACGACCAGCATTACCTGCACAGTCACATACCACATCGAGTTAATGGCTTTCACCTTGTGTAGACTAACGCAGCGGGACATTTCAACATCAGTTTTACAATAGATTCATCATCCGTAGTGTTTGTTATGCATACTGACAATGAAGCAGGAGTGGTACAATATACCAACATGGACAGAATACTGATTTGATGTTAATGACGCACATTTGATACGAATGAAACTAGTCAAGTTATTTGTACACGCGTGTATTATAGTTATACGCACTGCTCAAAAAATAAATAAAGGACAACTTTATTTAAAAACACATCAGATATCAAGCGGTAAAAAAATCATGCTGATATCTGTACTGATATGGACTGAGTAATGTGTTTGAAACAAAAGGAAGCTACATTATATGATGGGAATGAAAATTAGCTACTTGCAGAGCGCTGAATTAGAAGGAAGCCAGAAAATCAAAGTGAAAAAAGAAGGAAACATAGACCCAAACATAGAGTCACTAAACATAGATTCACAGAGGTGTTCTGCTAGATTTAGGTCAGGTGAGCATGCAGGTCAGTCAGTGGTATTGATTCTTTCATCCTCCAGACACCGCCTGCATACTCGCCACATAAGGCCGGGCATTACACCTGGGGGAACCAGTACCCACTGCACCACCATAGGGTGTGATAATGAGTCCAAGAATTTAAGCCCAATACCTAATAGCAGTCAGGGTGCTATTGCCTAGCCTGTAGAGGTCTGTTGTATTCCTCCATGGATACGCCTCCGCAAACCATCACCGACGCACCACCCAAACAGTCAGGCTGAACGATGTTACAGAGCCTGTCACTTCTGGTATTCTATTGCAAATGCCACGAAGGGCTGGGCAGTGAGGGCAGGCAGTTCCTGGAGGATGAAGAAATTGATACCACTCACTTGCCCCCATGCTTGCCTGACCTAAATCCAATAGAACACCTCTGGGACATCATTTTTCAATCCATCCAAACCCCAAGGTTGCACCTAACAGTCCAGGAGTTCAGTGATGCCCTGGTCCAGACCTGGGAGAAGATACTCCGAGACACCATCCATCTTATTAGGAGCATGCCCAGACGTTGCCAGTCGTGCTTAGAAGCACATACACACTACTGAGTACCATTTTGAGTTGCTGCAAGGAAATTCCCTCAGAATGGACTAGCATCACTTTTTCACTTTGATTTTCAGGTTGCCTTTGAATTAGGCCCTCTGTAGGTTCATCATTTAAATTTTTTATCAAAACAATTTGGCATCCTTTTATTCCTAAAACATTATCCAGGCCATAAAGCATGATTTTTCTCTTTTTCATCTGTGTTAAATTTTTGAGCAGTGTACTAACATACATTATAATGAAATTGTCCTGCTAATAAATGGAGCTAAACAAAGGGAATTGCAGTAACTATCACCACTATAATCCTGCCATTGTGCTGTTCTAACCTGTCTTAGTGTTTCCTCCTTTATAGCTGATTCTCTGAATAGCCTCCAGCAGTGCTTCTTTGTTGCTATGAGAACTCAGCTGGAATTCGGTCCGAGCATCGTCGCTGAACTGAGCAACGGCCACCTGGAGAGAGACAGAGACACATGTCAAATAAAATTATGCAAATTTAAAGTGCCGTTTGCCTGAGCCAGTTTGGGTTTAAACTCCGTATAAAGGGAGAATTTAGAAAATAGTAAAATTCTGTCATCATCTGTTCACAGTCATGTCATTCATGATACTGCCACAAAGGGTTTTCAGGGTAGTTTCAGCCTCACCCCATAGTACAAAAAACCTAAATTACACACAAAAAAAGCTTATCTGGCATTAGTCAAGTGATATGAAGCCAAATGATTGCGATCTTGGTCAAACAACCTAATATCCACGTCATTATCACCAACACTCTCTGAATTTTTTCTGGACATTAACAACAGTATCAAACAGATATTGCTATTGTTCACTGATGGTAATTGTGTAATTACATAAATTGGGGTGCGACAAAATAGCCCCACAAAGCGAATGTAGTGCAGATGGGTTTGTCTGTACATAATGCACAAGAGGCCTGAATATACAATTCACAGTTTAAGATTATAGCTTTATAGACGGGGCACAGTTATCACCTTTTTTTCATCTGGTCCTTCGTGGTGTATTTAATATTTTTCACACTAAGAAACACTCATGATGCAAAAAGGGAATAATGCAACTTTTTCTACAAGCATAGGGGAAACTTAGGAATACATGCGCTGTAATCAGTCTAATATCCATACTCTAAGAGCGTCGGACAACTGTCATTACCTCCAGACTGCTAATGGTGCTGTTGTTGGCTTTGGTCAGCCTACATTACCCAGCCAACTCCTCTTTATTGTGCAGCCAACTTTCTCACATTACAGCCAGTGCTCTGATGCTGGTAGCCTACTGCCAGAAGGTTATGGGGCACAGCGAGGCTAGTGAACTCCTTAACAGCAGACATTACACAAATGAAACAAAAGGGTTTAGCAAGCACCTCTACAGTGTGATAAATGAACCAGCTGAGGTTTGCTGACATAGTGGGGGCCATGCAGGACAGAAGCGCAAATAAATGAGTTCACAGTGACAACAGGGAGCAACAGCCCCGAGTTAGAGCTTAGCATTACTATTGATGGACCTGATAAATGGGAGATAGTCTGAGGGAGTGAAGGTGGTAATATCCCCCGTGGTAACATGAGTCAAACTTTTGCTGTTAGAATCACGTTGACAGAGAACCACTCACTGTTTATACCAGCTTTAATGCATCTGTACTCAACTTATTAAAATCACCATTTCTGCAGGAAAAGTATTGTTTTCTGGAACGGTGGCTGCAAATGAGTGGAGTTAACTCAATACCGCTCAGCAACAAGAGGTCATTCCAGAAAGTAAAGATTGACTCACGGGGAGTTTAAAGTTTCTTCTCACTTTCCCAAACTTTTCAACAGATGTAAAGCTTTGGTCCTGCTGATTTATCAGGGGGCTTTCAGGGTAGTGGTTGGCTCCAGAGCGTCCTTCTAATATCAATGAATGCCAGTGTCAGCACCTTTCTTTCCTAAACAATAAATGATCCGAAGGATGTGGACTAAACTCAAATGATCTAAGATACATTATATGGGTAAAATTTCTGTTCTAATCAAATTTCAGTGGCTAACTTTGAAACAAAGAAAACAGTAGGTTACAGAAACTAAGTGGCTTTTCGATAAGTCCCCTCCATCCTCTCATTATCAGCATCCAAGCTCCTTTATTTTACTCTCCGCTGAATGTTAGTCTAGCTTCAGCAGATCCTAAAGCAAAAATTAAAAATAGCTTTTCTTTCTCTTTTTGGTGACTGGCTATTGGTGAAATTGGCTGCAGTTCATAATGGCTGGAGGATGAGGTAATTCGCTAGAGCGGCAGGGGGTTGTAATCTATCTTTTTGCAGGGATTAACACCCGCATACACATAATTCTCTCGTCTGTGAACGAGTTCCTAACCCTCAGATTATACTCAGATATGCAATTAAGTTATTCCCTCATTATTATGGTTTTGAGTACGGCTACATTTGGCTGGAGCCCCACTGTCTGCTATACATCATATTTCCCATGAGGAAAAATTCTTAAACAAAGAAAATAAATTGCAAAGAGACTGAAAGGAAATGAAAAGCCTTAGGGACAATTTGGATTTCTGTTGGTTAAACTGTGTAAACTGGCAAAACGGTAATTTTCACTAGACACAGGAATTTAGACTAGACACAACAACCACTAACAGTCCTAAATGTGAATCCAAGCCCTGCACAGAGTCTCACTTCACTGTGAGTCAGAGCGAGGCGGTCAAGACAGCATGACGTTTTAATCCATAAATCTTCCTTTCCCATGTAATGACAGATTTTTGGGGAAAACTGGTATGAATGAGTAAAACGAGATAAGTTCACTAAGAATGCTGTCATGTGACTGACCTGGGTGCCATCTTGTCCAATCAGATCCAGCGATCCCATGGTGCTGTAGAGGAAACGTGTAATCTTCATGAAGTTGTCGTCTCCGATGGACCAGGAGCCGTCGACCAGGAACGCCAGGTCAGCCTTGGCCTCCTTACATACTTCAGACAGATAAGGGAGGGGTTTAGATTTAGTCAGCACAACACTTTGTGTCTACACAAAAAAATAATTTCACACAGTGTGAATGTCAGCAGAGGACAAAGCGTAAGTGGAATATTAACTGGCTGCCTAATATATTCAGACTCAGAGTAAATATGCAAAGTATGAAGCTCTGCAAATATACATCTGCTGGAAAAGGGTAAATATGCAAAGACTAGGTCTTCAGAGCAATCTGCCAACTGTGGAGTTCATAAGATTAAAGGTATGGTGCTCACACATTTTTAAACTCTGATTTTTCTGAACACAAAATCATCTCTATCCTGTCTGGTTGTGCCGCTCTTATATATCCACGGCCCTGCAGCGACGTTTCCCTCTTTTATTTGTCTCAGGTTTCTTGATGACTCCCAGCAGCCTTTTCATCACTGCTGTAAAGTTGTTTTGTGGTTTTAACAAGTCTGCAACCTCCAAGTCTTTGCTAAATTTCTAACCTTGTTTATGACCATGTCAGTATCCATAAATTCCAATGCAACAAAGGAGAGGAGAAAACTTCAATGTTAGAGAGGATTGTTTGTGTTTCCTGTCTGCGTTGCCATCTGTCTTGAACATTTGACCATTTTCAGTAAATTTTCTTTCTATCTCTTCATGCGGCATAACTTTGTTTCTTTGTCTTCTCCCTCCTACGTAGAACAAAAACACGGTCCTTGTGTTCTGTTTCTCCCATCTTTGCAGTTCTGTCCCGAATAAAGGTTGCCTGTCATTACAGATGGAGGCACTGGTCTGACAAAGGTCAGAAACTTAGACAGAAGCGCTTCCAGGCGGGCTCAGCAGGTGTGTCTTTCACTTTTGTGGACCTCGTGTTGCGGTGCGACCTTTTACCTGAGCTCATCAGACAGGAACAGAGGAGGACGAAGCCTGTCTGGGTAGTAGGTGAAAGGGTGGTGGACTCAAACCCCTTCGTTACTTGAGCTTTCGATTTAAAAAAACATTTGAAAAACATTTTTGCTTGTCCTAACTCATGAGTCATTCACAACCCTGTTTAGAAAAGAAAGAAAGAAGCTGTGTGCTAATAAAGACTGAATTGCAAATCGTGTTTATTAACTTGAAAGCATCAAAAAGAGAAAACAAAAGTTGAACTTGATTAATTTCTTCAGATTAACACTGAAATTATAGTTTTGGAGCAACACATGCTGCTCTCCAGATGACTTTTTTTGAGCTTTGTCAAGTGTGCTAAATCGGCATGTATTACAACAGCATGGCTCTTTAATAAAACAGCCCAAAGCTAAACTGGCATGTCAGCTGTAGAGACCTGTCACCTAATAAAAGAGCGTACAAAATCCTATATTAAGTATGGCTTTATAAGCATTTTGCATAAGAACAGAGGAATTAGGCTCCTTACTCTCCAAAGGCTCAAGTGTTATTAAAAAGTTAGTGACATCATATTCATTATTGGCCTTTTTAAAATGGTTCAAATGCCTTAATTTGACATGCTCTCTTTTTTAATGTATTAAAATAGATATAGTGCTAGGATTGGATGTGTTTTATTACATAGATTGTAGTTTGAATTTATCAAGAACAGCTGAGGCTCATTTTCTAAATTTTACTTAGTGATTGATCCAGTGAAGAGAAACTTCACAGGTATCATAACTTGCTGGTCAGCGGTGAGTCAAGTGTACCCTGCATGATTTGAGGAGAAATAAAGCTGAGTAAGAGTGATCAGATTAGCCTAGCTGAGCCTGTGGTAATATGATAAGAGGTTACTTTTCTTCATTTTGGTGTTAGCTGCAGCAGAATCAGTATATTTCACATAATTAAGTCATTGTGGAATAAAAATGTCTGAGATTTTCCTTTAGCACACCCTAAATTTACAAGCCGACTCTCCAAATTTCCTTATGATTTACTGTGTATGTTCAGTTTCAGTACCACAGCAGAGCGGTATAGCACGTTGGGGACTGTGCCTTCTTCTTTCGTGCCTCCGTCTCCCTAGCATCCTCCTCTGTCACACCATCTGCACGCCCTCAATCACTACTTTCTCTTTGGTATTTCTCTTTTCCTCTCCTCTGGCAGCTCAATCTTTAGCATCATTTTCCCAATATATCCACTAAACACACTCTTCTGTCTCACATTCATTTTCCTAAGTTGCTTCAGTCGCATTTTACCTGCACACACAGGCAAAATAAGTTCAGATAAGAAGTTTAGTCAGTTTTACAGAACGCACATGTTTTTGTATGTAAACAAACTATTGAGAAGGAATGTATTGGCCATTTTTGTTTTTCAAAGTACACAATGAATACACCAGGTGGGAATAAGGAACAGAAATAAGATGGATGTCATATTTCCTCTAAAAAGACATAATATGTCAACTGCAAGGATTATCCACCACATTGAACATAAGAGTATTAAAAGCTTCATCTCACCCTCTTTGGCTGGTGGGATTGTGGGTGGGGGCTCCGTAGTGGGTGGTTCAGTCGGCGCCTGAGTGGGTGCTGCAACTGGAAGCACGCACAAACACACACAGAGACACAGAGATAGAAGGCAAGGTCATCAATCATGACGACAGTGACAAGTGGCACCATCAATGGGGTCTACATGCAGACCGCAAACACACACTTGTGCATGAGCACACAAACACAGCTGGCACACTGAGACATAGCAGTGGTCTGTTTCTATTAACCTTTCCTCCAGCGATTGAGCTCTGGACCTTTACAGAAAAAACGATTTCTAATGCAATCTGTAGATACTGTACATAAGCAAAACAGCTTCTGTGTTTTATTGAGTTTGTCTTTTGCTCCATTTTGGAATTATTTCAGATTTGAACTTTCTAAATTGCTTCTATACATCCTAAATTGGGGACAGCACAAGTGATTTTTTTTTTATCAGTCTAGCATCTATTGTCTGTAAGACTCAAAAACAGCCCCAAGTTAAAGTCTGTGCCTCGGTGTCAGATTACTTACTTTGGAGAAAGTTCTGTCAAACCAGAGAGCAGTACAGTGAATCATCTCGGAGAGATTTGCTACTGCGCAAAGAAGCGACACACACTTTGTAAAACTGGATGAGATTATCTCAACAAATGTTTCTTCGGCTTCGGCACCACACCGCTGTGGTGACAAAACAAAGATATGTAGCCTGCTTGAGAATATCTGCTTGATTGACGCAGCTGTCACTGAATGATAAACAGTGAGGAGTGAAATTCGTGCCTTCGTTACCTGACGCTGTTTCTTGCTTTTATTGTGTCTTTTCACCCTTTGAGCTTTATCGGTTGTTTACAGACTTACACAGATGATATGGAAAGGTGGCTGTTGGCTGTGTGTAAAAGCAACAAGTACAATTTCAAGTACTGAACTTAATATAATTATGACAATTTGTAGTCGATGCTTCTCTTTGCTGTGGCTGACAGCTAAAAGTTTTGATGCACAGACACACTCGTATTAATTACATTTACAGTGAATACATCAGTGAAATTTCACTTGTCTATAGACCTTCAACTATTTCTAAAACCAAACAGATTAAGTCATCCAACAGATGTCTTGCTACATAGCAATGTGAATATGAGAACATATCTATCTATTCATTTTTTTGGTATTCCTGGTTTTTACACCAGTCTTCTTGATCCCAGGAGCTGTGTGGTTCACCTCACCTCATTAACAGACCAATGAACTGCACAAACACGATATGTTTTCCGAGAGTGCAACCGAGCAAATTAAAGAAAACCTAAGCTACGAGATGTGCGACGAGATGGCTACAGGGTGCAAAGAGGGAAAAATATACATAAGATGGAGACGTAAAGGATTAACTGATTACATTAGATGAGAAATGAGTAAAAAAGAAATAAGAATAAAACTTGCAACCCCTTTAAAAATGTTCACGATAAATAGAAATGAATGAAATGATCGACAGCTTTGACATAAAACAAACATAAACCCAGCATACGTGTCATGTCAGTGATGGAGACGGAGGGTCCCTCCGTTTCTTGTATTTGCGCGTGAACGCTGATCTGGTATTGGCTACTAGGAGTGAGGTCGTAAAAGCAGTGTCGGGAAGCTCCACCTCCCAGCCTCACTTCCTGTCTCTGACCATCTGCAAGGCAACAAGAAATAAAAGAGCTGATTTAGAGTGATTAAAATTCCCAGTAAAAGTCATGCACGCCAAACAGACTGAAATCGCCTGGAGATGCTTTTTAGACGAACTTTTACAAAAGACACACCTTCATTTTCCTCTGTGTTCTCAATGAAAATCTAAGATAATATTAATAATGTATTTTCTAGCAGATTAGGGTAAATATAATCAGATTTGAGTCCGGTTTAAGGCTCTGATGAAGCTCAATGTTTTGTTGACTTTACAGAATTAACTGTGATGCATCAAAATGATTCATTCTCAGGCATCTTTTTCATGATGAAAGCACAACACACACACACACACACACACACACATACACTGGTTGAGAATCCGCCACATGTGCCGCTTTCACTTCACCAAAAAGGTAAGCGAGAAAGTTTTCAAAAAGTGTGGGAAAACATCTTAAATCAACTGAAAATCAAAATAAATCACGTTATTGAGCTCTTTTGTCTTCTCTTGACAATTCCCCCTGGATTGCAGACTGCAAACACGTACTTTGTAGTGTCTGTTTTGACGGGCTGCAGAGCGAGAGGATCACAGAGAAGAAAAGACATGAGAATTTATGTTGGCAGCCCAAAAGGTACAAACTGGAAACTCGCGTATACAGTACACACTCTAATGGCTGCCATTTGTCAGTTTCATTTAGTCTAATTTTATTTCCTAATGTGTCTCTCATCTTGGAGGTTGACAAATTAGCTCCTCCTCCACGCAGGAAGCAGCCATAGATAATAAAGTTTAGGGAAACAGCTGTCACCGAGGCTCCACGCGTTTCCATCCGAGAAGGTGTTTAAGCAGCTGGCTGGCTCTGCGTGGATTAAAGTAAATCTCTAAACTTTCGACTTCAACATCCCACCGCTACTCAGGCAGGAGAGGGAGAGAGAGACAAAGACAAATCGAAAAGTTCGCGAGGAAGACGGGAGAGAAATCTCCCTCCTTCCTGCTGTCTTCTTCCCTCGAAAGGCAATGAAATGCGTGCACAAATCACACGCCGAATTTGTTCGTGTCTCTAATACATTTATCAGCCAACGCTAGCTTCCAATTTAGTTTAATCAACAGCCACGAACCTGAACGCCGTCGGAAAAATCTATTTTAAAGCAGAGCCAAGATCTGATATACATACACAGTGCATTCCTGTTATTCAGTTTAATTTTAATAAAGCTGCATTCAATTTTGTTGCTGTGCTGTCATTGCTTTGATGTTGTGCACACTGCCTTGCTTGCACACCAAAGCAAATCAAGATCATTGGTAATGGTATTAGTCACACCTGCGGTTTCTTTCCCATGGCAAATCAAATGGGTGGAACCCAGAGCTCATTTACCAACTACCAATCTCACTGAACGGCAATCAAGGAATAAATGACAGGATATTTTCAGGCTTAATGTAAACCCATGAAGCACATACGGTAGTCCAACCTGCCTGCTACAATATGTTTTGATTTTTACTGCACTGATATTTGAAAAATAACCCTGTGGACTAAGCAGTGATTCAGGCATTACTTGCCTACACTAACAAATTATTTTGAGGATGACCACAAATCTATACAGCAATTTCTACATGATAGCCATCTCTGAAAAATATCAGGAGGGCTTTAGATTTTATATGAACTTGTGCTGCCCAGCTGATAGCCCCCTGAGGACGAATAAAAATAAAGCTCCGACTTGAAATTGTTCACTGTGATAGGATGAGTTCCAAACTTCTCGGTCAACACAACGTGGGTTTTATATTTTTGTCAAACTATCACAAAGCTGGGGTTAAACACAGCTTTTTTCCTTGGCTGATTCTATTTAACTAAAACATATTTTTCCACTTTCTCCTTTTTGTGCGCCCTCCTCCCTTTGCTTCAACCCCCTTTCTTCCTCCAGCTCCCTTTTTCCATTGATTAATAAGGTGATCTGTGTATTAAACAGCGTCTAAAGGTCACATTCTGTGTCTTTCCTGGTCTCATTTCTGCTGCGATGACATGCGCGATTCTCAAAGCAGTTTCCTCCCATGTCATTTATCGAGCATATCATATCTCCCCTTCCCTTCTGCAAATAGCAAGATTTATGATGATCCCTCACAGCAGAAACCAGTGCCATGTGAGAATGAAACAAATATATATAACACTTATTTCCCCAGTTGCTCATATCAATATAAATCAAAATGAATGTGAAAGGTACCCGTAACCAGTACACGTGTCCTGAGCTGACTGGTCTTTGTGTTAATAATAAACAGAGGAGACATTTTCACGAGGATACTGCAAACCTTTGAGGACACACATTCAAAAGGTCGGAGCCTGAATCCAGCTGCGTCACCACATAGCACAACTCTAGTAAAGAGTTTGATTTACTGACTGAACTGTATTCCAGATACTTAACTGGCAAAAATATTGTTTCTCACATGTTGGGACAACTGGGGGGTGCACAGTAAAAATGTACGTATTGACTATGTGTCTCTGCAGAGAACTCCTGCTTGT
This sequence comes from Simochromis diagramma, assembly GCF_900408965.1. Lineage (NCBI taxonomy): Eukaryota > Metazoa > Chordata > Actinopteri > Cichliformes > Cichlidae > Simochromis > Simochromis diagramma. The sequence continues at coordinate 3,572,429 of NW_024387423.1, read as the reverse complement.
TTCTGGAATGAAGTTTTACTACAGCAAAGGTGAGGTGGGGTTCAGACCATATTTCAGCAAGGTGGTGAATTTATAAGTTCACAGCTGGCAGGACAGAGTGAGCAGCTTGTAACAGGTCAAATTACCAATGGACTAAATTAAAATAATTACACTTTTCACAGATACAAGTATATGCCAGTATACAACATAATTAAGGTCTCAGTCACACAGGTCTGGAGACGAGTCGGCAACCATCCGATTGCATGATGTTGCTGGCTGCTGCTGTTAAGTCATCCCATTCCAACACGTTCTCATCCCAAAACGTAACGTACGACGCTATGTGACAAATTCTCGGTATGTTACGCTCTCGGAAACATGAGAACAGTTTGGAATTAATCTACACATGTATATTTATTTTACTTCCTCATCATTAATCACTTTGGAAAACACTATCTAAGCCGATTAAGACTGTGGTTAAGGTTAGGATTAAGGTTAGGGTTAGAGCTGGAATACACGGCTGGAATGTGTGTTACTGCCGGGAGCGTCATTCTGTTAGACTCCATCCGCAATCTGGCGCGTACCATAGGGATGCAGAAGGTTACCTTTCTCGTTCCTGTGGGACGCCTCAGGACGTAACTAATTGTCGGTATGTTACGTGTTGGGAATTAGAACAGTCTCCCCATTCATGTAATCCTAGAGCCTGGTTAGCGTGTAAGAGATCGACTTGTCAGCAAACACTTGCAAACCACTTGCCAAGTGGTACTGAACTGGTCACCTTGAAATAAAAGTTGCACCTTTTGAAATCTGTTGATTGAAGCAGGAAGGCACCTTCCTAATTCAATCAACTTTAACTTTGATGGCAACCATTCTCTGTCTCCAGTTTGCAAGGCATTCAGAGAGTAAATGGCGAGTGTTTGTAGACATGTGCAAACACTTGCAAACCACACAGCAATCTGCTAACAAGCAAAGCAAACACAGGGAAAGTTTTTGGTGCAGCACCCTCAGCTAGCAACCACTCGCTAACTGGGTGGAGAATACACATTCTTCCCTAGTGAATGGAGGTTGCCAGAGGGTTGTTGACAGGTCTTAAGAGTAAAAGTACTTACTGAGTGTGGACTGTATAGAGATTCTGTATATTGTAGCATGTAGAAGAGGCTGCCACTGAACACACATGCTGTTGGGTCGCACCTGGTAGGCTGACAAGCCAGACACACCAAGGAATACTAGAGAGAAACAAAGAGTTGTAGAGATGACAGAAAGGTCAGATTAACCTCTAGTTTTCAATTTCCAATACACTCACTAATATGCATTTCGTAATGTCTCTTTCTCTCTCTCTCTCTCTCCGACACGCACGCACGCACACACACACACACACACACACACACTATTACTTCCTGCTGTCCCCAGCCCTTCCACGCACCAAACAATGAAGAGTTTAAGTAGGAGAAATTTTGAAATCCCCAAACAGAAAGCTCTCTTGCAAAGCACTTTAAGGGAAATGTAAACAGTTATTAGTGTTTCGGACAAATTGAATTGTCTGGATTATGTATGAAACAGAAAAGTGGTCAGAACATTAACAGTGCACCAAGTGTAAATAGTCTAAAACTTTCAGCTGGGTAGATGTTAAAATAAATCATTAAGTAACAAATTTAGTCAGCGTTGATGTGTCTTGTGGGGGAACAAGAGACATTATGCAGTGAAATGCAAAACAGCTGAGCAGTTTTAATACCTGAAACTTGTTTGGTAGTGTTATTTGAGTGTACCACAGGCAAGCAAACCTCCCTGGAGTCACTCTCTCTTCTGTTTTCCTCTCTCTCCCTCTCTCGCTCACTCTTGCTCTTTCCTCCTTGTTAACAGAATTTGCTGATGATATAAAATAAACTCGGCTCTTGTGCCAGTAAATGGATATTTTATGCCGGGACCATATGGCAGGTGCCTTATTTTAAATACTTTTGAATAATGCATAGGGCAACCCGTCATTTCTATTAATAATATGCAAAGATGCACATAAACTTACTCTCATACATACAAACATGCAACATTCACGGGCACTGGAAGACACCTACAAGCTGGTGCTGAGGCACATGTGGGTGCAGCAGCATGCAGATAAACACTGTGTTAAAATAATGTCTGATTTTGGCTTCCTTTGCTACAACTGGATGAAAAAAAGTCTTTGCACCCAAAGGAAAAGTATATATTTAGTTGATTCAGGATGTTTCTCATCATGCCTTTCTTTTCACACTGGAAAGTTTGAGTCAAACCTCTCTTTTTCTTCTGCAAAACATCACGAGACTCTTCTGCAGTCTTGTGCTAACCTATATGATAAAAGCTCCAGCACCCAATTTCAAAATATATTAGGCTTTGTCTGAGGGAAACAAGTTAATTTCATTCACTGGTCCTACGGGTACTAAATTTGCTTTTTATGCTACATGTTAGTATGTGCAAATTACTTGTGCAAACATGCCATATAACCTTCTGTTGATGAGGCTGCCATGAATGCAGTGTGCCCGGGGAAATATGACACTATAGCCACCTTATTAAAATGACAAATGATTCCATGCGCTTCCCTTTATAAATCAGGGTTCCCCCAGAGAAGACCAAACTACTGGCAATGAATTTAACTAAGCACTGTGTAACATGGGGAAATGCGATACATCTGAAAACGTATCGGCACATTGAGAATTGATTGCATCTCATATGTGTTCTGTTTAATATTTAGTGATGAGATATTTTCTTGATCCCTGGCCAGCAGTGTAGAAAAACTAATTACAGCATGAAAAACAGTACTACAAGCATAATGCGGTAGATAGCATGGATCCCAAAAGAGTAACATGTGGATAAAGTTGAAAAACAAAATACATGCATTCTGTTAGTCCTGAAGTCACTGCTAAAAATTTGTTGCCACGCCGGTGTCAGAGTGTAAAGTTTATATATGGAAGGTGGTATAATTTACATCCCAGTGCCTCGTGTTTTATCTTTCTCTCTTTGTGAAAGCATCTTTCATTATGAGTGCTTTATATAGACAGGAAGGCGTGAGGGAGTTGTAAGTCATCCTACTGGGGCACAGAGAAAAACAGATGAAGGATGGCACATCACTGCAGCACAAATTAATAAAAAGAAATCAAAAGCAGCCCATTTATTTGCAGGTGATGTGCAACTTGATTAATCACTCGGCTTTACGTGTCTCAGCACTTTGCTTCAGAGGGAAATAGTGTGGTGATGAGCTATTAAAACTACAGTATAAGCTTATTTGTATTTATCCCACCACTTGAAATTAGACCTTAAACCTAGAAAACCGCAATAGATTTTGAGAGAGGGATGATAGGGCAGTTTTCTGAAAACTCACATGACTACACAGAAACATAAAGAAAAAAAAAACTAAAAAGACAACATAAATGAAAGCATGCATGCAGTGCTTTTTAACTTTTCTCTTTTCTCTCGGTGTCTCAGCCTCCCACTCTCTTCATCTATTTGTTTTAGATGAGAGAAGCATTAAAGCCTGCATTAGTTCTTACTGCACCTACTGATACCAAATCTATATGCAAAAGAGATTGTTCTCACCGCCTGCAAGGAAAATATTAATATCCATCTGTCTGTTTGCCAAAGTCTCAATGGAAATTAGAGAGTATGATATCAGCAGGTGTTTAATATGCATGTTGTACCTTCCCCACTTTCCTTAAACTACTTTGCTTTTCTGCTGCAGTCTAATTGCCACACAACGTTTTGTGGCAAATTTATAATTAAAAAATTTCCAGCTGGTGGTGACATCCCAATAAAGCTCCTTTATTCATAGGGGGTTGCTGTGGCAACCCCTTGTGCATGTTTGATTTGGTAGATTTTTACACCAGATGCCCTTTCTGACACAACCCCAAAGGGATTTGTGTTTCCTCCCGGGATCAAAACAGACATCTTTCACTTGGTAGGCGAATGAGTAAATCCCCGAAAAATATAATAACTTCCCAAAAGTAAGTCAATGTTTTTTCAATGAAAGTGCAATTTAAAATTATGCTTGCATATGTTCACAATCTTATGGTAATGAACTGTAACAGCCAAGAGACTGTGAGGGATAACGAGTTCCTCAGCATTTACATTTCTGTGCTGTTACTTGCAGGTTTATGAGAAGGACACTTACATGTCTTGGCATTTATCAGCTGTGGCTCACTTTCTCCTGCAGGGTAGGAAGCCTTGACTCGGACACTGTACTCTGTCCCACTTTGTAGATTGACAATAAGCATGGAGTTCACATCTTCATCCACTGTTGCCTCCAATACTGGACCGTGAACTGAGAAGAAGACACATACACACTGGTGTAAAAAGGAAACAAACAATGATAAACGTTTTGGATTTTTTTAAGGCACACGCTACAAACAAGATAAACACAAAGATATGACTCAGCCGACTCAGGAGGGGAAAGCGGTGCTCTACTTGGACTGTGTATAGTGTGGGTGGAGCACTGATCACTTCAACTGAGGACACTGTTGGATGGTGGAAGGAATACTTCAAGGAACTCCTTAATCCCACTGACAAGTCTTCTGTAGCGTAAGCAGCATCTGGAGACAAGGGGGACAACTGATATATCTCCGGGGGTGAGGTCACTGAGGCAGTTAAACAATTTCTTAGTGGCAAGGCTCCTGGGGTGGATGAGGTTCGCCCTGAGTTCCTGAAGGCTCTGGATGTTGTAGGGCTGTCTTGGTTGACGTGCCTCTGCAATGTTGCTTGGAGATCAGAGGAAGTACTTTTGGATTGGCAGACTGGGCTGGTGGTTCTCATCTTCATGAAAGGGGACCGGAGGGTGTGTCCAACTAAAGGGAGATCAAACTCCTCAGCCTGCCCGGGAAAGTCATGGTGCTGAAAACGAGAGTCCGTCCGTCAGTCGAACCTCAGATACCGGAGGAACAAAGCGGTTTTCAGTCGCGAAACACTGGACCAGGTCTTTTAAAGGTTTGCCCAACCAGTCTACGTGCGTTTTGTGGAATTGGAGAAAGCATTCGACTGTGTCCCTCAGGGAGGTGCTTTGGGTGTATGGGGTGTCTGGCTCATTGCTACTGGCAATTCAATCCTTAAACAACCATTGCAGGAGCTTGGTCCTCCATTCCTTTTGGAGCCAGTTCGAGCATTTGACTAGAATGCCTCCTTGGCATCTACTGGGTGAGGTATTCCACTGGGAGGAGGCCCTGGGGGCAGATCTAGGACACGCTGGACAGATTATATGTCTCAGCTGGCCTGGGAACACCTTAATATTCCCCCTGAAAAGCTGGAGGAGCTGGGCAGGGAGAGGGAGGTCTGGGCTTCTCTGCTTAGGCTGCTGCCCCTGCCTGGCCCCAGATAAGTGGAAAAAAAGTGATGGATGGATGGATGGAAGTCAAAACCAACTATTCGAGTAAACTAAGCCTCTAACAGTATAATATTAGAATGACAATAATTCCATCCTACATTTTAATATAAAATAATGTTTCCCTATATTTCATGTGTCATGAAATATATAAAATGCCTTTAACATGGATTGCATCAAGTCACATAATACACATGTAAGCCCCTGAGTGTTGTTTTGGTTAAGCACTATATAAATAAACCTGAATTTAATTATATACACAAACACACGAAGCAATGCCCTCAACTTGACTACTAAATTAAAAACAAAGACATAATAGTAACATTCTGTATTAATGCAGCTTTCCCAGATAACTGCTGCAAAGTGTTTTACAAAATAATAACAACCTTGAATACAGAGATTAAAGATTTAAATTAAAAATGAAACAAATACAATAGGTAAATAAATAAAAACAGATAAATACAGACAGAGTAGCAATTATCTTTACAGCACACAGCCCACTGGAACAATGTGAAGGGAAATAAGCTGTGTGTTTGCATGTGTGCTGTGCATTTTAATCATTTGCTAAACTTAGTGTGTTTATGCCTGTATTAAGTATATGGTAGCTGTATAGCTGCGTGTGTGTAGGAAGGCACACACAGACACTTTTCTTCCCTCCATGACTCTTACTGTGAAAACAGCAGCCTGCTGAAAATTATTTCTCTTCAATACAATTTCCTAAAATCAGCAGTCTGTCCTGCTTAAAGCTGGATCCTCAGAGACACAGTAATTGTGTTTAGATGACTAAAAACAGACATGGAAAGGAAAAATGGAAAAAAAAACCTGTTTTGTTTTGGAAAGATGAAACAATTAGAACTAGAGAAGCAGTACGACAGTGAAAATGGGCTTTTGATGATGCCTCAAGACAAAAAATAAATAAATGAGTTAGGGTAACGTCTTATTTTAGTGCCAAATGGTGACATTTTCTTTGAACTTCATTTTAAAAGAAAAACTAAGAAGCCACTATCAGGAAAACCAAAACACCTTGAGAGCCTTTTGTTTTGTCAGACATTATGTGTCTGTCAGAGATTTTTCAGTGTTGGGTCCTTAACAATCAGCTATACACGATATAAAATTGCCTGTAGAACTGTCTTAATTTCAACAAGATGCTGGAAACGTTCCTCATAGATTTGGGGCTATATTGACATATTGACATGATCAAAATGTTCTCCCACATTTGGTCTGTTTAATTGAGATGGCCATATTCAAGAAACCAGTTTGAGATAATTTGAGCTTTGTGACAGGGGGCGTTAACCTACTGGAAGCAGGAGTGGTCTTCTGCTGCTGTAGCCCATCCGCCTCAAAGTTTCATGTCTTATGTGTGTGCAGATCAGCAGTTCTGAAATGCTTAGACCAGTCCATCTGGCACCAAGATTCATGCCATGCCCAAAGTCACTAAAATCATGTTTCTTATGCATTCTGATGCTCAGCTTGAACTTCAGCAGGTCATCTTGATTTTGTCTACATGCCTAAATGCACTGAGTTGTTGCCATGTGATTAGCCATACCTAGCAGAGCCCTGAGTGACTGTATATTCCTTTGCTAGACAAAGGAAGGTGAAAAAGAAGGTATATTTAGATAGAATAATAGTAATAAACAGAATGTATGTGTGCGTGTGTGTGTGTGTGTGTGTGTGTGTACCATAGAGGGGCTGGTAGACGATCTTATAACCCTCAACAGGAGACCGAGGTGGATCCCACGAGACCCTGAGGCGATTGAACCACTCCTCTGACACACGCAGATTTTCAGGAGGCAAGAGCGGCACTGCCAAAAACAAAGCAAAACCAGAACATAGAAGAGCTTCTAAGAACTGCAGCTGATATTACTAACACATGCTAAAACTTTAACATAAGAACTAATTCACCTAAGTCATCATTTATAAAGACAATCAACCCAAGGACTTCTAAATAAAAATGATAAAATTAATGTTTAATTATATAAATCTGAAGCTCAGCGCTTATATTCAGCTTGATAGAACAATTGATGTCCACTGGGACAGTTTTTCATGCTTTCAGCACTTGAGAGTCTTTGACTTTACAAGAGACGCTTTTAGGTGTTACAGATCTAATATCCAGCCTTGACAGGGCTGAGTGTGAGTTGTGCACTTCCCACAATTAGAGAAATAACACATTACTTCAGGAACTGATTTAGGGAATAATATTCATCACTGAAAAAAACACACAAAATCATCTCTTACTGTACACCAGGCTCTGATGCATAATTCTTCAAGCTAAGTAGATTTTTATTTGCATTACAATGACTTATAGTGCTCTCAACTAAAAAGAAGACATGTTTTGTCTGACATTTCAATTCTCTGCGCGATGAGGAGACAGCCACTGCTGGCTCATAAGAGGTAATCTAGAGAATAGTTGAGAAAATCAATTAGACCTGAGCAAAATAATTTAATCGTCTCATTAATGAAAGGCGCTGCAGCAATTATGAATGGCCTTCATTAAGACAATTAGGAATGCATCAGTATTTGTCGTGGCTTTGATTTATAATCTCCTTCAAGAACGTAAATGAACATGAAATTAATGCAATGCAAATGAACGCTCTGCTCACAGCGATGAAATTCATTGTCATTAACTTCCAGTATTCTCCTAAACCGGGAGCTGCATCTTTGTGTCGTGAAAAGGGAGAAACGCAGCATTATGGTCAATAAGCCAGGGATGTGTGTGTGTGTGCACGCGCTTTGCATTTTGTGTGTTTGTTAGCCTTACATGTGGAACCCATGGCAGATGCACCAAGGCCATCTTGTCCATCGCTGTACACCGGAGTGACTGTCACTTTGTAGCTGGTGTCTGATTGTAAAGGCTCGAGCACTGCTCTCCTCTCACCTCCAGAAACTGACATCTACGATTGCAAACACACACGTGAATGCACACATTCTGGGAACATTTGAATGGGCCACAGGCACACACGCACGCACGCACACACACACACACACACACACACACACACACACACACACACACACACACACACACATATATAGCACACTGGGTATAGAAACAGCATCTTTGCTCTGCTGGGTTAAAGGGACATTTGGAGGAAGTTTAAGAAGTCTTTTCAATTCAGCTCAGTCAATAAAGTCAGTTGATGGCAAAAGTGGGGCAGGGAATAGCTGAGAAAAACCCCATTACTGCCCCGTCTTCATTTATAACTGTTGAAATATTTCCCTGGATGTTTGTTTGCATCCTAAAAGTACCACTTGGTTTAAATTAGCTCCTTTTTTATCCAACAGCCCGCACCTCTACCCCCTGTACTCTGAGTATTTCTTCTGCGGCAACAAGCTAATCATGACGAGACTGATAATTTACAGTATACTTAAAACCTGATAGAGATACACTAAGAATGAGATTCACTGGCTGGCAAAACAATCTCGATAAGTTACACCAAGTGGATTTTATTAAAGGTGCTTTCAGCTACACTGTAGCACACATATTGTTCATCCGCAGCTGTCCTGAAACTGTAGGAGGTCAAAGTTTTCATTACGCAGGGCACTCATGCTCTCAGTCATGTTGGCTTGAGCACTAAAAGTTGAGCATTACGAATTGCTCCTCTAAAAGTGCTTAGAATGATGAAAATTACAGTCATTTGCAGCTCCATAACAACCGTGACTACTGAGATTATGCAACGCAGTTTAAAAGCACACTTTGACTGCTCTGGCATCTAACTGAGGATATCTGTAACTAAACTGTAAGTCATTTGAGCTTGAAAAACTACGTGGCACTGACACAACCAAGTTATTTCAATATTTCAATAATGAAACTTATGTGCAAGTTCAGTAAGGAAGATTATTCAGTATTCACTCTTCTGCCTGCATTCCTGGGTGTTTGGGCTGCTAGTCTAGTCTTCATATTACTTCATTATCGGGGCTCCACTGCTTCATCTCTGCCACCACCAGGATTTAGGCCCTGGGTAGGTCCTGTCCTACTTTGTATCACTTTTGGACTATGCTCTGCTAATGTAGCTTCCTCGGAGTCTAATTGCTGAAAATTTTATTACTATGAATTAAGTTCAGTTCTTTCAAATTTTCTCTCCTCATTGAAAACTGTCAGGAATAAAAACTGACTTACTCCTGTTAACTGATATTATAAATAGCAATAGGTGTGAACTGCATCATCCATGTACAGTTGTGAATGTCTTGTATTACCTGGTCTTCATCTTTTCTGGACCCTATTGGATTACAGTTATTCTTTACAATTTACTGTTTGTGTTTATCTCATTTTTGCACGTCCTGCCTTCTTGGTCTTCAACTTCTACACCAAGACGTGACATGAGAGTTGAGACAAGGCTATTCAGAGCCAAAGGATGGGGAGGAGCTGTCCACTGTGACTTGGGTGCTGAAACACTGTGTCCAAGTGGAGGTGCAGACACATGCGTGCATTTTCAGGTACATAAACAAACAAACAGAATTTTCTCTCTTTCTCCTTTCATCTGTCTTTCATACACGTCCGCAACAAAACATGCCGAAACTTTGGAAAAGACGTGTGACCTGGAACGGCCCTTGGCCATCAGCCGGCAGACAGGTTTAAGTTTCCTCGCATTTTGTGCAGCTTTTGTTTCTCTTCCCACCTCCCTTTGTTTCTTTTGCTCTTTTCTCTGCTGCCCTCCATCCCCACTCGCAGTGAGGTAAATGGCTGCTGAAAAGATAATGGAATGTCTGCCGGCCTGGCCTGGACTCTCCATCTTCTACGGCTCTGACACCACATTGGGAAATTAAAAGAGGGGAGGGGGAGTGAAGGGAGGCTGGAGGATAGAGAAGAGAAACAGAGAGATAGAGGGACAGAAGAAGAATAAGGGAAAGGCTGACTACTCGTGTATGTGTGTGTGTGTGTGTGTGTGTGTGTGTGTGTGTGTGTGTGTGTGTGTGTGTGTGTGTGTGTGTGTGTGTGTGTGCATCAGCGATCAGGGTCAGTACATGGCACTGAGCTCAAGGGCTCTTAGAAGAGATAGAGGGATCAAGAACGAGGGGCTAAGTGGCCCGGGACTAAAAGTGTAATCAGTTTTCTGACTGTAGCAGACGACCCAACGCTGACCGCTGTAGGGCCATCCAGTTGGATGGAGGTGGGAAACAACAATAATCTTCCTCCAAAAACAACTTCAGTGTTGTCTATTCCACATAATCAGCATTCACAATTCACCAGGGAGGCAGTTTGTGATGGAGGGCAGCTTTAGAAGCTGCAAACATGTAACCCGGATCTAAAACACCTCTTGAGAGTGAAAAAAAATAATTAAAATCTGGGAACTAACATAAACCCTTAAACCTCCAACTCACAGAGTCCTTGTGATCTCCGCTGAGGCTTGTGTAGGCGACCCTGTAGCTCTCCACGTTGGGGTCTTCCAGCTCCCACGAAGCCTCTAAGCTCTGGGTGGTCTCGTCACTCAGCTGAAGGTTTCTCACAGCCTGACGTGCCGCTGAGACACCACATCACAGATTCGCTGTTACTGTACCAAATTACTCTAGATATTATTTCTCAAAAAATGAGGCTTGGCTCAAACTTTATTTTCTTCACACTGTAAAAATATCAGGGGAAAAAAGCCAGCGTGAAAGTTTCAGTTTCAACTCGACACACTGTGATTTGGGGTGCTAAAGAAAAGTATTCTCACAAGCACTCACAAAATGCTTTTGTTTAGCTTATATGATGCATCCTTAAAGCACTAACTATGATTTTTTTTCTTCTTTCTTAAACAAAGGCAACCTGCTGGTGTTTAGTCGGCTGCTTTGAACTGTGCTTTTTAGAGGGCCACTTGGATTTTTAAACAAAGCAGATGTGCTGTGTGAAACTTTCTAGGACAGTGGGCAAAAACTTAAGTAAAGGAGACATGTTGCTTTTGTAAGCTTTTGAAGCCACAAGACTCAATTAGCTGTAGTCTGCTTCTAAAACAACAAAAACCCATTCCAGATGGCCTTTGGTCACCTTTGAGAAGCCAGAATCTGAACTCCAGTCTCTGGATGAAGCCAACTTGGTAAACACACTTATATAAATTCAAACTTCTAGGAGAGACTCTTATCAGCATTTCAACTTTCTCTTTAAAATGAACAGTTTCAACATTTCTTTTTCTAATTACTCGGTAATTTTGCTTTTGCTTCTTGACAGTAAATAAGCAACAATGGCCAAAAATCTGCTACAAGGACTAAGAAGAACTACGTTTTCACTTTGGCAACATAGGCCTGCACTGGCAGCTAGTGGAGCCTTTCGCATTAAAATGGAAATTGCCTTCCTTGACAGATGCCTTGGCTTGAGCCATGATTAAAATTTGGCCAGTCTCTTTGCAGGGATAGTTTTTCAGAAAAAGTACCAAGTGAAATTAGCCTTCTGTCCACTGGACACATGCTAGCAAAAAAATTAAAGCAACTGCTTTTAAGTTTCATGGCACAGTTTTACCTAAGACTTGCTGACCTGGTTTTTGCTGACATTTTGAAGCTTTACAGAAAGCCAGCTCGGACGCTTCTTACCTGTGGTTTTGGTAGAAGTTGTTGTTGTCTGTGTGGGCACTGGGGAAATACAAAGAGGACAAATCAGATAATTGGATTCAAACTCTGCTCAACAACTCTTTGTGTCGATAAGTAAGCCAATTAGACAGGAATACGTAACAAATCACTGATGGTAAAATAGATTTTCTTCTCCTGAGATAAGCTGAGACAAACAAATCAATGCAAATGTGTTCATGCAGTGCTTTGCTTTGACTCAGAAATGCTCATTTTCTTATCCTAAATGCACGTGTGATTGCACTGATCTGTTATAATAAGCAGACAGCAGTGCTCTATCAGGAGGAATTACATCTCAAGGAAAGCCGTGAGCCTTACTATTGTCAAGTTTAATATTGATTAGATAAAGCAAAAACTCACAGCTCTGTGAGTTAAACAACCTCGTCACACTTACATGTGGTTTGAGTGACAAAGACTGTGTCGCTCTCAGACTTGTCTTTGAATATGGCCGTCAGCATAACTTCATACTCAGTGGAGGGACCGAGGCCGGTCAGTGTGTATCTGTTATCACTTCCACTCAAGACCACCTACAGGAAAGAAACAAACCTCATTTTAGATCTGATTTCCAACAGTGCGGTCTCTCCGAACTTTAGAGACGTGATGGCTGATAGTTTCCAAAAATGTCAGATTTGTTGTTCTATAACCTGTTTGTTCAGACAAAACAAAAAATATATACAGTACTTTCAGCAGTATTGTTACTGAAGCAATTACAGTTAAGTGATAAACTCACTTAAAAACTTTAAGTGATTTGTGCTTTTATTTGCTGCTATATTTGCCAGAACAAGTTGAATCTGAAGAATTTTGTAAGTTCAAATATTGCAAAACAGCAAGAATGTTATCAAACAGTCTGATGATGTTATTAATACTCTAATGAAAAACTCCAGGCTGTCAAATTCCAAGGTCGTGACTGAGTTTTAGGAGAGAAAGCCGCTGAAAACCTAAAATAATAAGTCATCTCATAATTTCTGCAGGTAGAGGGAGAAATAGCAGGAAATGGTAGTGCAGGTGGTAGTGAAGCAGGTATGCATGGAGATTACATGTAGTATTTTCATTGTTATGTTGAACAAAACAAAAATAACATGAGCATAAGTCTTACTGGATTAAGATGTTTCCTATGATATAACTATCACAGGTGTGTGTGTGGTTTCCTACGAACACAAAATGCTTCCAGTTGGACTTGCTGCATCTGCACTAGTCCAAAGAACCACTACAAATTGTTTTACACAGAAAAAAATCAGACCCCAAGGTACACACAAAGAGGTCAACAAGAGTACAGCACGCTTCTACCGAGAGAAACCCTGAAATTAGTATTTGCTCCAGATGGCTCAATAACCAGATTATGCGGAGGTATTTGTTTCTTTGCAAAACCCTCCGAGGTACAGTTGCATGCAGATTTTACCAACGGGGGCAATTTGTGCTTTCCCTGAAGCAAGTGTATTGTTTATGAGTCATTGTCTCCCTTTCCTTTTTACATCTTCTTCCATTTAATGTAAAATTTTCTGTTATATTTTATTGTTTCCTGAGACTCATGCAGATACATTTTTGAAAAAAGAAAAGACTACTTAAAAAGAAAGATATCAAATTATCATAAAGTTTTTGTCTGGATAACATTTCACTCTGTGCTGTATGCATTATGTCTAATCCCCTCTCAGATGTAACAATACCGAGAAAATCGATGAAGGATGTAAATGTGTGTGTGTGTGCCAGCACACGGAGTATGTGGGTGAGAAACAGAGAAAAGCTGCATGTATCCCTTTCTCTAGTCTGGCGGTATTACCAGCCCACCTCTCCAGCTCCCCAGAGTGTTATTTTCAGCTTCGATGACTCTCAGCAAAACACACAAACACACACACAGACACACACTCTAAGGGCTCTATCGCTGCCTTGCAGCTGTCTCTAAACCCCAGATCATAGTAATAAAACACCCTAGCCATTAATTTCTAGATTTATTCAGCCTTTATTTATACTCAACCAAGCCAGAGGTTTTACCAGCTACCGGTAGTGTAGTTAAGCTTCTGTGTAAGTCTATAGGAGACAGACTGCTCTTTATCCATGCGCATGGAGTGGAGCTACTGCTTCCTCTTACAAAAGAGATAATGACTGGACTCCAGGCTAAATGAAATCCATGCAGATTATTTTCTTCAGATGCTTAATAATATGTTTTGTTTGCATAATAACACTGCAAGCTTAACCTTGTGATTCTATGCTGTTGGATGCTTGACTCTTACTGATCTAAAACACATGCAGTACTGTGCAAAAGTCTGAAGCCAGCCTTTATTTCTTTATATTTTGCTACCAAGAAGCCAAACTTTCTTATACATTTTTAAAGATTCCCAAAGAGCTATTAGTACAAAACCTGGGATAAAATATCTTGGGATGGCGTGCAGTCCCAAGATATTTAGGAAACTGAAAAAGTGGCAAAAGAAGAAGTGGTAGGCTGATGAAGAGTATCTGAAAGTCCTGCATTTAACAAATAGGAGAAAATTCATCTGACACAGGACCTGAGAGATGCCTCTGCCACTTCAGCTGACCTGAAGGGCCAGAACTGGGATAAAGAACTGGGATGAAAATGAGAAGCAACAGGTCTGAAATCTTTTGTTCATATTGTCATCAACATGTCAAGGTCAGGAGAGACGTACGTGTATCTGCAACTACAAACAAGTGGAGACTGTGTAATGCTTTGGGAGCTGAATTTTAGCCAGTGATGCAATTACGAGCGCAGAAAAGTACAGTCAGACTTTGATTCACCAGCCAAAGCCATCTGGAAACACTGATTGGCAAACGCTTCATTTTTCCACATGACAATGATCCCAAACGCAGACCCAGAGCAGTAAAAATATACTTGATAGCTCTTCATAATAACATCATACTTTTAAGCATTAGTAAGGTATTAGTAAATTTTTAGCAAGTGTTTAATTCACATTTTATTTATCATCATTCCTCCTTAGTATACTGCTGTGCATGGTGTAGCATGCACTGCTAGTAACTAATAATAATCATAGTAATAATAATATATCTGTATTTACAAATGGCAATGCGGCATAAATAATGAATTAAACGCTTACTAATACCTTAATAATTATTAGTGTGACATTATTGTAAAATGCTACTGTATACTTATACAGAAAAGCCGACAGTGGAGTACTATCTGTCATGGATTGGTCTCCCCAGAGCCTGGACGTCAACATTACTGAAGTATTTTCCTAACAAAATATAGAAAAAGGAGGATGGCTCAAGACTTTTGCACAGTGCTGTACCTTCTGTATTTTAGTGGAACTAACCTCTTTTGTGTTGCCACCATCGAATGGTGTCCAGGAGAGTCTGTAGAGAATAATGTCACTGGCTGAGTGATCCCAGCTGACCTTAAAGCTGTCCGTGCTGACCTCACTGGAGTGTAGATTCAGAGGACCAGGAACTGGAGCTGAAAGACAGAAAAGCTGAGACTCTTTTTCCCCTCCTTTTTTCTCATGTGTTAATATTCACATAAATTCAATAATATTTTCAATTCTGCCCCGATTACACTGTAAGTTTATGAAACTTTTTTGCTGGGCCAATTTATAACATAACTGTCAGTTCAGCAAAATGTTCTCGGAAAAGCACCGTCGCACCGTTTTGGTGTGAACCTACTGCTTCCCACTCAAACAGCTGAAACGTGCCATTGCATTTTCGTTAGTTCATAAAGCCCCCTTTCTGAAAACTGGTCCATTAAACAAACTTTGCCAGGAGATAAATAAAAAATGCAAACAGTCCTTTTAAAGTGGATAGTTTAATAGTTGCTTGCCAGACGCATTTCTTTGAGCTGACTCAGCGCTGGAGCCCAACTGCTTGTTGCAAAGGGATATTCCAACAAATCAATATCTGTTAGCGTGACGGAATAGTCAGGGACAGTGAAATGACCTTTTAATGTGACTGGGCTATTATGCTGAGGTGTAAATGTGATGGGCAGGCCGCCAAAATAGCAAAAGGACCACTGAGGGTAATAAAATTCACCACTGTTTGGCACTATAAGAGAAATGGTTTGCCTTTTAATGATATTGATAGAACTATTTTCTGGAGATTGAGGCTAAATTGTCCTCAACAGAGATGTTGGGAAACAAGAATACAGAAAACAAAAATTTGTTCGGTGACTCGCAAAAGTCAAACGCCAGTTTCTTACTGGTGGTGAACGCATCGGTGAGCGGTTCTGATTCGCCCTCGTTGTACAGGGCAAAAATTGCCACTGAGTACTCCGTCAAAGACGTCAGCTCACCGAGGTCATAAGAACTCACTGAACCAACCTCCACCTGCAGGAAACACAGAGAAACATCATGTAGCCACAGACAAACCCACTGCTATGCCTCTTAAACAGAGAACAAGATAAACACTACTAACTTGAAAGACAGCAAGTCTACTAAGACTCAATGTAGGGATATTTTTCAAGTCTTCATCTATGATATTCATAACACAGAACATTTCCAGAAGACTAAGCTTTATCAGTATCGTAAACTGCAGTATCTGTAAATTTTCCATTCATATGATTATTGTTAGGCTTTTAGCCCTTTATTATTCGACTCTTCATCCCTTTCTCATTTCTTTTTTTTCTTATTTCTTATTTCATCTTGGCACTCAGAAACAAAATTCCCAAAACACGAAAGAAAAAAAAAACGGTCACACGTCACCTCGTCTGTGACTAGTCCGTCTGTCTTGTCCCACATGATGCGGTAACCATTAACTCCACTAGGCGCGGGGTCCCAGCTGATGTGGGCCGAGTTGTGGGTAATGTCAGAAAACTGGAGGTTGCTGGGAGGACTCAGTGGTACTGGAGGGGGAGAGACAGAGAAAGCTCAGGCTGATCAGGCGTTAAACCCTGGCTGTGAAAAAAAGGAAGCCCATGCCAAAGACTGAGTCTAACTTTGGAGCAAAAATGAGCATGTGTTCAGCCTTGTATAAAAGTAGTTTTGGTATTTTTTGGACATATTAACTGCTTGTGGTGTGATTTCTTTTTACCTCACCCATTTAAATTAATATTAAGTATAAAGCTGTTGGTGATGGGTGGGTGCTGCTAGCTGCTTGTTAGGCTTCATGTGTACTAATCAGGTTCCACCTTTAAGCAACCGGCATGAGTAACGGGCAGAACAATTACATTCTCTTCCACTAGAGGGCGGTACAACTACCCTCTAGTAGTAGTTGTACTGCCACTAGCAGTTGGGTTGCCAACTGCCAGTAAAAACAGAAGAAGGCAAAGACGAAATTACGTAATAGTCGTGGCGTGAGTGAGACGACACAGCCAGATAGCAGTCGATAAATATTTGAAAAGCAAAAGCAGTCAATCTGACCTGGGTCATGGAGAAGGCCCTAGCATGAGTAGTGGTCAGAAGAAAGAAAAAATGGTATACTGGGGACAAACCGAGCCAATTCCACTATACCTGGTGCACGAGGAAAAATTATAAATATGCTTTTTGTGCCATGTGATTTTTCTAATGTGAAATATGTGCCGTGGCTCCAAATGGTTGGAAAACAATGAAGTAGTCTGCGTACACGGAGTGGACATGGTATGGACGTCTGTTCACAATGATTAAATGACTAAATTAGACATCAGTCAAAGACACTTGGATTTAATTTCTTTATTACAATAAATAGGCTAATTTTTCTTATTTTGTAAGAGACCATCAGAGCAGACTATTATCATATGTGGAAACAAGGTCAGCTGTCTACAGTTATTGCTGCATAACAACTATGAGCTTTGACCTTGGAGAAAACATCACTGTTTCAGCCATTTTTACCAGCTTCATGAGAACCAGTCTGAGTTTTTGAGATTAAGGACACTTTTTATGAAGAAGACATATGATCCAGTTTTCTCTTTTACAATGTTTGAATGTCTGACTATTGGGTTATTTGAATTTTTATTAATTTTAATAAAAAAGGCTAAGAATTAAAAACTGTTTGGGTGTGCATTACTCACATGTGGTTTCCTGGTTTGTAACAGGTTCACTGGCCTCCTCGCCGAACATGGCATAAACAGTGACGGTGTATTCGGTGTGAGGGATCAACCCATCCAGCTCCAGCTCCGTCACTGCATCTGACACCCTTATCTAGGGACAAAAAGAAACTTCAGGATTTAAAACAAAACTTTGGATGTCATGTTAGCAAATTCCAGGTTTACAACTTTGAACTAAATAAACAATTCATCCTCCCCTTATTTTGTTATTTTTTGTTACTACCTCTTTCTCATCCAAGTCATCTGTCAGAGGTGCATAAAGCAGCATGTAGCCAGAGACTCCATCCACACGGTTCCATTTCATTTTCATGGTGTTGTGACTCACATCAAACAGCTGGAGGCCGGTGACTGTGGGAAGAGCCACTACATGCATACACACACAGCATACACACACATTGCGACACAGCAAAAAACTAAATAACATGGCAAATTTCAATAAAGGAGGAATCACATGAATGGATTATTGTAATAACTATAAGCATCAGGGTATACTGCTTAAGGTGGATTTGACCTTTAAGCATAAAATTCTTTATTGCTGTATTAGTTACTGCTGTGCAAAGTATTGAGCCAAGCATATATTTTTAATATATATTAATATATTTATCCAAGCTTTCAAGCTTTCTTCTTTAAGACATCTTCAAGTTCTCTCCAGGCTTCTCGAAGGACATTCAAAGCTCTTCTTTCCATCTGTCAGAGGTATTTAAATGATGTTGTATGTCCCTCTGACGAGATGTTCAAATACTGCTTCAACAATGTTGACGTCTGGGCTCTGGGGAGGCCAATCCATGACAGATAGTACTCCACTGTGGAGTATATATAAGAATACAGTAGCATTTTACAATAATGTCACACTATTAAGCTTTATTAATATTATTAGTAAGATATTAGCAAGTACTTAATTCATCATTCATATTGGAATGATGATATGATATATAAATGATGAATTAAGAACTTGCTAAAGCTTTACTAATACCTTAATAATGTGATATTATTATGAAGTCCTTACAAGCATATTTTTTTGCTGCTTTGGCAGTGTGTTTGGGATGATTGTCATGTGGGAAAATGAAGCCTTTGCCAATCAGTCTGTCCAGATTGTATTTCATGGTGAACAAAAATCTGACTGTGGATTTCTGCATTAATAATTGTATCAGTTTTGACAAGATCTCCAACACCGCTGTGAAAAAGCAACCAATGGGCGAAATGCATCTCTAAGGTCCTGTGTCGGGTCTTTGCTGGACATTTTCCTTTTTCGTACTCACATGAACTTCAGATACTGTTAATCTGCTTTACTTTCTTTCTATAGTTTTAGATAGAACGATAGAAAAACTTTGAAAGACCTACAGAGAGCCTGGAGAATTATTCTTCAAGACTGAACCCTTTTTAAAAAATGATAGGAAAACTCCTTGGAAGCAGAATATAAAGAAATAGCTCAAGACTTTTGCACAGCACTGTAAGTGCATTTTCAATATGTCTGGCTTCTGCAGCTGTAACTTTTTAAGTCATTGTTATTAAATTGTGTTCTGAGTGTGGAGCCTTATAAGCACACTTATACATGTGTGTTTGCAAGAATAAACTTACGCGTTGTTTCTGATCCTCTCAGAGCTGCACTCGCCTTGTTTGCATATACAGCAAACACAGCCAGTTGGTACTCAGTGAGGGAGCTAAGATGCTGTAACACCACTGAAGACTCACTCCCGACCACTACAGCCTGCAGGGGTGCAGGAGGGTCAGTCAGGGAAGTAAGAGAATATGAAAGATGGAAAAGAAGGTGTGAAGAGTTGGAGGGGATAGAATGGAATGAAAAATGGTAATTGAGGCAATAAATAGGGAGACATAAAAATGAAAAACAGAAGTGAGGAAAGCGAGACAAAACCAGGAAAGAAAGGAGAGATTGGAAGAGAATGGGAAAGGAAGAAGGAAACAATCGATTTATTGAATGGGATAAAGCACAAACGCTTAAAACTTGAAGAATATTTTTCTTTTTCATTGTGAACTAAAAGGATGACAGTTGTGATAAAGATTAGGCCCACAGCGAGCCAGCTGGAAAGGTCTCTTTACATGAGGCTCCAGAACATCTGGTCTCTGTAAACCCAGCTAAGTGAGAGATTTAATGGCTTCTGTGGTCAAATGTTCTGGAAAAATCAAGCAGGTGCCTGGTTCAAGCAACAGTATCATTTCTAGTGAGCTGTCATAACCTGCAAAGATATTCTGGGGAGAAGTGAATAGAGAGATGAAAGTGAGAGGTATGGATGGGCGATAGCACTGACGTCTCGAGGAAAAACTGATCTCAAACTATAAACCTGCCCGATCCTTGATAACTCCCCCTGGTGTCATAAATATTATGGAAAAGTACATTTTGCCCACCTCACACTCCTCCCACTGACTGTAGGATTTTTTAGCTGCTGCTTATCCTTCAGCACATCTGTATGCAAAGCTGAACAGAGTGAGAGAGTCATGTCCATGGAATAAAATGGATATTTCTTGATTTTATGTTGTGATAAACATATCACAACATAAAATATGTTGACTTCCTCAGCTCTGGCTGGTTTGATGTGTTGTTTTCAGCAAATAATACACTATTTACCTCCTGTGGATCTCCTGGGTCTCTTCCCTGAGTGGGATAATAAACAACTCTGTATTTCTCTACATTTCCAGGGGCATGGCTCCATGAAACCCGAAAGCTTTGGGCCGTGATGTCTGATGTCACTAGGTCAAGCGGCATTCCTGTTGTCTCTGGTATATGTTCTGAAAGACAAAAATGTAAGGACAGGCCAACAGGCTGCCTCGGATTGGATATAACTTTGAAGTGCAAATCACATTAAGTCAGATCAAATGAACATTCGATCTGACTTAATGGTGTCCTGTTCTTATAGGCCATCGAACTTTTTTTTTTTTTTTTACATACACAAGGTTTGATTCATAGTAAACAAATTTACTTTGTAACTACCGTTAGACTTTAACTCTGACTTTTTATCATTTGGTCATTTATTGATACACAACTAGTCAAAGTGATCACTCAGGATACTATTTGTTTAACAACTCTTTTCCTTTATGCTTTACTCCTCATGACACAGAGTTCCTACTAGTATTCTTGTTTGCATGTTAGTAAGGTTTCAGTTTTCCAATTTGCTCTTACTCTGCTTGATGTCTTTGTCCTGCTGCTCCACCTGTTTGCACACTGTTTTTGTTAGCCCCCCTACAATAGAGCTCATGATGTTAAAGTCAGCCACATTGTAGACGTGATTGCTCTCCGGTTGTGAGGCGATGGAGCGCAGCTCATTCTCGTCGGCATTCTTTACACCTGGAAAAATACATAGGAATGACTGGCACATACATGAAAGTTAACATCTAGGACACAACGTGATATATCTTTTTCAGTTGTTGTCAGAAAAAAGCAAAAGCAAACCCCTCCCCAAAACACTCACATGAGTACTGTATCCACATGAATACACAAAAAAAGAATGGCAAGTCCTGTCAAAAGCATGACAAACCAACTGATGCCAATTCAACGCTAAATCTATAAAAAGGTTGCCCAATAATTAGAAGCCTTGATGGGAAATGTGCAAAAATATGAAAAAGTGAGTCTTGCATTCGGACAGATAATGAGGCTGAAGTATGCCTCAATGTTGCATTGGATTATAAAATTACAAAAAAAACAAGGAAACATTTAACTGGGAGATTTGTCAGGGGAAACGCTCGAGTCTCTCTTGTCCTTTCTCTATAGTGATGATGAAATGAACCAAAAATTTCAGATTCAGCAACTTTTAGTTCAAATCTTGAGTAATTTGTCATAACTGTGCCTTTTCTCCCTGTTTCCCTTCCTTCGTAATGACTTCTTGACAGCCACCCTTTCAAAGTGACCATTAATGATGAGGTTACAGTGAACACTAGAGGGATCTGTTGAAGGGCTGTCTTTTTTTTTCTTTTTTCTTTTTTTTTTAGCCCTGCACTTCTTTTTAAAATGTTCAAGTACAAGAACAGGATTGCAACTGAATGAAAAAGCACCCAATGTCCAAAGAAAAAAACTTTAATGGACCAGAAAGCCTGGAGACCTACTGCTAAAAGAAAACACTAATGAAAAAGCAAACCTGGCTACTTGGAATCAAAATATAACGATATATGGGGTGAATCAATATTTTTACTGCTCTAAGTACCAATTATTTTGTTGCGTGTCTGAGTAGCCGCAGCATGCATTTTAATATTATGTTTTAATATAACAAATGCACCTTAGTAACCAAGCTAGCTAGCTAGCTAACTAGCCTTAGCTAACGACAACTTTCTGCCACATATTTTCATGTAAATCATGTCCAGAATGAAAAATAAAAATAAAAACAAAAAAGTTGACACTTGCTAGAATGTTAAGCTCCAGCCTTAAAAACAGTAGTCCAAAAATTATGGTCTGCCACTGTGGAGATTACCCATATGGAAAAGAAATAGTAAAAACTTATATGATTTACTCATGAAAGTGGCCACTTTCTCATTACTTTCATATATTGTTTTAGTAAGTATCCAAAACATACAAGTTTCATTATATAATTTTTCAAGGGATCTTATATCTGTTTTCACTCTTGTATGCTTTTCATACAAGTTTCACACAAGACAGATACAAACTTTATAAGATTTATATGTATATTTTCCATATGGGTAAGTTAAAAATATGATCTGTAGTTTATCTCACCGATAGCAAACAGTTCAACACCAGCATTTCTCAGTTCCTCTGCTGGTGGTATAACATCATCTTGGGACTTTCCATCGGTGATCAGGATCCCAATCTTGGGTATTCCAGGCCTTGCACCAGATTCAGGCTTGAAACAGTTCTCAAAGATAAAAGTCAGTGCAAGACCTGTGAAAAAAAGAGTAGAGAGTAAAAAGGATAGTAAGTGAAGAAGGATTAATCAGGTAGCTGTAAGGTGGCATACTTGATGACACAGTAATATCAATTTTATATATATATATATATATATATATGTGTACACATATGTGTGTGTGTGTGCGTGTGTGTGTGTATTCAAAAATATTCAGCAAAGATAAGTAAAAATAACAATAGAATAATAGTAGTGTGTGAAAGTAGCGATCATAACAGGACTTTTAAAAAGACAATTGGGAAGAGAATGGCAAGGAAGAACTTTTTAATCTACTATTGTAAAACAAAAGTCAAAATCACAGAGGGTCAGTACCTGTGAGGGTGTTTCCTCCTTTGTAGGGCAGGTTCCTGACAGCATCAACGACTGCATCTTTAGTTGAAAAAGCATTTAAATGCCACTCAATCCTGGGATCGCCACTGTACTGTGCGAGACCTGATAAATGAACAACATGACACAATTACACACAGCTTGTCATTTCCTAGTAATATTCACTCAAACTTGAACTAATTCGATAGACGAAAACAACTTAATTCATGGCTAAAACAGCCATATTGGTCCCATGGTTAACCCATCTGTGCAAGAAGGAAAGAAGCCAGGACCCACCTATCCTTGTTTTATCAATGCCAACATCAAAGGCATTGACCAGGTTTTCCAAGAACATACGGACCAGCCTGAAGTTTAGTCGGCCAATACTCCAGGAGCCGTCCACCAGGATCACAATATCCGCAATAGCCTCAGTGTGACACATAAACTGGTCAACTGAAAAAAAGGAGGAAGGGAGAAAGACTAGTAATTAAAGAAAAATGATAATACCACTAAATCCACATTATTTTTATTTTCAATGTGCAATGTGTGTCCAATGTTTTTTATGTTGCATTCTGACCCTACCATCTGCATGTCACTTGAGGCTCATCAGACCAGGGAACATTTTTCAGTCTTCTATTGTCCAGATTTGGTTAACTTGTGTTAATCTTGGCCTCAGTTTCTTGTTCTTAGCTGACAGAACTGGTACGCAGAGTGGCCTTCAGACTCTGCGTACCAGCCCATTTTCTTCAAGGTTCAACATGTTGTGCAGTTAGAGATGCTCTTCTGCATCTCTAAATGCACATCATGTTTGTTGTAATGAGAGGTTATTTGCTGTTGGCTTCCTATCAGCTCAAAGGAGTCTGGCCATTCTCATCTGACTTCTGACATCAGCAAGGCGTTTTTGTTGAGAGAACTCCCACTCAGTGGATATTTTCTCTTATTCAGACCATTCTCTGTAAAACCTAGAGGGGGTTTTGTGGGAAAATCCCAGCAGATCAGCAGTTTCTGAAATACTCAGACCAACATGTCTGGCACCAGCAACCACGCAATGTTCAAAAGTCATTTATATCACCTTCATCCCCATTCTGATGCTCAATTTGAACATCAGACGATCATCTATACCATCTCAAACATACAGTTAAACAGCTGTACCTAACAAAGTAGCAAATGAATGTAAATTGCTCCCTCGCACATCCATCAGTGTGGTAGGAAAAGCACTTAAGCGCAAATGAAGACTGGGGCATGCAGAGTAAAAGCGCTTCCAGTGGTTTAAAAGACTGAAACAGCAGCATTATAAAACTAGCAGCCCATTTCCATCACTTCAGACTTACATAAACTTACTGGAGACCTACCACACGTGTTTCTTTCCAAACAAATCCTTACAATACAGGGACTTCATAAGAGTGGCATTTTTTTAACAGTATGACTGCAATATAAGCACAGCACATAAATCAGTTCATTCATTGTAATTTATAACAGCTCATCCACCTTTCTTTGGTATCCTGAAAAGAAATATATCTACTTAAATTTGTAACATAAACCACTTTCCTGTCTACAGGAAAGTAATCGCTATTAATCTACGACATGCTCATAATGTCGGACCTTTGTGTCTCATTGAAGAAAAAGCCATAAAGCAAAGAGCTGACAGTAGGAAATGTGGATTTATTTGTGTTTTGACTAAAAATTCAGCTCCTGCCAACTTTAACAAAGCCATTTGGAACTAAGCACAACAGGGTCTTTGGTTTAACATGTTAATTAGCACAGGCGTGTGCTAAATTGCTTGAAAATAAAGAACAAATATAAAACATGCTGGGACGTATTTATTCAAACAGTGGCAGTGATGCATAAATGCTATAAACACAGCAAAACATGCTTCGTAACATTTACACTTACCTCACCATCTGTGCTTTCTGTGTTATCGATTCAAGCCAACACTTTCTCAAGATAAAAATTAATAAATAAGCTACATCGTCTAACGATAAACCACACAGGTATTTATTTCAAGAAGCAATTTTCCAGACGGAGCCTTCTGTCTGCTGTCTGTGTGCGTCTGACTGTTTGAACCATCCATCTGCTACAGGCGGCCGACAAACGAGAGAAGGGAAAACAACAAGGTCGGGAGATAGCTGATGACAATCTGTGGCTTGCAAATGCAGAACATAGAAAAAGGTGCCCGTAAAATGCACAAAGGTTATTGTTTTGACAAGGGAAAAAGAGTGTGATTTTATATCAGAGTTGAATAATACCCCTTGTTTTAAGGAGAGGAAAAAAAGAAGGCTTTGTTCGGGACTTTCGGCAAAATGGCAAAAGGTTGTAAGGCCAAAGATCATATCGATAATTCTTTGTGGAGGTTACTCTATTACAAAACAAACAAACGTGGCCTTTAAAGAGACTCTAGCGTTAAAGGTTTTATAGGAACAACCATAAATAAGCACCAAAACAGGACATATCAAATCAATCGAGCAGCTACTCTTTGACATAAAATTAAAGATATTCATTTTTTATTATCTATAGTAACTAAATAGAATGGCAAGGAAAAGGTTAATGGTTAAGAAAGAAAGAAACCAAGGGTGGGGGTGTGTGTGTGGGGGGGGTGGGGGGGGGGGGGGGGGTTGTTAAATGTGAAAAGCCAGCAGGAGGTGGTAAACAGAGGATTAGAGGGTCAGTAATTACAGCTAAGTACAGTTCGCTGGTCATTCCTGCGTCTATTGTCAGGGTGGTGAGAACGTTAATTAGGCATAATACTTGTGTTTTACATCGGACCCAGCAATCAAGGGTGCTGCGGTCCTTCACATTACTCCTGCTGACATCTGTCAGCAGTCTGTTGAGTTGACCATAATGTTTATTTAATTGTTAGGGCAGGTTATTTTGTCACCATTTAGGTTACTTAATATCATACATTTATTTAAATTTTCACATAACCAATTTTTTTATTTCGATTTTATTTGAACCACAGTCGGCCTACACTGAACTATGAGCTAGATGCCAAAGCTGCCTTTCACTTCCTAGCGCAAGCAACAGTAATCGAATACTGACAGACACTAAGGGAAATTATGCATCTCACTTATTCACTGGTTAGGACTGCTACTAATTTCACATTAACCATGTAGGGCGGCACGGTGGCACGGTGGGGTTAGCACTCACAGCAAGAAGGTCCTGAGTTCAATTCCACCATCAGGCCCAGGCTCTCACCGTGTTCGTGTGGGTTCTCTCCGGGTCCTCTGGCTTCCCCCCACATTTCAAAGACATGCAGTTAGTGGGGTTAGGTAACTGGTGACTCTAAATTGCGCATAGGTGCTCAAATGGCTTTTAATAGTTTTTTTTGGCAGAAATAGCCCTGTAGATAAATTTGATCCCATGTGTAGTCTTTCCCCACAAGCTGCAAAACTGTGACATCACAAAAATGTGATAGTCTCTGTGGCAACATTGATTACGATGGTGGAGGAATATCACCAACACAGCATTATCAGATTGAGAGGCTCATGGACATGATAACGTAGTTCTCCTAGCAAAAAAAAGCACTCCTAGTATGTTTCTACTGTAGCTGTATTATAATCTCAGTATGCTCTCTGATAGTCACCAGTAGGCTAGTCAGAGGTTCTCCTTCTTATAAGCCCCATCTGTCTTTTTTCTCCTCTTTTGCCCTACCTCTTTCTTCCCTTTTTTCTTCTCATCTAACGCCTCTGCTGTGGGTCAAAGTGTGTACGGGGGGAACAGAGTGAAAGCAAAGAAGAGAACCAAAGTTGGAATGAAGGTAAAAAGCCAAAGTGCTGTATCTGAGGGCAGCGAAAGGTCACAGATGTATTGACACTTTCTGTGGAGCCAAGTCTTTCTTTTGTCCAAGTTTATGTTTACTCACTTCACTGCCTCTCTCCACTTCACTGCTAAGCTCATTCCACCTGCCTGACTAATGGGCGACACTCCTGCCATGACATACAAAGTGTTATGACAGAGTATAATTTTCATATAGGTAAGCATTTCTGTCTACTAAGTACTGCATTGTTACTGTGTTTTATAAAAGACAATTGATTTTAGATTTTTATATTTCATGTGCACAGTACTGTGTAAGAACTATACAGCCTCTATTGCCTTAGCTATTGTATTTCCATGTGTTTGGTCATTTTTCTGTAATTCACTCTGCCTATTTCCCATTTTCTCAACTAGAAATTAGTCCTGGATCGAGACTTTTACACAGCACTGTAAAGTACAAGTAATTTTCTCATAGGCCAAAAATAATGCAATTCTATCATGGGAACAAGCCACCCGATGTTCAAGGCTCAAATTTACATTTTAACATTTTAACGTTAAAAGGCTTACCTTTTAGTGGTGGTACAATAGAGCTCAGAAAAAAGAATAGTGTGATGGTGAACCAAAATACATATAGCTGGAACCCTGAAACTAAAGCAGCTGTTATGTTCAGTCATCATGTTTTATTAGACGCTTACTGCTGATTTCAATTCTTTATGTAGTCTTTATGTAACCCACAAGACCATTTTTCCCCGTGTCACACCACTACTTTGCAGTCTAAACCTTGTTTGCTTGGAAGCACATGGTTAGTAAAGGTGGTGAATGAAACTATTTACATACAGATACACACGTGGACATAATCCCAAGCATAACTGGCATGCATGAGCGTGATTAGACTGCCCACCTGTGTCTATGGGAAAGACGCAGACTGACCACGTTTTACAATTCAAAGCCCACAGAGTCTGCAGAGCTGTGGGGAAAAGTATGTGGCTCCCAGACAATTGGATTAACTTGTGTGGGAGTAGAGTAATGGGTATTAGAAATGTGCACTGTAACAATGGAAGCCACTGTTGGCTATAAAGTCAGGGAGCAGCATCAGAGACTAAACAGGACTGAGGGTTGTGAGACAAGCAGTTAGTGGGAGCACTTGTTACACTACATAGCCACTCAAAAATGCTCATGGAGGCTTAAAAACACAGTCACTGTTGGATACATGCTTTCTTCAAAGAGAGATAAACTAAAGCAAAGCAGCTTTAGTTTACACTCAAACGTATGCATACAGAGAGTAATAAATGTGCAGCAGAGTAACAGATAAATTGAGAGACTCCTATCAACACATCTAAACACACACGCATGTAGTTTAGAAAACTTTTCCACCCTCGTCGTCTCTGTTCTCTTTGTCTGCCTCTGTTCTCATTAACAGTCATTCTTCCCAGCCGGCCTTGATTTATTGCTGACCTCTATTTAGCCAGGGATCAGACAGAGTGTGCTGTCATTTCAATCTCTCTCTAGTTAAGTTTTATTTCCCCCGTCACTGTGATTGTGTTTCAGTGTCTGGAATTAACATTGAGGACAGTGACAGGCATGCAGATGGATGGAGAGTAGCAGCAGAGAGTCCCCACATCAGTGAGAACCCTTCCTTTATTCTCCTAGACTGATTCCTTAGTGAACAAACTCTTACAAGTGCACTTCACCTCTAAGATGAGGCTAATTCACTGCACAAATAATTTGACACTTACTCCCAAACAGCTTAACTCAAGTTGATTTTTAATTTTTTTTGCTATAATACTCAAAGTATTAGCTTCACTGAAACAATCTTATCCGTGGGGTGAATTACTTATTTTATGTAAGGTGTTTTCTCAATATACAGTTTCAGGATGAATAGTAATAAGATCAATTTCTCCATCCAGCAGATTACCACAAAGAACCAAAATGTTTCATATAGGCAATTTCCTCTAAGTTGTAGCATAAAAGGCCACTTAATCTCAACATTGTCTGGTCCTTTCCGCCCCCTCTGATCATGTGTAGGTGTGTTTGTTGAGTGCTCTACCAAACGGGAGAGAAAGTGTGGATCGCATTTAAAGAGACAACCACAGTGAAGCACCAGTTAGGTGAACTGGCCTTGCTAGCCAGTTTTATATATCATAATTTAGCACAGACCTCTTTAGCATATGTGCTACAAAGAGACATAGACACATTTATTAAAGTGACTGAATGCTTACTTTCTAGAAAATAATAACTGGCTAAATTTAGAGGAAGTGTCCAACTAGCCATTGATACGTGTGGTGTTGTTTTTCCATTAAATTACAGTAAGAACAGTAACAGGCAAATTCCAAGATACATTACAATGTTGAAAGTATTCACTCACCCTTTCAAATCTTTGAATTCAGGAGTTCCAATCATTGTCACAGGTGCGTAAAATAAAGTACCTCGGCATGAAGACTACTACAAAAAAATGGGTCACCCTCAGGAGCTCAGTTAAAACCAGCGTGGGGCCATGATAGGATGCCACCTGTTCAGATGCAACATGTCCAATTGTGAAATTTCTTCACTACTAAATATTTCCACAGTCAGCTGTTAGTGGTATTATAACAAATGGGAAGTGATTGGGAATGAGAGCAACACGGCCACAAAGGGGTAGGTCACGCAAAATCACAGAGGTCAGCAGATACTGAGGCGCATAGTGCACAGAGGTCGCCAGTTTTCTCTGGAGTCAGTCACTATACACCTCCAAACATCATGTGGCCCCAAGTACAGTGAGGAGAGAGCTTCATAGCATGGGTTTCCATGGCCGAGCAGCTGCATCCAAAACTAACCTCACCAAGTGCAATGCAAAGCGTCAGATGCAGAGGTGTAAAGTTCGCCACCACTGCTCTGGAGCCGTGTTCTCTGGAGTGATGAGTCATGCTTCTGTGTCTGGAAATCTGACAGACAAGTCTGAGTTTGGCGGCTACCAGGACAACAGTATTTGTCTGACTGCGCTGTGCCAAGTGTAAAGTTTGGTGGAAGGGGAATTGTGGTGTGGGGTTGTTTTTCAGGATTTGGACTTGGCCCCTTAGATAAGCAACTCTTAATGTTTCAACTAGTGCTGTCAGCGTTAATCTCGTTAAAATGACGTTAAAAGGATAAACCGAATTAACGCGGCAAATCTCAGTTCGGGAGTTAACGTGGGAAGGCTGCACGGCGTCAACGTGTTAGCACGGTTAGCTCGTTAACACGTTAGCACTGTGTAGCCCCACGCACGGTGCGATCCGCATTAACTCGTTAATGGAGATTTGCTGCGTTAATGCGGTTATGGCGTTAACGTCATTTTAACGAGATTAACGCTGACAGCACTAGTTTCAACATACCAAGACATTTTAGAGCATTTCAGCTCCTACCTTTGTGGGAACAATTTCGGGATGCACAAAGCAAGGTCCATAAAGGTAAGGATGAGCAAGTCTGGTGTGGGAGAACTAGACAGGCCTACACAGAGTCCTCCTGACCTCAACCTGACAGAACAGCTTTGAGATGAATTAGAGCTAGGCTCATCCAACATCAGTGTCTGACCTCTAAAACACTGTAAACCCTGATTTTGATTCAACTTAAAAATAATGAGTTCTTATCACTTAAATATGTCTAATTTGTGAACATTACTTGTTACTTTTGATTAAACTGAGCTTTTTCATGTCCTTTTTTTTTTATTGTAATTGTGTTTTTAAGTCCAATCAATAATAGCTTCTACTGAAACAAGTAAGTTCTACTTTTTATTAGCCTATTTTATTGTAATTATGTGTTTGAGCTCAAACAACTTAATATAATCAAAAATCTAGTTCATACCAGTTTTGACAGAGTGGCTTTGAGGAGCTCTGGACCTTGTGAAACAGAGCAGACATGGAACCGAACACACATGAACAATTAGCTGCACTGAAGCGAGCAAGTTGTCCAGCCCACGTTTGACGCCTTCGGTGAATGACCAGAGTTTAGTCACAAAACAAAAACAAACACAAAACCTACACTGGTTGCTTCTCCACTGATAGGTGAAGTAACAAACCTAATTACTTAAAAGTTAGTGTATTTTATCGATAAGTTATAAGGTAGTTAACCAGCTAACATCGCCCAACACTTCCTTAGCTAATGTTAGCTATAAATTCACTGAGAATGTTAGCTAGCTAATTTATAGCCACAAGTTCTTTGTTTTTAAATTGATTTCACCAAAGGGGCTCTGTTGTACCCATCAAAATTATATTACAGAGAAATATTGCAGTCTGGGTTGATGCATAAAAAGATAACACTATGGTTAACTCATCTGAACATGAGCATGTTTTGTTTTTACATGTTTTAGGTGTTTCTGGAGTTCAGCACAGTGGTTGTTAAGAGCCTGAGACTGGAGTTCTACGAGGCCCTTGACCATCACAGTCCCAGACTAATGGAGATCTTTAAGTCAAAGAGGGGTCTCACAGACAGATGTTACCTGACCTTATGCAACAAACAAATGTTAGTTCATTTTCAAATCTTTACGTAATAGAAATCAGTTGGCTACTTGATTGAACTTGAATGATCACATCCTGTGTTATCCTGTCTTCCTTCTCTCACCCTAACTGGTCGCAGCAGATGGCAGAACCAGGCCCCTCACTGAGCCTGGTTCTGCCAGAGGTTTCTTTTTGTTAAAAGGGAGTTTTTCCTTCCCACTGTCGCCAAAGTGCTTTTTCATAGGGGGTCATATGATTGTTGGGTTTTTCTCTGTATGTATTATTATTATAGGGTCTAACTTTCAATATAAAGCGCCTTGAGGTGACTGTTGTTGTGACACTAGGTGTGTTAACAGGTTAACAGGGGTTCCAGTACTTAAATGGTTGTGCTTTTTATTATGTTTGCGATCATATTGTTCAGGGTGACATATTGATTCTATTCGAAATGTGTGATCTCCTCTCTCCTCCTTCATTCCACCAGACTTCGGATGTGACGGAGGTCATATGCCTTGTCCTCAAGGGGCTTCCTGTCATTTTCGGCAATGATCCATTTGCCTTCTTCCAGTTCTTGTAAGGAACTGATTTTTCTTTACTTCCTCTTATCCCCCATTCCCTAGTTCCACCTGTTTACTACCTCTCCCTTCCCCTCTCTCCACCTCCCCTCCTCTCTCTCTACCATACATATTATTTAAAGGTTTGCATATGTTAATAGTTACTTTTTTTATTGTTATTATTGTCATTGACTATCCCAAGTGATTTTCTGTGGCAGTGGGTGGACACTGGACAGGGCAGGCACATCAGCTTTGTACATATAGAGCCTGTTTATAGCACTGTGTTGTCATGTTGACGTGATGATCCTGTGTTCCTTTTTTCACGACACTGATGATGAGGAACATTTGTACAATGATGTGTCAGTGGAGATCCTATTCCATGAACAAGAAAACATTTCTCCACACATGCAGTCCCTTCATCGCAATGCATCCTCAGTGGGAATCATCTTAGGGGGCAAGGTTGTGATGGATGTTGAGAACCTGCCCCAGGCCATGCACATTGTCTTCGGCCTTACCTATGCATTGCATCTCAACTACCCAAAGTACAGGAAGAAGACTTTTGATATTTTTTTCTTTTTTTTTTTTCTTTTTTTTTTTTTTTACAAAAAGTACTTCTGAACTCAAACTTCAAACACTCAAGAATCAGCAGAAAGGTGGAGGGGAAGTATGGGCTCTCCATGTAGTATTTTGTTTGGTTTTTTGTTCACCGTCCAGTTCTCTCCCTGTATTCTTTACACCCTAAAAAATTATTCAGGGGCTTAGTAAATATCATTATAATTCTAAGTTAGATGACCTTGATTAAATCTTTGAAAATCACAAAAGTGTTATCTTGAGTTGAAAATACTGAAAAGAATGCTTAAATTTTCAACACCAGTTTTTGAGTTGAACTGAGTTCTTTTGTTCAAGTTTATTTAAAAGAAAAAATTCTGTATTTGAAACACAGGGTGCATTATTTAAATCTACTCAATATATCTCATAGAAAGTACTCATAATAACTGAGACACTGGTATTCATACTTATCATTGTCTTTAACTTTAATTATTAATGGTTCAAAAATCAATATAATTTTGTCCCCCAATACTAACTTAAAACTTTGAGTAAGACTAATGACCTTTGGCATGTACCGCACGCGAGGAGCATGGCCTCATGGGAGATTTTCTGCACGTTGAACGAGACAGACACACATCCACTGCAGACTTGGTAACGTTTTCAGGTAAGTGACCAATTCTTACATTAGCTGTCTTTATCTACACCGTTCTTTTATAACATGTTCTGAAGAAAGCGTTTGTCATGGTGGCTCACTTTTCGCAGCGTGTTTGTGCACGTTAATTTAAGTTTTCAACCCGTCTTCCAGTCAAGGCGGCGGGAAACCGCGCCCTTTTATCCTTTTACGTTCTGAGTCGCTATCTGCGTTCCGGGTAATTTGACCGGAATGTCCCGGTACCAGCGACCTGACCGTTTAATCGGGGGCATTTTAGGAACCACGTGAAAGCAGGTGTGCTCAGACATTTCTAGAAAATGGCCCTGTTGAGTCGCGGTGCGGGAGCTGCGGTAGTCACGCGGCCTGACTCACTCTGTCAGGTTGTTCAGGAGGAGATGAACAGACGTCATCAATGGCTTTGGTAACTAAGAAGACCTGCCCGCGGAACAGTTCATAGCAGCAACCATGCTGCTTAGCTTTCTTGTTCTATGTGGGGTCTTTCAGAGCATATAAGACGCTGCTTTCAGCTTTGTCCCGAACAGGGCCAGTTTTTGAGAGAACGCTGACAGGACCGCCCGGGTCAGCAGATTACCTCATCCAGGGCCGGTCCAAAGTACTATGGGGCCTTAAGTAAATTTAGACTGGGGGCCCTACTTCCTTTAAGATCCCAGAAAATAATGAAAAAAAAAAAGCTTTGGTCCTTTTGGTCAAGCCAAAAGTACCATCATTTCCAGTATAGTTAGTATATAGTTAGTATAGTATAGTTCCAGAAACACTCAGTTTATTTAAATCCAGGTTGAAGACTCACCTATTCTCTGCTGCATTTGAATAAAGCACCAAATCCACACTTTTAAGCTTAAATTTCAAAACTTACATTTAACTACTGATTTTATCTACTGTTGTGATTTTATGTTTTGATTTTATATACTGTTTTGTTTGTTAGTTTGTTTGTTTGCTTGCTTTAATCAATTTTAAATCATGCTTTTTATTTGTTTTTGTTTCTCTGTAAAGCACTTTGAATCACCTTGTTGTTGAATTGTGCTATACAAATAAATTTGCCTTGCCTTGCCTAGTTACTCCCAATTTACATAAATAAATGTTTATTTCAATCCAAGCTAAACTTTCTTATAAGAGATTGGTGTTATGGCAGATTACTCAGTGACATGTTTTGTAATGATAAAGTTTTGATTTGTATTTTTTCAGCACCATCTTCACCACCAGGAAAAAAATCTGCATCAACTACAAAGTAAAGCAGGTAATTTTACTCAGAGGACTTGATGTGTTAAATTTTGGAAGGATATGATATTGTTTTATACAAGCTGAGTAGTGGATGGTGATACCACCTAAATATTTATACTGGTTTTGTGGTGGGTTATTTTAGTCATACAAATGCCAAATCTAAATTTTGAGAATTTTTCAGTTCGGTAAATATATTGATG
This sequence comes from Simochromis diagramma, assembly GCF_900408965.1. Classification (NCBI taxonomy): domain Eukaryota; kingdom Metazoa; phylum Chordata; class Actinopteri; order Cichliformes; family Cichlidae; genus Simochromis; species Simochromis diagramma. Next base: position 3,538,047 of record NW_024387423.1, on the reverse strand, counting down.
AGTTCATGGTCTGTCATCCAGTGTCACCATGAGTATAGGCGCAGCCCTTTAAGTGGGTATTCCCCTTGTGCGCGCAGCACTGAAGTATTTTAGTCCACGCCCACCTGCTGTGTGGGCCTCACCCTGGTCTAGTATAAGTTACGGTGAGACCAGGAAATCGGCTCTACCGTTTTTCTTCAGCCAGCCAGAAGATGTCCAGCGAGACCATCCGTCTGTGTCCATCCTGCCAGACCGGCTACATCATGTCGTATGACCGACATGCCGTCTGCGTGGGCTGCCTCGGTCCTCACCATGCGGACCTCGCCCTCACACCTTAATCCTATTGCTGCTCCTGTTAGCTCCTCCCGCCAGAGGAAAAGCAGCGGAGGTCAGCCTTTTTCAAGGCTGATGCTGAGGAGGCGTTCCCACTAAGAGAGGCACTCGCTGGAAGAAGCCATCGAGTTCTTCGATGGTGGGCCGGAATTGGATGATTCCACCCACCGTGAGGAAAACGGCAGTGGTGGCAGCTCCACTGCCTCCCAGCTGGGCAGCCTGGTGACAGAAGGGTGGATGAGCCGACGCTCATCCACCCCTGGCCTTCACATGTCGGCAAGGACGCCGCTCCCAGTTGTTGGTGCGCTGCTCCTGGATCTGCCTGGCATCATCCAGGAGGCAGCTGGTGAGAAGGAACTTCCCGTCCCTCAGCCTGCTCCACCCCCATCTGATGATCTGGCGGGAAGGTATGGCTCCACTCACTCTCGTTGCCCAGATCCCATCTGGCCTCAGTTCCCAGGGATGATGACCAACCTCTCTGAGGCAGCAGCAGAGCCAGCGAAGATTAGAGCGCCGGTCTCTACCTAGGGCTTCACAGAGGGCTTCACAGACCGGAGTTTTCCGCCTGTTCCCCCTCTGGAGCCGAGCCTCGCTTCAGTTTTCGGCACCAAAATGACCAAGGTCGTTGGACAGCGACCGGCCCATCCCGCCAAACTTGACCAGCTGATAGCAAGGTTCACTGATCGCGCACATCAATGCACTGTTCAGTCAGCTGCAGTGACTAACAACACTGATTTGCTAGCGTTTGTCATCTCCAGGAAGGTGGAGGAAGCAGAGCTGCCAGAGGAGCTGAAAGGCTTTCTCTGTAAAGCCGCTGACACGATTCTGAATATGTGCGCCACTTCAGCGGTGTGTTCCTCTTGCATCGCTGCCTGGCAGACGATGGTTCAGAGGGCAACCTGGCTCCGCCTCTTCCCTCTAAGATTATACAATCTCACAGGGAAATAGTGCAAGCAATTCATAACATAAAATTTAGAAGCTTAGTGGAAGATAATACTTTATGTTAAGGCTTTAGTCTGCATACTGAACAACTACACTTATATGGATTTATGTCTGGATGTGTAAATTAATCTTTTGCATGTTAGAAAATAAGGTCCAGGTTGCAAAAAATGGTAGATTTTTATTTTTTTATTTATTTTTTTTGATTGAATCAGAATTTTGGCCTTCAGATTTTTTGTCCTCTCCCATCCAGGTCAGTGCAGCGTTTCATAGGATCACGACCCTGAACCTTGAACCAAAGTTCATGTCATCGTTGGACTTGTATTCATCCAAACTCCTGTCCTTGTTTCAAGCCAAGAAAGGTGCTGCTGGACAACGCCACAGGGCACAGTTAAACCTTCTGCTTCAGGTAAGGAAGATTGCATTTTCTAACCACAAAAACGTTCCAACACAGCATTGAAGAGGCCCTTCCACTAAAAACGGCTTTTCTTAGGTTTCTGTTCAATATTTTAGCTCCACAGGTGTTCTTACCTTGATGGTGGGTGTGAAAACAGGTCAACAACAGAAAAAAAATAGTTATGTTTAAGCTAGAAATGGTAAGTCATGTTTTAAATGTGCAAATTTTGCCTCAGTTGAGACTTCCTGTTTTACAGAGTGGAAATTCCATCGAGAAAAAACGAGAAGTCATCATCAGATGTTTCATTGACCATCTGGGAGAGGATCCAAGTGCCTTAATCAAAACCTTTGAGGTTGGTGCAATAAATCTGTTTTAGGAATATTAGTACCGTATTTCCCGGACTACAAAGCGCACCTGAATATTAGCCGCACAAGCTAAAATCAGGGGAAAATCCTGGTTTGTACATACATTAGCCGCACCTGACCAAAAGCCGCAGGTGTTTCAATGTTGACTTATCATATGTAAGAGAATATGCACAAAGGGAATTGTCAGGAAAGAGATGGCTGTTTGGAGACACACCCCTTTTATTAATATCTTGAAAAACAAGTTATGGGTACATATTTGCATAACTTTTTAGGTATATGTACAAGTAGCGGTAATTACAAGTAGGACACATGTACTGTGCTTCATAAATGAGTAACAAATGTAGTACATAACAATAACCTGCAGCACACCAGAAAAATAGATTCGGACTACCTTTTAGGCTCAGGTGCAGTGACACGGCTTTAACAAGAAGAAAAGTCAGTCATTCACCACCATCTTTCTCTTCTTCCTGCGCACTGAAACCACCAAAGTCCTCTTCTCCAGTGTCGGAAACGAACAGGCTCAGGATGGCTTCGTCATCCACTCTCCGCTTCTCTCCTTCGTTGTCACTTTCAAAACCAAAGAAATCCTCATTGTCAGTGTCAGAGTCGAACACCCTCAGAAGGGCCGTGGCGGTGTCCTCCTCTCCATCATGCAACAGTCCAGCCCTTCAAATCCGTTGGTGATCCACCGGTGGAAATGAGCATAACTTGCTTTTCGCAAGTTTATCGCCGCTCGTCATCCACGCCTCCCGCTGAACGCGTAGCGCTACTTTGAAGTTTGTTTTTCGCGCTACTTGTACGGCACTGTGTTGCCTGGCGGATGGACATGTGACCAACATACCACTCTTGAACCCCGATACTGTGTGTCTGATCACATGCCCTTCCGCCAGGCAACAGCGGAACAAACAAAACAAATCTTACGGTATGACAAAAATCATGGACAATCCATAGAAAAGCCGCACCTGACTAAAAGCCGCAGGGTTCAAAGCTGGTGCAAAAAGTAGCGGCTTATAGCCCGACAATTACGGTAGTTTATTTTAGCTTGTGAGATCATAGAAAAGTTTTAAGATACTGTTCTAAAGAAACAAAAACACTTCAAAGCATACAAAAGAATAGCATTTGCATTTGCTATTGCTATAAGATTTTGGAGCACAGTGTCTACATATTATGAGTACCGGTGATGTCATACAAATGAAACTTTTTGTTTCAATGTTTGGAAATATGTGAGCTTAAAACAGTTGTTTCTCTTTTTAAAGGACGGTGCTGATGCTGTCTTTGTTGAAGAGGCTTTGGCTGAGGAGGTGATGAAGATTTACCTGCTGCAGAATCAAGACAGGTCAGGCGAACCTACTGATGTGGGTATTGTTATTGAAGGCGTTACTGTTCTGGGCAAACTTGGGAATCTGAGCAAAGCCTGTTGCTATCTTTTGGGACTGTGGTATGCTCTGGATCTGAAATACCCCAAGAATTTCAAATGCACATTTGAAGCATTTCGAAAAGTGTTCATGGAGCTGGATCCAGGAAACCTTTCTGTCAAGGTTCAAAGACTGAAAAATGACCTCTGTTCATTGTAGACAAAATTTCACAGGGCTGTTCTTAAAGTGTTAGACTTGTTAAGTGACATGTAATGCTCATCAAAAGGTTCAGTTGCGACATTACATTGTTTTGACATTCCTGTTCATAAATAATGTTTGTACCATAAACTGTGTTTTTGTATTAACTTTCCAGATTCACATTAAGGTGTAAATGGGAGAGTATCATTATGGATGTTTTTTGGTCACTCTTTAGTTATAATCTTCCCAATTTTTTGGAATCAAAATAAGATGTTCAAAAACTATGTCACAGTGCAAATGGGTTTTTTTTCAGGATTTATATCTTTTTGGGATCTTAATTTTATTTTTGTCATTTGACCTTTTCTGAAAAGGTAAAGCACTGCGTTCACTTGAGCCACTTTTATTCTTTGTATGGCAGGTACATTTTTCTTGTTGTTAGCATCAATATGCCAGTTTTACAGAGTTTTATCAAGCATGCCAATTTGGATGCAATTTTATTATATGAGGCTGTTGTGACTGAAATTTTATCCAAGTTTTATCCACTGAATGTAGAACAGATTTCAGCTCACTGTGTTCAGAGAAGGAATCTGCTAAATGTGTGATTCACAAAAAAGCTGTTTAAAATAAATCATTGTGAACAATGTCGAATTGACGTGGTTCTTTTTTCCTGTGTGTGTGTGTGTGTGTGTGTGTGTGTGTGTGTGTGTGTGTGTGTATAAATAAAATAAACACTTAATTGTAATTAACGTTTTTGCTTAAATTAACTTAAAAATATTAAGTAAATTGCACCATTATTTAAAAACAAATAATTGTAATGGTGTAGGTTAAATGTGCCAAGCATTTCAGCATTTCCTAATTAATATTTTATGTAGTTTGAACTTTTGGTTACTGTTGTTTTAACTTAGATTTTCAATTGTATTTACTCAATTTTGTATGTTACTGTAACATCTTTAATTGTTCATAACAACTTATTCCATTTTAGTTGGATTTACTCAATTAATAAGGTGTATTTAAGAGATGTGATTGTTTTTGCATTTACTCATTATTTTTGAGTGTAAAAGTGTTGCACCAAAATATTTAAGTAATTATCAGTTTTAGTTCTTAGAGTGTATTTTTTGCTGTTCCACAGACAAATTTGTTATTTGTTGATGTTAAGATACCAGTGTCCTGCAGGGCTGAGTTTCTCATGTTAGTTTATTCACCATATTTCAACAGACACAGTTCAGTATTGTAAAGAATACATTTTCTATTACTTTTGTTGCTGAAACAAAGACATCACCAATAGTAAATTGTTGTATGTATTTCTTTTACTGGCTCTATTGATTGAAAGATATATTTTGATTTTCAAGAACTGTAAAAGTTAAGTTTGATCAGTGAGAATATACAATTTAGTTCAGTTGGTAATGGAGTAATGCTTACTTAATAAGCTGAGTTAAACATGGTAACTAAGTATCTTCAGTTACTGTATTAGTACATTCAAATCTTCCATTCCTTTAGGGGCTCAAGTACATTGAACGTAGTCCAGTGCATTCGTTCAACTAATGCTTCATTACTTAAAAAATATAAGGCAACAAGTTACCTTGATTTTTTTAAAAGTAGATTCAACTTATCCAGGTTTACAGTGAATGTGCTTCTGGAAGAAGAAGAATCCCATAAACACTCCTAAACCTTGTGGAAAACCTTCCCAGAACAGCTGAAGCTGTTATAACTGCAAAGGGTGGGCCGACATCGTATTACACCCAACGGATTAAGAACAGGATGTCACTCAAATTCATATGTGTGTGAAGGCAGACGAGCAAATATTTCTGGCAATATAAAATAGTAACTTTGCATTTGTAGATATTTGTGTTTTTGACCATCCTCACTTTGTAAACAATGTTTGAAATAACCGTGAACCCCAGTCACGACTCGCACTATTCAGCGTGTTTGTGATGTTTTTTATTTGCAATAAGTTTCATTGAACAATAAGTTTCATTTCGGCACAGTTGTTTCGTCCACAACCAGAAAGCCTCCCAGGTGACTCCACTAAAAAAAAAGGGGGTGAGAGCATGATTACAGGATGAGAAGCTGCTGCCCTGCCAGCCTCCCGGCACTGCCCCTCGAGCCTGCTGCACCACCCCTCCCCTGCAGAGAAACTAAGCCACACCTCCACCACAATAACCTTGACAACAGGTGTTCGTAAAAGACAGGAATTGTCTGACTTGTCTATACACATCTATACACATCCACAGTGAACACACAAAGAGTTAATAAGCTTTCTAACTAACCGGTGGCAAGACGGCAAATACGCATTTTCCCCAATATGCCACAGTCATCCTTAAAGCAAGCATTACCTCATGTGGTCAAGCTTGCATCAGTATAATGAGGGTGTTAGTCATCCTTGCTGATACAGGTCATGTGATATGACTAAAACGCCACATCAGCAACATAGTGATTCTTAGAGCTGTGGAAAAAGTACTAAAACAATTTAAACACTGAGCACAAAAACCATTTGAACATTTAAATGGAAATTTAATTGGTCTGAAAGTGAGTTTTATTTGTGAGTAACTTTGTGGTTGTTTACCATGCCTAATGCCAAAAATCCTGACACCAAAGAGCTACAACACCAGCTTGTAAAGCAACGATCTGACGACTGTATACAGCTTCAAAGCGACCTTTGTCTACGGCTGAAAACAAAGTAGCTGGATTGAGTCAAACAAATAGCAAACACCTCAGTGGCACAACTTTATAGTCAATGCTCGGAAAGGCTTGAGCGCTGCCCCATAGAGCGGTTTCCTGCCCAGAACAGGCTTTCTCTTTTTCTCTCTTACAAAAAAACGATGGTACACAAGAGCTCAGAAAAAGATTTTCTTTGTTTGCCAGTTTATTCAGACGAGAGACACGCAACAGACTGATACACCTGTCGTTTGCTCAGTGGCCTTCAGTGTCACTCAGGAAGGCACACGCATTCACATTCATCTGTGAGACCCATGGGCCTGTGTGAGCGTAAGCACTGAGCTCCACTGGGTTTTAAGGTGTAAATCCAACAGCTGTTTTCAGAAAGGCTTGTGTCGTTCCACCAGAGACCTTTCGCTGCTTGTCCTCTTGATCTTTAATCCACTGTCTTGTTCTGTACCTCTTCACTGAATACACAGACGCAATGACAGAACAGACACTGGATGTATGCGGAAAGCAGCACAGAGACAAACTTTCTCTCTATACCTTTCTCACTCATTCCTCTGCTTGTTTGTCTATCCTTGGTCTTTTCTTTCTACTTTATGTCTATATAATTTATTGAACTACATATGTGTGTCTCTGCATTGAGAGCACTCTCTTATCATATCTGGTTATATTTTAACTCCATGCACATTAAGATCTCTAGACATGGGTGTTGCACTGAAAGAAGGCATTTTTGTTGCCATTCAATAAAACACCAGCTTAAATATTAATTTGGTCAGAGGCATAGCCTGCCATCCCACCCACTCCCCACTCCTCTTATTCTATCTTTTAGTTTGTCTTAGTCAGGCATAAATTACAGTGTGATAAATGTATACATTCATCAACTTAAGGGAAGGGAAATGGGCCAGTAAACTCTGGAAAGACACCTTACTGCAGCTTACCCATTTGTGAGGCACTGGAAAATCATGGAAATGTATTCAAAACATAGCTATAGTTCTGCCTGTATACCATAATAAAACAGTTTTCTAACTCTGTACTTGAATCAACAGGTCTCATGTGCTTTATCAGCTGCAAAGGACAAAGAGCGATATATTATAAGGAAAGGAGGGCATGTGAGGATAGCGGAAAAAGGCAGGAGGTCTCAAAGTACGACAGTTGTAAAAGTAACGGCACTTGGAAGTAACTAAACGCGGAGCATGAAAGTAAATACATAAAAGTGCAGATTTAACAGGAATATGAAAAAGAACCAGTGTTAACTGTAACTGAAACCGAGGGCACAAAACAGTAAAAGCAATACCAAGCATGCAATCCGAACTTGAAACAAGCCACCAAGGACTGAACAGAAATGTAGTAATAATGACTCAAAACCATGGCTCTAACACCAAGGACAATGACAATGTCCTTGTTGTTAGAGCCATGGTACCATATTAAGTAGGTAATAACCTTGCCCCATTTCACTTATTGAATGCCATATAAAACTTAAGGTTTATGTAAAAATATGTGATGTTGCATCATTTTCACCCTATTTAAAAACACTGTTAGCTCAGGTCTGCTTTAATTGCACCTGCAGAGGACGGAGTATTTCAGCAGAAACAGGCAAAGACAAAATGTCATAGCTCACCCCACATCCACAGAACACAATGAAGACAGAGTGAAGAGAAGTTATAGCAGTGGAATCTGTGAGGAAGTGGGCTCTAATTATTCTAATTGACCTCTGCACTTAAGAAGTCCTTGCTACTAATGACTAAAGTGCCATTAGCACACACACACACACACACACACACTTGTTAACCAAGTATCATACAAATAGCTCAATTCACCCATGAACGTCTGCTGTTAATGGAGGACAAAAATCTGTCTATGTCACAAGACCACACACACACACACACACACACACACACACACACACACACACACACACACACTGTGTGCAGGCCTGCTCACGCATCTCCGAGCACATCCAGCATATTTGAAGATGACATTTCTTTAGTCCTCTTTCAGCAGGAATAATCTAGTAGTTGGAAAACATCCAAAGTAAAGAGTAAAGCAGCTCTTGTAATGATACAAGAAGTGAGAGCAGACAGAGCTGAAACGTGCATTTCTGGAGGACGTTTACCTGAGCTCCCTGTGTGGTTTATTCGTATATGTTTTCCCCTAAATACTTCTCTTCAGTCCCATCCTTTCTTAGCCCTTCATGTGCCACACCAGTTTGCAATAAAACCGCGTTTCACATTCGTCACATCATTACTTTCACATCACGTCTACAACATCCATTTTAAATTTCTTGGAGCCTTTCACGCTCTCACCATGACATACATATTTGGTTCATTTTGCTCTCAAATGGAAAGAAGTGATGTAATGTTAAGAGGCCTTCAAAGGAAATGATAGGATTCCCTATTAGTTATTTTGTGGCCTGCACGTGCTTGAACGGGCTGCATGCCTTCCCTGTATTTGCCTCCTTTAATCTGCGGTGTTGGTTTGGGCCTCTTCCCTTAATCTCTCTGTGCGTGTGCCATTAGGGTGACACATCTCTCTGGCCACAAACAGTTGACATCTTGTGTGTCCAGTGAGCATTGCACAGACTGACTAAATGAAAGAAGAAGGCTAGGAATGTTTTTTTTTTTTTTTAAAGGAGAGAGAAATACACAAAGTCTGTGGAAGTCTATAAGTAGTAATTCAGGAAGCTAATAGGGCAATAAAAAAGCAGTGGACACAGACGCAGAGAGATAGAGAGGCTAAATGAATCCTAAAGCTAGAAATTAGCAGAGCAAAAGATATAGAGGTGTGCACACACGGAGCTAAACGTGGTGTCAGAGTTGAAATACGTATTAATGTGACAAATTAAGGTTGGCTGTAAATATAGAAACCTCACTCCTCAGGTGTGTGTTTGTTACCCTCTGTAGAGATGATGGATACCAGAGGACTCTCTGTCTCACACTAGCAGTGTGGTGAATGTCAACAGAATCTCATTGGCCTTGAGTTCAACTTTAACTGCATCTGTCCCTTGGGTTGTGTGAGTGTGTGAGCACTGGATCCAGGCCTCAGTCAGGGAGGGAGGAAGGCAACACTCCACTCACATCTTGTCAGCTAATATCTATTGAAGAAGGCGCCGTTAGCGTGGAGGAACGAAGAGGCTTTTACCCATTACTGCTCAATGATTTTCACTCCGATTGCTTCATGTACGAAATCCAGTCAAGCGTTTAACGAGCAGACCGGTAATAATATGAGATCAGTTGAAAAGGTCTGAAAGGCATCAGCACCGTTAGTAACACTGACAACTCAGAACAGGAACAGTTACATCGATATGAAAACAGAAAGTGATCGCTATAATATGTAGAAATGAGTTAAACTGACTCTCACTCTGAGCAATCGTTGGTCGGATGATCCATAAAAACTCTGGTGGGTGGGATTAGAAATAAAGAGGGGAGAGCTGCAGGAGGAGGGCTGTCTGTCTTCTGCAACATTATTGCCAAAAGAGATGAATTTGCTTTTTTCTACAAACTGTTTTTTTCTCCTATTTATTTTTAAATCACTGTGGTTAATTTGACATTACAGTGTTAAGATTTCAATAAAGATTAAAAGACACTCGTACTTACTCATAGTTACACTGTCTTCTGAATCTTTATGTTCTTCAGAGTGGCAAACATCTGTTTTTACATCTTCTAACAGGCTACTGAGCTAAATCAGTAAAAAATATAGTCATGGACATACCTAGACACATGCACACACTCATACACAGACACACAGATGTCTATGGTCTAATATTCTCCAGCTGTCTAAATTATAGTTATTATTTTTAAAAGAAACATTGTTTAGTGCAAATTTCCAAAGAAAATACATTACTGTCTTGTAGGTAGTAGTTGTCAGGGGACAACTAATGGATTTGTTTGAGCTTTTTTTAAGCTAAAAAAACACTCAAATATTTATTGTTGCTGGCTGCTGGATTCCATACGACTTTATTTTGGATGAAACCATCATCCACAGCAATCAGTTCATGTAAAAAACAATGGAGGCAGAATCTGTATAGCTTTTAACTCGTCCTCTCATTTGTGTTAGGAGCTCAAGTCTTCAGCCTCATTTCATAGGTGTTTGTATTACTGGTCTCTTTAGGGGTGGCCACAGAGGATCATGTACCTCCATCCTATGTGTAGCATCTGTATCCTTCTCTTTCACTGCCTCCTAACATGCCTTCCTCCTCTCCTCTTCCTTTGTCTTTGGCTAACAGTAGCAGTTTCCAGCTCAGGTGCTGACCAGCAGCACCTGAGGCGGTTGTTGTTAACCCAGGCACTGACCAATCTGGTATAGAAATCATGTTCTTTATGATCCGCATGTTTGATGTGGCAAATATTTTACGCTGGATGCCCTTCCTGACACAACCCTCCCCTATTTGTAGGAGAGTGTGCGGCCCCACAGTGACATTCTACATAATTAACACTCACCGGATGCCCTAAAAACACTAATCAGAGAAGAAATATTGCAAAGGATTTCCAAGTTAAATTTTCTGTATCATTTAGAGGGAAGAATGATAAAAGCTGTGCTTCTTCTGGGAGAGAAGCTGCTGAAATGAACTCTGAGACTTTTTTTCAGTGGCAGCATCGAATCAAGCACACAAACATGGCAACCTTTTGAACTGATGTCATTCGGTCTCCATGGATAATAGCATTACACACTATTTGCTCTGCCTCTTAGTCCAAGTTAAAAATGGGAAAAAAAAGCATATGTTGGTGTTTTGACACTTTGGACTGTGGGAATAAAATATGAACAATCAAGTATGCAGACTGTTTTTCAGTGTTTTTTCCTCTTTTTTTGCTGGAGAAGATAAAACTGTCCGATACAAGTGGAAACTAAATGTCTGACAAACTCCGTTTGCAGCTCCTGCTGACAAGGAGTTGAATATGTTTTTTTCATTCAGTGTCATTAGCTTTGGAATAATTTATAGACTTTATGAGCTGCTGTTGTACCTCATCTGTCCTTTTTTCCCTCATCTCGTTTCCATCCATCCTTATGTTAACACAAGGAGATTCACAACAAAGATTTCTTAGAGAACTGTATTCCAGAGACAAATGTAAATATAAAGTTTTTTTCATTTTTAGCTGGTGGGAAGAGCAATGAGACCGCTACCTCGTTTAAAGTAGTTTTGTCCTGAAAACAAACTTTTTTTCCCAGACATACAGTAATTCACGAGAAGAGCAGACTACTGCGACATCACTGCACCCATGCGTGTAGTTCACACAGTTAAGCACTTTTTCTGTCACTTAACCAAAAGTCTGATTGACTTGTATGTATGTATATTTTCTGTTTCACTTATTTACTGCCTCTCTTCTTGCCTTCATAGTTATAGATAAAAAAAACAAACACTTTCTTTGGAGCAGGGTAATGATCAAAGCGTCACACGTGCTATAATTATCGTTTGTAAAAAGAAATGATCAAATGTCAGGTGTATCAAAAGTAATTATAGGAGTTTGGGAATGAGATTAATGCAATTAGGCTTCACAGTTACGACCTCGCTGACATTACTCAACAGCTCCACTGATTTTTACCAAATAATATAACACCTGACTTAGCTGCCCTTGCTCCATCACAGTTTGTTATGAAAATTAGGTTTTATTTTTGCTGCTTTTCTCTACGGATGATGCCACTAAAGAAAAAAAAAGAAGGAATAAAAAGCAAAAGAGTCTTCAACTTAGAAACGGATATTCAAGGAGAAAACAAAATCTCTTCACATCTTCCAGCAGCGAGTAGCAGAATCCAGTGGGTTGATTTAGAGGCTGTAGGAAAAAAAAGGCTTTAAGTCCCTGACCAATGATCTGAGTCATCAGCTTTTAAGGGGTGCAGGCCTACAAATGACTGACATGGACAGACTCCAAACTACAAACCGAGGTACAAACCAAGGTAAAATCTCCTTTAAAAGCCTCTGCTGTTGCTCAGAGCCAGAGACAGTCAATGACACCCCAAGAGCAGACAGAAAATTTGTTTCATTCAAAGCTCCTGGAAAGAACAAAGTCTGTATTTAGTGCAGAGGAGCCTGTGCTTACAGTCTGCAAGATATGGTTAAGTCGTTTGTACATTTTTAGGTTGGCCGAAGTAGCTCTGCTGCCCAACTTCAATGCAACGTCGTAATAATGTTCACAAAAAGAGTTGTTGTGGTACTTGTCATACTGTCCAACTTGGTTTTCCAAGTAGAGATGCTTAACAGTGTCTGACGTATTTGCTAAACATCAAGCTCAAATGCAACATACACTCAAATTGTACACACAGCTGGCTCGAGTGCAAAGAAATAACCAACTTGTCTGATGTCTCGAACACATACATTCGGGATGTAGAGATGGGATTATGTGCGAGCTCTTAATAAAAGTTTTTGTAAACAACCCACCCTAACAGGAAACAAACTGATTACTACTCTGGAACAAAGTGCTGCACACACACAGACACACACTTTCTAATGCATCGTGCAGCGCCATCTCTTTGGAGCTTGATATTTCATTGTTATTATCACGATAGAGGACAGTAGAAGACACACACACACTGAGCCTGATAGAGAGGAAAAGAAAGACACACCGTTACGTGTTACGGTACATGAAAGGGCCTCCTTTATTGATCCACAGTTACCCATTATCATCACTGCAGTACACAAAGATGCAAACACCAACACACACTTTCACAAATACGACTGAAGCACAGCAGGATATTATTATAATCCCCAACAGGTAGGAGGCAGAACACCAATCAAGGTCACCTCTAGTGGAGCGAATGGCGAGTGGTTCGGATAACAGCAAACTGAAGTAAGCTTTCTAATTTGCCTACCGATAGGAAGGAGAAGAGGGGCGGAGGGGGAGGACAGCACGAGAGAAACAAAGAGGAATAACATCAAAGATCTAAACCTGTGTGTGTGCATGTGTGGTTTGGGTTGACTGCAGGCAAATTCACCAAGCAAGCTCACATAGAGTATTTTTGGGAAACTCAGCCTGATACTAGTTACGTATTGCTAGTATCAGGCTGGACTTATTTTCAGAAATTCACTAATTCTTCATGTTACAGATATAACGAGGTGCTGTAGATTAGTCAGCTGTTTGTGAATCTCCTATTCCAACACATTTTAGAGGTGCTATATTGGATTGAGATGGTAACCGTGGGGGCAATTTGAGTACACTGAACTCATTGTCGCGTTCAAAAAACTTTGAGATGATTCGAGCTTTCTGACATTGTCCGCTATCTTGCCGGAAACAGCCACCAGAAGATGGGTACACTGTGGACAGGTAGGCTTTCTTATTCAAACAATTCTCAGCTAGTCTTCCACTAAGATATTCTCCACAACTGAACATTGAATATTGTGGGATCGAGATGTCCCACACTACTACAAGCCACAGGCAGCCTGTACCATAGACACAAGGCAGGATAGATCCATGCTTTCATGTTATTCATGCCAAATTCTGACCATACGATCTGAATGTTGCAGCAGAAATCCAGACTCAACATTTTTCCAACCTTCTCTTGTACAATTTTGGTGAACCAGTGTGAACTGTAGCCTCGCTTCCTGTTCTTAGCTGACAGGAGTGGCCCCTAGTGTGGTCTTCTGCTGCTTTAACCCACCTCCTTCAAGGCTTCATGTATTTGTGCTCTTCTGCACACCTTGGTTCTAATGAGTGGTTATATTTGAGTTACTGTTGCCTTCCTATTATCTCAAAGCAGCCTGACCTTTCTCTTCTGACCTCTGGCATCAACAACATATTTTCATCCAGAGAACTGCCGTTGCCTTCTCCCGTTTTGATCCTAGAGAAGGTTGTGTGGGCAAATCCCAGAAGATCAGCATTTTCTGAAGTATTCAGACCAGAAAACCAACATCAATGCCATGTTCAAAATTGCTTAAATCACCTCTCTTCCCTATTCTGATGCTCAGTTTCGATTAGATTTGTTTTCTATGGAAACAGCTACAACCTCAGTCTGCCAGGTATAGCAGACAGAAAAGCAATTTCCCAAAAATGAAAATGTAACATGAGAAAAATGTAAATACATCTCATTTTCATATTACTATAGAAATATATAGATGTGACAATCAAACATTATTTATGGTGAATTCATCGCTCTTCCACCGCTCGCTGTACAGGTTAATATACTATAATAAGACACTTTAAGTGCCACTAGAGATTGCTTTCAATATGAAACCTGTGATTTACTATCAGTGTGTTTTCCACCCAAGTGCCTATTTATTAAGTATTCATGGATATGAATTGCTCAGTGATTCTCTCCTGGAGAGTGCATGTCGGTCTCTTGCTCCAACAGCAACTGTGAAATGCACATACACAGTTACACGGTAAATCGCCTAAATAATATATATGTACTATAGTCAATAAATATGATGACGCACTGTACAGTTTAATGGAAACTGGACGCCTAAACTATACTATATAACCACACTTATATTTCTAAACAACCTCAATCTTTTAGGGCCCTGTGATAAATGATCACCAGCACAAAAACCGAACAATAAGCCAGCCTGAAGCAAGTATGCTTAAATAATAAGTACGGCTCCACTGAATAATGACTGTCTGTCTTTGTGTACACTTCAGGCTACAAAACTGTGATGAAATCGTTAGAGAAAGTCAAAAAACTATTGCACCAGCAGCAGTTACAGTGTTTCAAATCTGACACCGTTCATGTCTTCACATTACCGCGCTCGTCTTTCTTACACGAGCACACACGGAAAACTGAATTGCAACAATCAATTATTCTTTAGCCAGAGATTTCCAGCTGAATTCACTGTTATGGGAAAGAAATCAGCAGACAGGGGACAGTTGCTATGCAAGTATACGCTCAATAAAGAAAACAAATGCATCCCTGTCTTCTTTTACATTGCATAGGAAGAAGGTTGAACCATTACGCATTTTAATATGAGGACATCCATGCTGCCAGCTGAAAGAACATCTCGGTTTTAAGAATAAACACGCATGAATCCAGACATCTTGCATGGGAGCGGGAACTCAAGTTAGCAGGCAGCCACACAGACACAGGCGAACATTGTTGGTCACTTGCCTAACTTTAGGAGTTATGCTGAAATAATAATAATAAATAAATAAATTCCCCAAAAAAAATCACAGCCACAAATGATTTGCCAGTCAGGCAAAGATGATTTTGGCATCTCATCTCAAAAAACTTCACTGTTAGCCTGTTGGATAAAAACTCTTCATGCAGGGAAACACGGACAGACACGCTGACTCATACTTTTTTGGCCTTCTGATCTATGTAACTGCCCCGGTGGCTGTTTATCCTTCATCCAAACATCGCTATGGAAACTGACTGGGAGACTCTTTAAGCAGAGTCCAATTCATCAGCGCGAGTCGTTTTATTTATATGCTTCATGTGAGGACAACTCTGCATATCGTCTCATCTCCTGGAAACAGTGCATTTATCCTACCTCCAGAGATCTCGTTGGCGTTCCTCGGAGGTGCAGCTGAATCGGTGAACCTCTGGGACTCAGTCTTGTCACTCTCATTTCTTTCACCTGCAGAATATAACGAATTCATAATTTTAAATTATTTTAAAAACAGTTATTTCAGAACGTTTCTTTCTATCTGGGTCTCCTTCATTATAGTGTAATAAAATATCCCGAACCAAGTAGTACATTACTCGAGAATAGTCACAGGCGAGGACACAGCAGAGGAAAAAACAGAGTGTAACGCAACAGATCAAAGCTGAGTAACAACAAGAGAAAGGGCTACATGAGGAGGAGGAAGAGGGTGAGGAAAGACGATGAGAGGTAATACGCAGAAAAGAGGAAAGGAAATGAGAGGAGGGGAAAGAGAAGAAGTCGAGACAGGATAAAAGTAGAGAAAACTGAAATGATGGATAAGAAGATGAAATAGGAGTGAGTTGCATAACAGAGTAAGGTTTAGCAGAGGGTAGGAAAAACACTAAGAGGAGACTAGTCATTAGGAGAAAGGCAGAAAAGATTTGGGAGAATATAAAGCAGAAGTACAAGATGAACCAACCTTTAAATCTGCCCTGAAGTGGTCTGCTCTGCTTGTTGCCGCTGACTGCGATAACACTGAAAGTGTAGACTTTAGAAGGACTGTAGTCTGTTATCAACACGCTGGTGTCTGATTTAGATACTATGATCTCCCTCTGCTGACCACCTGACAGAGAAAGAGAAGAAGACAAAGAAGTGGAGTGGTGAGTGTTCGACTCGGGGACTTTAATTCATGTATTTGAGTCTCTGGTAGACAAACATCAGTACTCTAAGTGCCAGATTGGTAAATTTGGCGATCCCTGAATCCCACTCATGGGTGAATTGCAAGTTTTAAGTTGTGTAGTTTTCTAAGCACAGATGTTGTTGGTTCATTTGAATATCAAGCGAAAAAATAAAGAACATGTTTTTGATGCATTAAATATCAGGACAATAAGCAGTAAGTTGTGTATCACAAACATTAGTAAATTGGTTTGTGTGCTATTCTCCTCCCTCCACAATATTTTGCACCTTTAGAAAGGAACTCGCAGAAATACATATGAAACCGGGTCAGTCCCAGACATTCCCGAGTTCCCACCTCTTACACACATTCTTGTCGCTTTGCTCTCTTTGTAAATAGCAGCAGCAGTTTGTTTGCACTGGTGCAACACTTTAGTGCATGTAGCCAAAAGACACCAGCAGATGAAGCACAGTTACTGACTAATACTCCGCTCTAACACTGAAGGCAGGATAAAATTAAGCACTAAATCTTTATTGCCCAGTAAAAATAGAACAGCAACCTCTTTGTGACTAGTTGCCCAATTTTTGCAATTCCCCCCCAATTTTTTCACATTCTGCTTTTAATTAGTTGGTCGTTGGTGAAGTTTTGCAGGTAACTGGCATTTAATTTATAAATCCACACTGATTGCCAGCATGCTGCAAAGTCTGAAGTAAGTCTGAACCTTGTGAATTTCTGTTTAATGTTTATTTCTGTGTATATAGACTGCAGATTTCCAACAGAAGAAAAATCCACTCCGATTTTCACCAGCTCGTTACAGTTGAATTAACTTTATATCAAAATGATTGATACATCTTCAGAGTAACCATTTCAAAAAAAACAACAAGATCACGTATTCATTGCACAAAGCCATGCTGCGGTCTCTGACCTCTATTCTTCCCAGTGTGACTGTGGCATAAGTTCTGTTTTGTTTTTAATTTTGTCGCTACGGTTAGTGTTCTCGACACAGAATCAAGGTTTGAGTTAGTTTCAGATGCCCCAGAAATAAAGAGTTGATCCTCACAGTCCTCTGTGTGTGTGTGTGTGTCTGCGTGTGTGTGTGTGTGTGTGTGTGTGTGTGTGTGTGTGTGTGCGCGCGCACATGTCCTCTCCTCAGCCGTTAATCCTCATCAGGCCAACAGGTCGTATTATCTCCTCACATTAATTTTGACCCAGCAATCAATCAGCCATCAGTAAGGTGTGTGTGTGTGTGTGTGTGTGTGTGTGTGTGTGTGTGTGTGTGTGTGTGTGTGTGTGTGTGTGTGTGTGTGTGTGTGTGACAGAGAGGAAGTACGTGTCTGTGCATGCACTTCCTCAGCTCTTCTGTCGCCCGTCCCTGCGGGGTGCTGACTAATGACACCTCTGGGAAAAAGGAGATAAATCCTTCTGAAGGCAACTGAAGATCAGGTGAGGCAACTGCATTGATCAACTCCACAAACTGGAGGCTCGGCCCGTGCACGCGAACCAAACTACTATTAATCAACCAAACAACAGGGCTCAAGTCTAAGGCTTTGACTTGGTCTATATATGAAAACTGACTGTTCATGTCTTATTTTTCTCAGAGCCTCCTCCTAAAGTTTCTTTTTAGTCCTTCGCCTTCAAAGATCACCTCAATGACTGACTTATTAAATGGGAATAGCGATGGATCAAAGATCCTCTTTAGTTTAGCATCTCAGTAACCCCAGCAATCAAAACATCTTCATTTTTATTTTTACAAAAAGACAATAACCCTACTAACTGTCATCTTATTAGGCATTACAAGTTGCAGCTATTTCTGTCATTGATCCCGGGCTTCATACACATGCAGCATCTCTGTGGATTAGTTACAGCACACATCCCCTCCATAAAACCATACATTCTCATTTTTAGATTTCTTCTTGTAACCCAGTGAGACAGATCATCCCACGTAATGAGTTTTAGAGAAGAATGTTAGACTGAGCCAGGCTAACAGTTTGGACCTGCTTTCAGTTTTTATGTTCAGGCCCTGGATCAATTCTCAGTGCCCGAGTGATATTGATCCTTTAATTTAATGCTCTTATGCAAAGTAAAAAGGTGTTTTTCTCCAAAATGTTGAATTAATCCTTTAAAGTCATTGCAAGTCTCACAAATTCTCACAGCACAAAGTGATTTGTTTGAAGCGAAGTACATCAGCCGTGGAAAACTCATTAAAATCATCATCTATCATTATCGAGTGTAATTAAGCAGATTTTTGAAGATTATGGCAAATAAATTGTGTTTTACGTTACTTTCTAAACATTCAGCGTTAGAAAGTTGGCTAGGAGCTCATGGTAATCTACTTAACATAACTACTGGTACAACCATCAGGAAGCACACACACTGCTGCAGTCTTTCTTGGCCAACAAAATCCTTTTAAAGTGACAAAAATGTGCAGAAAGAGTACATGCCAAAAAGAGACCATAAAACACAAAGTAAAACACAGAGGGATTAAATAAAAAAATCATAAACAAAGAGGTAATAAAATGGTTTCGGTAGTTTAGGTTGCGCTCTTCTGTCTCTGCCTGTTATCTCTAAGTTAAACTGCATTTGAATGTTATTTAAGCTTTACTTGCATATATCTTTCTAGTTTGTTCTGTGAAATTTATTTTTAGATAGATGTTTGCAGTGGCGGTCATAGCTTGTTTGGTGCCCTGGGCGAACACTCCCTCTGGCGCCCCCCCCCGACACACACACACACACATACGCACGCACGCACGCACGCACACACATTAAGGATTGTACATTAACATAAAACTGTTGCCAGAATCATACTGAAATTCACCAGAGAAACATACACACACACACATATGAAGAGAGAGTATGCATAGTATGCAAACGGCTACCGGACAGCCATCATAATTCATCACACAATGAGAACAGGACAAATCAACAATTGACACTGACTAATTAATATTACAATCTGTAACATAAGGTATTGTTTGGAGTTTAGTCTGTTACTGTTACTATTTTTACCATTTCTTCTTGGAGCAGCTGTAACCCACATAATTTCCTTAGGGATTAATAAAGTATTCTGATTCTGATTGTTTCAGGATGACCTGCCATTCTCCAATGACACATCTGCTTACCTGCATCTTTTGCTCATTTCTCCTTCTCCTCTTTTCTCTTTTTTCTAAACTGAGCACCTGATGGCTTTGAACTTTTCTTGTCCATCTTGGTTTTAATTTTGCACTCCAGTATGAACACCCATTCCCCAACCCGAGGATCCCCCGCCGCCCCGCCCTCTCCTCCCTGTGCCGCAAGCAGCAGGCCACCTCGCAAACGGAGGGCGTCCTTATTCCCAGCAAATGGGCGATAGAAAATCGACTGGTGCTTTGGTCGTTAGTGTGCTGCATTACTGCGCATTTTGTTTTTGACCTGATACCAAGTAATCAATTACCAAATAATCAGGATTGAAATTGGTCGTCCCACCTCTACTAAACATCAGAAAGGGGGATGTGAGAGTATGCTCACAGGCTAATAACTTCTGATTGATAGGTAACAGGTAACCACATGGTCAGAGAACATGTGCTTTCACCGACGGCTTGGGCTTTTACTCATCACATCTGGTTTCAGAACAGTAAGGTTGTTGTTTCATGATGTGAAAATGCTCATACCAAGGTTTCAAAACGGGAGCTCACAATCCACTGTTTGACCAATGGGGTCATCAGCTTGTATACAGACCCAAACTTTTGTTTCTTGTTGCATGTTGAAGCTCTACTTGGAACCTTGTTAAGATCCAACCATGTAAAATATGATTTCTTTTTGCCATTTTTCAAGTGGCCTTAAACTTTTGATCGGGACTGTACTATGACTACACTCCAGGACTACCCGCTCATCTACAGAAACTGCAAGCTGCCTCTTTTAGTTAATTCTTTCTGTCCTGAGCTGAGTCCTGCAGCTTATTACGACAATATCAAATGTCTAAACTCAGAAAAGGAGTTTGTAAAATTTTAAAAAGCATAATTAGCTCATTTTGAATTTGATGGCAGGAATACACCCCATGGCCCAATCCCAACACTAGAAAAGTTGGTACAGGGCCATGTTTACAACTGTATCGTATCCTGTCTTCCTTTAAGAAAAGTCAGTGAAAACCTGGGAAGTGAAGAGCGCAGCTGCTAGACTTTTGGGGGAGTAAAAATGCCCCGTTCTTGTCTGATATAAGATTCCAGCTGCTCAACAGTCCTGGGTCTTCCTTGTTGTTGTTGTTGGGGTTTTTTTTTTTTGGTTTCATGATGCACCAAATGTTTTTATTTAAAGGTCTTGACTGCAGGTAGGCCAGTTCAGCACCCTGACTCTTCTACCATGAAGCCATGCTGTTGTAATAGATGTAGTTGGTGGTTTAGCATTGTCTTGCTGAAACATGCAAGGTGTTTCCTGAAAAAAGACATCAGCTGGACAGGAGTATATGCTGTTGTTTTACATTGAGGGACATTACTCTGAAATTGTTTAAGAATTTGTAGAAGCACCTTTTGCAGCTGGGTAGGCTACCTGTATTTTTTGTACCACTTCAAAGGGTTAATTTAAACTCGTTTACTCAAATAAGAATGTGATGAAAATATGAATGTGTACACATGTGAAGACGATTACACTTTTTTACCATTATGAGATCTGTATCGTAAGTGAATACCAGTGATTTCCACCACTACTTGTATTATTCGGTGCTCAAAAAGCAAACAAGCAAACCTTCCAGTAATCACATTATGTACCGATGCATGAATATTACAAAAACTCAGCTTTTTTTCATCTGGGTCTGGCTTCATGTCCGCTGAGATTTAAAAGATTAAATATGGACATCTGGGTCTAATAACTATCACACGAGTATGTGTATGTACAAACAGAAAAAAGGCAGGCTATTCAACAGATATCCAGGAAATACCAGCTGACTGACAAAGAAGCAGGGTAAAGGTAAAAGTAGAACATTTTAAACAATTTGTAGTGCCATAAAAATGGTTTAAATTACAGGAGAACACATGCATTAAGGAAAAAATATTAATTTTGTAGGTAAAAGTAAATCATCTGGTTTTATTCTTCACACAAAGTTCAGCTCATTTGATTCAGAGAACAAAGAGAGTGGACATCAGGAACATGGCAGCTGCTGTGGCTTTCGTGGCTATTTTTCAACTGACAAAGGCTTTATCCATCATATACATTTTTTAAATTTCCTGCTGAATTTGTTAAATGCCAGTGAGCTACTATTGCACTCCTCCCTTCAAGAAAAGTGGCCATAAATTTGAGTTTTAGTTCTATTGTTGGAAGCGGCAAAAAAAATTTCAGACGAGGCATTTTTCAAAAAGTATTGTTTGCAAGAAACAGGTTTTATGCTATAGAGTGCTTATTCAGTCCTTCTTATTCACTTCTACATCAGCTGCAGAAGAATTGCCTGCTGTATTCAGCACAATATTAATAAAGAGGGAAGTGATGTGAAGGAGGATTTATGGCTGTAAACGTAGGGTGCACATCAGCGGTAATTCGGGTGATTTCTATTAGACTTCTATTACACTGTGCATACTCAAAAAGAGACAAAAGTATAGCTGCTGTCTGTGACAGGCACCTCATGACAAGCATCAAAATAAAAGTGAAAATTCCACGTGTCCATTATGGCTGTAACTGCTTTCAGTGAGTTTCAGTTTAACACTGAAAAATGACTCCTGTGCTGACATTTGGCTGTCCTGGGCTAAACCTCTCCATCATGTCCTGTGTACCTATCAGCCCCATTTTCAAAATGTGCTGACAGGCTGCACATACGCAGCAGAAACTCTCCCTTGTCTCAAACTTGGCCGAGGTACAAGACAAACTCTGAGTCCTCTATATCTCTCAAGAGTGTAATCCCTTCAAAGGAGCTTTGATAAGAAGTAAATTACATAATCCTTCCTGACAGACAGAAAATCCAAGTCATAATGGGATCCTTCCTCCAAAATTTCAAAGTTAAGCTCCGCTTCTTTTTGGCATAGAGGTGCGCGTGCATGTGCTTTTGTGCATGAGTGTGTGCAGTAAAAAAAAAAAAAAAAAAAATCCTACCTGGGGTACTTTTGTAGAAAAACAGATAGCTGTCAAAGTCTCCTTTGGGCTCCTTCCATGAAACCAGGAGTTTGCTTGAGCTCAGCACTTTGAAACGCAGCTTCCTCGGAGCTGGAACTGAAAAACAATTTTACTGTTAAATTGGCTCCAAAGAAGTTTGGGAATTATTAAAAAGAAAACAAACAAAAAAAACATGTTAAATTAATCAAAAATGTCCTAAATATCAGTCACCATAAATAGAAAAAAAATATGTGAGCAGTTAAATCCAGAATGGCCAACAAAAAGCTGCAAATCGATGCGACTTTGACAGGAAATAAATGAATGAATGGTTGCATGGAAGGACACAGAGAGGGCTGAAGGTCCTACATCCATGAGAGCCACATAAGGCAGAGTATAAAGGAGGAAAAAATAGAGGAATGTCTTCTTATGATCAATTTATGTTAAACACCACTCCAGAGACAAGAAACAGTGCAAAAAAATTTTTTTTGCAAATGTATGTGTCACTTATCTAATCTATAGTGTATACATAAAGGAGAAGTGATTGGTGTACAGTGGCATTTTCATCTTATCCCTTGCAGCCCTCTGTCAATGAAAACAGATGCGCTGTGGCCTGTTAAAAATGGTGACAGCAGCCTTTCTGTCACAGTTTGCCGAGGCAAACTGCGTGGAGTGTGAAGAGTGGACGCAGGTGCAGACATCTAAAACTCAAACTTAACTGATGATGAGCCGTTTATTAAGGCAGAACAGTACAAAATAAAAGGGCAAAAACAATGCAAACTAAGCAATAACCTAAACTGGGCAAACTAGAAATGAAACACGAACTATGAAAAACCCTGGCAAACAGAAAAACAAACAAAACTCTAAACATGGCAATGATGATGAGGATATATGAAAACCTGAACGTAGGACATGGCATGGGAAGACTGAATGAGAAGGCACAGACTAAATACACACAGGAGGCTAATGAGAGAAGTGGGAACACATGGGGAACAGCTGACACATGAACATAACGATGTCACAGTGGAAGAGTAAAACTAAACACGATGAACACAGGAACACAAGACCTCTTCAAAATAAAACAGGAAACATAAGACGCAGACATGACAACCTGAACTTGACAACGTAAGACACAGACATGAAACACATGAAGGGCAAAGGAGACTTAACAGGGGTGGAAGACACAAGGGGAATCTAATAACAAAGAACTATAACAACCTAGGCATGATAAAAAATGAACTTAGAAAACCTGAAGGGCTTAAACATAAACCATAAACTAAAACTCAAAACGCTGGGTCAAAAGACCCAGGATCGTGACACTTTCTCTGCAGGAGTCTGAGTTTGTGCAGACTGTGGTTTCTAACAAACAAAGAGAGCACATTTTTTCAAATAAAAGTATGGCAGAAAGGCAGACGACTTTTTCACATCTCCAGACGGAGCAATGTAATGTAGGAATGAGTAGGAATCCGACTAATTCACTTTAGTTGAAAGTGGATGTAATTTTTATGCCTCGTTTCACCCTTTTGGTATATTATTCTTTGCTAGTGTTAATACAAAAGATGTAAGCCCAGCACACGCATTTTTGTCACGCTTCCTTGAGAAGTGGATCCATTTTTCAGTCAATAAATTGTCTCTTTTAAGAAGTTTGTTGGGAAAAGGAAACAACTGAAACTTTAACAATGACAAATATATGAACAAAAAGGTGCTGAATGAAAACAGTATGAAATCATAAAGTTCCACCCATGAAAGTCAAATTGCGCTTGGCCGGTGTCCCGTTATAGGTAGTCTTTAGATCACTCCGTGGAAGCTCTGATCTGCACTTGTGCAGTTCATTCTGGAGTCAAGAAGCTGAATTTCACTTTGGAGAAGAGAGTAATGTTGCAGGGGGCCAGATCTACAATTTAGCAGAACTATGCATCAACAGTTTGACCCCAGGAAGGACAAATTTGTAATGCACATCACAGGGAATGTCAAAAACATGACTACCATCCTCTTGGTCATACTCCCAACCTAATGCACGGCTTTTGGGCTTTGGAAACTCCTCGTCTAAAAACAGCTCTTTGGCAGAACCCCAGCTCCCATCCTGACTGAAAATTGGGCCTATTTAGAACATAAGTATTGTGTGAAGAGCAAACATATATCCAGGGGCATACATGAAAGACGAACTTAAACGGCAACATGTTGGAGCGGTCCAGAGGTGCAAAAGGGGGCATCCTTAAGGGGGCATCCCATTTGCCTGAATTTTAGGCAAATAGCAAGGACTTTGCTTTTTCACATCTAGCAATTAATAGGATCATGTGAATTTTTCACATGAGCAAGTTTTGAATCAAGAAACTGTTGAGAAAGCCTGAAAGTTTTTTACCACTGGAAGAAAAAGAGCTTTACATAAAATGTTACATGTCAAAGTATCCCTTCAAGCAGTAATAACGCTTGAATGGCTTCATATTTTAATTGCACACCCAAATAATCTTTCAGTCTACAGGGACTGTAGCCTATAATAAGTCACAATAGTGAGTGTGAACATGTGAAGAGCTTGCATTAGGCATGAAGGAGAAAGTCAAAAGCAGGGGATAATGCACTGACAAATCTGAGACACGCTGTTCAGGATTTCCACTCAGAGGTGAGGACAGACTTCCAACCCTCTAAATGGAAAATCCCATTAACGGCATAACAAAAAAGGCACTGTATCATATAAATTGATGTTATAATAAAGGTGACAACATCAGACCCGCGGTGCTCAGCTTGGTTAATGGCCTCATGTTGAAATGTCTTGACGTTCTGTGTAATCTTCAGTCGCGCACCATGAAATTTCTATACACCCGTGCATCTTCTTGAAGTAAACACTTTCCTCTTAAAGTCCAACTCATCAAAACCAACATCAGCCCTCCCTTCCAAACAACTTTAAAATGTTAGTCATGGCATTACCTCACAAATGTAAAATCAAGCCTCGACTTTTAGGGAAGCCAAAAAAGAAACAGAAACCAGTCTCAAACAAGGACGACTTCTCGAACTTGTCATCGGGAGATCTTCTGCGCGATCGTTCTGCAACACATCACAGTCTCACCTTTTTTGTGCTGCTTTTCTTAAATCTCACCACCTATCCTCAGAATGCATGGGGTGGAAGTGTATAATTACACAACACAATGAGAATCTATGAATAATTTAAGCGAGTGATAGAGCTGAGTAGGTTATGACTTTGGTATCGTTTAGTGCGCCTGATAGTAGGTGAAATGAGTTGGCAGACAGGGGTACTAATAATGTGGTGACAATTGCGTTGAATGTCTGGATTTTTGCTTGGCATGTCAATGAAAACGCATACACACAGTGAATAATAAAAAATAAGACAATGTAAAATCTAAATGATCCAACTGTAACCCTTCAGAATGATTGTCAAGATCTTTAAGTAGGAGGCAATACCAGAGACAGCAACCATGATTAATGAATATGGACACAAATGCTGTGGATGCTGACAGGATACAGAGTTCTCTGATATAAATTACCCTTCAAAAAACCGACACGCCTGTTCTTGTTTATCCCCGTACAGCTGTAAATATCATCCAAGAGCTCCACATTCTGCACTGCCTCTCTAAATCTAAGATGCTTTCGTGGAACACATTACACATCCACGCTCTGTATCTCACAATAAAATACTCTGCGGAAATACTAGACCTGCCCTGGACTTGCACAGTGCATACCCATCTATAACACAATGGTGTATTACGCAGCCCAGAGTAATTTATCTGAAAGAGTTACACCACTGGAATTAGCCAGCCCCCAACAGCTACTCGCAGGAGCTTTTTGGCAGGTAGTAAATGCTCCTCCAAACCTTTGGCAAAAGCTTCACGACTTCTGCATAGCAACAAAATTTTGCTTCGGTAAATAGTCTGAATCACTGAGGCCTCAATGAAAAACCCCCCAGTGTGAAAATGATACGCGCTTTGAAAAAACAATATTTAACATGTTCTCCTCGTGCCGCTGAACCTTAATTCACAGGTTCCAATTTCAAGGTTGAACTTGAGTAATCTCCCGACTCGGTGGGGAGCCTGGACTAGAAAAATCTTTTAACTGGAGGCCCAGTATGAACTGGCATTATCTGCGTTCCAGCGATACAAGCACAGCTTGATGCCTCAGTTTCAGAAGAGATGACTCTTCCCAGGATTAGGAGCGCTGAAAGCTAGCAGGGATTCCTGGTAGATGAGTAAATGCTTGCTGTCCAATCCTCTGCTTCACTTCATCTTCTCACTCAGCTCTTGTCTCCGTTTCAAACTTCCTCTGCTTTTCTTCCCATCTTCTGATTTGGCTCACTGTCCACTCTGTGTTGGCTTAATTTCATCCAGCTTCTCTCCTGTGCTCTCTCTTCCCTTCTCTCTTCCGTGCTCAACAATCTCTCTATCCGACTTCCATTCATCTCTCTTTTCTTTATGCTCTGTTTCATCTCATGTCTTTCCTTTTGTCTTCTCTGAGATTTCTGCTTTTTGTCAATCTCTATTTTCATTGCCAACCATCCCCTTTCCCTCCATCTCTGTCTCCTCTTTACCCCCTCTTAGCCTCTCATTTCTTTAATTTTCTCATCATTTTTGTCCCTATCCATTTCTTTCCCTTTCTTTGTCCCCTACTTTCCACTTTCACCCTCTTCTTAAGTTGACAGTACTTTGTTACTTCCTCCCTCTTTCTTTCTTTCCTTTTTATCTTCATTCCTGGACTCTCTTTAATTTTAGTCTTCCTTCTTTTAAGTTGCTGCTTTCCTTTTTACAGAAAACCTACAGGCTCCACTTTGAGTGTTCAGGCCTTCACTACTCAGGATTTATGTACGACAACTGTTGGCTTGCGATGTCACCATAAGATAGCTACTGTGCTGTACATGAGAGAGATCAGGGGAAGTGTAGGAGTGTGTGTGTGTGTGTGTGCATTTAGTGTCTATTCAGCACCACAGCATGCATCCTTCAATGTGGTCGGCGTCTCGTTTTGCACGTAAACTACTCTGTTCACTGATGTAACACTTAACCCAAAATCACTGTGGCTCCTTTTTTTAAAAAAAAGTTTCATCACACCTTCTCTTCTTATCCTCCAGTTTAACAACCTTGTACCTCTCCTCTTCACTTATATTCTGCTCTTTTATCAAGTTATTTAAGCATGTTTGCTCGTTTCCCCCTCCTCTATGAGCGTTTTAGCGACTCACACCCCTTCTTTCTCTCTTTGCTTACCTGTGTAAGGGATGCCTTTTTACTTCATGCCTCATCTCTCTACTGCATTGCGCGTGTGTGTGTGTATGAGAGAGAGACAGAGTGTAAAATCTCTCTTTAAGTCGGCTGAATATTAAGAGTCTGTTGAAAAATCTGTCCCCATGTGCAGTCTGGTGAAAGAAGCCATAATATTCCACATACTTGCCAACCATCTGTGAAAAAAAATATCACCATGAAATACTCAGTCGGGTAAATTCTGCAGCAGATGACTGACATTAAACAGGAAGGAAATATTAAATTCTGGAGTTTATTACACTGACGCCGACATGTTCAAAACCCAGAGAAGTGTTAAGTGCAACGCAACATAAAATAAAATGTATTTTGCAGGAATAATTTGGTCTAATTCACCCACGAATCTATTACTAATATTGTATTTGTCACGTTAAACAAAGGAAATTAGGGATCAGTATATCTGCCTAACATCAGTAACAGTCAATATTATGATTATATAGAGTATTGTGTCACATCTGTTGCAAAGATAATGTAATGAGTAGCTGATAAACTTTAACCTCCTAAGATCTGAGCTCTTATTTCTCCTTGGACCTGACAAACATTAAAGTAAGCATCGTCTTCAACAGATTTTTCTTTTTCCTCCTCTGGGGGGATAACTGGTTTCTTTTACAGCATGACAAGAAAGTCAGAATTGTTTAACAGACTGCAAAATGCTTTATTGAGTGGAATGAAGTGTAAGGTGCAGAAAAGCCAAAATGTAATGTTCACACGAGGACTTCAGGTCCTGAGGAGATTAAGGCAGGGGCAGCTTGTAATAAAAATGCTTTGTCACATGAGTACAGATGGGCCAATAAATAACAATAAATGAATAAAGATGCAAACAAAACATTTTCATATCACTACCACTAAACCACACTGGTCAAGGATTTTTTTTTGTTGGTGTTTCTTCTTCTAGAGATCAAATGTGCTTTATGATGGACTGTGATGTGTTGAGGCCAGATATAAAAAGAGCTTGTCACTGTTACAAAGGTGCACGTGCTTTAGATGTAATGTAAATACACTAAAATGACCACTCAAAGCACTTTAGACTGTGAGCTAGATATATTCATATATACGTGTGTGTATACAAAAACAGTGGGATGCAAAAGTTTGGGCAACCTTGTTAATAGTCATTACTTTCCTGTATAAATCTTTGGTTGTTACAATAAAAAATGTCAGTTAAATATATCATATAGGAGACACACACAGTGATATTTGAGAAGTGAAATGAAGTTTATTGGATTTACAGAAACTGTGCAATAATTGTTTAAACAAAATCAGGCAGGTGCATAAATTTGGGCACCACAAAAAAAGAAATGAAATCAATATTTAGTAGATCCGCCTTTTGCAGACATTACAGCCTCTAAACGCTTCCTGTAGGTTCCAATGAGAGTCTGGATTGTGGTTGAAGGTATTTTGGACCATTCCTCTTTACAAAACATCTCTAGTTTCTTCTAGACTCCAGAATGAACTCTAGTAGCCTTAACTTTGTTTTAAACAATTATTGCACACTTTCTGTAAATCCAATAAACTTAATTTCATTTCTCAAATATCACTGTGTGTGTCTCCTATATGATATATTTAACTGACATTTTTATTGTAACAACCAACGATTTATACAGGGAAATAATGACTATTAACAAGGTTGCCCACACTTTTGCATCCCACTGTATGTTGCTTTGCAGCAATTTAAATCCAAGCTCAGAATTAGGGTCAAAAGGCCAAAAAAAGACAAGATACAAGATTTGACATTTTGATAATTGCATTCATATGAGCCCAGTTTCAGCAATGTTGGTGAAAAGAATGGCAGTCCAAAAATTAGCACCTGCCCTTGAAATCTGATGATTATTCTAATCATGTCTGGTTTTAATTAAGAACTAGAACTAGTGTCAACCAGCAACAAGGAGAGGTGAGATGTGAATATGGAAGCATTTCTTTTTTTTTTTTTTTTGCAAAATTTCAGGTTATTATCTCAAAATCTCAACATTTGGGATTATCTAAAAATTTAGAGTTAAGTACCAACTGGAAGGTTGGCGGTTCGATCCCCAGCTCCTGCTGTTGAAGAATCCTTGCAAAGGAAACTGAACCCTGAGTTGGCTGCAATGCATCCAGCGGTGAGTGTCAAATAAAAGTGCTTTGTGTGTGACTGGGTGAACCCGCATTGTACATGAAAGTGGTCTGAGTGTTCAAAACTGAACAGAAGGGTGCTGTGTAAGAACCAGTCCATTTAACTTCTGACAAAAAAACTTTCAGGTTTGAGTTAAGTCAAAATTTTGAGGTAAAAACCTGGAATTGTTATTTTTGAATGGTATTTTTTTTAAATCATTATTATTATTCAGTGGTGTAAACAAGCTTCCAAGGTTAAAAACCATAAACAGGTGTAACTGCATGAGACAGAAAGAGGCAAAGACAAGGAAAGAACGAATGCACCAGGACAGAAACCCCATGAATATATAACAAAAATCCAGGACCGTGGTGTCATTTCACACAGTCCCTAAATAAAACACGACTCGAGAATTCAGCAGTAACTTTGACTTGAATTAAAAAAAACAAGCTTTGCACAGAAGATGTTCTTTTTTTTTTTTTGGTAAATGAAGTTGAAATTATTATAATTACTCAAACTACTGCAATTATCTGCTGCAGTCCACAATAACTTGTGAAGGCAGTGGTTTTTAAACGCTACAACAAAAAAAACGCTTAAATTTGATCAGCCATTAAAAATAAAAAAGTGAAATAACAGTAAATAATTTTCCCTCAGCTGAGTTTCTCCATTGTTTTTCTGCTTGTGTCCCTCTAACGGAGCCCAACTCACAGTATGAGCACACTGCAGTGTACTTTATTAGAACTGTAAAATATAACGTTTGTATTCACAAGATTTTGATTTGAGTGAAGAAATAGAGGCGATTCAATGAAACTAAGTTGTTTGCTTGGTTTTTATCAAACTAGTGGTGTTTTTTAAACATTATAACAACATCATATTATTTCTGTCAAAGCAGGACCTCATTTACAGACCGCAGTATGTGAGTATCTTATCTTATGTAAGTAATTTAGCAGATGCAGGAAGTCACCTGAATATGTAGTGTATACACACAGACCACCAAAAGAAGAAAAATCCTCATTAATTCAAATTAAGATGCAATTACAATTTATTTATGTACAATCACGGAATATGATCTGCGTGCTCTGTCGGTAACGAGGGGGTAAAATTAGAAAAACTCCAGCGAGTCACATCTCCTACAATCCAATGCTCCATTTAGTCTAAAGTGGGTGATGATTATGACAAGCTGGATTACCAGCAGCAGCAGCCGCAGCAGAGTGACAGGGTGACAGCGGCCTTGGTTCAGATAATTTAACAGTTTTTTAAATTCAAAACAGGTTGTTCCATCTCATTCTCATTTTTTGTTTATGAATAAATGATTTCTCATCATTGGCTTCTCTCCCTGTTCATTATAACTGAAATTATTGGCCCGCACTTTCACTCATACTAATTCACCAGGCTGCCCTCTAACACACACACATGCAGAGAACCCCTACACACAAGCATCTTTACAATGACTGGCTCACCCATCCACGACTGAATATAATGAATAAATGCTCGACTGGCAATTATTCCTATTTGTTCTAAAATGAGGTCAGAGTTCAGAATTAATCATGGCAGACATCCACCATCACCACCATCTTTCCTCCATCTATTCTGCTTTTGCTGTACTGGAAGCATCTTCCCAGTGTCAGGTCGTGGCTGGCATCGTCTTAGTTGGAGCAGAAAATAAAATTTACATTTCCCTTTTTGTCACATCTCAAGGTCAAAGAGAAAAAAGAAGGCCAGAAAAACAACAACAACAACAACAACCGTAATGTGCTTTGTTGAACACTTCTGCCTTTCTTCATTAGAAACAGTATCGGATGCTTTTTGCAAGCCCGACGGATGAGCATAAATTTACTATGTGCATTAGAGACTGCATGTTGTGTCCTAAAAACATACATTAACCACTAGGAAACAGTATGCCATCAAGAGGACATCTTTCAGCTCAGCACCAGCTGACAATGTCTGTGAGAGAGATTTATCTTGTCCTGAAGGATTAGTTCAGGTTAAATTTCTCTCAGATTTTCAGACTTACTTAGCATCACCAAAACTGTTGGACAGACTGCCACAAAACAGTGAGAACAATATTTATGGTCCTGTGAGGAGAAACTCAGATGTTTTGGATGATCTTGTTTGTTTTCCTTTAGTGCTACCACATAGTTAATAGCTTGAGCTTATAATGAAACATCTTGACTATGACACAGTACTTTGTGAAACTCTTGAGCAACTTGTCCTGGGTATATCCCGCCTCTCACCCTGTGATAGCTGGAAGAGACCCCAGCCCCTCGTGACCCTCAACTGGTTAAGCAGAAGGGGATGGATGAATGGATGGATGTGTGAGATAGATGAACCAATGTTGTGTATTTTAAATTGTGTCTTTGGGTACTTTGTTACAAGCACTCTGTTACAAGAACACAATTTGTTTCCCATATTTTTGCAAAAGATAACACAGTTTGACAGAATAAATGAGTGTTTTAGCACCAACAAGGTGATTTAAAGAGCTGAACACTTGGCATATGGTGGCACAGTGTACATTTCTCCTCGGAAAACCTGAGTACTTTGGACAAGAGGAGGACAAAAGAAAAAGCAGATGGCCTAAAAAACTATTTACAGCAGATAAAAAGTATCTGAAAGTTCTGTCTTTTAAGAAATATCTGAAAGAGATGCACCTGGCCCTTGAGTAGATCCATCTACTGTTCACTAAAGCCTCATCAAAAATGGTCTCAGTGGATGAATGGCTGTCAAGAAGCCATTCATAATGAAGGCGGACAGGAAGAACAGGATGAGGTGTGCCAAATTACACAACAACTGGACTGAAAATCAGTGGCAATGGGTCTGATGGAGTGATGAATCCAAATCTGAAATGTTTTATTCAAATTATCATAAATATGTTCAGAGGAGGTCAGGAGAGAAGTGCAACACTGAGTGTCTACAGCCATCTGTGAACAATACTGTACTTAAAGAATCTACTAGAAAGTTTTCCTGAGAGAGGCTGTGTTGAGGACTAAAGGTGATCATAGCAAATGTTGACTTTCAAGCTGATTAGAATTGCACATCTCTGTTTTATATACCTTATATAGTGTATTTCCTGGCTCAAGCACAGTGCCATACACATTCTCTAACTGTCCTTTATAATGCAAACAGTAGCACAAAGTTTCTATTTATCAAATCAACTGGTTAATTTACAAATACTTGAAAAACTAAAGACATCTACTTCAGCTAAAAATTAACTAAAAAAACAATATTGCTTTACAGACATCATCAATTTAATGTTAATGTTACCAGTAAGTACAGAGTGAGCCTACATCTGGACAACACATGTGACAGTTAACTCTTATTGGGTATTCACTGGATACAAATCTTACAATAAGCATATTTTTGGAGCAGACTTGTAGCAGACTAAAAAATCATGAGTACATAATTTACATCATATCAGTTTCAGCGGTAAGCTGTCATTTCATTGGTCTCAGAAAAACTTTTTTAAAATACAAAAACAAGCTATACAATCACTGATATTAGTTTTGTTTTATTCCAAAAGAATAAACTAATATTAAGCAACACTGAGATTAGAGTATTATTTTCTGATAATACTGTTAAATACTCAATAATTTTCTATAATTCTTAACCGGTGCCCTCGTTAAAGGGACTTCCTGACAATATCCAGACAGTTGCTCTGTACATACAGACATCCTGCATGGGAAGGGCACATGCTAATCCTCAAGCTAAAATCCCCTCTGACCAGATGTTGCAGCTTACAGGGACAGACTGGGCACAAAATTAATGGCTATCACATGCTCCCTAATGAAGGGATTGAACAGGGCATAGTCCTGTAGTGTCTGGGAGGTCGTCCATGTTCTGCTGTGGTTCACTGGCATCAAATTAATTGTGTCCCACTTCTGTCTCACCTCTTATTTCTGTCCGTCTGCAGTGAAAAATATGACCTATGGAACTATGGACAGTGCAGAGAAAGATCTTTGACAAAAAGAGGCAGCGGTGGGGAATGGGTGAGGCTGACATAACGATAAACATACAGAGAAGGAATTTTAAAGTAGTTGCTATTTATTAGGGATTCCCAATGGTCAGACACAAATAGCCACGTGCTAATCAGATCTAGTTTTAAAAGATTAGCTTTAAGCAAAAGCTATGTAACCTCTGGAACACCACCCAGTGATTGACGCATGTTTAAGGTGGAATTCTTTTAACGTAGCTGTAAAAAACAGATCGATAAATGGATTTTGACAGATGTGGCTAATGAATTTTGAACGTCACAACCTGGAAGGAATATGAGCGGCTCACCCATACACACACACACGCAAGCACGCACACAAACAAAGAACATTCAACTAAATATTTCATCTTCCCTCAGGGTCATTTGAATATGATCACTATCTTGATCGTGAAAGGTCTGACCATCTGTACAAGCTTGCTAAATACTCATAAACAGAGCCAACTTATGCACAAAATCCACTTAAACACACACACAGGTGCACACACACACAGACACTCATTCACTGCATCCATAAGACTGAGTATAGAGCCTCTGGATCCATTAGTTATAATAAGCTGAAATTTACCAGTAATGCATCCTACAGCCGTAGAGGAGATATCAGATGGTTATATTTACCATCTGAATACCAATGAAGTAGCACAACATGAATAACCTAATTGAAAAGGACTGGCTTTTTTATACACATGTGAAAATGTTTGCACAGGACCACACAGAGTCGTGTGAAAAACAAAGTACACCCGGCGATTCAACAGCTGTAGAACCACCGTTAGCAGCAAACTATTTTTTTCACTCATTCTGTTAGATATCTGCTGCTTTGCATCATTGTCTTTTTTCATGACCCATTTTTATGCTTAAGCTGTCCGACAGACGGCCTCACATTTGACTCTAGAATACTTTGGTATACAGCTCAGTGACTGCAGGCTGCCCAGCTCCTAAAACAAACCAAAATCATCACCCCTCCACCACCGTGCTTCAGAGGTGGTATGAGGTGGTGTGCTGGTATGTCAAAAGGATGTTGTTACAGAAGTGTTGTGGTTCGTTCAGATGCAACGAAAACTGAAACTTTTTTTTTGTTGTTGTTCTGTTTGTTTTGGGGGTTTTTTGCATTTTCTTTGAGAATTGCACAGTTGGACTTTGGGGTGAATTTACTTGGAAGATTGTGAGACTGATTGCTCCAGACCAGCCAACTGCCAAAGCTTCTGCTTTTATAAAGGTGCTCAGACTTCCTGATAGTCACTTAATGAAATGTATTTGGTTAGCAGGACCTTGATGATATTTACCATCTTAATTCCTGTTGTGTACTTAGTTTTCACATGACAGCGAAGAGTCCTGTGGAAACTTTCTTTCTGTTTGTTTCCCTGAAGCCAATAAAGTAAACGTATCAACAAATATTGGGGGAGGACCAGCAGGAAGAGTCTCAGTATCATTCAAAAACACACACTGTTTCATTTTAACACAAATGTGCTGATATATCCTCATAATGATGATAATAACCCATGTTCAAGTGGATGCCATCCAGATACTTAATGTGATCAAAAATATGGCACAAATCAGACAACAATGCACATTTTGATGAAACTCAGGTTTGCTGAGGTGAAGATAATTGCAAAGCACACTGGAGTGTTATATACTGAGCAGCACATTGTGAAGCAAATCATCCCAGCGTGAAGCGCACTATTACGCTTTTATTAAAGCCTCTCTGAAGCGTGGCAGCATCAGCAACAGGGTGGCAAGTGTTGCCATGCTGCCAGGGTAAGTCGGCATGATGATATGAAGGTGATATGAACTAGAGCATGATGTGATTGGACTGAGCCCGCACGCCAAACAGCGATATGATGAAGGGGGTGATGAGGGAAGAAAGGCGGAGGATGAGAAAGCAGAGAGGGGGGGTATGTGGATATAGTGGAGGTCAAACAGGTAAGAGTAAGGGGATTGGATGGGGTGACCTGATCGGGGGGATAAGAGAAATGAGACAGCAAGGGGAATTGGAGAAGAGGAAAACCACTTACCTTGACCCTGTGCCTTACTGGGGTAATAGGAAACAAGGGCCAGTAACACCAGTGGAGCCCACAAACACCAACTGATCTGCCCCATTGACAACATCCTCAAAACCAACAGTCTAGACCTGCAAGGACAGAAAACAGATCAGCAAGAAAGAAAGAAACAAGAGCGGAGATTTAACTGCATGAATGTCACTCGGCCGCGGGGCGACTCAATGCTTCAGTTCACTGATCTAGAATCAGTTATTTTGTTTAATATCAACTTTTTTTAACAGTTACAGAGCAGAAGCTTCACAGTCTACACTGACCACAGAGCTGCAGCTGAGCCTCCCGCCTACACAAAACGAGCCAGACGCAAAACAGTGGAGCACTTTGTTGAAGAGAAGAGAAGAGAAGAGAAGAGAAGAGAAGAGAAGAGAAGAGGTCAGACAGAGTGACAGTCAGTTTGATTGACAGTCCAGAGAGGGAACATTTCACAAAGCCATTGTTCAACCAAAAGAGCAAACACTTCTTCCGTATCTCATCTCCTCCTTTCACCCCTCACTTTTTTGTTCTCTCTCCTCCACATTACCCCTAACCCCTCGCCTCCTCTCCCACCTCTCTGCCACTCTTTAGTATGAGCACTGATGGACACACAGATACCTTCTGATTTTCTCTTTTAGACCCACCTCACTACAGTCACACATGTCGCCGCATGGATTAAAGGACATGTGAAAGAAGAAAAAAGTCCTTTGATGACGATCGATCGTTCTGTGGTGTTGAATGAGCAGCAGGTCTTTCATTCAGACGTTGTCAAAAAGCAGAATTAATAAGAATACACAAGAATGGGGGATTATTTGTCCTAGTTTTTCATACTTATGGAGAGGGATGGAAAAGTGAAACTACTTCATTTGTAATAAATCTTTCACACACACTGACAATGCAACATTTTACACACACAAAAACTTCATCGGGGCTGCTAAAGTAAGATGATTAGACTCAGAGGGAGCGCAAACGGTCCTCCCGTGGTCCTAACAGCAAACCTTTAAATAGGGACCAAAGTTTCCCTTGTCTCCGGATTGCATCGATGATGACGATAATCCGTCTTTTAATTCGAGGGGAAAATTTGCAACCGGTTTACTGCTTTAATTGCTTAATGAAGACCAGAGAAAAGGCGTCAACTTCAATAAAATCTAGCCATTTTTTCCTTTAATTTTTTTTTTTTTTTTTTTTTTGTTTTTAGAAAAATACTAAATATAATAAGAAAGACCGAGAAAGACACGCGGATCAGTTAAGAGTAAATCATTTTAACACATCAGGAGTAAAATACAAACTGATTGTTTCGTAGGTGAAATTTTCCTTAGCTTAAGAGATTTTTTTAAACATACGCTAAATTACTTGTCTATTTTCCACCTGCTCTCAAGCCTGCAAGTTTAATTTCATGACGGCAGCATGAATGCGTCCCCGGTGATCATGTTGAAGTGCTCCAGAGTGATTTAATTTAAGTTTCTCAGGCAGATTTCTCTCAAACTATCAGACCTATTCAAATTAACCGATTTGGCCGAAATACTCCAGCGCCAGCAGCACACCTGAGACCGACTCAGTTGCCCGCACAATGAATGAAATCGCCTTTCATACCTCTCCAGTCATCAATTCAAAGCGTCCTTTTATCCCCCAAAGGAAATCCCGTGAATACCAAAGACCGCTCCTGCTTCTGCCTCCCAAAAGGGTTCCTCTTTCTTCTCACTCTTTCTTCCCCTCTTCCTTTCTCTCACTCCTTCTCTCCGGATACAGTTCGTTCAGTCCGGAGTGGGTGTTTCTCTCCTCGTTATTCAGCCATCCCTCCCTCCGGCTATTCCTCCCTGTCCCAACCCTTTCCTTCACCCGGATTCATCTCACAGAGAGAAAGAGAGAGAGAGAGAGGAGCGAACCAGTGGCGCTGCGCAAAATCCTCCGCTGCCAACCTGCAGGTTTTAAATTGGCTTCAGCCCCTCAGGGTCCCTTATGTGCGCCTCCGCGGTCACGACGGGACTTGTCGTGGAGGACGTATCTGTAATCTGCGGCTTTAAAGGACCCACACGGTTATTGTATGTGCGCGGTCTTTTTTCTTCTTTCTGAAAAAGGCTCTGTGCGCTCAGAGCAGGTGTCTGGCCATGCCCTGCTGCGCTGCCAGCTTTGATGTTGAAGGCACAGTGACACAGGTTTTCACCTCAGCTCAAAACTGGAGTTTAAAAGAAAGAATCTGACAGGAACCATATGGAACATTTTAGCTTCACAGTTTCACTTTATTGCATCCATAAGCCTAAATGTTCAGCTCTGGGTTTATGAACAAAGCTTGGAAATCACTTGAAATCTTTCAAGACTGTTTTTCTGTTCCCCGGTAGAACAATCCTGTCTCCACAATTTACCCAATTCAATTAAACGTCTGCCTGAAATAAAACTAAATATTTTGAAATTCTCAAATTCAAATATGAGCTCAAGTTCTTTTGTGTCAGAAATTTGTATCTAATACAAAACATTTTCAAACAAATAAGTGCACAATGTTGGCTTAATCTAATTATAAGATTCTTAATTGTTCCTAACCTAAGACGGCGTCTCTCAAACCTCTGGGTGTTAACTTAATTTCAAGTTTGTAATGTATTATTATTCAGTCAGCTAGCTATTGGGATTAGTTGTCCAAAATTGGATCCAACTTTAAAATGTCAAATCTTGTAGTTCCTCTGATGGCCACTTGAGGCCGACTACAAAAGTCATTCTCTATAGACTTCCATGGTAAACCCCCTAGTGTTATTTATTTCAAGCAAGTTTACAAGCATGGTACAAAAATAGTTTTGGCCTCTATAAATTCAATTCAGTTCAATTTTATTTTATTTTATAGCACCAAGGTAAAGACCCCACAATCATACAAATAATCATACAGAGAAAAGTTCCAGCAGTCAGATAACCCCCTTTGAGCAAGCTCTTGGTGACAATTGGAGGGAAAAACTCCCTTTTAACAAGAAGAAACCTCTGGCAGAACCAGGCTCAGGAGGGGCGGCCATCTGGTGGCCATCAGGTGAGGGGAGGAAGACAGGACAATAGACATGCTGTGGAAGAGAGCCAATGTCTGAACTCTCAACTGTTGGTGCCATTTGAAGCATTAGTTAAGCCATTATATGACTAATATTATGGCTTACTGTAAGGTACTGACCTTCCAAGCAGTTTGTGCTTCAGTTTTGTTGAGTGCAATTCAAGTATTTTAGCCTGTTACTTGGAACTAATTACTAATTACTAATTTGTAGCGATTCTGTGAATTCCAACTGTATGGTTTATGACTGGCCTTCCAGCTTAGCAGATAGCACAGCACTACACCCTCTTGTGTAATACAGTTGTTGTTTTTTTTATTTAACAGCAGGGAAAGAGTGTGAAGCGGGGAAATCACTGGTGAGTAACAGTTCACTGAACGGGAGCGCTTTAAAAAAATTCTTGTTCCAGTGTTCAGGACAGAGTTGCAGGCTGGGGTTTTCTAGAAGGTAAGGCAGTGGAAGGCGGACAGGTGAGCTTTAACTAGATTAATCCTTTCACAGAAACTAACCAGCTCGGGATAGCAGACGATTTCTGGTGAGAGAGCTCCTTCAGCCGACTGAGAGAGTCATTAGGAAGCAGAGGGGAATGAGGCGTTTGTGAGGAGAATTCACAGGGAGCTTCAACAAACATCAGAGAGCCTGATTACCAGAGTGGGCTCGAGCTGGTCCTTAAGTATAGGAAGGTAATGAGCTGACAGCACACAGGTGCAGAGTGGAAAGGCAGCAGGCTTCACTTGCAGGGTGGGTCTTCCCGACTCCACCTGAGGGCAGGGGAAAGGAGAAGAGTGGATAGTTAAGAGAGAGAAAGAAATGACGAGGGAAAAAGCCCTAACCAGCCCTGGACATGTAGTCCATCTATGGTAACATCTATGGTCCAGTGAACCAGCATCGCTGTGGTCAAAAACAGAGGCTTCAGAGTGCAGCGTCTAAATCCAATTCAATTCAATTCAATTCAATTCAATTTTATTTATATAGCGCCAAATCACAACAAAAGTCGCCTCAAGGCGCTTCATAGATACAGAGAAAAACCCAACAATCATATGACCCCCTATGAGCAAGCACTTTGGCAACAGTGGGAAGGAAAAACTCCCTTTTAACAGGAAGAAACCTCCGGCAGAACCAGGCTCAGGGAGGGGCGGCCATCTGCTGCGACCGGTTGGGGTGAGAGAAGGAAGACAGGATAAAAGACATGCTGTGTCCAGTGGGTGACATCTTCACACCTACATATATACCTTTTATATACAGCCTATGGTGCTTGATGCAGACTCTCAAGCACTTGAAAAACCTGGTTTCAGATAGATGACTGCAAATTTTTTGCCAGTTTACACAATGCTGTCCAAAATGTGACACAATTAGGTGACATTTTGAAATGAATCCTTTAGTTTCGACTTTCTTGCTGAGAAATGTGAATATTGATGCACGACTAATGTTGCTGACTAATGTTGTTTTGTCAAAGTCTGTGGTGGGTCACATTTATCCACATTTATGCATTCAAGGTGTCCTTTGAGCATGATGCACAGGATTATGGCAAAAGTAAGACGGAGTAGTCATCCCCACCTGTCATTTTGCAGGGTTCAGGATGTTTCCTGAAACCATGACCTTTATCAAAACCTAACCAAACAGTGAGTGAAAGTAAAGGCACTCAGCTCAAAAGTGAGAATTAGCAGCACCTGGCAAAACAGCATCATATGATGAGAACATTTTGTGTTCTTCAACAAATTATTCTTTCAAACTAAATGAGCATTATAATGGATTAGCCAGCACCACGGGTTCCTCCATCGGGCTGTGAAAAAGACTTGAGCGCACTTTGAAATCCTGTTTATGCACTCAGCTCTGCTGCTCTTGAAGAAACTGAGGAAATTTGCCCTGAGGGCGGAAGAATGGGAGTCATGGGAAACTGAGACAGGTGAAATGTGCCAGTGGCTGAGTTGAAACGCTGAACAGCTACACTCCAGGTGTGTCCCTGGGGCACATAAATGCTCTTAGCACAGACATGCACGTTTTAGCGCCAAAGTGCTGTCCAGATGTCATAAACACTATAATCAGGTGGATAAGGATTCTGCGTCCACGTCCCTCTCTCCCGTCCTCCCTTCCTGTCCTTCTGCTGTCCCCTCTCCCTTCATGTTTTCTGTTTGTAGAAGACCACACAGCAGATAAATGCAGCGCGTGTAGACACTGCGCCACAGTGTCTGCTGTCATATTCAGGGATTGAGGTTAAGACATAAGCATAATAAATCAGTGGTACTTCTATAACTAAAAATTCCACAATATATTCATTATATATTCATATATTTATGCTTAAGGGGGAAAAGTGCTTGCATGAACCTGTGTGTGAATGAGGATTGTAGTATAAACCACTGTGGTTACTCAAGCTGAGTTAAAAAGCACTATACAACAACCAGTCCATTCACCATGTCTCTGTTACTCTTGTGAATAATTTAGTATGGAAAAGGAATTTGACAAACTGGTTTATTTACCAGATAAAGAGGCACTAAAACCAGATAAATCCAGCTTGGCTGTGATGTGTAATCCTTATTGATGTCACTTTATATTCTGAGTCCTTAGTGGGATCTGACTGACAGCTCTGCTCTACTGACTTACAGGCCAACGGACCTGAAGACCTGCCCGATGTATGAACCACAGCACTGTCCTCACCGCAGGTCCCTTTCCTCCTATTCACTCCTCTTGATGTCCTCTCTTTATTCACCTTTTTATCATCTCCTTTTTTTGCCTCCCTCATTGTCCTTTCCATTTTTTCCTCCCTTTTCACCTCCCTTACTGATCTTTTCATCCTCCTTCTGTCTCCTCCGCCATCACTGTCCATCCCGACTGGGGCTTTGTTGAATAAATAAATCACTCACGTGGTGAAGTTGATCTGCAGGTCATTTAGCTCAGTGCCATATGGTCCAACTGTGATGCTTCATAAAGTTTTTAAAGTCACAAAACAGCTACTGATATCTGTAAAAACTGCATGTACTCTACCTTGTGATAAGGACAGAGCCCGGGAGACTGCAGCACTGCAAGAAATGTTTCATTATATAAATATAATGAAACATTTTATACATGAAACATTATACACAAATAATAAGTGCATTCAGATGGTATGTGAGAGATGTCATATGTAATAGTGTTATTCACACTAAAAACAGTTTCTTTTATAAAATAAAAGTGTTCATAAGGCACACTTAACCTCCAAGGTTTGTAATCCCCATAACAGCTGTTTTCTTTTGGCGATTCCTTTGGTCACTCGGCTGGTGTCTAAGACCTCCTGTTTACACCTGGTCAACGTATTGTAATAAAAACTGATCAAAGTACACCACGGTATTTCGCGGTTCCTTTATCTTACTGTAATTATTAGGAGCAAGCTGCCATTGTTGTTTAGACAAACAGAGAAAACCTCACTTCCAGTGCTGTGGAGGATTTTCCCCAGGAAACACGAACCCCCTCATTTGTGTGAATCAGCACATGTTTAAAGCTCGACGTGTGTGAAAGACAAATGTTCATTGTGTAGCATCAATCAGCAGTGAGTATGAGAGCCATGAATTTACTCACGCCCTTCTTTACGAAAACAAAAACAAAAAAAGAAAGAAAGAAGAAAAAGCTGGTTTCTTGAAAACATCCCTAAATAAAAGCACAACCTTTTTGCAGTTCAAAAGCTGCAACAAGAAGTAATGCTCATTAGATTCTGCATGTCAGGTCACACGCTCGCACAATGCATAATTTCAACAACATTCATTCTCAAATTTAAACAACCACTTCCTCCACTTAGTGCTCTCTTTCCATTTCACACAAACACACACCTGAAGCCCGCTGGTTGACATGTTTAAGATGCAGAGATAACCTGAGGCATTGGGTCTTTGTTCTCTACCCCAGTGAGACAAAACAACTCATTGTATCACACACACACACACACACACACACACACACACACACACACACACACACACACACACACACACAAGGCTGCATTTAAACCAGCAGAAGAGCCTAATTTGTTAGTCTTATAGGCTTAAGCTAAACACCAAGACAAGTTCAAATAGAGCTGACACATTCAAGGCCAAGCTTGCGCACACGCAGACGTGTGAATGCCGGACACACACATTGCTCTTGAGCGCTGTGTTAATGACAAGCAGCAGGTTAATATGAGGGCAGCAGGAGACAGAAGTGACCACAGCCTACTGATTAGTCCACTAGCCACAGTTGTTAGCAATCTTGTCATCTGCTACCAAGCCTGCCATTCTCAGTGCCGCTAACCCGACAGCTCTTAAGGTCACAAAGCAGCACTTCATGGTGCAGCTCAGAGATAGAGGTCATTAACTCTTAAAGTTATTTATTTGAAAACTCTGGGCAAAGGTGGCTGTTTGAGTGCTTATGAGCTGAGGTATCTCCTGCATGCACATTCACCAGAGCTCCTCAGTTCAAAGCTTTAGCCATGGTAGCAATTAGCATAAAGTGAAGTCCCAGCGCATGCTAAGTGCTAGTTAATAATGATGATATTCACTATCCTCACTGTGCATCATCAAACAGCCCAAAAGAACTTCTAGTATGGCTGCAGATGCTTAGGTTCTTTGAATGTCCAATTCCAGAAATGGAAAAACAACACAGACTGATATTAATACACTGCATGTTGCAATTTCACAAGAAAAAGAATCTGTATTTATAGTCAATCGTAGCAATTAAAAACAGTGTCACATATATTGATTTCACTTCTCCACCATTAAGTTGTTAAAATACGTCTGAAATAGGAAATTCTGCGTGAGCCAAAGGTGACTTCTTGCCAGAGTAGCTAGCCAAATTCACAGAGCTTGCAGCCACAGCCCAAGAAGCATTTGGCAGGCAGCTAACAGTTCTGCTTGCTGTGACTTGTCCTGAGCTCATCCTGTGAGAAGAGAAGTGGAGGACAGGAGACAATTCACTTGAAAACACTGTAGTCATGCCTGAAAGCCATTCTGCTCATTAACCTGAGCAACCACTGAAGCATTGGGGTTTTTTTTCTTCTCCTCTTTTCTTTCCTTTCTAAGTAATATTCAAAGGCTCCTTATTTCTCACACTATAACACAGATAACCTTTATTTAATTAAGGCAGTAGTCACACTCTTTGGCGCTCTGTGTCAAAAAGCTAATTAAACTATTCCAATGAATTTTTCTGCTTCATTATTTCCACTCTCAGAAAGCAAAAAACATACAATAAAAATACAAGAAAAACACTACACAGCAAATACTTATGGTTAATTTTGAGGAAATAAATTATTTACTAGATGTTTTTATATTCTTGCATATATTTTTAATTTCAAGGTATTTTGTATGCATTAATGTATTGAAAGCAGGGGTGATAAATGTGCAATGAATAACTTGATACACATAGGTACAATTAGTACAGTCATGGTAAAAGAAAAATTAGTACAACCTCTTTAAATTTTAACCTTATATGAATCAGGACACAATACAAATAATCTTAAAAGGAGTTTTTTAACCTGAAATTAACAACGACACATGGCATGTTTGAACACCTCTAAGAAAAACAGAACAAAATAAAACCTGAAGTTTTGGCAGTTAGCTGTTGTGGAGCATTCATGTGTGCTAACACAGTGCCAAAGTGGAAACACATCAGCACTGAACTTAAGCCCCGAGAAACAGCAAAATACCGCAAAGCCACATCTCAGCCTCTACAGGCCACTTAACATGTAAAATATTAAAGTTCATGCCGGTACATTTTGACAATTTGAAAGAGACTGAACAAGCATGTCTTATATGGAAGAGCTTCCAGGAAAAAGCCTCTTCGCTCTGAAGAAAACATGTCAGCAAAGCTTAGGTTTCCAAAGTTGCATCTAAACAAACTCCAAGACATCTGCAGCCATGTCCTTTGGAGGGATGACACCAAAGTGGAGATGTTTGGAATCACTGCACAGTGACATCTTTGGCAAAAACCAAACACCTCATACTAACAGTCAGCACGGTGGTGGAGGGGTGATGATTTGGGCTTTA
Organism: Simochromis diagramma; assembly: GCF_900408965.1. Classification (NCBI taxonomy): domain Eukaryota; kingdom Metazoa; phylum Chordata; class Actinopteri; order Cichliformes; family Cichlidae; genus Simochromis; species Simochromis diagramma. The sequence goes on along the minus strand of NW_024387423.1, from coordinate 3,493,240 downwards.
TTTTTTAAATCACAGGACCTGGGCACTTTGCACTCACCGAGTCAATCAAAACCTCCCCTATATACCAAAATATTCTAGGGTGAAATGTGAGGTCATCTGTTGAACAATTAAAGCTTGGCTGAAACTGGTTAATGCAACAGGACAATTAGGCCAAACGCATTGCCATCATCGTTAATGTCATTAAGCAAATCTACAACAGAATAGCTAAAAAAAGGAAATAATCAAGGTTTTGAAATGGCCTAAAGTCCTAAACCTGATTGAAATCCTGTGACCTTAAGAGGGCTGTGAATAAATGAATGCCTACAAACCTCAAAGAACTGAGGCAATGTTGTAAAAAAGAGTGGGCCAATATTTCTCTATAGCTGCTTCACAGGCTGATAAAGTCAAACAGAAAACGATTACTTCACATTATTGGTGCTAACAGTGGTGCTACAAACTACCAGATTATGGTGCATACTTGGTGTTTCACACACTACTTTTGGTTCAGTTTTTGCTAAATAAATATTGACAGGGTGTAACATATCATATGTTGTGTTCGTCTGAGGCTGTTTTTACACAACTTTAAATCCTGATAACTACTAGACATATGTTTATGTCCTAATATGTAAAAAACTGAAAGAGTAAATTTCTGACCATTTAAATCCTAGAACAAAGTAAGAAAACGCTTCTGGTGCAACAAACAATCTCAACACTTCATTCAATTCATTTTTTCATAAACCCAGTTTTGGCCCTTGCAGGATTTTCATCACTTTTACTCATAATCAAGGACACAGTGTTATAAAAAATGCAGTCTGAAAAGAAATATCTTTAAAACCAGCCCCGCAGGTTTCAATATGTTTCCTATTTCTACTTAACTTTCCTATTTTGGATGCTGTCACTGTCACAAGAGAGTTTTTTTATATGTATTAATGATTCGATTTTGGCTCTTCTGGTCTACCGGTGTTACTTTAATTGGACCAACTGGGCTTTTCAAGCCTGAATGTGATCTTATAAAGTAATTTATACCACAGAGTGAATACGTTAATCTCAGGATCTCAGAGGACATACATTTTTTTGTGTGTTGGCCCCAGCTGGACTCCCAACTTTGGCAGTACGACTGCGATCCTGCATCCACAATCGACGTCACGTTGTGTCAACACATTATTCTCCAAGGCCTCATGAACAGAACATAATCTGCCAATAAAAATGTTCACCTCCCCTCCAAAAACATCACTCCTGTTTGCCACACATTTCTCCCAAAATAGAAACTTATACAATCACTGCAGTTTGTAAAAGTCGACTGCTTCAGATCGACTCTAAATGTTCTTACTCTGATCTCATTCTTTTTGTCTCATCCCCGGAGTAAAAATAAGTCCAGTGGGTTCTTAGGTTTCTGTGCCATGGCTTTTAATTTCCTGTGTATGTATCACTCTGTTTACTGACCAGATACACAGACAAACAGGCACACAGTCAGAAGATTAGATGCAAAGATGAATGGATGGTGGAAGTGTGAAGGCTGGATGCCGAGCGAATCAATGGACGTGTATAAAAGGTGCAGATGAATAAATGGGTGGGTAAGTGAAAAAAGCCATAGTTGTTAGCCAGATTAGAAATGAGGGTGTTATGTGATGACAAAACTGTGGTGTAAGCAACATTTTTTTAATAACTCACCAACATTTTTACTTTATCAGATGAGGCGGAACTTGCAAAGAGAGAGAGAGATGGGAAATTTCAGTCTGGAGAAAAACTGCAGACTGTTCTAAGGATTGATTGTTGATGGGATACCATGAGTCTGACTTAGGATCCAGAAAAAAACCCTTTCAGATAAATTTATATACTTATAATAAAATAAGAGCAGAGGTTTGGGGGTTGGGTTTTTGTTTTGTTTTTTTGCTCTTTTATTTGCATGTTATTTAAATTGAGCGAGATGAATAAGAAATGTGAAAGAGGAATGAGTAGAAATCATCCAAATACTCTTTGTCTCCGCCCCCTGCATTCACATATTTGACAAAGTTGTAAAAATTGCTCTGCAAATAATAAAGTTATTTCCTTCTTTTCGAAATCCATGAACATCCCCAAAAATTAATAAACACAATCAGGAGCATGACGACGTGTATGCTGAATAGTGTGGTATAATATTACCCCCTGCTGGTAGCCTCTGTTAGTGCAGCTAAAATAGGTTTAGTTGGATTAAAGATTAGATTTGCTTGTTTCAGATTAGCTTTTGTAGTCTAAACTGTTTACTCTTAGTTTAATCTAGTTTTAATCATTAGAATATGGATGGTACACTCTTAGAAAGGATGTATTAAAAATGGCAAAACAAAAATGTGTTGTTACACTATAAACACATTTTGTGTGAATTGTACATAACACGTGTAAGAAAATGTGTAAACTTTGAAAAGATGTGTAAAAAGCTTAACACACTTGATGTGTTGCACAGTTTAACACATTTTGTGTGTTATTTTCAGATAACAACAACAGGACCTAAAATTTATTTTATTTTATGATGTTATATGGACCAAGGTGTGTATGGTGTACTAAAATTCTGAAAGAAGATTCATCTTTTATTTCTCAATATGTATGGCATACCAATTACTGGCCCTGGCTGTACTATAACCTTAAGTATACACACAGAAAACAGGCTGAATTTTGACCTTTCACATGTGACCTAAGGCAATAAAATTGAAGTGAAAGCAGAAAATGAAGTAAGAAAGAATGCACATGCTGAAAACTGAATTAAATTCTGCCCAGCAACAGGACATACCTATCTTTTCGCGCCACTGAAACAAAAGAAACAAAGATGGAGGGTGCAACGCCTGGTGTGTTGTCAGACCTTACAGTAAGTATTATTTATCAGTTTATCTTAATGCATTGAAAATATGTCAGCTTTCTGGAAGAATGTGAAGCTTTGAATTTTTATAAAATATAGGAGTTATTTAGGAGTTTTGAGTTAAAGCGTTGTTAATTACTGCTTAACTATACCTAGCTAACCTTAAGGTAACAGTCATAGCTAACATATCCTTCTCTTAATTTTAGTATTAGTTCTTGGCTTTAGTGCCATACTTCGGTAGAGTTAAACTGTTTTGGCAGCATTTTTATGTATTACCTAAAATTCAGTTTTCAGTATTCAGAAATGGCTCTTAGTACCAGTGTTGTAGTTGAGCTAGTGGCTCCGACAGTCATTGTGGTGCCTATGAGCAAGTCAGTACTTAACCATAGCGGAGTTGTGTAAAATGACAAATGTTAGCTCTGAATATAGCAAATGTAGTTATCACCACGACCATGTGTTTACTAGCACGGAATAGGAATAAAGACTAAGTAACTTTAGTTTGCTGTCGCCCATCTGCCATCTGTTGTCACACTTAACCCTTTAAGACCTACCATAGAACCAAGGCCGCCAGAGCTTATATTATATTTTTACATGCTGTGGAGCCATTTTTGGGAGCATTTCAAGTTGCTATACATCAATACAACCATTATAGCCCAAATCTTAATAATATGTATGCATTAAGTGCATAGTACTTACATAAATTGCAAAAAAGTGCAATAAACTACAAAAAAATTGAAAATCGTTTTTGTTTTTTTAACATATATTTCTAGTTAGAGAAATTTAAGAGGCGTATCCCTCAAAACTGTAAATACAAAAAAGTTGCACAAACTAGTTTCCCACCACAGGAAACTTATTTCGAGTGTCTTCATAGTTTTATTTTTGAAATACACCAATTTTCATATACTGCAGGAAAAACGAAAATAAATATTATAATGCAAATTTGCAAAATAACAGCATATGCATCAAAATAAACTATTTCCAGCAGTGCAATATGAGTCCTAAGCATCCCAGAAACGACACAGACAGTCATAAAGTCAAACATAACTTTTAAAAACACCAGTATAGGCTCATGAGGCCTTGATGGTAAAAAACTACATTTCCGCAAAATGACGTCACTTCCGGTTTCGGCCAGGTCATGGCGGACATGCGACAGTTCACGCTGATGGATGTAGGAAGTGTTACGAACAGCTGTGTTTCTGGAATATTATGTTTTTGTTCCTGCAAGCGCTTTTTATGCAATTTTTGCAAAGCTATATGTGGAAGGAAACTGTGACCTAGGACAAGCTGATGGCATAAGATGTAAGTACAACTCCTCTGGTTTCATATGCAAAAAAAATTATTGCGCTAGCTTACGTGGTTGCAGTGCTACCGGGATTTTAAAATAGTTAGGCAAAATGGAGCGTGTCCACTCCGACCGGCTTTAAAGGGTTAAGTTAGCAGTTAGCAGTGTTGTGATAAGTATCTCTTAGAATTACTTATCATTGTTTAACATGAAATATATCTCATGTTATATATACCTCATATCACAGAAATAATGATTTTATAAGGCTTATTGCTGGAAACATGCTCTGATATTGTTTCTTTTTTATGTCTGAGCAAGTAATAGTCAGTGTTATTAAGAAAACAACAACAGCTTTGCAGCAGGATTGCATGTCATGACTATTCAAGTTATCTCACCTATTTAGCCATGTGTCAAGCCAAGTCCTTGTAACCACTTTTAAAGATGAGAAAGAAATTTGTAAAAACAATTCTTCATGTCAGCAGTGACAAAGATATCATTGTTCAAAGCCAAGCTCAGCACGAGGGCTGTGTGCTTGATAGGTTGCTGAAGTATAACACTGATTTCATGGAATTGATTGACGTTGACAGTGAGGTAGACATTAAGGACTTTGATAGATTCCATATCTTCCTGTCAGCCAGAGGACCACAGATGGAAACCTCTCTTGGGGAGACTAGTCAAAATCAGGTACACTTCGCGTTTCCTAAGTCATAAAATGTGTTTCAACTGTTATTAACAATTAGTCAGGATCAGATTTATTTGCCAAGTAGCAACTACAAGGATGAAATCAATTTAATTATTATTCAGAATTTATTTTAGTCTCTCTAAAAATCTATCTTTATCTTCCCTGTCTCCAAGCCTGGAACAAGTATTGCATCACTTTGCAGTGATCCTGAAGCATCATCCACAACACACCAACCCCAGGTGATATGCATCGGTGATCTAAAGAGTGCAACCAGGCAGTACGTCATTGTTGCTAAGAATGACAAAGTAACCTTTCCTCTGAATGATGGACTGACGTGTCCATCCTGTAGAGAGTCTGTGTTCACAGGTTCAACATATGTATCACTTTATCGCCTTTATACATTTATACATATATATGTGTGTATATATATATATATATATATATATATATATATATATATATCCTGATCCCCAAGGACCCCAAGAAGGGACCGGTCCCCTCCAACTACCGACCAATAACCTGCCTCAGTACTACATGGAAGCTCCTGTCAGGCATCATATCGGCTAAGATGAACAGGCACATGGCTCAATACATGAGTGGGACACAGAAAGGAATTGGCAAGAATACCAGAGGCGCAAAACACCAGCTACTGGTAGACAGAACAGTCAGCCGAGACTGCAAGACCAGACTGACCAACCTGTGCACTGCCTGGATTGATTACAAGAAGGCCTATGACTCAATGCCCCACAGCTGGATACTGGAATGCCTAGAATTGTACAAGATCAATGGGACCCTAAGAGCCTTCATCAGGAACTCAATGGGGATGTGGCGTACAACACTAGAGGCCAACTCCAAGCCCATAGCACAAGTCACCATCAAGTGCGGGATCTACCAAGGAGATGCTCTGTCCCCACTGCTGTTCTGCATAGGCCTGAACCCCCTCAGTGAGATCATTAACAAGACTGGCTACGGATACCGACTACGGAACGGAGCAGTTGTCAGCCACCTCCTGTACATGGATGACATCAAGCTGTATGCCAAGAGTGAACGAGACATCGATTCACTGATCCACACTACCAGGCTATACAGCAATGACATTGGAATGTCGTTCGGACTGGAGAAGTGTAGTCGGATGGTAACAAAGAGAGGGAAGGTAGTCAGAACTGAGGGGATTGAACTACCAGAAGGCAACATTGCAGACATAGAGGACAGTTACAAGTACCTGGGGATCCCGCAGGCAAATGGGAACCATGAAGAGGCCGCTAGAAAGGCTGCAACCACCAAGTACCTGCAGAGGGTCAGGCAAGTCCTGAGGAGTCAGCTGAATGGTAAGAACAAGATCCGGGCCATCAACACGTACGCCCTGCCCGTGATCAGGTACCCTGCTGGGGTAATAGGCTGGCCAAAGGAGGAGATAGAAGCCACTGACATAAAGACAAGAAAGCTCCTTACCATACATGGAGGGTTTCACCCCAAGTCCAGCACACTGAGGCTGTACGCTAAGCGGAAGGAAGGGGGCCGGGGACTGGTGAGTGTCAGCACCACAGTCCAGGATGAGACAACGAACATCCAAGAATACATTGGGAAGATGGCCCCAACTGACCGAGTGCTCAGTGAATACCTCAGGCAGCAGAAACCCAAGAAAGAGGAGGTAGACGAGGAACCATCATGGAAGGACAAGCCCCTGCACGGTATGTACCACCGGCAGATAGAGGAGGTGGCTGATATCCAGAAATCCTACCAGTGGCTGGACAAAGCTGGACTGAAAGACAGCACAGAGGCACTAATCATGGCAGCACAAGAACAAGCTCTGAGTACAAGATCCATAGAGGCTGGGGTCTATCACACCAGGCAAGACCCCAGGTGCAGGCTGTGTAAAGATGCCCCAGAGACAATCCAGCACATAACAGCAGGGTGCAAGATGCTAGCAGGCAAGGCATACATGGAACGCCATAACCAAGTGGCCGGCATAGTGTACAGGAACATCTGTGCCGAGTATAACCTGGAAGTCCCGAGGTCAAAATGGGAGATGCCCCCAAGGGTGGTGGAGAATGACCGAGCTAAGATCCTGTGGGACTTCCAGATACAGACGGACAAAATGGTGGTGGCTAACCAACCGGACATAGTGGTGGTAGACAAACAGAAGAAGACGGCCGTAGTGATCGATGTAGCGGTTCCGAATGACAGCAATATCAGGAAGAAGGAACACGAGAAGCTGGAGAAATACCAAGGGCTCAGAGAAGAGCTCGAGAGGATGTGGAGGGTGAAGGTAACGGTGGTCCCCGTGGTAATCGGAGCACTAGGTGCGGTGACTCCCAAGCTAGGCGAGTGGCTCCAGCAGATCCCGGGAATAACATCGGAGATCTCTGTCCAGAAGAGCGCAGTCCTGGGAACAGCTAAGATACTGCGCAGGACCCTCAAGCTCCCAGGCCTCTGGTAGAGGACCCGAGCTTGAAGGATAAACCGCCCGCAGGGGCGTGCTGGGTGTTTGTTTTTTGTTATATACTTTTTTTCTTCCTCAGTTCAGCAATCTGTATATAAGGATCTGGTTCTGTTGATACAGAAAGAGAAAAATCTTTCCTTGGGTCAACTAAGGAGCAAGGCAAGGGCTAAAATTTACCAGTTTTATACACTGACACAAAGAAGAGGGCAGGGTGTATAATCATGTGTAAGCTACCAGAAAAAAACTCAGCTAACTTATTTATTATAAATGTTATAATCATTCCACTGGTGTCATTTAAATTGCAATGTAAAAAAATTAAATTAGTCTCATTTGAATGCCGTGCTTTGTATCTGTTCACCTCCTTGTTTGTTGTGTGGTCCCCACACTTGTAACCTACTTCTTTAGAGTGAGATGAGCTTCGAACAGGACTGCCTGATGAAAGGAGGCTGTCTGGGTCAAATGCACAATGGCATACACCAGAGGTGTGGACTCGAGTCACATGACTTGGACTCGAGTCAGACTCGAGTCATTAATTTTATGACTTTAGACTTGACTTGAAAAAATGTTCTAAGACTTGTGACTTGACTTGGACTTTTACACCAATGACCTGGGACTTGAATTGGACTTGAACCGGTTTACTTGAAAAGACTTGATATTTCACCCCAAATATAAAATTTAACATGCATATTATATAGAGATTGAAAATGTGACGTCATTCACGGGTAAAACCGCAAAGGATTCTGGGAACTCGTGGCAAGAGGTACTAGCGCACGCAGGCTTTCAATTGAAATCAGTTACACAGCGATAAAAAGAAACACAAAAATGTCAAGAAGCTGTTGTATTATTAACTGCAATAGCCGGTCGCATGAGAGCCACGGGAAGCCGACGGGTAAAGAGATCGGTTGTTATCGGATTACATCGTTGAAGAGAAATTGTTCAAGCCATGTTTCCGAAGTAACAAGGAGGCGACGGGTGGCCTGGATTGCAGCCATTCAAAGATCAAATATAACGTCCCAGAACACTCCAGCTCACAGGTTAGTCTGCTCCAAGCATTTACACGAAGGTCAGAGTTTTGTAGTAGTTAATACGTCATTTTCATAACATAATTAGTGATATAGGTTACAAGCAAGTCTGGCGCTGAACAGAAATTGTGGCGCTATGCTCCTTTGTTTATTGTGCATAAATAGTGAATTGTCTTGACACAATATTGCGTTTCGCTTCTGTTATTATGGTACATTGACAAAAACATATACTTTTATTCACAGGATAAAACAGTTGTTTTGTATCACTAATTGCCCAGTGCGATTACAACATACAATATTATTGTCACTGCTACATTTCTGTGATGCTACCAGAAATTATTTCCACTACTAATTAATTACCGTTGAGCTCAAAGGTTATATTAATAAACGGTTAACGAATGTGTATTTATGACGACGATTTGTGAGACTGGTAAACTTATGATACTGTAACATTCACAAGAACCAGACGGTTGGGTCTCAGTTTGTCCGTTTATTCGGCACATAAGCAAGAGGGTTGCTAACTCAGGGGAGAGCGCCCTCGTACTCCACCTCTCTCCACCCTGGCACACACATACACACAGAACAACCAGGTCCCCCCTCCCCTTCCTGTATACCACCCTCCCTACTTCCTGCAGCACGACCAAACATGAATTTTAAAGGAACAACAACAGTGTGCAGAGATAACCAACATGTCACTGTACAATAACACTTAACCATCGTTACAATACGTACGATGGTCTTTCGTTCTACACGGTGCATTTCAAGGCCCTGTACCCATCCGTCGGTAAACTGTACCTGGGCTTGTTGCAGTGACCTGAAGTTACTAAACTTCATGAGTGTATGCACTCACTCCAAGAACCGTATGATTATAAATATGCATATAAATATGCTACGATGAGATAGCTGACTTCATCTAACTAGCAAATGTTGTCCAGGCTACGTTGGTGATGCAGTTTTTTTTAATGTGTATGATATTTTTGTCATGCGATTTTAAAGCCGGTCCTACAACCGCATCCAAGAATAACATGCAGCTTATCTCAGAACTGTCGGTGAAAATTATTCTAGGAGCTAAGTTTAATTGAGCTGCATTTTATAGAGGTGCAATTTCACAATTTGTGTATATTTTCTACATTCACTATTTCGTCATGTGTTGAGAAAAACACAGATTTAAAAATTACATGGTCTAATATTTACATTTAGCATAACTGCAACATTATTTTTTCGTTTTTTTTAAAGACTCGAAAGGACTTGAAATTCAAAATTTCAGACTTGTGACTTTACTCTGACTTTTACACCAGTGACTTGAGACTCGACTCTGACTTGCCTGACATTACTTGAGACTTGACTTGTGACTTGAGGATAAAGACTTGAGACTTACTTGAGTAAGTCTTGACTTGCAAAACAATGACTTGGTCCCACCTCTGGCATACACTACAAAGAGGTCCGACAGTTTCAGTCCAGATTATTCCTCTGAATGATGGACTGACGTGTGCTGTGGATCAGGTTCAACATGTGTATCACTTTATCGCCTTCACATATATATATATATATATATATATATATATATATATATATATATATATATATATATATATATATATATATGTAATGACAAGCTTTGATACCATTAAGTTGTATTTGAACCCAAGGATGTTATATTCGGTGAAATGTAAATGTTTTTTTGTTTGCACACAACTGCATATTTGTTGAATGTTGACAATTTGTTGACGATGACAACTGTTACCTTTAAAATAAACTGCATTCATGTATTGTCTGGACATGATTATTTCAGAATATATATGATAATTGCACTATTTCAAAGGTTTTTCTTTTGACGTTTTAATAATCTATAGAGCTAGAATGTTAGTCACATATTAATTTTGTTCGAGTCTGTCAAATAGAAATTGTTTTGACATATAAATTTAGTAATATAGGCTTGGTTAAAATTGACTTTAATAGATTTTAATTTAAAAGATTCTGAAAACTGTCGTTTATTCTGTTTGTAATAAATAATAATGTGCCAAGTATAAAATGGATCAATAAATGTATACTATATATACACACATCCTTTTCTCATTTCTTAAAAAAAATAAGATTTACATGTTTTACTAACAAAACACATTTTAACACATCTTTGTGTCAAAATAACACATCTGTGTGTGGACTTACTTTAACAGAAGATGTGTTAAAGGAGCAGACACATTATTTTGTGTTAAAATTGACACATCATGTGTTGTCCCTGAGCAGATACAGCACATGTGTTAAAATCTAACACATGATGTGTCAGTTTCAACACATCACTTCTAAGCGTGTATTTGCCAGTGACAGTCAAGAGATAACTTCAGGTATTGTATTGTAAACATTGCACCTTTTGAAGGTAGCAAACAAACGTCGATGTTGATCTACCATGTAGACGTCCCAGTCTCAGAAAACATTTGTACTAAACCTTCATCAGATGGGTGGTATTGACAAATTTGACCAAACTGATAAAAGACCGAACCTAAAGGCTTTTTTGTATTTATTATTTTAGCCAAAACAAACACTTTCTTCAGTATTTCTTTCTTTAACTGTTTACACAGAAAGGTTGGGAACCATGTACTGCAATAGGGCATTGTGTGTGCTGACTCCAGGGAAAAAAATTGGTGATCATTGTACGACTGATACATCTGAGGTATGAAGGAAAACCAGGCGAAGTGTGACAAAGAAATACAGAATGTAATTACTTGTACAGCTGCTGTTATTGTGTATATATATATTTATTTTATACACAATAGTTATTTGTTATTTTATTTTCAACTTTAATTTATAGTTATTTTATTTTCAACTTTAATTTATATATTTTAAAATAACTATCTTTATCCTTATCAAAAAGGTGAAATTTAGTCATACTAAGTGCATGAAGAGGTTCAGACAGTCCTGAGGATGAAACCACAAGCACAATGAATTTGTGAAATCAGTTTATTTATTTGACACTTGATCAGCTCTTTAATACATTCGAACTTACAATGAGATTTAGCTTTTTTTGTGAAAAACAGACTGCTACTGTCAGCTTTTGTTGTTCTGATAACAAACATTCAATCTCGGATAGCAGAAAAAAAGAACAAACAGCTGTGCTGAAAATGTGTAACCTCTCATAGCCAAGAATCCCCATTGATCTTATTACACATTAAAGTTGAAGTATAGAACCGGCAACGGCACAAAAACGAAGACAGCGGTGATGTACGTTCTGTCAGATCAAATGACTGTGCATTTGTTATCTATACAACACTGATTGTCACTAAAACTGAAGCTGTGGTGACTTGGAGCAACCACCTTGCAAAGTTGCAAATGACTGAACAGAGAAGAGAATGAGAGGGGGGAAAAGAGGAGGAACAAAGTGACCACCATCTGTTATTGGCAGCAAACTCAGGTCTTAAGGCAAACGCTTTCGGTTAACAGTCAGCAAACTCATATAAGCCAACCTGGCACAACCCCTTCAAGATTTAACACTCTTGAAACTTTCTTCTCCTCCAAATCAAACTGTCATCTGCTTCTGTCCAATGAAACTGCATCAAACATTATCTACAGAAGAAAATCACAGATCACTTTCCAGATGCACAAAAGAAGAATTACTAAGTTACAAACTGCATATAGATGAATTTTAATGAGAGAAAACAGAAAAATTGAATCCATACCAAGTGTAGATATTAACATTAAAGATTAATGAAATCGCTACATCAGACTAATGAAAACCCAGAGAAGAAATTATTTTGTGCTTTGAGATTTCTTTCTAATAAACATATTGTACGGTTGCAGGGTAAAAGCAAAGTGCAACTACTTGAAAGCGTTTTGGAGAACATTAATACGATACATTAACAGTACAATATATGGCATTATCCATGTAACAACGTGAGCAGATTACAGATTTTGAGGCAAAATTCTGTAAATCTGAGGAGGACATATTCGGCAACAACATATTCCAGCTGTTTAGATCATTGAATGAGTTAGGCCTAAAATCTGCTGTTGTACCTGAAATGATTTGCCAGATAAATCAGATGAAGGAGTGGGCTTTAGATTAGGAGATAAAGCTAAACAAGCACATATTTACATTATTTGACTGCCTACTACATCCAAGCACATTAAGATAAATCAATGAATAGTCGACTGAATTAATTACACAGGACATATTTGGAGGTAGTTCACTAGGACATATTAACTCTACAGTTTGGCTGTAACAACTGTGAATATACTGTGGTTGAAAACAAAGTTTACATTTCTGCATCTGTGTTTTTTTGCAGTAATAATTTCCTCCTCCAGACATGGAATATAGTTTAGTCTAAGACAAAACAAGGAACAAGTGCTGCTCAGGACTACAGACACATAGTGTATGAACGATATGAGTATCACTTATCCATGCTCTGTTTTTTCTAAATTCATGCTAGTATGTATAAACACAAGATGGCACAGTAGTAACATACGCGGGATCCTCATATTATTTAGAGGCTATAATTCAAGCCTGATCTAATCCACTTAGCTTCGAGCTACATCAAGCTGATTCAAGGATTTAAAGATTCATTAGAAACAATTCTCTTATTTACCTTTTTCCCATTGAAGCAGTGAAGCGATAAACCTGAAATCTAAAGAAAGAATTCCAAAGCAACGTTATTAAAAAAGAGAAAGATAGCATCATAAACAGTGGATACTTTACTCACGTTTCACATGTTTACTGGTTTACATCACAGTAGGAATACGACCAAAGTGTTTTGGCACAGAGCCTTCATTAGAGCCCAACTCTTATTTCTCTCAGTTTGAAAACTAATTTTGAAAAATGAAGCTATTTTTCGCTCTGAGTAAAACCTGTAGGGTCAAAAGCTTGTTTCCACTACTACGAGAGAATTAAAAAGTGTCATCCGTAAGTCAAAAATCTGTCTTATTATCTCAAAATTCAAGTTAGGTATCTCAAAATTTTAACTTACTGACTCAAACTTATGAAAAAGTTAAAATGAAATCTTCAGAAAAAGCTGGAAAAAAGTCCCCAAAATGAACAAAATGTTCTTTGATTCTGAGGAAAACTGCTCCCTTTATTTAAAATGATTGAATATTCAGGCGTGTCGCTCATTTATCTGCTACTGGAGACAAAAATCAGACAAGGCCATCATACATTAAATTTCTGTACATATACATCTTTTCTCATCTGTCTGAAAACTCTTTAGCGCATACACGATATGGTGCTTGATGTGTAACTGCTCCGCATGTACAGATAATAAAGGAGAAAAGGATGTGGGGGAAGGGTGGAGGAAGTCATTCTTCCACATTAGTTTCAAATTAGGGAAGTCTGATTGAATCAAATTCCCCCCAAAAAGGACGCTTCAGTCAACCAAGTGCTTTGGTTGTTTTCTTCTTATCGTTATTATACATCAAACATCAAATGATATATAAAAGTTAAAAGGTCAATCAAATGTTCTCTAAGTTTACATTAAGGCTGGTTGGTATGACTCCAATTAGAGTCATTTTTATTTTTAGTATTCCCTCTTTTGGCAATTCTTAATGGTATGTAACACATCTTGTGTCCACATCTCAAAGGCAAGTATAACAGAAACCTCCGAATTCTTTTAAAAAAAACTACAGACAGTGATATTGTCGGTCACTGTCTATTTTCTAGGCTGCATATAAGGTTAAAGTGCCTAACAGAGAGCTGTCACGGGTAATCAAAATAGGTTACAAGGTTTAATGGGAGACAGGTTTTCTAAAGCCGGACTTCTAAACTTTGTGTCTGTAAGTCTTTAATTGCTTTTCTATATACAATGTGCTTATTAATGTAGCATGTAAGTTTATCGCCTTTATAACATTCTTAGCAGCTAGGAAAAAATCTACCTCAACATCGATTAAGTTGGTATTTTACATTTTCCACATGGCGACGGCAGGTGTTTGTCTTTTCCCGTTGAACATAATGGTTCCATTATGGCACCCTTGAAAACCCTGAAATTACTTGTAGTAGCAGTGTGAAGTGTGTCTTCCTGTCCTTCTCAGCAGAGGGCAGTGTTGAGCCACCAGGAACAGCTCACTGGAGTAGAGGTTGCTTTCATGGCGCCATGAAATATTCGTCCTCATTTTCAGCTTTCTACTCTCTGATCCACGAGTTATAATGGCAAAACTTAATTTCACATCTTCTCACATCCTTTGAACACACTCTCCAGGGTGAGTTTTCTGACTCCAAGCTCTTCCGTGGTCTCTGTTTTGGTTCTGTGTGTCAGTGTGTGAGTGCGCACACCACGAAACCAAAGGAAAAAAATCCAAAACAACCTAGTTTCTCCAAATATTGACTCGTTTGCTTGACTACAATAGCCTCATTTTTAAGCACACACACAGTTTCTTGGTTATCCACCTTGTTCAAACAATGCTGGAACAGAGCTAGTGAGACGTGGTTTCAAGTCTTCAGTGTTTCGCTCTCGATGGGGTTTTGAGGTTAAGTACTACTTCAGTCCCCACATTTTTTCCTGCATTACTCTTCTGAGAGGTTTCCTCTTGGAGCTCTCTTTAATGCTTACACCTCCTCCATCACTTCCATGACAATCGTCCGCGGACCGGTCAGGATCAGGTTGCTGACGGTTCGGTAGTCGTGACAGAGGACGTTCAATCCGTTCACCGCCACCACGAACTGACACACCTGGAGAAAGTTGACAGAAACAGGAGACATGCTTGATCACCTTTAATGCCACTCATAGAGAAAAAAGAAAAGAGGCAGATAGCGATATATTTAATTATAGCTGCAAAAAACTCCCCAGATATTTACAATACAGCCTGCAAATAAGGGCACAACTATTTGATTTGAAATTACGAATTAATTATATTTACCTACAAATACATAACGGTAGACACACATAAATAAGGAGTTAACAAGTCAGGTTTTTACAGGAAACAATTATACCATACGTAAGTAATGTGTGAGTAATTTTGATGAGCAATTTTGAGTATTGATGTGCTATTATTCAACTGTATTTTTATTTTATCAACATAAATGTGATGAGGACTGTTCTCTCTTACCAACTTACAAGAATAAATAGATCCCATCAAAATTTGCAGCCCTATGTGATCTGAAAATGGAGAAATTCATTGTCCTACTTCATAATACAACCCACACGCTGAAAAGTACAGAGTACTTACAATGAAAGTTACTCATACATTACCTACAATTACTCACAGTATAGTTATTTCTTTGTTTCCTATAAAAACCTGACTTGTTATATAATACAGGTGTATTTATCTTTAAGGGCTTGTAAGCAAATATAATTATATTGTAATTTCAAATAAAGTACATTGAAATTCCTTTTAATTACAGGGAAATTATACCCTTAGTCGTGGCCCACATTGCAAAGTTTTACAAAAAGCCATCAGGCCTACAGAAGAATTTGAATTTCATTCTACAAAGCCGAAATCTACATTTGCTGCAATGAAAGACAGCCTGCTATACTTTATCCAAACTGTGCTTCTCTCTGTATCAAGTTTTCATCTGTAAAGCTCTGCGGTCAAAGCTTATAAGTACAAACTAAAGCTGCCTTACTCCTGCCTTACAGGTCTTTGGGCTTTAAGTTGGGAAAGCACATCACTGAGGGGATAGTGTGAGTGCCCTTTGGTCTTGTTAAATGTTCACTTATATTAATAGACAAAAAAGTGTCTACAGCTAGTAAGTCTGTTCTTTCGTCAAAATTATAACAGTAAATTAAAGACACATGTTATTAATAACCTGCCCCAGCAAAAGCTAATAAATCCCCTACACTCTCATCTGAATAAGTTTAAGGCTTATTTTAAAACACAAAAACAACCTAAAAAAAAAACTTGGAAGCTTTAAGTTGTGAGCATTCAAAGCAATAGGTGGCCATCTTTTATATACAGTCTATGAACAATTATACAAAGGAGCATTTGGCCGTCCTTCACTTTAACATGCAAGAGTGCAAATGCTTCTGGGTTGTCTTTTTTTTTTATCAGCACAAGTTTCAGTGTCAACACATGTAACCTAACACAGGTGTCAGTGAGCACAGAGCACAGTCATAGCTCAAAACTGTGAGCTCACTGATGTAAAAAATATAACTGAGTTTGAATAACAAGAGGTACAACATGATTGCCTCACTCCAAACCACTCCTGTCACGCCTGAATGCCCCCTATGTTATCGTTTAACCACTTCTGCAGCTGCAGATAAAAATAAGGCGTCTTTTCAAAACTGCCTTCTAGCTGCCGTTCTTGCAACATGATCCTGCTGCTGTGTTTTTTGCAAACTTTTAAACCACATACTCACAAACATAAGCACTGCCTGCTTTACTGGCCCCTAAAAGTTGTTTTTTTTCTCTTCACGATGCCAAAAAAGATCGATTAAGAACAAAAGCACCTCATTATTCTGATATTTTAATAGCCCATAAATCAACCACGTGCAGACAGCCGAGGAAAGATTGAAGAAAAAAAACCCTCTAACAGATAGTTTATTGACTGTGCATACAGGAAACATTATGCATGTAGAAAATTTCTTGGAGTGAACAGCTACCTAAACTTTCCTGTTACACAGAAAAGTGAACATATGCAGAGAGAGGCCACTAGGAATATTCTCACGGCAATCGTTGCTCAGTGTTTTTCCAGCACTCCTAAATGTTTCCGTGCTAGAAAGCTCAAAATAGGCAAAGGAAATAAGAGGAAAGAGAGATTAAGTGTGATGAAGAAGAGGGGGAAAAAAACGCCAGGCTGCTAATCCTATGTAGCAGAGGAATTTAAGACCCTCACTGTAATCACACCCAGATCTCTACGGGCTATACTGCACTATTTTCAGAGCCAAAGCAGTCTTCTTCATTCTTCTTCATTTGGCCATCTCATCTTTATCTTTGGTTCCCTTAATTCATCTCTCTATTCTACCTTTCCTTCCAGTATTTTTAACTATCTTTAAACTACTCCCCATCTTATCCCTCCTCTTTCTCCCCTATCCAAACATTCCTTCTCTCGGGCTGCAGGGTTGTTAATCTTGGCTGGACCCTAGCTGGACGAAATGTTTCCCTGTGCTGAGATGGTTAAAACCCCTCTCACAAAGTGAAATGACAGAAACAGGAAAAGATGCAACAGGTTAAAAGGTGTGTGAAACGACTCGGCTGTAATCTGACAATGACTTGTCGTTTTTTTGGCCTTCTGCCTGGACTGTAGTTTCAACACCTGACAACATGACGCCCCTCTCAGGACTGCGATCTTCTTTCATTAAACAGTAATAAAAACACTCAGGTGAGGTGGAACCTCCGAGGAAACGCGAGGAGTGCGATTAACTCCACACAAATAAACTGATGACGATGCTGCACACACCGCTGCACACGAGGAACTTAATGTACGAACCTGACACGATGGAAATCAGATAAAGCTAATGTAATAATCTGGTTTTTGGCATGGTATTTATTGGCTTAATGGGTATAAAAGATGCTCAACACAAACAGACCATGTTAAATGTTTAATAAAAATGGTGCACAATTAAAACAGCTTCCACATGAGGTCTTCATATTTTGTCCCAATTAAGTCCAAAATAAGTTTAACACACGTGAAACGCTCTCTGAGCGACGACACCTTTATGACTGACTTGAACCCGGTGCATGTTTCTATGGTAATAATCAGTCACCAGAGCAGAAGTGATATTATTTCCAGAGGCTGTTTCCTCTTTTAGTGCTAATACTCAAACTCATCTCCTCTACCTACTTCCTCCTCTTCCAGTTTTCATCTTCAGCTCATGTGTCTTCGCTATGGCAACCATCCTTTCTTTCAGTCAGTTGCACACATTTTCTCCTTTAATTAAAAGAAACCATCCCTGTAACAGAACAACTAAATGATGTGTACTAAAGGATATGGAAAGTGATATGTACACAAGAAAGCCCTTTTGCTTCCATCGGTGACCACCCTACATGAGTAGCACGCTATCAATAATTAATTTCTCGTTTTTCAGGCTCCTTCTACAATTTTTTCAGTCATTGCACTCTGTCCCCGCTCTCCATGTTGTGGTAAAGTTGCTGTGCTCTGCATTCCCAGGATTCCTTGCTGCCATTCTGTTGACATACCTTCATGGCAGCTGTAGCAGCACAGCTATCATTATCCTTTCATACTCCTTGATTTTTTCCCCACCCCTACTACAGCACATTTGTGCCACTCTTTCCTCCCACCCTAGCATCCTCCTCCTGTGGGCTGAAGCTACAAAAAGAATCCTTAAACTCTTGTTTGACATTTAAATTCTTCTCCGACAGTCTACAGACTTAAAGGAGCTGCCCTCTTGAAATCAAAATCCACAGCAAAAAGCAAGTTTAAGTCTCAGATTTCACTAAGAAGTGTGTGTAGTACATCTATTGTTTTCTATTGTTCTTCTCTTCATTTCATCTGATGACAGAAGCCTGCAGGGGTTCATCATTCTTTCA
Source organism: Simochromis diagramma (assembly GCF_900408965.1). NCBI lineage: Eukaryota > Metazoa > Chordata > Actinopteri > Cichliformes > Cichlidae > Simochromis > Simochromis diagramma. The sequence goes on along the minus strand of NW_024387423.1, from coordinate 3,474,598 downwards.
GGAGTTCACACATTTCTACCAGTCTTACCTTCATGCCAGCAGCGGCAGCAGGTCCACCTGGATCCACAGCCTGGATGTGACAGGGTTTGCTTCCTCGCACCACAAACCCCCAGCCCACAGCATCGCCTATAATCTGAGGACAACAGCAGCAGATGAGACGCAGAATATCTCACTTCTTTTCAATCCCGTGCTCAGCGTTTAGACTTTAGATGGTGAAATAATGTACTTTAAAGTACTGTTTGCACATTATACTTTGGATTTTTGTCGTGTGATGCTCAGCTGAGACTCTTTGGTGATCACACTTAACTTAGAAAAAGAATAGGGAGGGATGTATGTGTGCTGTCTGCATACGCCCATGAATCATGGGACCTTTCACATATATTCGCGTGTGTCTGTGTGTGTGTGAGGACGTGTGTGATTGCTCAAATAGTCTCCGTCAGACCTCAGCTCTCTGTGTGCGAGTGTGTGTCTGTGTGTGTCCTACAGTGAATGTCTTCTTTATAAAAGGTCCTCCTGGTCTCTGCAGCTCCTCTGGGCTCACTTGTCTCTTCAGGACTGTTGAGAAAGACACATCAACACAACACACAATGTTACAGCAATAAGACGACACACTGGCATGGGCATGCACACATGAAACAGAGGTCTATTTTTGGTTAAAAATGTACGTGTGTGTGTAGAAACTATGAGTGTTGGTCACATGCTAATAATGCCTTTGAGGCACCCTGCTTCCTGAAACAGTATAGCTTTCCTTCCTCTAGTCCAACTTCCCCTTACCAGTACTCACAACGACATGACTCTCCACAAGGATCCAAAAGACTTTTGTGTCTTATTAATTAATTAGATTAAATTAATTGGAAATGTCCTCATTTTAAGGAGGAAAAATGAAAAGAAATTGGAGAGCAAAAGGTGAGATAAAAAAGTTAAAATAAATAAGATCTTTCAATGCTCTTTAGACAATGCTCTTTATTTAACAACTTTTCTTAGGCTTGGTGATCGCATTATTACTGACTGCTATGCTTTATGAGCATTTATGATGAGTCTGTGAATGAAGCTATAGCTGCTTTATGCGATGTAATGGCCATAAGTATGAAGCGTCTGACCATAGTTTTCCAACTAAAGCCTCTCCAGGACATTAAACTAATGTTCCCACTCATCTATTGGACATTTCCTTCACTTTGTTGTTTTCCTTCCTTTAGGTCAGGTCCATTGACCTTTTCCATATCATCTTCTTAAATATTTTATCAATATGGTGTCTCAGTCAAAGAAGCCCTGACTGGCCAAACCAAAGTTGTTTGTTCCAGTTTTGAAAGCTTTTTTATTGAAGATTAAGTCCAGACAGATATTCATGCCTCACTCCTTTTGCTTTTTTCTAGTTTATATCCATGTGAATGTGAGTGCGAATGGTTTTCTGTCTCTATGTTTTAAGTTTTCTTATGCAGGGTGGTGTTTCAGTTCCTCATCTCCTATAATAGGACCTATCATAGGGCTGCATATGTTTAGCTGATAGGCTTTTAAGAATAGCCAGATCTCCTTTACCACTGGAGAATTGGAGGGTCTAACAAACTCTTATGTCTATAGCTTCTGTAAAGTAGAAAAATACAAATAAGTAAGCAGCTTTCAGCCTTTGTGTGCACATTGAGTTCAGATTTCAACAGGTGCTTAGTATTTAATAACAAACTATAAATCAACTCGATATGTGCCGCAAAGATCACTGAATAACTCTCAAAAATCTAAAAGCAAAAAATGCAAGGGCATTTCTTAGAAAGCCAGTGGCCCGTGCTTGACAAATCACTTATGGTCTACATCGCGACACTTAACTGTAATCTGATAAAGAAGAGGAAGTGAAGTGCAAAGGACCGCTAATCCTCTAGAGCTGGAAATTTTCATAATCTCTCTGTGGAATTCCAATCTGATCAGATATACAGGACAATTTCTCTTAACATTCTGTTATCTGCCCCCTTTGTGTCACGATGACATAACCTTTTTTAATGGTGTGACTTTATAGAAACAAAACACTGGTCAAAGCGCACCCCATTCATCTTATATGGAGTTTCTTCCTCCTCGTATGTGAAGCAAAAGAGAAATACTCTTACTCTGTGTGTGTGTGTGTGTGTGTGTGTGTGTGTGTGTGTGTGTGTGTGTGTGTGTGTGTGTGTGTGTGTGTGTGTGTGTGTGCGCCTTCCTCTTCCTGCTCATTGTGCACCATGAGCAAGTGCTAATGTAAAAGGGGGGGCTGCTGGCACAAAGAGACTCTTGTCGAGGACTCTGCTTGAATCAAACACATCAGAGGACACCTCAAAGTAGCCAAAATAAAACACTCAGAAACACACACACGGCTCAAGGGCGTCACTGCCAAGTTTTCAAATCTGCACAGAGAATTCAAAGCCGTTCATTTCCAAATGACAGGTATGATTGTCACTTTCCTTTAAGCAGTGTATATCTGCTTTCCACTGAAGTAAATGTGCGCTCATTAGGATTTTTCTTCAGCATGTCTTCCCACAGAAAAACAAGCTAATTCACAGTTTGCGATAGAATAAATGTGGGTTAAGTAGTCTGTTATATGACCTGTTGTGAGTCTTCTATGTGTTTCGTTTTCAAGTTTGTAATATGGATATTTGTCACTTTAAATTATATAGGATTTCAACTAGTCCATCTGACGCCTCTCTCACTGACGGCAGCTGATTCTCACGCTTCGTTTCCTTCTTTCCAACTGAGCAAGTCTGAAGCCTAATTTAGTAACTTTAATTTCAAAAAACACAAAGTAAAATATCTAGTGAGAAACCTGCTGTGCAGTGGAGGTCTTGTGTTCCTGCTACACAAACAGCTCTCTTTCTGTTTTTTTGTTTTTTTACCACAGGAGTGTCAAACATACAGCTGGCCTGGCCCCCAGACATCACCCATGACCTGGCTTATTGCAACAAACTAACTAAGCACCAGATAACAGTGTTTTGTTTTAAGTGTTACATTAAAGAACAGAAAAGTTCCCATTTTTAAGCATTTACAATAGAAATGTTTCTCTTTTTTGTTACATTGAGTCACTGGTTAAAACAACAGCACAACAACCTTTTCTGTCATTTTAAGCATTTAGTCATTAAAGTTTACGTCAGGGGACCTGTGCTGATTTTTTATTTATTTATGTAATATTTCTTTATACAATGTGGAAAAACTCTTTTCAAAATTTAATTTATTTTTCTTAAGAAATCTTATGGAATAAATGTGTGCTTGGATTTCTTTACACTAAAAGGACGGGGAACAGTTTGTAGATCCACACAAGCTCAAACTGGGCTTTGTGTGCACCACTACATAAAAAGGGTTTTGACACCTCTGGTTTACCACGTGACAGAGCTGCATGCAGCAGCACACAGACTGAAGCTGTCCACTGTCTAAGAGAAAAAGTCAGAAGTTCTTTGCTTCTCTAAATGACCGCTTTAAAAATCCAAAGTAGAGCCACTATATTAAAAAATAACTTTACAATTAGTAAATAACATGAATCTGTCAGTAAGAACACACAACAACTAAAATCATTTGGACTTATTCCCATTTAGTAATGAGGTTAGTTTAAACTATTATAACTGCCACCGTCTACTGAAGACTTCATTTAACTCTATATGCAGCAACTTTAAACCACAGCTTTAGAAAACCTGGCAGTTAAACGAAGATATAGTTCTTGCTCCATAGTTTTTTTTATGTTCAGTGGGAGTGGGGCCCATTACAAAATACACTCGATATCTATGTTGTCATACCAGATTTAGGGTTGCAAAGGACAGGCGGACTGCTGCTGAGCGTAGGACTGCTGCTGTAATAACCACTGCTGCAATAACCGATGCTGCCACAGCTGCTGCTCATGCTGCTGCGACGAACTCCGACAGACACCTTTATCTCTTTTGTGGGACTCACTGAGACAGGGAAACACAAACTGAGCTGTTAGTCTGAAAGACAGCCAGAAAAAAGAGAAAGAAGGCAAAGCAGCACTACATAGAGCCCCTTACTTCATTCATACAACATATTGAGCCTTTTCTCATTGGAATATATTGTGTAACCTCCTAAGTAGGTTAGACTTTTAATAACTATTTAATAGTTTTAAATGTGCATGCTTAACTTTCTCTTTGTTTTGCCATATTTCTTGTGCCACTTTGGTGAGACAGAGACTTTGTGCTCTGCTCTTATGCCTAGTAACACAAACAGGGCTGCTCTGTTATCTTTATAAGGCAGACACCACCAAGGACACAGGTTACGGAGAGTGGATTTGGGTATGTGTGTCAACAGAAGATAAGGCAAACTGGATAAATATGCCACTGAATCAAATAACCAGGGGCAATATTTAAACTGCTTAATAAGAGTAATGTTTCATGAACACATGGACACAGTGAAGGTTTCCTATGAAAGGTGACAAACTTCCCAAGGTCTCTACCAAACGTCTGCGAATACTCTCACGGAGGAGCTGGGGTTCAGCAAAAGTTTAGATTTAAAAAACAATGTTTTACTTTTAAAATGACTGAAAGGAGGACACAGATTATTTAGCTGATCTGTCAGTTTGGAATGAAAGGAAATAATGAAGCAAAGCTTTTACACAGTTACTGAGAGTCAGATGGAGTGTGCACCTGAGAGAAAGCTGGTGTTGCCTCCGTCAGAGCTTTGTTTCCGGAGACAGAAGGGACTGTCGTGGCTCTCTGGGATGCTGCGCCCTCGCTCGTGAAGAAGTTCAATCAGTCGCCGACGTCGCCGGAAGTTCATCCTGAACTGGTAGAGGAGCGGCCCATCAACAAAGTGATTCTTGTTGGTGACTAATAACAGGGAAAATGGACATGAAGATCATAAATACGTTTTGTTATGCATCTGAAATGTATAATCTTACTCCTATTGAGCCTTGATCTAGAACCTCAAACGACAATTTCCCTGGAGCTGCGCTAGAACACGATGACCACTGAGAGCACTGACCTCACTTATTTTCGCTGTGCTGATAAGATGAGATATGAGTACATTTTTATCAAAATTAACAAGCATGCCAAGGTGAAACTAATCACGTAAACTGGTCAAACTGCTGTTAATGTCACTGCTCTTACTGTGGTTTCAAAAGAGGTGAGATGCACAGTTTGAGAGAGAGAAGAGAAGCTGATATTGTCTTCTTCCTGGCTGAGGAGTCACATAATGCCCGCGTGATGTCTTTGTTAACCCCCTCAAAGTATTTTGGGGGTTTTAATCTTTTCAACCAACCAGCTATAGACAGAAACCCAATTTCCTGTTTCAGGTTATGTAAGTTAACCTCTTCAAGCCAGATTATTGCCATCTAGAAATACTCACCCACAAAACAATGCAAAACAGCACAATACAGTCAGGGGGTGGGTCTGTGACCCAGCGTCTTTTCATTTATTTAGTATGGTTGATTTCCTATGTTAAAATAATGTTAAATTCAGGTGTTATTCTTAAGTTAAGGGTGTAGTTGAGTTTTTTTGTATTCTGTATTACTAATGAGATACGTTAAGTTCTAGTATTATTAGTTTGGTTGAGTTTTTAATCTGGTTTATGTTTCTTCTTCTAACACAGTATGTCATGTGTTCCATGTTGTCATGTCTATGTCCCATTGTGTTTCCGGTTTTATTTTGAAGAGTCTTGTGTTCCATGTTCATTGTGTTTTGTTTCCCCTGTGGCATTCAGGTTCATTTATGCCAACTGTGTTTCCCCAGGTGTTTCCACTTCCCACATTACCCTTTTGTGTATTTAAGTCCTCTGTCTTCCTCTGTTCTTCGTTTGGTTGTCTGCTGTCTCAACGTCAAGTCACGGCTGGTCACAGAGTTTTATTTCTATTGCTTAGGTTCATGTTTCATGTTATAGTTATAATAGTAATTTAGCTGCTCCCAGTTTAGTTTTGCACCAGCCTTGCTTTGTTTTCCGTTTTTGACATCAGCACAAAATAACCGGCTCGCTTTTTGTTAAAGATTCAGTTCTGTCTCTCCCTTGTCTGCTTTCGGGTCTGCTCCACAAACACACCGGCCATTCTGGCTGTGACAAATACAACATTACTCCACACTGAGATAGCCAGACTATTAAGGTTTTAGTGAACCTAAAGTATATTTAAATAACTGATGTTTCTCAATGTCCTCCTTTTTGGAGAAAAAAAAAGAGAGCTGTAGAAATCATTACTTCCTTCTTAGTAATGGCTGCTTCTTATTGAATATTGGATATATATATATATATATATATATATATATATATATATATATATATATATAAATGTAAAGTTCAGATTTGTGTGTAATGCATTACTGTAATCAAATTTTGATTACAGTACAGTTAAGCAATCATTTTTCAGTAGTGCAGAGACTCATTACTGTAGTAAATCAAGCATTCACGTTACAGTTCGCGCTACAAACGTTTTTCAGTTCAGCACGCGGGCAGACAGAATGTAAAACTGTAAGAATGACTTTCTGTTCAAAGATGCAGCTTACTTTATATACTTCTAATCATAAATAGCTGGAAGAAAATAAAAATCCATCCCAAACAAGAGATTAAAGGTCTCGGAAGGTTAAAATATAAAGTAAGTTGTAAGAAGAAAGTCTAAATGCGCAGGTGTCCACTAGTGCATGTTATGTTATTACAATAATCATTACATAATGAGCCTTCTCATAGTCATTTCTCATTTATAGGTATCATGCATTTTTATGAGCAACACACATTTGGCTCGTGGCCATGTCATGCATCATTTTGTGGTTTCTGTCAGCTCAACAAAGTCCCTTTATTGTGTTTTTTAAAAGTAAAAAGCCTGTACTGTGCTTTACACTCCTCTTCACAGACTGACGTGAAATGCTGGTTTTTCTTCTGTAATCTGATTTATCATGTAAAGCCTCACCCCTGGTGATGACAGCTGGCTCCTGGCTCATTGCCTGTTGCACAGTGATATATCAGCCCTGCTCTGTTTAATTTAAGCATTACCTGGAACTCTGTCATCTGCTTATTCTGCCTGTCTGTACCTCATTCAGAAGCACAGTGTAGGAAAACATTTTCCCCAGCGCGCCACACTAAGCACACTGACCAAACACAGGCTTTGGGCCAAACACAAAGTAGATCCATCCAGACCAACCATACATCGTACAGATGAATGTGACTACGGACCACAACAGAAAAGAACAGAAATCTGGCTGGTTTACTCTCCACCCCCTTTATAATGTGTTTTTCATGGGAACTCGGGGTGTGTACGAGTAAGCTATTTATAACTTTACTGCAACACAGTGTTGTTAACAACATACACAGTCCACATATTATTTCCGTAATACTAGAGCACTTATTTTTGCAAGGGGGGTGGCAGTGCCGTGTCTCTGTGACGGAGCAAATGAAGTTTTCTATCACCTTAAATAAGTGACGTAACAAGGCTGCTGTTTGTGTTTTTGTGTGTGTGTGTGTGTGTGTGTGTGTGTGTGTGTGTGTGTGTGTGTGTGTGTGTGCATGCGTATGTGTGGAGTAACACCACTTTCCAAGTCCCTCGAGATGCTTAGTTTTGCAGCAGTCCTTGAGAGATGGAAACTAGGAAGTGAACAAGAGAAAGAAAGAGGGGCCAGATGGACCTACTCTGTGACGACAGGCATTCAGGCTGAAGAGAAGCAGTAGCAAAAGGGAAGAGTTGGTAGGAATAACTTGATAACATATGATAAACCACCTCTCCACCACTCATCATGTCTTTCCTCTTTCTTTTTCATCTGTAGGTTATCATTGCCTCTCTGTTTAAATCTGTCTGGACTGCAGAACATGGCAACCATGATGTACACCAGTGGCATTTCAAAAACGTTTTGTTCCTTTTAGCTATCTACAGTCTGGAATCCAGACATGACGACCCCCAACACTGTTGAAGACATATTTTCCTTAATGAAAATACAAAGGTCATGTGATCTCTCTGCAGCAAGCCAAATTAAATCAGACATGAACGGGAACCAGAGAAATTTCATGATGCAGTTATGACCCAGCAGAAACTCATTCAGGGTCCAAATAACCATCATTCAGCAAAATGCCAACCTGTCATGGAAGCCCTGAACAACAAACGCAGAACCAAAGCCCCTGGAAAAATACTGACATCCACAGTGTGTGAGTCAAGCATGTTCAGGAAAATGTCAGCGACACCTTAGCAGGTATTAAACGCACAGTTACAACCAGAGATGGGCAGTAACGCGTTACTTGTAACGCGTTACTGTAATCTGATTACTTTTTTCAAGTAACGAGTAAAGTAAGGGATTACTATTGCAAAAACGGTAATTAGATTACAGTTACTTTCCCGTAGGAACGCTGCGTTACTGCGTTACTAAAACCGTGATTTTTTGCGAGAATGTCTCACGACAGTGACGTAAGCGAGTGCGCTGTTGGTGACAACAGCTGTGTGCAGATCAACAATGGATCACATATCGATTGTGGGAGAGAGTATGAGCGTGCAGCGTTTAAAGCGTGGAAGTACTGACCTTACTTTGAGTTTGATTCCATAAAAAGTGACAAAAACATTAGCGTCCGTTGTGCGTGGGAAGAAAACTTCTTTTCACAGCGAAAAAAACCGCTAAACTTCCAAGCAAGCACCGAGTGCGCAACGACTTAATGGGAAATTCACAGAGAAACTCGCGGATTCTTCAACTGACCGCGGCACACCTGCACCAGGGTAAACCTCCGCCTACCGCAGTCTTGCTTTACAGGTGAAAATAGAGCAACAGGACCGCTGAGTCTTTGACTTTATTTATTTCCTGCTGTGTTTTACTTGCATCTATTTGAAAGAGTGAGTGTAAACACAAAAAATATTTTATTTTATGTGCTGGAATGTGTAGAAAATAGGTTTAAATGTTAAACTAATATATTCAACTCAGAGAATGGTGCATATAATTAAATTTTTGCTTGATGCATAAAGTTAAAAGATTAAAACTGATAAAACAAGTTAAAAAAATAGACTTTTCCATTTGATTACATTTTGTATGATGGATTATGTAGAAAAAGTAGAATTGGGCTGAAAGATCTATCGCTTTATCACCTATTCAGGTTGTAAATCGTGTTTTTAAAAAGTAACTAAGTAACTAAGTAATTAATTACTTTTGAAAATAAGTAATCAGTAAAGTAACGGGATTACTTTTTTGTGGAAGTAATCAGTAATTAGTTACTGATTACTTTTTTCAAGTAACTTGACCAACACTGGTTACAACTGGACACGATATGAATGTATATGTCAGTGATTACCCTCCACACAAAATTGTGTCTGCACAAACACAAGTTTTTAAAACATCAAATTTGTTCACATGCAAAAGCACTTTTAAATCAGTTGAAAGCGACCTTTCGGAAAAACTCACCTTGCATCTCTGTTTATGTGCATGTGTTTGTTCCTCATGTCTGGGTTTTCCCCATTTAGCTCCCACGTTCACCTCCTCGCATTTATTCCATGCCTCTCCTGTCTGTCATGTGCGTTCTCCCCAGCCCGTCTTGTCCTCTGTATGTGCTCCATAGTAAATGTCCACATCTCATCTCCCATTGTCACTTCCCTGTTCCCTTGTTAAGTCAGAGTGTCTTAGTCCGCCTTTTTTCCTGTTTTATTTTGACAGTCACGTGGTCTATGTTAAGCGTGTTTAGTGTTGCTTCCCCTGTGGCGTCATGTTCGGTTGTATCAGCTGTGTTTTCCATTTGTTTCCAATTCCCCTGATCACATCCTGTCTGTATATATTGTGTGAGTTTTCCCCCGACCTTTGTCGTCACATCTGCTTTACCCGTGGCTCTCCTGTGTCCCTCCCGTGTTTTCAGGGTTTCTCTAATGCTCAGATTTCTCTAATGTCTTTCCCCCAGTTCAGGCGTTCCTTTGTTTAGTTTGTTTTTTATGTTTCTCCCCGTTGGGTATGTCTGCCTTAATAAACGGCACGCTTCAGTTAATTCCTGTTTTCATTTTTTATGGTCTGCATTTGGGTCCTCACAAAAAACACACGCCTCGCATGTCAACTGCATTGTTACTTCTTTTACATAAGTTCTTCAGTTATCTGTATGATTTTTTAAACATTTCTTTGCGTTGGCTTATACTCATCTCATTGAGGATACTGATGAAGAGAAGAGTGATCTCCAACTGTAAACTGCAAAGTGTGCAAAGGCCAGAAACAACAATCCGCTGCTTGGAATATGGCAATAAATCTCTCCAAGAACTTTGCAAAGGTTCCATATAGCAAAGGACGCACGGAGAAAGTGATCCTCAAGCTGAGTGTATTTCAGCACCATGCAAGAAACAAAAGCTTGATTTCCAGCAGGTGACAAAAGGAGAAGTACGGTAACAGGGTTTCGGGATGCACGAGGTTTCTATGGAAGCAACGCTGTTGCCATAGTATTATGTAGTATATATTAAGTATTATGTGTTTTTTACCAACTAACAGCACATGAAGTGAAAGAGCTTGTGTTCTCATTAGGAAGAGGACTTTTACTGCTATGTAGGCACATATATAGTTTAATAATATACATTTAACTGGCAATCACATGGGTGAAACTGCATCTCAGACAGTGCAAATTAGCACAAAAGTAATGGAGCAATGCCCCAGTGCAAGTAATTACTTTCTATAAGTAATGTATTGAATTAGAATAAAAATATTTTAAAATACTGTAATGTAAAACATTACTTTTTGGGGGATAAATGACACCAGTGCTACTCATAAGCAGTGAAATGCATTCCCAGTCAGTGTGACACTATAATGTGGGTCAATTCAAAATGGCTAGAAGCCCAAAATGGGCAGTGATGAGTTTTAAGGAGCAAAACTAATAAAGATTTCATATTTTAGGCACCCTTTAGAGACCATATCAACCTAGTTTTTGTTGTTAGGTTTGAGGCCTACTTATGGGTATTGCCTAGAAAGAAACTGTAATTTAGGTTGGCTCTATCTAGACATATCTATGACACTAAAACGGTAAACTGGTAAACCCTTTGCTGACTACCAATTCAACAGGGAGATAAATGATTGTACTGATTAACCAAATAACTGACAGGAGGAAACAAGGCCCTTCCCTTGACTCCATCCTCACCATGCTGGATGATCCCATGTTCAAGAAGCCTCCGCCCCAGCTGTTCAGCCTCCTCCCTGGTTGGCATCTCCCCCTCCTGCAGCAGCCAATCAATGAACTCTGAGGCTACCAGCGTCCGCTCAAACGACTTGCCTTCCTCCTCTCTGGTTTGCAGTAGGTTGTTCTCTGTGTTCATTAATCTATGGAGAAAATTAGAGCGAACAGAGTAATGAAGTTGAGACCGAGGGAAAGGAGTGATAGTGGGGTGTTGCAGAGATGAAATGGCACATTTGGTGCACGTGGTGCACCTGGCACCGACAAATTTATTTAAAGTTACAGTGATTTTACATAAAAGTCTCACCTAGCTGTTGGAAAATAAAGTAAGGTTTTATGGAAGCTACGAGCCTTTGGATGAGTGAAAAGTAAACTTTCTTCAGAGGTAGTTCCCTGTGGAGAAAACCTTATAAACCAGCAACTCTGGTCATTCCTTCACTCTCTAATCTTCACTTTCAAAATACACAAAGGCTGTGCTGTAGCTGTCTCCAGATGAGCACATGAGCAGTGTGCATAAATTCAAGCCATTCCTTAAACCTCATATATCAAACCTACACGATTACAAAGTAAGTACACTGAGGCAAACCTTCTGGATAAGCTTCACTGATAAATGGAGGGTTGTTTTTTGGAATCAGCCGAGTTGAATGTAAAGGCACAAGATTTAATATAGTTTCCACAAAAACACAAAAAACAAAACAAGGATTGCATTAAACAGGTGTTGTAGTCTGTTCTGAGTGGCACCCGGTGACAGACCCAAACAAAAACAGGCATGTGCGCGCCTGTAAGGAGCAGAACTGTCGACTCGTTCGCTATCCCACTTTCTCAAAACCACATTCACACCTGTCACTCACACGCAAGCACTCACCAGCCTATACACTTAAGCAATGCCATCAAAGAGCTGTGCAAGTTACAGAGGGCTTGCTGCCATCTGCATGTCAAAACATATGCTTAAAATGAAATACAGCCTCAAAGATGTATTTTCTACGCTGTTGGTCCTGTTCTGCTGGCACAAAACGTATTCCCACATTCAGTTTTAGTGGCTTATCAATCATTCACTGAGCGGTTAATATCACAGCCTGGACTGTGTATTACACACAGATATCATGCATGAATGAATCAGCAGTTTGGAGATTTGTATAAATAATCATAATATTCAAAGAACTTATTCAAAGAAGTAATAATTTCAACATCAGATGCATCCAAAAGCTTTGGGTGATTTGGCTCCAGACTAAGAATCAGCCACTAACTTAACATTTGATCCAAGCAGGACAGAAGAACTAGTGATGGGATAATCTTTAAAGCTATATTAATTTAACTATGGAGGAGACAGTTTCCGTAAGTCCCTACCGGATCAGCGATTCAGTGATGAGATTAAACCCGAATCTGGAGATGACAGACATATTAACGAGAGCTCCTCTGGGCTTTTTTTCCCCTTTTTTTTTGTAGAGTTAGAAGAGAAGATGCCACTCCCATGTCTGTGTAGTAACTATTAACTATTTCCAAAGAAACCATCAGATTAGTTTGGCTTAACCAAAGCCAAAAAGCTGTTCAAACCTCTACAGACAAGTGTGCAACTATACTCAGCCAGGAAATTGGCAACATAACCCAAATGCAAAAAGGCACTGGTATAATATGTAAGTTAATGAGCTTTAAACATACTGACAGGTTAACTGTGTCTCTGTTTCTTGCCTTTATTCTAAGCTAGGCTATGCACTCTATTGCTATCATTGGAGAGTGGCCTTCTCATCTAATTCTCAGAGAAGAGCAACTATGCCAATACATTTCCTGCCATGCATTTATTTATTCGCTTTTTGTATAGGCAATCCACAGTATATCATTAATCAGTATATGTAGTAAGCAAGTTTTACCTGGCACAGACAAACCTCCTACTCTTTCAACATCTCGATGGAGACAAATTAATATTTGATTGGAAAGCTTTAGCGACAAAACCATTAGTCTCCTGACAGAACAGGTTCTGTGCTAAGTAACACAAATAGAGAGACTAATGAAAGAAATGAAAGTAAATGGAAAACTAAATGAAATCCAACTCAGCTGCAGGATGTGAAAAGCCGCCTCTATAAAAAAAGCACATTCATGCTCTCACTGTGGTTCATTAAACTTTGACTGACATCCACAGAAAACCGAAACTAGTCAAGAGAAGAACTATGACGTCACTGAGTTGCTCACAGGGACATAGTGTTATCCTCAAATTTCAACCTTTGGGTTGAGTGAAATATAGAACAAGTGCAAGCCCAGTGTTGCTCAAGTCTTTAGTCATTTAAGGTCACTGGCTGGTTTAGATGCAGAATTTTGAAGGATTGGTGGCTTTACTGGAATAAACCGCTATGGCTCACATTAGCAGCAAACATCATAACATGCTGTTAAAAGAAATGGACACAATGTTCCACAAGATCTGTTTACACAATGCAATTTAATCCATTTTAACAGGTAAAGTCAACAGATCGTGTTATGCTAGCTCCAAGGGACAGGCTCAGTGAAGTGAACTCTGAACTTTGAATAGTAACCACTTAAGTAATAGAAAGGACTGTGACGCTTTGCATACACATATAAATGGATCATGGAAGCATTAAGTGGAACAAGAGGAGTTGCCACGACCCTGATATGAACTCAGAGTGTCTGTTCAGTCAGTTTACCTAACTCCGAGTGACAAACACTGAGACTTGGCATTTCCCTGCTTTTAAATTTAGTCTTTCATATGGGTGGGGTAGTGATGACTCTATGGCCAAAGAATAGCTTTTAAAGGATGCAACACTAATGGTTATGTAAGATGGGCATGGTGAAGTGGTTTGCACTTCTGTCTCCCACAAGAACCTAACTGGTTTGAATGTATCTTTGTGTGACGTGCTGATTACTGGCCTTCTAAACTGGCTGTAGGTGCAAACAAGAGAGTGAGTGGTGGTCTGCACCTATGATGGGCCGATGACCTGTCCAAGGTTTAGCTTTTCTTAGGGTTTCTAAGAGAAATATAAAGAGAGAATATCTTGTTCTTGTACTTTTAGATTTAACAGCAGCATTTGACATAACTGATCACAGTATTTTGATTGGCAGGTTAAGGTCTTAAGTGAGCATCTCTGGATCATCTCTAGAACGGTTTTCTTCTTACCTCAGATTTTTTTCGGTTGCTGCTGACATGTTTATGTTCTCATCTGCCACTTTGTCATGTGGTGTAAACCCAAGGTGCAGCTCTGTTTGCACTACAACCACTTAAGACACATCTTGCGTCTCATATAATTGTTATGCAGATGATACCCAGTTGTATACTTCTTTCTCTCTAACAAATGTTGCAAAAATATCTGTCATTCAAGACTGTATTGATGCTATAAATAACTGGGTGACAGCTAAGTGTCTTTCACCTACACTGGGAAGACTGGTTCTCTTTTGTGTTCCTGACAGCTTTGTTCCCATTGTGATCAACAACCTTGTGTATTTATGAATAAAATGACTGAACCTATGGTGAACATTTGATGATGTACATTTGACTAGGCTCTTCATTTTGATAAACATTAATAGCCTTGTGTGTGACTGCCTCAGTCGAATGGTGTCTAAATCAGAATTAGAAATTATTATTCATGGATCTGTTTCCTCACAATTGGACTATTTTAGTACACTGGCCTCAGTAAGTCATCTTTGAATCACCTACAGATGGTCCAAAATGTGGCTGTGAGGGTACTTAGTAGGTCCTCTAAGTTGTCTCATTTGAAACCAGTTTGAGATTTAGGTGATCACGTTCAGAGCTTTGGATGGTCAAATGCCTGCTTACATTACCAAACTCTTTCTCCCAAATATAAGGTGCAGGTCCCTGAGGTCTTCTGACCAAAACCTGTTGGTGGTTCCTTGTTACAGACTGAAAACTAAAAGAGACTGTGCATTCGAGGTTGCAACTTCTAAACTATGAACTTCTAAACAGATTCCACTGAGATCTGTGGACTCAACTTTCAAAGAGCAGCTCAAGACTTAATTTGTATAGACTTGCTTTTAACTAGTGGATATTGCTGTAGTTTATTATTAGTTTTGGGGGGTTTTTATTTCCTCTTTTTATGAAGCACTTTGTGATCCTTGAAAGGTGCTATGAATTATTTTACTTACTTTACCCACCTGCCATCTTATCATGAGTCACACTATCACAGAATATGAATGGGATTGCAGCAGTGAGGTGTGGTTTTTGGCTGAGCTGCAGGATACCAGGTGGGGCAGATTAATCCAGGGAGCAGTGCCAGGTGGAATGATTGGCTCACCTGCTATAAGTTGCTGATCAACTTCTCTCTTTTATGTATTAGCGTGCAAGGGCTGAATGGGGCGGATGCACTTTTCTCCACTGGGCATGCTCACACAAGTGGACCTTGTGGAGTTCTGAGTTTATGCAGTTGTGGCTACTTACAGCTTAATAAACTAAATGCATGCACTTCCTTTACACAGACTGTGTAGCAAACACATTATGTGAACGACACCCTGCAGTGCCAAAAAAGGCTCTTAAATGAAGGATTAGTTTAACACCTTTACTATGACATAAGTTTACTTTTGCAATGCTGTACTCCAATCTTTTTTTTTTGCCTCCATCCTAAAAAGTTTGATTCCTTTTTTGATGAATCTTCCTCTTTTAATCACTTATTATTACGACTTCCTACTGAAACAAAACAAGATTTTCCACCACTGGAAATGTCACATCTCCTCGCAAACATAAAGCAGTGACCACACTCACAGCTATAACTTGTTATGTTAAGGAATTAAAGGTTGTGTGTATCTGACAGGGAAAAAAAACAAAATATAGGTTAAGCATGATGGATGTCTGGAATGCGGAAAAATGGTCACCCATAACGGAAAGTATATACAATTTGCAGCTGAAGTAGAAAACATGTAAAACCACCAGTACACTGAGTGAGCGCTGTGGTTCCTTGAGGCTGACCAGGCTCAGACTGAAGGGCGGCCTTGGGAATGAAAAGCAGTCTCTGCTTTTGAAACTGGTGTGTTTTATAGACTTGACAAGTCCTGTGAAATCAACAAACATCCCTGCCTGCCCTTATCTCGTTGTCTGTATGCACTGATGTGGCAAACGTTGACGAAAAAACATGAAAAAACTCCTGCATGAACGTGGGGAATGACAACAGCAGCGCACAGACAAGAGATTGTATCTTACATCTTGTAATGTACCTAGATTAAATCTCAAATGCTGGCTAAGGTGATCTGCATCAAAGCTGTGCAAATGAAAGAATTTCTGTAAAATTTTCATGTTGGCACAGCGTCCTTCCACAGTTCAAAGACATGCATTAGGTTAGGGTTTCCACATTCAAAACTGCGTCTCTCTGCGTTAGCTCGACAGACCTTTATCCTGCCCAGAGTGTACCCTGTCTTTCACCCTTTGACAGCCTGAATAGGCTCCAGCCCCCTATGACACTAAACAGCATAAGCAGAAGAAAACCAAGTAACTGAACACTGTTGTGTGTGCACCAATGGGTAGAAAACCCACCATCCGTCACCAAAGAACATAACTCACAGGTGCTCCAGTGAGGCTACCAGAAACTACTGCAGGTGTGAATGTATGTGAGGATAGAGCAGTGTTAGGCTAATCTCAAAAAGGCTCAAATTAAGCATGTAGGTGCATTCTATATATATTTGACCTGTTGCCAAAGGCAGCTCGAGATTAAACCGCCAACCCTGAAAACAGTGGGCAGCCTGCTCTACCACCTGAGCCACTTGAATTCAGCTACTCAAAGGTAATTTATTATATCAGAGATCTAAATGAGCATGATTATCCTCTGAAACTCTGGGCTCCAAAACTGTGCAGTTTGGGTGCTTCAGATGAGACACTCATCATAAAATATTTTACTGTAATTAATCAAAATTGCACGTGACAGAATAAACAGTTTCTGTAAAACAACGAGTCACTAACACTGATGTTTTTGAACCTAAACATTTCAGCTGCAACTCTGGATGGTACTTTGACCCTGAACAGGGGTCTCTAAGGAGGAAGAGGTTAAATTCTGTAGAAATTCGGGCATAATCAACAAGAGTGCAAATGCACACACACACGCACAAACAGGTACATGATAAACAACGTTTTAAAGTGTCCCCTCTGTCGCTTAGGAACTTCTGTCAAAATAACTTCTTGTGGTTTGTTTGCAGTATGTTGTTTATGTTGTTTTGACAGTTGATGGTATCACAGATCAATTAACGTGTGACAAGAACTGTTTATTTTCCAGTAGAAGAAAAAATAGACGTGAAACTGGCTGAAGGAAAAAACACAAAGCTATTTTAATGTACAGAACTGTGCAAAAGTCTTGAGCCAAACCATTTTTATATATGTTGCTGGAAAAATTAGAAATAGGTGCAGTGATTTCTAGCTGTTGGCTGCCTTTTGTTCTGTTCTCTATTAAGATGATCCCACACTGCTTCAATAATGTTGAGGTCTGGGCACTGAGGAGGCCTATGGATGTCTCATGGTGTTTCATTGTTTTTTTATCTATCCAGGTATGCTTTTACTGTATTGGCATTGGTGTTTGGGATCATTGTCATGCTGAAATATGACGCTTTTGCAAATTTAGGCACTTTCCAGTTTGTATTGCATGGTGGAACACAAACACTATTTTTTATCTGCCAAACTGCGTTCTCGTTGGCATTTTTATAGAAATAGGAGGAAAACTGGCAGATAATAACAAAGTGCCTAAAGATACCATGTAAAATTAGCCCTTTGTTAAGTTTTCGGGTATGTGTAGACACACTGGTTCATCCCTTGAGTTAGGTGGTAGTTTTATGTTTGCATGATTCGTAGCTCAGTGTTTTGTGGTTTAACAGACAAAAACCATTACTAAGAAAATAGTCAGAGACAAGGACTGCACTGAAAATGAGTGAAAAAAATTAAAGCAGCATATAAGGGAATAAAGTGTGGCTCAAGACTTTTGTGTATTATTCTGTTAGTAAATCCTTCTTTTTCTTCTGTGATGAAATGTTGTCATGATCCTGGAGTTTTGACCGAACACTTTGGGTTTTGCACTAAAGTCTTTATTACTTGATGCTCCTTTGGGCTCTTAGTTTGTTTATTCTGGACCTTTCTCTTCAGTCTGGGGTTTGGGTTTCAGTTAGTGTTTTGCTTTCTTGTCTCTTCTCTAGTCTCATGTGTATTGTGTTTAGTTTTGCTTCCTCTTGTCCCATTGGTTAGATTCTCTTCACCTGCACTTGTATTTCCTACAGTATTATGGACTTACTGTCACAACTAAAATAAATACCAAACTGAGTTAATTCTTCTCTCAGTCTGAATTCGGGTCCTCTTCTAACTCCATCCCACGACAGGTGTCTTCACTGAAAAAAAAGATTTATGCTAGAATGTCTTCCATCTTATTTTACTGTGCTAGCCTGGCAAACTATAACTGAAATTAATGAACAGATAACTCTTGTACTAAAAATGCCTCATGCATCCTCTGGCAACCACGAATGTCTATAGAAAATATTGTTCATCTAGAAATAAGGATGTTTCAACCATTTTTATATCCACTTATCAAACTTGTGGGAGCCTAACCCTGAGGCCATAAGGATGAAACATCCTGGGCACTTTAGAGATGAGTCAAGAATTTTTTAATAAACGAATCAAAGTATTATATGGTACGATGTGCTGTATAGAAGCCTTATAATAAAACCACATTCCTGACAGCTTGATAACTTCTGCTGTGGTCGTTGGTTCTTGTGTGTCTTAAGTCTCATTCATTTCAGTTGTGTAGTGTTTACAAGTGAAGTGATTACCAGGAACTAAATCATAGATTGTTATGAAAACAGGAAGCGTAGGGACAACAACCTTCCCTCAGTGGGACATGAGTGCACTTTGCACTCAAGCACAAGAGACACAGAGATTTTTTTTGTCATAAGTGCAGCAGCGAAGCAATTCAACCACTAGGATAAGTGTGTGTGTGTGTGTGTGTGTGTGTGTGTGTGCGTGTGTGTGTCCTGGACTGCACCGCGGTGATTACATAAACACATAGCTTTGAGGGCTGAAACGACAGATGTCTCCCCTTGGAATATTTCTTTCTCTTATGCAATAACTGTGTATGTGTGTGCTGTCTCAGGAACACATAAGAAATAGGTCTCTGTTAATAACAGTGTGCCACTGTGTACAAATTAAAAGTGGCACAGGAAGACTACAGTGCATGAGTCCAAAAAAATAATGCCACATATACACAAGCGAGAGGCAGAAAGGAAGAGTTTGGTGGGTTTTTTATATTTATAAATTGTTAGTCTCCTATTTACTGGAAAAACAACACGGTTACAGAGCTGATCATGCTATTTGTGGCATCCCCCCTTTAAACCCAAGCGCTCCTCTAAATAAAGCTATGACTCATCTCTATATCCTCTAATTTTCCTAACTTTGCAGGCTTTTATCACAAAAACAGGCATGCTCAATGCAGTGTCCTCTAATCTAATTGAATCGAATTCAGCAGCAGGACAAATTTTCTAATTAATGGGGGTGGTATGTCAGATGCACTCAATCAGCATGCTGTGCAGAATGACATAGACTAACAAAGAGATACAGAGGACGACAGGAAATGTGTGGATGGAATGTGGCACAGCTTTCCAAGTAGCCATGAAGCTCCAAAAACTGAAACCACATATCAACATAAAGTCACAGTTCACCATTCATGCTATCAAATGCTTTCACAGCTACGGTCTTTAAAGATGACCTACTAGGTTCATTTCCAAGCCCAGACTAGAGGCTTTGCATGATGTACAGCACAAAATATTCCTAATTTATCTTGTTCTGAGCCTCGGTGCAGTCCCACAGTTTCTGGAAGGAAAAAAAACAAGTAATTTTGCTTCCCATGACCCTCCCTGTAAATCAGCTTTCTTCTGAACAGCTTCTCTTCACAAACAGGTTTGACAAGCAGCTAGTTTGAGCTGCTGTGCCTAAAATGAGCCACACAGATAATCATCATGTTGATCAGAGAATTCATTTGCGGTATGCTTAACATTATGCACCAGAGGTTTAACATTCTGGGAAATTTTTCATCTACCTAGGAGTCAAATCGGGAAATTGATGCTACTCTTGAGCTTGTTTTATAACTAAAGCTTGACCCAGAAGTCCATTTGCTTAGTGTTAAGGGCCAGATTTACTAACGTATGCACCAAACAAAGTATTGTCTGTATTTACAAAAAGAGCACAGTGAAAAATTACATGTAATCGTTGGGAATGGTTTCTCAATGCCAAAATATAGGGAGGGCAATATTTAAATCAAGTATGTAAACTGATTTACTAACGTTTGTGGCATGCAATTTGCTGCTGATAGTGACAATATGCATTAATGTTTTTAAATATTGAATTAGTATATGAATTTAACTGCATCTGTGTTTAGCAAACAGTGCAACTTTTGTGACTTACCAGTAAAACCAACCACACCCATGAGCACTGTTTAGGGATGGCACACATTAAATGCTATTTTGTCCTGTTTAGTAAATCTGACTCTAACACTGGGAAAGGGTAAATGGCAAAATTAGCTCAATCAAGAAGCTAGAAAATCATCCCTGAAGTTGACTGATGAGCTCACCCGGGTTCTGCTGGCTACAGAAAAACTTCACAACTGGGAAGCTAATTACTGAGAGCATATCTTGTCACCTTTACACAGAGACTTCCTGGTCTTTATGCAGATATAAGAACCTTCTTCTAATCTAGCACTTGGTGTGAAAGCAAATGTTTAAATGCAACACAGTATCCTTAATGCTACATTTTAAAAAAGGTAAAACAGAAAAGTTTATTTGTTCATACTTTTCATAGATCCTCTGGCCCCTCATAAACACCTTGGCTTCATTATCCAGCGGGAATGTGCCGTCATCCTTCCGGAAGCGGTAAAACAGCTTCATGTCTTTGAAGTCCCGGTGCTCGTCACACACTGAACGCAAAAAGAGGCAAAGAAAGTTAGATGAAAGGGCTAATCTGCAAAAACACTGCCACATTTTTGTTTACTCTCCCAACCAGCCGAGATGTGGTTTACATATTTGTCTGTCCAAACTCAGTTACTAGCTTAAACTTCATTTTTGGCAGACAGAAATGAGTATGTCAGAGGGATATCTCAGGCTGAGCAGTTTGGAGACAAACGGCCAAGATTCAGACAGCCTGGAAATGTACAAAGGAGGGATCGTGGATGGAGGAGTAGTAGTAATAAAAATGAATGCTCTGCCTTCCAGTAATACTGTCTATGTCATGGCGGTGGGTCTGTGACCCAGCATTTTGAGTTTATTTTGTATGTCTGATTTCTTATGATGTATTAGAGTAATGGTAAGTTCTGGTGTTATTATTAGTATGCCTTAATTAGGTTTCGTTTAGCTAAAGTTTTATCCATGCTCTGTTTCCTGTGTAAGTCTCTCCTCCTCTATGTATGATTTTAGTTATGTCTGTGCCTCGTTCCTCTTATCTGTTCCCATGTTCCTCTCCTTGCGTATAATAGTTAGTTTTGCTTCCCCTGTGGCGTCATGTTCATGTGTCAGCTATGTTCTCCATGTGTTTCCGCTTCCCTCATTACCCTTCTGTGTATTTAAGTCCTTTATCATCCTTTGTTCAGTGTCAGGTTGCCTGTTGAGTTCTTGTCATGTTTTCAGGTTTTTTTCATGTTCATGTTTTTATCATGTTCAAGGTTTTGTTGTCTGTCACCTGAACCTTTGCCTAAGTGTGCATCTACATTTTGTTTAGTACCTTTTCCCAGCCACAAATAAACGGCTCGCTTTTTGTTTAATTATAGTTTCATTCCAAGTGTCTGCATTTGGGTCCTCTTCCTCCCTCCACACAGGCTGCCATTACAAACGGTGACATGTAAAATGCATACATGTAGCATGTATACATGTAGCATGTATAATGTAAAATGAATTGGTCCTAGCACAAAACCCTGTGGAACTCCATTGTTATTATTAACCTCCATTGTTAACCTTAGTGTGTGAAGCTCCATTTACTACTACTATTACATATTGCTGTATAGTATCTATCTAGTATCTTTATCTTATCTTATCTTATCTTATCTTATGATTCAAACCACTGCAGCACAATACCTTGTAATACTTGTGGCATGCTCTAGTCACTGTAATAAATTATTGTGGTCATAAGTGTAGTACACTGCAATGTGGTTAAGTAGGACAACCACAGAGGTCATACAACTACTCTTTAAAGAACTTCTGAGACAAAATAAAGGTTGGTGATTGGCCTATAATTAGCTAAGACAGCTGGGTCAAGTTACTCAAGACTCTAAATAAATGTTGGTAGTATTTCAAGTAGCTTTACGTAATGATACATGTTGTCGATGAAACAGCTAGTCATGAAGAAAAGAGGAAGATCACAGAAGATCCATGTAGGTATTGAAGGAGGTCATGCAGAGAGATGATGTGACAGAAGAGGATGCTAGGAATAGTGTGAAATGGAGGAAGATGATCCACAAAGGTGAACAACCGAAAGAAGACCAAAGGTTCTTGCTACCAGTTCAGCAGCCGACCATGTCTGAATGATGTCCGTCATCATTTGGTGACTTATGATCAGCACTTATAACTTTCTAAGTTATACATTATAATATCATAGTGGCTCTTACCTTTTTTTAATTTTCAAGTTACGTTTTTCAAACATTTGCATCCAATTTTTCCATAATAAGTATTTGGTGTATTTTATTTTTAGGCATGTTAACCTTCATTGGACAAGATGGTACAGAGAGTAGGAGAGTTTGAGGGGAAATGGTCTGGGTCAGACTTGAATCCAGGCCCCTGTGACATGGATTTTAGCCCCGAGTATATCACCTGCCAACACAGCTAGCTATAGCACCACCCAGCCCATAAATTCCTGAGTTATGGCCAATGAGGTCACAGTGACTTGGCCCTTTGACTTCTGAATTCTAATCAGCTCATCATTGAGTCCAAGATAATGTACTTGGCAAATGTAATGGAATTCCTTCCCTTTCTGTGATACTGCAGTAACACGGTGACACTAAGGAACCCGATCATCAAAACCAGTTCCGATCATGAAGTCTGTAAATTTCTGCAGAATTTGCAGACATTTAAAAGAAACTGCTTTAACGAGAACCCCCAAACAATGCCTAAATAACAACATGGCCAATTGTTGACAAAGAACCACTACAGGAAGCAGCTGTTAGAGAGTGACTGAGAGAACCCAAAGCCTATAATGAAGGCAAACACTGTCTTCATGCAAAGAAACACAGATGCACACAGAGAAACAAAAGCTGTCCTGATGTTTTCTTTCAGACTGTATAGAAGCGTTACAGGATCACAGACTGGGTTTTGACATTCGGTCATTAATCTATAGCCTAGTTTCTATACGTTGGCTCTGTCTAAGTAATAACTTAAGAGGAAAAAGGCCTCTGTCAGTGGTCAAATGTGAAGCAGGTATGAGACGCTCCACTGGAGCCAAATTGGCCAGGAGACCCAGAGAATCATCCATTAAGAGGGACGGCTTGTTCCCAGAAAATGTCAGGAAGAAAACAGAGGGTGAGAGAGGGACCCTTGCTGTTATAGAAAATGGAAAATCCACTCTCACACGCATACACTTTCTCACAGACACACAGCTCTACCGTGGTGAATGATGCTCTGGTCTAAAAGTTTCTGCACAATCTTGATGGCCGTGTCTCGATCTGAAGCTTCCTTGTGTTCGATCAGCCAATCAATGAGCTCCTTAGCTACAAAGCAGTTCGGGTAAGTCCGGAGGTGGTGCCTCCGGTCCTTGATCACCTTCGCCTCATGGAGCCGCAGCCTGTAAACAAGTAGCAGAGGGGAAGAAAATCTGACTTCAGCACAAGTCCTTAGAAATTACACCAGAAATTGGGTTTTTTGTTGTTGTTGTTGTTTGTTTTGCACCTGAAAGGGTGCATTGATTTTGTAACATATAAAGAGACTGTAATAACAGTGAGGAGAGACCAGAGCAGCATGGTGTGTCATTTTACACTCATTTTGCTCATATTGTTCTAAAACAAACAGCTAAGCACTGTTGCTGACTACATGTCCTGATTTGGTTATCGATGTGAGGGTGTCACAATTGAAATTTAAAGTGGAATGAAAACACAGCAAATGCATATTTTTGGTTTGAGATGAAACACAGTATTCAAACACTATCTGCAGGGATTTATAAGGTTGACTGCATGATCACATGATGAACCTCTCAAGCCAAACTTAATTTCCATCATGGGCCAGATACCGCCCACTTTGATCTTGAGATCAAACCAGTGAAACTCCTCCTTACGCCAGTGTAAAAACATTTAAATAAACATTTAAACCCTGAGATCTCTTGATATAAGAAATCAAAGTGTTAGTTCAACAGTACATCTCGGTTTTCTTCATGATAAGCTTTGGTAACCCATTCCCACACTGTCCTGCATACATAAAATCTAAAGTTTCAAGTTTCTTGTTTTTAAAATGTGAGCGCACTATAAAAAAGCAAATGTGGACATTTCTATAGTAAATAGTGAAAAATAAGAACTTCTCTGTCATTTAATTGTTTATTTAATAACTTTTCTGTAGCTGGGAAGACTTATTAGTAAAATCTATGAAAATACAGTTAAAAAGTTAAAAATCAATGCACTTGTTCACATTTTTGAAAGCTATTGAGTGGGCTGGATTGAAGTCTTTGCTGGGCTCATTCTGGGCCCCGGGCTTTATGTTTGGCACCCCTGGTGTAGATCCTTCATGTGCTGGCTTCACAGTGACCTCTAGCTGAACCTAGGTATTGTGAAACAGCCCACCAGTCTTAGCCAAGCTTCCTCCAGCTAGCTAGTTCCACTTCATGCTGAGTCTGTATGCAGCTGGCTAGCATCACGCCGGATTAGCTATGACAGCATTAGTCCAAGCCGACCCAACTCTACTGCCAAGACTCACGACGGGCAAACAAGCTCCTCTGAAAAACTTGGAGACTTTGCATCCATGCAATTCTGACATCATCCTCTCTGTGTATTTAGCTCCGGTCTAATCCTCACATAAATTCAACTCGAGAGGAAGCAGAAAGCAAAGTCGTTTCATTTCTTTAACTTGTGCTGAATCACACAGTAACAGGGAGAAGCTTTTCTCAAAGAGTCTTTGCCTACTGGCATGCCGAGTCCCAGGCTGGAAGCATTCATGAACACTTAATAACCATCAGACTCAACCACAGTGCAACACATTATCTATTCACAGCTATGAACTGGTCACAAGACTTACTACAACAGCTGCATGTGCCTGTTCTTCCATATAGCTGCTTCTCTGTCTGTTTTTAAGCCATCTGCCTGAAACAGATCTGTTCTGTGAACACGATAGAGCACAAACAAGTGATAACATATTTTAAAACAGTCTGCTGTTATCAGTAACGGAAACTGTGTC
Organism: Simochromis diagramma; assembly: GCF_900408965.1. NCBI lineage: Eukaryota > Metazoa > Chordata > Actinopteri > Cichliformes > Cichlidae > Simochromis > Simochromis diagramma. The sequence continues at coordinate 3,449,227 of NW_024387423.1, read as the reverse complement.
ATTCATGTTCCATGAGCTTGACTCATGATAAAGTGAGCTAACAAAGGTGTGGGCACTGCTTGCTCTCATCAGCAAAGTGTAATCTTATACTTATGAATGCTGCGGTTCTCAGACTGAAAGGGAATGTGACGTTTTTAAATCTCTCATTGCGTTTGGTATGAGCAAACACTCCAGGACAAAGCTAAAAAAAAAACAAAGGAATTGCAGCCAAACACAGAAGGAGAAAGTCAGACATTAAACTGTCCCGTGTGTAAGAGTGTTTCCAGGATTTTTTTTTTTTTAAATAGGATGCAGCGAAGGGAAAGCGAGAAGGACCATGGGTCATGTTTAATCAGAAAACTCTCATTAATAATATGAAACAAAACAAATTACAAATATTCACAAGCTACAGTGCTGTCCAAAGGTTTTGGCATCCCTTATCTCCTTATATTTTGCTTCCAAAGAGCCAGACCTAATTGTATTTTTTTAATTGGTCTTGAGCAATAGTTCTCCAGGCTTTCTGAAGGTCTTTCAAAAATTTTCTTTGGACATTGGCTGCTTCGTTACCCTCATTTTCACTCTAGTCCTTGTATCGGAGGAATTTTTTTTGTTTGTGAAGCTACTTAACACTGACCTTTGAGTCATTCGAGTATAAAACAAATACTGTACATAAGAGAAAACTTAGCCAAGAATGAATTTTAATTGTATTTTAGGCACTGTGTATTACCAGCCAGTTTTGCTTGCATTTCTTTAGTTAAATATATGAAAAATGCCAAAGATAAAATTGTGCTTGTGCACCAACAAGGTGTTATTAGCTGAAGACTTTGCAGCATGGTGTGGAAAACTGGGCAAGTGGTGATCCTAAAAAACCACCCCAAACTATCCAGAACAGATGAAAAGTCTCTTAAAGTCATGTCCTTAAGAAATAAGAACATAGAGAACATATAGAGAAATCGGGGGTGGCCCGAGACCTTTGCACAGCACTGATTCGTGATTTTTGGCTGCCCTGTACTATAACTATACGGTGGCCACAAGATTTAACAGTAAGGTAATGAAACCGGGTTGAAACAGTGACTATGTTTTCTTTTCGCTGAGTGTTAGAAATAAAGGACAGTGCCTGACACAATTTTTCCGACTTTCTATAGCCACACTAGCCACTGAAGGAAACTGCACTTACCCACTGCACCGCATTAATCTAAATGTTAACGTCAGCATTCCTAAATGCTCACAAAGGCAATTTAACATGCTGATTGCAAGCATAAATAATGTTTACTATATTCACTGAAGGTCATTTTTTATATGCATACATACATACAAAAAAGCAGCCAAGAACAGTTTTGGTTTCTATTCATGCACTATCCATAGTATGGGAAACGCTGACCTGGCGATGGCAACAGATAAAATTAAATTTATTCCTCAGTGTTTGTCCATCCATAAAGCAGCCAACAAGCTCGATGTGGCACCAAAATCTATATGTGTACCAACTTCATTTTATTTTATAATATTACTTTTTTTTTTGCAATCCATCAAATAGTTGAACTCTTCAAGCGTGAAGCAAAGCAGGGACAAAAAGACATCTTTAAAACTGTCAGGAATTAAGATTTAGGCCAGAGAGCAAGTCTTACAAGCCACAACCTTGAGTCCTTTCCCCCAGAACAGCGGCATCTCAGGAGACCCTGGAACAGCCTCCACAACCAACCTTTCGTTCACTGACACTGACCACAATGCCAGCTGGCAATCTCAGTGTGCAGCAGTGCCAAGGACACTGACACACACACACATGGTGAGCATATAATGATAAACAGGGAAAACTGTTGCAAGCAAACTGTTAATCTCTTTAGGAAGACTGAAGTGATACTGCTTGTGGTTTTTTGGAAAGCAACATACTTCAAAACACAACCACAAAAACATACTTTAGCCACATATTTCCATATAGTTCAGTTGGGGGCTGAAATTCCAGGCATTGATGCCATGCTTTACCAACTGGGCCTCTATTCATTGCTGGGGGTATGAAGTAGTGAATGAACTGCTGGTTATGTAGTCTTTTTTTCTTTTTTCTTTTTTCTTTTTTACAGTACAGTGGGTCAAAGGGTACAGCATGTCAACAACACTGCTAGCAGTGTTGGTACAAATCCCTGATAGGATGAATGGGCAGGGCTTGATAATGACACCGGGTTAGTAAGTTCATCATTCTCTGCGGGGCTCAAAGGGCACTGTATAGATGGAGCACCAGAAATGAATGCTGCAAAGCAGGATCCTGCAGATTCTGGACATTAAAGTGATATAGTAACGTGAAAATGCGTTACATAGTGGAGATGAGGAGCAACAGCGTGCACGAGGAAGGTTATGCATGTGCGAATGTCTTTGTTTGGTTGTGCATGGTGCAGTGGGGCAAAAAAACAAAACAAAAACAGGCTGCTGTACCCGTTTGCATGGAGAGGGAGCCACGTGATTGCATGGTTATTAACCTGCTGTCAAATATCCTCCCAAAACCCGCTTCCCTTATTGACTGTCATGGCCTTTTACATGTACCCAAAACATGCAGACATGAGCATGCATAGTAACTTAAAAACTGCTAGGAATTCCTTGCTATTAAAGCTGTCAAATCACACGAAAGGTACCACAAACTTTGCCAAAAACAAGGTAGGACGCTACACCCTGTGAATTCTACGAGAACTTGGAGCTGAACCGACCGACATACCTGAGCTGTTCCCCGGTGACAAGCACCTCGGCCAGACGCTCCAGCTCGGCAGCCTTCTTCTGCATGGTGTTCCCGATGCCGTCCATCTCTCTGCTGAAACAAGAAGCAAAGGGCAGGGGGGGTTGTGTTTCTATGCATCCAAATGTGCATCACTGCTTTTTAGGTGACAAACGCATAAAGAATCACCGGATTGGACAAAGGCGTGGAGAAGATCCGTGCGCTGATGACAAACAATGCACTGACACCTCGGTTTCTGCTTACCCTTCAAGCACCATGGAGAGCGGTGAGGGTAGGCTCGCAGGTATTCCTTGGATGAAAGCGAAGAAAGGAATTACTCCATCCCGGGAAACACGAGCAACAATGCCGGGAGTGAGACGCAAAAACAATCCAGGCAGCGCCTCAGTGCGCCTGCAGCTTCATCAGCAGTTCTCCACTTTCAGTTCCCTGGATTGGAAAAAAAAAAACCCAAACAAGAAAATCTACTCTTACAGATCAGTGCATGCATGCATGCCCCCTCCTCGTCGTAGTCTCCTTGAACCCCTGCGTTTAATCTTTGAATTCAGCGCTGGTGACAGCAGCTCTCTCTCTTTCTCTCTCTCTCTCCCTCCGTGCGGTGCTCGGTTTGTTTGTCCCCGCGTGCGACCAACCACACGAGCTGACTGCACGTTTTCTGCACGGAGCAGCCGGAGCCCATCCACAAAGCCCCCGCATTGGGAGGACTCTGCTGACGTCACTGGGGGAGTTCACCGAAGGGGCGGGATTGCAGAGATGTATGTGTGTGTGAGCGTGTGCAGGTGCGCGTGCGCTCGCTTCTGGAAAGAATGAGGTAGGATAGGTGGGACATGAGGGGGTAATTTTAGCTACAAATTCGGGTTGTACACCTTTCTCCTTTGCACGTGTTCGTGTATTTTCTAGAGGGAAAAAAGGCATTCTGTCATTTACAACTGTAAAAGCAACTGTAACACCTGTGATTTACACAAACTAAATTGGTAACAATTTGGAGCTTAATAATAAGATTTGTTTGTATTTATTCCACAAAATGGGACGTCTCCACCTCCTTTACCTGTTAAATATATATGCTATAGTGTACAATAGAGGGGGGAAAGACACAGAAGGAGATTATGTAATATACTATAAAGCAATTCAGTGCAGACAAAGAATGCCAACTGCAATTTCTATTCAAATAAAGTGTGTCAGTGTAGCCTACTTGTAGCTAAAAAGGCCTCAGGACAAACTCTGACAGGCAACAGGAATCCAATCATAAGCTACCAAAACATCCTCCTATGACATGTGAGCAGGGTGTAGCTCAACCTACGCAGCAGCAGCACACAAATTCCTGTGGACATGCACACTGCCTTACATGTGTTGCTCAATGTATAAAATAACAACATATGTCGAAACTTGTCGAGGAACTGGAAGATTAGTTCCAACTCAAAAACAAAGTATTCTGTGTTACTGTACATTTATGTACAGCCACTCCTTCATTTCTCTATATTTTGTTTGGAAAGTTGGAAACAGGTCCACTGATTTTCTGGATAGAGTATATAAACAAACAAACAAACAAACAAACAAACCAAAAAACAGATTTAGTACCTGTCTAAGAAGTTACGCCGATATTTTCTTTGAATGTTGGCTGCGTCCTGTTCTGTGTCACAAGCATCCCACACCGCTTCAGTGTGGAGGCCAATCTATAACTGATAGTCTTCCTCTGTGCATCTTTCTCTTTTACTGCATTGGCTCTGTGTTTGGGGTCATTGTCATGCTGAAAAATGAAGCTGTAGCTAATTGGACATTTTAAAAGATGTTGTTGTGTGGTGGACCAAAATCTGATGGCCCTGCTTTCATAATTCCATCAATTCTGACAAGATCTCCACCACCACAAATGTAGCCCCAAAGCATGACAGAAGCCTCCACTGTGTTATACAGATGGCTGTAAACACTCACTGCTGTACAGCTCTCCTGGCTCCTCAGTAAACACCAATAATACAAACCAAAAATGTAAAATTTGGATTAATCACTCTGTCAGACCTGTTGCCACTGATTTTCAGTCCAGTCCTTGTGCAGTTTGGCATACCTCAGCTATTTCTCCCTGTTCCTTCAGTCCAGCCTTCTGGGATTTCCTTACCTGGATGATTGAGCATGCACCAAGACAAAAGAGAAACGTGGCGAAATTGAACAATAGACAAGAACTTCTGGGTTATGGTGTAATATGGCATAACCCACAATGAACAGATCACTTCTATGGTCTATAATAAAATAAAATGACATTAAATATGCAGTGCACTAGAGTCAGGGTAGAGCATCTTTCTTCCTGCCCTCCACTCAGTCAGAGTCTTGGTGGCTGTGGCCTGGCAGCACCAACTGCTGCCAACACTGTTTACATGTGATGGTATTATTCTTCCTTGCGTACCACTTCATTTTTGCCACTGTTCTTCACCTCCTGCCCTTTTCTCTTATGATAATGCTGGGTGGTGTAAAGCACATCCATGAACCCATCACAGGTTGGTGAGGAACAAGAGAATGGGAGGAGGCAGGAAAGGGCAGGCAGCTGGGTGGGTTGCTTTCAGAGGTAACAAGGAAATGGACCCACTTGGGAGCTTCATCTGTTTCAGTTGGGCCATCCCTGCAGAACAACCACACAACTGAAATACTTTTGTAATAGCCTCCTTCTCTCTTGATAAGGTAAATAATCTATCAAGTTCTCGACTGCTTTCATTTGATTGTTTATCAATTACTTAACTATTTCTGTGTGGGTGTATGCGGCAGGTCGGGGTTCTTATCACCAACAAAAGCTGTAAACTTAAAATACAGGGTTAAGTAAAAAATGTAGGCCCCCATATTCTTCTTCATATTTTCCAAAGCCATCCAGTGGGCCGATTGAGACCCCCAGGCCTTATGTTTGTCACCACTAATAATAATTTTGCACCCAATGCTTTATATGAGCTAGTAGCCCCCCACTCAGCCAGAGTCATGGCAGCTGTGGCTTGGCAGTACCAAATGCCAAATTACTGCTGGTGTGTGGTAGAGTCCCTCTCCTGCTGACACTGTTTACACATGATTTTATTAGTCTTCCTCACATAACTGTCACTATATTTCTCCTTCTGTCTTTTCCTCTTATAATAGTGCTGGGTGGTGTAAGGCACATCCACCAGCCAAGCAGCTGCAGGTGGGTGAGGAACCATAGGAACCCTTCATACTCAAGGCAGGGATTTTCTTTTTGTAGGGCCTTCCAGATTTCTGGCATCCTTGCAGAGTGGATCAGAGGGACAACAAAAGTGTTGCAGCTCCTCTCTCCATCATATGCCTCAGTCAACTGCTTGAGCATGACTTCCTCACCGTCCTGGATGGTCCTTCTACAGTGAAGTATCATCTCTGCTTTGGTGATGTGGCTTGTCACATCTGCTTCCGTAGGGCACATGTGACTTGTTTCCTTGCTTCTGTGGGCTTAGCTGCCCTGAGTCATTGCAGGTCGCTGTCATCCCACAAAAAGATGCAGCTGGTGACTTGGGCCATGAAACCAGAGTAGAGAGCGTGGGAATCAGTTGGGCATCCAGTAGCAAATCTCCTAGTAACATTTGTTACCCAAGCAGCTGTATACCGAGGCTCACCTGCCAGCTTCCTCACAATCTTCTTGGCGAAGTCCATTTTGATAGCCTGTCCAAACAGGGATGTGATGGAGGCCTTCACTTTATCCAGCCTGCTGAGGACATCTTGGGCATATACCTGCATCAGTCAATGATTTTTAGGTCCTGCAGGCAGTGAGAAACTGAATTTGCTTCTCAAGCCAGCTTTTAGCATGCTCTTCCTCCAGTTGCTTTTTTTTGGCTGCTTCTGTTTCCCAACCTACGCTGACGCATGAAGAACACAACCTGGATGTCACATCCCAGCTTGTATGTCAGAAGACATGGGAAGTGGAATTGCGATGGCCAACATCTAGATGGGAAATGATGGTGTGGCTCCAGCTGATCATCTTTTGTTTGCAGCTCCTACAGGCAAGATATTCTGAAGCCAAGTAATAAGAGTTGCTGATATCAACTATGAGCTTGATCTACTAATGTAGTCCAGCAGATATAAGATCTGACTTGCAACAGTCTGGATGTGGACAGTACAGCCTCACACGCCACAGCGTCCTATCCATCCAAAGGAACAGGGGTGGCCAAAGTACTGCTCCAGTGCAGGCAGAGCACTTGAAGTCAGTGAATTGCACATTCTGTCTACCTTTGTGTGGTCCACCTCTGACTGATTAAAGCGCAACCACTTGTACAAGGTTTTGGAAATCCACCTCTGGTCAATATCTGGTAAGGCGTGGATCCAGCCAGCAGGAAGGAAAATTCTCTATTAAACCGATAACAGACAATAAAAGTACAATAATTTTTTAACTTATATTTTGTGTGTGTGAGAGAGGAACCACATACCTAGCATAACCCAGTACATTTTCAGCCAACCGCTGAAGCTTATGGCCCCTGAAGATTCCAGACTGCAGAAGATGGTGTTCATTATCAGGGTCCCCACCTTGACAGAACAGCCATCCTTGCTGACTCTTTTACCTTCTCAGGTGAGAGAGCTCAGGCCCATGGGCTTTTCTCGGCTTTGACTGTCATGGCCTCTTCTGTGTCAAAGAGACTGGCACAGCCGTCCCCTCTCCTTCTTCTAAATCTAGGATCCATTCTGTTTCAAAAAAGGACAAAAAAACTCGGTCAGTCTCTGATGGGCAATTAATTGTGCTACTCTTACTTTATTTGCTCATGTCCCAATGTGCAAACTAGTATGTTAAACCGTGTAGTATTTAACATTATCAGGGTTGCATATGATAGCTTGCTACATAATAGCTTGTCGCACAATGCTGTATATTAGCTAATAGAATATGAATTAGAATTTGCTCACAACTCTCCTAACTTTAATTTACTTTATTAAAAATAGCTGGGTTAAGTATATATAAACTTTGATTAGCCTTCAGCATGATTATTATTATTATGTTATAAACTTCGACTTACTGTCTTCATGGCAGTCAGAATTTCACTGAAGTTAAGGGGTGGATCCTGGAGACAGTCTTGACAACAGTGATTCCAAAAAGTTGATTCTGTTCTGGATGTGGCGTTTTCAGTGGGAGAAACGTTTTGTCACTCATTCAAGTGACTTCTTCAGGCTCAGCTGACTGCAGGTCTTATGAGCCCCTGAAACGAGACCCAGGAAGTGGTTATAGAAAGAGGGTGATAGACAATGCTATTGACCGAACCTCATACCACAGGTTATACCCAGAGGAATCTACACCAAGTCTGTATGGTTTACCGAAGATACATAAACATGGTGCACCTTTAAGACCAATTGTCTGTATGATCAACTTCCTTACCTATAACATGTTAAAGAAAAAACACCAAGTCATTGGTTAATAAATAACCAATATTTATTAAATTAATAAATAATAATATTGAATATTATTAATAAATCTTTAAAAGCCTGTTGTAACAGTATGCTCAGGTAGTGATGGATATTTGTAGCTGGTAAAACAACATTGGCACCTTTCCAGCAACTTTTTATCCACATTTCACCTTTATTAGTTTTAACTGCCGATTTAGAAGGCGGGACTAGTCTGTGTGGTTAGACACAGATTGGTTAATTTAGGTGAGCTAGCGAAAGATGGTGAAAATAAACCATTAATATTAGTTTGCCTTTGGGAGTGTAGTTACCTGGTTTATTGCTGTGATGGGCACTCTGTGACGAAATGTAACTAGTGTTTTTTTCTGTATTGTCATTAGCCTGTTCTTATGGAAGAGGATTTGGACCACTAGAAAGACAAAAAAGTAGCCACGTCTTTCTTTTTTGTTTCTTTTCCAGAATTCTGACTTTAATCTCAGAATTCTGACTTAATTCCCTCAAAATTCTAATCTCAGAATTTTGAGCTCAATCTCAGAATTCTCAGAATTAATCTCAGAATTTGTGTCTTTTTCTTAGAATTCTGAGATTAAAGTCAGAATTTTGGCTTTTTTCTTGGAATTTTTACTTTTTTTCAGAATTCTAATCTCAGAATTAATCTCTTTTTATCCACATTTCACCTTTATTTCACCTTAATCACCAAAGTGATACATTAGTTTTAGTTGCCGATTTAGAAGGCGGGACTAGTCTGTGTGGTTAGACACAGATTGGTTAATTTAGGTGAGCTAGCGAAAGATGGTGAAAATAAACCATTAATATTAGTTTGCCTTTGGGAGTGTAGTTACCTGGTTTATTGCTGTGGTGGGCACTCTGTGACGAAATGTAACTAGTGTTTCTGTCTGATTAGCCTGTTCTTATGGAAGAGGATTAGGACCACTAGAAAGACAGAAAAAGTAGCCACGTCTTTCTTTCTTTTTTTCTTTTCCAGAATTTTTATGAAAAAAGTCTGACTTTTTCTCAGAATTCAGAATTTTTTCTCTGAGATTAACCTTAGAATTCTCAGACTTAATCTCATAATTGGTGTCTTTTTCTCAGAATTCTGAGATTAAAGTCAGTATATTGAGAAAAAAGTTTGTTCGACAATTATCTTGAGACGTCCTGCCACCTTATTTGTGTAAAGCTCAACAGCGACATCTGCTGACCAACGGAGCCTTTTAAAGTAAGAGAGGAAGAGTGGTACGCTAACGAATTGCAGGTGTGCACTGAGTCTGTCACGTGGGCCAGTGGCGCAATGGATAACGCGTCTGACTACGGATCAGAAGATTCTAGGTTCGACTCCTGGCTGGCTCGTCGTATTTTTAGCCTTCATTCTCTTATATAAGAGTTAAATGCTGGATGACTTGCTAGAGATGTATAATTCCAAGAAATAGTGGATGTATTGATTATATTGTTTGCTAGTGACCAGAAGAATAAAGAGGCAGGCCTGTTGCCTGAACTTGCTGGAATTTCTAGAAAGATTTGACCATCAGTCATCAATCAGTCAATTTTCTTGGCAACAAGTACAGCTTCAGTTCAGTTTGGTTGTTTGGGGGAAGACAAAGTTTCTTGGATAAACACAGATAAGTATTATTGTTATAACTATTAGAGGTTGTGTCAGAACCATCACAATACCTAGGATCTCGTGGAGATGGAGACGTAATTCGTTCTACGGAAGTGAAAGTAAAACAAGGAAGCTTTCTTAAATTTACATATGAGGAGAGTGGAAAAGATCGAGCCAGCCAGGAGTCGAACCTAGAATCTTCTGATCCGTAGTCAGACGCGTTATCCATTGCGCCACTGGCCCACGACGGTTTCCATTCGAGCACTTCCTACTTCACAACAGTGTAAGTATTTGCAGTCTAGGTTTATTCGTTCTTTTTATAAGTATAACATTAAAAAGAACAATAATTGTTAAATGAATAAATAGTAGTAGTTACAACTTAATGAGAAAAAACTCGGCCTAGTTGCTCTCTATGCCAGCAGGTGACGCCATCGTGCTTATTTTCAGAGCTAGTGAACACGGTGCCTAAACAAATCAGAAGATCATAGGATCGAGTTCTTCCTTGTTGCGTTTTTTTTAGCCAGCCAGTCTGCCTGCGCCTAAAGAGAATATGTGTAGACTAGGGGCTTCCAACTCCAGTTCTTGAAACCTACTGTCCTTCAGCTTTTAGATGCATCCTTGTTCCACAAGACATGAATCAAATGAATGGCTTGTTACCAGACCTTTGCCAAACTTGTTGGCATGCTGAAGAGGTAATTCAACCATTTATTTCACCTGTGTTGGAGTAGGGATGCATCTAAAAGCTGCAGGACAGAAGCTCTTGAGAAGTGGAGTTGGAGACCCCTGTTGTAGACTATCATTGCAGAAAAGAACATGGCAGTGGCTGCCATGCTCCTCAGGACTAATAGTAAGGAGGACATTGTCCCGAATTTGAATATGTGGCACAAAAACAAACCAATGGAGGCCCAGTAGAGTGCAATCAGATGAAGAGTTTATTAAGAACACACGCGTGGGAAGAAGCACACAGCATCACATCAGCAGACTTCTTAGCCCAAAATACACAGACAATGGCTTTTTATAATGTCAGGGTTACCGCCCCTTCACGCGTTATAAGAACATTATTTGCATCTTGAGAACATTATGTGCATCGTTTACAGACAATGATCAATTTTTAGAGCTAAAGGCAGACACAGAAGTTCCTCTTTCTAGCATCTTTTCCAAATATGGCGATGACTTCAGGCCCTGAAGGCCCCCGTGGACTTGTCCTCCTCTCTGACACGTCTTCTGTCACCTGTTACTAAGCAAACCCAAATCAACAGGTTGCTGAATGCATTCAGGCCTTTGCTCAGGCCTGTTTCTAGATTGTATGTATTATATGTGTTTTGTAGGCATGTATGCAGTTTTAACCTTCTGTAGCTCAGAAGTTACAGAACTCAGTTACTTCTAGCTCCATCAATGGCATCATGGACACCGGGGTCACCGCTCCGGGGTCCACTGGCCTCATGATTACCTTTTCCAACAATCCTCTGGTGCAAGGAATGAGACAACAACCACAAGTCACCAATATCCCTAGAAATGATGCAATAGAAAGCATTACAGACATCACAAACCCTTTCCATTGTCTGAACACGGATATCATCCAGCTCTCCAGCGGGTTGTCGATTCCTGAGTGTTCATGCATAGTTTTAGACAAAGTTTTCAGCCCTTCCAGAGCTCGAGTTACTGAGCCATCTGGGGCAGTGTTGTTGGGGATAAAGGTACAACATGTCTCCGAACATGGCACATACACCCCCTTTCTCCGCCAACAACATGTCAAGGGCCATTCGATTTTGCACTCCCATCAGCGAGGTCGGACCCAACTGTTCCGCAAACCCCTCCATGCCGTCTCTGGTTAGGTTAGAGAGTCTCAGCAAGTTATAGTGGACATAATTTATGCAATCAACATTCTTGTTTGGAGTTACCCAGATGAATATACTTTCAAATCCTGAAGCTACTTGGTCTGCTAGTTTATACTCATTTGGAACTCCCCTGGGCACCCCTATTGAGTCAATCCAGGTGGGTGAATTCAATCGTGGGTCATACGCATGTGCCCCCTGGGTCCCTCTCTTTGCCAAAATGTGTCTCTTACGTCTGGCAGCTAAAGTGCATGTGTTGTGTTGTGGTAGGGCTTTTACCTGGTTTCCCATCAGTGTGAGTGGAGCTCCCAGCCGTACCATAGCACATGTCCCCTCACTTCCCAGAGGAACCCGAACCAAAAGAGTGCGGTGTCCACAGTAATAATACAACCCACTTCTAGCCCATGTTCCAATCAGAGTGTTTGGGTCACTTACATTGTTGGTGGTTCTTCCCGTGAGTGTGACAGCACACCAGCTTGGGTCAATTTCTCCCAATTCGTACTTTACCTCATCTGTTGAAAACTTAAAACATGTATAGTTGCCTTGTCTTGACATAATTGGTCCCACTGTTGTCTGCTTTGGGATTAGAGGAAAAAGACTAGACAACAGAGTGCAGTTGCCAGTACTCACTGCACTTTTAGTCAGCCTCAGCATACAGTCGTAGCCCCACTTGTCCTCTGGATACAGTGGTGCGGGCTCTGTAAACAAACGTGGTCTGGCTGAAGCACAGGCAACACAATCAGATACCTGTTGTTCTTTAGCATCAGCATCTATGCTGAATGGATATCAGCCAATGTTGAAGAAGTTACACTGTTAGCCTGTTTGTCAGCTTAATATAATTAATCAGTAATAAATAATAAATTACGATGGTGAAAAAGCAACAGGAGACGCTTGTTAAGGGGTCTGAAATAGCAATTTAATAGTCTAAATCAAATTTGGCTTGTTGTATTTTATTAATTAAATATTTCCTTTACAACAATCAAACAGAGCACAGTTGGTTACAAAATAAGGACTGCAAATGTCAAGCAAGCAAGCATTAAGTTAGTATATGAATAAAATATGGATGGCAAAAAGCATCAAACCGAAAACGTTCTGGAAGGGAAATAACTATTTAAAGGGGAATTGCCCAAAAAATAAAACAGACAAATGATTATAGGCCTACAGTATATATAAATATTTATAAAAAAAAATATGCAATGATCTACAGTTCTAATACCAGCATTCTCATAGGTGCATAGAAAACTCACTTCTATTTCTCCATGTGCTTAGAACAGACTAACAGTATAACCAAGTCTCTCACTTGATAAAACACATTTGGGAAATTATTTTGAAGGATCCTGTAAATTAGCTTTAATTTCAGTGGTCACTGGGACATTTAAAAGAAAAAAAACCCCATTGATGTTGTTGATGTTAGCAGGATTTATCCCAAAATAAGGGTTAAAAAACAAACAAACACACATTTCCCCCTCAGAGTTATACTTCCACTCCAATCTTTGGTTTTGCCAAATCATTCCAGAGATTCCAATTCAGGATTCTTTCAGTGCCACGATGCCCGTCTCTTATACCCCTGGAATTAAGTATCGTTTTATTCTCGTGTGACACAGATGTGTCTAAGTTATTATATGATGTAACTAAATGTTGAAATTAACAGCAGAAGTTTGGAGGCGAAGTTGAAGGCACACAGTCTAGGATATTTACACAACCAAGGCATTTCATATTTACACAAAGAAAATCTATAATATGACAACACTTCTGGAAAGTCTGCATGCAATGCTTCATTTAAAGTAGGGTTTTGGTGCATTGCAGTACTTCATTATTGGATTCTGCATAAAGGACACTTCATTGACATTCCTGTCAATATACATATCAAACTATATTTCAGGACGTCTCAATCCTTTACAACAAGAATTGCAAATAAATTCCCGAAGTCCATATTTTGCAGTTCCTTCTCCGATCCATCAGGTGTCTCCCACCACCTGGAGCGCTGTTAGTAGGAGGCAGCAGCGACTGAAGAGGAGCGGCCAGGCTGGATGTGCTTCAGGTGGCAGGAGTGGCAGAGAAGGTGTCCGTTCAGCGGGTAACAGCGGTGACCTTCCTCATCGTTCAGTTCCATCTTACAGTCCTGCAGAGCATGAAGCAGGAACATGGCTGAGACATGTCTACTGAGTGAGCTTCAGCAGATAGAACAGTCGACAAAGGGTGTGATTGTTGCTCTGTATTGATCTTGGAAGATTTGACAGCAATAATGGCTCTGGTCAGCAGGGGTTTTCTTTTGTGCTGCAAGATTTCTTGAAAGAAAATGTTTCTAACACTAAATTTTGTGCTTTTGAACAACCTGAAAGACTTAAAAATAAAAAAATAAAAAGCTGAGAAGAAACCATCCAGTAGTTACACAGAGGCACTTCTCACAGCTCAGTGATTATGTGGGAAAAAAAAAAAAAAAGCTGTCAATCATGCAAAAGAACAAACAACGGGTACTTGAGAAAATGATCAGATGGTGATGATGAGGTGTTGCATACCTGCTCTGCTCAGCACAGCATAATTACCAAGACTGTAATTAAGATCGGGGATCTACTCATTATAATTTCATTTAATGAGCTATTCAGAAAGCGACTGGCTAAGAGCCACTAAAACACACACATTTTACATTTCGAGGTGTTTTTACTTACCTCACAGTGATAACATTCAACATGATAGTCTTTGTCCATGGATACTACTCGAATGGTTTCATCAGACCCCTGGAAAAACAAAAAAAAAACAAACAAACCACTGAAGGTAATATCACTAGAAAATGCTCCACTCTCTCCTTCTGTTCAACTTCTCAGTTTGACAAAAGCTTCAAAAGATCGATAAGAAGCCCGGGGACGTCAATGCAAGCCACGAGCTGAATGATCTGTAACTCCTCTGCATCACAACTTTGGAGCTCAAGTGCTTGGCAATCATCTTGGCGAGTGTTGAGACATGACTGCCACTGGTTGCTCCAGTATCAGAGCAGTTTCATTCTATGTTGTGAATGTACTCAATTTATTTCTCCCTCCCGTCAAACGATAACTCAGATGAGCCCTCACATTGTTTTGACCAGCTTGAAACTTGAGCTCTGTGTTTGGGTCTTAAGGATTTATAATCAATCACGTTCTTACTGAATGACAGTCCATGTGTAAAAATAGCTGATCATGCTCTACTCCTACAGTTTCTTAGTCATCTTAGCTTTATGGTTCTTCTTACAGTCTTTGCCCTCCTGTGAACCTGAGCTAATCATTCTCTACAGTAAAGATAAAAATCCGGCGCTTTATGATCATATCCTGTACACAGGTTCACATTTCAGCTCCAAATTACATATACTTATCTGGATACAGAGTAATTTTCTCAGCACCTATGTGCTACAACACAGTCCAGCTTGCCTACAGTAACCACTGAGTGGATCTGAAGTTTAAATAAATATTTCAGATATTCTCCAGTCACCAGAGAAGTAAGGTATTTGAAGCTGCCATAGAGGAGTTCAAATGTCAGCGCTGCTTTTAACCAACAAAGCTGCATCCTTATGGTGTAGAGATGAAGGTGTTTACTATGAACGGTGCCCAGTTTACTCTGGCTAGTGGCCTTTATCGCATTTTATTTATTCTCTTTACTGTCTGTGCACTTCCAGGCATACAAGTCTCTCATACCATATTATGAATTACATTTTTAATATGAAATTATATTTACTTGGATTTCTACCCAGATTAGTTTTTACCTTATTGAGACAGGCGTTTTTTGTGTCATATTGTATTTGATTGATTTAAGCTGCTTATTATACTGTATGGTTGTCTTTCACTTATTTTTAACTGATGTAACCAAAGAATTTCCCACCCTTTGTATAACTAAAATATATCTTATGTGGGTATAAAAACATGATTTGTGTTGTGCCAGTTTGGTATGGTAATTTAAATTAACACCTGCATATATAAAGGGATGAGTAGCCAACTGGACATCATTTTTTTAATTTCACTTTTTTGATTTACAAATGAACAAATATGCACAAAAGAGAGGATTGATAATTTATCAGCTAACATTAGCAAACTTAGTAAACAATTTGTTAACGGGAGGAGTGATTTAAAAACGTCCTGCTGCATGTGACAGTTGTTGGTTTAAGTTTACAGAAAGAGCAAAACAGTTTGTGTGTCACAGGCTGTAAACACGTTTGATTCTACTGTGTGGTTGAGCGTTTTTCAAGTGGCCGTTTGTGGAACTAAATGTTCACCACCTATTTTTTTTTTTTTGTTGTTGTTGTTGTTTTTTTTTAAAAACCCAGGATAAAGTTTGTTTTGGTGTTTTCTTTTGAGAAAAGCTCAAAATGTTCAAATGCACATTGCTGATGTTACCCAAGTAAAACAGCAAGCGATAGCTTACCTCTGAGGGCAGGATTGGCTGGTTACAGGCAGCACATTTAGGTGCAAGGACCCTGGGAAAGTAAGATGGAAAGAGAAACTTTTAAAGACTTTTTTAAACTTAACTGAAAAAAAAAAAAAAAAAAGAACTGTAACGACTAAGGTAAATGTAGTAACTAAATGAGCTGAATTAAAATGAACTCTATCCAGACTTTAAAGATCACAGTTCATATGCAGTGTCCCTTTACCAGACGTTACACCCCCCCGCCTCCTGATTCAGCTAAGGAAATGCCAGGTCTGCAGATGTGCTGGCTTCACTTCACACACGTGATTCCCCAAATCCAAGAACGAGTAGAAAATTAAAGCGCAAACTGGATTCATTATTTCCACACACGTGGCAGGCACCTGGAAGTCTGAGGAAATAACAAAGGGTCTCTCAGTGTGGATGGGCATGACTGTGGCCAAAAGTCACATAGCTGTATACACAATAAGGCTTGTCTGATTTAATCAGCGTAGAGAACATTTGGGGGTTGGCAGGCAGAGATCGGCCACGTGCTCTGTTCTGCTGTACATGCTGTCCCAGCAGGAGAAAAAAAAAAAAAAAAAAAAAAAAAAGAACAGCTGGAACTGCAGAGCCGCTGTGGAGAGCGAGCCTTTACAGGTGCTGCACATTCAAATGTGATTGCAGTTTGTCAAAGTGGTTAACAGTTCCCACACATGGATTCATACATAAAACCTTTCAGACCCCTACTTGTATTGCAGATTATGTCCAATAATGGGAAGAGCCATGGCTCTGTGCCACTATTCACACCTCTAACTGGACAGTGATATTTTCTTTCCTCCCTCCCCCTCTTGCCCCCTGCCAGAATAAACTTCTCATGTGTCTGCCACATGTGGCAGAGGGAAACTTAGTCAACCCGTGCAGGCCTTCTCAACCTGATCCCGCCATAGCAGAGGAAAGTTAAAGGGCTGTGCTAGTGAGTTCAATTGGAACATGAAACCTGGACATGTTTTCCCAGCGTCACTTTAAACTAAATCCACCCCAGACAAATCCAGGTGCTCCTTTAATTACTGTGTAACAAGCGACACTCACCTGTGGTAGTCTTTGACACAGTAGATCCTATTTTCGGTGTCCACAGTGAAGGGCACTCCATCAAGGCTCTCGTTACAGATGACACAGCGGAAACAGCCTGGGTGGTACGACTTCCCGAGGGCCTGCAGGATCTATGGAGAGGAATGAGTAACACGCTTCATGTTTCTTGGTATTTTGAATGGTCATCATAAAAAAAAAAAAAAAAATTTAAAAAAAAAGGAAAAAAAAGAGAACATTTTGGTGGGTTAACTGAGTCATCATCACAGCCCAGAATAGACTAAGACAAATAAAATACAAGAAGCAAGCTTACCTACCAAACAAATCACAAAGATTGACCCAATTTTAACACATTTTATTTACAGCGAGAAAAGCTAATAAATCTCCTTTACTCAGCCTACTGAATGGTTAACATATGCAGACTCGTGTCAACAGAAATACTTTACTTCCTGACTTGTGATGACATCATATCAGGGTGTTTTTAAACCACAAGCCTGTGTGTCTGTGTTTGAGGAGACAGACAAAGACACCGAGCCAACGCTCTTTATTGAGTCATCATCCAGATGTGTGCACTGAATGCTCATTTAGGATGAAGTAACCACGTTTAGTGCCGAGATCACCAGACTCTGACACACAAAAATCACACAGAAGCCCATTCAGCTGACGAGAGGAACCCAACAGTTACCATGTCCATGATCAAGTGTCCGCAGGCGTTGCACTTGTCTGCAGACTGCTGGAAACCAGAATACTACAACAGAGAAAACACAAATATGGTTTATTAACGGATTTTCTCACAATAGGACCCCTCAACAGCTCCACAGTGTCTACCTTAGGCCAAATCCCAGGCCATCTGGGCGGCTGAACTAAAACCATCTCTACAGTTTGTTGCAGTAACATTTGCTTCAGTGACATTTTTTCCGATTTAGTCACAAAGTCAGTACAGTGTAGTTTGTTTTGAGTATATTTAAGTATTTAAAAAAATATTATGTAGGAAAATATCAGTGAGAACAGTGCACACGTACAGGCCTGGCAGAATACATATGCATATATCACCACTTCATACAGAGAGCAAAGCCGGAGCAAATTTAATTCAGTATAAATGTTGATTTTAATTGAGAAGCTACGAGCTTTTGGTGGAAGGGCAATTACAGGAGGTTTTACACAGAGAGGGCTCGCGGGGTAAACAGACACAGGGCTGCTGAGAGAGCAAGAATGAGTTCGTAAAATACTTTTCACATGAACGCAACATGAACACCAGCTGTAAAACGCAGACAAAAAAAATTCATGACAAAGTCTAACTTAGGCTTTTAATTGAGTTGAATGCATCTGTGATTATGCACAGGGAATGTTCTTTCCATTTTTTGCAAAGTACACGTGGGAATACTCTGATGGTCCAATTGGCCTGACTGCCCTCCAACCCATCAGCAGTAGGAAAGCTGTTTCTCCAGTAACAGACCTCTTTCCAGTCTCACTTTAAGGAAGTAATTCACATTGAATACTGGAAATTCTCTTAACTGTGTCAGAAGGTCATGTCTCTGATTGCCATTTGCATTCAAGTGGAATGAAGCAGTTCTCAATAATCATCGGTTGGATTAAGGGACAATGTACACCCCCCCCAAAAAAAACCAACAAAAAAACTTTGAGCAGCTCCCTTATTTACAAGGGGTCGCCACAGTGGAGGGATATTTGATTTGGCAGACATTCCTATGCCGGACGCCCTTCCTGATGCAACGCTTCTTGGGACATTCGTCTCTTTCTGGTCTTGAACTGGCGATCTTGCGCACAAATGGTGGGAACCTGTGATTTCTGGTATTTTAGGCAAATCACAAAGTTATCTGATTTTAGAAATGAGCCATGACAGAAGGATACTGACTGGCATCTAAACTAAATCTAATGCTTTTTTTTTTTTTTTTGCATTTTTAAATCCCAGTGATGGTTATCAGACCATAAAATCCAGTTTAAGAAAACTAAATATTGACTCTTTATCGACTGCTCACCAGGAAGTCTTCTTCACAGAAAACCTTCCCTCCAACATAGTAGAAAGCTTTCCCTCTCAGTCTTCGACCTGCAGAACAGAGAGAACAGTCTATTAGCATCATTTCCCTCTTCAAAGTTGTCCACAGCTTTGACTAACAAAAACGTCTTATTCCCTCTTACTGAAATATGAACATTAGGCAGTTTAGAACAGGCTTGAAAAGATAACTTAACGACAGAAAGTTGAACTGTCATACTGGAAAGTCTTACATGAGCCACGAGTTTCATCTCAGAAAATAGTTACACCACGACTAAGGCATTAAGAATGTAGTGATTAATTACAGCTATTCAAAAGGTAATGGGCCGTCTTGCAGTATTCATTACGTCCTGCTGAATTCCAAGCAGATTAATCAAATAAAGGGATTCACAGTGTCTTGGTGTCTTAATATAACACTACTGTGGCACAGAGCAGGCTATAATCAGGCAAGGAACACATCTGGATCTAACACGTGCAGATAAAGGGCTCATTAAATCTAATTATTGGACAGGTAAACTGATTAAAGAATTCCCTGTTGAATTTCATGGACACCATAGGCCAAATCCTCCAATAATGCACTGCTCTTCTTTGTTCCTATCTAATCTCCTTCCACATGCTGGGTATGCTTACTTTTTGTCAAAACACGCGTACCAAGCCCTTGTGTGCTTCACATAGCTACGCCTGCCCAGGTCCCACAGGAAGAAAGAACATTCCTCGGATTTTGGAAGTGGGGAGATGAGGGAGGGGACAGCAGAGGAGAGGGAGGGGTTCACCTTAGTGAACCGCAGACTTCTTTATCTCTCAGGCTCCATCCCACAATCTGTTTACTCTTTTTTGTGTAACCAGTCTACTTGTTCCAGGAGACAGATCCACATCCTAACCTATACCAATTAACAAAAACAAACAGCCTTTTCATGATAGAATAAGTACTGGGGCTTTTTTCTCTGCAAATGATTTCTCATTGCTTCATCTTTCAGCTAATTGTTTGACAATTTAAAGTCATAACTGGACTGTTTGGAAGCAATGAGCTGGAATAAAAAGTAAAATGAGATCTAAACCATGAAACCTCATGATTTCTATTTTTCACTGGGTAGCACATTAACTTCTTCAGGAATTTACAAGTTCATGATCCCATTTTAACTGAGTAAAAATGACCATGCATTACCAAAGTGTCGCCTAGACTACCTAAAGAAGAGCAAAGTCATTCTGATCAGACCAAGGTGGGGAACTGGCCGTGAGTAATTACTGATAGTCCTGGAACTGTGTCCCTAAAGGAAAAAGGGAAGGATGAAGGGGATGAAAGTGAATTATGGACCATTCCTCTTCTTCACATTCTTCTTCTTCTTTTTTTTTTTTTTTTAAGTGAGTCACAGAGGGAAGGCTTTGCACAAAGATAAGAGCTTAATTAAAGTCAGGAGTCAGCAGTGACGGTTTGAAAAGCACAAGAAACGACGACTACGGCGCTTTCATAAAAATGTAAAACACCTGAGGGACAGAGCCAAAACACAGGGCCGGGTTCTAATTAAGCAAATCTATGAATTCCCTCATGTGATCCCATTCAGAAAATGAGCAACTCATAATGACCCTGCCATGACTTCCCAATCAAGCCTCAATCTCAACGAATCAGGTCCTCAACTGTGACATGTCAGAGATTGTTCTCACCTTAAAATCATTTCCTGTTCTATGAAATCACTGATGTACTTTTAATTTACAGAGAAAATGAGTATTTTTAAGACTTCTTTGAACTTCGGTTGTTTGGTCAAGACCCTGAAAATGTAGCCTCCAGATGTTAACATACCAGCAGACTGAAGGACCAATAGGATCCTGGCTTGTATCCTCCAGAGCCTGCAGACTGACTTGTATTATGGGCTGATATCGAGAAAGCAGAATCTGTTTATCACTGTTCTTTGCTTCACTGCTGCAGTTCTAGGCTATCATAGTAAAATAAATGTAAAAACCAAACCACAACAACCACAATTTCCTTTTTATTTCCATCAAGATTAACTCTACAGATGCAAGTTTTCCTGAGTGTCTCCAAGCATATAAATTTAAGAAGCTGTTTTTAATTTTTTTTTTTCCCTTCTGAATTACACTTTTTTTTTTTTTAAAAAACAGTTCCACAGACCATCTGAGAAGTAAAACTTGGGCTTTTTCTCTCTAACTGAAACTGTGTTTTTACCTTTAAATGTCTGTAAACAGTAAATGATTAAACTAGAAGGAAGACCCCTGCAGCGAAGTGCTGAATCTCAGACGTGCAGCCTGAGCGCTCTTGGCCACCAGGAATGTCCGCCTGCCTTTCACAGTCACCTGGGGTGTGTGTGTGTGTGTGTGTGTGGGGGGGGGGGGGGGGGGGGGGGGGGGGCAGATTGGTAGACTGAAAGCCTAGAAGGAGGTTCATGGTCATAAAATCTTATGCAACTCAACACATGTAGCAGTTATGCTGACACACACATTTTGGAGACAGGAGAAAAAAAAAAAAAAAAAGGGGCAATGCTTAATAGCTGACTATTATGTAGCAAGTATTACATATGCATGTGTATCTTTCGTTATGTTCCTGTGTGCTGGCTCTGTATTGCGTGGTAAATGGTCTCCCTGTCTCACACTGTACTCCCAGCTAACACAACAGCGCCTACTGTCCTCCTGGAGCTGGGGCTACAGAGGGCCCCCATGCCTGCATTCCTCCCCAGATGAGATGCTTTCCCCTGGGGCCGCTCGGAGCAAACACAACCCTAATGCCCTCGCTTGTAACAAGCCATGAGAGGTATGTGCTGTGTAAACTTTCTCCCACCACTTCAGGAATCAGCTACACTCTGAGCCACCATGTAAACCCTTAGAGACACGCAGTCCTTTCCGTTAATCGTCTTCATGCCTGAATGAGCGCCGTTGTCACTTCTTACTAGTATAAATGTTACTAGGTAAAGCTATATTAGGACTGTGCCCATCTCTCTTACTTACTTTGAAATGCTCAGTTCCTTAAAAACATGATTTGTTATATTTTAACACATTAACAGATAAAATCTTATCTCATGCACTGTTTCTAATTTGCAACTTGCGTTCGTTTCTGATGCATTTTTGGCATTACCATAATTCCTGTAGGTAAAAGCTCATTCTGTGGCAAGGGCAGCTCCTTTAAATCCATACATGTCTGAAGGAACATAAAAATTAATGAGATCCATGTCTGAAATCAGGACTACAAGATACTGCTAAACCCAGCAATATTATGCATCTCTTATTATAATTCAGCTACACCATTTTCCTCACAAACAAACATGACGGAGGGTAAAGGGAAATAGAGGTGTTAATTACACATTTGAGTGTATAACCAGAAAGGTCAGCGGTGGTACAGAATAATGAGCCTTGGCAGAGATCTCCAGAGTGCCACAAATACCCTGCATACCCATGATCTGATAATTGGGACAGAGATTTTAAATGGTTGAAGCCATGAGTGAGGTCATGCTTTAGTGGGGGAAGGAAATTAACATCTAGCTACAGGTCAACCACAAACCATAAGTAATAGGTCGAAAGCGACAAAGTAAACTAAACCCTTTAAACATTATTTAGCACAACGTTGATTGAATCCACAGGATCTATACGTGCGGCCGTTCCCACACTTTTCATTTAAACTCAAAGTTGAAAAACTGCATCTGCCCCCGGTAAGCAATATTTAAAGAAACACACAAACAAATGAGAGATTTAGTTTTTGAAGTCGATGCCAAAGCATCTTTGAACAAATAAACCCTGTAGCCAACCGGTCCAGTGTGAAACAAGCCACTCTTGTTTCCGTCCATGTGCCACAAAGCACACATTCCTCCCAAGTGTGGATGTGGGTTTAAGAGTTGAACTCCTTAAAAACACTCAGAGAGACACCAAGTATTATTCGAAAAGCTAGCTTGTTGAAAGACAGATGAATTAGGCCGGCAAAAAGACTTTTAGTATGCCTTTGTCTGGGCTGAACGAGTGACTGGCACACCCAGAAACCAAACACTAGCAGCAGAGGACAGTAATCCCTAAATAATTGCATGTTTTTGCTTGGGGGCAGTGAATGAGCGAAGAAGAAGGTACCACTTTGATTCAAGAGTAGAGCTTCTTTGGCAGCCTGTTAGTTAGGAGGTGACAGCAGCTTTATGTGTGGAGAAAAGTGTTTAAATGGGAGCAAAAGTGAGAGTATGCGGCACACGGGAGTTTGTGTGTACTTACTACAGGCGCTGCAAGTGAAGCAGTTGTCATGGTAGAGGCTACCCATAGCCTGGCAGGCTTGATTGGCTCCATGCACTGCCTTATTACACTTCACACACAGCCCTGGAACAGAACACAGACAAGAAGACACATTTAACCAACATGGCTGTCACTGTTCAGGTAAATTCATGTTACTACAGCACAAGATATTAATTTCAAATATAAAAACAAAAGGTTATTTCATCAGTTTCTGGAGAAAGGGAAGAGAAAACTTCAGGAAGCTGGTTTAGACTGAAAGGGGGAAACACATCAGTATTTGCTTATTTGACTTGGCTTGAAGACTTAGAAGTCTATTAATAAAAGAGCTGATAAGAATCAGAGCAGTCCTACTTTTACAACATACACAGTTAATGTGTCCCGATATCAAGACATGGGAGTGTAGCTAATATTCATACGCACTCACGTCCAAGTCGGTGTTATTTTTTCTCTCTCGTTGGGTGAAGATTACTATTTCTGTCCTTTCAACAAGCCTTTCACATGATGGCAGGCCAGGAACATTACATAACCTCTCCCTTGACTCTGGACAGCTCCTGAGCAACACAAGGTTACCGTGTGATCAATATGCAACTATTTATACCGAGAGCTGCATGAGGATTGAGAAAATTTCCAGAGAACCCTCCTCTGAGCAGAAACAGTAGGACATGGTATGATAAGGGAAACTGACATATGGACCGCCATCACTGCTGACTGATGGGCTGCTAAATCAATCACCTACCTACAGTGAGATATGACTACCTAATTGTTAAAACATAAAGGGCGATGACACCGATGGAGGATGAAAGTGAGACCTCGAGTTTCTCTTTTAGTGAGGGGGAAGTTAAGTAAAGGCAGGCATGAGGTTATTTGCGTGTGTTTTTATAGTAAAACTCCCCAGAGACTAAGAAATGGAGCTCAGCAGAAGAGTGTTACAGCCCAGCCCAGCCCAGCCTAACCTCACACAGCTCAGCTCCTCCAACACTGACAAAGAAACTTCTGTTTCCATTGTATCCAACACTCATCATATGACTGTGTCCTCCACAAACATGCTGTTACATTTAATAGCCCTCATCAAATGATTCTCAAAACAGACTTCCAGTAATACAGTTGGGCTATATATACATATATATATTTATAATTCAGCTAAACCTCTCCTGATGCCACCACAGAGTGCACATAATCAGGGGCCCCACTGGCTGGAAAGAAGATTTAGAGATGACAGAGGGATATTATTAGAAAGCCAAAGAATGTTGCTCTTATGTAAGCTTTTTGTTTACATGAAAACATGATAAAGCAGTCATACGAAGACTAAAATACCCTATTTGAATAAGTCAAGATCAAATCTCAAGTCTTCTTAAAACAAAAAAACCAAAAACACAAAAACAAGAACAACAGAAGAAATGGTACAAATACAGCACAGTACACTTTTTTTCAGGGGGGGGGGGGGGGGGGGGGGGGGGTTACGTTTGATTTGTATGCACTACAAGGGAAAACAGGCTAAAAATGTAGTGTCACTTTAGTGTTCCTGTTTTAACACTTTAAAAAAAACAAAAAAAACAAAACCTGTTACTCACTGTTGCAGTTTGTGCTTCAATCACTTTAACATGAGTCACCTACACCTACATTAACTTAGATGAACACATCCACCACATGAACTCTATAAAAGACACACGCATGAATGCAATACAATAATCTGCTCACACACACACACACACATCACACCCAGAAGTGACAAGTGACACAGCATACCAACTTCTGCCAGTTACTGTAGCACATATACATACACGTGCACGCACACAGACAAAACCATGCAGATGTGAGCTTGGGAGGACATCCCATTCACATACTTGATCAAAAATAAAATAAATAAATTAGCCTCCAAAAGGCCTGCCAGAGCAGAAGCCAAGAATCCCTGGGAAGAGTTAAGATGAAGCTTTCCACTCAACAGCCAGATGGGATAAATTAATCCTCCATCTTAACGCAACACTAAAAACTCTCCACTGGATGTGTATGTGAAAGTTAGAGGAAGAGGCCAGGGAGAACTCTGGGATGTTGCTTCTTCTTTCTTGAAAGAACTCCTCCATAAATCTAACTTCCTCTCAAGTTCTTGCAGCAAAGCTGCATCCACAAACCTGTCCCTAAACTTCTCAGACTGTCTGCTCATCCATTCAAGCTGCACCACAGGCACCCCTAAACTCGTCTGGGACACCCCCCCGCCCCTCCTCTTTGTATCTCAAGACCTCATTTCTTAAATTCCTCACTCTCTTCCTTCAGACATTCCTCAGTGTTCCCTTGGTGCAGCCATTGGCAATGAACTCGTTTTCCCAGAACCTCCAACTGCAGTTAATGCCAATCTATGGAGCCCCTCTGATGACATGGTCCAAAAAATAAATAAATTGTGGCCACAAAATACTACTTCGTGCCCTCGAAATAGGTATAACGTGTGCACAAAATGCTAATTTGTGGGCACGAATTGGGTATAACGTGGCAACGAATTACGCATTTGTGGCAACGAAATAGATAGCGTGCGCACATCATATTGATACAATTCCTGGACAGCTGCGTAGCATAAGATTAGGCTAAACCTATACACCATGGACATAAACAGTATGAATGAGTTTTATTTTAGGCTGGGAATGAGCTACAAATGCATTTTGAAAAGCCTGCAATGCAAGGAACCATTATTACGGAGAGACATTTAAACAGGATATTAAGAGCCCAGTTGTGACCTGGACGCCGGGATAGATTTTATTGTCAACCAACTGCAAGGGCCTGGGAAGGATCACGGTTATCGGTCAAGTGTTTCGTGGCTACAAATTAGCATTTCGTGCGCACGTTATACCCATTTCGTGGGCACGAAGTAGTATTTTGTGGCCACAATTTATTTATTTATTGGACCATGTCATCAGAGGGGCTCCGTACCAATCAGCACAGTATGCAAACAACATAGCCCAATACATGCAGGCATATATCAGTAACTTAACATTCAAGCACTATTACAAACGATTTACAAATTAAAACATTAAAAGAGCTCAAAAGTAGGATTTTTCAGGAGAAACTTAAGCATGTAAAAAAATAGCCTACACTAGTTTTTACCCCCCCCCATCTCTGGTATAAAGTGATGACTCAGAGGATGAGCCATGGTCTGGTGGGAAACTCCATATAGGAACTGTGTGGGCTATGTAGGACAGTGTGTGAGAAAATAAAGGCATATATAGCATCATTTTGAAATCTTCAACCCCGGCCTGTTGCACACTGTGCTCTCCCACACATCCACATTGCGTTGGCTATTTGTGCACCTCATCAGTGACTGTGACGTATGCCAGAGGATCTTTCCTTACACACCAATATAAGCACGTTTGGGAGGGAGGGGGGTGAGGTAGAAGATGGCGAATTACATCTGTGACATTCCAGCAGGAAATTCCTCCAGCGAGGATTCATGGGTGGGCTACATGTGCGTGTGTCGGGGTCTCCTGCTCTCTCTTCCTTCCCACCATGTTTCTCTCTCGAATCCTATTTTCAAAGATGACTTTGGCTTTGAACACCTGAGGATCTGCATCTGTGATTACAGCCTATCAGCTGATCTCAAAGGCAAGCATCTGTTTTTGTATTTTGTTTCTCTCCCCAGCATGTGTTGCATATTCATTTTCTGATAGCACCTGCAGTCTGGAGAGAGCAGCTTCAGTGCTACATGCACCAACAGGAGGAATGAAAACCAGAATATGCAGGGTGTTTTTCCCCCCCCAAACTCAACAAGTTGAGAGCAGCGGCTTGTTTGTTCTTCATATGACCCCAAATTCTAACATTTACAGTCACATTGATCAACTTAAACCAAAGCAATCACATAAACTCCTTGGTTTGTCTTTTTGTTAAATTGTTAGCAGTAATTACTCAAATGTTGACAGATTTATATAAAAATTCTCCAGAGATGGAGCTGGAAATCTGGGAATTTCTTTTAAGTGCTCCTTGCGATATAACGAGGTCAAACACTTTATGCCAAATATTCCCAAGTTTATATCAAACTGAATGGGAGACATTGTAGTTTTCCATGTGCTTGAGCTTGGTGCATGCACAAACCTGACAACGTGCTTACAGAAAGCGTAATCTTAAAAAAAGGGTGCAAGCACAGGTCTCTGTCAGTGACATCATTCTAGTGTCAATCAAACAAACTGGATGAGGGAGGAGCATCAATACAATTACAAACTTAATGCCCCACAGATCCAAAGTGATAAAGCTCTAAGTACAGAGTTAAGGGCCTCAATAGTAATCAATTACCTCCCTGAAATGAGATAAGAGGGTAACAGTCTTCTTTCTGGCCTCTGACATTCTTTTACTGCCAAAGGGTTTGTTGTGGGTAGGCAATTAAGCAATTACATGAGACATGACAAATTAGAAAATTATTCCGTCTGGATTCCAGAGCGGAAAAGGGGGAAAGGACCACCACGGCATCGGTCGACGTGCAGTTTCACAGACAGACAAAAAAAAAAAAAAAAAAAAAAAAGTGTTGGCATGTATTCATGTCACCAAAAAAGAAACACACAAGACGCACGTCTGCAACAGAAACCCACAACAGAAGGATTACAAAAGCTGACAAAGGGTACACGTGTCAATGAATGAAGCAAGTGACCAACTTGCCTCATTCACTGGCACATGTACCCTTTGTTGTTCTTCTGCTCTGGGTTTCACATGTCTCATGGTGGTTTATGTTTTGGACTGTGGTTTGGTGGTTTAGTTGCCCAACTGGCAGAAACCCCCTTGTTAATACTTGCAATCTGAATTCTTACCAAAGTAGTCAGCCTTTGGCTGGGCATCCATCTCTTTTTCCAGTCGCTTAGTGAGGGCTTCTAATTTTATTTCAGCTGCTGAAGGACTTTGTTCAGGTGGATGTGTCAGGATGGACTGACAGGGTAGCTGGACAGGCTTAGAAGAGCCCGGGACTTCAGCTTCAGCACTGTTGGTCTGTCCACAGGCAGGCATTTGGCTCTGACCTTGACCCTGGATGATGCTTTTGGAGACACTGCTGGGGTTTACAGTAGAAGATGTCACCTGGGCTTTGGGCTGAAGTGTTTCAGAAGTTGTAGAAAGGACAGAGGAGGCTGCCACGGGACCATTATGGCTGGCAGATGGTTTAGAAATTGGCGGTGGCGTGTAATGGGACGCAGGCTTGGTGGAGGGCTGCTGCACATGCAATTCAGCTCCTCCTGTGAAGGCACTCAGAGGCAGGATAGGCGCCAGGTCTGGTTTTGCTGAGCCAGAGGGCTCTCCGACCCACCCTTTAACTGGCCCAGCAGGAGATGGTGGACTTCTATTGACAGGTGAAGAAATGGCCTGATTCTGCTGGGATGGGAGACTGTTGAAGGTAGAAGGTGCCTGGGATAGGTGCTGGGATGCACTGCTGCTCCCAGACTCTGACAAAGATGGGGCAGGCTGGCTGTCTCTGGACGGGGCCCAAGCAGGCGGCTGGCTCACTGGGTGACGCGCATGAGAAGGGTTTCCAGAGCTAGGCGGGGAAGGGGTGGTATGCTGGTATGAATGGGGCTCCAAGCGCTCCTTACTGTCGTAATTGTTTCCGTACTCGTAAGCCCTGCCGGTAGGAAGTTCAGACTGGATACCCGTGTGGTGTCTCTGGCCGTCAAACTGTGCGTACTGACTCCCAGGAGCGGTGCTCGGCACAGGGCCAGATAGTAGTGGGGGCTTCGCAGCAGCTTCACTCGGCTGTCTGTAACTGTTGATGGGCGGTCTGTCTTTGGTGTAATGTATGCTGCTGTGACCTCCGTTCATTTTAATGGCCTCGTTGTTTCTGGCTATCTCCTCCTGGTGTTTCTGCATGTGTATTTTAGTCATTTTAGAGGCAAAAACTCTCCTCGTCTCTTCAAAGTCGGGGTTATTTCCCGCATCCCTCCTCATTCGAAACAAGCCATCTCTGGATGCTTCATACATGTTTAGGTCCTCGATAAACTTGCTCGCCTCGAGCCCTAAATCCTCGTATTTATCCATTTTTAAAAAGGCGTATCGGCTCTGCTTCAATAAAGTTGCAAGTAGTTGTATCTAGCCTAGCTTAAACACAAATATCCGCAAAACTTTACAGTCAGTAGTCCAACAGCTCGCAGTCTTGAGAGAAGAAAATAAACTTTCCCCCTCCCGCCTGATATTTCCGACCTTTTCCCCGTCCTTTAAACAGTTCGAGCTCCACGTCCTCCTCGGTGAAACTGTCCGTCCGTGAAGCTCAGCTCTGCCCCAAAGAAGCCGCCGTCCGTCTGGTTATAAATGTGAGCCGATCCCAGATCCGATACCCCCGGACGACCCCACAAACCGCCCTCTCCTTCTCCTCCTCCTCCTCTTGCTGTTGCTGCTTTACAGCTTCATTCAAAAACTTTGTCTTCCGCACCTCTGAAAGAAAAACTACTAGAAAGCAGTCAAAAACAGAGAAGTTAACCCAAACCGCCGGAGAACCGCTGGGGCACCGAGCCGTACGTGGCCGCCGGGTCGACAGTTGGAACTTAACGACGGAGCAGTTTGTTCCTTTAAAGGCACAGCGCTCAAATCAAGTAGGACAAGTAAGATAAGAGCTTTCCCACACACCAGCCATTAATCAGCGTTATTTATGTAACCAGATAGCATATATCTGGTTTTAAAATAGCCCAGCTCGTAGGCATCCATTCTGTTAACTGTTCCATACATCATGTGTCATCTTTAAAAATATCACCGAGTTGACTCAATTCCCGTTCTTCTTCGAGGAAAAAGAAGAAAAAAAACCCATTCCACTTCCCTAACCTCTACTAACTTTTATTTTCATTGTTTTATTGTTCTTAAACTTGACATTTTTAAAAATTTATTTTTACATTTTATACCGTTATTAATAACTTCACATTCCCATGGAAGGACGTGTGTTATTGTTGCCTTTATTTAAACAGGCAACAGGGTGCAATCACAATCCTGACAATAACGGGTTCACTGTTGAGGGTAGAAAAAATGAAGACAATTTTATATGGAAATAAAAGAAGGCAGAAGCTGGAACTTGAAATTACTTAAAGTAACGTGTTACTTGTTATTAAACAGCATTGGTAAAATAAGATTTAAAAAGTAAATAAAGTATAGCCCCTGACACAACTGCTTAATTAAACTAGTCCCACTTCTCATAACAATCTGTGTAATTTAATATTCATAAAGCTGTACAGTAACTACTGCATGGGTGTGTTTTTCTGTGGTTTGGGTATTAACAGGCCTGTCTGTTTATTGCTGAATGACATCACACATTCCTGTTCATGCAAAACACACACACACACACACACACACACACACACACACACACACACACACACACACACACACACACACACACACAGTGTAACCCCTTTGCATTGTGTCCTGACCCGTCTGGAATATTTGAGGCAGAATTGGGGGTACAGCAGGACAAACTCATAATGTGTATACAGAAAATATTTTATATGTCCTACATAAAGCCTGAGTGTGCTTATATTGTCTGACAGCCACAGTTATTGTGAAAAAAAAAAAAAAAAAAAAAAAAAAAAAAAATTATATATATATATATATATATATATATATATATATATAAATATAAATATATATATATATATGAGAAGCCTGGTGGCATAATAAAAGTAAAAGGTTTAGCCTGAAGAAACAGTCACTGTAATGCAATCCCCCCCCCTCCCTTAAGCAGGAGGCCTAACTTGCTTTACTTACCCCTTAAACACATTCATCAGAACAGCTGGGAGCACTATTGCTGTAAAGAAGGGGAAAAAGGACAAACCAGAGCAGCTGCTCAAATGTGTTATTGCTTAAATAAATTGAGCAGGATCCACAAAGTTATAAAATATTATTTATTTCAAATAAAGATGCAGTTGCAGCATGGGACATTAATGAATATGTCCAAATTTTTATATCCAAAATGTTGTTAGCATGGCACTCTGACATGAAATTGCAGTGAGTGTCCTGGATTTGAACCCTGGATGTCTTGTACAAAACATAATAAACTAAACATTTGAGAAAGCATCATAAAAGTGACAAAATTATATCTCCAGACTGACTTAAATTAAAAACTATATATTTTGAATATTGTGTGTAGTGTTGCCGTGTTCTGCATTTACTTTGCTAAATATCTATGGGGAAAATCCAAGCATGTGGTGACAATAACTCTGGAAAACATGAGCTCATTTTATTTCACCCGTTATGGTAATTGTGTCATTAGAGCCTCATTAAAAGAGAAAAATAGGATATAAACAAACAAACAAACAAAAAAAGCCAGGTTTCAGACTTCCTACATGTTCATGGTTACGAAAGATCTTAGACGGGACAGTGTCAACAGTTAACCTTTTTTTTTTTTTTTAAATAACACTATTATTTCCAGGAATCCAAAGCTCTGTTGTTACTCTTTTATAAGGATTTGTGCCAAGGCATTTTGTAAACAAGCAATGAAAATGTAGCAGTTAATGAAATCTGCACAGCAGATAATGCCATATATTCTTAAACTAATGCTCAGAAGTCTTGTTTTTTGTTGTAAGGCATTAACTCTTCCATAAAAGCAGATGCAGTTTGTGAAATTGTTGGCTTTTACTTTGAAGCATTAGCAGTAACAACTCTACGTGACAAGACACAACAGTTTGACTGGTTAGATGGAAATAGGTGGAATAAATAGATATGTTTGAAAAACCTGCATGTAAAGATGGATGAAAGAACAGCAAAGGAAGAATGAACACTGGCCAGTGCTTTATGATACAGCCTTGGATGGCTTTACAGTGAGGACATCGGTGTTTGTACTAAGATTATACATGGATCCTTTCAATACAAAACAAAACACCTTAGAAAGTGTTCCTCTGCACAGAGAGGGATATAGCCGGCACAGTAAACATAATCTAGAGTGGATTGTCTTAAACCACTCCTTATTTCTTTACATTTTGCTTCCAAGCAGCCAGACTGTGTCATTTTTTAAGTGGTCTTGAGCAGTATTTCTCCAGGCTTTCTAAAAGTCTTTTCATTTTTAGTCCAGTCCTTGTACCTGACCTTTTTCAGATGAATGTTTTCTTTTTGTTTCGTTTGTTTAAGCCACTCAATACTGACCTGTGAAATCATTCAAGCAAACTATCTACAGCAGATGAACTGAATTTAAAAATTATGTCCTTAACAAACAACTGACCCTTCAGTTGATTCATCGACTGTTCACTGAAATTTCATGAGAAATGGTCTCAGTGGAAGGGTGGCTGTCAGGAAGCAACTCTTAAGGAAGGGGAACAAGATGAAAAGGCTGAGGTATCCCAAATTACTCAAGAACTGGACTGAAAAATCAGTGACAACAGGTCTGATGCAGTGATGAATCCAAATTTGAAAATTGTGGTTCAAATTGTCATCAGTATGTAGCGAGGAGCTCAGGGAAGATGTGCAACAGAGTGTCTACAAATGTCTGTAAAACACAGTGGGCTCGTCAAAGTGTCCTGGTTTTGGGGCTGGATTTCAGCCAGCTGTGTTGGGAATCTTGTCAAAATGGAATTGTGATTCTGATCCACCATGGAATACCATATGGAAAGCAACTGATTGGCCATGGTTTCATTTTTTAGCTTGATAATAATCCCAAACACTTCCAGTGCAGTAAAAGCGTATCTAGATACGCACAGTGGAACCCCATCAGCCATGGACTGGCCACCCCAGAACCCAGATCGCAACATTATTGAAGCAGTGTGAGATCATCCTGATAGAGAACAGAAAAAAAGCAGCAAACATCCAAAGAGCTTTGAATGTCCTCCAAGAAGCCTGTAGAACTATTCCTGAAGACTACTTAAAGAAACGGCAAGAGAGTTTAGGTTGTGTTGAAGAATAAAGACGACCATACTAAGTATTGTCTTTCAGACTCATCAGAATGGTACCAACTCAGTTTTTGCCCTCCATACTCCATTTCGATCTATTTTCTAACATCTTTCAGTAAATCACTGCACCTATTTCAGATTTAAAATATAAGTAAATGAAGGGTGGCTTAAAACTTTTGCACAGTATTGCAAATTAATAAATTAAGGTGTGGCAGTTAAGTGTATAATCACACACTACCCAAGAGTTTCGTTTCAAATACAATTAAGGAACTAATGAAACTGTGTGAGCTCATTGTGTAAGCAAAGAGTACCCACAGATGACTACTTTTCCAGCCTTGAGGTCATCCTGCAAGATAATGAGCTGTGGCATTACAACGTCCCACTGTGGGAACACACAGCCCCAGTCCAGGGACTCGACTGCTGCAATGGAGGGTGACCGGGACTGCGCCGCTGTGTGCTCCACCCTCATCCGCCTCAACAGCAGAATTTCTCAAGAGGCAGAGGAGTGATTTAGTTCATCTCATCAAAGACAATCCATGCTGTACATGTCTTGTGTAAGAAAGGGTATGACTGCGATCTGAAGAGAAAGTGAGTCACAGTGGATTATTGTTGCCTTTTCAATAATCCTCGCCGTCGTCATGGAAACTGCAGAGATGATAAAAAGTGTTAAATGATGCCATGAGCTGAAAGTGACAAAACGAATGCATCACTGCAGTTCAGATCAAATTTATTCAAAGGGGCTAACTTTAGTCCAGGAAGGATTTTCTATCATGTCACTCAGACTGCTCTAAACAACAGTTACACTGTTGCTCTCTTTAATGAAACAGCAACTCAGGGCCCATTTTTGAGGCCACCTGAAGTTCAGCCATGCTTATTAGCTGCTGTTACCAGTGAGAAAAGTAAATGAAGGTGTGAAAAGAGCTGCAAAAAAGGAAGAGATCAGGGGTTTAAAAACAAACTCCTTCTGGTTGTAATGCCTATTTTAAAACAGACAGTTTGAATGTGTGACACGGAGATGAGCACAGAGAAGGTAAATGCCTCAGTTTCTTTGTCTCGCTTTGTTTTCGGTTGCGACGGCATCAAGCCATTGTGACAATGAGAAAAACAACGAACAGAGTTAAAGTTCTTTACTCCCCTCCTCTAATTCCTGGTTTCACTTCCTGTTATTCTGTCTCTCTTGTGAGCCTCTTCCTGTCACCTAATGCTGAGAGACAGCACCAAAATATGGGAAAAGGATTGAGGGGGTCAGTAAGAAACATTTTTTTTGTGCGTCTGCACATTTTAAAAATTCAGCATGAGTAACTAAAAACAATATATACAGCAAGCCATGATTTTATCAGCTGCAAGCTGGCCAATATGATTCCTATCAAATTAAAAGCATGTCCTTAGCTATTACCCATATAGCTTTAAAAAACTCAACTAATCGGAGGTGTGGGCACAATAACTTGACGAGGGGGAAATTGTTTTACATATCAAGTGACTGCTTACTCATACTCATTCCAGATAGGCCAGTAGGCGTGTTCACAGATACATTTCAGTGCCTCTGGTGTGTGCGCTCTGCCAGGACAGCGCTAAGGGCTGAGTCATGTTGGTCTAACGTCAAGACACAGAGCCCATGAATAGGCATAGTTGGCCATGAGGGACAGAACAAATGATGCGGTGGCAAGGTTAAAAATCCCCTGACCGCGTGAGGCCCTTCAGTTAACTCCAGCTGGCCAGGGTTCACGCAGCGCCGCATCCAGTAGCCAAATGGCAGTCTATGTCTGTGCAGCCCAAAAACAGGCTCGGAGGTGCACACAAGTGCTGATAAGGCACAGCTGCATGACTTGGCTGAGACGTGCATTGGTAGATTGAGAGGTGTGAAGCTGTGAGTGCGATGCTTAAGGTAGAGAATGTGAACAATGACTGGAATCTAAAGTGGTCTTTGGGTGGAGGTGAGGTCCTGAATAATTGGGAGTCTGATTTAGAAAAGATAGGTGCTGCATTAAAGAGACTGGAAACCTGCAGTTGCTCTTTTATTAAAATAGAAAACATAAATAAAATGCCTATATAGATATTTACATTGATATCATTCAATTTTTATCTGAACTGACGTTCAGCCTTTTATGTTTTCTTAAATAGATTTTTAAAAAGTCCACCTCTTTTGTCTGTCTCAAAAGCAGTGGTGAACAATCCAGTGTCACTCATCAACAAGGAAGTTGATGAGAGCAGTCCTGGGAGACAAGATGGCTCTCTTTATGCTGCGTTCGCTCAGAAACTTCTGTCCGACGGGGCTCTCCAGAACCAGCTGCTGTACCCGACTGGTATCTTTGGACACCTGCACAGGGACGGTCACCATGCCACAGGACTTGTTGTTTATCTAAGAGTAAGAAACAGAAGGCGACAGATGAGAGAAGTTACTGAAAGGTTTTTTCCATTCAGTTATTTTGAAAAACAAAAGTTTTGCCATTGAAAGTTGTATTATAAACTGGCACAAAACTCCTAAAATAGCAGACTCCACCTTTTCCCTCTACATATACAGTGCATCCTTTAAAACACATAGTTAGTGGTACGCATGGTAAGGACACTCGGTCTTGTATGTTTGGAAGCAAATGTATGTGTGCACACGCTGAACATGATGCTGCTTTTAGAGGTGGTTGTAAATTAAGGGTGTGCACGCTTGTGTGTGCGTGTGCTCGGGATTGGCCTCCATTCTGGGACAAACCCGAGTACGTGATTAGAGGACTGAGAGTGAGGAAAGCCACAACAGAGCGCTCAGTCTAAGGGAAAACCACCACCATCATCATCATCACTGAGCAATGGAAGCTCAAATATATATACAGTGCGTGTGACTCAGAGATGTGTAAAAGAGTATTATTTTCACTAAGACACGGAAAATACATATGGAGTATTGTGAGAACAGAACTGGGCACACCCACCCGCACTCAGACATGTGCTGGTGGGTTTACTGGAGACCCGTCCTAACCATAAACACTACTTCTTCTTGCTAAGGTAACCCTTACCTAACTGAGTATTTACACAGAAATGTGCTGATTTCCCAAAATGTCACTGCAATGAGATTTAGATCTCTGTAGTGGGAATAGAATAAGTGGACACACCCATTTCTGTCTCGTGTTTCTCGTCTCTTTTTCCACGTAAAACTCAAGTGAAAGAGCAGCGCTGTTATTCAGCGTAGTGTTTGTTGAAATCACAGGTGTGTGTGCGTGTGAGAAGGGATTAGCAGGTTTTCTCAGGGGGATACTACCTCCTAAAAGAGAAAATAGTCACATTACAGCAGTTGGAGCTTTTATCTATTAGCCTAGTGGATATCCAGGGCAGAACGAAGAATAGCACTCTGATACAAATGGATTTTCTTTAAAAAAACAAAACAAAAAAAAAAAAAAACCACTATCACAGCTGGATACATCCTCTGATTGTCTTTGCATGCTGAAAAACACCGATACTTGAATTCCCGATGATGATGTACTCAGCTTAGAACCAGTCACAGGCTTCATTTTGGCTAACAGGCGTTTTTTTTGTTGGTTTTTTTGTAAAGAAAGTACACGAGTGAGTGAGTGACAGCAAGGCAGGAACTCTGTTCTTAACTTCTAATTACTGACCAACTTGTCTTTTTAACTTTAAGCACAGTGTCCGACATGCTGACGCATAAACACACAGGTACGCACGAACTTGTAAAGACATCTATCTGCGCGTGCACATGCACACAG
Source organism: Simochromis diagramma (assembly GCF_900408965.1). NCBI lineage: Eukaryota > Metazoa > Chordata > Actinopteri > Cichliformes > Cichlidae > Simochromis > Simochromis diagramma. Next base: position 3,412,531 of record NW_024387423.1, on the reverse strand, counting down.
AGGCTAATCATAGGCTCTCCTGAAAATTACAGACTATGGAAGTAATCATGGAAGTAAAAGTGGAGAGTTTCAGGAAATGCTAGAGGACGTATGAGAAAAACAGTCTTAATAAAGTTCTGTATATACACTCACTGGCCACTTTGTTAGGTACACCTTGGTAGTACTGGATTGGACCACCAAGGGTGCTCGACTGGATGAGATCTGGTGACTGGTGGCATTTGAGTGCACATTTAAAGGGACAGACATGAGCATCAGCAATACTCAGGTAGGTGTTAAAACATTGGTACTAAGGGACTAATGTGTGCCATTAGAACACCATCACCAGCATTATTTATGGATACATGTGTTTTGTCTTTTTTTAAACACCAAATTCTGAACCTAACATCCAAATATCACAGCAGAAATCAAGACATTTCTCTAATCTTCTGTTGTCCAGTTTGTGTCTCCTCCCAGTGTCAAACTGAGGATTATTCTGCATGTTAGGTAAATGTGTTAACCACCATAATATGGAGTGTTCCCTGATTGTTACTGGTGGTTATTTGAATTCCTGTTGCTATCAGCTCAAAGCAGTCTGGCCATTGTCCCCTGACCTCTGGCATCAACAAGGTATTTTCACCCACAGAACGTTTGCTCAGTGGATAGTTTCGCTTTGTCAGACCATTCTGTATAAACTCCAGAGATAGTTGGGTGGGAAAATCCCAGTAGTTTCTGAAATACTCAGAACAGCCCATCTGACACCAACAATCATTCCATGTTCACTTACACGACCTTTCTTCCCCATTCTGATGCTCAGTTTGAACTTCAGCAGGTTGTCTTCACAATGTTTACATGTACAAGTGCAATGACCAACAAAAGAAAAGGAATTAGGAAATGTAAGCGCTTCATTTAACTTTGACAACCATTTATTTCTGTATTTATTGTTCGGTCACAGAGTCAGAACCTTCAGCAGTGATGCATATTGAGTGAGTTCACGTTTATCTGAACTTACCAGTACAGACAATTCCACAAAGTCAGGGACCTCCAGATACTCTGGGTCCACAGTCGGCCAGGACTGCTGCAGGACATCCCCTTCATGTTGGAGGATGGGGCTGAGGGGGTGTTTCACCTGGCAAAGACCTGGGAAAGACCCAACATGGACAATATTTGCCGACTCTCAGGAAACGTATGTGGAGGTACAAAAGAGTCAGCCAGAAATTTATTCTTTTTTTTTAAAGAAAGAAAAAAGTTATATATACATTTAATTTTTAGTTCTGCGGATGACTTTAATGTTGCTTGTATTTGTTAATGTTTATGCTGAGACAACATCTCGGTAATGGGTCATACAACAACGACGCAGCTATTCTTACAGCGAGCTCCTGTCCTCTGGAGGCCCAAGGGAAGGATGTGAACTTCCTCTATCCTGCACTGTGTGTGTGAAATTACGAAGAAGGGCTCAGAGAGTAAAGTACAGTGCGGCAGAGGTCACACATCTTGTATGTCCTGTTTATAACGCTCTGCATCAGTGATTCTCAGACTGTGGGGGCAAAACATGACGAACACGTACCGGGGAAACTATGCAGTGAAACTCGAGTAAGCTGAATAACTGAGGAATTTTTAAAATTTTTTTAAATGGGGTGGGGGTAGGACAATAAACAAAACGAAGTTTGCTGATGCTATCGTGCTGAACTTCGTTTCACTAAAAAACAACTTAAGCTTCTATAGCTTCTTCTGCTATACGTACATGATGTACATGAGCACACACAAACACAAAACGTGCTCATTGTCACTCATTAAAACCAGCACACACGCTATATGCTTTCCTTTCAGCTGGACTCTGTTTTCTGGTTCTCTCCTCTCTCGGCTGTGTGCAGAAAGCTCGCGCCCGTGCATCCATGAAAAGAAAAGGATGTCCTCCAGGGCAGCACAAGGGCACGCTTCCACACGAGACACAGAAAGTGACGCTAGAGCTTCCTTTCTGTTGTTTAGCTTCTCAGCACTGTTTATTTCAGGTGGAGTGTACTGATCATCACCACTCATCGTTGGGTGTTCACTAGTGTAAATTAGATGTTTAGCAGAGGCCACTTCCTCTTTTACACACCAAAATTATCCTCATTTATAACTATTTAAATATCATCCGACAAGTGGTTAAGTGTAAGAAGTGTGTGTGTCATCATATGACACATTTCCTCTTTACATTAAATATGCACATGAACTTCACCAACCTGCCCAAAGCTCAGAAGCTAAGTGAGGGGCCATGGGTGCTGTCATCATAACCAGGGCAGCCAGAGCTTCCTCAAACTCCACGCTGTGTTGCAACAGCCTGACTGTTGCACTCTAGACACACAAAAGCAGTGGAGAAAATGTGATTTCCAGTGTGTTCAGTTCAAACAATACTTGTACCATATTTGCAGTTAGTTCGCCTCAGTTGAGTCACGCCTCATTTATTCATATTTTGCAAGGAAAATGGGAAATAGGTGCAATGATTTACTGAACCGTGAGAACATTGACGAAAGTACAGTATAGAAGGCAAAAACAGAGTTTGTACAATGAGCTTTAAAGTCAATATTTGGTGTGATCACTTTTATTCTTCAACAGCCTGAACTCTCTTAGGCAGCTTTCTTGTCATTTCTTTAAGTAGTTTTAGGAACAGTTTTCCAGGCATCTTGAAGGACAAACATTAATGCTGTTTGGATGTTCGCTGTCTTTTGTTCTATTCAGTGTCAGGATGATCCCACACTGCTTCAACAATGTTGAGGTCCAGGCTTTGAGGAGGCCAATCTACAACTGATTGATGTTTTTCTATGCAGGTATGCTTTTACTGCACTGGCAGTGTGTTTGAGATCATTGTCATGCTGAAAAAAGAAGCTGCTGCCAATCAAGCACTTTCTTGATGATGGATCAAAATCTGATTCTACTTTGTTTGGACAAGATCTCCATGACCACTGGCTCTCAAACCCCAACAGAGCTTCAACTGTGTTAATGATGACTGTACACACTTGCTGTTGTATCTCTCTCCTGGCTCCTCTGTACATATTAACAACAAAAATTTCACAGTTGGATTCATCACTCCATCAAACATGCTACCACTGATTCTGATGTCACACCTCAGCTATCTGTCCCTGCCTTAAGAATAACCTCTCAGGTCCTTTGTCAGGTCTTTTCTGGATTCCTTTTCCTATTTCTTAAGGACATGACTTTAGATGTTGCTCATCTGATGTATTGATGTATTTATTTATTTTTAGCTAAGTTTTAGGCTAATAGCACTTTAGCACTTGGTGCAAAAATACAATTTTATGCCTGTCAAACTATGTTATCTTAGGCATTTTTCATAGATTCAACAAAAGAACCTGAGACTGGACTAAAAATGAGTGAAAAAGCAGCCAATGTCCAAAGAAAAACCTTGAAAGACCTTCAGAAACCCTGGAGAACCATCGCCTGTGACCACATTAAAAAATTACAAGAGGAAGTCTGGCTCCTTGGAAATAAAATATAATGAAATAGCTGGTGGCTGAAGACTCTTTTGCACATTACTGTCCTTCAAGATATAAGAGAGTGCGCTCACGCTCAGTGTGTTAGTGAGTCCCATTAGGCGAGATATGGCTGCGTTGAACAGGAAGTCCTCTGTGAAGTGAGTCGTCACCTGAAAACACCAACAGAGAAACACGGCACAGTCGGTGAGTAAAAACGACAGTCTGAGGCTTTATGATGCCTTTCTGGATCCTAGACATATGGCTGCTTCCAGATGGGTTGGTGTTGTCACTTATTATTACAGAGTGTGCCTCTGATGAATCACTGGAAAACAATGACAGGTTCAGAAGACGGGCCTCCAGTCTGTTATCGTCATGTGGACCAGCTGAAGCCACAAAGCGAGTCAACATTCCCCTGCTCAGCTTTCATGGAAAAGGGAGCCATTTGGGAGGGTCCACAGGGAGCAGGTTTATCAACGAGGCTTTTGAGGGACAGATCAAAGGACAGCCTCGGCTTTGAGGGCTTAGGGCAAACAGCCTGAGGTCCTTTGAAAGCAATGGCCTTGAGGTGGGAGGCGGGGGGTAGAGAGCGACTATCAAACCTGGCAGCCAGAGAAGGCTATTTATAAAGTGTGAAAGGAGACAGTTTAAAATCAATTTCCAGCGCCTTCTGCTGCTACCCTTTATTCCAGGGGTTTCAGGTTGCGACGGATGTTTAGCGCTGAAATGCCACAACTCAGGACTTTGTACTGCGAGACTGTGTAACGAGTGATATATTATTTGCTGTCATTTGGTGCCTTATAAATGAGAAAAGACTTCTTAACGTGCCTTCCAACTGTAACATTTAACAAAGTGGCAAAAGGCTGAAGGATATTAATTAATACCAGGCATCAACAACTTTAGCACAGATAAGAGGAACAAGCTGAGAGCTAAATTCAAAACGGAGCAAAATGACAGATGCAATATGTTGCCGAAGGACAGTGAATGTTAAATCTCACTGACAACCCGAGATTTGACAACGGGCACATATCTGACCCCTGCTGGTGAGAAGTGCTGCAATATGTCACAGTTTAATGTCACAATGAGACGCTTAAGCCAGGGGTGTCCAACTCCAGGCCTCAAGGGCCGGTGTCCTGCAGGTTATAGACATCACTCTGGGTCAACACATCTGATTCAAATGAATAGTTCATTCCCAGGCCTCTGCAGAACTTCAAGACACGTTGAGGAGGTTATTTAGACATTTAAATCAGCTGTGTTGGATCAAGCACACATCTAAAACCTTCAGGACACCGGCCCTCGAGGCCTGGAGTTGGATTCACTCGTTCTCACTGGAGCTCGTCACACAGACAAATTTGCAGCACTGACTTTTTTCGAAACAAGCTCAATTTTTCGGATCCGAATAAACACACTTGATATATTAGACTGCATTTGGGAATAAATGTGCTCGTAGCTCAAAATGATGATACGGAAATAGTAAAAGAACACCGTTTTACTTCAGACACACAGCTAAACACACAGATGTGATCCTAGCTCTGTCAAAAAGAGCTTAAAGTGCCCAACTGACATCATGAAATATGGACAAAAGCAGCCATTATACAGCTTCAACTCCTGGATCAAACCATTAAAATTCTGCCTTCTGCTGCCTTCTAGTGAGAATTGGATGAACCCAGAATCTCAGTTTCTTCCCTTTCTTGTTTAGAAACATCAGGACCAAATCATCATCACGACACGCTCGGTGTGTAAAGGCCTTTAGGCTGCAGAGCAGTTACCTCTTGAATTGCGTAGTTCTTGTTCTCCCAGATCTTTTTGGCCTCCGCGAGCTCTTTCTTTTTCAGCAGCCTGGGATTGGGGACATCTCCGAGCTGCCGTGCTGCTCTCAGCTTGGTCACCAGCTGCCACAGTCGAGACTGCCATCGCAGAACGCCAGCAAGAGCATCGGCTGGAGTGGGTCAACACACACAGGACACAGGAAAGAGCATGTTTTTACAAGATTTATTTAAGTTCACACATCATGATTAACTTGTCTGTGTAATTTTGCAGACTCTTCTCACTCTTAGCATTCCACAGGATGTCCTGTTCAGGCGGTGCCGCATAGAGGATGTATAGTCGTACTGTGTCCACGCCGTACTGCTGGACCACGTCTTGGGGGTCCAGCCCGTTGTGTTTGGACTTGCTCATCTTCTCCCACGTCACCTCAACGCGACCGCCACTCAGAGCCACTGGCTCCTTATCTGGAAGAAACAGGATGGGGTCAGAGATAGCTGGGATCAATAGACGTCCTACTTTGATAACTAGCAGTATCTCCTGTTTATCTTGTTACCAATCAATAAAACCTTAAATGCTAAGTATAAGAGTGTTTTGGCATCTTCAAAGGATTTTATGTGATTTGGCTTTTCCTGAGAGTGTCTGATTAACCCGTCATTCAACTGGAAAAGTGCGATCTGAAGCGCTTAAATGAAGAAGGCTTCTCGCTAACAACGCTAGAAGGAGGCGGGGAGGCAGTGTTACCACACATTACAGAGAAAAAAAGATCAGTCATTTCTCCGAGCCCCCCTCCTTTCTACTTGTTACAAATGTGTCACATTAACAAACACCCTCCAGCTGCACGCAGCATGTACCTGTGAAGTTTATTTCTTCTCTCTTTAGGTACTGGCCACTGCCTGCAAGCTTAAACGTCTGGCCCTTGATCAGACCCTGGACCAGGAGCTTCCGAAAAGGTTCCCTGTAACACATAAAGAGAGTGTTTCACTTACAAACACTCTCAAAATTCAAATGCACACTAAATAAAAAAAAACCCAAACATACACATAAACCACAGTGTACCCCACCTGTGAGCCACAAGACCCTGATCCTTGCAGAAATGACAGAGGAAGCGAGCATAGTACAAGTGCATAACAGCGTGTTCCTTCCCTCCGATGTACACGTCCACAGGAAGCCAGTGGTCTGCCAAGTGGCGCTCAAAAGGCCTGAAGACGGAGAGGACATTTAAAGAGGTGCTCACTTCATTTATTAGCCTAAAGTAGTATCAAGAGCAATGCTAAACTGAAAAGGAACAATAAGAAGTGTCAGTGAGGAAGGGGACAGGATTTCTGAAGACCTTGAATGATCTCTTCCTTCCTAAAATGAGGTCTGTTGAGTTTCATATAGGAGCTTTTTTGGGCTCTCACAGAGGCTATAAATGATTGTGCAAACATCATCATCTGTCCACACAAACCAATGTTGTGGAAGAAGTCTTTTCAGTAAACACAGAGGCTGCTGGTTTGCTCTATCACGATGTAACTTTTATCTTTTGCTCACTTAACGCCATAATACTGCAGAGTAACCATTTATTTTACCTTTTTTTAATTTTAATTGATTCATTTTATGTTTTCTCGTTCATGTCTTTGTCATTTCGTTATCTGCACTTGAAGCACTTTGATGTTTAAAATCAACGCCAAAAATGAATGAATTAGCAACTCAAAGCTGCAAAATGCCCAATTATAATCCCAGTAGGCATTTTTTCAGATGAGACTAGTTTGTAGTTACGTGCTTTGGTAGACATGCACGCCGTCTTCCTCCAGGGGGCAGGCTTAATCTGACACACGAGAATCCAGAGAGGAAAAGAAGCATCGTGAAGCCTCTTCAGTTTCTTCAGACTCAGAAAAAAGTACCAAAGTAATGCCTGCTTACATTTTGGCTGCCATCACAAGTTAATAGTGAAACTATGACTATTGCTTTCAGATCTTGGCAGGACAGCCGCGTGTAGTCAGCCTGGCTGTCATGATGGAGTATCGGTAATGACGCTTTTTAGGGAAGACTTACATCATTACTCTCCTTCACACGTCTCTGCCTCCAACCCTCCCTCTGTGCCTGATAGCACCTCCAGATAATTGAACCGGGGTGGAGGGGAGTTATGAACTCACAAAGCTGAAAATAATTCGGACTCACTTCTGGCAAGAGGCCAAGGAAGTCTAATACATAACACCCTGTTCCCATTTCCTTCATCGCACTTGCTACTTTAAAACATCACTCGCTTCCCATTTTCGCTCCCAACCCCCCACCCCGCGTGTATACGGCTCAGCAATCCAACTGAAATGCACAAATGGTGTAATTGCTTTTTCTGTTGTGCCGTAATCTGTCCGGCAAAGAAAAGTGATGGAGAGAGCAGTCCCCCTCCCTTTTTAAAGCAGCTTTACGGCTAGGTCAGGGCACTGGGAAATTAATCTCTTTTGTTAAGCTCAGGGTATCACCGCCACCCCAGCAGGTGACGGCCATTGCTCCATAATCTCTATCAGCAAAGAGTGCAACTTTCAGGGAAGTGCGTATGCATATCTGCGTGTACACAACCCAATACAAGTGTTTCAAGCAGGCAAGTGGGAGAGAGAGTGGGTGATCTAACAATGAGCATAATCATAGTTTGAGTATAACTTTCACCAATAGCACTTATAGAGTTTGTATTTACACAGCGATTACACAGCGACCTTTCTTCATATCTAAATAGACAGACATGCTTCTTCTCCTACTGCTGGAGAACCTTTTGCAACTTCCTCTTTTCTCGTTTTCTTTTAAACAAATACGATTGTAATAAAAGGTGAGAAAGAAGGTAAGAAAAAAAGATGCAAGAAAGAAAAGTAAATAAGTCTACATTTGTTGGCCTCATTGAGCCAGAGATGGATGAACAGGAACATATTAAAGCTTCAAGAGGAGGCTGTTTATACCTGTATGCATTGTGAGGGTCTGTGTATCTAAAATAATACCAGGCCGAGTCCACAAATGTGTCCATGGTGTCAGTTTCCCTTCTCGCTGGGCCCTTGCATCTGACAGGAGAGACAAAGAGAGAGTTGGCAAAGGAAGGACTGGGAAAAAAAACAACAAAAAAAACAGGCTGATAAATTAGAAAGTGAACAAATGAATGATGTCTGTTTGTATGCTCAGAGAAAATGGCTCATTATGTGATTAACGTGGGTGTGCGCGCGCATGTGTGTGTGTGTGTAACGCTGCCTGCATCTGGCTGTGGGGGTCATGTCCCCGTGGAGAAGCACAGCTGAAGCCAGCCTGGCACCAGAGCTCTGTTCTTGTGCCCTGACTAACAGGCTGTGCTAACAGGAAAAGAACTGGCAGGACGCACACACGATCATGTGTTTGTGTTGGAAATGCCACCTTGTGCCCCTCTCTATCCAAGCCAAACAGCACTTGGGTATGTGATGCGAATCTGCCAGCAACACTTTCACAGTGCAGGAGAGGACATCGGCAAAGAGGGGGAAGGAGGCGGGGCTTTTGGAGAGTACTTCTGCTTCAGTTTAAAAGCATTTAATGGAACGTTGAAAGCATCTGCCTTTTACTTATAATGAGTCTCAAAAGATTTAAAATCAGTGTCCCAGAAAGACAAACAGAGAAACAGCTCTGAGCTTTGCTACAGTGTGTGCAGCGGAGCTGGTGTCGTCTCCTGGACCTCGTGGGATGCCTCCGTTTCATCTTAAACTCCGTCTACTGCTCGACGCGTTCTGATTCATCTCACAGTCACATTTTTTTAGTCAGACACGCGCACGTAGAGAGGCAAAAACTCCTCGACCACCTACCATACCAGTCTATAATAAGGCTGTGATGATGAGGTAAGAGCTGGAGGTTGCCTAGCAACAAGGCTAAGGTGTAGCACAGTTAATATTTGGAAGTCAGGTGTTATTTCATATGATGAAAACCCAGCAGTATAACAAAACCCAGTCTATCACAAAAGCGCTCAAATGGAAAGAGAAAATTAGTGTGCACAAAGAAAGAAAGAAAGAAAAAGGATGCTCCTCTCCTTCCTCAGACAGGCCAGTATGGACCAATCAGGAGTCAGATTGTGGCTATTTGACGGACAGCTGGTCCCAGACTACTGAGGATGAGATTTGATGACACAAAGGTGCTCTGTCCAGAGATGGGCCTTCTCTAAGCCATGAAAGGAGCCCAACAACAAAAGTTGGTAGCTAAAACAAACCTGTGCTGGAGAGAGTGTGTAAAATGTGCGTGTGTGTTTGGAGGGTGAGCCAGAAAAAGCCAAAAGGCTCTCAAACAGATGCAGCTAAAGGAGGCAGCTGTCCACTCGAAAGCTCTCCACTACAGCAACGTGGCCCCAATCTGCTGTGTGTCCACCTGCTTATATGTTGGTGTTGTGCTAACTAAGCAGTCTCGCCTTTTACCTGCAAACCCACACCTGCACGCACACCTTCTTAAACCAGACTAAATCAAAGCTCAGGGTTCAGTTGGCAGACCAATTTACAGAACTGCAGAGGTTATGAGACAAAGATGAGCACGCAGGAAATGACTTCGTCAAGGACAGACAAAACTGCATTCCTGCCACCCATCTCTCATCGCCCTGCCCGTCTGTGTTCCTCGGAAACTTTAATTGGACATGGTCGACAAGTGACGAGAACAAATTTCAACAGACACTTAACAACGGAGGGGAGATGGGAAGAGAGGAGATAACGGCGTCTTTGCGATTATAGCCATCAATCACTGCTGATGGGGGGGAATTATAGTAGCTTTGTGGAAGTGAGTGAACACAATCTGATGACTTGTGCCATCTGCGACTGAGTGGGCCTTGGTTTTAATCAACATGGTGCCATGGCGGTGATTAGTCTTATTCAGAGAGGAATTCCCATGTCAGCAAGGCGCTCCGGAGACGCCAGTTGAGCAGTCATTCTGCATTCAGCACATTCACTGATGAGCTGCTAAGATGTGTGTGTGTGTGTCCGTGTGTGTGAGTGATTAGGCACTGTGCATAAAAGGTAAATGCATGTATGTCCGTGCTTGTAGGGCATTCGTGTGCATCTCTCGAGACACAGCTGGCTTATATAACACCCATCATCATCATCTCATGCTGCTCGTGTCAGAGATGCCACTGATTACATAACCCCGAATGAACAAAAGTATTAATCATGCAATTTACAGGCTTGCACTCAATGCAAAGTGTTCCTGTAAAGCTGTCAGTGCTCTCAGGCCCGATTGACAGCGATCTCATTTTGTCAGTGTTGTTCTCCTGAGGAAACACAGGAAGGAAAGGCGGCCACAAACGCTAGAACAGGCATGATCATTTCCCCAAAACGCTTATGCTGTGCTAGAAAAGGAATAACACCGTGTATCTCATATACAGTATGACATAGACGGACGTGTGGCTGTGCTGATGCTAATACTAACAGTGCTTCAGGAGATGGTGTTGATCCAGTGATACTTGTGCAAATGGGATCTATGAGATACAGAACTGAACAAAAGGCTTGATTGGAGTGAACATATTCAGGAGTTCCCACACTAATCGGACCGGATTTTTCAAATTGTAGAAAAGAACCAGAGCAGTGACCTCCGAGGCAGTTCCTCGAAGGTCACCAGAGACTTCTATTTTAAATGATTCAACATTATAGCAGACGTAAACATGTTTAATCCTGATGCAAGAATACGATTTTGCTCTATTGCTATTTTTCGTGTTTGTGGGGCCTTGTTCCAGTTAATCTAATACAAAAAAAGACCTCTCAGCCATTCTTTGTGGAGTTTGCGCCTTTTGAAGAATTTTATTTGCAGCTATGCAATAAATAATATGGCTCACTCAATGGTAGCCAACACACTCTTTGGACTCTTGTAAGCAAATGTTAAGGTGCATAAATGACAAAAGCTGCTATAAACAGCTTCCCAAGCTGCATTTTCTGGCTGCAGTGACACTGACACTTTATGGATTATATGTTTGTTCTTAGATAATAAACTGCAGCTGACCAGTATAACAAGTACAGGCTATAGTAGTAATTATATGCACTCATTAAAACTGTTATTGTGTGGGCTATAAAAGCATAACAGAGGGTTCAGCACCTCCTAGCTGCTACTCTTTCCTGTGCATTTTCTACATTAATTTGAATATTAGGAAGGAACGTAAGGCCCTGTGAGCATCACTGCGTGTTATAGACAATTTACAAATACTAATTCTCCATTAGCAGAAGTGACATGACACAAATTCATGTGCCTTTGTTTTAAGGATTTAAGAAAGATGTCACATCCTGTACCTTCTCCTTCCCTCCTTCTTATACACTGCTTATCTATTTGTTTGTAATGGCACGAAAGGTTAATGAGACCCATGAAGTGGGATAAATGAAGTCTACAGTCCTGCTGTGCGTTATACAGGGCTGATAATACTCAGCGTTCTCACCTGGGACATTTGCAGTTGACCCAGTCATGTGCCGCTTCTAGAGGCGACGCCCCTTTTCCTGTAATCGATGGCAGCTTTGGCAGAGTAACTGGTAACTCCTCCTCAGGGACTGCGACCGGACCGCATGACCCACAGTGCACCACAGGGATGGGTGTGCCCCAGTATCGCTGTCTGGATATCAACCAATCTCTGAGCTTGGAGCTGGTTAGGTAGCCTCCAACCTTCTGTTCTTTGGCCTTCTGGGTAATAGAGTTAAAGGCTTGCTCTCTGGTAAGGCCTGAGAACTACGCAACAGATAAAAGAAGAGGGACAAAAGAATGAAAATAGTGTTGTTTGCTTTTTATTAAAGAATGATTAGTATTAGTGCTGACCTCCTCAGAGTTGATGAGGGTTTGTGTCCCATCTTCATGAGTTTTCAGCACTGATGCCCAACTCAGATTCAGAGCTCTAGCTACAGACAGATCCTCTTCATTACAGTCCGGGACACCTGTAACATACATGTGCAGCATGAACATGTCAAGAAGGTAAAAACCACTCAACAGACATAAGATGACAGATCCCTGCTTATTTCAATCCTTTTTACTTGTTCATAACGCACCAACCACAGTATCCAGATAGTCATCAAAAGTCTCCTTGTGTGAGATGACCAGGGGAACCTCACGGCCAGGTGAACAGGTTGTGAGCGGTGATGTCTGTCAGGGAGTCTGAAGAGCAAAGGGCAGGAGGGGAATGAGAGGCAGCGCTGCTTCCCCTGGCAGCTCATTATCAACAACTGTTCACCACTGAGACTAGTTCAAGGGGAACCCAATTAACAAACAGTCCACTGCAGCTTCTACAACCAAACCTCGACTGTGTTCGAAATTAAATATTTACATTAGCGCAAGGTATCCAACATGCATCCACTCCAGGATATGGAACACATAAAGACAAGTACAATACAAAACTTTAATGATGTGTATAAAAAATATAGTTCTCACTTCTTCAAAGAAAAGCTAGTAATCATACAAGAACATATTAAAGTGTGTAAAAAATATGAAGTTCTGATAACACAGAGGGCATAGAGTAGCGAGACACCATGTACTAAAATGATAAATCATTTTTCTTAAAGGAAACCAACTAATTCATCCAGCTTTTCTTAAACATCTTCTTTTCTCCAGTTCGAAAACAGCCTGAGCACAAGCTGGTTGCGAATGTGGAGAGATGCCAACCTCTGCCTGGCTGAAAGGCTTCCTGCAGAGCGGAGCGCACTGAGCTACTGCCGTGCAGCAGTCTGTGGGAGGGCAGGATGGCCAGGTAAGCAGCTCCGTACACCGTCTCCGGGGAGGAGCTGTAGGCTGACAGGGTCTCTCCTGTTTCCTTCCCATTCACCTGGAAAATAAGAGAGGAGGCATGTGGGAAACTGTCACATCCACAGCGGCACAGAGGTCAAATAAACAGCGAGGACCTGCTGGCTTTCTATTCCATATTTCTGTAAGATGGCAAATTAAAACTAGAACAATGCAACTGTTAGCATTTTTATGATTTTTATAACATATACACACATATATATACACAAATTTTGAATCACAGCTTATAAAACTTGACCACAGTGACTCAGACATATAAAACACCTTCAGGGCTTACTGGGCTCTTTTAGCTACAATAAACATCCTGAGATCACTTTTAGATGGCGCACAGTTATTTAAGGATATTCTAATTAACAATTAGTACCCATCATGCTAAAATCATACTGATAGGAGATAATTGCAATTAACAGCAGCATTTTACAAACTCTAGTTTTTACTTTAATTTTACATTCCTTCATAACAACCCTTTCCAATTATTATCCAACCCTCTTTCCTCTATAAATATAAAAATACTACAAAATATCACAATTAAAGAACCGACTTGAGTGATTTTTATTTTTAAGGAAAACTGCTTTAATAATGGCAGTAATTGGGTTCTCAGTTGGCTTTTTGATGTCTCTCAGTTTGAGACAACAGGCTTGTGAAGAAGTCTAAATACGACTTTCAGCAGCAAGTAATCTGCGACATCATCTGTTTGGGTAAATTGCTACTTGTAGCAGATGCAGTGAAAGCAAATAATAAGTGTTTTGGTACATGATTTTAATAGAAACAGATAAAAAGAGAGCTGTCAAAGAAACTCAAAGCAAGCAATCAGTGCTCGGGGTGAAAGAGATGAAAAACAGAAGCACAGAAGAGGGAGCACTTGCTGGGAAAGTGCTGAGAGACTGAAAGAAAACAAGAAAAGTGAAGAGGAGAGAGAAAGGAGTCGAGATCCACCTTCAGTTTGAAGTCGAAGTAGCATCCGGTGCACTCTCCAATCCAGTTTGCCTGCATGGCTTTGACCCCGTACCACTCTGGAAGGTCCTGCAGGGCGTCCAGGAGGGGCTGAAAGAGATAAAGCCACAAGTTTACTACTTTGTACAAGTTTGGAAGGAGCTAATTTTCCACTTCACTGTGGAAAAAGAGATATTCCTATTAGTATGTGGCTGTCTAGGATAATGCAATTGACTCCAATTCCGTGTGGCCTCTTTCAAAGCGCAGCCAATTTATTTTGACAAAGCAGCAGAGCCGACCAGGTCACATTATGCAGACAAAAAGGGATTCTCAAAAATTGTGACCTCTGCTCGCCCTCTTTCCTGGATATCGCAAAGCAATCGCCTATATAATGTGCACACTACCTCACACACCCCCACCTCACATACACACCCATAAGCCCCTACACACCCAGACACACAACAACATTTATACTGCATGATTAAAGGAAGCTATGCATATCAACGAGGCTCAAGCCAAAAAGCCACAGCTGGTCTGAGGCCAGAGATGTTATAATTCTCAATTTCCTTTTCAGTCTGTCAGCATCTATTACCCACAAACCACCCCTCCACCCCATCGTGGTGCAGTTCAGCATGCAGTACCTCATCACAGAGTTATCAATACAAACATAAACACTGGCCATAGTCATCGCTAGCATGAGTGCAGCTCGTCAGTTATGGATTCCCTTCAGAGCGAGAGGGGAAAAAAAGGGGCATAAATCCCGAAGAACGTGTGTCAGCGTGACTGAGAGGCTGCTGGAAGGAGAAACAGCAAAACAAAGATGAAGAAAAAAAGCTACGAGTGAGAATCGGGCACGGCTTTAAAGTGAAAGGCAGTAAGTGGTTTTCTCACAAAAGCCAGAAAAAACATTAACAGCAAGGACATGAGTCCCTGGCAACAAAGAAAAGCTCGAGCATGAAATAAGAGTAACCAAGGACTGTGTGTGCATGTGTGAGTGAGACATGTCAAGTACACTTCTGAGAAATATATTAACACAGTGAGGAAACGCACAAACAGCTGCACTCTGGAAGTGGGTTCAGTTGTCGGGTGTTAATTTACTTGGAGGAAATCAAACATTTCTGGAAGCTATTTGAACAATACTGCATGTGAGCGGCGCACTGAGCTCTCGCTTTTTGTGAATCATTTAGATGTCAGTCGTGGTGTAATAGGCAGGCAGCATTTGTCTGAGTGCAACAAGTGTGATTATGCATGAAATTGAAAACTCCTGCTCCTGCCATGTGATCATTTAGCATCCTGCACGCTCCACATGGGAAGAAAAAAAAAGGATCCATCTTAGTAATAATACACAGTCGTTGCACAATGTGGAATAACTTGACAGCTAAACTGAATAAATATTGCCTGAAGTTAATGTTGTCTAACAGACTCGAACACGTTTAGAGGCGAGCGGACAGAAATAAAAAAAAAAAAGGAAATCACAGTCCAATTACATCGCTTTTTATTTGTCACGCTCTGGTTTGACACGGTCCGCCTTTCCCTCCATCTGTCTCTCTCACTTCTCTCCCTTAACACCTTCCTCTTCCTTCCTTCCCACTTCTCTGCTCTTCAGAGAAAATTAGAAATGCAGGAACACATTGTCACAGTAGGCTGCTTCCACCTCCGCTCAAACCTCTGACACGGACACGCACGGGCGACTTCGGCGCCGCGGCTGAACCTGAGCGACAGCCGACTGCGGACGAAATTATTTTTTTAATCAAAGTGACAAAGCAGCGAATAAAACCCTCAAACGGACGCGCTGGTGCTCTCGCAAGTTTGGGGTTTGTTTTATTGGAAATTACATGTGTTTTGCATCATTTCCAATGTTTTTCTTTTTTACATTTATTTCACACCTCCCAGGCACTGGTTTCAATTTTATCTCAGTATGAAATGAAACCCCACTCACAAAAACTTGCTTATGCTTTCTTTTATATTGTGATGGAAACAAGAAGAGCTGAAATAATCAGGCAGTGACTGAACCCATAATTTGAATGCAGAGATGTCAAACTTTGCTAGGCAAATGTGAGGATTTACTGCTTTGATGTTCTGTATCTCTGACTATGTTTAAAGTTTTGGATGGCTTTGAAGCTGAATTATTTTGTTGGTATTGCAATTTTTGGGGGATTTTCTGCACATTTGGACACCAAAAAAGATGCCCCACAAAATTAACATCAACTAACATCAACTAAACATGAATGTAATCCCTCATTGCAGCTCTAGAAACAAAAAAAAAGTTATTAAAAACATTTCTACCCAATTTTTCTCAACTCAGCAAACAAACTAAGATATATTCAACTTTAAAGTGCTCAAGCACTGAGCACATAAAGCCAAACTTTTCTCTTTTATAGGTACCTGCCTGTACAGTGTATTTCTATGTGCAAGCACATGCACACACATGCATGAGTTCCATGAAAAATGTATGAACCTTCTTTCTGAGGCTGATTCATGTAAGTCCAAAACGGCTAATTTCACCGTGCACCAGCCCTGTTCACCCCTCTGCTTAAAGGTGGAGGCTTCTCATCAGCCAGCCAGGCCACCTGGTGGTATTACTGAGGCTTCTGGTCTCTTTTTCCTTGAAATAGAGATGCCAGGCTATAAATGACGGTCTCCAGGGGTCTGATTGCAGAACCAGAGAAGCAGGACTGCAGCTGCTGCTACTGAAGTGTCAGCCATGATTGTTATCAGAGGGCTCCGCAGCTCATTTTTGCCCACATGAAGTTTCTGGTCAGCCATTCAGATGCTGCTTGTCACACACATACTGGGCTCTTGTTCTCTAGCACTGCCTCTCACACACACGCGCTACAGTCATACCTTGGCATAGTTTGTAGTCTTGATGAACCATTGTGTGAGTAGCTTCTGCTCCACCAGAGCTCCAGACCTCCAGGAGTGCCCATTTTCATCCACCTGTTCATCAGCCAGCACCGTCTGATCAACAGGGTCCCAGTTCACCACAGCCTTGGATAACACACATGCACGCACACAGCACACAACCAAACGGCACACATGAGCTCACAAATTGAAAAGCACAGCTTATTTAAAAGCATATTTTAAGGCCACTGCATTTTATTACACAAAATGAAAAATGTTTTTTCCAGCCTGTCTACCATTTAATCCAGTCAAAGAGAAAACTCTGAGCTGCTTCAATCATTACTGTACCAGTCAGGGATCTGAAACCTGCGCAAGTCATATTATTCATTTAAAAGAAATCCAGGATAAACCAGAGCGCAAATACGATTAATACCTCTTTTTGGTATGCCAGTCCCGCTTCAAAGAGCTTGATAAATAGATACTGCGTCCACCTGTAGTAGTCTGGGAGGCAAGTGGTCACTTCCTGTCAGGAAAGTGAGAATCAGACTCAAAAGGGAGCAAAATGGGCCTGAAAGCTGCCAAAACTCTGTCTGATGCTCAGCTCATCATCACGTGTTGCTTACCCGGTCCCAGTTGAAGCAAAGCCCGAGAGTGTCCAGCTGCTCCCGCATAGACTGTATGTTACTGAAGCAAGAGGAACGGCAATAGAGTTAGAATATACTGCACTCATGGGCCACTTTGTTAGGTACACCTTTTCAGCTGCTCAACACAAATATTTAATCAGCTAAACTGATCAGCAACAGCAACAGAGGACTGCATCCAGTGCCACTCTGTCAGCTGTGAACAGGGAACTGAGGTTACAGATGGCATATGCTCACCATAGTCTGTCTCCATGGTCTGTTAAGTCCTAATTTCTGCTGCTTTAGATGGTAGGGTCAGCATTTGGTACAAACAACATGAAAGCATGGATCTGTTCTGCCTTCCAACAAAGCTTCAGGTTTCTGGTGGTGTAATGCTGTGGAAGAGTTTTTTCTTTGGGCATACTTTAGGACCTTTAATATCAGTCGAGCATCATTTATGACAACAGTGCACCCATCGTCTAATAGCTTCTTCTTGCAGGATATCAGGCCATATCACAAAACCTCCACCACCACAAACTGGTTTCTTGAACATGACAATAGCCCTCATTTAGCAAAATTACCTTTGGAGTTATGAAACATGCACACCAGCCTATTTTGTTCTTACCACTATGCATACGTTACTAAATCATTCTGAACCAACAGGTTTGTGCTGCCTGCATATAATCTGCATACTGCCATGCCTCCATTTTCTCTATAAGAAGACAGGTTTACCTCCAGGTGAAGCAGAGAGAGCGGTGACGTGTTGCAAAAGAGACGTCTGGACAACTAAGGCAAAAAATTAGGCGAAAATCTGACTGATGAAACCGAAACAATTGTTTTCAAAGAGGAAGCTGGAAAAAGGCAAACGTTTCCAAAGTGTTTCTGTGAGCACTGTTTAAAAAACACATAATAATAAAAAGCGATGCTCTGGCTGAAATAACGGAGGTTCTGAATATCTTTTGGACAAAAAATTGGTATAAAAAAAAAAAAGACTTAAAGGAAAAAGAAGAAACCGGAGCATGTAATCTGTCAGCTCGAGATGAGAAACTCACGGCATCGGTGGGATGTCTGAGTGATGACATCCAGCAACAACAGAAGTCATTTTAAATTAAAGATAAGAAATATAAAAATACAAAATATGTTTGAATTAAACGGTTAAAGGTATAACTTTCCATTTAGTATTTTGTTTACTTAAATGCAATTTTAGAATTTAATTGTAATTCGGAGCATTTTATGGCTTATTGTGTATTTGACAACTATAAATGATGACTAAATGGCAATGCCAGTATTCATTTTAAAGAACTGTTTGAATTCCCTTAGACAGCCATTCATTTGTTTGCAGGCACGGTCTACATTTGTAAGTCAAGACAGGGTCTAACCTAGCACCACAAAAGTGGGCCAATTCCAGTTAGTATATAAAAACAACACACACTGAGATGTAATAGTTCAAATACCTTTTAGTCCAGTCTTCTGGGTCCAGCCCCCTCTCTATGGCTGCATTCTCAGCTGGAAGTCCAAAGGCATCCCAGCCCATTGGATTTAAGACCTGCAGACACAATCAGGGAACTCGTTATTTTCATTAGCCTTCTGGAAAAATGTGAAAGCCATTCGATATTCCTTTTTTATGACTTTTTATAGAGTAGGAGCTGAATTAACCAAAAAATGGCTTCTCTGAAACGATATGAAATCTGTTTAAATATTGGTCAAAAGTGTCACTGAAGGATTCAGACTTAACATCACACTTAGACCAAGAGGAGAAAGTTTCCCAGGTGAAAGGAGGAAAATGAAAATAGCCCTGTGGTGTCAACGTGCATCATTCACATAATTAACTGACAGCACCTCTGATCAGCATGCTGTTCACATTACAGCAGGATTTATGCAATCAGTAACTATTAAACCAAAAAAACAAGTCAGTCTAGCAGGGAACGAGGGTCCTCTGCACGCATCAACTTTATGGTGATGTGTAAATCCCTGCTGGGAGCTTACACACTGGGATGAAAGCACACAGACTAAGAGCCGATGTTTTACTAAAATGTAAAAGAAACTGGTTTAACCTTAGAAAGAAGGGTCAGCATGCTTACATTATTACCCTGAACTTGTTGTAAATATACTGTCACTTTCTATACACATCCTCTCTGAACGCACGGCTCCCCCAGGCAAACACTCGAGGCGACATCTTTTTGGGTCCTCGATGGTGTTTTTCTGCTTACTGGGCGAGACGAAATGAGAGCACAGGAGTGGAAGGCGTGAGTAAAGTAGAGGAGAGGCAGAGCGACGAGGACTCGAGAGCTGGAGAGCATCGCTGAACGGACCCTAACTGGTCTGATGTTTCAGACGAATTGGTATCCTTGGTAACTGCAGGGGCCTCATTTGTAAAGCCGAGTGCTGGATGGTATCAGGCTAAGAGAGCTCAGGAGGAATACAGCCACACTGTGAGTAAAGCAGCCACGATGTGAACTGCAAGCGGAAAAATGTTAGGACAGATGTGCTACTACACTCTCGATCCAGCGTAAATACTTCACTGGTAATAGCTCCACTTACCCTTGTGACCACAGAAAGTGTGAAGCTACCCCGACTGAGAATCTGTGGCCATGAAATCAGCACATTGACAAGAGATTGTGGTAGACGGACAAGAGAGTCACTGAAGTCACTGTAATGCAAAGTCAGAGCCAATCAGGGCAGGGCACCATGGGATGAAAGCAGAGGAGAAGAGCTGGGAGACTGATGTTGTTGATATGATGCTACATGCAAGTGTCCACCCACACAGCTCCAGACAAACTCCACTCCATCTGACACTTTGAAATGCAACTTGATAAACGTTTCCTCGTTACACTAGCCCATTCAAAGGTTAACTACTCCTTTACCAACCCTTACACATCAGTGTATGTGTAGAGGCAGACCAGCCCTATTAGTCTTTTTAAATAGCTTATTTTTGGGTAGTTCAGCCTTTATATTGGACAGGACAGCAGGGCAGAAGAAAAGGTGGTGCAGGAGGATCGTCACACAGGAAATGACCCGGGTTCCTGCAGTAACCTTTTGGTACATCTGTCGCCTGCTCAACACAGTGAGCTATACTGGCGCCCGTCTTTAGCATTTTTATTCCTTTTCATTCTCTAAATGTGGTGAAAATGTACCAATACACACGTGTGTTTGATAAATTTGAACCTACCACCAGCTAATATTTATAAGCATGAAACGAAAAAGCCTGAAAAGCCTGAAGATTTGCTCTGACAGCTGAATAATGAAAAAGCTGATATTGATGTCTGTGTACCATCAGTGCCCATTAGATGCATCTCTGTCAAACTAAAAGCAATCCTTCTTTTAAGCAAACTAATAGTTTTGTTACCGTCTTGAAACTAAATTAATTCTAGCTTATGTCAGGAAATGATTTGTTTTAATCAGCAGCGTCATCATTCCGACTGTCGATACATATCCATCAGTCTCAATGAGTCTCTTTGTCAATAAGCACAACTCCACAGGACTCAACTCCACAGGCTGCCAGCCGGTCGTATTCTGGTTATAATCCAATAGAACATGAAGGTTACTGAGTGCAAATGTAATAGTTAACAGTGAATTTTTGTAAACCAAAAAACCCACCAGAAAGTAACGGTTTTTTGAACAAAAGAGAGAAGAAAACACTTGGTGATCACGTAGACTCAGGGTCTCGTCTCAGCCGAAATTGTCTGCTCTGAAAAATCAACTTTCCTTTTGTTGAATTCTGTGTGAAGAAGCTCAAGTGACGTGTGGCTGGATTTAAATGTCGGCAGGCCACGATTTTGACACGTGGTATAGACTGTAAAAATGATTATTTTTCCTAAGCAAGAAACAAGCGTTGTTGTTTTCACATATATGGTTACACCCAGCAGCAGTGCCCATGATATCTATCTAAACTGAAAACGGTACTCAGTCATGGTTTGAATAATTAGGACCATTTGTCACGCTTATATGTTTTGCATCAAACTCATTTTAATATCTACGGAAGAGGGTTAGGGTCACCGAAAGGGGGAAAAAAAAAAGAAAAAGAAAAAGAAAAGGTGGGCACATCTTTTTTCCTTTTCCAGAATTCTGACTTTAGTCTCAAAATTCTAAATTTTTGCTTAGAAATCTGAGATTTTAATTCTGACTTTAATCTCAGAATTCTGACTTTTTTTTCCTAGAATTCTCAGATTATATTCAGAATTCTGAGAATTTTTTTTTTACTCAGAATTCTGACTATAATCTGAGAATTCTAAGATTAAAGTCAGAATTCTGAGAAAAAAAGTCAGAATTTTGAGATTAAAGTTAGAATTCTGATTTTAATCTCAGAATCTCCAACTTTTTCTCAGAATTCTGAGAAAAAATAAGTGTAAAAAAAACAAACAAAAACAAAAATAAGTGTAAAAAAAAAAAACCACACTTGAAGTTTCAGGAACGACTTTAATTTTTACTGTTTACTGTGATTATTAGCACGAGCTTTGTACTTACAATAAATGTTAAAAGTTAACATCTTTTTTTGTTTTGATTACCTCATATTTTGATATTTATAAAGAACTAAATTAGGTCTAGGTTAAAACTTTCTCTAATTTAGTATGTGACACATGAAAGAACTCCCATTACACATAACCGTTTACAGGAGAGTGAGTACCTTTCTCAGTTAACTAGTGAATAGGGTAGACTGAGTGCATACAGCAGAACAAACTCAACTTTCTGACCGATGCTGAGAGAAACAAAGTAGTTATCAGTGATGTGACACCAGGTTTCTGTTCAGAGAGAAACCAGCCAGAGGAAGACGGGCAGGTGAAACAAAAATAACACTGCATCTCGTGTAAAGACGGCACCTGGACCAGAAAACACGGAGGAAGAGAGAAACTTGTCACACACCCACCTTTCTTCTTGGGTGGATAGATCATGTACAGACAAAGTCTAACCAAAGAACTGAGCAGGAGGTGTTTGTGTCACCGCAGGAGCACGGTCCATGTGACAGACACTGCTCGCGGCTTCATCAGCGGCCGCCGTTTAGTGGAATCAAAGAGAGTGCTGGATATCGATTGCAGCACTAGGAGCTGAAACAGAGTGGAGTCAATAACAGACTAGAGCGCTGGTAATCGAGAGTATGGATTTTACTCTATTTACACCTAATTTTAACCTTACAAGGAGACCTCATAGCGAGGATCCAAATTACCACAGCAGGTATTAAAAACCATAGAAACACCTTATAGGAAAAGCAAAACAGCTGCTTATGGGCCGAATTCATTCCTCACTTTATTGTAAAAAGGATTCAGTGTCAGCCAAGGTTATTAAAGTTAACTAAAAGTAAACTAAAAACTAAAACTAGTCATGAAAGTTAACTACTATAATAAAAACCAGATCTCTGAAATAAGCAGTGCAGCAGAAATAAACGTAGTTTTGTCATGTGTTCATTTGGTCAAATCTGTTATCACAAACTATCCGAAGAGACTTTTGTGGACGTGTGTATTGAGGATTCGGATGTCTACAAGACTGAGTCAGCTGCTTTCAAAATGTCCTGCTGTGCACTGATTTTATTAAATCCTGCCTCTGACATTTGCCACAAATACAGCAATACTGAAAAAAAAAAACTAAACTGAAATTAAACTCTTCAAACTTAGGATTGAAAGAAACTTGAAAGAAAGGCAGACGTCAAATGTGACATGATAGTTGAATGCAAACTATAATGTGATATTCAGAATCCCAGCAGGCAGTAAATTTCAATATTAGCCTTAAAGATGAGTCATTTTACGAAAGTTTGACCTTATTTGACCTCGAAGAAGACGTCAGAGGTTTAAAGTACAGTGATGTTTATAATGCCTATATATCATTCACCATATACTGTCTTTACACACAACAGCAGTAAGAAAGACCGTTTTAAACAGCCCTATATAGGATTATTATCACTATGACCTTCAGCATAATCTATTGACCTTGAAGTAGAGGTCAGAGGTCAAACATGAGACAATATTTTAAATCTTTATATTTGTAAGAATCATAGCCTCTAATTTATTTCTAATTTTATTGAAAGTTTTTGTCAATTTTTGACCAATAAAGCATTGAGTTGGCCTTAAAGACCTTGGTGCATCTAATCCAAATGTTAATGGCTTGTAACCAAAAGCCCACTCTACAGTTTTTTTTATCAGAATCAATTCAAAACTTTTTGAGGCAGTAAGAGTAACACACACACACACACACACACACACATACACAAACATTACTAAAAACATTACCTCCTCCTTGATGGGATTAAGTGTAAAATGTTTTCTAATTTCTGTCATGGTGATTGCCCCAAAAACAGTTCACGAGACACTGACACAGGCTGACATTACAGCTGAATCAACACCTGTGAGAAGGTAGGATTCATTACTCTCATTTAGAGTAATAAACTGGCACCTGGGTGTGGCGTTGAAATGAGCATTTAAAAAGCAAAGGGATGTACAATAGAAATCAAAGTACAACAAAGAACAATTTAATTACACGCTCTCACGGCGGTGTAAACGTCGCCCATCTAATTGAAAGAAACAGGTTCCCTGGGGTAGACTTAAGCTTCTAATCACACTCATATTAATGCTCAAGTCAAACTACTGCATAAGCATTACACGTTTATATAGATGGGAAGCTTCACAGTTCGGAGGAAGAGTAAACAGTGAGTCCAGCAGTGTAAACACAGCTGATATTAAAGAACTGTTGAACAGAAATAAACAGAAAAAACAAGTGGGTTACGGATTGGTGCGGGGAGCCTTTTGAAGTGGCTCCAGTGAGAAAGCAGCAATCATACTGTCAATGCAGCGTCATGTTTTGTATCAAAGACGAGTTCAATGAAGGACTGACTCACCATTTTCCCCAATATTACTAAACAACAGCCAAAACACATCCATTACATTTAACTCCTCACAATAACAGCAAGTGTGTGTCTCAAAAAGCACATTTGAGGGCGTCACGTCCTTTGTAAGTTTTTGTTTGTCACAGGGAGAGACGTGCGGTGAGGGGAAGATAGCGCACAATAAGCCGAACTGAGGCGTGCATTAAAAGTTAAAAGCTCAAAGGCAGAACAGGCTCATTCCTACAGGGATGGACACCTGAATGTGCTACTGTCATGGGGTATTCTCAGTGTTTACCTGTTACCTGCTTCTCCTCCTGTATGTATTATTTGTGTGTGAATGGTCCTTTGTTGTAACAATGCTTCTAGACACTAAATCTCACACCAGTACAAAGCTTGTGTATTTCTCCTTTAATGTTGCCACATTCGTAAGCATAATGCATTAGTGAGTTGCACCCATGAAAAACTTAAAAGATCTTCTCTGCCAGTGCCAAACAGCTTATTCTGTTATTGACTCTTGTTTGGTGTCACTTATTGGATATTGGATGATCAGTGTTGGGGAGTAACGGAGTACACGTACCGCCGTTACGTATTTAAAATACAAAATATGAGTAACTGTATTCCGTTACAGTTACCGTTTAAAAAGGTGGTATTCAGAATACAGTTACTTTGTTGAAATGAATGGATTACACGGCAGTATTTTCCCGTTTCATATGTTAGGCTATGCTCTCTCTATTTTTAGTTTCCATGCCGGTGGAAACCCAAACAAAACACGCATAAAGAGGCTCTAATGTCTGTGTCTCAATCTCGTGGTCCATGTCACCTCTACTTGCGGCTCGCATAATGACGTGAAGAAATATTTTAAAAAATTATTCACAAAAATTATTTAATATGAAGGCAATAGGAGAAGTGTTACAGGCATAACTGTAAACAATGTAGCCTCACGGGCAGTGTAGTCCGTGCTGCAGGTTGAATGGACTGCCATACCCGTTATGTGTCTGTGAGTGAGGGAGGGAGAAAAAGGAGCGTGGAAAAGTACGAGCTGTCACCGAGCAAAAACGGGAGATGGAAGCATGTAAATATAATAATAACCACTGCAGGCAAAAAGAGCCAAGTTGTAAGTAAGCTATTAAGACTCGACTGTACACTGTGTTTGCGTTTTCCTCCGAAGCAATAAGTTCTGTTGGAGCAGCCTTTCAACGCCTCTCTCGGTCTCTGACTAGCAAAGTTGACTCAGACAACAAAGTAAAGCTAGTTTTCAGCTACGAGCCCGACACGAACCCCGAAGTATTAGCCAGAGGTCCCTTTACGGTTTTACGCCTTTACGGTTCGGAGCTGCGAACCTGTTTTAGAGGTGAGGAATAGTTTTCTATAGGAGATCGCTGCAAAAAGTGCAGCCTTGAGTAACGTAACGGAATACGTTACAAAATACATTTTGGGGCATGTATTCTGTAATCTGTAGTGGAATACATTTTAAAAGTAACCTTCCCAACACTGAAGATGATTGACGTACACATACAAAGGCACAGCACCCTGGCACCTCCTCCTCCTCATGGTGGTCACCAGCTTGGTCACACACTGGGGTAGGATGGCGTCTTATTCTTCAACTAACATTTGTCACAAGTCGGCCAGTTGTGTTGGTCACTCTGGCACGAACGGCATGCCCAAGCTGATCCCACAAGCGTTCGGTGGGGTTGAATTCAGGACTGGCTGTAGCACAGGAAGTAGGTTGGTGGTTATATCCTTGAGCAAGATACTAACCAAACTGCTCTCAGATGCATCCACTGGAGTTTGAATGTTAGACAGACCTCACAGAAATAGCGCTTTTCACCAAAGATAACGTTCCTCCACATCATCATCCGATCCGATAAACACCATCAATCAACAGTCAATAGCAGAATAAGCGGTTTGTCATTGGCAGAGAAGATCTGGAAGGTTTTTTATGAGCAACACAAATGCATGAATTAGAAATAAACAGCCTTTAGATTTATTGCAAAGAGGCATTGAAACAACAAAGAAATAATAGAGTTTTGTAAGAAAGCAGTTTGAGAGTTTAAACTGAGCAGAAAAGCACTTTATAAGTACCAATCCATTTACATCAAACAGCAGTGTGTCCTGTAATATCACTTATGGAATTTCTGTGTTGGCCATAAAACCCTGTAATTTACTTACAGAGTCAGCAAACTTAAAGCTAAACAGCTCTCGGGACTCTGAAATATGGCACCGCTAAACAACTGCTGCTGTGAGAGCAGAGCATGTTCGGCTTCAATAGGGATGGTACAAGGCAGAAACAAAACAAAATAAAAGAATAAAATAAAAGCTGACATACCTGATGCCCTCTCATTTTTTGGAAATGACCAATGGTGTCACTGATGGTATACACTCGCACATGGCCCATATGCAGTCGCCCTGATGGGTAAGGAAACATAGAGAGGACATAAAACTTCTTCTTGTGGGGACTCTGGAGGAAAAAGAAGAAGAAGAAGAGGCCGTTATAGAATCATGAGACATGAGACAAATGACCATAAAACTGACTTTTAATCCTGAAAGCACACAGCAGAAGAGCCTCTCCATTATCAGTGTGGCCTCTGAATGAATCCCATACAACAGAGACTCCATTAAACTGATGAGAACAGGAATAGCTGCTCATCACATAGCGATCGTGAGCGCCGACTGACTCGGGGTATATTACTGTATAAGGCTCTAACAGAAGCTGATTATAGTGTCCGAATTTAAATGGTGTCAGTGCAGACCGCTGGTGATTTACAGTCTCAATGCTGTTGCCACAGCAACGCAGTAAGTACCAGTTACACCCAGAAAGACGTGATTACAGGAAACGTGAGTCATGAATTTTTCAGTAAATTAATTAGGTCCAGAGTTCTGTGGTAAATGCACTTAATCACTGTGAGCCAGTCCCAGACTGCCACACTGTCAGGCCATTAGGATATATAATCATCCAGAGCTCCGAGTCTGAGATGAGCTGCGAGGGTCAGTGGCAATAATAGATGAGGGCATAATTTAGAAGCATGTACCTATTCATCTAACTGTGCCTCAAATGTATACATGTGGATCTGTTTCAATACAGGATCAGAGGACAGAATTATTAGCTCAGGTGCTAATAAGTATTTCCCAATTGCTGTTAAACAAAACAAGGAATTTTTAACAGAGCTTTTCCAAACGTCAGAGTTTTACTTTGGATGCGTATTTTACTTTGCACACAGAAAAAAAAAATTATGTCACAAAAGCTAATACTACCAGGGTCAAAATTATTAGCCCCACTGATGCTAATAATCAGACACTGGAGTCAGTTTTAGCTGGATAACAGCCTGCAGTTGTTTGTTTCTCACACTCGTTTTCCAATCACAGCCCATTTTTCTCCAGATCTAACGGTCTTCTGGCAGGGACCCTGGGCTTCAGTTCACCCCACAGAGTTTCAGTTTTTCAGGATGTGTCCATGCCAGTCAGTAATGCTCACTTTGGCATTCTGAAGGCTGTTCTTCCAGGAGCGATGAATGTTTGGGTTGCTGTCATACTGGAACACAGCGATGACGCAGACCCAGTTTTGCGCTGACTGCTTGAGGTTTTATTTTAAATTCTTCATGATTCTTTCACCTTGGTGAGATTCAAACTCCCAGACACACTGGAGCTTTCCCACAAAACAATACTCCCACCACCACTTTTCACTGGGGAGTTCTTTAGTTGTTTACCTCCCTCTTCTTTCTCCAAACATGAGCGGTATCTCTGATACAGAGCTCTAGTTTTGTCTCATATGGCCAAAGGACGCACTTGCAATATTTATAATCTTTCCTCAGGTTTTCTTTAGCATACTTTAGTCTGGACTGAAGGTGTCTCTTCTGCAGAAGTGGAGTTTTTCATGGTGTGCAACCTCACAATCCATTCTTGTGCAGGTTTTTGATGATTTTCTTCTTTGAGAATATCATTCCTGCCTTGGTTAAGTCATCCACTTGTGTCTCTGCAGTCGTTCTGGGGTCTTCAGACACATCTCTCACTGGTTTTCTTTCCAGAGTCTTTGAAATCTTTCAGCTCCTACCTCTACCAGGCTTGTTCTGTATTGTGTGGATCCATTTGAATTTCTTGAACTCACTCGTGGGTTAAAAATGTTTTGCTCGGTTAAAGAGGGGAGCTAATTACCACTGTCCTCATTTATAGTACGCACTTGGCCCAAGGTAGACACAGCAGAGGTTTTGTGAAACTCAAATAAAATCAGCAGTTTTTTTAAACACACACATCTGTGTTTTTCTTGCAAGGACAAACAAAACACTTGTTTGTGCTTATGATGTTTAGATTCTACAAAAGACGTCTACTGGTTGGTGCAACCTTGATTTGTGGAGTACAATTATTTCCAACTCATTCAACAGTAATGACCTCTATTTAGGCCATAGAACATCTGAAAGAAGTATTTTTGTTATGTCAAGTATTTACTGAGGATGACTCATGTTTCTCACTCGACATATCAGACATTCATTTCTACTAGCAGTTTACCTCAACACATTTTTACAGCAGCAGCATGTGGGGCAAATGAAATGCCAACCATCTGCTTGTTCCAGCTTCTTATCTAAATAAGGATTTATTGGATTATTATATTAGGATTATATAATAATTAGGATTATTATAGGATTTAGTGCATTTCCATCCATGCATGTTCCAGACTGCCTAACCAGGATTGTGGTGGGACAGGAGCCTATCCCAGTTGACACTGAGCAAGAGACAGACTGCCAGTCTATCTCAGGGCCAATTTAAAAATCACCAATTAGATCAACATGCATACCTCTGAACTGTGAGAGGAAGCTGGAGCACTTGCTGTGTCATATATAAACTGAGTTTTGGGGTTTTTTTTGTAACTGCTGGTTACCAAAAGCAAAACAATCATTCATTTAATCTTGAGCTTATTATTTGATACTTTGAAAGACCCTCTTACCTCCTCCATTGCATCCTTCCGCCACTGCGCCATAATTCGCGGGTGCCACCATCCTTCCACTTTGCGTCTGGTCTCTGTTCGATAGTCCTTCTCCCACACGCCCGTCTCACTGAACAGGGTGCGACTCCTGGGTGAAATTTGGTGCAGAAATGGACTCTGGAGGGCTCCGCTCCTTTGGGCTGCAAACAGGGGATACAGCGCCAGCCTTCTCACGGACACCCGCATGATTGAGTCTGATAAAACAGGAAAACAGCCAGTGGTGGAAATGTTGACATGCTAGTGAAATACTAAAGTTTCTATTTTTCAGTAGAGGTCAGCTTTAACCGAGCTTTCCCCTAACCTTTGGTAAATATATTAAATAGCTTATAAAACACACAACATGAATGCACACACATTAAAATATCTAACTGACAGAAAATGGAAACAGCAGTTTCCATCTTTACATAGAAATGACAATAAAAGGCTCGTGACTCCGCCCACATGAATCAAACACTTTATCTGATATAGATTTTGCTGCTCTCCCTTTCAAAGCTGCCTCTTCGTGCCCCTTCGGCCCTTTCCTACGCTTGGATCGTTTCCTGGAAGTTTCACTCTGACCGGCCAAACTTGTGTAACTGCAGTGTGTGCTGGATCTCCATCGATGTGACCAAATGGTGAGTTTTCAACTTGGATTTTATGTTGACGAAGAAGACAGGAACACAGGAAGCAGGGCCAGTACTGAGTGATGACTGCATTGGTGTGTCAAAATAGAAATATTATCCCTGCACTGTGAGCACATGCTCAGTAGCACACGCATTGATACCCTCAAACACTTCACCTGAGATGGTTCGAGATTTTGCAAAGAATACACTGCACACTCTGAAGGATGTCACTAGTGTCCAGATGATCCAGGGAGCGACCAAAAGAAGAAGAAGATGAAAGAAAATAGTCAGGTGTGGAGCTGTTTTTTTTTTTTCTTCTAAAATTTGAGGAGTGGAATAAGCTAAACTTATTTTTCAAACCCACTAGAGTCTGACATTATTATTCTAAAAGGCTACAGGGCAGATATGCCCTCCATGGTGTAATATTCAATAAGTAACTAAGTATATTTTATTTTATAGCACATTTAAACCCAAAGTGTTTTACAGGTTCCTTAAACACTGACATTACACGCAGTCACAATGTTTACGTGAAATAACCAAATCTTCCGGTCACAGTTCCAAATTCTTGACAGAAAAGGTGCGTCTTCAACTCAGATTTAAACATTTGAATTTGGGTCATTTGGGAGGTCACTGCAGAGTTTTGGTGCAGCAGCAGCAAAGACACGAGGTTCTTTTGAAATAAGCTTTGATGATCAGGAGTTACTAAGGAGCCCAAATTTGCAAGAACCTTTTCTTCACCTTATCACTGTGGGGTATTGTTTGAGGTAAAAAAAATGAATTTAAGACTGTAAAATGACTGAAAAAATATGAAGCAAGTGAAGCGCTGTGAATATTTCCCAGAGGGACTGTAAGTGCATTAGAATAGCCCAGTTTAGATGTAACAAATGCATGCGTAACCCTTCCAGATTAGAAGGATTTAAAAATACTGACGGCAGCCGGTGGTAACCTCAGCCTTTTAGTAGACACATCTACGGTATGAATATCAAAATCCCACTTTGCCTTGTTCTCTTGTTATCGCATTTGTAGTATTTTTTTTTTTTTAAACTTAAACTTGACCTTAAGGTCAAGGTCACTGAGATTCAAACTTGTCCGAAATTTTTAGCATTTAGATACAACGATGTTACTAATTTGAAGTGCCTGTATTGCTTCGTTCTCGAGTTATCTTATTCACAAACGTGGGTGTCCATGTCGCCCGCAGGATGACAACAATACCCCATCAGCCTTTTAGGGCTGAGGGGTTTAAAAAAAAAGGTTTTCAGTCTGGAGATTGTTCTGATAGTTCTGCAGTAGGTTTGAAAAGGGTTTCCCACATCAGTGCATATGACTTCAGATGACTTGAATCTACAGGAATGAGCAGTATTACATTAAAGTCCACTTGTTGCGAACAGACTGAGTGACAGTTTCATCCACTGCGATTAATTTATGGCAGCTCTGATTTTTTTTAAAATTTCTTTTTACCACTGCTGCTTCACAGCCTGTGTCCATCGCTCAACGCCACTCACACAACAGCACGACTGGTTTATTCAGCGCGATGTGATTACAGCTCTGCCTCTCTCTGAATCTAAGGTATCAAACCACCTGCCTGCTCGGATGAAAGAATGTCATTTGCAGTCAGATGACATGAAATGACACACCGATTTCTCGGCTTTAAATCGGCCCTGTACTTTTAGATTATTTCCACTTCATTATAGGAGGTTAAGTGCACCCAGCTACCTCTGGACATCACCTGCATGGAAGTGGCAGCTTCACTCAATTTGTGTAATTACTGGTAGGTCAAAAGGACAAAATACTACATTAAAGAAAATGTCCAGAACAGGATTACTCTATAAAATAAATAAAAAAAAGTTTACCACTCCCACTGCTAACAACTTGAAAGAAGAAAAACAGATTGATTGCAGGCTGTTTCAGAAAGGTTTCCCTTCCTCCTTAATGATCAGAGAGCAGTTAGGCTAAACTTTCTGCTGGCTTAATGTCGGTCAGACAGTCAGCAGTATGTACGAAAACCCATTTAACCTTGATTTGATTTCACCCAGACACAGACGTGTATATACAGACAGTTTCCAAGGTAACCTGAGAGGCTCGTACAGTCAGCACAGTCTTGGCTGCGGAGGACTACTGCTGCTAACCTGACCTGTAAGGAGAATATTTTCACAGCAGTGACGCATCTGGATCTCAGAAGGAGAGACCTTTAAAGCATCAAAGCGGAGGCTGAGATGATCAGCACGCCCCGACATCAGACTGACATCAAGTCAGTTGGGAAAATATAAATTATGACTAAAGCTGAGGAGGGCTCAGAGGAAAAGGTTACTCTGTATTGTAGGATTGCTGATGTTATGAAAACTTGACAGTTAAACAAATCAACATGAGAGAGAAAGTTTCAGATGACCTGATTTTAGCAATAAAAACCACTGCTTTTTTAAAAAAAATTACATCCTAGATTATAAGGAGACAACTGACCAGGATGGACAAATCACTTGGAGAAAGCTGAGCTTTGTCAGCTGTCACTGGTTCTCCTCCACCCACCTGTTTGTGGGACTTTTTTGTCTTCAATATATTCTCTTGAGTATAAGCTAGCATCACAACAGCCAACACTCCTCCCCTCAGGCTGAAGCTGGGAGAGACGAGCACTCAACGCCGTGCGCGTCTCTGACGGTGCGAGTGAGTGGGCTGAGGCGAAAGACTGAGATAATGTTTCTATGGTGACTGGCCTCATCCATTCGGGTGTCTCCTACAAAGAGTAAAACATTGCTTCATCTCAAGCTGATGTCCAAGTCTGTGTGCTGGACTCCAGTACTCAGCAAGGGGTGGGGTGGGGGTGGCTGATTAATTCTTCAAATGAACAGTAACTGTGACAATTTAAAAATATATTTTTAAAGCAGAAAACTAGGATCTGGGGGAAGAGCTGTGCAGTCAGTCATTATGAGAATCTTTTATAAATGCTCAGATAGGACAGGTGTTTCAATATGTCAGAAGTCAAATGCATCTGTTTCTGGTGCCAGAGCTCACATATATTAAGACAATGAGTAAAGGTGCACTTACTTACATTTGCTCAAGAAACGATAATGTTGCCAGTAATCAAATGTATTGGATACATTTATAAGAATATTCTCAAAACACCATCAAAACTGTGTTACCACAGCTTGTCTTTCTGACCACATGCTCCCAAATTTACAACTCCTAACAACTTTTGGCCTCAGTGGATAAAACGATCATATAAATGCAGACGTTAAATTCAGTTCAGCTTGTCTTACACTGTTAACAATGAGGTGTAATAAGCTAATCAGTTATACACGATTTTCCTGCATATTTGTAAGAAGCACCAAGCAAGCAAATCAAGTAAGAGCAAAACCATTTTGGATTCTAAAACCACAAATAGTCCACATCCTGTTACATTGATACAGCATGCGTCACGCCAATTATCGCGTGACTTTGTTACATGCACGTTATAGGGGTTTTGACATGGTTTCTTTTCCGTCTTTATGCTACAGCGGTATTGCGTGTTGTTATTTCTCGTGATAAACCTGACCTGCTGCTTTATCCGCATAGATAAGCGAACACTCCTCTCTTTAATGCGAATTAAACACAATGGAAACACCTTTTTACACCTGCTGTGTGCAAGTTCGTGGAGTCTGTCAGCTGCACACACGCTGAAGGATGAAGGAAAGGAGGGAAAATGTCTTCTGTGAAGCTACTCACCGTTTTATTTCCTACTCCTTTATTTCCGCGCTGTGCTCGCAATAACAGAATACGCCAGTCCGTGTTAAAGAAAACATCCCAACCAGCCTTAAAAACCGTTGTAAACGACCTGTTTTCCTGGCTCACGATTGCACTGTAGGCGCCGCCATATTGGATTTAAATAACCTTTATTAACACCGTGCACAACGACAAAGACAGCCTTTAGCTACATTCCTGACGGATATTGCGATTAACGCCCTGGAATAACTATTTCTAGTACTACTAGTAGTAGTACTAGTACTAGCAGTCGCTATTTTCCAGAGGATAAAATGAAAATTGAGTAAACAAAGGTTGACAATTCCTGTTTTGTGACACATTTTTAAAAAATTTTCTTTCTAGAGAGGGGATTTTTGAAAATCTCACTTTAACACTAGAACATACTGTCAATGGATGTTTAAAAAAAGTTTTACTATGTTTATAGGAACAAAATATGTAATAAATAAATAAAAGGATGTAGTTGTCATTATCCAATCAGTTTTTGTATTGCACTGTAGCCTCTAGACAGATAAACATGTATTCAGCAACTGGCAGGAATGAATCAGATAAAACAAAAAGATAACAACAAAACCTTGGATTTAATGGTAAATACAGTAGATTGCTTACTAATGAAGCAGACTACAGATTATACATATATTTGTCCACCCTAGGTATCCTGATTTTTATTGAGCATTTGTTTGTATCATTATATGTATAATCACTGAACATAATTCAAGGGAGTACTAAATCTTCACACAAAGTCATTCAAAACTTCATTGATATCAGGGTGTCTGTTTAGGAAGAATAAACCATTGTGATTCCAATTTATCTGCTGCGGTCCAAATTAACATGACAACAGCCGCATTGGAGAGGCCACAACAAGGCATGTGAACCTCCATATAAACGTTTGCTGTGTCTCCCAGCACAATCTCAAGAGTTCAGAGATGATACCAGGAGATAGGTCTTTACACGGCAAAAGATGGATTGATGCCTCTCTACAGCAGGTCCAGGTGTCTTCTGGTATCTCAGCTATACTCTTGAGACCACATTACGAGGCACAGCAAACCTTTTTGCAGTGTCACATATGGATGCGCCATCCTGGAGGTGCTGGAATACCTGTGCAACCTGAATGAGATGCAGGTATTATCTCAGGCTAAAACAAAATAAGAGAAAAGTCAGTCAGAGATGGTCTGTGAACAGCCATTGCCTTCTTGTTGCCTTTCTAGCGCACCTGTTGCCACTTTTGCACCAAACCAGGTGAAATGGATCCACAAAGGTTTATTCTTCCCAACTTAACATATCGACGCTGAACTGACATGAGTGTTCTCTTTATACGCTATGCTTGTTACTCTCTGAGATTTCCAATGTTTTCATAAGTATTTTAATAACTGATCTTCAGTGATAAGAGTTTGCATAAAAGCTGACTGAAATTATTCCACGAATCGCCGTGATCAGCTTTACAACTACAGTGTGCTCCGGAGGGACCATCATTATATGCGGCTTCTGAGGGAAGTACACTTTCTTTGATGCCAATTTCCATCTTGAAGTGATTGCTGACTGAGAGTGCACCTCTACTCACTTTCATCTTCATCATGGAGCAAGGTAGGCAAAGAGGAGAAGGCTGAGGAGAAGACAGTGTCTTATCAGTCTTTTTTTTTCCCTATGAGCCCTCCCTGTGGCTCTCACCTTTGATCTGACGTGCAGACAGAAGCAGTGCAGGGGGGAACAAGTCAGAGCCATTGGGGGAAGAAAGAAAGAAGGAGGGAGGACATCATTAGTAAGAGCTAAAGAAAGGTACTTTATCTGACGTCAGCGAGCTAAACCTGGGGCTTTGCTCTGGCTTGCCATCATATATCAAAGTTAAATGGGTGCCTCCGCCCAGGATGTGGCTGCAGTGGATGAATGAGAGGGAAATGGGTTTCTGACAGAGTAAAGATGCTAACTCTCCACATACATTCAAAGATCAGTGTGCAGATACAGACGAAACGTCACTGATGAATGAATGAATCTCACTTCCTCTACTACAGTAGAAGACAGCAGGTGCTGGTGAATGACGCTTTGTGACCAGCTCAAAGTTTCTGGAGAGATCCTGGAATCAAATCCTTCAAATCCGAATGCTCCATTCTTAATAATATTCATCACTACACTGTCCTACATGGCAAAAATGATCAAAGTATTTACAGCATAACCACAAGATGATCACCCTTCAAGTAAGTGCTTCACTGTCTATAAAATCAGTCCAAATTTTTCACCTGCACCAGATCAAAGTGGGAAGTGAATATGAAGGTCAGATACCACAGAGTACAACATACATCATCAGTCAGAGGTCTCCCACACTTTTGGTGTGTGTAATCTGACCAAATTTTGCCTCCCATTCAGTGTTTCTCTTTGAGACGTTGACTTAGACACACACAAAGTTCAGTTTTGAACTTGTTTACTCAGATGCACGCATATGCAAGCAGCAAAGATGGAGAGATGCTCATGACGCATGCAAAAGTGCAACTGTGTTTGTGGACCTCAATGGAGACACTACCTTGGCTTCCATAATAGTAACCCAGGTTTTTAGTATTTGACCACATTCCTCTTTCCATACAAACACATGGCAGACAAAGGAGTCGTAACCAAAGGGAACTTTTTGGATTTTCAATTTGCAGGCCGCCAATTACCCCAGAGGACTTAGATTGTCCCTGTTTTTCATGAACCCTATTTGTTATTAAAGATGCATTCATTACTGTCTGTGGTTGATTCCACTCTTTCTTATTTATTTGACTTAGGTTTGATAAATACAGTGAGCCTTGTGTTCAAAATAATCATGCTCTGTATAGTATTGTAGCGTGTGGTAACATTTTAGTGGACCTGAGGAATGCCCATAGGTTAACACTTTAATTTTAATGTTTGTTGTTGAGCTGTTAAAACATATTTCAGTACCATGTGTATTTTTGTGTGAGTGAAATGTTATTATATATTTAACATGACCCAGCTCTAATCCGGTTACATGCTAGCAGTGATGTGCTCGATGTTACGAGGTCAACGTGGTCATCTCAGTGACACAGCTGTGACAACACCAACCCCACTCACTTCCTGTTCAAACTTTGCAGATGAGTGGTGACGATCCGAAGTTCAGCATCAGAAGTTCAGAAATGAACAGCCAAACAAACCTGATGTGTTCTGGAGAAAAAAGTCACTGAAGAATCATGTGATGTGAAAGTATTTTTCTCAAGGGTGAGAAAACTTGACGAGATGAAAAACATAAAAAGAAAACACCTCTCTAACTGTTTATCATGGGGATGGATCAATCATGTTTTGAAGGGAAAATATCCCATCATCAGATAAGAAGATGGCTCCTACAACAAACTACTGATCTAAACCGTGTGTTTTCAAAGGCTTGTTGATCATCTGGGCTTATTAAGTTTAGCTTTTCAGTAAAATCCACTTGCTTGTAGCTTCCCTCCATCATTTTATCAGACAATTAATCACAGTGCAACAAATGGTCTTGGTTCAGACCCAGCTCTCTCTTTTATGAAAGCCAAGTTTTCCTCATGACAGATGTTCGATTTGTATGTTTCTAAAGTTTACCTTCCTAGAAAACCTCAGAAAACTCCTCCCCAAAATGACTGTGACTTTCCTGTTCCAGCTGAAGTCATAAGCCAAAAAGCTGTGGCTGTGCGGTCCAAATGTAGCTCAGTGCAGTCCACATGTGCAGTTCTCTCTGACCACATTTGACTGACTGCATACACTCAGGGTGAATATGACTACAACAACTCAGTGACAGATCTACCAACCATGGGCCAGATGTCAGACATCAGCACCTGCCATTACCCATGTTACCACTGGGCATGCATTTAGGCCACAGCTGGTCCACACAACACAGTAACAAGACATGAAGCGCAACTATGTTGCTCTGACATCATTGTACAACCCCAGCTCCAAAAAAGTTGGGACCCTGTACAAATTGCAAACAAAAACAGATTGGAATATAAACCCCCATAAACCCATAGTCAACTCACAACAGAACATAGAAAACATATCAACTCATGAAATGTGAAATTCCTAAGAATAAATAAGGCCATTTTGAGCTTGAGGGCAGCAAGATGACTCAAAAAAGTTGGTATAAGGCCATGTTCACCACTGTGTAGCATTCACTTTTCTTTTGACAACAGTCTGTAAACATCTGGAAACTGAGGAGAGCAGCTGCTGAACTTTTGGGAGAGGAATGTTGTCCCATTCTTGTCATCCCTGTGTCTTCTTGTCTGTGTCCTATTTTTCGTTCCATGATTATTTAAAGGTTTTCAGTGGGTGAAAGATCCCGACTGCAGGCAGGCCAGTTCAACACCTTTTCTACTATGAAGCCATGCTGTTGTAACAGGTGCAGTATGCACTTTATTGTTGTCTTTGCTGAAATATGTAAAGTCTTCCCTTGAAAAAGATGTCCATGTGTATGGGAGCATTGATGGTGCCTTTCCAGATGTGCAACCTTCATGGGCACTAATGCACCCCCATATCATCAGCGATGCAGGCTTTTGATCTAAGTGTCAATGATAAAGCTCGATTGTCCCTCTTCTCTTAAGTTTGGAGGATGAGGTGTCCATGTTTTATAAAATTAAATTCAAATTTGGATCTGTCTGACATAGAACAGTGTTAGTTTTACTCTCAGTCCATTTTAAATAAGTTTTGGCTCAGAGAAGATATGTGTGTTTCTGGATTGTGTTCACAATGACTTATTTGCAACGGTAGAGCACACTGTGAGGACACACAGTGGACTGTGTTCACAGACAGTGTTGCTGAGCCCATGCAGTGATTTCCATGGCAGAACCATCCCTGTTTTTAATGCAGTGCAGTCTGAGGACCCAAAGATCAATGATGGTTTTCAGCCTTGAACCACACACACAGAGATTTTGCCATATACTTGGAATCTTTTGAGGACATAATATACTGTAACTTCCCTTCTCCACTTACGCTTCCTTTCTCCTTGTGGTCTCTATCAAATAAAAAGATAAAAAAACAATCACGGAAATGGTTCTTACTTAAAGGTGACTTCATGTTCATGTTGCTGGTTGCTGTTCATGCAGGAGCTGACAGATAAAATGTGTTTACAGGGCATTTAATGAACTCATTAAATGCTGTGAAGACTTCAGCAGGTGAAAATTGTCTGCTCAAAGTCATTTTTAAAGAAATAATGGTCCTCTAACAACAGGATGTGTAAGCAGAAGTGTTAGGTATCATATAACAGGAGCAGATGGAGGCTCAGTGTCCTCAGGGAGAGTCTGACTAAACTAAGCCAGAGTTTTTTTTCTTTTTTGTTTCTTTTTTTCTTAAATCTATAGAGAAACACACACACACACACACACACAAACACACACATGGAATCAGTTCTGTGAAAGTCTCGTCCTTTTTCCAGTGGCCAGCTTTGTCTCAGAGCTCCACTTATTTATATTTCCCCTCTAATTACCATTTTAAAACTTGGATGGCATCCTTCCTCGGTAAAATAAAGTCTTTTCATCAGTAATTTTTTGTTGTATTCAGGGTGTTTTTGTTTCTCAGAGTCTCAGGTACACCCCAGCCTTCTGCTGTTTTTCAAACAAATCACTTTTGAAAGCAACCAATCGTTCTCTTTTTCTTCTCGCATCCACCTTGTTCACACCTTGACAAACAACCCATGGTAATCGCTCCCTCTCCCCTTGCTCTGGAGGACGATTGCGCCTCGCGAGCGGAGAACCAGATGACAAACGACCACGCAGAGTTGCCGGAGCAGCAATGCGTTAGCTGGGAAGCAAATGAGGGGAGTCTGGGTCTGGCTTGTCTTTACCTGTCCACGGTGACCTTTCCCGAACAGGCGTGTGATCCACAATCCACATCCACCT
Source organism: Simochromis diagramma (assembly GCF_900408965.1). Lineage (NCBI taxonomy): Eukaryota > Metazoa > Chordata > Actinopteri > Cichliformes > Cichlidae > Simochromis > Simochromis diagramma. The sequence continues at coordinate 3,373,236 of NW_024387423.1, read as the reverse complement.
CAATAAGAAGTGGCTCCACGGAGAAGCAATCTCACACCATCTCTGCACACTGTGTTTCAGGGAGCCCGATAAGAATGATGTTATTTCCAGACTGTGTTTCACGTCAACAGCCTCGCTTGTCCTTCACTTATCTGTGCTTGTGCAAGCCCAAGACCTCAAAGAGAAACATGGTTCTACAGAGCACCAGCTCTGCAGCTGGAGGAAGATCTTAAACAATCTGCTGGGAGCTCTCGGGCAGTATCGCCATCTATCCTGATCGCTCCCGCTCTAATTTTCCCACACTGCTGTGGGACGTCAGTCATCTGACACACAAGCTGTTTGACACAACTACACATTTGTTATGTCTTCTTCTCTGGCTCCCCGTGCACTTCTCCTGATTTCAGAGCAGTTCCTCAGCAGTTAATGCTGCTAATTACTGTACAGCTCTTCAGTTCTGCAGATCCCTCTGCAGTCTCCTAGATGCACTCAGACCGTCTGTAAGCCTGGCTGAGGCGACAATCTGATTAAGAAACCGATAAAATGACTCTCCAAATTGTCATCTTGTTACGTCCTCAAGTTAAAACGTAATTTCTACGTGTCTTCATGAGCGTCCTAATTGCTCTCCTTCAGAATCTAACAGTCAAATAAAGACTTTTTGCTTTATGCAGTCTTAGAATTCATAAAATCATATTCATGTTCAAAGTATTCACTGAAACAGTAGCAGTTACAAAATGCCCGTACTTGTCCTACTGAACTACAACTCAGAGGTAAGCAATTATCCACCAGCATAATCCACTCAGTGTGAGTCCTGTTCGTACTGAGTGGATTCATTAAAAACAAGCACTTTAACTAAAATCAGCAAAACTCGTGTTTCATAATTACTCTTAGATTAAGATTTTCATCTAAAAGAGATTGTAATACGTCTTTATATTTTATCAACCCAGCAGTGTATTACTGTTTGTGCCTTCACAGTGAGAGACTACACCTCTAAAATGCTGCTGACATTTGAAAAGAATCAGTGATAAATATCTGGTTACTTTTATTGTTATTATATTTAAATTGCTGCTTTAGTAAAAACACATTGGTAGAGCCGGTTGTCTCTGTAAGTTCTCGATCATCCGAGTAGTCTTAGGAGTTTGAAAAAGATGGTAACTGGACTTCTTTAAGTTTGCAAAGAATGTTTCAACTCTTATCCAAGAGGCTTCTTCAGTTCCTTTTCAGAGCTCCAGAGATGTAAGGAGGTAGTCCTGATGGTCTTGACCCACTATTTATCATGTGAAACCTAACATGGGCCAAGGTGTTAATAAAAAGGTATGGGAAATTGCCATCACCGGAAGTTAAAGCTTGATTCATACTTCCGAAAGAAATCGTAAGTGTAAAGCACTTTTGCTTTACACGTTGTCGTTGCGTGGTGCATCAACCTGACATGCAGCTTCATTTGTTGGGAGGTGTATGTCAGGTTACATGGAAGGTTAGGCATAAGGGTCAAACCTCTGTGAGACTTTGTCCCACCCCAACATGTAATCTATTGAGGTCACCAGAGGCAAAGAGTGAGTGGGGGTTAAAGTGCCTGAGAGGGGATCTCAAGACTGCACTGCAGGTGGCTGACAGCTGGTGTTGTAAGCCACCACCTCTGTTCAGCAATGGTGGTTCACAGTGGACATACATGGCCTCTTTTACTCATCTTTCAAACTATTCGTCTCCTTGATTCAGAATGTGAACACTGGTGTCCTCAAAAGAGTGACCTTTGACCTTCATGTACAGGCTAGAACGATCTAAAGTGAATTGATATTATACATTTATCAAATGACAAGCTTTTTGGAGGGGAAATGTGGGTTAACCTTTAAAAATGCTGAATGAAAAAGATCCCGTAATGAACTTCACTAGGAACTTGTGTTATTCAGGTTTGATTTACCTCTGTGGACTATCTCAGTGTCCCATGTTTAAGGTTTATAGTGCGATGCTGGTGGCAGCTTTTTAGCATGAGCACCTGTCTTTTTTAGTGGAAACTGGTTCTTATGTTGGCCATTGTGTTGGTGGAAAAGAAATAGAAGAAAAGCCTTGGTCCCCCAGCTTTCACAGGCTAGATCAGACTCCAGGTAATGAATACAGTTCTTCTTTCTCTTTTGGCGGCTCCTTTTAGGGATCATCCCAGTAGATTATCTTCCTCCATCTCACCCTATCCCTAGTATTCTCTTCTGTCACCCCAACCCTCTGCACGTCCTGCTTCACTACATCCATGAAGCTTCTCTGTAGTCTCCCTTCTTGTCTAGCAGCTCCATATTTACCATCCTTTGCCCAGTATATCCACTCTCCCTCCTCTGCACACATCCAAACCACCTTAGCCTTGCCTCACCCTAAGCTGTCACTCCCTCTGATGTACTCTCTTCTAATTCTGTCTGTTCTGGTCACTCTGAGTGAAAACTTGAAGTGCCGCAGTCTCTCAACCATACATCATAGCAGGTTTCCCTACCATCTTGTAAACCTTCCCTTTCACTCTTGCTGCTATCCTTCTGTCAGAAATAACCGGACACTCACTTCCACCAACTCCACCATGCCAGCACTCTATTCACCTCACTTGTGCACGTCTGTTGAATTTTAAACACCTTCACTACCTCTGCTCCTTGCAGGTTCACTCGTACACCTGTCTCCCCTCTCATTCACACACATTTATTCTGTCCCGCTTCCACTCATGTTCTTTCCTCTTCACTCCAGTGCATACCTCCACCTCTTCCGGTTCTCTTCCATCTGCTCCCTACTCTCACTACAGATCACAGTGTTGCTTGTGAACATCACAGTCCACGGATACTCCTGCCTGACCTCCTCTGTCCATCAGTTCAAAGAAGAAGGGTCTCAGAGTCCATTCCTAAAGTGTATGAAGTATCTTTAAGTCTCCCTATAAATAAACCATTAACTGTATTTCCATCACTGTAAGTTATGTTAGTTTCAGTTTTTTAACCTCTTCAAAATTCCCTCAAGAACCTGAATGTAAAAGATGCATCACATCCACTTCTGCATTTCTTCATCATGTCTGTGCCTGAACCAGTCGTTTTCTGACTAGGAGCCTGTTACTTCTTCAAAAATTAAGTGAGAGGGACAGTCTGACAGACAGGCCTGCTGCCCGGTGCATTATTTTTCCTCCACAGTCCCTGAACACGTTATTATTGTGAATATTTGGCTGCTCTGATCTCCCGCAGCATCCTCACCACTAAAGTCCACATATAACAATAAAAACAAAGATAATAGTATTATTTTCATTTTCATTTCTTTTTATTATTATTTTTATTATTACCAACTAAACAGACCATTCATTCCTTATCAGCGGGCACCCCACTACTCCCCTGCTACTAGGGAAACGCAGTTTTGTTGCCGTGGTGATAAGTCCTGGCAGTGATTGGTGGTATGACAGGACAACTGGAAACAGACAGGAGATTCTCAGATGTAAAACAAGCGACTTAACACCACAGTTATGAGGAGCTGCGTCCCCAATCCTTGACTTCTAATTAAGTCAGTTGTGTGTGAGAGCCAGCGGGTCAGATTAATGGCGTCTGATCCAGCACAGAGCTGATGAAGGCCAGCCAGGAGCTGCTGCAGGTCTCTCCTCTTTTGGTCTCCAAAATAAAGAGCTACATTTTCTGAGAAATGAATCTTTCATACATTTTCCTTTAGCAGAAGAGACTTTTATCTTAGTCCATTTGCATTTTTGTCACCAGAGCAATTTACATTTTTATAGCATAATTAATGAACAAGAAAGTCATTTACATTTTCCTGCTCGGCTCACCAGTACATTGTCTGGAGCATTTCTGATGCAGAGGGACCGGCATTTGGAAACGTGTGGGAGTGTTTGCGTGCACCAGAGAGATGTCTCAGTGCACAGAAAGAGAGCAGTACAACTACACGATTGTTTTCAAGCAAAAAAAAGAGAAAAAGACCGAGTGGGATACGCTGTCATAATTAAACAGAGGCGAGCACACGGGAGCTTTCAGGTGCAAATTGAGGCCAAGGTATCTTTCAGCTGGCCCTCACATCAAATACACGAAGGCAGGCCTCTGGAGCAAATTACACCATTTAAACAGCACAGGAGAAAACAATTCATACAAGAGGCGTCCATATCTCATCTCATTCTGCGAAGATAAAACAGAATAATCATCACCCTAATTCTGTCAATAGCTTATTATCTTTTCTGATGCATTATATTTAAGCTGCTGGGAAAAGTAGACTGCTAAAAGACATAATTAATTCCTCAAAGACATACCCTCTTTTTAAAAAGTTGAAGAAGAGAATGTTATGAAAGTTAAGCAATTAAGACATGAGGATAATTTGGCTTTTCCTGAACCCTTTAAGGACGATGGACACAGTAAGAGCAACGGCCGTAATCAATCTGCACCTCAGGGAAACCTTTAGTGTCTTGTTTTGTTTAAAATAAAAAGGCCAGAGAGCAGTTGCTGCTCATGATGCTTTTTTGCATTGAATCCATCCATCTTGCTTTGTTGTTGTTGTTATGGACAGTTTTTATTTATGCTTGCCCAAAAAATGCACAGAAAATAATATAAAAACAAACTATATTCAGGTCTCCACCCCTGTCTTTCCACACCTTACAGCCTCTAAGCCAGGAGCCCTTTAAACAAACTACACTGATCAAAACAGTGAAGGGAACACTTGATATTGGGAAACTTAAACCACTGTGAGCCCATTTCAATTCCTTTAATGCAAATGAAAGTGATTACAGTTGCACTGCAGTGGTAATCCCCCCCAAAAAGAATGTTTTTTGCAGACGGCGTCCAGTGTCCGTTGCTCTCTCCTCATGGCTCCTGACGGATTTGTCTCTACTTTTGCTTTTTACTAGAGTCCTTATTGCTGCTGTCACATAAAGGTTTCCTGTGTCTCCTAACACAGTCGCATGAGTATACAGGAGATCCCGGAGAGTGGCCATTACATGAATTACATGAGCCGAGCTGGCTTTCTGGATCAACCCATCAGCAGGTCCTATTTTTGCTTCCTGTGCCTGTGTGAGGGGGAACAGCAGAAGCACTGCGAGAGCCCAACAAAACAACCTCCAGCGTGTGCATGTGTCTGACCAAACAGTCAAAAAAATGTTAGTCTTCTCCCTCTGATTTTGAGTCGCTGCCTAAAATGAATCGTGTGTGACAGAATCCCTAAATCATCATGAATGTTTTCAGATATTCTGAACCAGAACTCTTGAATTTTTACACGTGACCATAAGGCACGAAGTAAATGACCATCTTTCCATTTTCTTACCTGTCTGTGCAATTTATGGTTGTGGGGAGCTGAAGCCTAGCCTAGAAATGCAATTTATAGAAAAATAAAGGGAAAAGACTAAACAATGATGCTGTAGATGAAAAACAAAAACCAAAAACAAATGCAATGCATCTCTAATAAATAAAAGTACAAATGCTTCAAAAATGCCAAATGTTAAGACACTAGTTTAAACCTCTTTCAAAAGGTAAAAGGAGAAAGGTTGGTCTTGGTCTCATCAAGTTTTTGGAGTTAGTGAGATTTTGCAGCTCAGGACAACCTGCCAAAAAGCGATCAGGTGTTTAACCACCAGTCCTAATACTGAAACTATCATTAGAGCTAAAAAAAAATCCCTTGAGATTAACTGCAGCCGTGTCCCCAGCTGTAGGTGTAATCATGTTGGCCGTTTGTGATAAAGTGCTGGATCCATAACACAAAGAGGGCAGGGTGGCGGGCGGGGGATTGTGTCTCCTATCAGATAGAACAGCCAGGTGATACACAGTGTGTACGAAAACCCCTGCTGCTGCAGAGGAACATGTTTATTGATGTGTCTGGTTTCCCCTGAGTGCACAATACGGTCGAAGGAAACAAGCACCAACATAAAGAAAGCTCAAAGGGCGGAGAGTAGATGAGCAAACAAGTAAAGGGGTTATGGACTATTGGGTTTACAGCTTCATAAGTAGAAGCTTCGGACTGAGAAAGAAAAACAAACACATCATTTTAAAAATAGCAATGCCGATTAAAGCACATTCTTCACAACTTGGGGAGAGATATTGTTGCTCTTAATGGGCAGTCTGAGTCTGTGAGAAGGTAACACACTTAAATAACAAAAACCTGTCACACAAGATTTTAAATTCATTCTTTTTTTCTCATATATGCTGTCTTGAATAGGCTCTGCCATGTGCAGAATGAACGACAACCCAAAGATAGCATTTTCACTCTGGGTAACTACAGGAAGACACTTTGCATGCAGCGGCTGTTTTTTGACTGAAAAGGAAAAAAGAACGGATGTGGACAGTTTCTTTCATGAGTGGCCTTCTGTGCTTGCTGAGAAGCTGTGTAGCTTGTGTGTGGCACCGTCATTAGACCTGAGTGGATTTGAACTTGCAGCTATCTTTGAGCAGCAGCAAGGCTTTATATATTCAGCAGGAGATACCCATTAATAGGTTGTCCTGACAGAAGGACAAAAGAATGTTCAGAATTAGCATGCTTACACAAAAGTGCCTTTTAACTCAGGAAGGAGGTACAGTATCAATGTGGGAAGGGTCGACTAAAAATTGTGTTGGACGCTCAAAAACATTTCTCTGTGAGGGGCAAATTTAGGCAAGATCATAATCTTCCCTCATTCCCTGACTTAATCAGAAATAAAATGTGGCAACACCCTATCATACGGTTGTCTAACTGTACGTTACAGCAGTACAAATAACTGGCCCCATATTCCTGCAGACAACAAAAACTCTGAGATTTTAGATGTGTGTGCCAGGTAAGTTCCCCATCAGTGGGGTCATGACACAACAATGATGCTGTAGTATTTCTCATGGATGCTTCATCACTGAATGTGTGTAAAAAACTTGAATAAAATTTTATTAGATTGTCAGTTTTTTAGAGAATTAACACGTACTTCATTAAAGGAAGATAAAGGCTGAAATTGTTCAGACAGAATTTATTCATACAGTCTCTGTATTAGTTACACATCATTATTATCAAATCAGCCAATCATGTGGCTGCAACTCAGAGCTATTAGGCTTTAAGGCATCGTCAAAGAGACCTGCTGAAATTCAAAGTGAGCATCAGAATGGGGGAGAAAGGTGACTAAAGTGTCTTTGAATGTGGCATGGTTGTTTCTTGAGTATTTCAGAAATTGCTGATCTGCTGGGAGTTTCCCACACAAACCTCTCTGGGGTTTATAAAGAATTGTTTGAAAAAGAGAAAATATCAGTTTTATGGGTTAAAATGCCTTTTTGTTGTCAGAGGTCAGTGTGAAAATGGCTGGCCTGATTTGAGTTGATAGGAAGGCAAGAGTAACTCAAATAACCACTGATTAAAACCAAAGTGTGCAGAAGAGCGTCTCTGAACGTACAAAACATCAAACGCTGAAGCAGTTGACAGCAGCAGGAGACTGCACTGCTACTCGTGTCACAAAGGCTCCCCAATATTAGACAATATAAGACTGGAGAACTATTATCTGGTCTGATGAATCTCCATTTCTGCTTCCACATTTGGATGGCAGGGTCACAATATAGATCCGTCCTGCCTTGTATCAACGATTCGGGGTGGTGTAAAGGTGTGGGGGGTAATATTCTTGTCACACTTTGGCTTCTTAGTACCACATGGCCACAGTTTAAATGCTTAAATTTGTTGCTGACCATGTCCAGTATTGTTCATGCTGTGTACCCATCTTCTGATGGCTGGAGCAGGATAACACATCAGAAAGCTCACATCATCTCAAACTGGCTTCTTAATCATGACAATCAGATCATTGTACTGAAATGGCCTCCACAGTTTCCAGCTCTCAATCCAGTAGAGCACCTTTTGGATGGATGTGCAGCCAGCAAATCAGCAACCCTGTGATGCTGTCATGTTAACACTGACCAAAATCTCGGATTGTTTTGAGCACTCTGTTGAATATGTGCCATGAAGAATTAAGGGAGTTTAGAAGGCAAAAAGAGGGTCCATGCAAGGTGCTCCTAACAAAGTGTCCGGTCAAGGTATAGCTACTTGTGTGGAAATGAAAGAGCAGCACTTGTTTTTGAGCAAGGCACTAAAACCCTGATGTTTGCTCAGAGACCATCATTCAGGCTGAACTCAATGAATCTAATCTGATCTGAATAAATAAAGGTCCGGAGGTTAATCTTTCCTGCATGTGGTGGATTAACTTCTTATCTCTCAGCTCAGTCCGTCAAATGAAACAACAGTCAAAGTCGCTGCGTCCTTGCTGTAATGCTGTTGTCCCTTATCACCTGAAATCCTATCATGCTTCTCTGTGGCACAAAATACTTCAAACACTTTTATAAACATATGGACACGCATGTGCTACACGGGGACGTCTCCCCAACTCGCACAGGCTGTAGAAACCCCTAGGGAGCGTGAATTTGCAGTCAAACTGAAATTTTAACCTGACCTCATCACTGCAGGAAAAGCAGTGGCAGTAAGGATTCTTCCATTCACCCTGGATCAAGGCCTGAGACTTTTCTCTAATTGCCCTCGATAACAATCGTCATCTGAAATCAGTGACCAATGTCTGTTTGTGCTGATTTTTTGGTTTGCTGCTGATGGTAAAAAGGTGGGGCAATCACCAAATTCACCCAAACATCCATATTTCAGTCTGCTCCAAATGATGGATTGTCTTATCAACAGACTCTAATATGACACCTGTATATACGCAGAATTTGCTGCTCCCCCACCATAATAATACTGCTCCCTGTCAGAAGACATTTTAAAGCTTTTTTGTAGTTGGGTATAACTGAGATTTTAGAAATTGCACGTTTTTGATGCCAAATCATTGAAAAAAAATGCACTTCAACATTTTAATAAATGTCTCTGTGCGGGAAATGTAGCAAGCCTGGTGAATATTTCAATAAATCCAAATAAATAAAGAAATTTTTGAGATTTTCTCTCATGTGTTGACATGTAGCTCAGTGGGGCTAAAGGGGTGCACTGGGGCACCCGTGATTATTTTTAAACTTCTGGTAATGCTGCTAACTCCTGGTGCCTCAGAGGAATAAATTGAGAAATAAATTGAGGGCAGCTGATTAACTGGCCTCTATACAGTCACACGACGTTCTCTGTAGACTCTGAATAACGCTTTCATTTATTTTTGGTGTGGTAGGTTTATGAAGCATGTGTATGTCATGACTAGAAAATATGTAATGCACTGAGCTCCTGCGCACTGGAGCACTAGAGACCCCCCCCCCCCAAACCACTCCTTTGTGTTTTGATGCTCAGCGCTCACACCTGAAGTGACCGGCAGGAAGTGAAGATCGGAGCTCAGAGCGCACAGCTCTTCCCATCCTGCTACGTCTGTGTACCGATAGATGGGCACATTTGGAGAACGAGACGGATAGAAACATCCGCAGGGAGGGGGGATGCGCGCATGACAGCCTTTGGACGTTTCCATTTGTATCAGCCGAGCAGGGAATTGAATCTTTCCGCTGGGTGCTGCGTTAAAAAAACAAAAAAACACTCGCGACTGGTGAATTAAACATTTGCACATCTCGTCCGTCTCCGGCGATCGTCACCGCACCATGCGAGCAGGAGAGACGCGCCCTGTGCCATGCTGAACAACTCTCCGACTCTCCTGCTGGCTCTGACCGCGGTGGCCGCACTTCTCCCGCGATGTCAAGGCTGGAGCGACGAGGACCTCCTCCTGCCGCCCATCAACTCCTCCAACAGGTTCCTGGCGAACCTGGAGGTGGACGTGCGCTTCTCCAAAAGGTCTGTGGAGGAGAGCGACGCCTCGCCCGACGCCTCCTCCATGCAGAGTCTGTCCCAGTGCAACGTGAGCGTCCAGAGACTCCTGCCCACGTCGCTGGTGGCCCGCTGGGACAGCAGCTTCGGCTTCCAGTGTGATGTTATCATCTACACCACCAACAACCACGGCAGGGCTTTTTTCGCCGCGTCTTTCAACAGGGTGATCTCGCCCGTTGTCATCGAGCACCTCGGGGTCACCGGGGGTCAGCAGGAGTTGCGCTTGTGCGTGGGCTGCGGGATGTCCCGGTACCGGAAGTTCGGTCAGGGTAGGTCAAGGGGCCAGCAGACCGGGGATCAAGTCACTTTTTGCTGCGTGGATTTCAGCCTCGACGAGCTGAAGGGGGACAAAAGTTGGAGGCTGAACAGAAAACCCATCGAGTCGACACTTGTGGCTTGTTTTATGACTCTGGTTATCATTGTGTGGAGTGTTGCTGCTCTCATATGGCCAGTGCCGATCATTGCAGGATTTCTGCCTAATGGGATGGAGCAGAGGAGACCCAGATAACTGAAATATCCTTCATTATATTTATAGCCTGTGCTGCCTATACTATAATTGTAGCCATCGAACTGTATGAATGAATGATTGCGGAGGAACTTTTTGATCAAATGCTTTAATCTAGGGTGTTCTTAGACCTCCTTTTCCTCCTCTTTAGGACAACCGAGGTAAAGTATAAAGGGTTATTATATACTAGCCAATATTAATCTATACTGGGACCAACACCAATGTGTTTTGTATACCCTTGTAGGCCTTCCTATGTCTGCGTAAACTGTGCAAAACTTTTCTCTTTAAACAGTGTTTGTATAGTTTTTAATCTTTCTAGAAAGTTTTTGCCTTATTCTATGTGTAGGACTTTTGCACTGAAAACTGAACTTCAAAGCGTGCCGTCTCATACACTATATAACCAACAGTCATGCGCATTCAGAAGTCAATGTGATAGTTTTTTGCCCCCAGATTAAGATCCTTTAAAAACATAGTTGTTGTTTATGATTGGCATAGAGAGGGATTGAGTACTTATATTGTTAGATTTCTTATGTCAAGTTGAATAAAAGTGGTTATTTGTATTCATGTTCTAAAGATTTAAGTAAAAATAAAACATATATAGGCCATACCAGATTTTCTCTGACCTGTTCTCTGCAGTCACATTTACTTCACACACACAAGCACTCACGTTAAATGTGAATGGATCATGATTTTACCTCTGGATCTGGATCCTGTATGTTTATGCTCACTTTTGCTTAAAATGCAGGAACGTGTGTGATTGAACTTGGATTTTGTATGGGGTGATTTTAAGATCAAACTTTTAGGAAGCCACAGTCACAATGTCATGCATCCAGAGCCTTGTAAATGATATTATTAGAATATGCTGTTTGCTCATGTAGTCAACCCTTTTCGCCTTTGCAAACTTCAATTCGGTTGTTTACACACGTTACCTTCAAAAGCACTAAGTCGAAGGATTACCTATGCTAGTGTCTAAGAAGAATTCAGAATGAATAATCACAGAATTCAATATAATGCAATCATTTTAGGGTGGAACCTTTATTTATCAAACCTGAGGCAAAATTTAAGTCATTTTGACAATTTGTTGCAAAGCAGATAAGAGGAGAAACATGCAACACATCGTTTCAGTCTCTTAACCACACAGAGGCAGTCCACTAAATCAACAGGTGGTTAAAGTATCCTTATTCAATAAAGACAGTGGAAATGTATGAAAATTATCTTGTGAAAAATAATGATTATTTTTTACATCTAACTTCAATATTCAATTCAATTTTATTTATATAGTGCCAAATCACAACAACAGTCGCCTAAAGGCGCTTTATGTTGTCAGGTAGACCCTACAATAATATATACAGAGAAAAACCCAACAATCATATGACCCCTATGAGCGAGCAGTTGGGCGATAGTGGAAAGGAAAAACTCCCTGTTAACAGGAAGAAACCTCCGGCAGAACCAGGCTCAGGGACGGACGGCGATCTGCAGCCAATATCTCTGTCCTTTCTCTCTTCATCCGCCTCACTTGTCCTTTGCACTGACAGTCACATACAAACATGTTGTATTCACCTAGAAAATAACAAAAATATAATCTTACAACTTTTAAAAATATCATCAGTGAATGTGGACGAAACAGATGCGACGTTGTCTTATTCATTTTGTTGAGTCTGACACTCCTTCCTGCTTCTTTTGCTCGCTCGCTTTACTGTTATCATCCTGCTCTCTCTTTTTCGCTCACTCTGTCCTCCTCTCTCATTCTCATAATTATAACCACTATTAATATAGTTATTTTTCAGGGTGTTATGATGAAATTTATGGCTTTTGCAAATGTTTCTTCTTTTTACCTGTCCTTCCTGATGAGTGTCTGGATTAATTTCTGTGGGAAATGTGCTGTAACTTCGAATAGAATATATTAGAATATTGTTGCACGCATAAATTATGAGCAAAAGCAGGTTCAGGGAGCCCTAAGTAGCTATAACCTGCTTTAAATATTGTCCAGTAATGTAATCAGCATCAACAAATACACACATAAATCAGTAAAGGCATTTCTCTGCCACTCCTTTCTAGGGTGAACAAATCCCATCAAAGTCTGTGTTTTTTGAGGGACAAAGTGAGACGTCAACAATGCTGGGAAGTAGTGTGAAAGTTTCATAGCAAACTAAAAACTAAAAATACAACAAACAGTTTAAACTATAACTAGATTACCATTTACGACACAAAGGCCAAATATACTTCCAAGTGTTTTGTGCCAATGTAAAATGTGGGACACTGTAAGAAAATGCTATGCAGTCCCACATTAGCACAGACATCTGGTCACCCTACTCTTTGCTGAAATAACAATTTGTAGACTTATTTGTTGTCTCACAGATGCTGGAGACAAAAGGAGGTGTTACCACATAAAGTGCAAATCACCCTTTTTGTTCTGTGTATCATGAGAACCAGCAGCATGTGCAAACATGGGGTTGTCTGATTGCTTGTTAGTCAGACATCAGAGGGCGCTGTGGAGCTCTGTTGATATTACACATTTGACCAGACAAGCTGTCCCTTTATCAGTAGTTAGATTGAGAAAAAGACACAAAACTTTTAGTAGAGGAAGTATTTTGTAATTGTTCCGGGTTGGAGTAGCTTTTTTTATTACAAAAAAAGTGCACGCTTATTAAAACGCTGACAGTCATGGTTACCTGTTGGAAACACAAAAAGACTGCTTGTCTTTTACAAGATACAGGCAACATCTGGCATTTTTATTTCAATGATACGCCAGTATCATTCAAAATACAGTTATGGATGCAGAATATGTCTTCAGTTGTTTTTGTGGCCTTAATAAAGGCTGCATCATTGAAGCACTGTAAATGACTTTAGTCTTTTCTCTGCTCATAACTCACAAAAACTATCTTTGGTTCAAATTCACAATTTAAATACAAGCGACATTTGGTGGTGTTCATTTGAAATTTATTGATACATTTTTTTTTAAAATCAACATTTTTTACTAAAATCCCACTGATGACTGTAAGGACAAAATACCCCGTACTGTCTGATAACCAACCCCACTATGGGGTAACTGACATCAATGTTTGCTTAGTAAATCCTTATTAAAAATCTCTTTTCACTCAACCCAGTGATGCATCAATACATGATTTAAAAAGCAAATCTAAAATTACAATAGTGATGTTTGCTTTTAAAAGATACAATGAAAGTCTGGCCTAATTACATCTTGTTAAAATGAATTTAAAAAATGAAAAGAATAATGAAGCAATAATTATTGAAACATGCTCAAAAGATCAGAATGTCATTCAAGAGTAACAAGGGTGCGACTAAAAAAAATCCTAGGTCACACTCTGAAAGTCTCTATGTGACCTATCTTGACCTAAACAAGGTGCTGCTTAGAGTAGCCGAACGCGCTGCTGAAGCGCCGCAGCACAGACTCCGCGCTGTTCAATTTATTTGTGTGTCACGTGCGTCTCTGCACAGATGAGGAGAAAGGGGAAATGACATAGGGAATTCTTCCCACAAAAATACAATAGTGACACCTGCACATTCCGCCTATGTGCCAACGTTCTGTCCAAAAGATGGGCGCACTGATGTGACCAGCCACACAAGTGAAAAAAAACAGTCTCCGCAACTCTGAAAGTCTCTGTGTGGTCAACAACAGACACACATTATGCCCATATCACGGTCTAAACCAATCAAAAATAGTCAAGGGAGGAACCTATCAGATGCCCATGCCCAAGGTAAGATGTTCAGATATTGAGATGTTCAGTTCGAAGCCTTTGAGTCATTTTTAATTTAGACTTTCTTTTTATTTTATTTATCTTGAGATATTTTAAGTTTAAATTTCAGCTCAGTGAAGCACTTTAAGCACAAGAACTTTTTCAGTACCATATTTTTTGGACTATAAGGCGCACTTAAAATCCTTTCATTTTCTTAAAAATGTGCCTTGTGTATGAAATCTGGTTGTGCTTACTGCAAACTGATTTTATGTGGTACACGGTGCTCAAAAATCTGTGATCGGGTTTCCGGTACGGATTGGGTAGCGACAGTCACTACCCGATCCGTACCGGAAACCCGATCGGTACCCCGCATGCACGAAAGGTGTCTACTTCCGGAGTTCTGATCCATAACTATCTTTTTATTTTTCATTTTTGTCTACATTGTATTGAAATGATTCATTATTGGAAACATTTTAAGAGATATTTATTATTTTTAACATCTTAACAGATACTCTGACCCGTAACTATCGTAAAACGCTTCGACAGGAAGTAGACACCTTTCGCACATGCGGGGTACCGATCGGGTTTCCGGTACGGATAGGGTAGTGACAGACACTTTTTTTTTTTTTAATTAATTAATTTATTTATTTATTTTTAAATATTAAACTTTATTAAGAAACAGTATACAGAACATGTATACAATCAGAACAAAATTAACATATGCCAGAGGGTGTAATACAAAGAATTACAAACATTCAAATAATTTGTAATTACTACAAATAGTAATAGTTTTCATAGACTTTTTGTTAAGTGATCCACTAATCAATTTTATGTAACATAAAACATCATTATAGTAATGTTTAAAATTAGGCTTTTTGTTACTGTATTTGCATTTGTGAAAATAAAATTTAGCTAAGATAACTAACAAGTTTATTATAAAGTAAACATCTTCTTTTTTTTTTTGCCTTCGAAAGAAACAAAATACAACATTTTCCCATTTCACAGTAAAGTCTTTATTGAGATGTCCAGCAATGAATCTACTGAAGTCTTTCCAAAATGTTCTAGCGTATGAACAGATCCAGAAGAGGTGTTGCACAGTCTTAGGATGGCTTCCACAAAATCCACAGTTCACATTTATGTCCCTTTTGAACTTCGTCATGTAATGATTAGCAGGATAAAATTTATGCAGTATTTTAAATGAGACTTCCTTCACTTTATTCGTTACCAGATACTTGTTAGGAATTGTCCATACTCTTTTCCAATTAATGTCACTAACAAAGAAATTCCAATAAGAGACCACATGTGGGATAGTTAGAGATTCTGTCTGGAACAAAGCACGGATATTCTTATTACTTTTACTGTGGTTTGTTAGACAGATTCTTCCTATGTGTGAATCTAAAGGGTTGGGGAGAGAAACAGATGATATGCAAGGTTGAATACCTTTAAAAAGCATTATAATACCCGTAGGTATTGCATCAAATAATGTGGCATATTCTTTGGGTGTGGCTGGAAATTTAAAGGTGTTTAAGAATTCTGAATAGGACATAAGCTGCCCATTAGGATTAAACAGCTGATTCACTAAAACAATCCGTTTCTCAACCCACCTAGAAAAAAATAATGATTTATTTTTATACACTATGTTCCTATTATTCCAAATTGAATACGTATGGGGTGTAAAGTTGTGTTTATATATAAGGGACCAAGCTAATAGAACTTGTTTGTGAAACATCGAGAGCTTTTCTGGAAGCCTGATTAAAATGTGAGGCATTTATACGGTGTACAAGATTAAAGAATATAAAACTGATATTACTAAACCTGATTTCCTTCCATCTATTTTCTGCTGCTTATCTGAGTCCGGTCATGATGCCCAGACGTCCCCCTCCCCAGCCACCTACTCCTGCTCTTCCTGGAGAACAGTGAGCTGCCACTCTGGTGCCTTTCGGTGTAAACGAGTAGCTTTCCAAATAACTCAGCTCTTCATCATGTTTCTAAGGCAGAGCTCAGACATCCTTCAGAAGATGCTCATTTGTGTCAGATTTTAGTCATAGGTAAAGGTATGACTGTAGACTGACGGGTAAATCAACAGGGATCAATACCCTGCTCCTCTTTTTTCCAATACAAGTTCCTCTATCAAATCATTTTTTGACACTTGAGTCAGCAGTCCAAGCAGAGATGTCCAGAAGTTCCTTTTCCCACTTAAGTGGTATTTATGGTCACACAAATGCGTCTGACAACAGACAGGCAGCGAATACTGGGATACCACGGCGAGCCGGCCGAGATACATAATGTGTCCCAATGTGTCCAGTGTGTGTTTGGTCTGCCCTTACCAGCTCGTCTAGGAGACATTCTGGAGGCCTCCTATTTCAGATGCCAGTCAAACCACCTACACTGGCTCCTTTCCTTTCTGTGAATGATCACAGTTGAGGAGGAGAAGCTATGCTGTCCCCTGGTATGGTCTCCCCAAGGCAACTGGTTCTTCATGAGGGGCCAAACTTAAGTACAATTCAAGAGACCAAAGTTACTAGCCTGGGACCAGTACTGGGGAGGTTTCTTTTTTTTTTTCCAGAACAGCTGATAGCTGTGCCCCATGAGTTCAGCTTAAAATATCCACACAGGTACTTTGTCCTCCCTCGGGTGGGCAGAGAGCTTTGTGGTCCAGGTTGTGGTCCAGTCCCCGGCTGCTTTAGCTGGCTTTAGAAAAAACCTGAAATTAGAATTAAAACTGTTTGTACCTTCACCTGTGTTACTTACAGTGATATGTTATGTAATTTGTTAACTGTCTCTTTAAGCTTTCAGCAGCTGGAGAGTTAAAAATAGTCTGTGTGAAAATAGGCAGGCGGTGAACTCGAGCCTGTGATACGTTTTTAATGTCACGCTGTGACCACAGACACCAGAGTGGTCATCAGCATTCAGATCAGCTGATAGTAACCAGAAACAGCTTTATGGTCATTCTCTTAATTGTTATTGGCGTTTTCTTTTATTTGACTTGTGTAAAATAATAAAAAGCTGATTTGGGTTCATTTTATAAGCAAATCAAATAACTTAATACAACAGAAATAAACTGACAGAGTAATGGAAAATAAAAAATTATAAATGTGGCCCTAAGCTACACGGATCACTGGCCACAATTCATTCAGCTGGAGGTCTTTTTTTTTTTTAAAGTTAATTTTAAATAGAAATAAATGTGGGCAAGAAATTAAAAGTAAATAGGGAGCAAGCCTGAACCCTAAAGGCTTTACTAAGTGTTAATTATGCAGGTTTAGACATGGGCTGATTTGTAAGCTTGTGATAAACCTTAAATAAGTATATATGTATATTTTTGTCTGTTCCCTTGAAACGCATGCAGGTTCTGCAGGAGTTTCACCAGCAGCTGTTTGTGCAGAAGAACATGGCGTTCCAGCAAGCACCAGACTTCATGTTCCAGCCTGTCGACTCAGACACGGTAAATACTGATGTTTTTCTCTTTTTATTCATTATTAAATGCATAAAATATCACATGCGATTGCTTTTAGTGATTATTGGGGAAAATAAACTCGTATTTATTATGCATGGAATGAAATCCCCAACCTTAAAAATTTTGAACTTAACATGATTTCTCTAAAATGTTCAAGTAAAACTTGAAGAATAATTTTTGAAACTATTAAAATCCAAATCTCAAAGTGTTTGGGTTGCTTTTAATACAAATTTTGTAGCATAAAATAAGGTTGGTGTTTGACTAATTTAGTTGGCAGGAGGTGTTAATCAGTTTACCGGAAAATCAATTTCTACAGAAAAGTGAAGTGAAATGTGGATCCTTCAGGTTTGAACTGCACAGGTTGGAAACCACAGATAAAATGCTGTAATGAAAACAGATCAGAGGAGATTGTTGAGAAGTGGAACAAAGCTCAACAGATGACAGATTAATTTGTTTAGACAACAATCAATACAAAATCAGACGAGTGGAACAAGCAGCTCACGGGCATCCTGAAAGCTGAGCTGGCCGTGGCCACAAAAGCCCGGACTGGACTCGGCTCAGGACCTTGATGCTCAAAGCGGCTTTAGGCAGAGCAGATCCACCTTTTTGGTCCAGAGTTAAACATCTCAACAATACCAGATGCAGAAAAGATTTTTTTTTTTTTTAGACATTCATGATCACTGGAGTATGAAGCTTGAGAAGCTGGGTGATGACCTTTCCTCTAAATTGATACACAAGCAGGAAAAAAATGTTCAAATTTTTCTAATTTTCTAAAAATTTGTAAGTAACAGACAAAGTAGCTCCATTGTTTGAGTGTCAATAATCTGTCTGCACTGAAATAAACAACTAATTTAAATAGATTTTAATCACAAAAGTGCTGCACACACATTATGGAACAGTCTGGGTAAGAAGTCAAAGCAGGAAACATAATAAATCCTGCGTGATTGGTCTTTATCTTTGTTAGTCTGAACTATGAGCCTGAAGGCAGAACAGTGAACTCTTGACTTTGTACTGTACTCCTTGCCCTGCACAGGAACTTAGATTATTTCCCATTTTTAGTTTTTATTTACAGATGTGTCGTCTCATTTCCTCACCGTGGGACTATTTCCAGCTCGTGTTTGTTCCGACTTTATCAGACTGTTTATCTTCCTAAATAAATGCACAACCTCTACTTTTAATTTGCACTTCAGTACACACACACACACACACACACACACACACACACATATATATATATATATATATATATATATATATATATATATATATATATATATATATATATATATAGAGAGAGAGAGAGAGAGAGAGAGAGAGAGAGAGAGAGAGAGAGAGATCCCAATACCTCTGAGTGTTTTCAATCTGAATGAAAATAAGTAGGCTAAGCAGCAGAAGAGGAGGCCACCGGTGTTCATGAAATCAAGCTTCATGAATTCAGCAGAGGCTTGTTTAGGATTTTAGATGTCTTGTTAATTCAGGAAGACAGAACAAAAGCTCTCCTATTATTCTCTTTGTGGCTGTTATTAGATTCTGGCGATGATGCAGTGATATTGTTACAGCCCTACTCTTTACATCTGACTTTATTTTTTCTCATTAGGAGTTTTCCTGTTGAAACATTTTTGGCTGTTGTCATCGTCTGTGTGCATTGTCTGTTTTTCCAGGCCAGAAACCGTAGCGGACAGGTGGGCTACGTCCCGGAGAAATACCTGCAGCTGCCCTCCTCCAACAGCCTGCTGAGCATGCTGCAGTCGCTGGACGCCTGATCCCATTCCTCCAGCAACTCCACCGAACCTGAAACCGAACTCCCAACCGGCTCCGTCAATGGAGACTCCAGTGGTGAGATCCGCCTCCACCAGATAATATCGGAGTTTTGATTTCCTGCTTTGTTTAATACCCTCGTTGCCACTGTCTGTGTTGCAGTTTCATTCGCAAAGGCTTTGTACGACTACGCGGGACAAACGGAAGATGAGCTGTCGTTCCCAGAAGGCGCCATCATCCGCATCCTGAGCAGAGAGACCCACGAGGACGATGGCTTCTGGGAGGGCGAGTTTAACAGCGTTGTTGGTGTGGTCCCCGCAGTTCTTGTGGAGGATCTCACCGTGACCAGCGAGAGTGGAGATGGGCAAAGAGACGGCAGCGCACAGGTAGACTCACAGTGACTTAGCCACTAAATTTCATGTTCTACACAATTAAAGTTCTTCTGGTTGAACACACACACACTGTGTCCCCCCCCCGGATCAGCTGCCTCTACATCAGCGCAGTACGAATCTACTGTAGCAACTTATTTATGACACTAAGTACTGTGTTGTTAAATAATTTATTTCTTTTTATTTTATATAAAATATTAAAGTTTGCACACCTGTCCACTGTTTGTGTTGAAGGCTTCCCCGTCCACACTCTCTCAGTGCGAGCGCTCCCCTCGTGGTCCCTTCCAGCCGGGACCTCTCCACAGCAGCCCCCTTCAGACCCCCACCGTGTCCTCTCCAGTGTCGAGTCCCTGCAGCGCCACAGCCTCTCCCATTGGCCGACCACCCTCCTATCACAACGGACACCACAGACTGCCGCCGGCTCCACACAAAAGCCCCTTTCACAGTGAGAATCTCTGGTTTGTCTGTGAGTGGTTATCTGTAACAAAAAAGGCTGGTGTGAATAATAATCTGCCTCCTCTGCCCTCTTCAGGTCCAGCACAAAGCTCCCCCCAACCCCCCAAATACCCGGAGAGCGGCGGTGGCACCATCCGACCCGTGAGTAAAACCTTCTGTGGTGACGTAAATGACAACAGACTTTTTTTATCTTCATTTTAACTGAGCCGGTGGATTTTTACAGGTACGCGCCGCACCTCCGCCCCCGAAGCAGCATCCTCACGGGCAGGTGAAGCGGCGAGAGGAGGTTGATCACACTGGTGTGAAGGCGGCACCCCCTCGAGCAGGGACTCGTAAAAACACTCCCAAAGGAAACCCAAGGAAACTTAAAAACTCCTGAAGACGCCTGGAGACGGAAGAAACCCGCCCACTCGGAGAAGGAACACCGCTGCGCCTTTTTCTTTTAACTTCCCGTTCAGTGTTCTCGTTTCTCAACACTACTTTACCCAGAGTTTGTACAAGGCTTCATTCTCACCCCCGAACAGTTAATAAGGTGATAACGAGCAAAAGAAGTTGATAGAAAAGTTAACATCATTTTATCCGTTAGTAAAAATCAGTGTGTTTGGACTCGCTGGCTGATATTTTAGGGAGTCGAGCTAATTCGTTCCCTTGCAGAGAGCTCAGTGTGGTATCATTCATCAGTTCGAGCAGCCAGTTTGGTTCTAAAGAACATGCAGCTGACTGAATGAGGCGTTTCATGATATTTAACGCACCGACAGCATAAAACTGAGCCGTTAGCTGATGAGCAGACCCTGGATTTTCTGTTGTTTGAGACTCGGTCAAAGCAGCGTTTCATGTTAAAGTAAAACATGTTAGACTGGACTGACCTTGACCTTTGAGAGGTCAAACTGAAGGAAGCGTTTGTGTTTTACCTTTTCTGTTTATGAACAAAGACACGAGTCTGCAGAACATATCGTCGATCAGGCCTCTGTTCCCTAGATTTAGACACATTTCACACCCCTTCAGTGAGTCTTGATTATTTCAGCTGTGTTCTGAAATGAGAAACTGAACCCTTGAACACATGTTCACAGAGGTCCCAGAGACCTCTATAGGACCAGAAGTCTTTTACAGACGCAGGGGTCGCCCCCTGGTGGCCTGTAAATAGAGTACAGTTTTTTTGTTGCTTCACTTTTCCAACCTAGCAGCTGTGTCAATGTTCTGATGTCTGTGGTCCTTTTTGGCAGTGACGTCATTCCCGAGTTTGTGCATTCCAGCAGGAAAGTCAGAAAAGCAAAGTAAGATGGGATTTATTTTAGCTGCAGCACGTTCATTGATAGAATGTGGTAAGTGCTTAGCGTGTGGCTTATATCATGAGTCACAAATACAGGTGAGTGACAGAGCAGATTATGTTTATGTTCTCTGTCACCATCTTGGATTGTTGAGGCTGCTCTGACTTTCCAAGAAGGAAATACTAGTTGATGAAAATTACTACTGGGAGCTCAGGAATTCCGACTTCCGACTCAATCTGGAATGCACCGTAAGCCAAGGGCCAACAAGACAACAGCAGATATTTTGACGTCGCCCCCTGGTGACAGGACAAGGTTACAGCACCATTGTACAACCACACCGCTGCCTTCAGTGACCTTGCTTTTTAGGTGTAACCACTTTTCTGTATCTCTGTTGACACTTAATCGCAAAAAAAAAAATGTTGTTTGAAGTCAAAATACAAAGAAATTGTGAGCAGTAATCGGCAAAAATAGTCTGATAATCGCTAATTACATCATCAGCAAACCATAAATCAATTTTCTGTTTTCACCTGAGCGATCTTTAGGCTGCCCGTGCTCCACATGGGTATTGCACATGTTTTCACTTCTTTTTTGGCTTCATTAGTCGATGATGTTTAAGATAAACTGCCTCCTGGCTCCGGTTTCACATTAAAGTCTCTGCAAGAAAACAGATAAGTTCAGCTCGTCGGAAAACATCACTTCTAACTGATCGTGTTATGGATGCCTTAGCTGCAGAATTTCTCCTCGTTTATGGGTTGAAGAAAGAATTTTTTATGTTATAGTTATGATTTCGCCCCCGTTATGTCTCACGTCGTAGCTCTTTGTTACCACCATCAGATTCACGTCTATGCAACAGAGCTGCACTTGTGAGCAAACCAAAAGTCTCGAAAAGAGGCTGGCCCTCTCCGCCGACACACGTGACCGCTCGCGGTTACACAAACAAGGGAAACGTGGCAATTTTTACCTGTGATTGTTTTGGATCCCT
This sequence comes from Simochromis diagramma, assembly GCF_900408965.1. Lineage (NCBI taxonomy): Eukaryota > Metazoa > Chordata > Actinopteri > Cichliformes > Cichlidae > Simochromis > Simochromis diagramma. The sequence continues at coordinate 3,351,024 of NW_024387423.1, read as the reverse complement.
TATCTTTTTTTTCCCCTTCTAATGTTTAGGAAAAGTTTAAAGTGGGAAACATAGCACGTAAATACACAGTCTAGCTCTTTTGTTTTTATGTTGCATAATACAGAAAAAAAAACTGTTTTTACGACACTAATGATGCCAGTAACAGTCGCTGTTGGGGAGGACAGTTTACACTGAGCATGTGCAGTTTAAAGATGCCTTTTATTTTTAAGGAGGAAACCATCCTGAGCTGCTAGCTGTCCAGTTTAAAATCTATAGTGAAGCACTTTCTGATGTCTTCTTATTCCTTTTCAGTATAGTGGATGTTTTGGTCAATATTTCCTGTTTGATGTTTGTTTACCAGCCATATTGGTATCAATACTTCCTGTTATTTAGCCGTAAATAGCCATTGTAGTGTCTTTGATTGAGATATGACTTATCGATCGTATTGATAGTTTACGGAGAGCTTGGAGATGGATATCTGTGCAAGTAATGGCACAGCTTTTTTCCCCTTTTTTGTTTTTAGAATTAGGATTTTAAGAAAACAAAAACAATTAAACTGTAGCTGAATCTGATCAGAGGAAAAGAGGTATCCGTCAGCCGTGACGCTGCGTTCTCGTTGATCTCCTTGAGATCTGAATGACATCAAACTTATTTTTGAAGTTTGCATTTACCCTGTTGTATTAAAAGAATAACTAAAGTTTCTTTTCCATTAGAGAATTTTTTGTTAACCTGTTTACTGGTCTTGATTATGCATCAAGTCAGAATCTGAAATTCATTTTTTTTAAAAAGGACGTAAAAACTCCCACGTTTTACAGCGTCGGCTATGCGGAGGCTGCCAGGCGTCGTATTTACACACCCATGGATGTTTAACTGTATTTATTGTGTACAAATAAATGTGAAATAAAGATAGCTTAAATGGAACAAGACTCTGTTTTAACTCTTAATTCCTGCATCCACCTGTTTAAAATATATTATTTTAAAATAATGTGTTACATGACTACACAGAAGGATGTTTCAGCTCAGTAAATAGCAAATATAAAAAATATAAATAATTCTTAATTTTAAAATAAACATTAATCTGATTATTAAAAAAATTATTGGACAAAAAGTACATGGAAAAAAGAACTCGGTGAAATAGAAAAAATAAAGTTCAATATCTTGAAAATCAAATAGAATACAAGCTTTGTTTTCTTCTTTGTTTTCTGTATTTATCTGTTTGTATAAGGCAAACAGTTTATCATAAGTAACTGAAAGTCTTTCGGCTCTTCGAAGAAAAACTGATGGGATCCAACAAATAAACATAACTAAAAACTGCAGCCTCAAAAGTAAAACTCATTTGTTGCTGATAACGAACGCAAATCCAAAGTGTTGTTGTTCCCACCCCAGAGCAGCAGGTGGCAGCAGCACGATACAAAGGAACTGTACTGTACTGGGATTTCTGTTCGTTGATTAAAGAGTTTTTTGTTGCAGTTTGACCTTCAGCTGAGCTTAATGTTGGGTTTCTATTGATTTTAGAGAAGCTATTCGCTGAGAGGTTGTCATAATTCATGCATGAAAGGGTTAAAACTTATCCTTTGTTTCATTTTTTAGTGAAACTCTGGTAGAGTAGCTTTGAAACTGATAATTCAGCATATACTAAAAAATAAAAGCCTTTTCTTACAGTATATTTGTGTGTATTTTATTTTGCAATATTTCTAATTACCACACTTAAAAGTGAACAGCCTGTAATGCTATCATGACTCATCACTCAGATGCGCATCTTTTTCTCTCCGTTTTGGCCTTCCGTCCACACTGAGACAGCGTTTTCGGTCAAGGAAAGCGCAGCGTTTTGAAAACGCTCTCCAAAGCGTAGACATTTGACGCCGTTTTCGCGTAGCATTGTGGAAAGCGAACTGGAGCCTTTTTTAAAAACAATGATGCATTGTAGACTACGTCCACACGTATTTCTGAAAACTGAGATTTTTCGTTTTTTAAAAAAATCCCATCCACACCTCAACACCAAAAACGAAGGAAAATGCTGCCAGGAGCATGCCAAAACAACAGGTGGCGATATATTCCTAACCGTGTAGAAATGTTGGCCAATCAGATGTCCAGACGCCTGGGCGGGAAAGAGTAAACAAAGATGGCGGCGCAAAGAAGCAGAACTGAGTCCTATGTGTGGAGGGACAGTAACTGTCTGTGTATGTAAGCATTTAAACACTACAGAGAGTAAAATTAACAGTATTTTGTCATTGTAGAAATTAATTTCACCGAAACAATAACTTGGCGCACAGTGTGACGTCAAAAAAGGCGCACACCTTTGACCCTGCGTTTTCTCCGTTTTCCTTGTCCATAGTAAACGCAAAAACGGAGTTCTTGAAAATCTCCACCCAGGCAGGAATTTTTAAAACTCTCCGTTTTCAGTGGCCGAAACGTGTGGACGAAAGGTACAAACGCATAGAAAAATCTACGTTTTCAAAAATACCCATACATGTGGACATAGCGTAGTCAAGTGATGCAATCATGTGATAAATTGTGACAGCCCCGTTAAAGATTAATATCAGTTTGTACATGCTCCAGATAGCTTTTCTTCAAATTCTTTAATTCTCAATCGCTTTTGCAACTTTGTACTTTTGTATTACTTGCAGCAACAACTCCACCTCATTGTTAGTCCATTTAAAAGAACTCGTCCCTTTTCCTCGACATTTTGCCGCGACGTTTCAAAGAGCCCGAAGTAAATCCGGTTGTTCAGTGATGCCGCGACGAATCCTACTTCCGGGTCTAAAGTAGTCTACGTTTAATATGGCTTTTGTGTTGTTAACATGTTTAATGTTATTTATTTTCTTCTATTTGATCTCAAAAAGCTCAGTCAGTGATCACTGTTGACCTACCTCGGCTTTTATTACCACTAATCATTTATTTAAGCTCAGTTTTTAAAACCTTACGATGTAACTACAGCCCAGCCCATGCAGCAGTATATGAATGACTAACCTCGTGTTGTGGATGGATTATCTCAGTTGTTCTCCTGGCTGAAGTTTGGTCCTTTTACAGCATCCTGCCATGCGATTACATTTGTTTCTGACCACCGAGAACACTCACGTTAACTTTTATCGAGTGGAAAAAAAGTTAGCTTGTTTATATTATGCTAACATAGCTGTGTCGCTAGCGGTCACGTAGCACATCATTATATACCAGCTAGCCCAACTTCAGTAACCCTACAAACGTCACTGCTGTTTAGTTTTCTGTCTTCATTTATGCTGGAAGTGATAGCAGAGCTGTACGTTTTAATTTGTTTCCAAAACCCCGCAGTCAGGACATGCTATATTGTATTTAGATAGCTTCTTTCCCAGAGCTACCACCGTAGTAAATAAGCACAAAAACAATTGAACCTATTCCATACCGTCACTGTCATTATATTATGCTGCTATTCATACTGTCATTATATTAATGCTGCTATCCTGTATATATTGTACATACTATGTTTGAGTACTTACGATTGTTTTTTTGTACTTTTTATATTTTACATTTATATTTATTATTGAAACTTGCACCAAGGGAGTGGCACTCAAATTTCATTGTACTCTGTACAATGACAATAAAGGCTATTCTAAATTCTAGATAGAAGCTAGCGAGCTAACTCCCTGCTAACTTCTAACACCGTTAAATGTCATAAATTCCGTTTTCATGGATGCCTGGATGTTAAACTGAATTGTTACACCTGGTAGAGCAGAACGCTGATCATTTTATTAAAGATGAAAGACTTTAGACAGTTTTTCAACACTCAGTAATGCCATAGTGATCGTTTGCTATATGGACCTGCAGCGGAGTTTAGACCCAGACACGGCTAGTGACGTCGGACTGAACAATCGGATAAACGGCAGACAGAAATGAGGCAGGTCGAGTCACCTTGCGTTTCACGCATGCGCAGTACTGGAACGTAAGCGTCAGCGTTTTCAATGTGGACGCACAACTCTGTGAAAACGGTAGTCTGGACACGAGCGTTTTCAGACGAAAACACCTTTTTCAAATTTATCCGGGCTAGTGTGACGTAAGATCACAGGCCGTTCCAATGACGTCACCAATCACCACACTTCAAAGCACAAAGCCTCCGTTGTCACAGTAACGCATTCTGCGATAGGAGGTCATATATAGGAGTGAACTTGACTCTCACACAGCCTGAACTGTCTGCCTGTCCTCATGTCTGCAGTGCTGCTGTCTCCTGTCACCCTGCATGTTTCTAAGGTTAGTTTTCTCCATATTTATATTGTTCTTGTAGTTTTTGTCCTCTGGTTTTTGTCCTTCAGGTTTGAATATATGTGTGTGTGTGTGTATGTATGTATGTATATGTTTTTTGTCCTCAGATGAGGTTTGAAGTGTCTGTGGTGCAGCTGGTCTGGTCTGTCTCTGTACAGTCGAGGCTGCACCCACCTATAAACGGTGGAGGCTCACCAGGACATGTACACCTCACAAGTTCCCGGCTCTCTCGACTCTGTTGAAGAGTGGTTTCTTGTAGAAGGGGAGGGCAGTGAGGCACAGTCCCCCGTCCCCCGACGCCCCTCGCGATGCACCTCCTTCTTCGACTAACCCTCTGCATAGGAGCCGTGAGAGCCAGGAACTTGTGAGTTTTGTATGTCCACTCAGGCATCATTCATACCTGGTCTGTAGGAAGTTCCTGTCAGAAGGAGGGGGCACCGCGAGGGCGTCGAGGGGCGGAAGGCGGTGCCTTAGTGCCTCCCTCCTTCTGACATTGTAAAGGAACCCTAACTTTATTATTTTTTTAATAGTAAGATGTATATATATATGTAAGTATATGTTTTTTGTCCTCAGATGGGGTTTGAAGTGTCTGTGTGGTGCAGCTGGTCTGGTCTGTCTCTGTACAGTCGAGGCTGCACCCACCTATAAACGGTGGAGGCTCACCAGGACATGTACACCTCACAAGTTCCCGGCTCTCTCGACTCTGTTGAAGAGTGGTTTCTTGTAGAAGGGGAGGGCAGTGAGGCACAGTCCCCCGTCCCCCGACGCCCCTCGCGATGCACCTCCTTCTTCGACTAACCCTCTGCATAGGAGTCGTGAGAGTCAGGAACTTGTGAGTTTTGTATGTCCACTCAGGCGTCCTTCATACCTGGTCTGTAGGAAGTTCCTGTCAGAAGGAGGGGGCACCGCGAGGGCGTCGAGGGGCGGAAGGCGGTGCCTTAGTGCCTCCCTCCTTCTGACATTGTAAAGGAACCCTAACTTTATTATTTTTTTAATAGTAAGATGTATATATATATGTAAGTATATGTTTTTTGTCCTCAGATGAGGTTTGAAGTGTCTGTGTGGTGCAGCTGGTCTGGTCTGTCTCTGTACAGTCGAGGCTGCACCCACCTATAAACGGTGGAGGCTCACCAGGACATGTACACCTCACAAGTTCCCGGCTCTCTCGACTCTGTTGAAGAGTGGTTTCTTGTAGAAGGGGAGGGCAGTGAGGCACAGTCCCCCGTCCCCCGACGCCCCTCGCGATGCCCCTCCTTCTTCGACTAACCCTCTGCATAGGAGTCGTGAGAGCCAGGAACTTGTGAGTTTTGTATGTCCACTCAGGCATCATTCATACCTGGTCTGTAAGAAGTTCCTGTCAGAAGGAGGGGGCACCGCGAGGGCGTCGAGGGGCGGAAGGCGGTGCCTTAGTGCCTTCCTCTTTCTGACATTGTAAAGGAACCCTAACTTTATTATTTTTTTAATAGTAAGATGTATATATATATGTATGTATATGCTTTTTGGTCCTCAGATTGGGTTTGAAGTGTCTGTGTGGTGCAGCTGGTCTGGTCTGTCTCTGTACAGTCGAGGCTGCACCCACCTATAAACGGTGGAGGCTCACCAGGACATGTACACCTCACAAGTTCCCGGCTCTCTCGACTCTGTTGAAGAGTGGTTTCTTGTAGAAGGGGAGGGCAGTGAGGCACAGTCCCCCGTCCCCCGACGCCCCTTGCGATGCCCCTCCTTCTTCGACTAACCCTCTGCATAGGAGCCGTGAGAGCCAGGAACTTGTGAGTTTTGTATGTCCACTCAGGCATCATTCATACCTGGTCTGTAAGAAGTTCCTGTCAGAAGGAGGGGGCACCGCGAGGGCGTCGAGGGGCGGAAGGCGGTGCCTTAGTGCCTCCCTCCTTCTGACATTGTAAAGGAACCCTAACTTTATTATTTTTTTAATAGTAAGATGTATATATATATGTAAGTATATGTTTTTTGTCCTCAGATGGGGTTTGAAGTGTCTGTGTGGTGCAGCTGGTCTGGTCTGTCTCTGTACAGTCGAGGCTGCACCCACCTATAAACGGTGGAGGCTCACCAGGACATGTACACCTCACAAGTTCCCGGCTCTCTCGACTCTGTTGAAGAGTGGTTTCTTGTAGAAGGGGAGGGCAGTGAGGCACAGTCCCCCGTCCCCCGACGCCCCTCGCGATGCCCCTCCTTCTTCGACTAACCCTCTGCATAGGAGCCGTGAGAGCCAGGAACTTGTGAGTTTTGTATGTCCACTCAGGCATCATTCATACCTGGTCTGTAAGAAGTTCCTGTCAGAAGGAGGGGGCACCGCGAGGGCGTCGAGGGGCGGAAGGCGGTGCCTTAGTGCCTCCCTCCTTCTGACATTGTAAAGGAACCCTAACTTTATTATATTTTTAATAGTAAGATGTATATATATATGTATGTATATGCTTTTTGGTCCTCAGATGAGGTTTGAAGTGTCTGTGTGGTGCAGCTGGTCTGGTCTGTCTCTGTACAGTCGAGGCTGCACCCACCTATAAACGGTGGAGGCTCACCAGGACATGTACACCTCACAAGTTCCCGGCTCTCTCGACTCTGTTGAAGAGTGGTTTCTTGTAGAAGGGGAGGGCAGTGAGGCACAGTCCCCCGTCCCCCGACGCCCCTCGCGATGCACCTCCTTCTTCGACTAACCCTCTGCATAGGAGCCGTGAGAGCCAGGAACTTGTGAGTTTTGTATGTCCACTCAGGCATCATTCATACCTGGTCTGTAGGAAGTTCCTGTCAGAAGGAGGATGGACAGTGAACATTTTAAGCCCACTCGGCAGCGACAGATGGCCACCCCTTCCTGAGCCTGGTTCTGTCGGAGGTTTCTCCCCGTTAAAAGGGAGTTTTTCCTCCCCACCGTCGCCAAGTGCTTGCTCATAGGGGATTTTTTGGGCTTTTTTTTAAAAAACCAACCACTGATAAGTTCACTGGCATCAAGTTTAGGACTCTGCAAATATTTAAATGGACAATTCGTGATCAAGTGAGGAATGATCCATTTAAATCATGTTTGAGAGTCACATATATTTGTATATAAATATGATTTGTTGGACAATAAGGCAAATCACAGACTAATTTGGACAATTTGGAAAAATTAAATAAATAAAAAAAATTGGATAAAATGCATGTGTCATTGTTTCATATTGATTTCAAATAACATACCATTTGATTTCAACATATTTTTGTTACACTTGCAGTGGTGTTATTTTGTTATGATCCTGTTCATTTTAAATATAAATATAAATATAAATCATCTAAATAGAAATGGAAAACTAGAAAAATTAAAAATATAGCTTTACTAATCTGAAAGTTATTTGTCATTGGATCCATCATTCCCACAGTGGAAACACATTATTTCATATTTGGTTCAATTCAGTAGTTAAAAGTATAAAATTTAATAATGTCTATTTTTAGTTTACTTTGTTAATAAACACATTTTTTAGTCTTTTAGAAACACTAACATCATACATATCCAAATATGAAGCAATGTTTTAACTCCCATTTACATACAGACCTGTGGCCAACTTTATAAACCAGTTTGAATTTTTTCCAGCTGAGGCGTTCAAAATAGATATACTTTTGATTGTCACAGTGTTATTTCGGCAGCTGCCTGCCTAATATAACATAACATCACCACAATATTTTACATTAAATGAGGAAATGTATCTTTGTTTCCTCAGCTAAGACTGCTTGGCTGCTGTAGCTTGTGTTTATGTTGAGAGTGACATCTGATTTAAAAGCAAGAAGCAAAAGCCACTGAGCACCATCAGTCAGCACAGAGGCAATGCTACAAATTTAAGGAACGAAGGTCAATTCTTTATGTGTGTACATGCACAGAGCACCTGTGCACACGGTTGTGCAGATTAACTCACAGATGTATATGACAACTCACGTTTGTGGCATTGACATTGTTTTCCAATCTTAAATGTAATACATACATTTCCGTCATTGGCCATAATTCTTGCAAGGAAGGGACTCAAAGGTCACAAGTTATTAAATAAAATTAATTAAACACACCATTAAAAGAAGTTCACTATTCACTCCTTAACAGCGGCCTCCCATGGACGAATGTGATAGAGCCTGCCTGAAACTAGGAGAAAAATTGAAACGGGAGTGGCATTCAGGGAGGGAAACGTGGGTGTACGGGGCGCGGGAGCCAACCCTGATGCGCGGCCTGTGAAATGCGACTCAGGGGTACTCTGGGACCCCTGGGGTCTGGAGCTGCCCCGGAGGGGAGCACAAGGGTTAAGACTATTGGAAGTAAAAATAACTTGAACTCCAAGTTTGAAAACACAACTTTCTTTCTTTATTTAAAAAAAAAAAAAAGGAAGAAAGTTCTGACTTGTATTATGAGTATGAGTCTGTGGTCTGGAAGAAAGTCCTGTAACTCTCTGTCTGCAAAATACAGTATATAATGACCAATCCTGGGCAATTAATTATATAGTTACTTCTTCAAACTCAGTTTGGCAAACAACAAAGTTTTTTTTGCAGCTATTTGTTTTTAAATGCAGCCATTGGATTTTTAAATAAACATTTCAAACTATTTACAGAACAATCAGGTGTTCTGCATCAAATTTGATGCCACACAAATTATTTGTGCCACTCCAAAAAAAATCATTTCTGTCCACTATGAGATAAAGGAGAACAAGAGCCTGATACCTGCAGGCCTGACAACAGGAGATGTATCACTCCTGTAACATTCAGCAGTCGCCTCATTGTTCTGACACACACAACAAAACTATTGACTACACTGCACACTAACTACACAAGATTTGCTCTAAACCAGGGGCGGAGCGTGGGGGTGGCTTACTGGGCTTAAGCCCGGGTTGTTTTGTCAGAAGCCCGGGGTCTTTTGGAGTGTAATTTTTTCATAGTTAGATGCCTGGCTGACAACTGTATAAAACAAAAAGTACACACAATATTCGAAGCACATAGTGCACACTGTGGGAATTTACGACTGTGCGTGAATCCCCCCTGATATTGGTATGATCCGAGCTCAGGCACTAAGCGACTGAGCGAGAGAGCGGGGCAGCTGCTGCCTGTGAGTGTGCTGTTGGAGAAACGGAGCCAGCCATACTAAGGAGAGCTTAAGTTTGACCAGGTACCAAAGCAAATCATTCGTACCGTACAAATAATGTAAATATGACGGTGCATCACGAAAGATTGATATCAAACTGATCACTTGACCAATATTACGTTACTTGCTCTTCAAGTGAATCAACAAATGGCGAAATGAAAAGCCGAACAACAACAATGCTGTTTCTTTAGAGAGTCTTAGCTTACGTGTGTTTATTTCATATTTTCAGTTCTTACCCTCCCCGACTAAATCGGTTTCAGTTATGTACTGAAATATAAGAATGGACATTAGAGGCTTCTTTCAAAGAAAAAACTCAGGTAAATGTTATTTTATATATTATGCTTTGTATGTTGTTCAGTATATTTCTATGCAAAACAAGAGGGATTTCAGTACACAGCAGGATATTCACATTTATAACCAGATATTTACATACACTTTAGGGAGAAAACATAAAACATTTTTACTGTACAACATCAATTTAGAGTAAACTTTTGTTTTAGATAAATATTGAAATATATTTTGAATTAGTTAAATGTCAGAATAAAGAGAGAGAGAGATCTGTCTATTTATTATCACTTTCATCAAATTTAGAAGTACATGTACACTAAGTTTATTGTTAATTAATAAGAAAACTCCAGACGATTCCATTCTGTCACAATCTGGTTGTAGGGACTCAAGCGCAGAGCGGTAGATGTCTCCAAAATACAGTTTATTTACAGTTCCAGTGCACAATATATATACAGTGAAGGGAATCCAAAACTCCAGGGAATCACAGGGTAGCTCTCTCACACTCGCTCACGTCTTCTTGCCCACACTCACACACGTTCACACGGCAGGGAGGTCGCAGGTCCGGGGGGGGGGGAGGTCTGAAGCAGAAGAGAAGGGAAGTCACAAACTAATCACGAAGCACAAGTTCACAAGAGCTGTGAGAACACTAGCGTCAGTAGTACAATCATCCAGCGACGAGAGGATCTGTGTTCCAGCCTCAAATAGTGCTCCCGGTGATGACAGGTGATTGTCGTCAGGTGTGTGGGCCAAGGGCGGGAGCCCACAGTGAGCTCCACCCAGGCAGAGAGGGAGAGAACCGAAACAGCAAATGTAGCCTTGTGGGGCCGGCCGGGCAGGCACGGAGACCATGACACATTCTGAGCTGAAGAAGCTTCTGATGGGTTAGTAGAGTCCATGTGAGTAAATTGGTGGCACACCTGTGGATGCATATAAGGCAAAACACAGAGTCTGTTTCTTTAACATGGGAAAAATCAAGAGATGTCAACCAAAACACCAGGAAAAGAATTGTGGAGCTCCATAAGTGTGGCTCAATTTTGAATAGAATTTGGTGCCATTTACAATTAAGAAATACAGACAATTTATCTCTTTACTCTTAAAGTTAAAAAATGTTTTTTATATTTATCAATCTAAAAATATAAACATTTAGTCTAATTTGATGTTACAATTAAAAAAGTGTTTGTGTTTTGATCTGAAGAGCATGTAAATATCTGGTTTCAACTGTATATTTGATGATTGTCAGCACAAAGAGGGAGAGAGAGGAACAGAGAGGGAGATGGAGAATGAGGACAGAACAGAGATGAACAAGAGCAGGTGAGACACACATGTTAGTCAAATGGTTGTTTAGCAAAAGTATCACCGTATCATAGGTACTCATGTATCTCATACCTAGTGTTTCTTTTTAGGTTTGCTATTTTTCAAATTCTACATTTATTAAGTTATGCAGGCTTGTTTGCACAACAAGGCTAAATAATTATATAAACTTTTCTCAAGCTAAATAGTGTACTTTTGTAGAATTAAAAAATAAGTGTAGTGTAGGTCTATGATGATTTTTAGTGCTACTATCATCTAGTTCTGATTCTGGTTCTGTCTTGGTTAAATCCTAAGTAGTCCTCATTTTGAACTGTTGTAGTCCTGTTTTAATTCCGGATCAGTTCTGGGTCTGGTTGAATTGGGGTTTAGTCCTCGTGACTTGATACAGCCCCGACTTTGTTCTGCCTTGCTGCCTAATTAAAAAACTACTTTAAGGTGTCCTGCACATGTGATATATATTTTTCCCTATATGAAGTCATTCTTTTTTGAACAAAACTCAAAACAGAGGCAATTAATCTTTCAGTCATTTCTACCCCCCCCCAAAAAAAAAAAAAAAAAAATCCCACATGCATACTACCCTTTAGGGCTAAGCCCCGGGTGTTTCAAATGTCTGGCTCCGCCTCTGCTCTAAACGTCTCAAATCTCTCGCATCTCAAAACACCACCGTAACTCCTAAAACTTCCCCCCGTTTCTTAACAACTAGATGCCACGTTGCCATATTATTTTTTGATTCGTCGACATGGTACTTTCTTGGACGAATAGGAAAGGGGGAGCGGGGTTTTTTGTTTTTGCTTACAGGTGGAGTGTGCTTTCGAGCCTTTTTTCTTATAAAACGCCGTTTTTACCATATAAACAACGATAGTATTCAGGAAGAAAACCAAACATTGCATATATTTTTATCACAACTCTGGTTTTACGTGGCCCATCAACACAATTTAAAAACTGGTATAAAGTCCACACTTTTTTCCGTCACTATGGGATAAGGTGGCATCGTTCTAATCCCATACGGGAGCAGCCAGTCACTTACTGACTAACACTGCAAAACAGAATTGTTAAAGTTTTAATTTTAATTTCAATTCAGGTTCGATTTTTTTTTTTTGATTTTCTGTGCGCAGAGACCGTGCCAGCAGTGCGCAATTGCGCACGTGCGCAGTTTAGAGGGAACATTGGCGGCAACAGGGAATGAGAAGGGGGGAAAGCGGATCGTTGAGTGAAACTGATAAAACAGAATTGGTTTGTAAAAATGGTGCAACATCAGTGATGTGGAATTGGTTTGGTGTTTGTCCGTCAGATACCCACCAAAGCACATTTTTTTGTAGAACATGCAAGCGGGCAGTCGTTATCCGGTCGTTAAGTCTGACGTCACTAGCCGTGTCTGGGCCAAAACTCCGCTGCTGGTCCATATATCACGAAACTGTCTAAAGTCTTTCATCTTTAATAAAATGATCAGCGTTCTGCTCTACCAGGTGTAACAATTCAGTTTAACATCCAGGCATCCATGAAAACGGAATTTATGACATTTAACGGTGTTAGAAGTTAGCAGGAAATTGGCTCGCTAGCTTCTATCTAAATACAATATAGCATGTCCTGACTGCGGGGTTTTGGAAACAAATTAAAACGTACAGCTCTGTTATCACTTCCAACATAAATGAAGACAAAACTAAACAGCAGGGACGGTTGTAGGGTACTGTAGTTTTGGCTAGATGGTAGGTGTGAGGTGCTTCGTGATCGCTAGCGACACAGCTATGTGCATAACTAAACATGAAGCTGCAGGATGAACCTAAAACAATTTTCCACTTCGTTAAAGGTGAAGTGAGGGTTCCTGATGGTTAAGACAAATGCAATCACATGGCAGGAATGCTGTAGGAGATTGCGGTACGACAAACTTCAGTCAGGAGAACAACTGAGATAATCCATCCACAATACCAGGTTATCATTAATATTACTGCAACAACATGGGAATAGAGCAGCTGTGACAGAATACAGCATTAATGAATCAATGTACGGAAGTGGATGAAGCAAGAAGAATGATGTTGAATAAAGTTTGATTTATCTGACTGCTTTGTTTTGTTAAATACCTTCTCCAGGAACAAAAGACAGTACACAGCTGTTTCACACCTTAAGGTTCACACTCCCTTGCTACCTACCAGAGTCCTCGAAGAGACAAAAGACTCTTCCTGTGGAGTTGTCTGCTTCCCCCAATTTCCCTACTAGACCCCCACCATTTGTCTTACTGTATGAGTGTGAGACATGTTAAAAATCCAGTGGCACCAAGGTATCATACAATAAAATAATGTGATTAATACATAAGTAAAATAAATTCCTATACATGCCCCTTCCTGATTTCTTGTTTTAACATGTTTGTTACACTTACATGTTTCCAATTTCAAATGTTAACACAGATGTTCAGTGTCAGGGTTTCTGGGTCGTTGACCCAGTATTTTCAGTTCACGTTCACTGTTTATCTACTGCCTGTTCCACTTCCTGTTTTATTGTGTTAGCCTTGGTCTGTGTGCATTATGTTCAGTCCTCTTCACATTTATCATTAGTTCATTATGTTCAGCTGTGTACTCACCGGTCTCTCATTATCATCATTATCATCAGTCTGTGTATTTAAGCCCTCTGTTTCTACTCGTTCACTGTCGTGTCATTGATTTACATGTGATGTTCCTGTTGTCTCCCCGTATGTATGTTCAGTTAGTCAGCCAGCCATTCACCCAGTCTTTCAGTCAGCCAGTCCTTCGTTCCTGCTTTGTTCATTCACCCGCTCCAATAAATCCCCGTCATTTCTGTACCTGCGAGTCCTGCGTTTGGGTTCCTTCTTCCTCGCCTCCACACAACGCCTGACATTCAGAGTAAATACAGATTGTAGTTTTTAAATGTGCCTTATAATCCCATGCACTTTATGGTCTGAAAAATACGTATTTGACTTTTTTATTTGGCACACTGCAGTTTAATTTTGCAAAGCACCTCTTTTTAACTTTAGTGGATATTATACATGGTTGTAAGCAAGGACTGTTAAATTTTTATATAGCTTTAATGCACATAAAAAACAGCTGCTTGTTTAAGTGAAAATAAATGGATGGTTTTTCTGTGCTAGTAAAGTTGTGGAGTTGTATTTTGTCTCACATCAATTATATCGTCAATTATATCATTATCGCAAATTTTCAAATATATATCGTGGCCATATCGCCCTGCTCTACTGTACACCATGGAGCGAGATCAGCATATCCATGATATCTTCTGCTCCCAGAGTTTCCCAGTTGGGTCACACTAAAATGTCGGCAACATCAAACTAATCTAACGGTCATCTACAGTAATTCACGGGTCATATCTATATGATTTTACAGAAAATCATCCTTATTACTGCCAACTATTCCAGAGACGTGAAAAACTACATTATAAAGAACAGAAAAATATAGCGGTCTAACGCAACACTGTTGTAATAGAGATAAACGCGTCAGTTTGTCACAGATCAAAGTGTAATGAATGTGATTGGTTGAACAGGTGTTCGTGATCTGTGTTACAGTGGGGCAAAAAAGTATTTAGTCAGCCACCGATTGTGCAAGTTCCCCCACCTAAAATGATGACAGAGGTCAGTAATTTGCACCAGAGGTACACTTCAACTGTGAGAGACAGAATGTGAAAAAAAAATCCATGAATCCACATGGTAGGATTTGTAAAGAATTTATTCGTAAATCAGGGTGGAAAATAAGTATTTGGTCAATAACAAAAATACAACTCAATACTTTGTAACATAACCTTTGTTGGCAATAACAGAGGTCAAACGTTTACTATAGGTCTTTACCAGGTTTGCACACACAGTAGCTGGTATTTTGGCCCATTCCTCCATGCAGATCTTCTCGAGAGCAGTGATGTTTTGGGGCTGTCACCGAGCAACACGGACTTTCAACTCCCGCCACAGATATTCTATGGGGTTGAGGTCTGGAGACTGGCTAGGCCACTCCAGGACTTTCAAATGCTTCTTACGGAGCCACTCCTTTGTTGCCCGGGCGGTGTGTTTTGGATCATTGTCATGTTGGAAGACCCAGCCTCGTTTCATCTTCAAAGTTCTCACTGATGGAAGGAGGTTTTGGCTCAAAATCTCACGATACATGGCCCCATTCATTCTGTCCTTAACACGGATCAGTCGTCCTGTCCCCTTGGCAGAAAAACAGCCCCATAGCATGATGTTTCCACCCCCATGCTTCACAGTAGGTATGGTGTTCTTGGGATGCAACTCAG
Organism: Simochromis diagramma; assembly: GCF_900408965.1. NCBI lineage: Eukaryota > Metazoa > Chordata > Actinopteri > Cichliformes > Cichlidae > Simochromis > Simochromis diagramma. The sequence goes on along the minus strand of NW_024387423.1, from coordinate 3,335,867 downwards.
TATTCTTCGTCCTCCAAACACGACGAGTTGAGTTTATACCAAAAAGTTCTACTTTGGTTTCATCTGACCACATGACATTCTCCCAATCCTCTGCTGTATCATCCATGTGCTCTCTGGCAAACTTCAGACGGGCCTGGACATGCACTGGCTTCAGCAGCGGAACACGTCTGGCACTGCAGGATTTGATTCCCTGCCGTTGTAGTGTGTTACTGATGGTGACCTTTGTTACTTTGGTCCCAGCTCTCTGCAGGTCATTCACCAGGTCCCCCCGTGTGGTTCTGGGATCTTTGCTCACCGTTCTCATGATCATTTTGACCCCACGGGATGAGATCTTGCGTGGAGCCCCAGATCGAGGGAGATTATCAGTGGTCTTGTATGTCTTCCATTTTCTGATGATTGCTCCCACAGTTGATTTTTTCACACCAAGCTGCTTGCCTATTGTAGATTCACTCTTCCCAGTCTGGTGCAGGTCTACAATACTTTTCCTGGTGTCCTTCGAAAGCTCTTTGGTCTTGGCCATGCGGAGTTTGGAGTCTGACTGTTTGAGGCTGTGGACAGGTGTCTTTTATACAGATGATGAGTTCAAACAGGTGCCATTCATACAGGTAACGAGTGGGGGACAGAAAAGCTTCTTACAGAAGACGTTACAGGTCTGTGAGAGCCAGAGATTTTCCTTGTTTGAGGTGACCAAATACTTATTTTCCACCCTGATTTACGAATAAATTCTTTACAAATCCTACCATGTGAATTCATGGATTTTTTTTTCCACATTCTGTCTCTCACAGTTGAAGTGTACCTCTGGTGCAAATTACTGACCTCTGTCATCATTTTAAGTGGGGGAACGTGCACAATCGGTGGCTGACTAAATACTTTTTTGCCCCACTGTATACACACACACACATACATATATATATATATATATATATGTGTATGTATGTATGTATGTATGTATGTATGTATGTATGTATGTTAAAAAAGGCATTTTTCTTTTGAAAACTAGGTGATACGTTAAGTTGTGCCAACTGAATACAGAAGAGTGGGATTATGACAGAAAAGTAGATACTGGCCCTGTCTGGTGCTGGATTATCCTGCAGAGGAAGCCATGAATAGAGAAAAACATCTGTCAAAGCAAAACAAAGTCTGATCTGTATGTTGTCTAACCCACCTTAAACCTCCACAGACCACCAATGTCATTGTTGCTTTCAAAGCAGACAGGCACCAGCCCTTCATCCAGACAGCACTGAATAGAGGCCAGACCTGAAGCCTCAGTGGTAAGTGAGTCAGATCAGTCCAAAATATTTTTAAACTAAAATAGGAAATTGCATCCATGGAGCTGCATACAACAGGAAGTTAGCCCCTATTTCTTTTCATATACGATATTTACCACTGCCAAACTTAAGGCTTGTTTTGGTCATAGTTGTAGTCCACTCTGACTTTAGATTTGATGTTCCCAGGTAATTTAATGTTGCAAGGCAACATTCTTCCACAAAATGCTCTTGGGAGTAATGTGACTCAAAAATGCATATAACCTCTGCATTTGCTTTACTAATGATCTGCATTGTTAAATAATTTTGTTTGGTTGTGCACGGAGACATGCATCAACAGACATTTAGTCAGGTGATAAGATCAACTCAAAATAACTCAAAAGGCAGCTTTATTGCTGAACACCAGAAATACAAAACTAACTAGCTTACTAACTAAACTGAGAATATACATTGAACTAAACAGGCAAGCAGACAGAACACATGGCCGCCTCCTCCAACTTATCCAGGGAAACACCAAGGTGTCCCCAGGCCAGCCAAGAGATATAATCTCTCCAGCATGCCATGGGTCTGCCTCCCAGTGGGACATGCCCGAAACACCTCACTCAGGAGACTCCCAGGAGGCATCCTTGTCAGATGCCCGAACCACCTCAACTGGCTCCTTTCGATTTGGAGAAGTGAAGTTAAATTTGAGAGGTTCGACAGTTCCATGTATTTGGTTTTTCTAACAGGAAACATGCCTACAGTGTTCTGATAGTTTTTTATTTTGCAAATACAGTTTTTTTTTCTCTGACAGAATTTATATTCCTTATTAATTATTATAAGTTAACATGTTTTTTTTACTTTTAAAGGGTGTGATCATGATAAAAAAAAAATCCAGTACTGGTTTATGTTTCACAACCTTTTCACAGTAAAGAAAGGGGCTGGTTGACCTTGGATGACTCTAGAAACCTTTATTAACATCTTTAACATGATAGCAGCACAATCATAACACAAACATTTGACATCAATTTTGTTTGAACTGAAAAACGTGGGGCGGCAACTTCACTCAGGTCACCGGTGTTTATATTAATTTGGGGATTTAAAAATGTATAAAATTTTGTTATTATACTTCTGCTGCTTAGTCTCTTCTACACTGCTAGAGTTGTACTTATTAGAATTAGAATAGATTATTATTACCAGAATAGAATTCAGAATAGAATTGTGTTCTCTATTCTATTATTAGAACAGAGGACACAAAGAATACCTGTTCAATCAATCAAATTTATTTCACTTTGATCTGCTGACAAATTGAAGCAATTTTCACATCTCCTTTGTTAGGCTGTGGGGCAGGAGACTTTATACTTAAATGTATCCAGTTTAAAGTTACAGAGCTCTAATGTGCAGCCATCACCTTAGATATAAACAGCAGCACTAAAAGTGCACTCATTGATGAAAAAGTTTATCAACCAGAATAACGAATATCTGCAAATTAGTCTCGTGCACTTTTTATAACAGTGTCACATTTTGGGTTTTTAGTGAACTCTGATCACCATCATGTTGTCATTTAAAGTCTCTGATTGGGGTGGATGACACTCATAGGGATCATTTTCTGTGGAAAAAAAGGTCATATGATCCATGACACTCTACCATCTCTTTCATTCAGATTCCCGTGACTGATTATCTTGTTAGGGTAAGTGAATCCAGAAAACCGATCGATACCCTGGCTTTGGTAAACATGCTTTGTAGCGAGGGCCTGTGGTTTTGGCAGAATCCAACTAATGTAAAAAGGGGTGCTTCACAGTACGCTTTTCATACACAGTGCCACCTACACCAGAGATATTATGGCGAGTAAAAATCTGTAAAGAATATAGAAAACATAGCACTTAAATGCAACACTGTTGTAAATGGGAAGGTATAATTAATGCTGCAAATCTTGCGATTTAGTGCACAGAGCTTTAAATAACCATTTTAATTCCAGTTAATCGTTTTATGCTGAGTGCCTTCTCACTGCTCTTGTTTATTTCTTAAGTGAAGGCTGCATATTAGACTCTTAAAATTGGATACATTTAAACTTTAAAGCTGATTGAACAGGCATTCTTGGTGCGTGTTAAAGAGCAATATAAAAGGGATTACAATCAAGTCTAACAACATTTTATACACTTTCTAAATAACCAAATGAATACATACATTAATGCAATGCACAGTTTGGACTTCATTTAGTGGTTTTAGTAAGGTAGACTTAAGCTGCACATACAAGAAGTATTCCCCCAGCAGAGAACGTATGCTTAAATTACACTGTTGAGTGGACCAGTATCATCACATTAGGGGGCCCTGTGGAACCTTATTCTTTTAGATTTCTGGTATCACACATTTGATCTGACGATCTTTACAGAATCAGCATTGCTTCGTGTTTTCAATGATCTCCTACTAATGGCTGACAACGGACGCCCCTCAGTCTTAGTGCTTTTGGATCTATCATCGGCATTTGACATGGTTGACCATAATATCTTATTAGCGAGACTTGAGCACACTGTGGGCATCAAGGGCGCTGCCCTGGATTGGTTTAAATCCTATCTCTCCAATCGGCTCTCTACGGTACATCTGGCTACATCCTCTTCCTCGGCTGTACCTGTTTGCTGTGGTGTCCCCCAGGGATCTGTGCTGGGCCCTACCCTTTTCTCATTATACTTGCTTCCTTTAAGTGCCATCTTTGAGAAATACCATATTGCTTATCACTATTATGCAGGTGATATCCAGCTCTATTTTGAGCTAAACGACGATCTTGCTCTGTCTCTGAATAGCCTCCGAGAATGCATGTCTGAGGCCAAAAAGTGGTTGTTGTCGAATTCTCTTATCCTTAATGAGAAGAAAACCGAGATTATGATTTTTGGTAGTAACGCCCTTCGTGCCAAACTCCGGGATGCCTTTGGTTTTCTTAGTTGTTCTCTCTCTGATACTGTCAGGAATCTGGGTGTCTTATTTGACAGCTCCTTTTCACTTGACAAACAAGTGTCTGCTGTTGTCAGATCTAGTTTTTACCAGCTTCATCTTATCTCTAAGGCTAGGCGCTATATCCCGCATAAAGATCTCGAAAAGCTCATCCACGCCTTTGTAACGTCGAGGCTAGACTATTGTAATTCACTTTATTGTGGTCTCCACTCTTCCCTTTTACAGAGATTACAGACAGTTCAGAATGCTGCAGCTCGCATTCTAACTAAAACCAGCAAGTTTGCCCACATTACTCCTGTCCTTGCCGATCTGCACTGGTTGCCTGTCAAATATCGTATTCAATTTAAAATTTTGTTGTTTACTTTTAAAATTACTAACAACACTGCACCCAGCTACCTTAAGGACCTTTTAAACCCTTATGCTCCTGCTAGGGCTTTAAGGTCATCGTCACAGTTACTGCTGGCTCAGCCCAGATCTCGACTTAAGACTAGAGGTGATCGATCGTTTGCTCTTGTCGCACCTGTGCTGTGGAACAATCTCCCGATTGGCATCCGGGCATCTGATTCTATTCATTCTTTTAAATCTCAGCTTAAAACATATCTTTTTAAACTTGCCTTCTCCACCTTTAAATTGCTGGTTTGTTTGTTTGTTTGTTTGGTTGCTGTGATCTATTGACCTCTTGTATTAATTCCCTCTTATCTTTCTATTGGTGTCTTTTATTATGGTGGCACAGCTTTTATCTTGCTAGTACCATGTGCTGTAGTCATTCTTATTGGTAGCTTTTATCTATGAACATAACTCGTTATTTTTATTTATCCGTTATCAATGTTTGAACCTTTTATTGTTTTATGTAAAGCACTTTGGTATGCCCAAGGCTTTTAAATGTGCTCTATAAATAAAGATTGTTGTTGTTGTTATATTTTGCAGTGGTCAATTTGAGAAAAGCACACAAAACTTGGAGGCGAGGAGGTATTTTGTAATTTGTAAAAGCTCAAACAATATTTGTCATTAAAAAAATACACTTATTACTTACACACACCTGCTGAAAAGGGGTGCAGATACTGGCAACTATGAAGAAACATATAAACCTGTTTCAGGACACATAGAATCCCAAAATGCCACTGCTCTCATCACAGAAGGGTCCTCCACTTCCCAACAGGCCACCAAGCAAAATACGACCACCAGTCGACAATACGGTTTACCAGCCTAAGGATCAAAGTGAGGATGAACAGCCCCTGAATCTGGGGCTTCGACTGGAGCCAGAGGGAAGCAACGGAGCAAAAGACTGAACTTAGCTTTTTGATTTTTCTCTTGACCCATTTGAACTTTGGGATGTTCATTCCCTGTGTGATTGCTCGCTGTTCAGCCTCACAAAACACCTTTTCTGTTGAGTGCAGCTTTTGCACTAAAGTGAGGCACACACAAACAGCCCCGTCCAAACCTCTCTGGAGCTGTTACAACGTTTTGTCTCAGATTAAAGGCTCTTTTATTGCGAAAGTTGCAGGTAATCATTTCCTCCATACAGGTTTTAGTTATTATAAAGAGGTCTTCTGCTGCTTTCAGGCAATTAACATTTTCCATTTGTGATATTTTGTAAATAGATTAGTTAGTACATAAGCTACGGTGTGCTATTTTACATGGTAGGTGTCTCATTTTTGTGTTTTTTAGTTAAAATATATAGAGGCTGCTATTACACATGCAGTATGCTGCATTTTATAGCATTTTTAAAGTTGTTTTCAGTTATTTGTGTTACAGGAACAGATGCAAACTGAAATCAAGCATTTGATCCGACTGATGTGCTAGTAGTCAAAGATTTTTGTCTGTGTTCATACAGACATATTTCAGCGTTTGCTGTGAGGACAAACAAACCCGTTTCCTTGGATCACAACAGCCCGTGTTGATCACAGCGAGGTGCAACAATAACTGCACACATTGACTTGCGTATATCAGGAGCTGAATTTGACATAAAACATATTTATTTCTTAGTAAGGTCAAATATATTGCTTTTTTTGTCACGGCTCGTAGGATGAGCTGTATGGAATTATTTAAGGACCCAAAATGCAAGCACTTCAGATGTGAGGAAGCTTTATTAATGGAGGTGGAACAAATACACAACGCGAAGGTGGCGAAAAACAGAACTGAGTAACCTAAACTGGGAAAACTAAAGAGCAAACCTGAAACGATAACCAAACGGGGAGAGGGACAGCGATACGCAGCAAAACCACTCAGGATGACGGCACAGATGAACACAGACAAACCAGCAACAGCAGGAGAACACACAGGGCTTAAATACACACAGCTGTAATCAAGGGATGAGAGACAGGAGGCGAACACACCTGGGAGAAATCAGAGCTGATGGGACAGGGGAAACATAAACTGAACACACTCACAATAGACAGAGACCTTCAGAATAAAACAGGAAACTCACAGACACAGAGAACCAGACACTGAACTGAACAGACAGATTCACAAGCAGACAGCGTGACACCAAAGACAGACAGAGGGAACAAAGAGAAGTGGGAGCAGGCAGGCATAGAACAAAACCCTAACAAATGGCAAACCTTAACAAAAGATATAAGAGAATAAACAAGCACATAGAATATTATAAAGAAACACAAAACACTGAGTCGTCAGACTCAGGACCATGACAGTTTTAATGTGTCGTGATGGGATGAGTTCCTTATCCTCATTAGAGACCAGGAATAATTCCCCTGTAATTAAACTGTATTTCAGTGTATTTTATTTAAAATTGCAGTTTAGTTATTTAACTACAATAACTTAAAAGCAGGTACACTGGAATAATGGGGTGACAAGTCAGGTTTTTACAGGAAATGGGAATTATTTTACACAAGTAATTTTAAAAAGTGCATGAGTAATTTTAAGTATTACAGAATATCAGGTATTTTAAAGGAAAGGGGAGAAATTAACTACATTTAAGTGGTGCATAAAAGTCCAAAAGTCATTTTAAGTATTCAATTTCATTGTAATTTTGCTGAATAAGCAATATTTTACCCATCTTACCTCATAAATGGACTGGATTTTGGGGCTATGGAGCATATTATGGAGTGACTTAACCTTGTCTTACATGATATTTATTGTTTTAGTGTGCATGATAGAGAGTCCACTGTGAAACTATTCTTTCATATTTATTGATATAAAAATTATGTAGTAATTTAAACTGTTCTCCGTTTTCTTCTTTTCAATATATTTATTCAAGCTTTCAATATATTTTCACAGCGTTGTCTCCTCTGAATAGGATAGAACACCAAAGCTTTCTCCTTCCAGAGCAACGTCCAGCAGTACAGACAACAAATGTGGATAAAAGTTTTCAGTGGTCTTAAACTTGTTTCTCTTTCCTACAGCAGTTGTAATACGATCCACCCTCTCATAACTGTGAATTAATGGTATTAATGGCATTATTTTTGGTTGATGTCAAAAAGTTTGTCAAACTATAAAACAACAAGAAAGATTTTTGTTAAGTAAATATTAGGGCTTTACTTTCTTACATTTTATTGTCAAATGTTTGGCTGATATCTGACCGTGTTCATCTCGGTCGTTTATAATAAATTATTCATAATTTTAGAGTCATAACACTTTGAGATGATCCACTCCTCCTCGACCTCTTCCTTTGCATGTCTTTGGATCCATTGTTTCAAAGCTGAATGAGCTGACTTTGGCTTTTTTGTCTATCCATCAAAGTTTCTGATTTGGTGTGTGATATATTTTGACTCCTAGTGTTTCCACTTTGTTAATTGTGTGTAATTGAGCTAAAGCTGAGCTGATGTGAGTTTATTGACTGTTAGTGCTTTCTGAGTGACCACATGGTGTCAGCACTGATAAATGTAGGAATTCGTGTGTAGAGTTTTGCAGTAACAGTTCACTACATCTGACTCATGTGGTAAAGCAGGAGCATAGTGGGAGGGGCCTAAACTATTCTCTCCCACAAAACTTACAGTTCAGAGGAAAAAGCGTTCACACACCATACCCAAGCGTCAATATCAGTCAAACGTAGAGTGTCCGTGCACACTCTGATGCCTTAGTGTCTCACATAAAACAACACGTCCCTCCGAATGAACACTGTCAAAGTCACTGTGGCTTTAGCATTAGCTTTAGCGCCGCTGATGTAACAGTCCGAAATTTCTGCATTGGTAAGGGTTGTTGCACAGCGGATTCCCGATGGGGACTGTGCAGCGCATGCACCACAGGTGTGGAGAAGCACTGATTAGTGTTCCAGTTTCAAAATAAAAGCTGCCAGAAAGCAAAACATGGTCCTTTTTAGTCTAAAATGTCAATGCATCAAACCATATTCCAGGGTTCTTAGTTCACCATTTATGAGGTTTCCCAAAAAATTAAAAGACAGATCTTAATGTTTGAAAATGTTTTTGAAAAAGTCTGTAAAGATTAGATGAAAAATTCTCAAAGGATAAATTAAGTTAGTTTATTCTTTTGTCACATAAGTTGAAAAAAAAAAAAGGTTAAAGAAACAGTCAGGACTGGTTGGGGATGAAGGTGAAAAAAGAAAAAGGATGAAGAAGGAAGGGGAGAGGTGTTAGAAGATGCAGGGAGAGAGGGCAGAGGAGAGCTGAAAATTAAGATGGAACAGAGGTGGAGGAAGAAGAGGCTACATCAGGTGAGGAAGCAGCAGTGTCCCTCCTCCGGAAGAAACGGAAGCATTTTTTCTGCTTTTTCAGGCACTTTTCCAACAAACAATCATGGCTTCCATCATCTGGCTATGTGCGCTTTTTCCTCCAGGTTGAGGGGTTTTGAACTCATCGATTGTTTCGCAAGATTCAAAGTGTTCATTGTCATGGGTACAGAAGAAATAGCATTTTTCTGTGCAATGAAATTCTTGCTTTGCTGTCAATACACAAATGCCAGTTAAGTAAGGGTTAAAGGAACAAAATAAATAAGGATAAAAATAAGATAAGATATTAAGATAAATACAAATGTAAAAAAAATAAGGATAGAAATAATGAAAGATAAATAAATAAGTACAAAAATAAGTAAGTGAAGACAAGTGAGGTATGCAGATGTCGATGTAGATGGATGTACAAAGTAGCTTAATGTGCAAAATGAACTTAGTGTGCAAAGTGTCCTGATATGCAAATTGCAGTTGAGGTAGGTCAGCTGTTCAGGAGTCTGATAGCAGTGGGAAAGAAGGAGTTGTTGAGTCTGGATGTTCTGGATTTCACACTTCTAAACCTTCGTCTCGAGGGCATACGTGTGAACAATCCGTGTTGAGGGTGTGTGGGGTCTTTAAGGATGGAGGCAGCTCTCCTCTGGACTGTGATGGTAGATGCTCTGCAGAGAGAGGGCAGTGGAGTCCTGATGATCTCCGCAGTTGTTATCACTCTCTGCAGGCGTTTGCGGTCCATAGCAGTAGTACTGGTGTACCATGCAGTGATGCAGCTGGTTAATGTGCTCTCCACAGTGCAGCTATAAAAGCTACTGAGGATCTTGGCCAACATACCAAATTTCCTCAGCCTCCTCAGGAAATACAGCCCCTGCTGAGCGTTTTTGACCAGCTGTGTGGTGTTCCGTGTCCAGGTGAGGTCCTCATTGATGTGGACGCCCAGGTACCTAAACCTGCTCACCCTCTCCAGTTCACTCTCCCGGATACACATCGGCTGGTGAGGCCTCTTCTTCTTCCTCATGTCCACTATCATCTCCTTTGTTTTATTACGCTTAAGGGTAAGGTTGTTGTCCTCACACCATGACACCAGACCGGCCATCTCTCTCCTGTAAGCCGCCGCGTCCCCACCAGTGATGCGACCAATCACTGCAGTGTCATCCGCCAACTTCAGTATGCTGTTGTCTTTGTTGGAGGCAACACAGTCGTGGGTGAACAGGGTGTAGAGGATGGGACTGAGGATGCAACCCTGTGGTACGCCAGTGTTTGTGATAATATTAACTGAGGTCCTGTTGCCGATCCTGACAGACAGAGGCCTGCCAGTCAAAAAGTCCTGTAGCCAGTCATAGAGGGTGGGGTGCAGGTCGAGTGTAGACAGTTTGTGGATGAGTTTGTGAGTGTGTTGAAGGTGGAGCTGTAGTCAACAAAGAGTACCCTGATGTAGGAGTCATTACTCTCCAGGTGGTAGAAGGAATAGTGAAGGGCAGCAGCAATGCCGTCCGACGCTAGCAGCACCCCATGAGAAACGGGCCGAAGTGTTTAAGTGTTCACCGGAGTTTGCACCCTTGGCAAGCGGACTGAGGTATGTGATGAGAGGTGATCTGTTGTTATATTTTATTTAACCGAACTGTGTAACCCCTGTTTGAAACCCCTTTTGTTTTATTTAATCTGTGACTGTATATCTCAGAATTACTTGTTTGAACTTACCTGAATTAACTTAAGCTCATTGTTGTTATTGCTCATTGTTATAGTTCAAAAGGACTGTACGGGTATCAATTTTTTCTTATTTTATAGTTTTCACGGTGCTCAACATCCAGAGAATGAGTCGTGTGTGGTGAGGAAATAAATGGCTGCACCCGTTAGAGACTCTTCTGTCGTTCTTGATGCCAAGGGCTGCTACAGGGCCGGTAGGCATACTGCAGGGGATCCAGAGTGTGTGCAATATTGCTCTTAATGTAGGCCATCACCACTCTCTCAAAATCACTTTGCAATTATTGGAGTGAGTGTAACAGGTCTGTAGTCGTTTAGGCAGGTGGCTGGGCTATTCTTGGGGGACAAGGATGATAGTTGTGGTCTTGAAGCATGTGGGAACAATGCTCTGGCTGAGGGAAAGGTTGAAGATGGAGGTGAGAACATCAGCCAGCTCGTTAGCACATGCTCTAAGGGCTCGTCCAGGGATGTTGTCTGGTCTTGCTGCCTTGCGGAGGTTGATCTTCCTCAGGACCTTGTGTACTTGGTCTATTGAGACCGCTGGCAGGAGAGAGGGTCAGGTGATCTGGGGGTTCTGGAAGGTCTTGGAGGTCTGGGAGATCTAGGAGGTCTGGCGGGTATGGGAGGACTGGAAGGTCTGGGAGGTCCGGTGAGTCTGGGAGGTCTGGGGGTCTCAAAGCGGGTGTAAAACACGTTGAGATCATCTGGCAGTTGGCATATATCACAGCATTCAGGGCCTTTATAAGAACAGACAAAATTACTAAACTGAATCAATTTCAGCTTTCATTTTTTATTATGTATATTTTAGTAATAATTACATTTCATTATCTATATCTTTACCAGACATTTGCCACACAGGTGTAAATACTGTAAGTGCAGCTCTCTTCACCTACCTAACTCTTCCTTTGCACTGACAGTCACACACAAACACATTGTATTCAACTAGAAAATCACGAAAAACATAAACTTACAGCTTTCACAAAAATATCGTCAATGAATGTGGACAAAACAGAAGCTATGGTTGACTCTGACATGTCGATTCTTGCTAGTTTCTCTTTGCTTTCTCTCTCTTGTTGAACGAGGAGTTGGCTGAAGAAAACCTGCCAGTGAGGAGGTTAGGTTCAGACTCTGTTACCCTGGTAACTGACTCAGAGTTAAAGTTTAACTTAACTTTCTGGAACTGAAAACCCGAGTTTCCCTCATCTCGGGATTAACAAACTTGGACTTAGCTAAACCTGCTTCCTAGAATAGCCCCAGTAATGAATCTACAATGAGCTTAAAACATGTTGTGGATGAGAGAAGCAGTGAAAACACAGCACTTCAAGCCGTAGAAACTTAGAACATAACAGGCTCTGTTTTAGTTTATAATCTGTCAGCTGTGGACTCTGTGACAGTAAAGACTAACTATTAAAACATAATGTTTTATGAGCATACTTTAATGCGTATATAACAATAACAATAAAATAATTCATTATTAAGTTGCATTTTAGAATCTAGACAAGCTGGGATACATTAACAATGCTGGGAAATAGTCTGAAAGTTTTACACCAAACTTACAAATAAAATGCCATTTGCCACTCAAAGGTTTCCATTTGTCTCTGTGCCACTTGGAAATGGGTTGAGCAGCATGTACCGTATGTACGGTTACTGAGATACTGTAACACATCCTGACTAACCTGTTTGTCCTGTGAAGAGAAACTAAAAGTCAGGGTTTTTTCCTCACAGTTGAGCAACCACACAAGGCTGTTTATCGTTTGGGGGGGATTTCTTCATAATATAATTTTAGAAAGCTCAAAGATCGTTTATGTTTCCACATTGTAAATCTTTCCAATTGGGAGTAACCATATTTATAGTTATCAATTTCTTATTCAGCAAATACCTCAATATATCCTTTGGGTTACTGTTTTGCACTCAACGATCTATTAAAAGATTAAAAAACTTCACAAGAAACAGAAGACAGCCACAGGTGTTAGGCGTCCTGCTCACATTAACCAAGGCTCCATAACAATGCGATCTTAAATCGTGACATCTTTATTGAAATGGCGTGATTAAGGGTGAGTTGTCGTTTCAGGCAACAGTTCTCGTATATTAGCTTCTTTTTAAAAAAATTCTCCACGATACTTTTCAGGATTTTATTTTTTACTGGGCTACAGGGCTGTCCTAACGCATCTGTATCCTATACCTGCCAATATGGTCCTCCTGACCGCGCCTTTAATCTTTACCTTGCGTAAACACTCCCTCCTTGCTGGCACACTTTCACAATTAGGAGTCAACAACAACTAGCTGAGCTTCAGTTAACACCCCAGGATTGAAGGTTTCAGAGCGTCACTGTAGGGCAGCATGTCTGTATCAACAGGCGCGGCCCTTCTGTGGATTTTACTTCTTACATTCACTGTCTCCACCGTGTCAGGTAACCTGAAACTTAAATATGAACCAGTGGGAGAGATTTGGTGTGAAATGTTGGTGAGGTGGTGGATCTGTCAGTTAAATACTGACACTAATGTCACTCAGAAGCTGAAAACAGCTGAAGCAAGAAAATCCCTTTCAAGAACCTCTCAGAGCGTGAGTGTCAGGTGATACTGAGTACGGCTGTTTTCGGTAAATCGCCACGCCAGCGGAAGTGGTCAACGGGAGATCAGTGGGTATGAATCACCACTGACTGATTAGTTTTCGAGAAAATAGCGCAGCATTTCCCGGAAGATCTCTGAGACCTCTGAGTGTGGACATGAGACTTTTGTTTTTAATGGCTTCCAAAGTCTTTGTGTTTCCCTGATGAACAGCAGAAAAATATACAGATTCTAAAACGCAACTTAATAATGAATTATTTTATTGTTATTGTTTTATACGCATTAAAGTATGATCCTAAAGCATTGTGTTTTTATAGTTAATCTTTACTCTCACAGAGTCCGCAGCTGACAGATTAAAAACTAAAACACAGCCGGTTATGCCCCGAGTTTCTCTGGCTGGAAGCGCTTCTCTCATCTACAACATGTGTTAAGGTCGCGATTGTTTTATATATATATGTATACAATACTGGTTTATGTTTCACAACCTTTTCACAGTAAAGAAAGGGGCTGGTAGACCTTGGATGACCTCCAGAAACTTTTATTAATATATTTAAGATGATAGCAGCACTAATGAAACTTTTTGTTGTAATTATTAGAACAGAGGACACAGAGAATACCTGTTCAGTCAATCAATTTAATTTCACCTTGATCTGCTGAGAAACTGAAGCAATTTTCACATCTCCTTTATTAGGCTGTGGGGAACGAGATTTGAATGCTTAAATGTATCCAGTTTAAAGTTTCAGAGCTCCAATGTGCAGCCATCACCTTAGGTATAAACAGCAGCACTAAGAGTGCACTCCTTGATAAGAGAGTTTTATTAACCAGAATAACGAATAGCTGCCAATTATTCTCATGAAGCTGATTGAACAGGCATTCTTGGTTCATGTTAAAGAGCAGTATAAAAGAGATTACAATCAAGTCTAACAACATTTTATACACATTCTAATTAACCAAAATAATACATGGCATAATACATACAGGCATTCCTATGACAATGCAATGCACAGTTTGCACTTCTTTTGGTAGTAAGGTAGACTTAAGCTGTCCCACATGCCCTGTGGATCCCTATTCAAATTGAATTCCTGGTATTGAATTCGGTTTATCAGTTGGAAAATCTTGCACCAAAAGTCTGTTTAAACAAATATACAGAACAACGGGCTTTTTCAAAATGATATCAATGAAACATCAATTCAAAATCATGGATGTGGAATCTGTCTTCAGTTTTTATTGTGTCTTTAATAAAGGTTGTTAAAACACTGCAGATTTCTCATATATAATACATACATAATTCATAGTAATTATCACTGGTTCAAATTCACAGCTTAAATACAAGGTTGTTGTTATTCTTTTTTAACTCACTTTTTTTTTTTTACTGAAACCCCATTGATAACTACAGGGACAACCTACTCCATACCTTGTGACAATCAGCCCCATAATAGATTTATTTTATTCTCTCAGGTGCAGACTCGGTGCATACACAGAAATTTGGTAAGAGGTCAGCAAATAAAGTGTAGGTGTCCTGTTTTATGATCATATAATGATGACTATAGAACAATAACAATTTGCTGCAATAACAAATTACTGATCCTCGTTAGGGAAATACAAATACTTTAGATGCCATCCATTCTTCCCACATAGATCCAAATGATCTTCCAGGAATGGTGAAGCTATTTACCGAAGTACTGCAGCGATTTTCTACCTCTTGATCTCTAATCTGGAATCTAACTTGTCCCACAATACAGAGCTGCTTAGTTATAGGAGAAATCATCTGTCACTGCAGTTAGTCATATTTGTGAATTTTATCTCATCGAAATGGTAATTTCACTCTGTTATTTCCAGATATAATACAGGACCCAACATGTTTATCCCTTTGCTCACTATAACTCTCTGTTTGCTTCCAGGGGCCCAGAAGTTGACTCTCACTGCTGAACCAGGAGCCACCATAAGCATCAGAAATAATAATAAAGTCAAAGGTTGCCAAGTGTGTACAAAATCGATTATTAAAAAATGCAACGCTGAATCTCTGAATTATTTAAAAGGAAATACTGTGGAATTGAAATGCTCCAGACCTCAAGATGTATTCAGTATAGAAATTGTACGGCGTATAAGTAAGTGTCTGTGTGATATCTGATTATTTTATCAGTGAGACTGAAAGTCCTGAGTGGACTAACACAGCATGGGTGGATTCATTTTCTCTTTTCAGCTTGCACCACGGAGTCATGCAGTGGTCACATCATCCAGACTGACTTCAGCTCGACTGATGTGCTGCGTTTTAACCGCACGTTTACCTGGAATCTAGCAGGCCGCAGCGCCAAAAGCTTTCCAAATAGATTTCACCAACACGGGTCTTAAACAGATCAATCCATCTGAGAAATGTCCAGACAGACACACCTACACCCTCCAGGCCTTTCAGTCTACAGGCAATGTGGCTGTGGAGCAGTACTGCAGAAGTGGCACCATCAGCAGTGCTCAGGTTTTGAAAAGCGGCAGCTTTTCTGTGGACGTCCCAGCAGAGCAGAAGCTGCAAAATGACAAGTTTGATGTGACTGTGCGGGAAAAAATCAAGTGTGAGTTTAGTTACAGTCACTTTTTTTGTGTTTCTTTTAAAATGTAACAATTTTTGTTTTAATTTTAATTAATTTTTTTGTGTGTGTGTGTGTGTGTGTGTGTGTGTGTGTGTGTGTGTGGTGTGTGTGTGTGTGTGTGTGTGTGTGTGTGTGTGTGTGTGTTTTATACCTTGTGACAATCAGCCCCATAGATTTTTTATTCTATCAGGTGCAGACTCTGTGTATACATAGAAATTTGGTGAGAGGTCAGCAAATACAGTGTAGGTGTCCTGTTTTATGATCATATAATCAATTTTGAAAAAATGTTTGCTGACATAAAAAAAACCTAAAGAGTAAAGCTGCATGTAATAATTTGTATTCATTACTGATGCTCATCAGAGAAACACAAAGACTTTAGATTTTAGATTCCAACGAATCTTCATTGAATGGTGAAGCTATTCACTGGAGTACTGATTAGCTAGTACGCAGTGATTTTATACCTCTAATCTGGAATCTAACTTGTCCCACAATACAGAGCTGCTTAGTTATAGGAGGAGACAAGCCGTAGGCTTCATCTGTCACTGCAGTTAGTTGTATTTGTGAATTTAATCTCATCTAAATGGTAATTTCACTGTCTTATTTCCAAATATGACACAGGTCACACATGTTTATCCCTTTGCTCACTATAACTCTCTGTTTGCTTCCAGGGGCCCAGAAGTTGACTCTCACTGCTGAACCAGGAGCCACCATAAACATCAGAAATAATAATAAAGTCAAAGGTTGCCAAGTGTGTACAGGATCAATTATTAAAAAATGCAGTATTGAATCTCTGAACTCATTCAGTGGAAGTACTGTGTCAGTGGAGCTTGAATGCTCCAGACCTCAAGATGTATTCAGTATAGAAATTGTACGGCGTATAAGTAAGTGTCTGTGTGATATCTGATTATTTTATCAGTGAGACTGAAAGTCCTGAGTGGACTAACACAGTATGGGTGGATTCATTTTCTCTTTTCAGATTGCACCACGGAGTCATGCAGTGGTCACATCATCCAGACTGACTTCAGCTCGACTGATGTGCTGCGTTTTAACCGCACGTTTACCTGGAATCTAGCAGCCGCAGCTCCAAAAGCTTTCCAAATAGATTTCACTAACACGGGTCTTAAACAGATCAATCCATCTGAGAAATGTCCAGACAGACACACCTACACCCTCCAGGCCTTCCAGTCTACAGGCAATGTGGCTGTGGGGAAGTACTGCAGAAGTGGCACCATCAGCAGTGCTCAGGTTTTGAAAAGCGGCAGCTTTTCTGTGGACGTCCCAGCAGAGCAGAAGCTGCAAAATGACAAGTTTGATGTGACTGTGGGGGAAAAAATCAAGTGTGAGTTTACATTCATTGTTTTGTGTTTCTTTCAAAATTACAGTGTCATTTAACAATTTTTGTTTTAATTTCAATTTATCTGGTGTGTGTGTGTGTGTGTGTTGTAGCTCTTGCCCGAATTTCTCTGACTTTACCAAAAGGGACCTCTTCCTCAGAGCTGCTCTCGCCAGACTACCCAGAGAGCTTTCCTGATGACGACACCATGGAGTGGTACTTTCAGGTCCCAGACAAACACGGGGTTGATGTTCAGTTTCTAAACCTCACACAGCCAGATTGTGTGAAGAAGGAAGTAGCAGTGGAGTACCACCAGAAAGGCAGGGTGACATCGGTTCTGGGGTTAAATGAGACACAGCCGCTCCAGAACCAGGGAGACTTTTTGCTCACGCTGAGGAACTGCGAGATGGAGAGAGCACCTGCTGATTCTCCTGGACTCACCTTCACCCTCAAGGTGTCTGCTTACCCACCCCGTTCAAAAGGTCTGTATGTTATAAGCACTCACTCATTCATAGTTTGTACTTTCATTAACAATAAATACATGAGATGTTATTCCGAGTTACTCCCGGGGAAAATATTTGCTTTTGGAAATCTAAAACTGCTTTAATCAATTTTTGCATAAAGCTCTGTCATTGCATAATGTAGAAGATGTTTGAAGTGATGACCACAGAGAGCGAAAACAAGGCCCCAAATGTTACGTTTTCTTCCACTTATGCAGTTCAGGGTACACCCTGGGCAGGTCACAACACAGTGTTTGAGCATGACTCCCCAGAGCAAACAGGTTAGGAAGGTATTTCAAACTTGATGGTCTGGGTAAAACCTCGTCATCACTAGGTCCAGATTTTTCCAAGACTTTGGTTTATGACAAAAAGAACTGCAGCACTGTGACCAGATCACATCAGCTTGATAACTTTAGCATTTGGTGTAAGGCACCACAGGAATATGAGGCTGTAGTGTAGCTTCACACTCGGGAGGATAAACGATAATTGAGTGATTTTTCAGCTTCAGCAATTCTGTTTATTGTTGAATTCTTTTTTACAACCACTGCACAGTTGAAAATGTGATCCAAATGTTAACCAAGTTAATTGTTTCTCCTCTATAGCACCTTTAACCATCATCCTGGGTGTAGTGGCTACTCTGCTGGTCATTTCTGTCATAGTGCTAGTTGTAATGATTAGGTGAGTATTTCTATTATTTAGTGTGTTTTCAAAGGGGATGACCCATCAATAGCTGAATAAAACAGAAAATAATCCCAATCTTCTCTTTTTTCCCGCCAAACAGGAAGAACAAGAAGAAGAAGAAGGAGAAGAAGAAGAAGAAGAAAGGCAATTATGAAGTTGCTGTCTATAATCCTAATGGCATCAACTTCTTACCAGGATACGAATCCCCAGACGTGCTGGGGACTTGTAAAGATGATGAGTCCCATGTGTACGAAGAGATTGATGACACTCTCGTCTACACACACCTGCTGAAAAGGGGTGCAGAGACTGGCAACTATGAAGAAACATATAAACCTGTTTCAGGACACAGAGACTCTCAAAAGCCACTGCTCTCATCACAGCAGGGCCCTCCACGCCCCAACAAACCACCAAGCAAAATCCTAACCCCGGTGGACAATACAATTTACCAGAATATGATTTACCAGCCTAAGGATCAAAGTGAGGACGAACAGCTCCCGAATCTGGGGCCTCGACTGGAGCTAGAGGGAAGCAACTGAGCAGAAGACTGGACTCAGCTTTTTGATTTTTCTCTTGACCCACTTGAACTTTGGGATATTCATTCCCTGTGTGATTGCTCGCTGTTCAGCCTCACAAAGCACATTTTCTGAGTGCAGCTTTTGCACTAAAGTGAGGCACACACAAACAACCTGTCTGCAGCTGTTACAACGTTTTGTCCCAGATTAAAGGCTCTTCGATTGCAAAAGTTGCTCTCAATCATCCCCTGTAGCTGCATCTGACATAAAACATATTTATTTCATAGTAAGGTCAAATATATTGCTTTTTTAATGTGTCACGACGGGATGAGTCCTTTGTCCTCATCGGAGACTAGTGGCATAATTCCCCTGCAATTAAACTGCATTTCAGTGTATTTTATTTTTAATTTCAGTGTAGTTATTTGACTGCAGTAACTTAAAGCAGATACACTGGAATAATGGGGTGAGAAGTCAGGTTTTTACAGAAAACAGAAATTATTTTATTTAATTTTAAGTAGTGCACAAGTAATTTTATAAAGTTCATGACTTGTTTATTAGTATTACAGAATATCAGGTATTTTAAAGGAAAGGGAAGAAATTAACTACATTTAAGTAGTGCATAAAAGTCCAAAAGTCATTTTAAGTATTCAATTTCATTGTAATTTTGCTGAATAAACAATATTTTCCCATCTTACCTCATAAATGGACTGGATTTTGGGTGTATGGACCATATTATGGAGTGACTTAACCTTGTCTTACATGATATTTATTGTTTTAGTGTACATGATGGAGAGTCCACTGTGAAACTATTCTTTCATATTTATTAATATAAACATTATGTAGTAATTTAAACTGTTCTCCCTTTTCTACTTTTCAATATATTTATTCAAGCTTTCAATATATTTTCACAGCGTTGTCTCCTCTGAATAGGATAGAACACCAAAGCTTTCTCCTTCCAGAGCAACGTCCAGCAGACAACAAGTGCAGATAAAAGTTTTCAGTGGTTTTAAACAAACTTGTTTCTCTTTCCTGTGCCAATTTCAATACGATCCGCCCTCTTTTTTCTTTTCTTTTTTTTCTTTTTGGTTAAGTAAATATTACAGCTTCAAGATTCCCATCCAAGAAGCTACTCTAAGCGAGCGGTGAGTAACGGGCAGAACAATTACATTCTTTTCCACTAGAGGGCAGTACAACTCCTTGCTCCAATTAAATGGGTTGCCAGAAGAAGACAAAGAAGAAATTACTACAAATGAGACCACGCAGCACGTGATCTGCTGGCCGGACTGACCAGTTTATCGTGAGGACAAAAATGAATTTTTCTTTAACCTAGTTTGCCACAGAGGACGTTTGTAATCCAGAGGGAAACATTATTATGATTAATGTTCCCAATTACTTCATCTTAATAAATAAATACAACACAACCTGCGTTTGCCTCTTTGATCCATTTCTTTGTTCATACTCAAATACCGTGAACTGGCTTTTGAGTATGCACAAAGAAATGAACACATCAGGCTGCTTGTGCCTTTATATGCGCTGCCAGTTCTTTCTCTATATGGTCGTCAAAGACTGGACAGGCAAGTGCAGTTCCTTTATATCCTTTAATGGCCTTGTTTCTTTTCCATCTATCTTTTTCTTCTCCATAGATCGTTTTAATGTCATCCTGCATATGTGCATCTTCTTCGCCACCTGAATGGACTTCCCCTTTTCCACCTTGCTCACTATAGTTCACAGCTCTGTTTACGTCCTCTAACGGAGTGGAAGCTCTGCCTGTCCTCTACATTATAACTCTGTGGCATAACTACAGGCGTATAGACTCATAGTGTGGCTTACAAAAGGACTAAAACATTTGTGAAATGTTTTCAAACTTGTTTAAAACAGACAAAATAATCAAAACACCTTGATCACAGAAATTTTACCTGGAAAGGCAAAAATCACTTGAACTTAAATGTGCTTAATTCTCATGCAACGAGGCGCTTCTTTGCAGGATGAGAAAAATGTCGGACTCTCCACAAATGTGCGGTCACATGACCAATTTCTTCCCTAGAAACAGGGTGTGGCACAACTCCCTCGATCCTTTGTTCTGCTATTTTACACTCGATCATAAAGGTTTTCACATGAAACAGAAGACAAGCACAGTTGTTACTAATCTCATTCCTTAAGTCTAAAAGCAGTGCAGGCTAAATCTAGATTTTATTGTCATGAGAGGACTGAGCCTGTTTTATCGTTTCCGGTAATATCGTATATCAAACTCTGCATATTTTCCAGAAATTTCACTTTATTTTAGCACTTTTGTTCTACATCACGTCAGGGGTGTCGTAACGCGTCAGCACGCCTACCTGCCAAGATGGCGATTCTAGCCACGCCTTTAAACATCACCTGGCCTCAACACTCCCTCCTTGCTGGCACACGTTCACATAGGGAGTGGACTCGTTGTGTCAACAACTGCTCCGTGAGCTTGATGTAACGCAGAGGAAAATGTGGCGTCCCAGCTCCAGACAAGAAGCGATGAAATGTGTCCGCTGATTTTATTTTTGTTTTTTCTCTCAGGATTGAAAGTTTCAGAGCTTCACTGTAGGGCAGCATGTCCGTATCAACAGGCGCGGCCCTTCTGTGGATTTTACTTCTTACCTTCATCGTGTCAGGTAACCCGAACCTTAAATATGAAGCAGGGGGAGAGATTTAGTGTGAAATATTGGTGGGGTGGTGGATCTGTCCGTTAAATATTGACACTGTCTTCACTCAGAAGCTGAAAACAGCTGAAGAAAGAAAATCCCTTTCAAGAAGCTCCCAGAGTGTGTCATTTGATATGGGCTGTGCCGGTTTTGCCCCTGTGTAAATTTGAATAACAAACATTTCAGTGTAAACTAGGTTATGGCCGACCCAGAGATCTGACTGAAGCACCATATTATGTGCTGAGCTTGCTCAGGTTTACTCAGTACAGACCTGCTTAGTCACAGGAACACTTAAGACAAGCTTCATCCATCACAGCAGTCAGTTTTATTTGTGAATGGAATTTCACTGTGTTATTTCCAGATATGACACAGGTCACACATGTTTATCCCTTTGCTCACTATAACTCTCTGTTTGCTTCCAGGGGCCCAGAAGTTGACTCTCACTGCTGAACCTGGAGCCACTATAAACATCAGAAATAATAATAAAGTCAAAGGTTGCAAAGTGTGTACAGGATCAGGAAACACACAACGTTGCAGTATTGAATCTCTGAACTCATTCAGTGGAAGTACTGTGTCAGTGAAGCTTGAATGCTCCAGACCTCAAGATGTATTCAGTATAGAAATTGTACGGCGTATAAGTAAGTGTCTGTGTGATATCTGATTATTTTATCAGTGAGACTGAATGTCCTGAGTGGACTAACACAGCATGGGTGGATTCATTTTCTCTTTTCAGATTGCACCACGAAGTCATGCAGTGGTCACATCATCCAGACGGACTCCAACTCTATTGATGTGCTGCGTTTTAACCGCACGTTTACCTGGAATCTAGCAGCCGCAGCGCCAAAAGCTTTCCAAATAGATTTCACTAACACGGGTCTTAAACAGATCAATCCATCTGAGAAATGTCCAGACAGACACACCTACACCCTCCAGGCCTTTCAGTCTACAGGCAATGTGGCTGTGGGGAAGTACTGCAGAAGTGGCACCATCAGCAGTGCTCAGATTTTGAAAAGCGGCAGCTTTTCTGTGGACGTCCCAGCAGAGCAGAAGCTGCAAAATGACAAGTTTGATGTGACTGTGCGGGAAAAAATCAAGTGTGAGTTTAGT
Organism: Simochromis diagramma; assembly: GCF_900408965.1. NCBI lineage: Eukaryota > Metazoa > Chordata > Actinopteri > Cichliformes > Cichlidae > Simochromis > Simochromis diagramma. The sequence continues at coordinate 3,313,377 of NW_024387423.1, read as the reverse complement.
TACAGTCACTTTTTTTGTGTTTCATCCAAAATGACAGTTTCATGTAACAATTTTTGTTTTAATTTTAATTAATTTTTTTTTTGTGTGTGTGTGTGTGTGTGTGTGTGTTGTAGCTCTTGCCCGAATTTCTCTGACTTTACCAAAAGGGACCTCTTCCTCAGAGCTGCTCTCGCCAGACTACCCAGAGAGCTTTCCTGATGACGACATCATGGAGTGGTACTTTCAGGTCCCAGACAAACACGGGGTTGATGTTCAGTTTCTAAACCTCACACAGCCAGATTGTGTGAAGAAGGAAGTAGCAGTGGAGTACCACCAGAAAGGCAGGGTGACATCAGTTCTGGGGTTAAATGAGACACAGCCGCTCCAGAACCACGGAGACTTTTTGCTCACGCTGAGGAACTGCGAGATGGAGAGAGCACCTGCTGATTCTCCTGGACTCACCTTCACCCTCAAGGTGTCTGCTTCCAGCCCAGCTTCAACAGGTCTGTATCATATAAGCACTTGGTGGAGCATTTGGTAACAAAAGTGTGAGTTGGTAGAGACCAAAAATGGAGCTGAAAGATTGCGTATTGGACTTGTAATTAATCAAAAGGCCATAACAAGACTACAAGTGAATACTGAGGATGTCTTCATGTCTTGAAGGTGTGTTATTATGTGCAGTGACATGTCTATATGTCAAACTTTTTCTATGTTAGAGCAGCACAACTGTGTAAATACATACCAGACTTTACAGGTGTGTAGCTGATGAGTGCAGTCTGACCCACAAGTAAGCAACAAGCACCAGAAGCATGTTAGTCACAGGGGTTAAAAGCTCAATCACATTATGTCTTTAGCTATAGTATTATTAAAGAGGGTGAGCTCAGATAGTCTGGTCTGTGGTTTCTCCCACTGTAAGGTGTTGGGGGATGCTGATGCTTCATCTGACTCCAAGTGTTTCAAACACGTAGTTACTAAGTGTAGCTCCATTTCCAAAACCGATTAATAATGTGTGGGTCCCACATGGCTAAATTTAGTACTGCAGTTTCTTTTGTACAGTGGTTTTGCTGTTGGGGAGATGTGTGCTGCCTGCTCTGCATGTGGCAGCATGTACTTGTATAAATAGTTTCTTTCTTTTTTCTTTTTCTATCGTCTTTCTTAAAGGTTACAACAAAGGTGCAGTTTGATTAGTCAGTGGTATGACAATGTTCCCTTTCTTGTAATATTTGTGAATAGGAGGGACTTGGAAAGCGTGTGCCTGTTTCTGAGCCCAGGCAAACTCTTAAATTGCCTAATCTCTTAGTCATGTATGACAGCACTGATAAATTTCCAGGAAAGTTTGAGGAATCACATTTGTTGTACGTGCTTTGTTTTGTTGCCCCCACCCCCTCCAGTGCCATGTAAAGTAGATCTCAGCAAAACTGAGGGCCTTTCTCTGAACATTTCCACGGTGACATCGACCCCTGACTGCGTGATGAAAATAAACTCGGCGAAAAAAGACAACATCACAGTCACATCAAGTGCTGATCTGTCTTTTGAGGACTGCTTTCCTGGCAACATGGAAGTCAGAGCCACGCAAGTCATAGGTAACTCAAGATTTACTTAAACTCTCGTTTCATCAGCTGTTTAAGCCTCACTGTGTAAAATCCACGGATGTAGCATCAATAATTCATTATAATACTTTTGTCATTTAATCTAAATCATCTTAGATTTGGGTAAAAATTCTATGGTCCAAAGTTTGAACATATATTTAAAATGATTGCTGTGAATTTTTTACTTAATATATTAAATAATTTTAAAAATATAATTTTTGAGAAATAGTCTGACTTCCAGCGTGTTTCTCATTTTAAAATCGGAGGCAATATTTGAATATCTCAAAAGAAATTTTTCTGGTTTTTCTTATCATAATTCTGGAAAGTGGATAGTGGGATCTTTTTAAAAAAATAAATAAATATAAAGTATTTCTTATACCAAGGCTAAGTTCATTATTTACTTTTAATCCATATAATTTTCAGGCAAATCAGAGTTGGTTCAGCTGAAAATATTCAAAATTTTGATTTTAAGAGGGAATAATAATAATAATACTAATGAAGGCGTTTAAAATGCATTGTAATATAGTGTAATTTAAGGATAAATATTCACTGCTGTTTTAGATCTGTTACTAAGTCATATTTTATTATATTATATTATATTTTTCAGTTTATATACACGCCTCCTAATTTGGGTGCTCAAAGGAGATGTTACAGCTGTTGGCAAATACATTAGTACTCACATGTGCTTACAGGTTCATTAAAGTTAGTTGCAGACCTTGTGTTTAAAAACATCTGTACTACCTTCTACTAAAAGTGCTTCTCATTGTACTGTAAAGTACTTTATCAGTTTCATTTGAGAATCTCTTTCCGTTCAGATTGTAGTTCTGGTAAATGTCCTGATCCAGTCAGTCTGTCGGTGCCTCTGCTGCCATCATGCCTCCCTGCACCTCTGAGCCGTGTGACGTGGATACTGCGTCCCGGTCAGCACGGCACGGTAAAGCTGATTTCTCCCACCGGGCCCCTCAAGCAGTCCCTACCTGGACAGCTATGTGATGACAGCGTCACTATTGACGTGGCAGAAGAGAATGGAGCAACTATTGGGACTTTCTGCCCCAACGGAGCCATACAGACCGTCCACATTCACACAAGTGTGTCTGTCACATGGTGGTCCAGCATGAATGCTAAAGCACCAAGATCGGCTGTGTTGAATGCCAGTTTTGAAAAAGAGATTACAGGTAAAAACAAGCACACTTGAAGGGGATAAGCTGAATAAAATAAGAACATTAAATAACCATTAATATTTCACATTGTTTTCTTTTTGCAATAACCTTCAGAAAGATACATATTCACCGTTTCTCCAAAGAGAGACACCCCAGAACTTGTGGCTACTCCAGCTTGGCCAGCGGGAATGAAGGCCTACTCCACCGTCTCCTGGATTGTCTCAGTTCCTCCGAAGATGGAGGCGCAGCTGATTTTTACCAAGCTCAGCCAGCCCAAGTGCATCAACCGCCACACCAACATCCGGGTGCAAAGAATGGGCAGCCCCAAGGAGGACTACAGCCGCAGGGAGGATGAGGTGGCCAATAGCGAGCTCACGGTCTCTGAGAGCTTCTACCTCAACATGTCCAACTGTTTGCCTGAAAGAGGAAACTTCAGCGTAATTACCAAGATCTCCCTGCAGAAGAGCAAAGGTAAGAGGAAACTTTACAGTTACTTAATCTATATCATAATTTTCTGATTTTTTTTTTTTTTTTTAAATATATATATAATTCTCAAGAATATTTCAATGAATTTCCATGAACATTTGTCCAGACACTCGAGGTCCTCTGGCTTTTGAAGACAAATGTGACAAACTTTAATTTTCAGCGCGCATCAGCTTGTTTCTGTTGCCTTGGTAAGGATGTTAGCCAGCTGAACATTTCGGTCAATACACTGTTGTGCATATGTAGATGAAAGATGCATCCTGGCGAGCATCATCAGTGACCTTTCCTAGATTCCTTGGGTGATTCGGATTGGCGACCCAGCCAGGGATTGATCAGGTCCTGACATTAAGCCTCAGATTTCCCCACTTAATCCACCTGGAGGCTCCATCAGCTGCTTCTTTTGCAGTCCTGATAGCTGTGTTTCTGTGTGGTCTCTTCACGCCTGGCAGGGTGAGGACTCTGCAGCCTACTTCAACAGGAAGATGACATTGTGCTCGCCACCTTTTTCTGGCAGTCCTCCCGAAACAAGTCCTTAAAACTTGGCCAGCTTGCTTTCAAAAGCCTCCTCCAGGTGATCCTACCAGTGCACAGTCAGTTCAGTCAGGGCAGGTTGTTTTAACGGCTCTGAAAGAATGACAGTATGTGTCATCGGTGATGTGTCACAGAAACATGACTTGCTTGCCCAGACTGAGCACTGGTTCCCAGTTGTGTGAAGTGAAGACTTTGCTCTGTTCTGTGCTTTTGGTTTCTCATTAAGAAATGAGATTCATACACAGACTTGCCCTACAGCTGGAGGCGTGATGGGCTGGTAAAATGTCATACGCAGCTTGTTGAGGAATTTAATTTGTTGGTGCTCTGCTCGCCAGATGTATTTACATAAAGTATCATCACTGACTGATTGGCTTTAGTATTTCGCCTAAAGAACTGCTGCAGCTGTAGCATACAGGAGTATGAAGCTGTAGTATGGCTTCAAAGTTGGGAGCGTGGAGGTCATGGATACTGAAACTGTTTTCTTTTTTTAACCTTAGTGCAAAGTTTTATTCTGCTTTGCTGATTTTTAATCAATGTTCTGTTTGGGGGAAAAGTTACTTACGCAGTTACTTTCCTTCTTTCTCTCTTGTGCAAGAAGAAAGCTCCAGTACCAGGATTGTATTTATCTATATTTTTATTAATTCTTCAGCTTCAGGAGGCAGCAGCCTAAGCAAGGACACCCAGAACCTCCCTCTTCCCAACTACCCCCTCCAGCTTATCCGGAGGAATACTGCTGCATTTCCAGGCCAGCTGAGAGATGTAATCTCCCAAGCATGTCCTGGGTGTGTCCTAGGGCATCATTCCGGTGGGAAATTCCAGAAACACTTCAGCCAAGAGGTTCCCAGAAGCCATCCTAGTCAGATTCCCGAACCACCTACCTCTCTCTAAGGGAGAGACCTCCCACCCTTCAGAGAAAACTCATTTCTTTTAATCACTGCCCAGAGTTTGTGACCATAGGTGAGGGTTGGATGGTAGATCAACCGGTAAATCGAGAGCCTTGCTGTCATACTCAGCTCTCATTACCACAACGGATTGATGCAGTGTCTGCATCACTGCAGGAGCGTCCACCATCCGTCTGTCAATATCAGGTAAAAATGTGATAGAAAAAGCTAACTATGGTGTTTGTTGCCATTTTTTTTTCTTTCTAGGCCTTTTACTAATCAACATCCTGAGTGTGGTGGCTGCTCTGCTGGTCATTTTTGTAATGGTGCTGGTTGTGGTCTGTGTGGTGATTAGGTGAGTATTACTCTTTTATGCTTTGTTCTTTGAGTCTTATTATTTTTCTTTACAGTTAACATGGGTATTTTCACATTGTTTACTTATCTGCTCTCCTCAACCTGCTAGAAATTTTTGTCCTTCATTGAAATTGATAGCGAGCATAATTTATCAGTAAATTTAATTTAAAAAAAACTCCGATCTTCTTTTCTGCCAAACAGGAAGAAGAAGAAGAAGAAGCTCAATCATGAAGTCTCTGTCTATAATCCAAATGGCATCAACTTCCTGCCAGGATACAACGGACCCCCGAAAACACACGAAGACGATGACGCTCACGTGTACACCTCCATCGACGACACACTCGTCTACACACACCTGCTGAAAAAGGGTGCAGATATTGGCATCTATGGAGAAACATACCAACATTTCACGGGACACACAGACTCTCAAAAGCCACTGCTCTCGTCACAGAAGGGTCCTCCACTTCCCAACAGGTCTCCGAGCCAAGACCAAACCCTGATGGACCAAAGTGAGGACGAACAGTCTTCAAATCTGGGGCCTCGGCTGGAGCCAGAGGGCGGCAACTGAGCAGGAGATTGGACTCGACTTTTTGATTTTTCTCTTGACCCACTTGAACTTTGGGATATTTATTCCCCGTGTGTTTGCTCGCTCTTCAGACCCCCAAAAGACACTTTTTTGTGTTGAGTGCAGCTTTTGCACTAAAGTGAGGCACACACAAACAGCTTCCAAACCTGTCTGCAGCTGTTACAGCGTTTTGTCTCAGGTTAAGGTTCTTCTTTTTCAAAAGCAGCACTTAATCATTCCTTCTACACAGGTTTTTAGTTTTTATAAAGAGGTCTTCTGTTGCTTTCAGGAAATGAACGTTTTCCATTTGTGATATTTTGTAAATACATTATATCGTTATCAGAACACAACGGTCTGGACTGCAGCAGCCGTATGTTGCAGCAGCATGTCCTTCTGTTGTTCATTGTTGCTTTTTGTTTTCTAGCTGTAGCGTCATTACACCATAAATGAGCCTTACAGACGGGTCAGGCTCCCTTTAGAAATTAGTAAGGATCTTATAGTTGTTTTCAGTCATTTGTGTTACTGGGACGGTGCCAAACTGAAACAGAGCATTGGAGAAGCTCGAGCCTAAAGTGCTACTAGTTCATACTGAGACTGTATATCATGATCAGCACTGATCAGTAGTTAAAAAAACCTGTTTCACCATTTGTTATGAGGACAGACACAGCTTTGTTTGGATTACAATGAGGAAAAATATACATTTATTTGCAGTATATCAGCAGCTGCATCTGCCATAAAATGTATTTATTTAGTAGTGAGCTGTAATATGTTGCTGTTTAAATGTCCCTTATTCTAGCATGAGCCTAAACACGAAAGAGAAAAGTTTTCTTTCAAGGCATGCGTCTGTCCTCTTTGAGGAAAAGTGCTTCAGAAGGACTTTGGTCTTGAAAATTCCTCTTCCCCGCGGAGTGTGGCCATAAATGTTTTACAGTCTCAGTGGCTCACAGTGAGTAAAGAAACTTTAGAGGAGCCTTTAAAATCCGGAAATTTGGGGAAATGTTCAGACTTGTTGATCTGTCGCCTTCATTTGGGTGAGTAAAGTACTTTGAATGCAAACACAAAATGTAGTGTGTGTGTGTGTGTGTGTGTGTGTGTGTGTGTGTGTGTGTGTGTGTGTGTGTGTGTGTGTGTGTGTGTGTGTGGTACGTGACTGTACTTATTATTCTCTCATCATTCTCTCATAGTGAATAGGCTGGATTTAGTTCCAGTATAAATTGGACAGGCGGGAGTCTTACGTTCATACTGAATCAGTTGCACAATACAATGAATCAGTCAACTTGGCACACCTATTTAAAAACCAAAACTAAACGAGAAACTACCCTATGCTCATGCTTTGTTTTTGTTTTGTTTGTTTGGTTTATTCATGGAGGAAATGAATGTATGATCCTATGATGTGACCGTGAAAATGACAACAATCATAACCCAGGTTTTATTTATTACCTTTGGTTGTAATAGATTTGTTACAAAAGCTTTTTTCTGTATGAGGAGTAGTACATTCACATTATATCTGCTGTTGTTTGTTTGTTTGTTTGTTGTTTGTTTTTTTTACATCAGAGAGAAGAATAAAATGGTAAACATGTTCATTAATATCCTGTAATAAAACATGAGAAGCATAACTTAACATTTAGAAATAAAGAAGGTGGCACAGAAAAGGCACTTTGTAAAAAGAACTTAGTAACTCAGTAAGAAAAGATTTTGTTGCATTAACTGGCGGCTAATAAGAGAAAAATAAAGACAAACCCTCCAGTGTTTACCTCAATGAATATTTAAAGCATTGTTTATGGAGTGTATGTACAAGTGGGTGTAGCTTGTACAAAGAGCACCAAGTGAAATCTCTGTTCTGGACTGACATCTGGAAGGCTTGGCCGAGAAAATGCAGGCTGATTAAAGATGCAGCGCATTATTTTTCAGCGCATTTCATAATGTTGCACTTCATGCTTACAAAGCAATGTCAGAGACTGAAAAACGGAGCAACAGATGGTCTCTCAGACGATGTTGAACTCGCACACAGACGCCTTCTCAGCCCTGCAGTTCTCATCAAACCACTTCCCGTTGGCCGTGATGGAGAGGACGGCGCAGTTCTGGCTGGATCCCCCATCTGGCTGGTGGGTGATTTCAGTCTCCCAGTTTTTGAAGCGCACATTAGAGCCTGAGTGGTCAACCCAGTGGCCATCGGTAACCATGTCATTAATGCCCAGCCAGATGTGCTCATCGGGGCCGATGCTCTGGCGTACGTAGCTGTAGAGGTGGTCGTTTTCGTCTCCTGTTAGAGGAGTGCTTAGGCTGCCTCCTTTGGCGATGCAGTCTTCACTGGCGGCATGGAAGGATTGTTTCACCAGATTGGCCAGAAAACACTTTCTGTGGATCTTTGTGCCCTTTAGACAAACTGATAGAGAGGGAATTATGAGGAAGTGGTTCAAAAGCCCTGGATCTGTTTCAGCTCTCCATCTCTAGAAAGCTGTTTAACTAGAAAATGACATGCAGCCTGCAAACTGAAGCAAATACTTGAGTGGATTGTGCAACTTTGCGGCATTCTTTACAAAAAATCTAACTGCATGGTGTTTGTGAAGAAGTCTACACCTGTTTGTAAAGCTTGCTGCTCTTTCAGCACGGTCAGATCCCGAGTAATGTCATCAATTTGCCTCTGCAGATTCTCGATTGAAGAGTTGATGGCAGATTCTGCACAAAATTACCGAAACAAACAAACAAAAAAACAAGGTGAACTCTAACAATACTGTCCTGTAGAAGCCACTGATTTTATATTCAGCTGGTGAATATGAAGTCCTACCTTTTTTGCCATTTCTTTTCTTCGAGTTCTGCTGGAGTGAGCCACGTGCCAACAAGAGAAGGCAGAGCACCATCCCAAGTCCTCTAGCATCCATCATACCTGGAAGAAACACCTTAAATCCAATGCAGGGAGCCTGTTTTGGTGCAGCACAGCTTCTGAGCGCTGGCCAGACTGTGGCGTTTTACACACTCGGGCTGGAGGCACAGAGCTGAGTGAGGAAATCTTATCTGAGAGAGAACAAATGTTTTACAGATGTTTGACAGAGGTTTGTGTTGCTTTTGAAAGGCTGAGGCGAGATGGATGGGGAGCAGCTTTTTGTATTTAACAGTGTTCAGACAAGCATGGCTGGTTTTTCCATATGTTTGTAAGACACCAATAAATTACAGATATCCTTTTGTCTTTTTGAGTGTGCAGTCATTTATTACATTAATAGAATTTAACAGGATCGGCATGTTGATGAAGCTATTTTGTCAATTACCTGCATCGGTTTTTGTTTAACGGCAACAACTATTAAAATGACAAACACATGAAAAGGCTTTTATCTTAGTTTTTTTGAACTGTCGATCTAATCTCTTGTTTTCCTGTCACAGAGCCAGCTGTATTTCTTTTAAGGGCCAAAGATTGGATTTTTTTTGGGGGGGGGGGGGTCCACAGCTTACATCTGGATCGCCTAAATGAGCTGGAGGGTGTGTAGCTGACATGTGGCAGAGACTTGTGTAATAAGTAATTTCACTATTGTGAAATTGACTTTAAAATGTTTCTGGAAGCCCATAGAGTTTTACTGACCATCAGCCAGCAATGAAAGGGAAGACTGGCCAAGACTCCAACCAGTCACTATCCACAGAGCCACATTTCACAGAGCCTGGCAAACGCAAGCAAACAGAATTATCATTCTCACGTGTACAGTCCTTAAAAATAATGAAAATGCAAACTCGGATGAACAGCAACACATGACATATTACACCAGAGGCAGTGTGGAAAAATCCCACGATTTAACCACCTCTGGCAACACTAACTTGAAGTAATTGTACTCTGTATGACTTAATCAGACTCTCAAGTTGTGGAGGATTTTTTGTCCATTCTTCTTTACAGTGTTGCTTCAGTTCATTCAGGTTTACAAGCTCATTATTCAGGCTGAGGTCTGGAATTGGCTGGACCACTGCAACATGCTGATTCATTTCTCGTTCAGATAATCTGTTGTAGATTTGCTGATGTGCTGCGATCATTGTCCTGTTGTATGACTGTTCTATCCAAGCTTTAGGTGTCAGACAGACAGCTTAAGCTCATATTTGACAAGTTCTTTGGCATACCGACAAATCCATGGTTGACTCAATGACTGGAAGGTGCCCAGGTCCTGTAGCCACAAAACAAACCTAAATCCCCCGTTGTTGAAAATGGCAGCACATATGCTGGAGAGGCAACAAGTAGTCCTCCCCCAAAAAGGGAACAGTTTGCAGGCAGTGGAGAGAGAAATGCAGCCCGTTCCTCCCTCCGTATCCCAGCTGACTGATTTTTCTCTACAGTTGCAGTTTGTTTGTTCTCCTCCAGCCAATTCAAGCTGCACAGCTGCAGCTTCTCCAGGATGGCACATCCATACAGGCGTCAATTCAGTAGCAGGATGGGTATGTGTTCATTTGTGTGAGGTGGAACAGGATGAGCACTGCCAGAGTCCAGCAGCTTATTTATGTGCATATTTTTGACAAAATTGTCAGACACAGACTCCTTAAGCATAGCAAGATATTAAATAAAGGGGATAAGGGTGTTTAGGCCATCTATCTATAGTATTTTGTACATTTTACTTGCATTTTGTATTTTTGTTGCAAACCACTGACTGAAAATCAAGGCGCATATATTTCTCAGTGATGCTGTTTGAGGTAGAAGTGCTGGTGCTTATTGTCACTATAGTGAGCATTCCCAAAAAGTTGATCCTGTCCTTATGAACGTAGCGTTTCAGTGGGATTTCCTTACCTGGATAATTGAGCATGCATCAAGATATAACGAGCATTGTTTGAAATTAAGAAACGACACAATGCGATTTTATCAATATCATCAATATTTTATCAAGAAAATATTTACAAAATAAATAAACATGGAAGCAGGTTCTGTGGTTTAGTAACATGACATTCAATGAAAATAAGTCATTTATAATGTACAAAAGTTCAGCCAAAGGCAAAGGCAGCTTGTATAAAGTAATACATAGAGAACAGCAATGCCCATTGGTAGTGTACGCCGCCCCATGCACAGAGGCAAGAGTACAGACAGTGCGTGGGTCACAATTCACTCAAATGCATAGTTAGTAAGTTAATCAGTAAATATCAGTCCAGACTAAATCACCTCAGCCATCAATACAGTACGTCATCTTCTATGAAATTATAACAATCATGTTTGCAGTGTGCTAAGATGAAAGCAGATGGCTCTCCTCTGTCTGCGGCTACATGGAAAACTGAACTATATGATAGTTTTGTGTTTATAAACACAGGTTTCAGATAATCTGAGTAATCTTCATCCTTTTGTATTTAATTATTTGTATCTTGTTCCCTTAGAGCTCTCTCATCTGTTTCAGGTGCTACTGTAATAAATACTATCTTGTGGTTCACTCTCCTCTTTTTGTCCTCTTAAGCTTACACAGAAAATAACTTATCAGTTCAGAAGCTTGTTAACATTCACTATTACGATCCTCTATCACTGCAACATCTGTATCAGAGCGCTTTGTGCATCGCGTTCTCCGCTCCGTGTACAGCTCAGCACTTCCGATAAACACAAAGCCGACCGCGGTGCAGCTTTGCTCTAATCAATAAGCAAAGCTCAGTGCACGGCCAGTCTACATTTCTTATATAATTTACTAACTTAGGATACACTATCACCCTGCGAGACAATTAAAAACAAAAATTCACAAGAATACACACGCTTTGAAATCATAGTGCTTGTACAAAATAAATACAGCTTAATGAAAATCCAGGGAAAAAAATTGGACACACAAAGGTAAAAACATCCAGGAATAAATTAAGTGTGCTTCATGTTTGCAAAAAAACAAAACAATGAGTCCTCTTCTTCTTTTCATCACGCTTAACAATGTGGAACCTTTGCAGAGCCTCCCTCTCGTCTATGTCGGACAAACCACTGGAACAACAGCAGAGATCAATATTAACAAAGCTGCGATGGAGCCGCTGACACAGCCTCAGTATAAGGCATTAATTACAATCCAGGAGATAAAGATGAGGCAAAACAAAAGGATGTACGTGAGCAACTAAACCTATTTCTGGTGCAGGTCGAGTGATTCAAATACAGCCTTAGCTGTGATTAATAACCATTAATCATTATAGCAGTGTCTCATATATTAAGTGCTAGGTAAACAGATCTCTATGTGAGTGGTTGTGAGTCACAGTCTGCAGGTCTAGACACTAACAACCGTGCAGGAGAGAGGGGAAGTGCGAGGGAAAGCATCGGGGTCATTCTGCACTACAGTTCAGTGGTCAAGAGGAGGCGCTCTCTCATTATGAGTAACACCACCACAACACTCATAATCGAACTGTCACAAACCTCTCCATCCAGGGCTCACACCAGAGCTACGAGTGTGGGGCAGCGATTTGTTTTGAAGAATAGCACAAAAGAAATACAGGAAGAAAAAATAAAGACATGAAACAGAAAGTGAAATGTGGACGACACAGTCAAAAGGACAGACTGCAAATGTTTAGAGATACTAAAGCTCTGTACCCGGTAAACATCATGTGCACAGTGTTTACAATTCAAGTAGCATTTTTAAAATATGACCCATTGCTAAGGGTGTAATTCACCAAAAATTAAATGGGATTTCAGTGTATTTTATTTGAAATTACAATGTAATTATATTTACCTACGAATCCTTATCCAGTACACAGTGCAGAATAAAAGGGTAACAGTTCAGGTTTTTACAGGAAAGGACACTCAAATTATACTGAGAGCAATTTTAAATAGTGTGTAAGTAACTGTAAGCAGTGGTGCACTGAACTCGTCTTTTTGCTTTATGGATGTTCCACTATTCACCTGCCCTGTTATATAACATTACAAGAAAAAACAAACTCCACCAAACATCGCAGGACGTCCATCAAGGCCCGTGAAGTCGTCTAGTGATGGAGTCAGTGATTATTGCATTTACAGACTTCATGCCACCCACCCATCCACCAGGCAGGGTGAAGCAAGAAATAACTACTGTGGGTGGATGACATCAGCATTTAACCCCATTAACCTTTTATGACTGAGGGGTAAAAAACCTGATTAATATGAGTGAAAAAAGACTAATAGAATCATTTTAATGCATATCCACAACAAGAATAAACTGTTCTTTTTAGCTATGAATACTTTTAGGTTTGTTTTTCATTTGTACATTTCAGTCATATCTTTGGTTTATTTTGTGTTTTCTACACAAAAGCCACTACACTACACTCTTCCGCAAACTTACCTGGAAGTAACACACCTCTTGCAATGAATTTTGCACTACTTCAAGTAATTCACGCACTACTCAAAATGAGTTACTATGTACTTACTATATAATTTTTCTTACTTCCTATATAATGTGTTTCCTCCTGTAAAATTACAATGAAATTACTTGCAGTAAAACATTTTTCCAGTAAAAACTTGACTACTTATACGCTGTTGATACACTCCTTATTGTAGTTCATTCACCCATAAGTATGTGTAGATTAACATAATCACACTGTAATTTCAGACTAAATTATATTAATTCCGGTTGAATTACACCCTTAGCTCAGACCCTATTATAAAGTGGTACCAAAAGTAATTTTCCACATTTATTGCTGATTTCATTACAGTCTGAAAGTGATTTTGAAGGATCTGCTGGTGTGTTCAAAATACTTAATGAAGATTTACCAGCAAGAAACCAGATGTTAAATTTGGACTTTTACACAATCAGGTTTTATTACCGCTCCGAAAAACTTTAAGCCAACTCCACAACAGGCATATCAAAAGGCGACACATAAGGGGACGATGCTTTAATGGGGTAATAGAGAAGACCCGTTTTCATCACTGTACACAGGCCAAAGTCACCCCCTAAAGGCTTGCTTAGATGCAGGAAAACTCTCACAGTCTAGCTTGGAGTTAAAAACTCACGTTGAAGCTTTCAGAGGATTTTGTAATGAACTGAAATCAAACTAATTTGAGCATCAATGATTTACAACATATGGTTGCAGCATATATAACCGCTGCCGCGTCCCTTTGAGCTTACATCATCAGCACAGTAATAATTGACTGCTATTGATCTTTTGGGTTATGTGGAACAAGGATGACATATGCAGACATACTGCCAACACGGGATTGTTGGGAGTCTCTCTGTGATGTTATTTTACTTCAAATGTAAAGCACCCTGTGTAACAACACAAGAGAAAAGCTCACCTTTGAGAATGTAGTCTGTTAGGAGGCTGGGCACCTTGTCACTATCATCTCTCATAGCTTGCAGAACTGGGAATTGAATGAATCAGAGTTAGTAAGTCAACTGCAACAAACTGCACAGTGCAGGTGAAGCAACTTACTCTTGGTCAATATCTGGAGGTCTTCAATCGAAGGAGGATGTCCCTTCTTCTCGTAAGGGATGACTGTGGTCAAATACTGTAAAACATTTGAGAAAACACACTGATATTAAAGAAAACAACACGTTAAGCCTGAACTGAAGTGTCTGATCGTATTAATAGTTTTGAGATTGCGGAGTAGAATGGATGTTTGTGTTTTAGGGTGGTTCCCAACGCTTATTTTTCTGACGTAGCACTTGTCAGATAAACTCAAGAACCCTTGTTCAACAACACCTCTCTTATTCAAACACGTTCCTTTGAGCTCATTTCAAACTGGATTTGAACTACTTTCACTAGAGCTATTCTGTCCACATACTTTATACCCAACGTAGGTACACCCAAAGATAAACTGCAGGTGGGAACCTAGGTTTGGCATCACCATTCGAGAGCAGATGGAAAGCACAGAGAAAAGGAAAAGCACAGTAACCTGTCTCTCACTGCACCCGCTCCCAAAAGTTTGACGGAAACTGTTTTGGATAACAGAGGAGATCCCCTCCATGCTGAAGCGCTGACAAGAAAGGAAGAAAAACAAAGGGAAAAAAAGATACAGTAAATGTAGCAAACACTAGAAAAGAAAGATCTCTTTCACTCTAGCAACACCTCAGGCCTGGTGAGAATTCCTTAAAACCTGGCTGTAAAGTTAAAGTACTCACAGATGTTTTCTCCGGAAGACCTTGCGATGTCCCAGCTCCACCTTTAAGCTTCTTCTTCTTCTTGAGCGCCTCGCGGTACTCCTTCTGCCGGTTCTGCACGTCGATGAGGGCTGAGATGAAACTGTTCTTCACCTCTTTCTCAAAGTCCAGCTCATCCCTGAGAGCCAGCTGCTGAACCAGCTCCTCTGAAAACCTCCTGATCTTCATTTCAGTCTCCTCCAGACGCTCATTCAGCTCTGCAATGCTCAAGGCTTTCATCCCTGGACCACCAAAGCATATTCCCATAAATTACTAATATAATATGCAACAAAATAACTCATCATAACGCACTGTTCTGATCAGCAGACACTCACTCTCCTCGTAGTCAGGGCAGCTGTTGGGCTGCTGGACGTCCACAGAGAGCATCGACAGGTCCGACTGTGACGGATTATGCTCTGCCTCCATGTCAGGAGAGTCCTGCATCATTTCCTCTATCTCCTCAATAACCTGCATCAAAGAGCCAGCTCTTAAAATAACCCATCGAGCACGAGTTATTAAACATCTGTGGAAAAGATTTCAGCCATGTTAAGCTCTGCCTATACAGGCTTGACCCAGTGTGGCTGCTTCTGGGGTGAACTATGCTGGATTCTGACAGGGCTGTGTAACCTACCTGCTCTGCTGTGAAAAGGGGCTCCTCTGCGATGCAGGAAACAATGATGGAGTGCATGTCTAGCTGATCCCTGAGCTCCTCATCGTCAGACAGCTCCAACGCGACATCTGCCTTTCTCTAACCAGGAACAGAGCAGGAGGAGGGAATTTAATCAAAGCACTAAACCCTGGCACAATGAATATTTGAGATTTGCGAGATGACCGGAGGAGGGATTTGGCATTGGAGGGAGGGGAGCCGGGTGGTGGGATGAAGGGAAAAATGAGACAGAGATAGGATGGGCCGGAAGAAGTGGAATCACTCACGGGTTTCTCCTCCAGGTTGATTGTGGGAACGTGGAGGGAGCGCGTTCGAGAACGTTTCCAGTCCACCGGCATCACATGTCCGTAGTTAGCCGTCAGAGTGTTCCAGATTCTGAGGGGACACGAGACTTTCAACCACATAGTCTTTAAAAGGCTGCCCTGCAGATTTCATTTGCCTGAACATGTTTCCAATGGGATCTGATGACTGTAAATATCTTAGCATCTGTGTTACAAACTATGTCAAGGTTGAAATCAATCAAAATAAACAAATGAACTGCAAAAAGAATGAGGCTATTTATAGTTTGAGACTGAAACTATATCTTCTTGAGGTACATATCAGGATGGACTTCATCTTTTCTTTGCATTTTTAAAGATTTTTTTCTCATTTTTAATCTTTACCAACAAAAGCAACAGTTCTCCTGTTTGCAGCACTTGAGATAATCACAGCATTCCTGGAATTCCCCTTTAGCGATACATTTTTTTACTAAAAAACAAACCTACGTTATCAGCAAGGATGTTGGTACTGACTGTGTGCACCACAGAAATACTTTTTTTAATGCTGCATCTAAAAACATAACAATCAGATTAAGCAGGTCTGATGCTTAGGTTAAAAGTATAATCCCCTACACAGCTTATCAGGTTGAAAATACCACAGATGATGACGTTTAAAAAGCGCCACTTACACCCAGAGCTGAAGCATCATGCCTCCTGATGGAGCACTTAAGCCAAGTTTAATGTTTCCTATTTAGGATTTGTTGAGGATTTTTCCACCCTTGACCGCCCATTTCTTTTCAATTTAACACTTTAAGGCTCAGTTTCCCAGACATGGATTAAGTCTAGTGTGAAACTAAAAACGTTGATTTTTCCTTTCAGTTTGTGAATAGGTTGGGAAACTGTAAATGTTTTTGGAATGAACACTTTAAAACAATCCCCAACTTCTAAATGTGGTAAAAATGCCCAAGGTGACTTTTTAAACAACCAGCAGCCTACCCTGATATGAAATTATTATTATTACATACTTTAAAAATTCTTTTAACCAGCTTTAAATATAATATCGCAGTTATTTTGCAACAAATGTATCTCTTAAAAATATCACAAAGATGTTGATTTTAGAAATGGGTTAAAAATAAAACAACTGTGAGTATCGGCCAATATCGATCTTTAATATAGGGCACATAAGATTAATCTGAACTAAAGTTTAGTTTGAATATCTTGATAACAGGTGATGTGTCGATGTCTTTACTTCCTATTTTAAATGTTCCCAACATGTCTTTCCGTGTTTTTTAAACTGTATTGGAGCCTCCACATGCACACTGGATGGGAAACACGCAGCCTGCCGTAGACAGGCCGTGGACTCACTCGTCTTTCTCCAGCAGCGTGTCCTCGGCGATCACGGCCACGGGAGCGATGCTCTCCGTCTTGGCGTCGAAATTTTGGAAGCACGTGGTTAACTTCTCATCGAAATCGTTCACCAGATCCTCCATGGACCGGAACCCCCCGTTCTCTCTAGGGGAGAAGCTGCTGTCGTGCAGATCATCATCATCATCACCGCCAAACAGGAGCGACTCGGGCGCCGCTTCGCTCACGGCGGCGGCGGCGACGACACGGCCTTTCTGCGGCAGCAGCCCTTCCTGTGACACCATGTTCGGATCACCCAGGTTCGGCCAGTCGTCGTCGAAATGTGCAATAGGTGCAGCCATAGCCCGGACCGGCCTAGTCGCCCCGGGTGGATGATAGATGTGTTGTTGTTGTGGGACTGGCAGGCCTCCGCATCCTCCCTGTCTGCCCGCTCTCTGCCCACAGCGAGCCTGCGCCGGGCCGCCTAGCGGCGAGACGCGGAATATAAACAGGTCACGGTGACGTGGGGTCTGAACAACAACGTGATTGTTAAAAGCAATAAAAACGCATCGTGATCATTTATCACTACTGACCCGATACAATGGCGAGTTTATACCCTCTTTGGGGTGTGTTAAAATTCACACATCGTGTTAGATTTTAAAAATGGTAAATGGCCTGCATTTGTATAGCGCTTTTCTAGTCCATAGGACCCCAAAGCGCTTTACACTACATTCAGTCATTCACCCATTCACACACTGGCGATGGCAAGCTACATTGTAGCCACAGCTGCCCTGGGGCGCACTGACAGAGGTGAGGCTGCCGGACACAGGCGCCACCGGGCCCTCTGACCAACACCAGTAGGCAAACATGGGGTTAGTATCTTGCCCAAGGATATTTGACATGCAGCCAGGAGGCAGCCTGGGATCGAACCACCGACCTTCTGATTAGTGGCTGACCTGCTCTGCCACCTGAGCTACAGCCACCACACTTGCTGTATCTGCTCAGGGACAACACGTGTCAATTTTAACACAAAATAATGTGTCTGCTCCTTTAACACATCTTCTGTGTCAAGTAAGTCAACACACAGATGTGTTATTTTGACACAAAGATGTGTTAAAATGTGTTTTGTTAGTAAAACATGTAAATTTTATTTTTTTAAGAAATGAGAAAAAGATGTGTGTATATATATATAGTATACATTTATTGATCCATTTTATACTTGCCATATTATTATTTATTACAAACAGAATAAACGACAGTTTTCAGAATCTTTTAAATTAAAATCTTAACCAAGCCTATATTACTAAATTTATATATCAAAACAATTTCTATTCGACAGACTCAAACAAAATTAATATGTGGCTAACGTTCTAGCTCTCTAGATTATTAAAACGTCAAAAGAAAAACCTTTGAAATAATGTAATTATCATATATATTCTGAAATAATCATGTCCAGACAATACATGAATGCAGTTTTTTTTTTTAAAGGTAACAGTTGTCATCTTCAACAAATTGTCAACATTCAACAAATATGCAGTTGCGTGCAAGCAAAAAAACATCTACATTTCGCCGAATATAACATCCAAGTTATACAACTGTGTACCTTGGGTTCAAATACAGCTTAATGGTATCAAAGCTTGTCATTATATATAATTATATATATATAAAGTGATACACATGTTGAACCTGGTCCACAGCACATGTCAGTCCATCATTCAGAGGAATGGTTACTTTGTCATTCTGGACTGAAACTGTCGGACCTCTTTGTAGTGTATGCCATTGTGCATTTGACCCAGACAGCCTCCTTTCATCAGGCAGTCCTGTTCGAAGCTCATCTCACCCTAAAGAAGTAGGTTACAACTAGGGCTGCCACGATTAGTCGACTAGTCACGATTACCTCGACTATCAAAATCGTCGACGACTAATTTAATAGTCGACACGTCGTTTGAAACTTTGTAACAACCCAAAAGACGCAGGAATAAGTAGTAGGATTTAAGAGTGTAATAACGGACTGAAACAGGAGATGGCAGCACTGCATGTACAAGGATGCCAGCTGCCGTTAAACCCTGAAGAAGAAGAAGGAACTGTGTCCCAGAATTCGTGGTGCAGCCCAGTGCAGCCCTGCTCAGTTTCCAACAATGGCGGCAGCTAGTTAGTTTTAATATTACTCATATTATTCTTTCTGGGTCACAAAATAAACGTTTAACATATTTTCAGGTGAGAATGTAGCTGTGTAAACTAGAGATGGCACGATACCACTTTTTTATGTCCGATACCGATACCAATATCATAAATTTAGATATCTGCCGATACCGATATGAATTTAAATGAGAATAAGAAAGGAAAGTATGTCTTTGTGCCCCCTTTTCCCTGTTCATGCCTTATCGGCCCCCCTGGCTAAACTTTGCTAGATCAGCCCCTGCACAGTTACCAGCCGTCAGCTACGTAGAAAAGGATCCTGGTGTAGAAAGTAATATTAAATAAATTCTAACAACAGCTTATCAAGCTTAAACGTGCTGCTGTTGTTCAACTGCTGGTTTCCTCTTTCTGGCGCGAAGTGGGCGATAAACAAAAGCCGATCAGCTGATCATTGATCAGTATCACGATTGAAGTAGCAGCAGGAGAGGGAGAGGCAGTCGCTCCATATATCGGTTGTTAAGCTTAACGTGGAAATGCTTTACAAACATTCAGAGATGAACTTACACACTTGCTTTACTTCTCTCTGGGATCACTTCCTCGGAGATGAAATGCCGGATTGGTAGCGAGGCGACAAATACACACAGCCGCTCTATCACGTGACGCATATTGCTCCGACGTGCTACGGTTATGAGCTGAGTTACGCCATGTCGCCATGTTTGTGAGGTGCTTTTTTGATATTTAATGGATCGGATTACATTTTTTATTTCTCTCCGATATCCGATCCAGTAATTTACGTCAGTATCGGACCGATGCCGATACGTAATATCGGATCGGTCCATCTCTAGTGTAAACCTTAAATATTTGCACAGTTTATCAAGACACCACATATTCAAAAGCACTCCGATGTTTTCGGAGGTGTCTGTTACCCACCAGCTCAATAGCTAACTGGGGTTCAAGGCTCACTAGAGTCCGTGAGAACACCGGACTCTCGGCAAATCGTTTTCAAACCCACCGCCGTCTTTCGCTACTCAGGTTAAACATATATAAGTCACTTAGATAACTTACAAATGTTATTGTTTGGCCTTTTTCAGTATTTTCTTTGTTCCTGAGTAAATCGGTTTGGCTGAGATTAAAGTTATAGTTTTTACACAGCTGAATAAACGTCAAGCAGACAGCTGATTATGAGAAGTGTGAGATGCTCGAGAATATACTCCGGTTTCCCGTTATATTATAGATAGCAAGGAGTTTATTAAACCTCACCGAAACAATCTGCAGATTTCATTAAAATTTAATAAACTATCATCTTGTCTTTATCTTTAGTTAGCACCTTAAACACTTAAAGCTGTAAGCTAATGATAGTTATATAAGAGCAGATGCATGCTGGTGCAATAAGCTGTACGGATGCATGATCTGATTAGTCGACTAATTGCAAAAATAATCGGTGACTAGTCGACTATGAAAATAATCGTTTGTGGCAGCCCTAGTTACGAGTGTGAGGACCACACAAACAAGGAGGTGAACAGATACAAAGCACGGCATTCAAATGAGACAAATTTCTATTTGTGCAACAATATTACACCCATTTTCTTTTTACATTGCAATTGAAATGACACCAGTGGAATGATTGTAACATTTATAATAAATAAGTTGGCTGAGGTTTTTGCTGGTAGCACATGATTATACACCCTTTTTTCTCTTTCTGTATCAACAGAACCAGATCCTTACATACAGATTGCTGAACTGAGGAAGAATATATATATGTAGATAGATAGATAGATAGATAGATAGATAGATAGATAGATAGATAGATAGATAGATAGATAGATAGATAGATAGATAGAAAGGCAATAAAGTGATACTGCCTGGTAGCACTCTTTAGATCACCGATGCATATCCCCTGCGGTTGGTGTGTTGTTGGATGATGTTTCAGGATCACTGCAAAGTGATGCAATATATTACCCTGCTGCTGCTGAGGCGCTACAGCATGAAATCTGTATTCTGTATTATCTATCCTGTTTTTAATTGCTTAATATAACATGGACAGCATTTATGTAGTTAAGAGACTGAAACAATGGTGTAAACAATACTGAAACAAACTTACTTTGGAGGATTCTGGTCAACATGATTAAGCCTTTGGCTCAGGTTTCATAATTAAAGCGTAAACTGGTGTATTAAACTGAAAACTGTGGTTATATATTCTGAATTATTCTTAGACACTGAATTATTCTTAGGTTATACAAGTAATTAGATTTCTTCTGAAGGTACTATTTTATTGTGTATCCAGTTGAATATGTGCTTTAAATATGACTAATAATGTGCATTAAACGCACAGATGATCACTAAACCACTAATTACTTTCCACAGTAATTTGTTTGCACAACAAAACCTTTTATTTTGGAGATCTGTGACTAAATGTGCCTGTCTCTAAAGGGCTTTGGACCAACTTCTGTACTATCGGTTATAAATAAAATAAATGTGACATTCAACAGAAAAGGTGTTTTTATTTTTTATTTTCTCCCTAAAAATTGAATACAATTCAGTGGGCTCCATACTGAACTTAGAGGATAGGGCAAAAAAGTATCAATCTAATGCGCTAGTGTCGATCTGATACCAATACAAGCTTTGGTATCGATATTTTGATCAATCTGCCCACCTCTACCATAAATGGTACATGGACTGGTTCTTATATAGCGCTTTTCTACTCTTCTGAGCACTCAAAGCGCTTTACACAACTTGTGCATTCACCCATTCGCACAAGCACATTGTTCTAAGTGCTTTCTAAGTAACTTTCACACACATTCATACTCCGATGGATGCATTGGAGAGCAATTTGGGGTTAATATCTTGCCCAAGGATATTTGGCATGCAGACTAGGGGAAGCCAGGAATCGAACCACCAACCTTCCGATCAGTAGATGACCTGTTCTACCGCCTGAGCGGTATGTCTGTATGACAAAGTTGGGAAGAAAAAATGTTATGGCAAAGATTAGTTGCTGCCGTCATAATTTCTGAGTATCCATGGTTAACGGCATCTAAATAGTAAAGGCAAATTTAGGAAACACCACTCCTCAATGTTTGTTTATCTTTCATGAAAAAAAGGCTTTTTTGTTTTGTTTTTCTGTCTCATTAGTTTCCCAACATGACATCACCAGTGCTTACATTTCATAATACATCTTATTATGATGAATAAAACATTAAATATTTATGACTTCTCACATTAAAAAAAACTACAATCACTTAGTTTGGAAATGAATTAATAATTTTAAAGTGAGGACAGAAAGAGCGACCTCCTCTGGATGAAACAGGCACTTCTGCAGACTTCACTTAATACGTTACATTGTTGCTATTGGAAACGGACTCCACACAAACTGAGAAAACACTGGAAATCCCTCTGAACCTCTGTTATAGTTCATTCTCTGAACAGAAAGAAGTCCAAAGAAGAAATAAGTGTGGGATATTCAGGCTTTGGATTTAAAATGAGCTCTCCTTTGTCGATGCTAAAGAAAACCAAACGCACTCCTCTGCAGGGCGCTCACAAAGACCAAGGGTAGGTGATTAACTCCACACAGGTAGAAACTGGACTGTAGTTTTATTGTGCAGAATAAACGTATCAATCATGTCGCCACACTTAATTTTCTTCGACCTGCAGGAGCAAATCAAAAGTTCCTTTCAGGAGGAATCTGCTGAAAGGTAACGATGCACTCACAGATCACCAGCAGCGCTGCAAATTCAGTAAAGTACAAGTACAGAATAAATAAATACATCCCAGCTACACAGCAAAATCTCCAGTGTTAAATTAACACTAGAGAGTGTCTATATGGGTCCACACCTCTGAGTGTTAAATACAACACTGTTGAGTGTTAAATTAACACTTTTGACAGTGTTATATGTTTAAAAGTAACCTAGTCAGTTTTGAAGATTAACAATGGCTAACACTGAGCAGTGCTGATTTTCTAACACTGGAATATTTCTAACATTTTGAGTTATTTTCCAGTGTTAGAAAATCAGCACTGCTCAGTGTTAGTCATTGTTAATCTTCAAAACTGACTAGGTTACTTTTAAACATATAACACTGTCAAAAGTGTTAATTTAACACTCAACAGTGTTGTGTGGACCCATATAGACACTCTCTAGTGTTAATTTAACACTGGAGATTTTGCTGTGTAGAACTAGAACTACTTTCTTTTTAAACCCTTCAAATTAAAGCTGAAAGTCTGCACTTTAGTCACACTGTGATTGTTTGATTTAAAGTGTGTGGAGATCTAACAGTATTCATGTGTCCACAACATAAATAACTTAAACTGTGATGAGCAAAATGCAGCAAATCCTCACATTTGACGAATAATAACAATTACATCTTACTGGAGAAACTGATCATAAGTTTATCAGGTAACTTTTCCAGTTGAAAAAATAGCAAAACATCTTTTATAACCATGATACTTTTTGTTTTTAGAATTTGAGGCTGAAATGGCCGATGAGTCTTCTGATTACTCTCACACTACAACCAACGAAGCCTCCACCTCAAATACGGGAGCTCCATTAAAGAAAGGTAGGCTTTAACACAATGCTTCATATTCCAGTGTCAATATATCTTCTTTTATTTATCACATACAAAATGATTATACGTTTTATTTTTCTAATACTTAACTGCTGGTTTCCAGGGTGTCCTCCGACCAACTTTGACCTCATGTCTGCCATGATGCAGCGAGTGACCCTCCTGGAGAAAACAGTGAGGAGCCAGGCAAAGGAGATAGAGCGCAAAGTGAGCATGCAACCCTTTCAACGAATACCAAAACTGCCAGCCATCCTTTAAACATATTTAAACCTCACTTTATGGTTTCGTCATTCCTCCCAAGGATAAACAGATTTCAGATTTAGAGGAGAAGCTGAGGGTTCAGGGAGAAGTCAGGTAATTACCTACAGCAGGCACAGACTTGAGTTCGATTTATGTTAAGTCGATCAAAGCGTTTTCATGATTGTGTGGATTTAGGAAGCAAGCATGACCCGAGGAGCAGAGATGATCTCGAAAGCCGGTGCCAACAACTGCAAAATCAAGTGCATGAGATGGAGGTGAGTAAGGTGTGTTCATAAAGTATGAGATCGTGATTTTATCAGTGTGGAGGTTTCACTGAGCTGCTGTCGTTGTTGCAGGACTTTCTGAACGATTATGGTTTGATCTGGGTGGGAGATACAGACTCTGGTGATCCTGCAGAGCGAGGTAGATCCACCAGTCCTGCAGACCTGCAATCCCTCCGTGTCTTTTGTATGTTAAAGCTGTGCTGTTTTTGTTTTGTTTTGTTGTCTTCTGCAGAAACTTCTGGTGGAAGAGGCTTCCACATAAACTTTGATCTCGTGCTGCAGAGGATCAGAGAACTGAACGTCCTCCTAGGGGAAGGAGAGTCTTTTGTGCAAATGACAGCGACAGGAGCACAGCTGGCAAAAAAGGATCCCATTCCATTGAGGCTCTACAGGAATGGCATTGTAATGTTTGATGGTCCTTTCCGCTCATATCAGGAGCACAGCACGCAGGTTAGCTACACTAAAAAAAGGAAAATCAAAGTCTGTATTAAACTGGAATCTTTCCTTGGTTAAAAGTAAACTCTTGGTCCCTGCAGCAGTGCATGCAAGATCTAATGGATGGCTATTTTCCATCTGAGCTTCAAGAAAGATTTCCGGATGGTGTACCTTTTGAGGTGAGTCTCAGTTTCTTCTTCTTATTTTGTATTTGGGAACAATCGACTGTCTTCACAAAAATTCTCTTTGCAGCTTCATGACAGGCGATACGAGGAATTCAACTCTAGGCTCCCGTGGGAAACGTTTCCTGGTGAAGGACAGGCTGTTTGTGGGGACAAAGATGAATCAGCAAGCTCGCTGAGTTCTCACTTACCCGGTCTGTTCTGCAAACGTCACCCTGATCAAAGCCGCGGTGCAGATCCTCAGAGACTTTGCTGTCATTCTCATGTTTTCTTCTGATTCAAAGGCAAGAAGCTGACCACAGATCAGTTCCTGAACAAGTTGCCGAAGTTGGTGGTGAAGGCCGGCCGAGTGATTGATATCAGGAACTCGCTGAGGGCAAAGCTGCAGGTGAGTCGTAGAGAAGCAGCAATTATCTGTTTGTACAAATATACAGATGAGGACAAAATTACCAGCCACCCTACAAAGTTTAAAAGCTTCGTCAACATTTTTCTGAGTGCTTTTTTAAGTAGACCAAGGAATTTTTAACATAACATTTGTAAACATTGTAGTTTTCTTTATAAAGCATGAACTATTATTACTATTTTAGAAAAAAGCAAAAAATTCCAGGATTAGTATTATTAGTTCCCTGAAAAACCATAGCAGGCACTACTGCTGTGCAATGATGAGCTTTAACGTTGTAATGATCGAAGCTAAGAAGTTGAAACTGAGAGTTAGCTTCCAATTTTCTCACATTATAAAAACTTCAAGGGTTTGAGCTGCCACCTGAGAAAGCATGCTACCAAAAACAAAAGAAATCCGTTCAGACTTACTTGAGTTGTGAATTATAGTCTCAAAGAAGATAATCACTAGAATCCAGCACAGGAATGGACTGCAAAGCTGCAGAACAAGAAAAACTCCACTTCTGCAGAACAGATAACTTCATGCCAAACTTCACTGAAGGACAACCTGGAGAAAGATTTTAGATACTAGTAGCACATGCTTTGATCAGATGAGACAAAACTAGAGCTCTTTGGCCAAAGAGATGCTTTTTATGTTTGGAGAAAGAAGTGAGAGACATATAAAGCAAAGAACAACGTCCCCACATTGAAACTCAGTGGTGGCAGTATTATGTTGTGTCTGGAACTGGGAATCTCTTCAAGGTGGAAGAAATCAAGATAAAAGGATATGTGAAGATTTGGGAGCAAAATCTCAAGCAGTCACCAGTAAACCTGTGTCTGGGTTGTTGCTTTGTCTTTAAGCATGACAGTGCCCCAAAACATAGTCACCCCTGGTGAAGACCAGGCTCCAGAAGGCCAAAATCAACATTAATTGTCATTAATGTCATTAAAGGCCTGCACAAATCTCTGATTTCAGTTCCACTGTTTCTCTGTTTAGCAACACTTGGTAAAATCTTTATAGAGGGCCTAATGGTTAAGTCCTCGTGTATATATAAGACAGCACTGATAATCAGTGTGCTTCTACCAGGGTACATCTGATGTGGACAGCAGCAGTTCAGTGATACTGATAGATACACCGTCACTGCAAGCGAGCACTGAGAGGTAAACCAAATGTTCTCTTTTATTTTTTATGTGTATAGCATAAATATTTGTCTAATCTGCCAGTTAACAGACTTACCAGAGGGTGTCAGTCATCACAAACTCATGCTGTGCAAATAAGCATGGCTTAAAAACATTTGTCATACCAAATGAATACCACATGGAAAAAATGACAAGTACAAAGTGGGTTAAAGGAATTTAAGAACACCACACTTGATGTAAGACCTGCTTAAATCCCGATTTGGCCACTGATCGTCCAGATTGTAGAGATTACTGTATGTGCTGATCTGAAAATGAGGGCAGCCATCAGCTGGTGACCGTGTTTGTGATGCAACGCTCCAGTTTTCACCCACATTTTTCTAACAACCATAATGCGTCATGGCTGCCACCAGACTGCAGGCTTTCAGCGCCTACCAGCCTGCCTGTAATGTCATCACTCTCAAGGTGAAGTCAGAAGACGGGAGTCACACTTACATAGTGAAAATGTCCCCGTCGGAAACAGTCGGTGACCTGCGGAGGTACCTGGACAAACACAGGTGAGGACACATCTCAATGCACTGACCGCACTGCTGCTTTTACAATCACGTGACCCAGCCTGCTCTTTGTTTGTCGCTGCACTACAGAAGGGGCGGTGTGCCCAGTTATGACATCATCAGCGCATACCCACAGTGCAACTATGATGATGATGGTCAGACGCTGCAGTCGCGTGGAATCGTGACAAACGCCACTCTACTGCTGCGACAGAGGAAACCCGATCCTTCACTGGCCGACGTCAACAAAGCTGTTAAAGATTAAAGAATTACTTTTATCTTGTTACATCAGTGCTGTTCACAGCAGAGCGGAGCGTGAGCAGAAGTAAAGGTGTTGCTAATGTTATTAATGACGACTGTGTTCTGTGACAGTGAGGCCAAAAGCATTCACAAACCCATGACACTGAAATAAAATCCCAATGAGCCATTATTCCTTTTGTTTCTTATACCTTTGCTCTTATCTTAACAGGGACACAGATCATTAACACCAATATCTAATCAGATAATCACATGGCAGCAATTCAGTGCATGTAGACATGCTCAAGCTGACCTGCTAAAGTTCAAACAGATCATCAGAACGGTTAGTGCCAGATGGGCTGGTCTGCTGGGATTTTCCACACAACCATCTCTAAAGTTCAGAGACAATGTTCAGTGAGCAGCAGTTCTCTGGGTGAAATAGGAGAAACAGAATGACTGCTTAGAGCTTATGGAAAAAGGAGCAGTAACTTGTTACATCCACAATATGCAGAAGAGCATCTCTTAACACACAACACACAGAACCTTTAAGCAGGTGGGCTACAAGCAGGTGAGGACCACACCGGCTGCTGTCAGCTGAGACCAGGACGCTGAAGTTACGATTAAGACTGGAAGAATGTTGTATGGTCTGATGAGTCTCAGTTTCTGCTGCAATACTTGGATGATACGGTCAGAATTCTGAGTAAACATAAAAGTAAGGTTCAGGCTGCTGGTGGTAGGACATAATCTCCTAATTTGTGTCTTTTAAATGACAATCTCTTCCCTGGACTCATTATGAATGTGCAGCTGACACATCTGCAGGAACAGTCTGGTCTTTTCATCCTTTCTCTGCAAAGTTAAACAAATAAAAGCAATCTGAGACCAATTAAAACAAAACCAAGTGTCGAAAATCTTTATTTCTAAAATATGCAAATACAAACAAGGACAAAAGTATGAAAATATAAACATTTTTTCCCTTTTGCAAAACATTTGAGATGTTAAGGCATGCGGAGCCCGACTTTTCAAAGAGAAATCTTGTGCTACTCAAGTTTAAAGGTCCCATGAAATGAAAAATGGCTTGTGTGTCCCTGGGTGGTGTTCAGAATAATAAAAGTCATTGTTGCATATTTTTATGTTAAAATCCCTTTCTCTTCCCATAAAGTGTCATGCTTTTTCGTTTTTGTTTTCCCCTTTTAAATGGCTTATCTCACCGTCAGGACAAATACAAAAACTCCATTCACTTCGATGTGACCCGTGATTATGGGGTGATCCAGCCAACCCCTCCACAGTCACCTCCACAGTCAAAACGCCTGAAGGAACATCCCATCTCATCACACCTCAAACCACAAAGAAATAATACAATCTAACAGACACTTCATGGGACCTTTGCACACTGTGGATGCTTGCTGAGACACGTTAGTACATTATTACAGCAACAACACGTTAGGAAGACCCAGAAAACTTTCACACCGAGTTTTCAATGCAAACAAAAAACCCCTAAAATAACAATAAATAATACTGAAGATTAATACTGTTTCTCATTCATACATTTACTCAAACAGTTCACCGCTCTGCTTGAATGAGAGTCTGCTGTCATCGACATGAAATCTACGCTATATCTACGCTCAGACTTTCACCGTGTTTTAATCATCTACCAGGGCCAACTCGAGCTTTGCAACACGTTTTTTTTTTTTTCCTACTACATTCAGTGTCAGAGGGAATGTATTGACTGTCCTACTGGTTGACACACTGAGTGAACGGTTATACTGGAAGAGTCAGCTGCAATCAGCCCTTTGTGGTTGGTCTGGGATGAAATTAGCATTGCAGTTGCAAACGCGACAGAAAGGCACATGTTGGTAATTCATTCAGGAGGAAGCCTGCAGCAGCGAGGAGTGCTCGCACACCTGCACGACTGCTTCGACCGGTGTTTCTTTGGTATACGGTAGGCCTGTTGGTGTGAGAAGCTGATTTGGTATTAAACCTCTTTTAGTTATTATGCCTCATACCTCACAGCAGAGTCCAGTATTACAGTGTTCACCATTTCAAATGGCGCATTAGTAACATTTCCTTGCAAAGTCATTAAAAAAAGGAAGAAAAAAAAAAAAAGCAAAAATAAAAAGCAAAGGTTAAATATTTTCAGTTGATTGTCAACTACTTCTCAGATAATTCCCCTTTGGAGGGAAATTAAATTTTAAATAAGTTAATATTTGCAGGACTTCTACACAAAGAGTTTTCCACCAAAGTGGAATAAAAAGTATAAGACTGTTTTGGTAACTGACAGCATCATGTCGTCATCATTATAAAAACAAAAAAAAACCCACACGTGCGCACACAAACACACAGACACACAATGCTTAAGGATCAAGTATTAGAGGTAAGTTATATTCTGTTAGCCCTTGGACTGAAATAGATGAACTCAATGGGATGGGGGCGGGGAGGTGGGGGCTCTGAGCTACAGGCAGGCTTGAGACTCGACATGCAGTCAGTCGAGAAGTAGAAGCTAAACCATATGGGCTTTCCTTTGTCCTCGTTTCAAGGAAATTATAGTCCAGTCCTCTGACATTCAGGAACAAAGCGTGGAAGAAAAGCCTGTTAAGAGTCCTCCGAGATGAAGAGGTTCCCGCAAGTTTCCTCCATCGTGGCTGGTTGTCGAGGTTACTGAGTTATGCAGTTTTCTCCCATGTCCTGAGCGTAACGGTCCAGTATTACGTTACGCAGCTCCTCGACATCGCGCCGGAGCTGCTGGACTTCGACCAGCTTCTTCTGCAGCACCTCAGGATTCATCCAGTCCTCGCCGTGCTCTGCCACGGATGGGGGTGCTGGAAAAACAATGCATAATTGGTTCTCATTCGATTACATTTAATTTAAACATCAAATTCAACACTACAGTGAAAAAGATGAAGGTCAGAAATAAAAACTCGAGTAGTGCTTACAAGTGAGGCCAAGGAGCAGGGACAGGTTGGGGTCTTGTCCCTGGGCTCGCTGGGTTAGGATGCTGCACAGTGAGCGCAGGTCACTGAGGCAGGAAGCAATCTCAGTATGCAGTCTTTTTGTGAGATTAGCCCCAGCTGGCTGCAGGACAGAGGAAGCCTGGTTAGTGCACTTTTGCTCTGGATCGCTCATCTGCTCCTGCAGCGTCAAATTCTGCTCCATTAGTTCCTGGTTCTGGGTCGACAGCTACAACACAATGATCGGCATCGGTGTTAGGAGCTGTCGAGCTTTATTGAGGACACTCAGAGGTCTGATTTCTAAATTAAACAGAAACTGAGAAAGTTGGTGCTTTTTTGGAGATGGTGGTTAATATAGCTCACCTCCTTCATGGCTGTGTGGAGCTCTAACACGTTCTGCTCTTTGGCCAGCACCTCCTCTCTGAGAGCCTGAGAGCTGCTTTCTTCCTGAGATATCTGCTCCTCCAAAGCCTGCAAAAGAAAAAAAAAAAAGATTTAAAAATGTTGCACGCTACAGAAACAGCAAACACGCACTCATTCAGATTCCCTGTGAAGAGATAAACACCTGGATCTGTGATCCAAGCTGTTCCATCATCCTGTGTTGTTTCTCAATAACCTGCAAAGAGAAGAAATGAGCATTAAAACAACACCAACTTAAGCACCAATGAGGCGTTACCGACCAGCGTGTGCTGGATATTTTCCATGTTATTGATCTAACTTGCACACATGAGCACAGCAAATTCGGTACACACTGCAGAGAACATGCTGTAAACCACACAATACAGTCATTTCCCAGAGAAATACTCACTTCTCTGTAAATCTAACTCATCTGAACATGAACTTCCTCTAAGCTCAGGAGTCATCTGAGGTCAATGCACAAAGTGGGTTCTTTCTGCATCTTTACTTTGGGATAGAAATTACTTTTTAATAAACCTACATACAAATAGTCCTTAGTTATTCTAGTTTATCCAGTGATATTTACACTCTGAATCCTGTCTTTGTGTTCTGCCCTGATCTGAAAAGGTGAACCTTCTTTGCACATGTAAGACCACACCAAGCAGACCTTTTTGAGTCTCTGCTGCTCCTCTTTCAAACTGTTGTTCTCTCCTCTAAGCTTCTCAAAATCCAGAGAAGGGAGTCTGGCTCCATCCTCCAGGCCCTGCTGTACCCGCTGCTGCATACTGATGAAGACAAAAATAACGCAGAACACTCATTATGCACAGTTATTAGGTTTTCTTTTTACACTGAGAGCGAGGAGAAATAACATGCCTACAGAGAGGAGTACACATACTCAGTAATGGTGGTCAGCAGGTCCCTCTCCCTGCGTTTCTGCTCCTCCAGGTATGAGTCTTTCTCCTTCAGCTGCGAGTTTGTCGTCGCCAGACAGTCGTCCAGTTCTTTTACTTTCCCTTCTAGCTCTGCTACCTGATGTTCAGCTTCCAACAGCTTATTTTAAAAAAGCAAACAAACATGAGCAGGTTTAATGATTAACACATGTGCACCTGAGCAAATGAAAAGGAGTTAAAGTTTAGTGTCCTAACCTGTTTGTTCTGGTTCTGGTAGTCCTCCAAGGTGGGCAGGTCAGCGAGGTAGCGCTCAAGAGTCTCAATACGCTGCTGGTTCTCCCTCTTCAGTTCCGACTCCTTCTGACACTTTTTCTTCAGGTTGCTGATGTGCTTGTCTCGACTGCGGATCTGCAAACATAAACACAAGTTAATCTGATAACATTATCCAAATGTGCCGCTCAATACTGATTACAGCCCTTCTCAATCATCTGATGATGAATAAAGGAAAATGACAAACCCATCGTTACTTTTTAGTTTCAAAGAAGTTTGTTTAATGACAAGAGGAAGCGTGCTTCAGGCTTCGAGTGATTAACCCTGACCGATTTTTATCTACACCATATTGTTTCTTGTGTGGGAGACAACAACTTCCCACTTGATGTCCTTGGGCTCAAGGACGTCAAGTGTTTTGCTCTGCTGTTAGCTAATATCAAATACTGGGACATGCTAGAGCAAAGTATTTGGCAGGGTTTTTATTTATATATAAAAAAAAAAAACAACCATTGCATTGGCCATCATTAGGGTTTAAAGGTTTTCAGTCTCGATATTGTGGTTCTCGTGTGCATGACTCTTAATAAGGACGTGTTGGGTAAGCACAAACCCTTTCTTCCTGTTTCTTCATCTCCTCCGTGTGCCTCTCGCAGGCTTCCTTCAGATTCTCGGTCAGTCGCCGCATCTCAGCCTCAACTGCCGCGAGTCTGCGCTCTGCCTCTGCTTTCTCCAGAACAACAGAGTCTGTGCGCTCTGCAAACTGCGCCCTCAAGAACGCGTTCTCCCTCTGAGCCTCCTGCAAGTCAACATCAAAGACTCAGCTGAGTAAGATATCGGTGCAGTTAGTCAACATGACAGCAGTATAGTAGTCCTAAGCGTTGCTTTCTGGAGGCAGAGCATGTTTTTACTAACCTGTAGACGCAGCATATACATATCTCCATAAGAAGCTCCTCTGCCCAGGAGGGCTCCGTGAACCTGCAGCTCGCTTTCCCTCAGACGCTGCTCCAGCTGGGCCATGTGCTGCTTTTGTCTGCGATCACAACCAAGTCCAACCATCAACAACAACACAAACATTCACAAAGCTTTGTTTTGGTAATTTAATAAAAGCAGTGAACCCATTACAAACACTTACCTCTCAATGATAAGCTCCTTCTCCTTTAGCAGGCTCTCGCTGGCTTTGACCAGCGCGTCCCACTTGCCCGACTCAGAGTGAACCGGTGTTGAGTATAGAGGTGGGTACTGACCCATTCCTCCACCCATTAGCTGTAACAAGAGAGGGAGAAATGTATTACGTGTCAGTGTTAACTGACAGTGGCGGACAAGTGATGAGACACACCTGCATACTTTCCACTTTTTCACACAATTCAGGAGTTAGCAACAACAGATCTAGTGCTCTAAAGTACTGAGTACTGCAAACACCTCATGAATAACCTCCAATTATTCATATGCAACACGAAAGTAACAACTACTTTTTTGTCAAATCACATGGACATGGGTCACTGTGCTATGAAATAATTAGCAGTGCCAGCAGTGTTTGTTTTCCAGTAAAACTTTAGATGACTAATGTTAAGGTTGTAATGGTACTACTAGTCTTATCAACACTACTTGGTGATTTGTGCTTTAACTGTTGATGTTGTATAAGAAACAAATTAACAGGATTCAGGACAAAGACAATGATAGTGATGCTCGTCATGCATGTGTGCACTCAGGACAAAACGGTTACTTTTAATCATTAACCCTTCAAGCTACCGGCAGACTGCTGGAGTTTCTGCCTTTATATGCAAAAGACTTGTACTTATGACTTTAGGAACCATAATTCATTGTGTAGCTTTGTACGTGCTACACTGTGCTGCAGCTGCCAATGGCCTTCACGCACATATAGAAACAGGGAAGATGAACTTCTGATTCTAAACCCCAAATTATAAAGTTTGAAATACAAACTGGACAATATATTATTAATAAAACAATAGTAAAGGACACCAAGTTTCTTTATTTGTTCACTGCCAATAGTACAACTGGTAACATTGGAGCTAATCAGTATTCTTATGATCAATAAATAAGCTCTGGTACCTGTTTGATTTCTGCTTTAGTGCCAACATCTTTACATGAAATACTTATATTTTAGAGCCACACATGCCACGTTTATGCTGACAACATAACAGATTTAAATCAGCACACAGCTAGCCACCTGACAGTGACAGAACAAATAAACTGGCATAACAAATATATTCCCAAGAAACATGAACACGAGTCTGTCATCTACTTCTTTTGTTAATGTCAAATAGGCTATGTATGTTGAGGACAAAAACGCTTATTGGGAAAGGACACAAAAAAGTATATCTAAGCATTTAAAATACAATAAATAACGTTATGTATTAGAAATGAGTGAATGCAGCTCATCGATCTCGGCTTTGAATCAGCAAGAGGTTGTACAGCCTGTTCATATAGTATAATTACCTCTCAATACGATCAGGTTTAGCTTGTTTTTGTTCAGTGTTAGTTCCAGAAAAACTGCATTAGTGTACTTAAGTGTTCATTTGTAAGCAAAGATTTGATAAACTGCTAAAAGTCACACTTCAAAGTGGCACTCGGTCAGCATCTGCTCCCAAACATAACAAAAGTCAGTGTTAACAAAAGATCGAATAATTAAATATATCTGCAGACAGCATATAATTGGTTGAAGTAGTTGAAATTTAAATTTTGGTTATTGATCTGTTTAAAATCCTGTTTTAAAATAAACTTAAATGTGTATTAGACCACATTTTATATGTAATTAATAAAGAATTGGGAAAATCTATACATTGTGTATAGAAGCTATTCTTTTGCCAAGTTTTAATCTTTACAAACAAACAGCTACTCCACAAATCTTCAGTTTTTTACATTTTCCCAGATACATCTGAACCCATTTAAAGCTGCCTTTTTTGTTTTGCCACCTAGCAAAATATATTGTGTGGAAAAAGTGTCACAAGATACACTTGAAATCCAAACTTGTTGGTCTCACTTTCTTTACCAACAATCTTGCAGCAGTAGATGTTTTATATTGAGATACATACCTGCATTTGTTCCATTTGCAAGCGTAAGCTTTCCAGTTGTTTATGCTGCTGTTGCTGCTGCCAGCTTGGAAGTTCACTGCATCTGTCCTGCCGCAGCGGCTCATAACCTTTGGAGCCTGCGTGCTCTCTCAACAGAGCCTGCGTCTGAAGGCTAAGAGGACTCGTATAAACTCCAGCAGATCCGGCCACACCAGGCTGTCCGCCCCTTTGATTAGAGGCTTCTGCAGTACCAGAAACGCCAGGCCTAGCTTCAGGCAGAACTTTATAGCTGTGCTCCAAACTTCCTCTGTAGGCCTCAGACACGTAGTCTGGAGTGTCTCTAATCCCGGTCTGTAACCGGAGTCTCATGTCAGGGCATAACCCACCCAGGATGGCTGACTGATTCAGTGTAGGTTCCACAGCAGGAGTATCAAACCTGTGGCCCTCGTCCAATCGCGTATGGTCTGTTGGGAAAAGCGAGTGGTCCAGCCCATTCACCAGACTACGGTATCGACTCAGGCAGTCGGGCTTTACCCCGACGGGATCTCCTCCCACGCCAACTTCAGCATCCAAGTTGGGCGAAGATGCTGATTTGGAGAGAGAGGAGGACTTTGACGTGGTGCCGCTTGGGGTTCTGGAGCCAGAGGAAGATCTGTGACCTGCAGCTGAGGACAGGCAGTCCTCCTGGACACATGACTGGGGCTTTGAGGCCGGGGCTCCGGCCGTGGATGGCATGACATGTGCAGTGGGTATGGGGATCTGACTGCGGATGGGCTGGAAAGAGGGGCTGCTGCTGGAACTGCAGAAATCTTTAAAAAAAATAAAAGAAGACAAACATTAGAAACAACATTAAGAGGATTTCTCTCACACTACAAATGTTCCCTGTTAAATCAGTGCAGAATATCTGGAGCGCTACCGCAGGCCATTTTCTCTATTTTCAGTCAGCAGTGTAAAGTAGATGCAGCAGGGTTTACTGGTGGCCTACTTTGATGATGAGGTGTCACCGCTGAAAGAATTAAATGGCTTTGACTGACTCAACTCAGGGAATAGGCTTATAATAGACTTAAAGCACTGCATAGAATTAGAGCTCCGTGTTACATGACAAACATTTCCTGTGTTCACTGTGTTAATAAACCTGCTGATACCTGCCTGAAACATGTACAATTATAACCCACTATAAAAATATGTTACTGCAGAAGGGCAGACAAAAAGTTCAGCCCCTATAATTAGCAAAATTTTGACAACACACATGGCGTACTACAGCTTCAGTAAACACAGAGTCCACTTTACTAAGCAAGCACATACAGCAATGTTAATCTGGAAGCTTCAGAGATGATAAATGACTTTAGGAACACAGGAAAACCCAACACCAGCCATCTCCACAATCCTCAACACACGTTACACAACTGTTTTACCAGCACTACGAACCTCAGAGAAGTGTTGAAGTCTGAAAATTGGGCAGTCACTCGAACACAGCAAACGTGTTAGAGGCTGTGGCATGTTTTCTAACAACGAGCGGAAGTGAGCAGAGCGGCAGAACGCTTTAAATCAAAACACAGAACAGTCTTCTGCATTTCCTGAGAGCAACAGAACAACCTGTGAAGCCAAGACTGACAGCTGCCCGACGAGCAAGCCCAAAGCTGTATTGTCCTCCAACAGAAGACCTCGCCTTTACCGAGCCCTGAACGAACGCATACAAACAGGCACACGCAGGAAAGGTTAGGGGGTATTTATAACCCACCTCTCAAGTTACAGAGCAATCTGTGGGTGCCGCTTATTTAAGCACCTTGCCTCCTCCCACTGAACCACACATCACACGTGTACCTCCAAAGTCAAATACTGAATGGGATACTTCTACCTCTTACCAGTTTAAACCAGAACTGATTTAAATTAAGACACCCTGAATAATCACTGCACACAAAAATAAACAGCAAACATGCCAAAATAGGGTGGGGGGAAAAAAGAACAAACTTTTTTTTTTTAAACATAACATACATCTGATATAAAAGACGCCTCAAGGCTCCACTGAATCACGACTGGCTAGAACATGTCTGAACTCCTCAGCAAGAACAACCTTTGTTAGATGTTTGCTCAACACACATTCCTACCCAAAGACATAAAAACCCAAAACTTGTTCATTTGTATACCAAATCTAGTGTATTTCCCACTTCACGGTGACTCTAAAAACTCATTATCGTAGCTTTTAGTGAAAGACATTGATAAGATATCATTGTTAACAATGTCATTATCTCTTCTGCCTGCTGGTCTGATTCTTTATCAATTCCCTCATTGATTCATGATCAATCATCCAAGTACATAGTTTTTCAGCTTAGACACAGAGGTTTTACTATGCCTGAATCTGAGCAGAGTTTAGAAACATAGTTTTGTTTTTTTAGAAGGCCTGTGTGTGACTATGATGTGCAAAAACCTTTTTCCATGAGTTTGATGTCACTCTATAAAATATGCAAAAGTCAGGAAATCATGAAGGCCCAGATTAAAAGGCACTGATCAGCTTGGAGCCACAAGAATGCAATGGACTGGACAATTTGATACTGGTGCTAAACTGGAAGCAGTTTAATTCCAAACCCTAATTAACTGCTATATTTATAGGCACTGCCATCAGTCTAGGTGGTTGGAAAAAAGCCTAATAGCTGCATTACTGGATATATTAAAGCCAGTTTCCCACATGCACTATAGCCTGGAACGTTTCTAGATATCATCCAATGAAAAGTCTCTCAGCTCCAAGTTTGCCTATGTGAGAACAGAGTGGACAACTGTCTGTTGAAGGAGAGCACAAAACTGTAGACAATGTTTAACCAGATTCTCCCAACAATGTCTGGAGACTTCTGTTTTGTATTTTAATTTCACCTTTATTCAACGTATCAAACTGACATCTTGAGAATATGATATGAGCCAAGGCAGGAAACCAAAACTTCCAGAGAAAAATCCAGAAAAGCACTCAAACTACTCAGGATTGTACAGTGGGTCAGTGCTGCTAGTTTAGCTCTGTAATAGCTTACAACTATTGCTATAAACGAAATTTGCTCAGGGAACACAACTCAATACATGAACATGTGGAGGGTTGGACAAAATAATGCAAAACTAGCAATTAGTGTATCTAATAACAAGCCTGCCAACCATTCGCTTGAATACAGCTCTGACCGTTATAGGAATATTGTCTTACAAGCGCCAAGCTCAGCGATTAACATGTTCAAGAGGTGTAAGATAACCCTGGCCACCTCAATGGCATCTGCTTTCATTTATTTCAAAGACAGAACGCATGCATCTACTAGCACTAATAACTGGTATTTACTGGAAGTTTGAACGTTTTGGTTGTTTCTTATTGTATCTTTGCTTGTGTGTTATTTGTTTATGCTCCACTGACTGTACTGTTGTCTTTCTTGGCCAGGACACTGTGAAGACATTTTTTCCTGGTTAAATACATTTTTTTTTTAATTAAAAGTTCTCCACAGTTAAAGCTAACTGATAAAAAGCCAGGAGCAGAGATCGTTTAATTCACCATAGTGACAGGCAGAGCACCAAAACAACCATCAGTTTACTCAGTGTGCTGGGACACCATCACCTCACTAATATTTTTCCTTGTCCTTGACAATTGCCTGGCAATCCACCCATAAATACCAGCCCAAAGCCTACAGTGCTGCTACTCTGCAGCCTATTATTTTGTAATGTTTCCTTTGGAAACAGGGACCACCCATCCCAGCTGGCCATCCATTAAACACAGCCTTTCAGTCCATTATTTTTTCCACTAGTGCATGCACACACAAGCTATCAAACCTTTGGGAGATTCCTATTTTAAACATAACAATGTGAAAACAGTGATATTCCCGCCACAGGCAAGGTACAGCCTTGGCATTCAAACATCTCCTCTCACTTAACCTCAACTCTGGAGCAGTACAAGCTGCACCTTGGGTCAGTTTTGGCTGGGGAGTATCTCTGTAAATGTCCCAGGCATCAGCGGTGAATCATGAACATTTTATCACCCTATAAATAGACCTAGAAACAACACCATGGACAACACAGTGTGTTCCAGCTTCATCTCCCCAAAATTGTTAAGTGCCAAGCATTACCTAATTTAAATATTTCATGACTGCGCTCAACTTTCTAGTGAGCAATTTTAAAGAACAGAGGTTTAAGGGTGCACAACCATTAGAAAAACAAACCCAACACTGTTTAATGGATGTGTTCAGGTCACTGCAGTGAGACAGTCTTCAAAACAATGTTACACAACAGGCACTACAGGCAGAGGAAGAACAAGCAAAAGTCATCACCTTCTGCACTGTCAGATGCTGATGTGCCAAGACCAGTGTCCCCGCTGTCTGATGTTCCGGGCCGGCGGCCAAAACGGCTTTGAAACTTCTCTGACACAGCTGGCGTCTGCCACTCCATGTCAGCAAACCGGGCTAATGCACATTTGTGAAAAGGGACAACGACAGCAGAGCAGAACATCAACACATGTGGAAATGATGCAGGGCTTATGCATGGTGACAGCAGCGTGTCAACTTACCCGCTGGTTTGGATTCAATATATCTCTGCGAGGTGGTCATTCCATAAAAGACCAGTTACCTGTGGAGACAAGGAATTAGCATTATTGTATGGTACGGGACACTGAACAGGTGATCAAACTCATGGAATAGCTTTAAATTGGAACATGTATAAATTTGTTTACTTTGCCTCACTTAAACAAACAGCTGAACAACTAATGATCTATTTTAAACAATAATTTGACAGAGGCTGGCAGACTTTTGTGCCCACCGTAGAAAGCCTGTCTGCACATAGTAATTATGAACTGGACGGTCACGGGCTAGGACACAGCAGCTGTTAGCTACTGACTGATCTGCTCGCCTATCAAATTCATCTGCCCATCAACAACCACCACACACACTTTTCTGGGTAGCAACAAAAATAACAACACGAGCACATGTCTTCTCGTTACATAATGTCTTACACAAACATCTCTATCCCTACGGGAACCCTATAGGAACTTCCAAATCAATGGTGAGAAAAGAATGTAATGATGGTGGGCACCAAAAGGCTAAGACACCCCCCACTGTTGTTCAAACTAATCCTTTTCTGTAGCTAATTCTTAAAGGAAACTACTGATGCCAGGGAACGCTTTAAGCTAAACACGAGTACACGCTTAACTGAATGTACTAAAAGTATTTTTGTTAGTCGGCCGAATGAGCCAATCACTGCTATCCCAATCTACCTATTTTGTTAAAAAGAAAAACACACACACACACATACACAAACAACTCGTTTAAGATTTGAGCAGCGATGCCCTACACCGTTAAGCATTTTAGCTAATCCACGACAAATCCGTTTCCGCCGAACAAGCTAGCTAACAGCTAACACCGCTACGGTTTGCTTAGACTCCTGAGTTCACATCCACGATAC
This sequence comes from Simochromis diagramma, assembly GCF_900408965.1. Classification (NCBI taxonomy): domain Eukaryota; kingdom Metazoa; phylum Chordata; class Actinopteri; order Cichliformes; family Cichlidae; genus Simochromis; species Simochromis diagramma. Next base: position 3,273,465 of record NW_024387423.1, on the reverse strand, counting down.
ATATCTGACTTCAGCCTGCCGTGCACATTATCGTAGATAAGCCGGTTCTCCACGCTGAAAGAACGGCTACTTTACCTTCGGTTTCAGATAAAGACTGAATACAGTGATAAATCTCGGTCTCGGGCTCTGAATCTGAACCCTTCGCTGCTGCTGCTGCTGCTGTTGTTCCGCTAGCCAACTGATCTCCTCTGATGGCAGACAACCCCGCAAAGACACGGTGGAAGCTTGTTTAATATTACAGCGCCGCCCGCTAAATTCGGAGAGTGGGTGCTGCTTCACAAACCGCTGCGGAGTTTTCTGCATACACCTTGTTACACCTCCACTGATGGTACACACCGACTTCAAAACTATGGGTGCTGGTGTAATATCGTGAAATATTACCCTCAGAGCCAGATTAATTCACAGAATTTTTTATCTGTCATGTGACCAAAAAACCACTACAGCAACACACAACGAACGCATCCAACCAAGTTGCACAGAGAAGGCAAGAATAACCTAGAAGAAGACTTTCGCAAGGGTTAAAATGTGTTGAAGCCATATTTAAAATACCTTAAATTTGACTACAAAATGTTGATTGGCACTGATGTGAACACTGTAAACTTAAACACAAGAGGTCAATGTCAATGAATTGTCAAGGAATTTTATTTATAGAGCACATTTTAGTACACGTAAACTCAATGTTCTTCCTATAAAAGATAGACATCAAAATTACACGGATCTGTACGTAGGGCAATAAAAACAACAAAAGAAAACGTTACAAAAACATTAAATTCAAGCGAACACGCACACACAAACACATACAGTGTAAGTCTATGAAATTAAAAAGGGTTTTGAGTCTTCTTTTGAATGTAAACACACTTATAATTGACCTCAGGTCAGCGGGCAAATCGTTCCAAAGAACAGGACCACAGTTTCTGAAAGCACACTTTGCTGTGTGGTTAGGAGTAGTTAAAAGATCTGCGCCTGATGACATGAGAAGTCTCACTGGGTTAAATAGAAGGAAGTTAAAGATAATTCAGTGTTGAACTGAGAGCCAATTAAGTTATTTCAATAGATGTTCAAGTTTCCATGTGCGGTTAAGGACTCTGGTAGTGGCTCAATCCAATGATCCTTTGGATAATCTGGTTAACAGAGTGTTAATGATTAACCTGCTTGACATGAATGCATAGAGCAATCTGTCAGAGTCAGTTTGATATAAAAATGTTCTTATGTTTTATTTTATTTATTTATTTAATTTTTCAGTAGTTGAAAGCAGTTCTGGTGACCTTATTGATATTATTATTGTTATTATTTCTTTTTTATATACACTACTGTGCAAAGGTTTTAGGCAGATGTGAAAATTGCTGTAAACAAAAAATGCTTTCAGAAATATAAATGATTATTTATTGGCCCCAAATGTATTCTGCAGCAAGACAATGACCCCAAACATACAACCAAAGTCATTAAGAACTATCTTCAGCGTGAAGAAGAGCAAGAAGTACTGGAAGTGATGGTATAGCCCCAACAGAGCCCTGATCTCAACATCATCAAATGTGTCTGGAATTACATTAAGAGACAGAAGGAAAATAAATGATTAACACTTCAATTTTTGAAAGCATTCTTTGTTTCCAGCATTTTTCCTCACCTGGCTAAAAAAATTGCACAGTACTATAGATACAAAAGTAAGAATAATATACTATACCACATACTGCTAGCACATGAAATTGTCAGCTGACAATCGTGCCAAAACTCTGATTTCTCAAGTGTCAAATTTCAAAAAGAAAATCCTAATTTGCTGCACATGTTACCCTATGATGGCAGATGTTGAGTATTACAAATGTCAGTTTCTCAACTTCCTGCAATAAAGCAACAAACAAACTCAGCATATGTCACACTTTCACTTCCATTTTTTGAGCCAAGTTTGGTAAGAACTGAAAAAAGAACCATAGTATTGTAGAGTAGAGCAGAATCGAGTATTACTGACCCCTGAAAAAGCACAAGTAATCATTACAAATTTTAAAGACACTATTATTACAGCGGATGACTTTTATGTTCTTTTAGAGTTTCGAAAGTTTCTGAAGAACTCTAATATCTGAATATTAAGCTTACTACTTTGCTGCATCTTTATTTAAGGGTTGTAAAAACACATGCAATGAGATTCAGGTTTAACAATCTTACTGTTAAAGAAAAACTAAAAGTTGAAACTATTATCTTTTTTTAAAAGTAGTTCAGAAAAGACAGACCTAAAAATAAAATAAAGCCAAATAATAATAATAATAATAATGATAATTATTATTATTATTATTATTATTATTTTATTTATTATTATTATTTTAATGGAGCACTGTAACAAAAAATAATTTCCCCCAGGGATCAATAAAGTATTCTGATTCTGATATATATATATATATATATATATATATATATATATGAGAGAGTTTGTATTGTTTGTATTCATACCATAATTCACAAAGTCAGATACTTTATCACTCAGTGGGTTGTAAATATCCCAGGTTGTTTTAATTGAACTCAGACTGTTCCACTCATAAACACATAGTTCTGGTTGGTCACTTACAAACTCTGCCCGCCCTCTTAATTTGACTGCTTTTTTACATAAGGAAACTCTCCTTCCTCATTCACTGTGTGAAGTACATAAAATTACTCTTATTGTTTTCCCTCATTCATTTACAAAATCTTCTTTTTTGATGCTGCCTTTAAGGGTTGTCACAGCAGACCATCTGGCTCCATCTCACCCTACCCCCAGCATCCTCCTCTGTTAGCCTGACCTTCTGCGTGACCTCCTTCACTACATCTATAACCTCCTCTGGGGATTTTCTATTTTCCTCCTTCCTGGCAGATTTATATTCAACATCCCACTATCCCTCTTCTGCTAACCATCTGAGCCTTGCCTCTCTAACTTTGCCTCCAAATTGCTCACCCCGAGCTGTTCCACTGATATACGTGTTTTTTAATCCTGCCCATCCTGGTCTCTCCCAATGAAAACGTTAACATCCTTAACTCTGCCACCTCCAGCGCCACCTTCTGTCTTTTTGTTAGTGTCACCATCTCCAAACCACACATCACAGCATCATAGCAGGTCTCACTACCTCGTGTGCACCATCCCTATTTGCAAAGTCACGATCCTTACTTACACATGATTCACCTGCACAACACTATTCACAAATTCTTCCTTCAAGATTACCATCAAATTACAAAATAATACTATGTATTGCTTAAACATTTGGCAAATATATGTTACATTCTTTGTTGTAGTGCTCCTTTATTAAACGTTACTTGAAAATGCTTTTATTCTGGAATGCTTTTATTGTGATGTCCAAACAGACCGGAAGAGTTTGGTGTGTTTTCAGCTGGCGGAACAAAGTTACGTGCTTATGTGCAGTGGAGGAGGGTTGTGTTCAGGTCTGCGAAGGTATTAGCGAGTATCCTGTCAACAAAGTCACACGGAGTGCAATTTGTGACTTTTACTAAATGGACATTTCTTGACAGAGGCTTCCTTAGCTCGAGGGAAACGGTGAGTTTTGTTTAACAGTTGTAAATTATCACCAAAGCGCTGCAAATGTTAACGTTATATGAAGTGGATGTTTTGTTTAGCTAGCAAGGTAACGCCAGTACGCTAACGCCAGCTTCTTGGTGAACGACAGGTCTCTCAAAGGCCCTGTGCACGGATCGTTAACCATTCTCGTAGGCTAATGGGGCTTTAGATTTTAAATAATTTTTAGTTTTTTGCAAAACTGTCAGTTGTTGTATTCCCAGAGCTACGTTGCTAACATTAGCCTGGTTAGCTAATGAAGTCGCTTTGTAGGTAACGGGAGCAAATACTATCTGTAGACCAGCTAGCGGTATGTTTTGTGTCTATGTCAGATGAGCAACAAAAAAATCTCTGAATAAATCACATGCCTGAGTTTAATGTCGACTTTTTCCTTTTTCTTTTTAAAGCTGACATTGACGCTGTACCTGTGTAAGGTCTCTGTCTTCTAACAAGTCTCTGCTCTGCCTTAATCCATTCTGCGTTTTTACAGCTTGGTCACAAGGAAAAAAAGAGTAAATGACACCTGATCTCTGACCCTTGGAAACCTCCAGCCTCGAAACCTAATTTATGTTTTGCGGTGAGGCCATGACTACTGCCAACATCTCCAGAGATATCCTGCACAGGCAGATCAGGGTATGTAAGAACAGTCCAGAGCCAGTGTGATCATCCCCGTCTGACGGAGAGTCTGATGGAGATGTGCTCTTTTGTCTTTAGGACAAGAGAGCTGCAAGCTTCCAAAGGTTCTACCATGTGACTGACCCCTTCATCAAGAGACTTGGACTGGAGGCTGAGCTTCAGGTCACTGATAACATGACATATTTTTCTGTAAACACATTGGGACACTTTTTTTCTTTTGTTCTCTTCGTCTGACCCTCAATGTCATTTATTTCAACAGGGCCACACAGGCTGTGTGAACTGTTTGGAGTGGAACGAACGTGGAGAGTAAGTGATCAAACCCTGTGAACCCTGTATGTACAGTGAATTTCTGTTGTATCTGTCCAGATAAGGTTTGCATCCTGTTCACTTCCTGCTTGGATTTTAAATGTCGCAGTTTTACTATCAGTGTTGGGTCTAACGTGTTGCAAAGTAATAATATAATCACATTATATCTTATTTTAGTAATTTAATGCGTTACTCACTAATTACAATACAGTTACAGTTATGTTGTTACTTGAATTACAAAGGCTCTTCAGTTATCTGAGCAACTGGCTGCTAGAAAGAAGAAAACTTTTTTTTAATGCTTTTAAAGAGCAGAAATATGGTTATTACTTTTATTTTTATTGCACCAAAGGACAAGAGTGCCATGATGAAATGCAAACTGCGTGTAGGACAGAAACATCTGCATTATACACAAAGCTAGACAAGAAACCCAGAATAATGTCAAAGTTTATTGTATGGCAATCCCAGCCCAGCAGCCAAAGCCTGAACTTTAAAAGGCAGTGATGTGTAGTCAGGCTTGCAGACTCCATTTCTACCTGTACATATTTTTGCAGTAGAATCACTGTGGCGATAGCTTTGAAGACCCTTTCAACTTTGTTTTTTGTTGTTGACTTTGTTTTCATATGTGAAAACTAAAAGAAAGATTGTATTTGTGTCCTCATTAGGGTGGGGTTTTGTGTTGGTGTGTGGAACTGTAACCTCAGTTTTATATTAGTTGCCTGGTAATTAAGTATGTGACAGTGTGTTTCAGTAATTTTATGTACTACATACATTTTAAGAAAAGTAACCAGTAATGTTTAATACATTACTTTTTTCCTAGTAACAACCCCAACATTGTCTACTAGTTAGTAAAAGTAGTCTCACTCGCCATGTTTATCAGTGGTGTGAGTCTGCTTCTTTCGTAATCTGACACCTTCAGCACACCAGGAGGGATCAGTTTAACATAAAGATATTGCATCCATTCTAAAGTGACTGTAGCAACACGGCTCCAGCTGCTTTTTAGTTAGTTCTAATACCTGTAATATAACGTGTAAATGTAATAAATCAACAAAAAAAAGGTGCATACCTTAAAGAAATGCTGCTTGGCTTCTTTGAATTGTTATTTTTTTCCTCGTACTCAGTCTGCTGGCTTCAGGCTCGGATGATCAACATGCCATCATCTGGGATCCATTCAGGCACAAGAAGCTAACAACTATGCACACAGGTCATGCAGCTAACATATTCTCTGTAAAGGTAAGGAGAACACATTCTACAGTGTACTGGATGGTGCCTGAGCTTAGAAACATATTAATACTGCAGTCATTGCACAATTGAGGCTGCCTTGTTGCTCTTCCTCAAGGTTAATTACGAAAATATGGCAGAGAATAATTTTCGGTATTTTCCGGTACAATGTTAGGCAATGATAAGAAAATGAAGTATCGCGATAGAATATGGGTGAAATGCGCCTTTGTTTTCATACGCACATGGTGGAAAAAGCATGGCGGTGACGGAGAATGAGAAGAATTGTTGAATGAAACAGATGAACCAGAATTGGTTTGTAAAAATGCTGCAACTTCAGTAGTGTGGAACTGGTTTAGCTTTCGTCCGTCAGATACACACCACGTCGTTATTACTGTTATTACTGTTATTACTATTATTACCGAACAGATTTTATGTGGTACACGGCGCTCAAAAATCTGTCAAAAATGTTTTAGTACGACTTTGCTAAGCTGTGAAGCCGCACCACTTTATGGATTGTCGGAGCATTATGGCCACTGTAGTCGGGAACCTCGCAGAGTAATATGTACTGTGCTTCAACATAATATTACTGTATTGTGTGTGTATAACCTCTTTTTAAGTTTTGTGGATATTATACATGTTATGCTCAGGATCTGTTGGCCAATTTCCACTGGAAATGCCTTTTGGTTAAACTGTCAGCAAGGAATTTGCAGCTGCGAGAGAATTCAGCATTAATGAATCAATGTTACGAAAGTGGAGGAAGCGCAGTTTTTGGCTTTCCCCATATTTCAAAAGTGCTTTGCTATGACTGTCGCCCGGCATAATTTGCAGATGATAATGGTTGCAGCCGCTGCGACGCTTTTGGCCAAAACAGGCGCAGCTTGATGACATCATCAACATGTGCTATCGTGGTATAGTCAAAATCTTTAACGTTGGCCAAATTTATATCGTTTCTATTGTATATAGTTTATATCGTATCGCCCACCCATATATATTTATTTATTTATTTATTTTTTGATGTCTTATTTCTTTTTCTTCCTACTCGTGATGAACGCCACAGGTGTTCTCTTTCCTGTTCATTTTGCACACTTTTGTGGAGAACTGCAGCAAGTGTGCCTCTGCACCCTCAGTGTTGGTTGAATTCCCATAATCCTCTTCTCTGTGTAGCCATACAGCTATGTAAATGGATACAAACATTGGACTATGAATTCAGCTTAAGAAGTCTTTGTAAATGTCATAACAATGTCCTGTGTGTGACTATTGACATTTATATCACCATTTATTTCAAAGCTAAGTCTTTCTCAAACATTGTGTGTGTATACTTAGTGGGGATGCACTGTTTGTAAGATTTTGGGTCAGTGCCAGTGTTTACAGCTCAGGTTTTCAAACGGCAGTGTAACAAATTGATCTTCATTATTATTAATTACCTCCTATTTTAAAGTATATTATAAAGTATATTATTTGGTACTTTTAAGTGAGTACAGAATCAAACACAGTCCTCATATCTGTCTCAGATGTGAGGACTATTAAACCGAACATGCCCTATAGATGATCGTTGGACTCTGTCAGCTTATTTACTAATCAGCTGGTCACCTGATGTCAACAGTGCCAATATGAGCCAATAAAGTGTTGCATCTCAGTTCTTATCAGTTCACTTTGGTATTTTTATTTGTCCATGCAGTTCTTGCCTCACTCCGGGGACAGAATTTTGGTAACGGGTGCAGCCGACACAAAAGTCCACGTGCATGACCTGACAGTGAAGGAAACCATCCATATGTTTTCTGATCATACAAACAGAGTTAAACGCATAGCCACAGCACCCATGTGGCCCAACACCTTCTGGAGTGCTGCGGAGGACGGCATCATCAGGTTAGACCAAAGAGATCAATAATGTATTAAAGTCAAATGTTATATTGGTAGTGGGTGTCTGTGAAGGTTCTCAGTCATCCAGGTCATCGTAGTCTAAGGAGCTTGGAAAGAAAAGCGTCTGGACTTCTTTAAGTTGCTCGAAGACGTTTCACCTCTCATCCGAGAAGCTTCTTCAGTTCTAAGAGTCAAAAGGTGGAGAGTCCCAGATTTAAACCCAGTGGGAGTGTCCCCCCCCCCCCCCCCCAAAGAGGGACAAAGGACCCCCTGATGATCCTCTACCTAATCGCATGAGCCAAGGTGTGAAAACAGGTGTGGGTCACAATCAGCCAGGGTTACGGGTGAGCTCATTGTGGGGTCAAACTGTCAGCAAGGAATTTGCATTTACACAGTTAAATTTTTATATAGCTTTAATGCACATAAAAACCGCTGCTTGTTTTAAGTCAAAATGCATTGATGGGGGTTCTTTTTCCACTAATAAAGTTGTGAAGTTGTAAAGTATTCTGTCTCACGTCAATTATATCTTCAGTTATATCGTTATCACAAATTTTCAAATATATATCGTGATAAATATTTTTGACCATACTGCCCAGCCTTAATCTGCAGTGTGATCAAAGCTCACAGCATGTTGGTGCATTCATAGCCTGCAGGTTTGTAGACCCACATCTACATGTTGTAGCTGTTTACTGTCACTTGGGGTCAGTGTTAGAAATATGTGGGACAATGAGTGTGTTGTGTGGATCAATCTTGTTTGTTTCTGCTTTTCTTTTTTTTTTTTTAGCTAAGTACCTACTGTGAAGAAAAAAAAAAATCTTTGTAATGGTGTAAAAACCTCTTTTTAAAAACTTCTCGGATTGGAGGTGAAACGTCTTCAAGCAACTTAAAGAAGTCCAGACGCTTTTCTTTCCAAGCTCCTTAGACTTGGTAGTGGGTGGTTTTGCCAAGGTAATATGTGCATGTTGTCCTTGTTCACTGCAGACAATACGACCTGAGGGAGAACAGTAAACACTCGGAGGTGCTGATTGATCTCACAGAGTTCTGTGGTCAGCTCGTCGAGGCCAAATGTTTAGCCGTTAACCCACGGGACAACAACTACCTGGCTGTGGGAGCCAATGGGCCTTTTGTACGTCTGTATGACATCAGGATGATACACAACTACAGGTGAGTTTGGCTTTTTCATGCTATTCTGTGGTAGTGAGTACTGTCAAATAAAGCGCTTTGTAGTTACTCTGTGGTGCGTTCCAAGTTTTGACAAGGAAGTTCCGAACTTTTTTTTTTTTTTTTGTTCCTCACACAGGAAATCTCTGAGTCAAAGCACATCTGCAGCTGTGCACACATTCTGTGAAAGGCAGAAGCCCATCCCAGATGGAGCTGGGCAGTATTATGTTGCAGGTGTGTATACAGATAAATTGTCTGGGATCAAATTCTTTTAATGGGTGCATTTATATTCTGGACTGTGGTTTAATACCATTACCATCTGACTGAATGTTTCAGGTCACCTGCCGGTGAAACTCCCTGACTACAATAACCGCCTGAGGGTCCTGGTTGCCACCTATGTTACTTTCAGTCCTGATGGCACCGAGCTGCTTGTTAACATGGGCGGGGAACAGGTAATGCATCACCAAACAGAGAGGGAACCATGTGAGAATCGCAGAGGCATTCTTATGGGATCCTTTTACTATCTCTTTATGGTTCTTGCAGGTGTATCTGTTTGACTTGACATTCAAACAGAGGCCATATACATTCTTGCTTCCAAAGAAATGCCAATCGTCAACAGGTAGATAATAAACAGAGTTTCACACTAATTCCAAAGTACGTGAAGAATGCCGATTATTGAATCTCTCGCTTTCCAGGAGATGTGCAGAATGGAAAGACGACAAACGGCGTCTCCAATGGAATTCACCTGCCAGCTGGCCACATTCGCTTTACTGGGAGTAAAATGCAGTCTAGGTAAACGTCGGCTCTTTCCACTACACGTCTATTGACTGAGGTTATACATTTGAATTTATGTCAAAATATCTGCTTTTCCCTTTTGTCTTTCAGTTCTAATGACCTCCCTCCTCACCTGGAGAAGATAAAACAACAAGCTAATGATGCTTTTGCACGGCAGCAGTGGACACAGGCCATCCAGCTGTACAGTTTAGGCATTCATCAGGCGAGCAGCAATGCCATGTTGTACGGGAACAGAGCTGCGGCCTATATGAAACGCAAGTGGTACGCGGCGTTGCTTTAGTGCAGAGGAATGATGCTTTTTTTAATTCTAAAACCTCTGGAAACCCTGAGTCTTTATGTTTTTCTATGTGATTCTTAGGGATGGAGACCATTATGATGCCCTCAGGGACTGTCTGAAGGCTCTGAGTCTAAACCCCGGTCATCTGAAAGCACATTTCAGGCTGGCACGGTGTCTGTTTGAGCTAAAATATGTGGCTGAGGCTCTGGAGTGTCTGGACGATTTCAGAGGGAAGTTTCCAGAGCAGGCGCACAGCAGTGCCTGTGATGCCTTAGATAAAGACATCAAGGCTGCTCTTTACTCCAAGTCAGAATCAGGTGGGAAAGAAAGAAATAGCTCTTGGCTAATTTTCAGTAACTCTCAGAGAATTTACACAGATCTAGAAAAAAACATTTATATCACACTTCATTGGATAATTGCCATTATTTACAATGATTGTATGCTCACTAAAAAAACCTGCTTTTTAGTACACATGTCGTTTCTTTGTGTATATTTTAGTTTTAAAATCTGTGTGAATTACAGTAAAAAAAAAAAAGTTTTTTCTATAACTGCAGAAGACAAAAAGGCCAACAGCTCCATCCGATTCCACTCGTTCAGTCGGAAAGAGTCCATTCCTGAAGATGAGCTGGAGCTGAGAGAGCGCAGCTTTGACTACAAACACAGATACTGCGGTCACTGTAACACCACCACTGACATCAAAGAAGCCAACTTTTTTGGAAGGTGGGTTAATCTCGTTGCCAGGCTGCTGTGTCATCACTAGGGGGCAGTCGTGAGCTCTGAAATGTAACGTGATCTTTATCTAAATGACACACTGTGCTCAAGCGATTATAAATAAAGCCGAGCCTTTACACATTAACACCCTTGCACTCAGTAACTAGTCAAACCTCTTTTGCAGCAAAATGCTCAAACAGCTTTGAAAGTAGCTGCACAGGAGTAAAGTGTTCTTTATTACAAAGCTGTGGAATCTCAGCCATATTTTTAGCATGTGTGAGCAGCTTTTGGGGGCTGATTAACAGCTTCTTTGTTTGATTATTATTTGGCCTTTTTTATTTTAACATAATTTTGTTCTATTAGTTTTACACAATCAACAGTACCTCAATCTAAACAAGTTGTTTAGTTTCTTTAGAGTCGTTCGTACTTTTAGATGTTGTTTGTTTTTGCTGTTCAAAAGTGTGACTAAATCGTCTACTTCCCATGACGTTATAACAGTCAGAATATATTCTAATCAACACCAACTCACGCTGTGGCTCATTTAGTTTACCTTTTAAATAAACACAAATCTTTATGATGTGTTTGATTAGTGATTGCAGTTCCAACAGCTTAACGAGACTGGTTTTTGATACCATGGGCCAAAGGAGGTACTGTATGCTGAGTGACGGTAGAAAATGGCATGCTGCTGTTGCTTAACCTTCACCTCAGCTGTTCTCAGTACTGTACACATCTGCGCAGTGAAGTTGACATTCTATGAAAGAAGTTCAATGTAAAACGATTGCACAATTTTCCGCGTAAATATTTAAATTCCCCGTAAAAGGTTTGTGTCCCAGGAACATGGCTCATCAGGCAGGTCTGAATGGATTCTTTTTCTCCACAGCAAAGGCCAGTATATTGTAAGCGGCTCAGATGATGGCTCTTTCTTTATCTGGGAAAAAGAAACAACCAATCTTGTGAGGATCCTGCAGGGGGATGAGTCCATAGTCAACTGCCTACAGCCGCACCCCAGCTACTGCTTCCTGGCTACTAGCGGTATCGACCCTGTCGTTCGGTTATGGAACCCCAGGCCAGAGGTAAACAGAGGAAATTCCTATATGTGCAGACTTGGTCTTGACATGCTTTGGGAGTGTGTTAAGGAGATGGCATTCATTAAAAAGATGTGTCATGCTGTTGGAATTATAGTTGATCACTTCTTTTGTTTTTTTCTTTTTAAATACCGCAGACAGACAGTGAAAACGGGCGTGTGGTGGAAGACATGGAGGGAGCTGCTCAGGCTAATCAGCGGCGCATGAACGCGGATCCGCTGGAGGTCATGCTGCTTAACATGGGCTATCGCATCACAGGCCTGCGCGGTGTCGGTCCAGATGGTTCAGACGATGAAGACAGCTCAGAGGGACAAGTACAGTGCAGGCCCAGCTAAGCAAATAGTCATCTGTTCTGCAGAATGGATTTTAGGAAGCAAAGCACTCTACTAGCTCCTGTTTGAATCTGAAATCCCCTCGCCCTCTCCCCAGCCCCGTCTGACAGAACATTGAGTGAATGTCGTGTCACATCTCTGCACTATGCATCACCCTCCCCTGTCCTGTGAGAGGACTGGTGGAGACCCCTTTTGGGGGGAGAGGAATTCATGGAGGGTTGCGACAGCACCCTTCCACCCCTTCGAAGCACCTACAACACCTCAGCCCGTCCCTCCCTCCACCCTGCGGTGGCAGTGGGATGACTTTGAGGAGAGCACCTTCAAACTTCACTCCCCCACTTTCTCACAAAGAAGGAGGAGTTCAGCACGTATCGCTCCTCAGGTTTATGTCGGAGAGGCGCGTATCTGGTGACCTATTTTCAGGTCGGCGTGTGGCCGCGCGGTCAGAATAAGATCTCTGACCCGAAAACAGTGTATTTGTTACAACTCCTGTCTGCTCGGCAGACGGAGCAAAGCGTCACAGTACCCACTCATCTCGGAAAGGCTGCACACCCAAGTTATTTAAGTTAGCCTCAATCCTATTTTCCGTTGGAGTTTTGGCCACTGGAAGGCTAGAATTAACTCGCTCTTTAAGTTGTGAACGCTGCCAGAGTTGCTCTAATGAAATGTATTTATATGCTTTTTTAGTTTACAACTGTCAGGAGGAAGAAGAAAAAAAACAAGGGGTTCTTCTGCCAAAGGTTGCCATCTGTCACGTAAACAGCCAAGGATTAATGTTAGACTTCTTTGTTTCATTGAAACATAACTTTGGCTCCTTTTAGTTAAGAGGTTTTTCTTACAATAGATTATTGACAGGTCAAAGAAAGCAGCTTTCTAATACAGTTTTTTTTTTTTCCTTCTAGTCCTGTTGATTACACATCATTTGAGATGAAGTGTCAATGTCATTTTTGGGGGGGAGGGGGCAGCGTTAGGGTTCCTGCCTACTAGCTGCGTGGCTCTAGCATTAGTCCTCTGCTGCAGCCAGGTGTTCAGTCCTGCTTGCATGAGGCTTCTCTGAGCATAGATGCAGGGCAATAAAAGAGCACAGCCACAAGCCATCCAGTGCTCGCTGGGTCTTCTTTACCCTTAGATAGGGTAGATGTTCATGAATGGAGTCCTCAGCTACATGCATCACTAAGGCTTCCATTCGTTTTCATTTGTTCATTAATTTGAGATGCTCTGTTTTCTTTGAGGAATCCTGTAAGACCTTTGTGGCAAACAGAACAAAGAATAAAAATTATTAAACACCACCTCAGTATCCTTTTGATTCATTGTTTGTTTCATCTGTTTGCCCTTTTTAGCTTGGCGGTTACACAACGCGTACAGTAGCACTTAGTTTTATCTAGGTTAGGAGGATCCCCATTCGTCAGTGTCCGCACTTTTTGCTGACTGTCGGGCAACAAATGCGAGCACGGTACATCACAAGCAAGTCAAGTGAGCATCTCATCTAATGAGGTGACCCATCTGTGGGAGAAGTTACTGCAGGTAACTCTGTAGCAACAACGCTGGGCTGGAAAAGCGAGTGTTTTGCAGATGTTTCATTGATGTGGTGAATTAATCGCAGAACCACAAAGCAGTCAGTTTTACAGTGAAATGAGACCATTATGCATGTATTTAGAGACTATCGCAATACATGAAAACGACAAAAAAATAATTATTTTTTAGATTTGTTATAGAGGTAAAGTGCTAGGGCGCTGCAGCTAACATTAAACCCCTCCTCGCTGACCGTAAAGGCCTCAATCGACGAACAGATGGCCCGTGCTGCGTTCACGGACCGACGGTTGGAGGAGGTGGCTGCGTACCTCCGCTGCTGTGCGTCACTGCCGTTCATCTCCTTCTGTCACTCCAGGCTGTGATGGCGGAGGCGAACGATACCGACGTAATGATGAGCTACCACGGCGATTTCCCAAAAAACGACAGAAAAAGCAGCCGCTACCCTTTCTGCATTGTCTGGACACCCATTCCCATTTTAACGTAAGAGGCTACTGCAGTATTGATGCTCCTGTGCTGTGGCAGCAGATGAAACGAAGCTATGTTTATCTTATCCGCTAATACTGTTTCCTTTTAATGGTATTGCGTTAGCTGTTTTGCTGGACATTCAGACGTACAGTAATTGCCTCGTGTGTTATTTGCGTGCGTCCTGCAGGTGGGTGCTCCCCTTCATCGGTCACATGGGCATATGCACTTCTGCTGGAGTCATACGAGATTTCGCAGGGTCATATTTTGTCTCGGTGAGCACTGCTTTTGCATCGAGTTTATCACATTACCGCATAGAGACTGATGTTAAAGTGCTAGACCTTCTCAATGGGAGTCTCAAGGATAGATTCGCATTAGCGGTGGGAAGCAATTTGAATATGGTACTGGTATTGGATCAGTACTGTGTTATAAACTGTGTTCAGATTTAGTCTTTTTCTACCTTTTATAAGTTTAAAGTATCAGTGTCGGTGTTGGTGTTGTCAGTACTGACCCTGTATTTACTTGGTATTGGATCATGCAAAATTTGCATGATCGTACAGCACTAATTCACATGCATGATTTCCGCTCTTTCCAGGAGGATAACATGGGGTTTGGTAGACCCACAAAGTAAGTTTATTGATGATATTATTGTCTTTTAACAAGTAGGGGGGAGCAGAGATAACGCATTAAAGGTAACTCACTGTTTTCTTTTAAAATAATACTTCAGGTATTGGATGCTTGATGTGGATAAAGTGTGTGGTAATGGTGCAGCTACATGGGACAAAGCTGTGCACGATGCATCAGAGGAGTACAAATGCAGGCCGGTAAGATTGTTGTATTTAGCGTTCTCTTATGAATTAATTAACACATTTCTGGATTGTGTTTATGGAAGGCCTTCAGTGCCAAAATGAATTAAGTGTTTGATTAATTACTTACAATTAAAATATATTTTTAAATATGTAATAATATTTAATTATAGTTTTCATTAATTAATTATATAATGATGTATTTAATTAATTCATTTTGACACTAGTGACCCTCCTTGCACATTAGTGATTTAATAATAAATACTTATTTATTTACTTTTTGTTGAAGCACAATCTGTGCTTTGATAACTGCCATTCCCACGTTGCCATGGCCCTCAACCTGATGCGCTACGACAACAGCACATCCTGGAACATGGTGAACCTGTGTGTGCTGTCTCTCACTCATGGGAAACACGTAAGGTAAATATTTTGGCCACTTATTCCAGCACTGCAGGAATAAAACACATGTATGAATGATAAGAGCGGCTAGAGACAGATCACTCTTCACACTCTCATTCCTGCTACAGCCTAACCCAACATGCATGTCTTCGGACTGTGGGAGGAAGTCTGAGTACCCAGAGAGAACATATGTACTCTACAAAGAAAGGCCCCTGTTGGTGGGTGGAGCAACAGTGCTAAACACTGCCCCGCCCTCCCGCCACTCATACTACATGCTACCATTTAGAGTCATCCAAGGAAACCAAAAACGAACGGGCGTGATCTTTTGGCTTGGTTAACTTTCACATTTGTCAAGCTATTATTAATGCTGAAAGATTTATACAGGTTATGTTTTTTAGTAACATTGTGCAATACAGAAGACACTCTGCACATGCTGCAACAGCATCGCAGTGAAAGAACCCAGCTGCGAAACTCGTCTGCCTGCAGTCCAAACATGCCACCCTGCGGACAATATTTAGTGTATTTTTAGGGTCCTTAACTGTTGCACAGGTGAAATCCTCTATAAAACTTTCAAAAGTTATCAGCTGATCTCCTCAGCTCCCAAACCCTTACACAGTGTTGCTAAAAGAAGAAATGAGGCAACACGGAGGGAATCATACCCCTATCCCACCTCTTTTGAAACATCTAGTTAGAATCAAATTGATTGATTTATATTGTAAGTTTTATTTATATTTTACACAATGTCTCATCTTTTCTGGAAACAGGTTGTATAAAATTAATGATTAATTTGCTAGTGTTTATATCTCGAGCTATGCTTCACATTCACTGGGCAAATCTTTCAGTTTGGTTTTTCTCCCTGGTTTTGTACATCAGGAGCAATTCTGGCTTTCAAATGTGTGAGTCAAGGGCACTTAAACCTTTTAACACAAGCTCTTTGCCTACCCACTCTACCACTTGACATGTAGTAGCCCCACCGGTGTTTATCTGCAATAAATCTTCTATTGTAAACAGGAAAATTTAAGTTCAAGTCATACTGGTTTTGTTTGAGCCAATTGGTTTAGGTTGTGAAGTTTATTTAGTCAGTTACGACTGTGTAGAATGCATTCACCAACTACTTTGGTAGGTACACCTGTTCAAAACAAGCTGCTGAAGTTCAAAAAATACTTCAGGACAGGAAAAACAGGTGACTTAAGTGAATGTGGTGCAGTTCTTAGTGCTGGACAGGCTGCTTCTAAGTATTTCAGAAACTGCTGATCTACACAGTCATCTCTTTACAGCGTTTACAGAGAATAATCAAACAAAGAGAAACTACCCAGTAAGAGGCATGTTCTTTGAAGCCAGAGGTCAGAGGACAATGGCTGGACTGCTTTGAGTTTATATAAAGGCAAAATACCTTCGTTGTAACTCATGACAGCCTAGGTCTGCAAAAGAGCATCTCTGAATGCACAACATGACAAATCATGAAGCAGATGGGCTACAAGAAGCAGAAGATCACACTGTGTCCCACTCCTACCAGCTAAAAACAGGAAACAGATGCTCCAATTCACACGAGCTCACCAAATTTGGACAATGGAAGATTGGAAAAATGTTGCCTGGTCTGATGAGTCTCAATTTCTACTGTGAGATTGGATAGTAAGGTCAGAATTTGGGGTAAACAACATGAAAGCGTGCCTGGTATCAGTGTTCAGGCTGCTGCCTCTTAGTACCAGCTGAGCATCATTTCTACACCACAGCCTACCTGAATATTGTTGCTCCTATTAGGACCACAGTATGCCCCTCTGCTACTAGCAGGGTAACATGCCATGTCTAAAAGCTAGAATCACGTCAAACCAGTTTCTTAAGCATGACAATGAGTCCACTGTGCTCAAAAGACCTCCACAATCACCAGATCTTAATCCAGTAGAGCACCTTTGGGATGTGGCGGAACTGGAGTGTCACACCACGGGTGTGCAGCTTACAGATCTGCAGCAGCTGTGCAGTCACATCAACATGGACCAAAATATCTGAGGAATGTTTCCAGCACCTTGTTGAATCTTTGCTGTGACGAATTAAGGCGGCTCTGAAGGCAAAAGGGGTTTCAACCCAATACTACCAAGGTGTGCCTAATAAAGTGTCCTGTGAGTGTACTAAACCCTCTATCATGGCAGGTTTCACTCTTTCAGACATAGGTGCTACAAAGGGTGATACGAGTAGCTGTGCTAGGATTACAGTTTAACTGAAGGAGAACATTACTGTGCAGCACACCTGAAGCATCTTCATCACCACAGTCTGAACAGTCTGTTAAAAAGCTCCGCTGCTCGATGCTGGAAAGCATCAAGAGACATATGGCTCAGAGATCCTCCCTCATTATTCTCTGCTGACCCACATAGAGATTGCTGGCGTCACAGCTTGTGCTGCCTCTGCTCGTACGATCCTGTGGCACAGGAGTCTTTTAAACAGAAAGGGGAGTCGCGCAATTAATCACAGACGGCAGCGCTTCCCCTCTGTGTAACAACTGGAGGTCAGTCCTCCGCTGGGGCTCCCCGCACACCGGCTGGGTGGACGGGGACAGTAGGACACAAGCTGGGGCTGTAGACACTATGTTAGATTGCACCATGTGACACTTCGGCACACCTCACGTCCTTGTCACATCCAGGTGTTGAGAAGTACTCTAATTACTGTGTTTTTCCATCCTCCAGCTGGGCTGCTTTCCTCAAGACCTGGCTGCCCTTCGTCATGCTCAGCGGAGTCCTCGCCACCTTCATCCTCACGTTTAACCTACAGTAGTGCGGCGAGCAGTAGAACGAGCTGCCTCAGGCTTTTTGGTTATACTTTATACACAGTCATTGATGTGAGTGGTGCGTTCTGATGGAACATTTGTTTGTGCACAAACTGAGTGACTGCCTCTTCATCTGTTGTGATGCATTTTCTAAGAGTATTAAAGGGCAAAACTAAATGTTTTGTTTTTGGGGGGGGGGGCAGTTGAAATGAACAATTTGTCCTTCAGTTATTGATATTTTGATTATTTCTCATTGGTTATTATGCTAGCAAGGCAAGCTACAGTGTCTGCATTTGTGTTTTTGCTTTATTTCCCCTTGTTAATATTATCATGAAGGAGACGATGTCCAGATTAGACCCCAGTAGAGTAATGCATTTCAGTTGCAGAGATGTATTTTTGATGAACGGCAGTGATGAATGTGTATCCAGGCGGGCTAATATATATTTCAGTGACGAATCCATAGAAAACGGATTGCAAAATCTTCAAGCTGGAAGTATTCATCAATTATTTGTCTTAGAAATATGAGCAGCTAGACCAAAGATAGAATGATGGAAACCTGCATGTTAATAATTAGGGTATTGCGCTCCCTCAGATACATTTTCCTCCTTCATAAGACGCTTCTGTGTTAAGTGACTTCTTTTTTGTTTGTTTTGGCTTTTTTGCAGTAAGATTTGTATGATTTCCTTTTGTGCATCTTCACACTTGATCCTGCCAAGTTATATGAGCAATATTTGATCACTTGTTTATGCATTATGTTATTTTATTGGATGTTTTTGGTACTTGAATAAGTATTATTTATTATTGTATGTCTGTAACCGTTTAATATTTCCATTTTTGTACCTGCATTTTGGATTTGCTGTGTGCAGAGCTCTTTTGTTGTCTCCCCTGGCAGACTGGGATAAAGGTGACCGGCTGTGGGTCGTCCTCTGTACCTTTAAGGGGACTGCGTTTTCATCCAGCAGACTCTGTGTGATATGAACTACCATCACTTTACGGGAACCTTTATTCCCACAGTGCAGCAGACGACGACTGAGCGAGCAGTCTTTGCCACCTCTGCAGTGTCCGATCACTTTTAGAGAACAAAGGATAACAGCTAAAGTTTGATTTATGAATACACGTCTGTAGTTTAAACTTTTTCAGCTGTTATTTAGAGATGTGTTTTTCTGCTGTTTTTGTGTTTTTGGGGATTCTTTTCTGCGCTCTGTGCCGCTGCTTGGAGTGTCCTTTTGGCTGTGAGTGTTTCGCTGTGATCCGCACGGTAAAATGTGTTTCTAAAGATCTGCTCACAGCACCAGAAAATATTCCAGGATATGCCAGGACCGTCATTATCACAGGGAATAATATACACCAAATTGGACCCAGTTCGTTTACGGAGCTGGAGAACGTCACTAACATCATTTTAACCAATAACAGGTGAGAATGTCAGTGTTTTTTATTTGTTTCTTTTTCAGTTTCAACCATGTATGTATTAAGCCGTATTTGAATAGTTTATTTCTTTATGTTTACACAATAAATAAATAAATAAAGATCTGTTTCTGTGAGTTTTTCTTTTTTTTAACCTTGATAGTACAGTGAGGTTTCCAGGGTTTCTTGTTTCCAAGCAGGAGGATATAATCAGATGTCTAAAACCTGATGTTAAAGTGTTAGTCGTCTCCTCAGGTTAACAGAGATGGCGTCCCACACCTTCTCCTCCCTGGTCAACCTGCGCTTCCTGGACCTCAGTGGAAACCAGCTGGCACTCATCCATCCAGAGGCTCTCAGCATACCTGGTAGTCCCCTTCAGGAGCTCAACCTGAGCCAGTCACTCTACAACTTTACTGCCCTTACAGACCTGACCACAGCTCTGCGCTGGGGGGGCCTCGCGGGGCTCCTCCGCCTCGACCTCTCGGGGAACAAGCTTGCGCTGCTTCCCCCGGGCATGTTCTCTCACCTTCCCAATCTGCAGCAGCTTTTCCTCACCAACAACTCTTTGGTGGCAGTCTACAGTGGGACCTTCTCTGGCATGAATTACCTGGAGATGCTTGACCTGACGCACAACACCTTCAGCACATTCGGAACCGATGCTCTGGTGGAGTTGGACAAGCTCGGGGACATCAGAATCCTGCTCGGTAACAACCCCTACACCTGCTCCTGCGAGATCAATGAGTTTGTCGCGTGGCTGAATAAATCGAGAGCTAAGGTTGATGTGGATGCTGTGAGATGTGCCTCACCTGGCGCATTAACTGACACCCGCCTAAGAGGGCTCAGCATCCAGGATATCGGGTGTGTTGTTCCAGTCCTGGCAGAGGTCGCTGATCTCACCCTGCAGACCTCTTATGTCTTCCTGGGACTGGTTCTGGGGCTTGTTGGCATGGTTTTTCTCTTTGTGCTCTACCTGAATCGCAAAGGTATGAAGAAGTGGATCAATGAAATGAGAGACGCTTGTCGGGATGTCCTGGAGGGCTATCACTACCGGTACGAGATTGACTCGGACCCTCGGCTGGGGCACATTTCTGCAGACAGCAGAAGGGCACAAAGGCAGTTAGGAATATCTCTGCCCCAGCAGCTGCCCAGTGACACCTCTGTTGCCCCCACAAAAACACAAGTCAAACAGCTGACAACCTCCCCACCTCTAAACTTATGATAAACTAACTGATGATTTGACATATTATGGTGTAGCTGTAAATAGTTTTAGGAGGAAATTTGCAATTTTGTCTCGAGCATTCTGTACATATCAGAGTTATAACCTAGAAACCTAAAAAAATAAAGTGCCTTTGTGTTGTAGATACTCTAGATTCTTCTATTTGTAAGTTAGTAAGTGTGTGTTTTTCTTCTAGATTTTTATAAGGACCTTACACATAGGCTACTTTGGAAATGGATGTTAGCTTTTTCAGTGTGCTTTCTTTACTTTTATATTAGGTGAAATATCTTTTCAGTAAGCAGAAGATAAAAACATAAATAACATAAATTATAGATGACCAGTGAATGGTAGGGTAGGTCTATTCTACTGTGTTCTTCAGTAAAAAAAGCAAAACCTTTAAATTTACTCAGCCCTATATCTGTATAGGAGCGGTAATAATGCGATTTGTATTATTTGAATGAATATGTCTTGGTATGATATAAAAACCTGTGTTTACATTAATTAGAAATAAAAAGAAATGATGTAATTAATTTCTTGTGCTGTTTTATTGTAAGTGTAGTGAGGAAGGCACTGCTACACAGGCTCATGTATATCTCCACGTGAGATTGCCATACTATTTCAATTCAAAGAGTGGGTGATTAAGTGTTTCTATACAAGGAAAAAGTAGGGCAGAATGAATGATATCACCGGGAAACACACCTGCTGGCTCTGCAGCTGTGCACCTCTGTGTCCCTGCCAGAGCTCTCTACCCATTGTATGTGCACGTTAAAGAGGATTTATATAGAGAAATTAGAAAAGTGCACTGCTGCAATTTAAAACACAAAAATTCTCTGCTATCCTGCATCACATAGCTGTTTATCAGGGGTGTCAAGCACGCAGCCTAAAGGGCAGAACTGGCCACCAAGGGTCCACCGGACAGCTTTGGAAAATGTGAAAGCTGCAAAGACGCTCTCATTTGATTTATCCTTAAGAATGGTCTGAATCATCTGCACTTTTACGGCCTTCTAGCCAACAAACACGTTGCCTACAATCTGCCCTACAACACCAAATAAAGAAAGTGATAGAAACACCGTCAAAAGATAGAAAATGATTTCCCCCCCCCCATAACATTTCTACTTCATTAAATATCAGACAGGTATCTGTTTTCATTGTAGAAACCACTCACGTGAAGTTTTGCTGGGACTTTCTTTTATTTATTTCTGCAAAATTCCCCCTGAATCTCTGCCTTAAGGCATTGTAAACCTACACCGGCGTTTATGCTTTTATGTTTAGTCTTAAGCACATTCAGTTTGAGTAAAGCAGCATATATTAAATAAATAAACTTGCCTTTTATTTTTATTGTTTTAATTTTGTTCCCATAGTCCTTTCTCCATTATACTTTTTATGGAGGCTAATGAAATATTCTTCATCAAGCTTCACTCGCTTTTTCTGCTCACTATGTGTTTATACACCACTCTGCATTTAATCATTAGTTATTATGAATCTTTGGCTCTCCTCCACAGTGTGTCTGTTATCCTGTCTTCCTTCCCTCATCCCCAACTGGCCACCCTCCCTGAGCCTCATTCTGCCAGACGTTTCTTCCTGTTAAAAGGGAGTTTTTCCTTTCCACTTTCACCAAGTGCTTCCTCATACGGGAGTTTTCTGTCTATTATTCTAGGGTATTTACTTTAGAGTATAACGCACGTTATAAAATTTTACTGAATAATGATTTCTTGTTGTAATGAATGAACTTTAAACTGAGCTACATGTGTAATGTTCAAGCTTAAATAAAATGTAACTTTAAGAATATCAATTTCTTTTTCATAGTGGGTCCGCAGTTTTTAAAAAAATGAATAATAAATAAAACAAAGAATAAAGAAGGAAAATCCAGAACAGGGCATTTTGTGTCTCATTAAATTCCTGTTCTTTAAGAACTCTTTAATAATTCACGAAATGCGTATTTAAACATTTTTAAACTGAAAGAAATCCGATACATTTTTATGGAATTTTTAAAAAAAAACCCCAAACATACACGTTATTATGCAATAGTTTCCCCTCGTATCACCCCCCCGCCCCCTCTTTCCTCCCCACATCTCTCGTTCCGTCCCCTGCACGTTCAAATCCGCCTCGTGTGACGTCACGACTCACCTGTGGGTGGGTGTAGGATCTGGGATTAGCTGTAGCCGCAGGTAATAGCCAAACATTGGGAGATTCTCGGCAACGCAAGACTGTAAACTTCTTTTCACTGAAAGACAAACGACGCCGATGAGCTGAGCTGTGTTTTTCCCCTCGGACTGCCGGACTCTGTTTTGGGTTTGCAAACTTTGCTGAAGTACACAAACCTAAAAATCTGTAGGCGGTTTTGTTTTCTCCGTTTGGAGCGTTAGCGTAGTTTTTTTTTTCTCTCTCTCTTTCTCTCTAAGACTTCCGCACTTTGCTCGTTGAACAAGTTGTCTGGGATAAAAGTGTTTCCTCTTATGCGGTAAGTGGACGATTTGCAAGTAAAATGGAAAAACAGTTGGATGTTGAATGAGGTTTGGTCTCACCTTTTCTCCTCCGCGCGCACTATTAGGCAAGAAAAAAAAAATCAAGGGTGCGACGAAAGTTATTGTTAAGATAGAAATCAGAGCACTCAGCTTTATTTACACTCTCCGAGCTTCATGTTAGGTTACTTTACTGAAAGCTATGTTTTTCCTGCTTCAGCTTTAAATGCAGCTTAGTTCAATGTGTTTTGGGGGTTTTATGGAGGTTGTACTAATCTGTCCTCTCCTACTCCTCCAGGTCCCAGGCTTTTTGAGCCATGCCTGGCCACAGCACAGGGGCTCCACGCCACAAGTACCCCAACTCTTGCTCTAGGGCGGACAACCATCGACCCAACCGGACTATATCCAGGGACAGCACGACCAGCCAAGACTCCTACAAGGATCCTCATGGGGAGCAACTACGTGACCACTCCCGCTATTCAGAGGGCAGGTATGGTCGAGGAAGAAGCCACCCTCGAAACGGCACAGGAAGGGGTTCAGAGACAATAGGATTTATTCCGGGGTCGGCAGACAGCATGCCGAGCAGCAGGCAGTCCTGTGGCTCCTGTGCCTCCATGGGCTGGAGTAGCTGTAAGGCTCTTATCTGTTGTGTTCTCACCTGTGGATTTTATGGCACCCGGGAGCCCTGCCTCCCCGTTAACGAGAGCTCCACAGACCATACCCCCAAAACGGTCGGTGACCCTCGACCTCCTAACGGCATAGCTGTGAAAACCCCTGGCATGTCTTTGGAGCCCAATAATAAGCAGCCCAAGACCCCCAGGTTGCCCCTGAATGACAGTTTCCGTTACCCAGATGTGCACATAGCAGGTCAGAAGGTAAAGTACCCAGTTGCTGACCCCAAACGGGGTCGCGCATCAGGTAAAGGGGATAACCAGCGGCCGGTCAGCAACACCAGCCTTATATCCTACGAGGACTACGACTTGGATGAGCAGAGCGACAAAGACATTGACTCTCTGATCACCAAGAAGCTGCTGGAGCTTTACGCCCTGCATCAGATTGACCAGCTGGCCAAGTGCACCTCTGATTCCTCCTTCTCCCGCAAGACCAACGAGATCAGCGAGCTCATCTACAGCATCGCTCAGGACTACAACCTGGAGGAGCAAGAGGCCGAGTGCAAGCTGGTGCACGGGGTCATCCGCATCAGCACGCGGAAGGGCAAAAGGAACAAGGGCTACCTGTCGACCGGGCAGCATCATAACAGCAGGAGGGACGGGACCCTCCCCGACAGTGGCAACGAGACCATGACAAACACCTTCATGAGCAGTGATTGTAAGAATCTTTTCTTTTCTTTTTTCTTGCTAGAGCTGTGTAAATATTTATAATGCACAAGACAACCTTGCTCACCAGCACCTTGCAGCAACATACCAGATATACCAATCATCTGACCCATCTTTTCTTAATGACTCATAGAGTCTGTTGGAACACCGGCTGAAGCTCTTTTGTTTGCCTCGTAGCTGCGAGCTCTAAAACTCCAGGTATTTTACGTGCAGTAGCCTCATAACAATCGCTTAATCTGAGGCAAGTCGATGCAGGTGCGGCGTCTGCTAAACTCAAGCACGATAACAGAGATGACCGGATGAATTATAACGTTTGCTGGATCTCTGTTTGTTTTCTCTTGCCTGCGTTCATTTTGTCTTGTCTTTGTTTTTGCTTTGTTTTTTTGCCTTTCGCTACAGTTCCAGAGGTGAAAGTGTCGGAGCAGACGCCATCAGACGAGCTGGCGAGAAAGATGAGAAATTACAGCGGGCGAAGTGAGTGCATGCGCGGGGGTGGTGTGTGTGGGGATTTCCCATGAGTCTGTCTTCTTTTGGTTTCGTGTGGAATTAAGATACTCGGGAGTAAATAAAGTAATTCTGCTTGACTTTGGCAGTCCATCCTGGGCATTTGGGTGTAATAACCAGCCTGGTGTGTGTGTGTGTTTGTGACCCATTGTGCCTGCTGCAGCTGTAGGCGTTTTCTCACCTCCTCCTCCTCCACCTTTCAGTCACATCCCACTCTCCTAGGAGTGAAAGCACCGCATTCCTGCCCTTTTTCCATTCCCTGCATATTCTTTCACCTAACACCTACCTATCTGCCTGCCCTCCAGCTCCATGGTAATGCTACACCACCCGCTAGATGAGCAGATCAAGTCACATTAAATATATGTCACATAATGTTCCCAGATCTGCTAAGTAATTTCACCAACTTGGGTTACAGATGGATTACGTAAACTAGGCTCCTCTTTTCTCTCTCTCTCTCTTGTTGTTCGGTGAAGAGGTTGGTAAAAGCACGGGTGTCCTGTTACATGTCTGTGAATGAGGGTACGCCACACCGTGTTTTCACAACTTTAACTCGGTGTTTGGGGAACGTGTCCGGGTCCTGGGTTTGTCCAGGTTTTTTCGCTTAAGGATAAATGAAATTAGAGCTATGCTTTTTAACCTCACTGCATTAAACAATCCTTCCTTTTTTCCCTTTTTGTCTTTTTGCAGCATATTCCTCCAGCACTACTACGGCCTACTCGGCGTACCACCACGACGCTGAAACCTACTCCTCAGGCGCTCCTCTGATTCTCTAAAAGTCAAACAAAAACAATGAGATGTAGCCAGTTACATGGGCTATTTCATCCTCCTGCTGTTACCAAGTTGAGCACCTTTTACCCCGGGTACTTCTGCCTTTAAGTGGTCCAGCTACTACCTGCTGTTTTCAAGCATCTTTATGTTTCAAGCAAAAGGCCCACTGAGGAGACTCTCCCCCCCTATTTCCCCTCCACACACACACACACACACACACACACACACACACACACGCACGTTAGGAGATGTAGGTTTTTATGTATTTTTTCTGTGCAGTGTTTAAAGATGAAAAAAGTGACTCCACTCAACAGGATGCCATAGGAAAGAGGCAGACGTTTGAACAGAGCCGTCCTCGTTCTTGTTTTTATCTTCATTTTTTTTGCTAGCTGTTGTGCATGTGCCGTATGTGTGTATGAGCTTGTCGACCTCCTGCCATTTCCCCACAACCCTAAGACGTGAGTTTTTTACCTGAAATTTGTATTAGCCATATTTTGTAAATACCCTTCTGTCGATGTTACTTTGTGGTTTTTTTAAAACCATATGTGGTGTTTGTCCACATTTTTTTTTTATATTGTTAGCTACTAAGTCATATTTTTAACAAAATAATAAAAAAAACAACAACTTCCATTCCTCTTTATGCTTGTGTTTATTCAAAAGTCTAAATCTGGAAGTCTTTCTCTCTCTGTATATAAAGCAGCTCCATTTGTTTGGCAGCAAATGATTTTGCTCATGTATATCAACAAGTCTTTACCATCACGAGCTTCTCTGGCACTCTCTCTTCAGCCTATTTTTTTCCTCTTTATCTCTGGGATTATTGTTGTCAGGCTCATCTCCCCGAGGTCACTGTGTTACAGCAGGCAGGCTTTTTCCGCCCTCAGCAAAAGAAGGAACTCGTTTGGCTGGTTCTTACAGAAAGGAAATAAAATCCACGGCTTTGTCTTTGTCATTTATGGCAAAGGCGAAGGAACAGTGCAGAAAGTCAGCCTAATTTTCTTGAAGCGGTTCAAATTTGGGTTAAACAGATGAAGCTGCATCTGTCAATAATCATTATCTTTTGTTTATTTTAGGAGCCTGTACAGTTGTTTCCAGCTGTGACTTACTACTTTAAAACGAGGGGCGGGGGGTTAAACCGGTAGCCAAAATTGCACCGAGAAAACGCACAAACAAAGTTACTGAAACAATTTTGTTTTTATTCAAAACCCAGTAAAATCTTGCATGAAGACAATTACACTTCTTAACTATCTGTTCTTCAGCGCCACACGCACAGCTTTTTTGTTTTAGGCAAGTTGTTTCTGTGTGTGTTGCATTTGGCCTGTGTAACCCCATTTCCTCTGGCTCACTCCCCCACCAGCACATTCCTGTTTTACCTGTATGTAGGTGTCATGTAAAGGCTCACAGTTTCACAACTAACATACCACAGGACAAGACCAATCGTGAGCTTGCTCCATAAGTGATGCAGCCTGCAGATTTCCAAGAACCAGTCAAGAGTTTCCCGTCGCAGCTGATTTAGCCTTTTAAGTTTTTCCTCGGCTGCTTTCAGGTGCTGAACATTTAAAATCACTCCGAGTGAGGCTTTTGCACTCATAAGGGTTTGCAAACCCTATAAAGTTCAGGCTCAATTTTTATGATTCTCTCTGTTGGGAAAATGTGTGACTTCCACAGTTTTCCATGAGAGGGGGACAGAGAACCATTAGAGAAAAAAGAAAGCATTACGTAGACTGCGTATAAAACTGTGCTGCCACATTTAAACATAGTGTCTCCGTCCTCAGGTCAAGATACATAACTAATAATAACATGGATATATTTATGACCCCTGATAAATCCTAACGACTGATTAAAAAGAACGTGTTTTTCTAAGCTGTCATTCCCCCACCTATTCTATAATGAATAAATAAATAACTGTGTTATATCCCCTAAAAGCTCTTTTTTGATTTCCTCCCACCAATAGACTCATTTTCATGCTCTCCAGAGATTCATGCAGCAATCTAAACTCAGTGATTTTGGTCCACACTGACATAATAAGATCACATAGTTGCTGCACATTTGTCAGCTGCACATTCACGATGGAAATCTCCCATTCCACCACATCTCAAAGATGCTCAATATGATTGAGATCTGGTGACTATGGAGGGGATTTGACTGCGGTGAACTCATTTTCATGTTAAAGAAAGCCGTTTGAAATGATGTGAGCTTTGTCACATGGTGTGTTAACCTGCTGGAAGCAGCCGACAGAAGACGGGCACACTGTGGTCAAAAAGGGATGGATGCGCTCAGCAACAACGGGTAAGCTGTGGTTTTTTAAACGATGCTCACTGGTATGGGTCCAAAGTGTGCCAAGAGAGTATTCTCCAGACCATCACATCACCACCAGCAGCCTCAGCTCAAAGCTGAATGTCGTTTCTGACATTACCACCTGATTATTGGAGCAAAAATTAAAACCCATCAGACCAGACAACATTTTCTAGTTTTCTATTGTCCAGCTTTGGTGTAGCTTTATTTTCCTGTTCTTAGCAGACAGAAGTGGCACTCAGTGTGGTCTTTCTGCATCTTCTTCTTCTGCTGCTTTTAGTGCTGTCAGAAAAGCTCTTCTGCACAGCTTGGCTGTAATAACTGATTATTTGACTTGCTGTTGCCTTCCTGTCAGATCGAAGCAGTCTGGTCATTCTCCTCTGACCTTTGTTATCAACGGGACATTTTCACACAGAGAACTGAGATATTCCTTGTAAATGCTTTTTTTCTTCTATTTTTTGGCTTCATTAAGATCTTAATTTGTTAAAGCAGTGTAAAATTCTTTATTCCTATTATTTTAATATGTTCAGATACTATTTGTTTTTCTGTAATACAGTTATCTAAACCTATTTTCAAGAAAGTCTTCTAGCTGTTAATTTATTTAAAATCAATAAGCACTCATGTTAAATGTAACATGTAAAACATTTCCTGACATTTTAATGCAGAGGTTATTTAGGTAAAAATGACGTGACAAGCATTTTTCTTAAGGAGGCATCTGGTTGAAATGCTAGGCTCACTACTTCCTGGATTAAAGAAGAAATACTACCATAAAAGAAAACAGTTTTCTACTTCATTCCAACGGTTGTTTAAAGACGACCAAAATGGCATGGCCTGCATTTATATAGCGCTTTACTCAGTCCCTAAGGACCCCAAAGCGCTTTACACTACATTCAGTCATTCACCCATTCATTCACACACTGGCAATGGCAAGCTACATTGTAGCCGCCCTGGGGCGCACTGACAGAGGCGAGGCTGCCCCTCTGACCACCAGGCAAACACGGGGTTAGTATCTTGCCCAAGGATATTTGGCATGCAGCCAGGAGGCAGCCTGGGATCGAACCACTGACCTTCTGATTAGTGGCTGACCTGCTCTGCCACCTGAGCTACAGCCACCCCATCACCCCAAAATCATCCTTTTACTCCCATTTCAAGGTATTTGCTTTTTAAGAGCTCTGGCAACAACAAGAATTTAATGTGTCATGTTGTCCTGCACATATCACTGATGGGCCTGCCAATGGAGTGCAGGGGTCAAATGTTCAAACCAGACTGTTAGTATCAGATGTTCCAGCTGGTACATATATTACAAACTTCCCTTTTCAGGTGACCGACACACAATTTCACTCTTCATTTGTGTAAAAAAAATAGATTTATTTGAAAAGTTTTGTAAATGCAAACAATAATTATTTACAACAGAGAGCTCCCGTCATGAGATCACGCAAATATATGGACAGTAGGTACTCTGTCCTAATGTAGAAAGTCAAATCCAGTTCAGTTGGACGAAATCTTGTCAGACTGGGCTTCAGTGACCTCGGCATCATTTTCAGTGTAAGCAGTTCATAACCCCATCTTCAACAATTCACAGTTTTTGTTTTCTTTGAGTTTTGTTTAATAGTAAATGTGTTTTAGAGCAGCCCACCATCAGGCAATCCTTCATTTCACAAAGACGGAAAAGCTCTAAAATCCACTGCTCCTATCTGCAGAAGAGCATGTCGACCAGCAGCTCCAGCAGGTTCGCCTGTCCTATCACAGGCCGGAAGAAGAGTTCAGTGATGAGGCTGGGGGTGATGCTCTGCAGCATGGAGGCTGTGAGGAGGATTCGAGCAAAGCGGTCCCCGTCCCCTGGGTGGAGGAGCTGAACCACCTTGCTTAAGGCCTGCTGAGCTTCCTGTTGCAAGCCTTCCACAAACAGGGCTGCCTTCAAATCTGGTATGTCTGTTGGTGGAAAAACAAAACTGTAAAGTTACATGAATGCTTAATATTGCACACCATTATTAAACCACTGAAAACTGACCAGAGAAAGCTGAAGCTGAACACTTCGAATACATACCTGGATTAAATATCGTGGTCCCTTTGAGGTATGCGTACTCCTTGGGGCTCAAATCCAAACTCCAAAAC
This sequence comes from Simochromis diagramma, assembly GCF_900408965.1. NCBI lineage: Eukaryota > Metazoa > Chordata > Actinopteri > Cichliformes > Cichlidae > Simochromis > Simochromis diagramma. Next base: position 3,243,499 of record NW_024387423.1, on the reverse strand, counting down.
TTTTTGAGGCAAGACACGAGTTTGCTGACACCGGCCATAGTGGGCTGCTCCCTTTCCACCTCAGGGTTCTCAGGTCTGTTCAGGAGGATCTTTTTCAGCATGCTGTCAGTGGGGATGTCCATCACCTCAAAGTCCACGTGCTCTTGGGCCAGACCCAGAATGAAGAGTGGCGCCCAGCAGCTTTTCAGAAGGGCGAACTGGTCGTTTGGAGGCAGCTGGTTAAAGGCGGGCACGTTTTTCATGAAATTTAGGGTTTTTACCAGAACCGCCGAAGCTTCTTTGCAAATCTCCGACGGCCTTTTCAAGCACACTGTCCGTCGCGCCTCACATTTGCATCTGTGACGCACTGAATTGTAGCTGAAGTTGCCTTGGCTTGGTCTGCTGCCATCCATTTGGCTCAGGATGTTGTACAGGATAGGATTTGAAGTCCTATCACTGCTGGTTGAACAACAACACGCGCTGTCCATTTTAACCGAGTCACAGATTGTGTGGGCAGTTAAATGAATCCTCTCGCAGGATGGGCTCTTCACGCGCTTGTGAGCACAGCTGCTGCTGCTGCTTGGAGTCTCCCTCTATTTATAAGGCCAGCCCAACCTGTTTTAGTGGACTTTGACTTGTCAATATGTTCCATATGAAAAACAACTGTGTGCTCTGCCAGGTGACTGGAACAACCCTGGGAAACTGATAAGCTTTTCTCAATGAAAAGGAGCTGCTGAAGTAAAGTCTGGCTATCAAGAGGGCTGGGTCTTATCTTGTAACCGGTGTCATTAACCCAGGCAGTACCAAGCTACCAAGGACTGCAAAAGTAATCAGCCCCACAGTGAGCCCCTGCTTGCTGCTAGCTCACACCTGTAATACTGGAAACAGGCCAAAGTAGACTTGGGTCACTGACCTGCGAGATAACTTCAAATAAAGTGTTTCAAATTTTTTTTCCCAAATAAAAGAGTAAAATCCCAGAAGACAATTTTATTTTAATACTCTAATTTAGTGGAAACTGGTTGTAAACAGCCACCTTGGTGTTATTGTCTTTACCTGACAATGTAAAACACCCTGAGGCGACTGTTGCTGCGATCTGGCACTATATAAATAAAACCGAATTATTTGGCAAGGAATCTCGACTTTTAAACAAGCTGAGTTATTACTATTTATATTGTGATTTTAACCAGAGGAAGCTTTATATAAGAGAAGTGTAATTCAGCCTCCTCCAGCTCACAAGGGTTGAAAGGTTGGACATGTATTTGATAGAGCAGACATTTATTTTCACTGCCACATTGCAATGTAAAGACTACAAGCATCCAGTGAAAACGCAAATTCTGCACAAACCTGTGAAGAAGAGCTAGAAAACCTTCTTGTGTGCCACAGGACAACCTTGAATATGGTTCTATTCATGGTACAGAAATAGCTTTTCAGCACTATCACACACTGGTAAATGGACTTTTACTCGCATAGATCAGTTGAAATCAAATTCAAACTGCTTTCTACAGTCTCACACATCCACACAGCACTATTATCTGTGCCTAAAACACCCGCTCACACTCTAATGGATACATCAGGGGGGACTCAGGATTCAGTATATCACCCAGGAGTACTTTGACACCCAGACTGGTGGATCTGCAGCTGCCCAGTGGTATTTATTGTATTTCATGTTTTGTATTTGTAACGGATGTTCCAATGAAAAGACCGACGCCACTAAAAGTCCAGATCTCTGGCAGTCTCGAGAATCCCTCCCTCCTGTAAAGATTAATCTGTAGTTTGGGAACAGGCAGAGATAACTGGTTAGTGGATCACAGGTCAAGCTTTGTGAAACACGGGGACTTACTATTAAAGCAGGGTCAGGTGATTATGATGATTCTGAGGCGACTGGAGTGGGTGCGTAGCCGTTTATCTATTAGCTGGAGAATCCACAGCATCTGTGCAAAATGACCGCTGAGATATTTCAGCCTGCACCCAAGAAGTAGACTGCACCGTACCTGCAGCCCTCCAGCTCTGCCCCATCCACTCAATAAAAAAACAAGAAACGAATGTGTGAGAAACCGCTCTACTGACACAACTGCTACACACGTTTTTTTTCTCCCACCACCCCCAAAACAATTATTTTTCACAATTAAACACAAAACCACCTGCATAAAACTGTTATTTATTGTTTGTTATTGGTTTTACCTTTGTGAGTTTTATTTTTGGGGGATTTGGTTTATAATTTGAGGCTTAAGTGTTTTGTTTTTTTCCAGATGTTTGTAGGGATTTACTTAAAATTGACCTTGGAAGTTATTCATTTCATTTCAAGTGTTCTTTATCATTGTGTGTTGAGATAAAATTGGAAATTGTGTGTCTTATATCTTCACAAATACACACACACAACTATTTAAAAAATATTCTCAAGTCAATATAAAAGAAATCCAGATCAGTCTCCTGTGTACTGTGAAGGGAATTTCCAGCCCTGGCTGTGGTGTGCAGACTTTACGCTGATTGCCCTGATACGTGCTGTACTACTGTACTGCAAAAAAATATCTAGTAAACATTTGTACTGGCCATGGCAAATTATTGTCCCCATGAGGTTGATCTTACTTCAGTCTGTGACATTCGTATATCTCTTCATATATCAAACTAACTTTTATGAATTTTCTTTTCAAGTTTCTGAAACTTGAAATGAGCACAACAAACTCCTGTACGTGGAGTTCATGGTGTCCGTAACATGTTGTACACTTTTCCACTTGTCATTTAAATGCATTTATCCTATTTTGTTATCTACCCCGTACCTGGCACCGAGCTTTGGGGCCGATAAGAAAATGATTTTATTATCGTAAGAAATAAACAAACAACCCAATGTGGAAGACCTCTGGTTTGAACATCCAGTGCCATGAACTATAGACAGTAAAACATTTATGATAGTCAGTGATCCCGGGTGCCACCATATATGATGTACCATCCTCGTTATTTATTGTTATTTAGTGACACATTTGCCAAAAAGCCTGACAAACCCAGAAGCTTGAAACTGGAAGTTTAAGAGGAGGATCTGAACTGCAGGGTACCTGTGTCAAGGTCAGTCCATAAAGTGAATGACCGCAATAAAGAGATTACACACCAGACACAACTGGCAGCGCCAGTCACCGAATACTTGTTTTATGTTATCAATGCCTTTACTCATTCCTTGAAAGAATACATGAAAAATGTTTAACAGCCCTGTTTTTTTTCCCAGGGTGATCTCATTATGATGGACAGTATCATATCAATCATATGGGACTCGATGTCCATACTCACAGAAGCCTAACTGAAATTGACCACAGCTTCAAAACACGATAAGATGCACGGGGTTATCTTCAAGAGCGCGCTCCCTTCAGGGAAGTGACCTATAATGCACTCAGCAGCCCTCAGGCTTCATCAAGCATGCTGACAGTTGTAAATGGTTTTGATAAGGCCCGTGTTTATAGAGGTTTGGAGCAGGCACAGACGGGCACGGAGGACAGACGTTTATCTCTGCCAGGACAGTAAAACGAAACGTCCTTCATACTATAAGTAGAACAACCACTGTGTTCGGAGTAAAGGGAAGCAAGATGGTGATGATGTCATAGACAGGAGCTGAAGACTGTTTTCCTAATATCTTCAATATTCATGCACCTTAAAAGAATTTATTAGGACACTTTACTGTAATTGCATTACTGGATTTGTGGGAATATGAGTTGCTCAGACTCATCTTCACAGTTTTCCCAAAACACTGACTGACTGAACTTCCACTGCTTCCAGTTTTTTCAGGCCACTGAACGTTCCGTGCTACCACGTGGGTGCATGATGGACGTCATGTGTTGAACATGACTTTTGGCCTTGACCTACTGCTAATACAGAGGTTCATTTGCCTGGTTCCATTTTAATAAGGTCATCAACCCAAAGATGATTCACACAGGGTGGCCTCATGGGAACACGTACTCAGGAGACGAAAAAAAAACCCAGAATCACTCAATTAAAATTCAGATTGAAATTGCATTTATATACTGTCATGAATCAAGCAGCCAGGAACACACAGGCACAAATGTAATCTTAAAAAAAAAAAAGAAAAGGGTTTTATTATACCCCCAAAAAGGACAAGATGATTACAAAAATTCTAAATAACAAAAATAAAGTTTTTAAGAACCAAGTGGGCCCATAAAAGCCGTTAACTTAACACTACTCAAAAGTCCCTTAACAAAAACATACCTCAACAACCTGACCTGCCCAAATGAGAAACAGCTCCAGTTATATAGCAAATGAATAAACCAGTATATACACCAAAGGTGAAAACTAAAGAGATAACAGCTAACCATCATTCAAGAAGAACCCCATTCCCCCTGCATGATCACAATAGATGGTCCAGTCCACTTTATTGGCTTCTGCATTTAAACCAGCTCCACCCTCAGCCTCCTCTTTCAGCCAAACCAGGAAGGACTGGAGCGGAGGTCAGGTAACTCAGAAAGAGCAGAAATATAATCAATATAACATACCTATATAAAATAACAAACAATGCAAAGTAAAGTCTATGCCACCATTTGGGCTATAGCTTAGTGCTGTCATGCATTACAGGTAAACTCAAAATATCAAATTAGTTAACTTATGATCACAGAAGCTTTAGAGCATAACGTAAACATAAGACAAAAGACCAAATGAATATTACCTAAGTAGCTCAGTTGTGTGGTTGCATGCATCCATCACATATACACACTGAACTTTAAATTGCAGTGAAATAAAAAATTTTAAAGATGTTTTTGATGTTTTTTGTTTTTGAAGCCCTTCAGTCTCAGATGCCATCTGATGTTTATGGGTCTGCAGATGGCACCAGTAACGGCCTTAATTTGGGTCGAGGATCATCCAGCATCTTGATGGACAGTCAACTGGATCCTCTGGCTGAGTGCTTGTGAAATTTTTTTGGGTCTTCCACTTGACGTTTTTGGTCCATAACGTTATGACAGTGTGACTACCTGACAGAAAATGTCAATGAATCCACATTTCTGCACAGATTTGGCCTTTTAAAGGCACGTGGTCCTAAACTTTCATCAGCTGTAAAACAGCTTGTTTCAGTTTAAGTGTTTTCAATAAACATGTTTTGTCTCACTCCCATTTCTTCTTGTTGCATGAAGAAAGACCAACAAAGTGGTGCACACGTGAGAAGTGGAATGAAAATCATACATGATCCCAAACATTTTTTACAAATAATTAACTGAAAAGTGGGGTGTGCGTAATTATTCAGCCCCCTTTGGTCTGAGTGCAGTCAGCTGCCCCTAGACATTGCCTGATGAGTGCTAATGACTAAATAGAGAGCACCTGTGTGTAATCTAATGTCAGTACAAATACAGCTGCTCTGTGACGGCATCAGGGGTTGTCTAAGAGAATATTGGCAACAACAAGTCCAAAGAACACAGCAGACAGGTCAGGGATAAAGTTATTGAGAAACTTAAAGCAGGCTAAGGCTACAAAAACATTTCCCAAGCCTTGAACATCCCACGGAGCACTGTTCAAGCGATCATTCAGAAATGGAAGGAGTACGGCACAACTGTAAACCTACCAAGACAAGGCCGTCCACCTAAACTCACAGGCCGAACAAGGAGAGCGCTGATCAGAAATGCAGCCAAGAGGCCCATGGTGACTCTGGACGAGCTGCAGAGATCTACAGCTCAGGTGGGGGAATCTGTCCATAGGACGACTATTAGTTGTGCACTGCACAAAGTTGGCCTTTATGGAAGAGTGGCAAGAAGAAAGCCATTGTTAACAGAAAACCATAAGAAGTCCCGTTTGCAGTTTGCCACAAGCCATGTGGGGGACACAGCAAACATGTGGAAGAAGGTGCTCTGGTCAGATGAGACCAAAATGGAACTTTTTGGCCAAAATGTAAAACGCTATGTGTGGTGGAAAACTAACACTGCACATCACTCTGAACACACCATCCCCACTGTCAGATATGGTGGTGGCAGCATCATGCTCTGGGGGTGCTTCTCTTCAGCAGGGACAGGGAAGCTGGTCAGAGTTGATGGGAAGATGGATGGAGCCAAATACAGGGTAGTCTTGGAAGAAAACCTCTTGGAGTCTGCAAAAGACTTGAGACTGGGGCAGAGGGTCACCTTCCAGCAGGACAACGACCCTAAACATAAAGCCAGGGCAACAATGGAACGGTTTAAAACAAAACATATCCATGTGTTAGACTGGCCCAGTCAAAGTCCAGATCTAAATCCAATCGAGAATCTGTGGCAAGATCTGAAAACTGCTGTTCACAGACGCTGTCCATCTAATCTGACTGAGCTGGAGCTGTTTTGCAAAGAAGAATGGGCAAAGATTTCAGTCTGTAGATGTGCAAAGCTGGTAGAGACACACCCTAAAAGACTGGCAGCTGTAATTGCAGCAAAAGGTGGTTCTACAAAGACTCAGGGGGCTGAATAATTACACACACCCCACTTTGCAGTTATTTATTTGTATAAAATGTTTGGAGTCATGTATGATTGTCGTTCCACTTCTCACGTGTACACCACTTTGTGTTGGTCTTTCACGTGAAATTCCAATAAAATTGATTCATGTTTGTGGCTGTAATGTGACAAAATGTGGAAAAGTGCAAGGGGGCCGAATACTTTTGCAAGCCACTGTATGTGCCAAAGCTTTTATTGCATTGGCAGTGTGTTTGGGATCATTGTCACGCTGAAAAATGAAGCTACTGCCAATCAGATGCTTTTCACGTGTTATTGAATGGTCGTTCAAAATCTGACTATACATGTTCATAATTTCACCAATTGTGAAAAGATCCCCAACACCACTGAAATTTTAAGGACACACTGCACACCATGCTGAGATATGCCAAGTTTTGAATGACCTTGTTGGTGTGCAAATACTATTTTATGTATTTCAAATTGTGTTATCTTTGGCATTTTGCACAAGTTTGACTAAACAAGTGGGAACTAATCATGTTTTCTTTGCCACTTAAAATTGGTTCTTTGCTTAGCTGTCTGCTATGTGTACACACAACACAGGTTCATCTCTTGAGTTAGGTGGCTGTTTTATGATCTAATCACATATTAACCACATCTACTGTTGTTTAATTTTAATTTTATTTTTACATCACACACGTTCACACATGCACATTCTCAAGAATTTGTTTGAACTTCCACTAATCAGGAGGGTGATGACTAATGCACGGTGTGTGTGTGTAAATATGATGTGTGACATAATGTCAGAGTCCAGACACCCAAGTCTAGTTTTACTGCCCATTACTATAAAAATACAACAATAAAAGCTGAGGTGAAGGACAAAGCAAGGGTTAACTTTGGGTTAATGAACTCTGACTTGATATATTTCTCAGCTGCCTCTTTTTCTTTTATCCTTTTACTAGTCATGCTAACTTAAACAGTTTTGAACAACTCTTGGTGTATTTCTAATGAAATGAAGAAGGTTTTACTGTGACCATTATTAAAGAGGCGGAATTGGCAACTTATAGTCAGTGTGAAAAGAAATATACCTGTGCAACCAAGTGAGACATGATTAAACCTGTTGTCTATCAAAGCACATCGATGCCACTTTGATGTGACCTCTTATAATATATACTGTATGAAAACATTAAGACAGTGCTTAAGCAGTTCTATTAATCCAATGGTCTATTTACTGAGCTATCGGTATTGGCATGTATAATGGCAGATAAAAGAACATTTTAAAACTAAAGGAAAAATTGGAGAAAGACCGATCAACTAAAGAGTGTTAATTTTAGCAGCATTGGAAGGAATCTGAATGCAACTTCTGTGTTCATAACTTACCTGTTTGGGATGCCACAAACACAGCAACCAGCTGACCTGTGTAGAATCGAGTGGACGGTAAACAACTTAATATAAAATATCATATAACAAGTTTGGAATGTCAGACTTTTAAAAAACAATAAAGACAAATGAACTTTGTCCTTATGTCAAATGTCAGTATCAGTATGGGTTGGGCTCTAATTTTTTAACTTGATGTTTATGATTCTGGATTTTCCTGACCAATCTTACATCACTTTGTTTTCCACAAATTACACAGCACATTTATATACAGACTTTAAACACCAAAAATCCAACCATTAAGACCCAATACGTGATTTTAAGCAATCTGATTATATATTTTGAGCAGCACTGGTTACTGGTTGTGTGGATGTCAGGGGGGATTTCACAGTGAAAATATAAAAAGGATCAAGACTGGTGATTGTTTGGATATGGTCTGGATTTTTGTGATGATTGTATTTTGGGTCACTGCATTAGTTTTATTATTATATTGCTGCTTTTCTTTCTTTAAGGTTTATTTGTATTTCTGTTAGTTCCTGTTTTGGACTTTGAATTCAAGCTGATTATGAAAAATGCTTTTTATCTTTTTCTTTCTGTCTGTAGTCAGGTGTTGGGGTCCTGAAAACTGTGACTGACAGACACACGCACACGCTGGTACATGTGAATGTCCACTGTATCTACATTGTACACTAAATAAATAAATGTTTAAATACTAACATTCAAAGTTGAGCTAACCGTTTCTGTACTCCTTCCTTTACTCCACTGCATTTGTCTGACAGCCACTTATTAAATTTTGAGATTACAGTGAAAAACTGTGGATCTCTGGATTCTGTGATTTTTAATTTGATATTTTCTGCTAAACTGAATGAGGACGTGTTCCTTTATGGGTTGGGAGCCTTCTCCTTCTGATATATAAAGTGTTAAAAACGGTCTTGGCTGTAACAAGCTATGTTCAAAGGTAAACAGGGCTGTTTTCTGAGTCCATAAAAAAGGCTGACTTTTAAGAGCTACCTTAAAAGTCAGTCTTTGACAGGCTTTGACAGGTCAGGGACGCTATAAACGCAACACTCATATATATTATGATGTGTTGATGTATATTAAACTGTACGCACATTATAAAAAAGCAAGCTTAAATGAGCTCAACATTAAACATTTACATCCGTAAAACATGCATAAACAATATAATGCAGCAGTCTCATAAAACCAAAAACAGCATATGCAATAGTAGAAAGAGAAAAAGTACTTTCAGAAAAGACGTTAGGACGAGAGATATGCTCTCCAGATATCCTAGATTTAATTATGATGCAGAATTCAGCAAAAGGGAATAAAAAGGAGGGATTTCCCGGGCTGTTTTTATTTAATCAGATTTGATTAATTAAAATGTTTTGTTCATAACACATAAAAATTGCGCAGGAAAAAATATTAGTGCTCACTTTGAGATTAAAATCGAATTAAATTAGAATATATTCCGACTTTTAGAAAAAAGGTCGAAATATTATTTTCAGATAATTCTTTCAAATAACTCCCTGAAAAAGTTTCTGCAGGTTTTGCCAAGATGTCTTCTTGCGTTTAAGTTTAATACTTAATGATTTTTTTTTTTGACATGGTTAATAATTGTTATGAACGTTTATGAATTGATGAGCTTTATTTCTGTAACGTCTGCGGAAGCGGATATGACGTCATTTACGAACGTTCCTGAAGATAAACAATCATGGCGGACGCTAAAGCTGACCCTCCGGTGTATTTTGCAATAACCAACATTCCTGTCGCGTTTCGCTCATCGGACCTGAGGAATTATTTCAGTCAGTTCATAGAAAGCGGAGGTTTTCATTGTTTTCACTACCGACACAGGCCGGAGGTTCTCAGGGAGTCCGGGGCGCCTGAGAGCTCGGTGTCTGGAGATGACTCGGAGCCCCGTTCCTCATCTTCGGAGTCCGCTGAGCTAACAAAGATCCCAGCCGAGTCAAAGCCGGCGGTGAGGTCGTGCTGCTGCATCGTCTCAGTTCGCGCTAAGGACGCTGAGAGGTTCGTGAGGATGTATGCGGGGAACCACTGGATCGACGCGAAGGGAAACTGGCTGGCAAGACGATGTGTTATCAAGAGAGTCAAAGTTTCCTATGACAAAGGTGAATTATGTCATATGCGACGTATTAATGTGGCACATGACACATTAGTCATTGACAGGTCAAGGTGAGGAGTATTAGTTATCATCCAGTGATAAAAGCTGTAGTTCCTGTGCCTCTGTTGTGAGCCTTAGAAGAAAATCACAGCCAGAATTATAAAAATAAGAAATTATTTATTTATCTTATATTTGGGGAAATGCTTTTAAATCAACAAAGCAAAACTGAATTTTAAAAGATGTGGAGGATTATTAAAACGTATTACGTCCAGGGTGATTTCCTGATCTGTCCTTGTGGCAGTGAAGCTGACATGGGTGAAGGTATATTTTGCTGTTAACTGTAAGGTAGCATCTGCCTCCATCTCCTATCCCTTGAAGAAGATGCAAAGGATTGAGATGGAGGGAGATGAGCTGTGGTGACCCCCTAAGGAGAGCAGCTGAAAGAAGAAGACAGACATTACAATTGGCTGGGTCTTATATACTTTAACATTTTTCTTCTACCTGAACACTTGCTGTGCTTCCTACAGCTTGTCTCCTTCACCAATTCATAGAAGCACTTTTTAAATTGCTTTCTGTCTAACACTGACACTCTGATGGATGAGAGAAACTTGGTTAGTTGCTGAAGCTGCTCAAAATACAACTCAATATTGTAACACTTCTCCAGTCTGTATGCCAGGGATCAAACCTCCAAGCTTCTGATTTGTAGATGACCTGCTCTACCTCTCGAGTTACAGTCGCCCCACAGTGTTGGAGAGAGATTCCAAAAGATCCGCCGTGGGCAGCATTTATTGGAGAGAAGACAGGAAAGCTGGGACAAAGAGCATGGGCAAGACACACAGTAAATGGCCGTAGGGCAGATTTGAATTTAGGCCTCTCTTAGGCAATAGCGTTACGGCACACGGGTCTCCTATACTGGTGTCTGAAAGAACTTGATTTTATTTGGAAGAGACCTCCAGCTGAACCAGGCTCAGGCTGGAGCATATAGACAACAAGCAGGACTAAAAGAAAAGTTAAGATCATGCGGTAGTGGCATATTAAACATATGGGGGGTGAAAAGATGGGAATGGAGACTATATGCTCAGTGCATCATGGGAAGCCTCAGCCCAGCACCTTGAGCCTGTAGCAAAAAAAATTATGACTATGATGTTAACTATAAGCTTTATCAATAAGGAAAGTTTAAATCCTAACCTTCAACGTAGAAGAGGTGTTTGTCTCCTGAATCCAAACTGGGAGCTGGATCCACTGGGGAGGACCTGACAGCTAAAGGCTCTGACTCCCATTCTACTTTTGGAAACTCCATAAATCATAAGCCTGCTGAGAGTGCTACCGGGATGATATTAAACTGTAAGGTCTTTAAGATAAGATGGAGGCTTTGTATGTGAGGAAAAGGATTTAAAATTCAGTTCTGGTTTTAACAAGAAGCCAGTATGGGGAAAAATATGATCTCTCTTTCTAGTGCCTGTCTGCACTCTCGTTGCGGCATTTTGTTTTGTTTTGTTTTTCACTGAAGGCTTTATGGGAAGTTTTTAGGAGAACCTGACAGTAAGGAATTACAATGACCCAGCCTAGAAGTAAGAGGTGCACGAACCTTTCACATCGTGTGGTTTTTGTCACTCTTTGTACATGTATTATTATTTTTTCTTTCTTTCAGATGACGGATCTTTCCCCTATAAAACAAAGTATGAGCAGCGGCACCGTGTTTCCTTAACAGAGCGATTCACAGAGGCCGACCTCAGAAGCCTCTCCGAACTGAATCCACCTGCTCTGATGCAGAACGGGAATGTGGGCACATCCGTAAAAGTGTTTCTCCAGCTCATCCAAGCCTGTCGCCTGCCTCCACGCCTCATTCGGAAACTGGGGCTCACTTTCCCCAAGACCAGTTCCAACCGTCGCTATGGGAACGTGCCCTTCCAGTACCATGACACTTGCACACTTCCAGCCACAGAAGAGACTGTATTAACAGCTGCTGGACATGAAATATCAGGACCAGGTACTTTGCCTGGTTCATCCTTAGGATCGAGGCAGCTGGGTGATAACACAGAAACCACTGAGGCTGATGAAGCACAGAAGGAAGACGCAGAGGAAGAGGATGCGGAGTCGAATGCTGATGATGTAGGTTCAGTTCAGTCCTATCAACCAGCTGTCTGTCAGCTGTCTAGGTGCAGCCTAACTAAAATCATCATCATCCCTTTATTGTAGTTTGCTAATTTCTTCATGTGATTGATTGTAGGATGATGACTGCTGTGAGGAGTGGGAACGCCACGAGGCTTTGCATGACGATGTAACAAGCCAGGAGCGAACCAAAGAGAGACTGTTTGAAGAAGAGATTGAGCTGAAGTGGGAAAAAGGAGGCTCAGGTCTGGTGTTCTACACTGATGCTCAGTACTGGCAAGAGGAAGAAGGAGGTAGGCACCAAAAACACTAATGCACTTTGAAGAAAAAGGCTCGCATACTATACTGTGTTAATAAACGAGCAATGGGGGTGTGCAGGTTATTAAGCAAACTTTAGGTAAATAGGTGTGGAAAGGCAAACTGAAAGTGTCTGTATGTGTTAATTAGTATAAGAAATCAATTCAGTGGAGATGCTGACAAACAAATTCCGCTCTACAATAACATACATTAAAAGATAATTGCAAATATACTCACACTGGCCGCTTTGTTAGATACACCTCTTCAGTAGCTTGCTAATTCAAAAATTCGATCAGCCAATCACATGCCAGCAACTGAATGAGTTTAGGCATGCGAACGTGGTGAGGACGACCTGCTGAAGCTTAAACCAAGCATCAGAATAGGGAAGAAAGCTGGTTTAAATAACTTGAAACATAGTTGTTGCTGTCAGACAGTTTGGTCTGAGTATTTCAGAAACTGCTGATCTTCCGGCGTTTTTCGCACACAACCATCTGTCGGGTTTACAGAAAACGGTCCAAAAACAAGCAAATATAAAGTGAGCAGCAAATTGTGGGTGAAAATGCCTCGTTTGGTGTCAGAGGAGAACAGCCAGACTTCTTTATGAGTGAAAGCAACAGTAGCTCAAATAATCACTCGTTAAAAAAAAGGGGGGGGGGGCAGAACAGCATATCTGAATATGTTAAACCTTGAAGCACATGGGCTACAGCAGCAGATGTCTGCTAAGAACAGGAAACTGATGTTCACAAAAGTTCAACAACTCCGGACAAAAGAAGACTGGAAAAGAACGTTGGAAACATCGGAACATCAGAATTAGGAGTAACCAACATGGAAGCATGGATTCATCCTGCCTTGTGTCAACTGCTGGGGTGTGGAATATTTTCTTAGCACACTTTGGGGTTCTTAGTACCAACTAACCATCATTTAAATGTCACAATCTACTTTTGTGTTGCTACTCGCCATGAACATCCATCTTTATGACAACAGTGTACCCATTTCCAACAGGATAACAAGGCACGTGAAAACACTGAGATCATCATAAACTGGTTTCTTGAACATGACAATGAGTTCACTGTTCTCAAATGGCACAGTCACCAGATCTCATTTCAATAGAGGGATGTGGTGTAACCAGAGATTTACATCATGAACAAATAGCTAACAAAACAACAGCGACTGTGTGATTACATTCATGCGTGTTTCTCTCGTTTTTCAGACTTTGATGAAGAAACAGCCGATGACTGGGATGTTGACATGAGTGTTTACTATGATAAAGGTAAAAAATTTTTACCCTAATTAACTAAACTGTGCTCTATTAATGCAGAGTCAGATTTCCTATAACCAAGTCCTTTTACAGATGGAGGTGACATGGATGCTCGAGATTACGTCACAATGCGGTATGAAAAGAGGCTGAGGGAGGGTCATGAAGATGGATCGGGGCACAATCAGTCTATTGGCCGCTTTGAGAGGTTCACTAAGGTGAGGAGGTTGCCATCACATATAACTTAATCTAATCTTTCCTCTTGTTACACATCAGATAACTGCACATATATTTTTTCTCTGATTAGGGCTTTGGGCGTCGTGTGATGGAGAAACACGGCTGGAGGGAAGGTGAAGGCCTAGGAAACAGCCAGATTGGAATTTCTGAAGCGCTTGAAAATGAGGGGCAACATCCCAACTGTAAAAGAGGCTTTGGGTGAGCATGAGCACAATCAACGGAAGATTTTGATCGACTTTGCTCTCCAGCTGACGGCAGGTCGCTTGTTCCAGGCTCAGGTGTCAATCAATACTGCTATTCTTCACTCTCATTGGTAGTTGTTTCGATCCTATGGAGGAAGTTAAAAGAAGTTAATTTTACATCCAACCCACTTCCCAACACCAGCAGTTATTCCGCCCTTAGTCACTTGAAATTGCAGGATGTCACTCACTTTGCTTCCAGTGTGGACGCAGTTTAACAGCTAATATAATTTTAAGCTTTGGTATGTGAGGTAGGTGATGCTGATGCTGTGTTGTTTTTTTCCTTTTCTTTTTTGCAGGTATCATGGAGAGAAATTGGTCTTACATCCTATAAAAAAGGCCAGAACAGATTATCATATAACTACAGTGTATGATAAACCCAAAGACATAGACAGAGGCGATACCTTGCTGAGACGGCAGCCGAACACAAGTATGAAGTACAGAGGGTGGCAACCAGGTGGCAGCATTGGCCCACAAAGATCACAAAGATGACTTTAATAAAATTTAATTAAAACCATTTTAACATCATGGAACTCTTTTTTTTTTTTAAACACACACATACTTATCTCTCTCTCTCTCTCTCTCTCTCTCTCTCTCTCTCTCTCTCTCTAATCTATATATATATATATATATATATATATATATATATATATATATATACACGTTGAAATCCTTTTTTCATGTGATTAGTGTCTCTAATTTTTAATCTCACACAAAATCTAGTTTTCCTATATTAACTATACACATGTGTATGAATTGTACCAAGCTATTAATGACGGAATAATGTGGTGTTTGAGCAAGGATGAGATGATTTAGAAAAAAATGTAGTCTGAAATTAGTCCTGCACGTTGCGCCATGTTAACAACCGGCTTTTATTTTGACACGCCAGTTACGTAACTTGGATATACTTCCGAGTAGCGTTAGCATGTGTTAGCGACTTCCATACGCATGTAAATATAGCATCAGCAAACGGTAAATATCAGTCAGTATTGCTGCAATTTACAGTAAAAGTCCACATTATATTAAGGACCTGCACATATGTCTTGAGTAGACTTACGATTTATCGTACATAAACATTTAAATAGCTACTTTGTACAAGTCTTGTCTGACCGGAGTGGATGGCAGGTGCAGGTTTATTTAGTGTTTAATGAGTTTTTAATGTAGTTGGTGGAAGAAAAACTGAACTCTTGATACCAAATCCGGTGACCCTGCCAGCCAACACCCCAGTTGGTACCCTGCACAGGACATCCTAGCACCATCTAATGCGAGTCTGAAGCCATGTCCAAGCAGACACAAGCGAAGCCCTCCCTGCGTTTCGGCCAGGTGGTTATTGGGCCCCCGGGTTCGGGGAAAACCACCTACTGCCAAGGGATGCAAGAGTTTCTGACTCACCTGGGACGCAAGGTGGTGGTTGTGAACATGGATCCAGCCAATGAAGGGATACCTTATTCCTGTGCGGTAGATATCTCAGAGCTGGTGACTTTGGACGATGTCATGGAAGGTTTAAAGCTGGGGCCCAATGGTGGACTTCTCTACTGCATGGAATACGTCGAAGCAAATCTGGACTGGTTGGAGGAGAAGCTGAAACAGTACAGTGACTGCTACTTCTTGTTTGACTGTCCTGGACAGGTGGAGCTCTACACCCACCAGAACTCAGTGAAGAATATCTTCTCACAGCTGGCCAAGTGGAATTTCAGGGTGAGCTTCATCATTAGATAATTATTGTATGTCTGCTGAGCCTTCACAGCTCCTACCTTACCCACACAACCATCATGTAGACACAGCTTTAACACAAAAAGGTGAATTTATATTAACATCACAAGATGAATTTTAGGGCTGATGTCCTCTCTTTTAGCTCACAGCGGTGCACCTCGTGGACTCGCATTACTGTGCTGATCCAGCCAAGTTCATTTCAGTGCTGTGCACCTCGCTGTCTACGATGCTGCATGTCGAGCTTCCCCATGTCAACGTTCTCTCCAAGATGGACTTGATGGAGCAGTATGGCAAGCTGGGTGAGTTAATAAGGGTTTGCTTTAAACAGATTTTACAGGCTGTAGTCAGAGATTATCTGATGAATCGCATTGATTTGTGCTGGATAAATGTTCTAAGACAGTGAGATTAAGACATTAAAGGTCTTTTTAGAAATCATATTTCTTTGTTTCCCTTCTAAGAAAGTAGGATGAAAGAAAAAAAACTATACCGGCATTGATTGCCAGCTGAGTTGTTGAATTTCACAACTGGTTGCTTTTCATCATCATCCTTGGTAACATTTGTCTTGTATTCTTTTCCAGCCTTCAACCTTGACTTCTACACAGAGGTCATGGACCTGACCTATCTTCTCGATCACTTGGCTGCAGACCCCTTCTTTAAAAAATTCCGCCACCTAAATGAAAAGTTGGCAGAGGTCGTACAAGATTACAGCCTTGTGTCCTTTGTCCCTCTCAATGTACAGGTACCAGCGCTGCTTTTTGGTATTAACTGCAAAAGAAGAGCCAGTAATGTCTGTTTAACTCCCAGTAAATTAGAATATGCTTTGGTGAATTAAATAAATAAAATAAGCTGCTTTCACACATGAAGTTCTGGCAGTTTGGGGAGAATCTAGTAGTGATAATTTCCACAGGTGTCCTTTCTCAGAGTCTCAGTCTGCTCAGATGTGCTTGCCTGCTTTATTCACACATGCCAACATCACACGGGCTTTGCACTGGGGAGTTTGTTGGTTAAAGACCAGTGGAATGTATAATACATTGCTCTAATGTTGAGTGACTAACAGGGAGGTGGCACTGTCGCCTCACAGCAAAAAGGCTCCTGGTTCCAACCTGACGGCCAGCTGGAGCCTTTCAGTGTGCAGTTTGCATGTTCTCTTTGTGCTCACGTGGGCTCTCTCTGGGTACTCCAGCTTCCTCCCACAGTCCAAAGATCTACACGTTAGGTTAAACTGGCTATATAGTGTGAGTGATTGTCTGTCTCTGTGTCAGGGACTAAGGACCTGTCCGGGATGTACCCCATCCAGTGATAGCTGGGATACGTGCCAGCCCTGACACAACCCTGAATTGGATTAGTGGTTAAGAGAGTGTGTGGATGGATGGATGGGTTCAGTTTGTGTGGACCACTAACAGGTCTAGAGAGTACACATAAAAACAAATGCCATGTCTTGCCAGTGAACTCGACAAATTTTCATTGTTATTACTTAATTAATGTATCTGCATCATGCTTCTGTGAG
Source organism: Simochromis diagramma (assembly GCF_900408965.1). NCBI lineage: Eukaryota > Metazoa > Chordata > Actinopteri > Cichliformes > Cichlidae > Simochromis > Simochromis diagramma. The sequence goes on along the minus strand of NW_024387423.1, from coordinate 3,226,266 downwards.
ATGTTGAGTGCAAAACAAGAGTTCTTTACTTTCTTCTGAAGTAGTCATAAAGCATCCATACTGACCAGACGTCACGGTTCGTTTCCCTTAAAAAGTCACATGCCTCATATTTCAGTATTTGAACCGTTAAATCATAAATCGCTTTTAGCGTTTCAAATTGAAGGTTGGATCAATTTTGTGCAGATGGATTGGGGGAGAGGGCTGTCTGCACTCTGCACTCGTTCCCTGACATCGCTTCTTTATAAAGAGTGATTTGATCCTGTGTGTGCACAGAGACAGGAGTCTAGACCTTGTGCCATCACTGCATGTGGCACCAGCAAGTTATGCGTGAGGCAGGTTGGCACACATGCTTTGTACATGTTCTTAGTTTAAGCAGCCATTAGTTACCTTGGTTACCCACTTATGGTGCCTAAAGCAGCCAAAAATAAAAGAGCTTTCGACTTTGAGAAAGAGCTGCAAAGTGTTTGAGGTCAGTGAAGTTTGAGGATTTATTGCTTTGCATGTGCGTGCTGCTTATGTCATTATGACAACACCTTATAACACACAAAGAAGAACCTGAAAAATCTGTGCTCACACATTTTCAAAAAGGCTTTGTCATCCTCTTTCTAAAGTGAATCTCACTTGTGGGGATCAGTGGGTAGTTTCTCTTTGTGGGAAAGCCCCGGATCAAGCACTTCTCTTTTCGGTTTCCAGGACAAAGAGAGCATGATTCAGGTCTTACGAGCAGTGGACAAGGCCAATGGCTACTGCTTTGGAGACCTGGAGGAGAGGAATCTGCAGGCCATGATGTCAGCTGCTGTGGGGGCAGACTTCCAGTTCAACTCGTATCCTTTCCTGATCGTCGTGGTGACTCACAGTGACTCATCTGGTTTGATGCCAAATATAAAGATTTACAGGAGGTGTCTGAAAAGCATAAGTGTTTACAGTTTTATTGAGAGGATTTCTTACGCCAAGAAATAACAGCCAATTTATGTGTAGTTTGTCAGGTTTTCCTTAACATTTAACCAACCAGTACTCTCGGGGTGCAAGAGAGGTATGTTGAAACCAGTGGAAAGACTGTGGAAGAGGAAATGATGGAGCTGTAAATGGAAAAGCTCAAATAACAGGACGAAAGCGGTCACCCCTTCAGCAGCAGTATACGAAGGGGGTCCTGGGAACATCCATCTCACTTGGCCTGAATTCTTCTCAGCCTCTCTGCAGAAGCAGTGGAGACATGGGAACTAAATGTGGGTGCTGTAGATGCTTCACGGTCGCACCACACCTCATGAAAGAATCACAGTGACGAAGACTAAAGGGAGCAAATGTGTGGGCTGAGTAATCTTTTTTTTTTTTTTTGTAATGTTTTGTAGGCAAAAAAGAAATGTCTTCTTTACAAATGGATAAAAAATAAAGTCATTCAGTTTCATTTTTGTTTGAGTTTGATACATGCTTGGGAGCCCATGTTTTGCCTTGTAGCCCTGATATGATCGTCGAGCTGAAACAACAACGTGACTGTAATGAATATGGCCATTTATTCTTATTATGGGTGCAAAAATAAAATGTTTTGCGTGAATAATGGCAGATACACACAAACTGGAATGACGAGGAAGATGTCTGATAAAGCCTGCATGCATAAAAACATGACACGCAGTGGAATATAATCTCCAGAGCCTCAGCTGCCTCCTAACAGTTGCACGATTTTCTGGTGAAAAGGGAAGTTTTGAGCAGTGTTTTAGGATAAAGGAAAAGGTGGATAATCCTATAAACATTTATAAGACAACTGCATATTATCCAGAGATGATTCTTTTATGACAAAGACTGAAATGGTTCAATAAAGCCCTTAAGTAAGCATCATAAGTAGTTGAGTCCTTGTATATATGGATCTGCTGTTTCACCAGCAGATGGCACATGTGCTCGCAAATGCTTCTCCCTGATCCACAAAAGTCTGCTCCAAGTCTTTCAACCAGCCAGAGCCGAAAAAATTAAGTCAGGCGGGGAGAGGAAGCCACATTAAATCTGTGTTTCTGCACAACTGGCCCTGTGTCTGGTCTCTGGGATGGAAGATCCTCTTGTCTTTCGAAATACAACTAAAACTTCTCCCTATTGACTGCCCCTGACTTTGCTGTCCTACTCCCAGTTCACTCTCCCCAGCTCAACATCCCGCATTTAAAAAAAAAATCGTAACCCTGCCAACTTAAAAAGGAGCCCATAGACGCTGGTTTTAACACGGGGGGCCTCGGTGTGCCAGCGCTTTCGTGCAAAGTTGGAAGTCAGACTGAAATAAAGCGTGATCCACTTTGAGAGCTCGCGCTGGTGTGGGAAATCGCATTAACCCTGTGTGGTGTGACGTGGCTATGAAATTATATGTGTACAGTCCTTCCTTGCAAAGCTCAGTATCTAAGTGTACGTGTGTGTGTGTGTGTGTGTGTGTGTGTGTGTGTGTGTGTGTGTGCATTAGGGGGTGTGTCAGGCAGAATGTTAAATTGTGTTTCGATGTTTGTACATGTGATCAAGTATGCCGTCTCAGTGGTACTTCCTGTGCCCCCCCCCCCCCTCTCTCTAAGCCCCCTAGAGGTAGATGCGTGTGTGTTTGTGTGAAAGAGAGAGAGAGAGCAAGAGACAGTTTGCGTGTGTGTCGAGAGTGAGAACAGAAACCGAAAGGCAATGTCATCCCATTTACAGCCCGATTTTGAACTGTAATCAATACACAGTCCGAACTATTAAATGCCTCGTAAACCGTCTAATAAATTCGCATTTAATTATTACTACCAAAAAAAAAAAAAAAAACCCCACAAAAACTCCCTCAGCCTCGCACACACTCTTTTCATTACCATCCTACCCCTGCTCAACACTGTGCGCAAACACCCTGTGTGTGCCAAAAAAAACATGTCTGCTTCATTTGACTGAGCAGAGGACGAACGTTTTTCTAACGCTCGTTTTTCTAACTGTTTGGGAGACTTTGAAACTGTCCATGCATCCTCTTTCTGATAGATAAGGTCTGCCTGATTTTTTCCCCCTTCCTCCCTCCTCTGAACGGTGTAGTTCAATGTTAGTGGGGTGAGAGAGGGAAGCTGGAGCCTGCGCGCCCATCCCCCCACACTCGGCAGAGAGTGTTTCTGCTGGAGTGAGAGACAGACAGAGAGGAGAGAGGGGGTGGTAGAAGAGAGCAGAGCAGAGCAAAGCAGGCAGGGGAGGGAATAAGGGAATGTGCATTGGTAGTCTCGTTTGCTGCAAGGCTTCCTCCTTCTGCTGTGGAAAAACCTGTGCGTGCGCTGCCTTTCTCGCCTAAATACCACTCAGAAACACTGTTCGGGGGGAACACAATAACGCCAAGAGCACAAAGGCGCATTTAAACGAGCTGAATGTTACAGCTTTTTGCTTTTAAAGTCTAAAAATATAACTGGGTGTGTGGAAGGCAGGCTAAATGAATGCAGTGCAAAGTTTGCAGCATTTATGTATCCTGCTGTGCGTAATAACGCCCTTTACGCGCGCAGCTGTGGCACCCACATATATGCAAATACTTGGAAAAATTATATATTTTTTTACGCATTAATTAGTTTTCCCGGGTACTGATGAGTCCACGAAACCCTCAAACGTATTCACCAAGCCTACAGCCCGTGATCTATATACAGCCTCTTGATTGGCGGCTGGTTTAAAGTGCATTGTTTATGAGTTTGGGCGACTCTCGTCGTGTGCAGAAAATATTCCACCTATGGTGGGGAGAAGGGAAAAAAGATAGAGAGACAACGTGAGGTTTTCTGAAGACAAAAAAATCCAGTCCGCGCTGTGACAGCTCCACTCCGCGTTTTGCGGCCATCTGTGCGGCTCAGTAAAATGGCTGTATCTAGCGGAGCCTCGTGTTGGTTGGGTTCGCTCCCTGCCTCTACCCGGGCTCAGTAACACAACTCCCACAACAATTTCTGTCGCTTTTTTTACGCATTGTATGGAGCCTCCATCATTTCTCTAACCCATTTACGGAACCGGAACCGGGAGGATGGAGGCCGGATTCGGTCCGGTATGAGGGGCGGGAATGCATCGGCAAAAGGATAAATGGTTCTAAACAATTATTTATATTCAATGCTAGCTTTTGATTGTGACTGACTCGCCGAGAGAGGGAGAGAGAGGTGGGGGGTATATCATGGCCGCTCAGGTCGCCAGCGCCGCCACTCTTAACACTAGTCCGCCGTCCGAACTCAAAAAGCCGGATCGAGACGCCAAGGACGAGTCGGGTCCGGGAGAGAAGCAGCCAGACAAAAAGCAACCGGGCTTGGACGGCGGATCGCCGGGAAGGGGGGATCTGCAGGACGGGGCCGACGGTGGAAATGTAGGGGGAGGAGGAGAACCTGAGATGAAGAACGGGAATGGGAACCCGCCCAGGGCTAACAATAATACCCAGAATGACTCTGTCGGACCGGAGGGAAATAACCACCCCGGTTTGGTGCATCACCACGGCGCGGCTTTTCCTCCACCTTCGTACGGATACAGTCAGCACTACGGTCGGGCCCCTTTTCATCAACATGGCGGACAACAAAGCCCTGGCATGGCAGCTGCTGCGGGTCCGGTCGTGCAGTCGAGCAACATGATGGACCCTTATCAACATAATTCACACGACCATGGCTTTTCAAACCACCAGTTCAACAATTATAACCCATTCCCGAACAGGACTCCGTATCCCAGCCAAGCGTACGCCATGAACTCCCCTCGCAGCGCCCAGGCGCCGACAGCTGGGGGGCAACCAGCTAAGCAGCAGCCACCAGCGGGAGGACCCACGGCAATGGCTGGATCTTACAGTAATCAGAGATATAACATTGGAAACCCTCAACCTACATCCACACCGACACTCAACAAGCTCCTAACCTCCCCCAGCTCAACGCGGGGATATCCAAACTATCCGTCTAGCGACTATAGTAGCCAAGAAGGAGCTAGCAAGGGACCAGCAGACATGGGCAGTAGCGGTCAGTATGGAGGGAGCAATCCGGCTTGGCAACAAAGGAGCCATCACCCATCGCCTATGAGCCCTGGAAGTGCTGGGCAGCCGTTAGCAAGAACCCAGGTAAAAGCCATTTTAACAGGAACAAGGCACGAGCTTTAGCACGTCTCCTTCCCTTCTCCTAGCTAGTTCACAACGTAGCAGGCCAGCCATTGTCTGATACTAGTTCGCAAAGACTCTAAAATGGCTGCCTCTTGTGTGTAATTTTTTTCTTTTCACCACACCATTAAATAAGAGTTGTTTTAACGTATTTATAAAGCTGGCTAGCAACAAAGAAGCGTCGCTCGAGGCGGATATAAGTTGTTGAAACGATGTAAAGGACGGTTCAGGGGAAGCCAAGAAGGCCCGACTTTGAAAAGGGGGCGAAAATAGTCGCTGAAGAGCAACGGTTCGTTTTTTCTCTCATAGCTTTGCTTCTCCTTTTACGTGCTGAATTTACAATGAATTTTTGCTGCGAACACATCCGTGTGATGGTGCACAGCTACAGTAACGTGTTCTTATACGTGTGAGTTTGTGGCGGTTGCTCATACCTTCGTGTTTGTGTTGTTTTCTTGTGCGATAAACTGTATTTCGGTGGCCATGACGGAAGGAATGCGTTTCGTGTCGAGCGAGTCTCGCACAGTTGGTTAAAATGGCTCATGTTGGTCTTGTTTAAATTGCGTAAATATCACAGTTTGCTCGCTGGGGAAAGGTTAAACTGTTAGTTTGGGTCATATATTGATTAAAAAAAGAATTTCCCCGTGCTGAAAAGCCGCTCGGCTTCCCCGCATGCACGCCGCCTGTAAACAATCATCCCTGCTTTTTATGAGTGACTTGAATGCAGTCAGCAGATTGCAGTTTGCACTGGGATTTGAATTGTGGAGGTAAAATCCTACTGTCAAAGCCAGGAGATAGTTGGTCTTGGGTTGACATGCTAGCTGAAATCTGATTGGCTCCTCATCCGCTGCTCATGGCCATTTATAATTACATGTGATGCAAGGCAACAGTTGCTGATAAGAGCACATAGCATTAACTCATCACAGGGTCACCAGAGATTTTATTTTTTTGCTGCTTCTCTCCTCCTCTAAGCTCCACTTCTTACTTGCAAAATAAATCCACAGTTGGAGCAGCTCGCACCTGAATGATGTGTGGATTTGTAGTTTTGCTCCCATCATTTGCTAATATTGACCAAAAATGCGAAATGTGTTGCTGTGGGCTCTGGGTGCAGCTTGTTACACCAAAAATGGGTGTAAGTAGTTTGTTTTAGTGTTTGAATATACATCAGACACTAGTAACACAGTAAAGTTCACATCATGGGTAAATGGGCTCTTATTTACTGATATACCATATTTTTTAAAAATTCTCGAGCTAATGCAATAAACACATGGCTGTTTTTTGGTTGTTTTTTTTAATACACACACACTAGAATAAAAGACAAATTTGAGCTTTCCCCACGAGGGTGTGTGTGTGCGCATGTGTGTATGCGCTCTTTGCTGCTGTGTCTGGCGTGCCACACAAGTTTAACTGCAGAAAATTTCCCCCCAATCCTCCCCCGAAACCAATCAGAAGGCAGTCCAGCATCTCTCACCCGCCAAGGGAGTTTCCTCTCTGTCTTATGCAGATTAGCCATGTGCTACTCTTATTCACTTGATTATCTTAGATGTGCAAAGGGTCACGCTTTTTATTTTTGTTTATTATTTGGACAGAGGAGTTACCATTGAGTTGAGGATGCTCTTGTCGGCAAGGTGCGCTTGTGGGGATTCACCCAAAGTAGCTCATGGGTCTACATGTATTTGTTTAAGCCGATCATCTTGGGGTGCCTAATTTTTATCATGTGACACAGTTTTGATGGAGTGTGAGTAAAGATCCAGAATGTGACCTTTATTTCCAGCTTTTTTTAAAAAAAACTGAATGTGCCAGGTTATAGACTATGTACAGCTATACACAGTTTTTACTCTCCACAGCTGTTGTGAAGTTACTTCCTTCATTTCTTGTGTCATTCATCCAGAGCCAAACTGCCTTCAATGAAGGGTGGAAGGGGGGGCTACTTGGAACAGACTCAAAACAGGAGCACAGCTGGGATATGTTTAAGATTGGGCAGACTGCCCTCCATTCGAAAGTATATATATTCTGTTGACTTCCGAAACTATGGCAAAGCGAGGTGAAAAAAAATCAGGGTAATGACCGTGGGAAATAAGGTGGGGGGGAAAAACACAGCTTGCCTGTTTGCTGGAGTTTCTTTTTCTTTTCTTTTTTTTTTCTTTTCAGGTATGGAAATGTAAGACTCTGCAGTCAAGTATTTTACAGCTGTAATAGTACAATTATCTGTGTGAGGACACTTGCTTGAAACTTGTAGGATTTGATGACTTGATTTCCTGTGTTGTGCTGTTATCATCTGATTTTATTTTTTATTTTGCTCTCTGTTCTTGCCATGTCCAGCCTCCTGGTTCCATGGACCCGATGGGAAAAATGAGGGGTCAGCCATATGGAACAAGCGGCCCATACAGTCAGCAGTCACAGCAAGGGCCTTCAGCTGGTCCACAACCAGGGCCTGGTTACCCTGGACAGGGTTATGCCCCACCAGGTCCCCAGAGATATCCAGTGGGAATGCAAGGCCGGACCTCTGGAGGCATGGGGGCCATGCCGTATGCTCCACAGGTATTATCTTTCATTCTGGATCTTCAGTTCAGATCTCTCATTACTGTTGGTGTGTTTGAGGCCTTAGTGTGTTTGTATATTCTGTTTAGATGGGATCTTATGGCCAGCAGGGAGCAGGAGGCTATGGCTCTCAGGGCCAGGCACCCTATTATGGCCAACCAAGCCAGGCTCCTCACCCAAGTCAGCAACAAACCCCATATTCACAGCCTCCACCTGGACAACCCGGCGGCCAGTCACCATACCCAGGTCAACCCCATCCTCCTCAGACTTCTACTCCACACACCCAGGGAGGGCCACCTTATCAGCAGCCCCACATGCCCCCACAGTCCCAGGGGCCACTGCCAGGCCCATCCCAAGGGCCCCCACAGTCACAGCCCCCTTATTCTCAAGCTTCAGCCCCACAGTCTGGCCAGTCTCCCTACGCCCAGCAGCAGGGTCCTCCCAGTCAGGCCCAGCAGCAGCCCAACTCCCAGTCTAACCCTGGATCGCAAGGCCAGTCCAGCTACCCAGGATCAATACAGGGGCCCCAGCAGCCACCCTCACAGCAACAGCAATCACAGTCTCATCCACAGCAGCCACCAGGACACAGCCAGCACCCACAAGGGCAGTCTGCAGGTTACCCCCAGAACCCTCAACAGCAGCAAGCACAACAGTCACCTTATCAGCGCTTTCCTCCTCCTCCTCCGCAGGTACCAATCTCAGTCTTGGCTCATATTCATCTTGGTTAATGAGTTTTCTCTATGTGGTTCTGTATCTCTGGCAGTATACTTAAGCGCACGTTCTTTTGTTTATCAGGAGGTATCCCAGGACTCATTTCAGTCCAATGCGCCTCCATCCACTCAGCCTAAATCTGGTCCAGAGGACGGTCAAGGCCGCCCCTCCAGCCTTCCGGTCAGTTATGCTTCTTATAACACCGCCGGGGCATTGCTTTTTCACAGTTTTCCATCAGATATTTTTTCCTTGCCGCTTTATTATATTTATCATGCTAGTTTTCAAAAACACGGCAGTTTATGGCACATTGCATTTAAAATTCATTTCGTATTATTGATGATAATGTAAAAAATTTCTTTGCTCTGGCTGCTGCGCGTGCTGCTGTTCTTCAGTTGTTGAGACACAGCTCCATGGCTGATGCTTTTTGGAAAAGGGTGCTGTGCAAATGAGACGAGAAATCTGACAATCGAGCACTTGCACAGATGAAATGGCTGAACCGAGACAATTCGAAAACATGTTTTTAGTCTGCTTCCATGCGTATTCTGTTTTTGTTTGGGCTGTGAAGGCAAATGGACCAAACCCACTGTTTTTTTTGTTTTTTTTGTTTTTTTTTAGTGCGAATTCAAAAGTTATGAAAAAAACCCCCACCTGTGATGGTTTTTGAACTGTTAAGACCGCTTTCTAATCGATGCATTTCCATCTAAAACTGAAAACATTTCAGTACTGGACCTTTTTTTGCGTGCAGTCCTCTTCTTTGCACACGATCGATTTCCAGCCTATAGTAACAACCTCTGGATGGTATTCCCGTTATTTCTTTTGAGCTCTTTTGTGCAACCAGAGAGCATTAAAGTGCACACTGACCTGCTGCCATTCAGCAGAATTTGATTTACCTTTGCGAGCCCTGATGATGCAGGATGACGTCACCTAAACGATGCAGTGAGTGAGTTACCAGTCTGAAAGACTTGATGTTATGCAGACTTGTCCTGTGTTAAAAAACAAAAACAAAAAAACTGTGAATACGAACCTGACTGTAACTAAAATGCAGCTCTCCCGTCATCCGTCCGGATCAAACTTCCAGGTTTGTAAATGCCCTTCATCTGAACTGAATCTTGGCTGTTTGTTTGTGTATTGAAATCACATGGCAGAGCTGGCGCTGCACGCTGACTCGGCTTGCATCCTACAAACCTTGGTAACCATGACAACCCCCGGCACTAATGCGCACTCACTTTTTCTTTGAAAAAGATAAATAAGGACAAAGGCCTCCGGGTGTGTGTGTGTGTGTGTGTGTGTGTGTGTGTGTATTTGTATCTCTGCCACTCATGTCTTAACAGCAGAAGGATGAAATTGCAGCGTACTGATACTACAGCTAATGTACGAAGTAAACATTACAATACTGTAAACCAGAGGCTCCGTTGACTTGGCTTAAATAAGCATAGGGACACACATTGGATAACAATTAAACATGCTTGCAGGACGCAATGAAAATATTAGCGTAAAGAGAAATCACTTCAGTTCTTTATCAGCATTTAATCTAGTCTAAGCTTGCAGAGTGTCTGATATGTGCCGCCACATACGTCACTGACTGAAAACACATTGCGCTGGAATCGATTTAAATAGCAGCACAGACCCATTGCAGTCATTCGCCTCTAGATTCCTTAGTGCTCTTATTAAATTTTTGTGGGTTGTTTTGATTCTTTTTAGGACGCTGTAGGCCGGATGTGGCGGTATTTTGCCCAAAAGTTGAGAGGAATCAAGAGAAAGGAGCATCTGTGTCAAAATGCACAAACTGTCATATTTTTTATTTCTTTTTTTTTGCCCTGCTAAATTTTCCTGTCTCTCTGCAGTGCAGTTCTTTTACTCCTTGTTCTTTCTTTTCTCCCTGTATGTGTTCTCAGGACCTGTCGGGGTCCATCGATGACCTGCCTACCGGTACAGAGGGCGCCCTGAGTCCCGGCGTGAGCACGTCAGGGGTGTCGAGCAGCCAGGGCGAGCAGAGCAACCCTGCTCAGTCGCCCTTCTCTCCTCACACATCTCCACACCTGCCAGGCATCCGAGGGCCTTCACCTTCCCCGGCCGGTTCCCCTGCCAGCGCCAGCACGTCCCGCACAGGACCGCTGTCACCTGCCAACATGCCAGGTGGGCCTTCACAGTGAAATTGGGCATATGATTATTAGCGGGCTTCTTACATGTCTGATCGTGACAGCGATGCCAGATTACTGACCAGTGCTGCTTAAATTATTAGAGAAGCTGTTGGTTTTTGCATATTTTTGGGAGATTACATTTACCTTCTTGGTGAATTTTGTTTGAAACCCTCTTTGCCATTTTTGGAAATGTTTCCCAAGCCTCGCTGAAGCTATATGTCCTATATTTGGACCCGACAGTAAATGGAAACATTATCGATGGCCTGCAATTGCACATTTCCTCAAAACTCAGCCTGCTGTGTTTAGTTTCCTCGGGCACCTCAGGATCTTTGCTGCACACTAAAATATTATTTTTGTTTGGTTGTTCACAAAGCATAAATGTGTGTGTGTGTGTGTTTGGCATGGTCTGCATATTTAGAATTGTGCACCTTCTAAAGTTTAGCCTGTAAATATGCTCCCTGCTGTTCTGTGAGGGCTGATTTTTGTCTCAGTTTGACAAATTTTTTGCTGAAAGTGTAAAGTTTTTCTCACCCCCCCCGTTAAGAGTCTGAATGGATTTATAACCTCAGAACTAGATCAGAAGGCTTTTCTGGGCCCATAATGGGCAACAAGCAGTGTAGAATCTTGAAGCAGTGGGAGACATTTTTGTATTCTGTGGTTCGACCCAAATACATCAGTGTTATTTTCTCTTACGATCCAGTTCTGAATCTCTGTGGTGGAAGAGGTGTTAATGCCATTTTTAAGAATGTCTAGTAGTGCAAAAGAGTTTTATAGTTTTATGCATCTTTAAGAATGGAAATCACCCTTTGTCCTCAAATTGGAATAAACTTAGCAACTACTCGTTGCTCCTTCCCTGAGCTCTCACCAATTTAACTTAATTATTACTGTTTAGGGACCCAAATGCCTCCCAGACCGTCAAGTGTGCAGTCAGATGGGAGCCTACACCCTACAATGAGCCAGTCTCCTATGGCCCAGGACAGAGGTATGTTGCCATCTGAAGTCTGCTTTGAGATTAACATGTTGAGTGTTTGCCGTGGCATCTGAGCCTTTGTCTTTGTCTCTTTTAGGGTTTATGCAGAGAAACCCTCAGATGCCCCCTTATGGCTCCCCCCAGTCAGCCTCTGCACTGTCACCACGCCAGTCCTCTGGGGGACAGATGCACCCTGGGATGGGCCCATATCAGCAGAACAACTCTATGGGAGGCTACGGGCAGCAGGGAGGACAATATGGCCCTCAAGGTTTAAACTTTTGGATTGGGTTATCTTTAAGAGAGGCTTTTTTTTTTTTTTTTTTTTTTTTTTTTATTCTTTGAAATACTGCTAAGACAACTGTCTTCTAAAAATTGATTATATTAAGCCTAAATATTGCTTAATAAAGGCTTTCCACTCCATTTACAACCTGTCTAAAAAGTTTGCTGTTTACAATGTATCAGAAAATCCTTAGGAATATATCTCCCTGCCTCATGAATACCATGCTATCGCTGGTCCCTCCCTCTGACTGTGTTGCAGCTATTTATAGCTGTGAAGCAGAGAGTCAGCTGACGTAGCAGAGCCTCCTGTCAGTAGAGCTGAAACTGTGACAAAGGCTTGTTGCTCAGGCTGCATAGTGCACTCTCTCTCTCTGTACTAGCAGTCTGTAAGGAAAAGTCTGCCTCACGCACTCTTTAACAAAAGACTACTTTGAATTATAAAAACCAAGAAACTTCTGGGTGCTGCAGTGAGATTTTTGTTTTTTCAGAGTTCTGTTCAGTTGCAACCATGTGATTTACTTGAGCCTTTTTTTTTTTTCATCTTATCATTCCCATCTTAGGTTATCCTCGGCAACCTAGCTATGGCAACATGCCTAATGCCAGCTACCCTGGGACTGGCATGGGCTCAATAAATCCCATGGCAAGCCAGGGTGGAGGTCCTCCATATGCTGGCATGCCTCCAGGAAGGATGCCTCCTAATCAAATGGGGGCACGGCCCTATGGCCCCAACATGGGTCCCAATATGGGGCCTAGCATGGGTCCAAACATGCCTCCCAACATGGGCAATATGCCGCCCCAGGTGAGCTCAGGAATGTGTCCTCCACCAGGAATGAACAGAAAGCCCCCGGATCCCTCAGCCATGCAACACCCTGCCACAAACTCCATGCACAACAGGTTGGTTACCAGTGGATCCTCAACTACCTGCATTTATTCACCAGGCACAAGTCTGCTGGTTATCACTCATGTCTAAATATGAAGTAGCTGCACAGTGCCTCATCCCACTTGCACATAAGATGACATATTTCTCTCTCTCCAGGATGTCTGGGTACCCCAACATGTCTCCAGGCATGATGGGCTCTGGCCCGCCTTACGGCCCTCCAATGAACAGTATGCCTGGAATGATGAACACTCCAGGTGGATCACCCTACCCTATGGGGCCAAACATGGCCAATAACACAAGTGGTAAGTTGTACTGGCATAACCTCATAACTTAATGTTGTTCTTTTTTTTCTGTTTGTTTTCTCTTACGTGGATGCTTCATAGCTAATTCATTCCCCACCATTGTTTCTAGGCATGGCCTCTAGTCCAGAAATGAACAATAAGATGAATAACAAGGTAGATGGGAGTGTGACGCCCAAGCCAGAATCCAAATCAAAGGTAACCCCTCTATTAAATATAATTACTATTTTTACAAGTCTTTTAAAATCTGTGCACCTCACCTCATGTCCTTTGTCATTTTGAAAATTGGTTTCTTCCTCCTCTCACACTAAACAGAAGTCCAACTCTTCCACCACAACCAGTGAAAAGATAACACATCTGTACGACTTAGGACCAGAGCCAGAGAGGAAGATGTGGGTGGACCGTTATTTGGCCTTTATTGAAGAGAAGGCTATGGGCATGACCAACCTGCCTGCTGTAGGACGCAAACCTCTCGACCTCTTTCGGCTGTACATGTCTGTTAAAGAGATCGGAGGCATGATGCAGGTTAATATGGAAGTTTTAAACAACATGAATCCCAGAGTAAATGTTTTTCTTTGTCTTTGTTGAATCCTTTCCTAATATTCCTGTATTTTGTGTATGTGTGTGTATCTCAGGTGAATAAGAATAAGAAATGGCGTGATCTGGCCACTTCCTTGAATGTGGGTACATCCAGCAGTGCTGCTAGTTCTTTAAAGAAACAGTACATCCAGTGTCTGTATGCCTTTGAGTGCAAAATTGAGCGTGGTGAAGACCCCCCACCTGAGATCTTTACAGACAACAAAAAGAACCAAGCTGCTAAGGTCCAGCCCCCCTCTCCAGGTGAGAGCTGTGCTCATGTAATCTTTTCTGATGAGCGTACCTTTTCAATAATCAACCCCTTTGAACTTTAAAACTGACAAAAATGCCCGACTTGCTCTTTTGCAGTGTTATTAAAGCCATGTACCATATCTATCTGTTCCTCTCTTATTTCAAACTGAAGCGTCCCTCTGCTCCACAGCTGGGTCAGGCTCTCTGCAGGGTCCTCAGACTCCTCAGTCTACCAGCAGCTCCATGGCTGAGGGGGGAGACTTAAAACCCCCTACTCCGGCCTCGACTCCTCATGCCCAAATGCCCCCCATGCCGCCCGGGTCCAGGTGACTCTCGTTTAAGATTTTAACTGAAGAATCTTTGCTTTCAAGAGTCATTAACATTAGTTATACTAATCCTTCTTCCTTTTGCCTCTTTCCTAGGAGCAGCGTTAACCTGCAGGACCCCTTCTCTGACGGAAGCGATCCTGCATTTCCCCGGAAGAACATGACGCCCAACTCCAACTATCAGTCTGGCATGAACACGCCTGACATGCAAGGTCGAATGGGCCCGTACGAACCAAACAAAGACCCCTTTAGTAACATGCGAAAAGGTGGGCACACTGAATAGTGTTGTTAGTCTCAGCTAATTAACCAGTTACACATTTCTAAATGCTTTGTAACTCTAAATATATTTCCAGTTGGGGAGCAGTTTCTACCTGCTAACCAGGGTCCCAACAGCGGGATGGGTGATCAATCACAGCAGCCGCCACAACAACAACAACCACCACCACAACAACCGCAACAGCAGCAGCAGCAACCTCCATTCAACAGGGGACCGCCTGGGGCCATGGGCACAATGCCAATGGGGCCCAGACAGCAGTATCCTTATGGACCAGGCTACGACAGGAGGTAAGGCAGAATTTTAATGGTCCTTCAACACAGCTGGTAAAAACAAGTACTTTCATGATTAATCAAACCACAAATGTCCCCATTCACCTCAAAGAAATTGTCTAACGACTGAGTCGAATACATTTGATATTTAAGAAACTGGCTAGCTTCTTACACACTTAATTAAGCTCTTAGGTTATTTTAATGCTGCCGTTGATTCACATGTTCATATGGCGACAAGAATGAAATGTATCCCTAAAACAAGTGTAATACGAGTAAACACGAGACGTTGTACAGTCTCCACGGGCAATCCTTTTTCCCCCACGATTGTATTAGATTTTTTTGAATTTTTTATTTTAAATTAGTGATACTGCACACTTGCATGGTGGGACCAATATTTTTTATTTATGCAGTAGCTACTTTGACAGTGACGGTAGTAGTTCATCTTCTGCCTGGAGAAACATTTTAGCGCTAATGTGGGTATACAGGTGTCATAACCTATTGTAGTAACAGCAAAACACTTTCCACCAGCAGTGTCTCACTTTCCTTCCCTGGGAATTTTCCTGGTTTGTTAGTTCTTGTATGTGGAGTACTGGCATTTTTGGATTACAGTGTTCCGTCTGAGCCTTTTTTAGTTGCTGTTGTCACTTTTGTTACCATTTTCCTATCAAACTGGATGTTTAAAGTAGGCTATTCAAGATATACTTCCTCACTGTTAGCAGTCATACACTGAGAGCCACTTATAAAATGTCTTGACCTTGTGCTTTGTAACATTTCCTATGAGTTTTTTCTTTTCTTTTTTGGATGATCTAGCATAATCTCTACGTGTATTGTTCCACTTTTCCCAGGTCGGAGCAAGGAATGGGCCCAGAAGGCAACATGGGATCTGGTGTTCCTCAGCCAAACCCGATGATGCCTGCCAACGCCGACACGGGGATGTATTCGCCAAATCGCTTCCCACCACAGCAGCCACGGTCAGTTCACAAAGCACTTCGTGGCTGGCAGCCTTTTAGATTTTCAAACTACTGTCAATTGGAAGTCATTCTTCATATATAACAAATCTACTGTTTTAGTAAAACTTGAATAACCTTCAACTCTTCAGTCTCGTTACAAAGCCAGTCCACAGTGTCATGAGACACTGTATTTTGATGTAACTTCTATATTTGTCATTTTGACAGCGGTATTGCTTCATTAATGTAATTTTTTTTTTTTTTTTCATCTTTGAGTAAATATTCACTTGGCATTTACTGCTCTTTAGTTTAAGCTTTATCTTGTGTGAATATCAATGTTATACAGTTGCATTGATTTAAATGTATTTTGTCTTAATCCAACACAAATTCTCTGCTGGCTGGTATTTTTCACCAAGTAGTGAGCCATGCAGTTAACAAACACATGCTTGACATAATAATACAGTAAATGTTTTATAGAAAAATGGATCATGTTGAAGCACCAAAGAGGAGTATAAAGGATATTAAGTATAATGTAATTCACTGTGACACGATTAGAGGAATCTACAGCTAAATGCCCTTTGGGTGTGCATTCATCGACGTATGCTGACACATATCAGTGGGGCTTGTTGTAACTTGGTGAGAGATGCATAAGATTTTCATGGTCAAACTGAACAGGCACTTGTTTTTTTTATTTTTATTTTTGCAGGCATGATTCCTATGGTAATCAGTATCCTGGGCAGGGAACGCCCCCTACTGGCTCTTACCCAAATCAGCAGCCTGGAATGTACACACAGCAACCGGTAAATGATCCATCTGCACTACACCAACTCCCAGTGTTCTTAGTGTGTATAGGTCAAACAATGTGAAGGTTATAACTTTTACTTGTGTATTTTTTTTTTTTTTGTCCTTGATGGCGCTCCTGTCATTTTTTTACATTTTTGTGAATGACTTTATTCTTTTTGCAGTTTGCTTTAAATGGTAAATGATAAATGTGTCTGTCTGCACTTTTGTATTTTCTGTAGAGTTACAAGCGTCCAGGGGAAGGCGGTTACCCACCATCAAAACGTCACGAGACTGACTACAGTGGACCCTTCCCTGGCGGACAGCAGCCACCGCAGCAACCGCAACAGCAAGGAGGCGCCTCTGCACCCTCTTCAGGACAGCAGGAGCCATACAATCAGTACAGCAGCAGCGGGCCCTACCCTGGCGCCGATCGCCGTCCACCCGGCCCCAGCAGTCAGTTCCCGTTTCCCTTTGGTCGTGAACGGATGCAGGGGACAACTGGGCCCAATTCGCAACCTAACATGCCCCCTCAGATGATGCAGTCAGGCCCTCCTGAGGGTCCTCAGGGAGGCATGTGGCAGGGACCTCGAGATATGAACTATCAGAACTACCCCAGCCGACAGGGTGGCCCTGGGGGTCCTCCCCAGGGACCTGGTTACCCCGGCATGAACCGGGCAGAGGAGATGATGCCGTCAGAACAGCGCATGAATCACGATGGCCAGTGGGGGGGTCAGATGGGCCCTCGGCAGCCTCCTTACGGTCCAGCCGGGCCTGGCACACCTATGCCTCGCTCGGTACAGTCCAACTACCAGCCCCCTCAGGGGGTGCAGAACCACATTCCACAGGTGCCGAGCCCAGCATCCATGCCCCGCCCCATAGAGAGCAGGACATCGCCTAGCAAGTCTCCCTTTATGCATGGAATGAAGATGCAGAAGGCTGGTCCCCCAGTGCCTGCATCCCACATAGTGCCCCCTCCAGTGCAGTCACCTCTAATAAGGCGAGACATGCCTTTTCCGCCAGGCTCTGTAGAAGCTACCCTTCCTGTCCTGAAGCCACGTCGAAGACTCACCATGAAAGATATTGGTATGAAAAGAAATTCTAGAACTTAAAAGCAGCTTATTACCCTTTGTTGTTCACAGTAGTGTTTAATACTGCAGCTGTCCTCAGTTGTAAGTTATTGATCAGAGAGTAGTGGTATTCATTAATTTCTTTATTTTTTTCTTCTTCTTGATTTTTCTCTTTTAGGAACCCCAGAGGCCTGGAGAGTTATGATGTCATTAAAGTCCGGTTTATTGGCTGAAAGCACGTGGGCCTTAGATACTATCAATATACTTCTCTATGACGACAATAGTATTTCCACCTTCGATCTCAACACGGTGAGATTCAGTATTGAGCCCTAATAATGTTTGTAGCAGTTTGCATGGTGATCATTTCTAATATTTTTCTTTATATTGTTTCTTCAGTTGCCTGGTCTATTAGAGTTGGTGGTTGAGTATTTCCGACGCTGCCTCATTGAAATCTTTGGCATCCTGCGGGAGTATGAGGTCGGCGACCCTGGCCAGAGAACACTACTTGATCCTGAGACCTTGAAACGAGACTGGAATGGCACAGAGGAAGAGGAACCACGGGTGGATGATATGGAACAAGAGGATGAAGATGACGATGAAGAGGAAGAACGAGAAACGGAGGGGTCATCTCATGTCAAAGAGGAGGAAGATCAAAAGCAGTGCTCTCAAGGTCAGGACGAGAAGAGCAAGGGTTCATCATCTGAGCAGACGGGCTCGTTGCACACCCCAACTGCCCACGAGAGACCCAAGCAGGCGAGCAAGTTTGACAAGTTTCCCCTGAAGTTGGTACGAAAGAAAGACCCATTTGCCGCAGCCCAGGCAAATAATCATGGCAAAATTCAAGAGTTTGACAGTGGCTTACTTCACTGGAGCGCAGGAGGGGGAGACTCAACAGAACACATCCAGACCCACTTTGAGCCACGAAAGGACTTCTTGGAACCACGCGAACGAATACCTGTGCCACCGGTTTTACTAAGGCGGAGAGTCCTAGAAGAAGAGATACGGGAAAATGGTTTGCCTGCCGAGGAGGAGAGAAGGAAGCCTCAAGACGAAGAAGAAATGCCAAAAGAGACCTCCTCTTCAGAAAGATCTGCAGTCTCAGAGAAGTCCAGCTCCTTGCTTGGCAGCGAGGAGGAGAGGAAGACAGATTGTGACTCCAAGACTGTTGAGAAAGGCTCGAAAAGTCACCTAGAGAATAATAGACCCATTCCCTCCTCTGGCAGTTTCTTTACCCAGCAGGCACAGCAGAACGGCACCATCCTGGAGGACGAGCCTCACAGTAAGGATGAGGGGCCGCTCGTTGCACTGACTAACTGGCAGGATTCTTTAGCCCGGCGCTGCATTTGCGTCTCAAATATTGTCCGCAGCCTCTCCTTCGTTCCAGGCAATGACCACGAGATGTCCAAGCATTCGGGACTGCTGCTTATACTGGGCCGACTAATCCTGCTCCACCACCGGCACCCGGAGCGCAAACAGGCCCCGCTCACCTACGAAAAGGACGAGGATTCGGATGAGGGCGTGGGCCAAAGGGACGAATGGTGGTGGGACTGCTTGGAGCTGCTGAGGGAGAACACACTGGTCACTTTGGCAAATATTTCAGGCCAGCTGGACCTCTCCATCTACTCCGAAAGCATCTGCTTGCCTCTGTTGGACGGCCTCCTTCACTGGGCTGTGTGCCCCTCAGCAGAAGCCCAGGACCCTTTCCCCACTCTGGGACCCCACGGTTCTTTGTCACCTCAGAGACTTGTCCTGGAAACGCTCAGTAAACTAAGCATCCAAGACAACAATGTGGACCTCATCTTGGCCACTCCACCATTCAGTCGGTTGGAGAAGCTTTACGGGAACCTGGTGCGGCTAATTGGAGACAGGAAGGTTGCGGTCTGTAGGGAGATGGCCGTAGTTCTACTAGCCAACCTGGCCCAGGGTGACACTCTGGCAGCCCGAGCAATCGCTGTTCAGAAGGGCAGCGTGGGCAACCTGCTGGGCTTTCTGGAGGACAGTCTGGCTGCCACACAGCTGCAACAGAGCCAGAGCTCTCTGCTACACCTACAAGGGATGCCCTTTGAACCCACGAGCCCGGACATGATGCGGCGAGCAGCCCGGGCCCTGCACGCCTTAGCTAAGGTGGAGGAGAACCACTCAGAGTTCACACTACACGAGTCCCGACTCCTCGACCTTTCAGTGTCTCCCCTCATGAACTCGCTGGTTTCTCATGTTATCTGTGATGTACTCTTTCTGATCGGCCAGTCATGACAGCTGGAGGGAGCCGTGGCTCCACTTCTTGGGGTTTTTGTCCCCAGTCCCCCTCCTTCCTGGTAACCTTGGCTTATGTGTGTGTAACAGGGCAAAGAAAGTTCAAGTGACTGTCTGTATTTTAATTTATGAAAATCCTTCAGATTCCATTTTCCGTGCCTCCCCATCCTGGGCCAGCCTCACTCGAGGAGACGGAGGGGCAGGGCGGGGGTTAATCACGGAGCGGTGGTGGATCTACAAATCGGAGAGATGCCGACAAAGTGACACTACTTGCAAAGCAAATGCCCACTGGATGACACAGAGCAAAGCACCACGGTTGGGAGACTGTGCTGCACCCGGGTGGGGCGGGCAGGGGGGGAAAGTACTTTTTAATAAATAATAAATAGCTGAAAAAACAAAAACTGTAACCAAAGTTGCTGTCTCGTTTACAGTGAGTTTGGGAGACACAGTGTGCCCTAGCTCTCCCCTCGAGGGCACAATGAGTCTGTGACTGGTTGATGTTCAGAGGTGAAGCAGACTGATTAAGTGGCCTACTGGTTATAGTTGCTGTAGTTGGATTCTCACCAGTCAGCCCGACAGTAGACAAAGTGCTGTCAATAGACACCTTCACCGGGGAGGCCTGTGCAGTGTGCAGTAGATTGTAGGACATTTTCTGTACCGTACTGCTCTTGAGTGTAAGCATTCTGTAACACACGTTTCCACACAGAAGCTGGCGATGCAGCTCCTCAAGAGTTTCGAGGTCAATTTAGTTTGGTGTTAAAACAGAAAATGGCTTTCTTCCCCAAAGTATCAAGAACCTACAACACCCTTACCTCCTCTTATCCCTTGATTGTATGAATACCCTTATGAAAAGAAATCACCTCTTAGGACTGGTTTTCAACTTCAGATACAGCTTTGCTGTGGTGTATATATAATGTTGTACATTATACTTCCTTTCTGTGTCTGTCTCTCTCGCTCTCTCTCTGTGTCACTATTCTCACACTTGTTTATTGGCGCGGGACGGAGGCTGACGTGAGTTTGGTCCGTGACCTTCGGTCCTCTCCGATAAGACCCACATCTCTGGTCTCTCCACAGCTCCGTAGTATGGCAGACATGGCTCAGACCTGTTATCTCCTGGTACAATGAAAATAAACTAGATGAAGAACACGTTTGAATTTTCTCCAGTCATGGATTCTGCATATTTGTATTTCAGACTATGTAGCTAAGACATCGTGTAAATTCCTCCCTTTCCCTTTTTTGGCTCAATGAATATCATTTATTCAGTATGAAATCTTTATACTATATGTTCCACGTGGTAAGAATAAATGTACATTAAATCTTCGTAAGCTGTTTGATGGTTTTGTTCTTTTGCAGTAATGACCTTCTTTTGGGGGGGGAATGAATGAATTCACACAGCACTGTTTAGAGATGCTCTTTAAACCACATGTTCAAGATTACCTGCTCAATAAATGCTTCACTTATATTTAAAGACTCCTAAAACTCCTTAAAAAGGTGTTACAACATGAATGTCAAACTCACTTTACATACACACAGCTCACTTTTATCTGAAGTGGGGAAGATGAGTTAAACATGTTGTCAGATAGAGTTTTACTAAACATTTAGTCTCTGGGATATCTTAATATGAGATTAAGACGTCACATCTCAGCACATCTGTTTTTCTACATGATGAATTTATACAATTACAAAAAGTTCTGGTAGCTCACTGTCCAGACTGTCCTGTATTCAGTTTTTGTTTAATCACAGAAAACTTTTTTTGTTTCTAAACTGAAATTTCTATAGTAGAGAGTGAAAAACAAGAACTTTTTGTTATCTAGTAACTATTTTCGTATAATACAAATGGCTGTGAGGGAGGTCTTTATCAGCAGGAAAAGCTGTAAAACATGAAAATACAGCTGAAGGTCACAAGATGCATTCCTTTATATTTTTTTTATTCTATAGTCTTTTGGTGGGCCGGATTAGATTCTTTGCAGGCCACCTTTGGCTCCCAGGCCTTCTATTTGACACCCCTGTGTTACTAGATTGTCTCATTGTACTTTATGAGGCTGCAAAACACAAAGTTATGGGCTTTCTTTTACATGAACTTAATCAAAATAGTTTCAGGCCATCAAACCCAAATATCAGTGCAGTAAAACAAAATATTCAGAAATGTGTATATCAATAAAAAACTTCTAAATCCTTATAATTCTATTTATGAAATGAAATGAAAGGGGAAAAAACTGCGTTTGTGGGCATAAACCAGTCCATGGGGCAGTATCGAGCGCCGCCTGCTGGAGCGGACATGTATGGCGTGTTAGCGATATTACCGCAACGATGCGAACTTTTATTTTGAAATAACGTTTTCCCTTACGCCGGAAGAGAAAAGTGCCATTCGAAAAGAAGCTGCAGGATGAGGATATGAGGACAAAGAGTTCAGCCGAGCGACAAACAAACGCTGCTCGAAGACCATAAAATATCATTTGTGTTTACTCTTTTCGTTTCCTAACTTCAACGCCAAACTTCTAAAAACTAATTCACCGACTACTTATTTTTCCGTTGTAGCTATGTTTTATAGAAAATATGCCGACTCCAGCAGTGAGAGTGTCGTATTGGCGGCAGAGCTGATGCCTGTCGTAACCGGCTTTCGTGTGTCGCATCAGTGACTATGGATGTGAGAGCAGTTTTGGAGTTTGCCACAGTAACCAGGGGCCTCTCTCTGGTTCTGCAGGTAAGTTTGGCATCCTTAAAAGTCTCGAATGAACGAGTCATATTTGACAACAGGACGTTTCTACCTACAGGCTGTAGTGAAAGTCACTGTATACTTTAAAAGCATACAGCTGACATGTGTATTTATCACGCATGTGTATTTTAATAATGATAAATGTTTCTTTTCAGGCTGTCTTGAACGCTGCTATCCCTGACCATGACGCCGATGCGTTCAGGCCCCCTCGGACAGAGGACTCCCTGTACTTGGACTCGATGGTGGAGTGGTTGTTTGGCGGCCTCTCTCACTGGGATGCTGAGCACTTCCTCTTCATTGCCGAGAGAGGATATCTTTACGAGCACAACTTTGCGTTTTTCCCCCTCTTCCCCGTCATCCTCCGGGGCCTGGCAGAGACGCTGCTGTGGCCCCTGAGCAGCTGGCTGAGTGTGCGGGGGCGGCTGCTGATTGCTGTGGCCCTGGGAAACAGCGCCCTCTTCCTGTTGAGCGCCGTCGCCTTGCATGCCCTCAGTAGAATAGTTCTCCAGGACAGGCGTCTTGCTCTGCTCTCCAGCCTGCTCTACTGCATCACACCCGCCAATGTTTTCATGACTGCTGGGTACTCGGAGAGCCTGTTTGCTGCTCTCACTTTCGGTGGTCTTTATCTCTTGGAGAAAGGATTCATCTTCCGAGCCTGCCTTGCCCTCAGCATAGCTACCGCAGCACGATCGAATGGCCTTGTCAACATAGGGTTTCTGCTGTATCTTCCATCACTGCATGCCATCTCCCAGATTCGTTTGTATCGCGCCACAACAAAAGGCCACAGTAAAGTCTTCCACTACATCTGGGTCATCATCTGTCTGCTGCTGACCTCTGTCTTGGGAACTGCAATTATTGCCCTACCCTTCTGTGCTTTCCAATACTATGGTTATAGGACGTTTTGCACACCATCCACCTCCTTGGAGAGCATTCCTCCTGCTCTCCTGTCAATAGCTGAACGGAAGGGCTACCGGGTTCCGGATGAAAACGGTCCACCACCCCTCTGGTGTATGAGACCCCTGCCCCTGCTTTATTCTCACATCCAGGATGTATATTGGGATGTGGGCTTCCTCCGTTATTTTGAGCTGAAGCAGATACCCAACTTTCTTCTGGCTCTTCCTATGGCCACCCTTGGAATAATTGCCTGTTATGCATACTTTCAAGCTAATCCAGAGCTGTGTGTGAGACTCGGCCTTTGGGACACAAGTGCAAACAAAGGGCTTGACAAACCCACGCCTGGATTCTTCAACCCTCGAGTGTTCGTGTATGTGGTGCATTCAGCAGTGCTGCTGGTTTTCGGGACATTGTGCATGCATGTGCAGGTAAGGAAGTTGTATAATGAGTGTCTTGCAAAATGTCTTGTTTGAAGCTATTCAAAGCTTCACCCCTCCTCTCTTAATCTGCCTTTGTAGGTACTAACCCGATTCATGGCCTCCTCGTCTCCTGTACCATTCTGGATAAGTGCTCACCTGCTCCTCCTCAATGAGCCACTCCTTCATCGAAGGAAAACATCAAACCCCAACGTGCAGCTGCATTCTAGAAATAGCTGCAAGCACACACCTCAGAATCCTATTGTTGCGCTCCTGCCACACTTAAAAGCCTGTTCTTCTACCACACAGAGCATCCTGGGATACTTCCTCTCTTACTGGCTACTGGGCCTTGCACTGCATTGCAATTTCTTGCCGTGGACTTGACTTAAGACATTGTTTCAAGCTCTTAATGCTAAAGTTCTGTGCAGGACTAGGCTGTAAAGTCAGTGTTTCAGCAGGGATCCTTTGGTATTTCAATAATAACCATTAATTGCAATAAAAGGACAGTGATTTTGTCAAAGAGATAATTGTACATATAATGCTACATTTTAGATAATTAAACTCACACTTGACAAAAAACACAAAGCCAGCACAAAGTCCAGAAAGTTGTGTCTTACTGGAGTGACCTTGCCCGGTCCTGCACAGAGCTTTCTGTGACAACATTACATTTTTAATGCCAGTTCTTGATCATGATACAGTTGCCAGGTTTCATTTGCACATTTTAGTCAAATGTGTTTTTGTGTTCTTTGAGAACAAATGTAGAAAATAACTGAAATCTTAATGGACTCTAGTTGGGTGTAAATATTGGGAGACTACGGTTGTACGTGGGAGGGGAACACTTTTTATTTCATGTCCAGTTCTTCCTGAAGTCACTGCTCTTTGAATCCTCCCGTTTGTGTCTCGGGACTTGAGTGAGAATAAAAAAAACAAAACAGGAACCTTAATTTTTTTTCTTCATCTTCTATTTATTTATTTATTGTGTTAATGGTAATTGTTCTTTCACGAGGCATTGATGTAAAATGTCCATAATGTGCAATTTTATTTTAAAGAACATTGTTGCCAAAGTTGTGTTAACATGTCAGATAACACGCGATAAATCTAAAGAAAGATGACATTTGTGCTGAAGACCTTTTCTTTCATGTAAAAGTTTTAAATTCTTTACTGTCGTGCAAAGTAAACTCATGAAACAACTTGGTGCAGAACTGCTACACTTATTTTTATGGAAAAATCTTTACTAACACCACCAACTCAACTGAACCCTGACAGTTATCTTTATATAGTTTCCAAACTAGTGTCCATTCAGTGCAGCCTGACAGCTATTATTCAGCATATGCCACAAGTGAACAATGGATTTCTGTTATTTTAGGCCACTGATACTGTGATACACACCTAGAATCACTGTCTAGCTGTGGTGTAAAGAGACTAATTCAAAAGTAAAGGAAATATAAGTGCACAGGTGAGAGTCTTGCCAGATTACATTACCCCACTACTGTAGTAAAGCTAAAGGACGTGGATGAGGAACATCAGTTTTCATGTAATGCTGTAGAGCTGTAGCGAGTGGAGCTACGATTTCTTGTTGTTTAAACAGAATTGAATACGAGCTATAAATGTGACTGATCATGCTGACCTCTTTCTGAGGAAAGATGACAGAATATGACATGAGAGCTAAAAGAAGATGAAAAAAATGGAAACACTCTGAATGACATCACAGCTGAAATGACAGAGCAGGTGTACAACTATTTGAAGCAATATGTTTTTTAATCTGTCAACTATCACAACATCCTGTTGACAACTGCAATCGGGTGAGATACTAAAATAGGCTATAACCTATTTTCTCCAGAAAATATGAGGTCAGGCAGAAGTGTTCATGGACTATGATCACAGATGACATTGTGACCTGTAGTGAGAGTAGGGAGCAAGTGGAGGAGAGCCTGGAGAGGTGGAGGTATGCTCTGGAGAGGGGAGAAATTAAAGTCAGTAGAAGCAAGACAGAATATGTGTGTGTGAATGAGAAGGAGACAAGTAGGAAGGAAAACATATAAAGAGTAGAGATAACGAAAGCAGTTAGACAAAGTTAGAGAGGCAGGGCAGAGAAAGGATAGTAGGGGTGGTGGATATACTGGACAAAGGATGTTGAAGATGGAGCTGCTAGGCAGAAGGGCATGAGGAAGACCACAGAGAAGATTTGTGGATCTAGAAGGGCATAATGAGGTGATTAGAGGGTGTTAAGGATAAGACAGGGTGAAATGGAGGCACTAAAGGAAGATGATTTGCTTTTTTTTTGTTAAATACAATTTTTCTTTCATTAACCCAATCACAAACACACTAAAACAAAAATGTCATATTTTAAACAAATGTTTGTTTAAACAAATTATGCAACATTTTTTTAATGTTATTTTCGGCACGGGTATAAATTAGTATAGAGAAAACACAGCCTGTGTCAATAAAAACAGATTATCATCGCGCCTGCCACTGATCTTCCTGTCATCTCCGTGCAGGGTAGACGCGTTTTCCCCATTATGGATGATCATCAGGACGTACGTGATGACGTTACGATGACGCCATGACGTACGGTAGCTGACTGTGAAAGAAAAAGGAACTCCCGTGAAGACGGAGTGGAAGCTCCTCTGTGAGGGTTGAATTTTTAATTGAGGCTAGTTAATTTGACAGCATGGGCAGTCATATTTCTGTTTGGCTTTAATTTAACTACCAAACATGGTAGTTAACCCCGCGCCAACCTGGGGGTTGATTCAGACTGTGAACTACGGAGAAGAATGCCTTTGTTGGTACGCTAGCTAGTGTTAGCTTTCATGATGGGAAAGTAAGAAGCAAAATATAAAGTTACACTGACTGACCCTTGAGAGGACTGTCGTTTTTTAAAAGAAGAAACACGACGAGAAAAGAGAGGTCTATCTGTGTGTGCCTTTAGCTACCTCCGAACCGCTTACACGATGAAGAACTGCGAGTACCAGCAGATAGATCCACGGGCACTGTCGGTGACCCCGCTGTCGGCGCAGAATCTCGGGGAGAAGAAGGCACAGTCGCCCCGGAGGAAATGGGAAGTGTTCCCCGGGAAGAACAGGTTTTTCTGCGACGGGCGACTCATTCTTTCCCGACAGAGCGGTGTCCTTCCTCTGACAATGGGCCTTATTGTTGTCACCTGTGGCCTTTTCTTTGCATTTGAGTGAGTCGAAATGTACGTGTTTATTTTCGAGGGTGTCTTGTGACGTCTGAGTTTATACCCCCCTTTTTTATGTGAATATACATTTATAGTTGCCCGTTCCTGGTGAAGCACCTGACCATCTTCATACCTGTGATCGGCGGGGTGCTTTTTGTGTTTGTGGCCATCTCCCTGCTGAGAACCAGCTTTACCGATCCAGGCATTTTACCCAGAGCCACTCCAGATGAAGCTGCAGACATAGAGCGGCAGATAGGTGAGGCATATGTAGTTCCAGCTTACTCACTGTGGGACAGATGGAATGAAAGAGCTTTTCCATCTGTGTGTGTGTGTGTGTGGGGTGGGGTGTCTGAGGGACATGTTTGTTGCTGAGCTGCAAACCTAAGCTGATTACTCTGGGTCATGGTTGAAGAGCACAAAGGCCTGGTATAGTCTGATTTCTACTGACTTCCCCATTTTTATGAAGTTACTTGGTTGAGCTGTTTTGCTGAAATGCAAACACCTTAAAGAAGTGTCTCCCCCTTGTACATGTCTATTTTAAGATACCTCAGGATCCTCTACATACCGCCCTCCTCCGCGGACAAAGGAGATCCTCATCAACCAGCAGGTGGTAAAGCTCAAATACTGCTTCACCTGTAAGATGTTCCGCCCTCCTCGCACCTCCCACTGCAGCCTGTGCGACAACTGTGTAGGTGAGAATAAACTTACACATGGAATCCCAAATCCATCTACCTTAAGTGCAAAGTGCAATATTGCTATTATATCCAGTGCCTACCTATGCCATTCTTAAAGCTGCTTTTATTAGGATTATTACTCATTTATTTATGATTGAATAGAACATTTTTTTTTTTTTATGACTGTTTCATTCTAATAGTATGACTGTTTATGTTTGCCTCTATGCTTGTGCTTACAATGATAATGAAGCTTATCTTAGTGGGGAACACTAATGTTTAAATATCAGAATGATAATACATTTCCTTGAGCGTGTTCCAACATTATACTTACAATAGCCTGAAACCTCAAATTTACCAAGAGCCTACAAAAAAAAGAAGTGAAACCCATAAACACATGACCTGACATTTGTTTTTTAAAGTAACCAAATCAGTTTAGCCATATATGCAGGATCTATGTAGTTGAAAGTGGGTGGTTAGCATTTGGTCATTATTTTAGTAAAATAAAGAGTTTGATAGTAACAACTGTTACTTCTCCATGTATGCCATAAAGAAAAGCTCATAAATCTGCCTCATGAGCTGTAGGTTTTTGCCAGGCAGTGGTTTTAAATCGGAATTTATTCCTAACAAACTCTCAGGGAGTACATAATTAAATAATAATTTTTGTTTCTTCAAAGGTTACTGTATTTT
Source organism: Simochromis diagramma (assembly GCF_900408965.1). Taxonomy (NCBI): domain Eukaryota; kingdom Metazoa; phylum Chordata; class Actinopteri; order Cichliformes; family Cichlidae; genus Simochromis; species Simochromis diagramma. The sequence goes on along the minus strand of NW_024387423.1, from coordinate 3,198,065 downwards.
CAGTCCTAAATTTCACTACGCTTCCCCTCACATTGTTTACTTTGCTCCCTGTGAAGGGATTGTACCACTACGATGGCGCTTTATTGTGAAAGGTTGGAAAGATTATTAGTTTGATTGGGTTTTCTACGATTTTACTTAAACTTTTGAAATCACTTATACACACATTGAGGAAGTTGGGAGTTTTGTTCCTCATTTCTTAGGATACAACCTAAATGCGTGACTTTTTCTGTGTCTTATGCCTTCTATGTTTCCGTACAGACCTGCTGGGAAACACTGCTGACACCACTTTTCTTGGAAAACCCTTTTTTTTTTCTTTTTTTTTTTCTTCTTTTTTTTTCTTTTAGTTTGAAAATGATAAAGCTCAGACAGCCAAGATTGCTGCCTGATTAAGTCTTATCATTCATTAAATTAGGGTAAATGTAACACTTAGGCTCATACAGCTTTTATCACTTTACTGTTCTTTTCCATAATGCTCCTGGTTTGCTCTTATGTTGCTGTATTTGCTCTGAGATGAGTCCAGGTTTGTGTTTTCTGCTGCTGTGAATGCTTTGTGGTGACGTTTTACCTTGAGTAACAAGTCCACCTTTTTGTCTGTCCCAGCTAAGAAACCTCTGGTGTTACTTTTTGCCACTGTGTTGATCATTTTGTAGTTTTTTTTTTTCTTTTTTGTTTTTTTTAACCAGCCCTCTCGCTCTCTGCTTCCACTTTACATGAATGGGCGTGTGATGTGTCAATGCAGATAGAAATCCTGTAAAAGATCCACTAGATTGGTCCACAGAGATTTGTAGTTTGTCACTGAAATTAATGACTGTAACTTTATGCCTTCTTTGCTTTCTTTTCCCCTCCAGAACGATTTGATCACCACTGTCCATGGGTGGGAAACTGTGTGGGAAAACGCAATTACCGCTTTTTCTACAGCTTCATCATCTCCCTGTCTTTTCTCACGTCTTTTATATTTGGCTGTGTCATCACACACATCACCCTGCGTAAGTACTTAAACACATTTAGTATCTGTCACGTTACCAGCAAAGACTTTAACATTCCTCTGTCTCTGATGTTGATGTTTCTCTCCAGTTTCTCAAGAAGGTAAAAGCTTCGTTCAAGCCATTGAAGAGAGCCCTGCAAGATATCCTTTGTCTGTGACTCTGCTGTGTTAGACAGTCGAAGCACTTCCCGCTGCTCCTCAGCTTATGCCCACCCTTAATAGGATAAGAGTGTTAGAGGTGCTTTTAGTGTGATTGCTGTCTATTAGTAAGTTTGCTGCCTCATGTCTCGTGAGACAATTATAGACGTAACCATTAGTCACAGTCACAGATGACTGTGGATTAATTTCCACATGCTGTGTATTACATATAAGACATTATGTTATTGCCCGAAACATTTCTGTGTCTAAATAAGAGACATACCTAGCATGTTTTTTTTTGTTTTTTTCTGTAAAGACTGACTTATATACTTATAGTAGCTAAGGTATTTGGGATATTTAGATTATTTTGAAGGGAAAAATGCTCAACACAGATTTGAATGTAGCAGTGGGGAGATATTTTCAATTTACAGACATGCATGAATGACAGTTGTTTATCGTTAAACATCATGGATCTTTGGTTACCATTTCAACAACTGATATTATACCTTGACTTTCTTTGTGCACTGTGGTGGAGTTGGTGATTTGTTTCTTCTCCATCTGGTCTATTTTGGGCCTCTCAGGCTTTCACACCTACTTAGTAGCTTCTAATCTCACCACAAATGAAGATGTGAGTAGTGCTATTCTGACGTGGCAAAGCTGAATTCACGATTGTTTGATTTTTGTTAAAATACACATAAAATGCTGAAAACGGTGGAGCTCACAGCTTACTTGTCATGCAGATAAAGGGATCCTGGTCAAGTAAAAGGGGTGCAGAGGAGTCTGAAAACCCATACACTTATAACAGCATTATAACTAACTGCTGCGTAACGTTATGCGGCCCCATGCCTCCGAGGTGAGTAAAGACGTCCTCCTCATCACTTAACACATTTTCATCAAGTTCACCCTTGTGTCTCACTAATCACCTTAACAACTCGCAGTCTAGAAACACAAAGCGGCCTCTGAGCTTTTTGATGCTTTAGGTCATATTAAGATTTGGTACCCCGCCGTTGGCTGCATGGATAACCCTCCAAACTTGCCCTCTGATTAGCAGATGTCTTGTTGTATTCCAGGGAACATGTTCATTCACATCTCGTTTAATATCTGTATGTGCTGATTTAGAGCAGCTTCTGCTACTATAAAATGTGTTTTCATCTTGACATGACTACCTCTTGCTGTGTTTTGGTAGATGGAGAGTTCACCGGACACACTGTTTGTTTAGCCTGTTGATGCAAATGTCTAACAGTCTGTATGGTTTACAGAGAATGGTCGCAAAAAAGAGAAAATATACAGTGAGCGGCAGTCCTGTGGGTGAAAATGCCTTGGTGATGCTAGCGGAGAATAGCCAGACTGCTTAAAGCTAGGAAAGCAATAGTAACTCAAATAGTCACGGAGTTTAAGCAGAAGGGCGCCTCTGAGCACATAAAACGTTGAACCTGACACAGCAGCAAAAAACCACACGGGTTGCTGCTTCTGTCAGCTAAAAACAGGAAGCTGAAGTTCACAGAAGTTCAATATTGAACAATAAAAGACTGGAAAAATATAATCTGCTCCGATGAGTCTTGAATTCTGTTGCAACATTTAGATGGTAGGGTCAGAATTTGGTGTAAACAGCACGAATGCATGGATCCATCCTGCCAACCATTACACCAGTGGCATCGAGGCTTCATCCTGCCAATGGTGTAATGGTTTAAAGCAGATTCAGCAGTGACTCGGAGTGTTCCAAGTCACTGTAAATATTGGGATTCACTCTTAGGTTCTGACCATAAGTCATTGTATTAGTTCAGGCCATTTTTGTATATCTTGCTTTGAATACAGTGGCAGCATGGTGTCTTGTAGTTGTGCATTGTTGCAGCTGTATCATTGCAGAGACTTGAACGGTGTTAAAGTACACATGCAGTTTACACCCTGGTGGATCATAACAATCTTGTGTTCTGGTTTCCAGTCTGATCGACAGAAGAGGTTTCCTTCCTCCGGATGAGCCGATCCCTGCTGCGTCTGCCTCAGATATAGAGCTGCCCCCCTTCAGGGCCAAGAATGATGCAAACATGGTAGGGATTAAAAACCTTGTGATCCCTCCCAAATACTGACTGTCCCATAGTTCCCAATGTGTTGCTCCTCCATCCTTTAAACTTCCAGCTATGGTTCCTCAAATGCAAAATGGCCAGAGCTGAGCTTTTTATTGTTGCCAGAGAGAAGCTGTATCTATTTAGTTTTTTTTATTTTTTATTTGAACCGTTACGGGCTTTTAACGGCAGCTTCACTAGAGCTCAGTTTTAATGGTTCAGAACTGACCCACAACACAGAGCCAGACAGTCACTGCAGAACTGATTAAGGAAACTAAGAAGAAACTAAATCGAAAACTCACCAGTGAAGTTTCTTTTAACTGTTTGGCATCATGACCAGTTAACTATGCGTTAAAATCACCACTGAGTCCTGCAGATGTACATAACGGTTAATTTGTGCTGTTTACACTAAACACCTTAATATGTGGTTATTTTTGCCAGAGAATTCAACATGTTGTTTTGTCTGCTGCCAGTCTGGTTTTATGCTGTAATGACAGTTGATGGACAGAATTGCTGCTTTCTTTTAGTGTGTTGGGTAAATCGTGCCTTGAATATATTTGTGTATTATCTTATCAAATGCAGGTTATTAGCCATAATCTTAAAAGAATTTCTATTTTTTGCACTCATACAATAACAGTTTTGTTTTTTGTGTATTTAAATAAACAGTATTTTTGTATTTTGAGATTTGTTTACTTTTTATTTTGTGCCTGTCTGAGTTTTTTTCTTTGGGAATGAGGGGGTTGTGTTGTCCTTCTGAATGAACACATGTGTATATACGCCTGTAACTTTACTGTCTATATAAAAGCGTTAACACTCAGTGTTGTACTGTATCCACCCTGCCAGGAGGAGAACTGTCAGGACTTTTCTTTGTCCTGCACAGCCTGAAGGTCACTGCTGCATATAGATGGTCAATGGTAAGACTAGGGTTGAACCTTAAACCACTCCCATCATCTCTTCACTTGCCTCCGCTGTGTGCCTCCGTCCTTCACATTACAGTTGCAGTTCTGTTTGCTGTAGCTGCCATCTCTGTGGTTTTGAATATAAAGCTAAACAGGAGCAGATATTGTTACTGGTTTGTGGTGATGGTGTGAATAATATTTGTGAATATGCATGCTTCACTACCATTCATTAACATTTGCTTGACTCACCCACCTCTTAACAGTTGATTTTCTTTCCTCTTTGCCATGAGATGCACGGAGACGCAGTCGAATACAAGTCTGCATAATCTTTACCCTCCTCTTTGCTCCCAATTCAAGCCAGAAGAAAAGACAGGAAGCAGCTTCTCCGTGCACATCTGTAAACCTTTTGCCATATTTGGCTGCCTTCTAATTGCATTTTCTGCATCGAACTCACGTCCTCCAAGCTTCTCCATCTTATCACAGCGCTGCCATCAGAGCTCCCATTGCTTTCACTTTTCTTATGACTTCCAAACTAATTCCTTAAATCAGATTGCAGAATTTTGTGTACACCCCTGTCCTGTTTTTACTCTCATGCCATTCGCAGCTTGGCTTCTTTTTTAACACATTTTGCTCCTGCCTTTCCTGATTTTGCTCTTTTTTTCTTCTTCTTCTTCACGCAGTGCACTCAGAGCACAAAGGATGTGCTGGAGAGGGTGGTCCACTCCTCAGACTTTCCTGTCCTTTGCTCCCCCGGGACCCCAAAGACTACCCCTCAGGTCCTGAATGTTTCTAGCCGCGCAGCCCCAACCTCAGAGCCTTCGCCGTCTGTTGGCTGCACACAGCAGCAAGCTCGCCAGCCAGCGGCCACTGCATGCCCCCCGTTCAGCCGAAGCAACAAGAGGGACTCACTGCACTCGATCAATCCAGCCTTCCGTCTGGCTTCTCCTTCACCCACGCTTAGCCACACCACACTGATATTAGGGGATGCACCTGACACTGGCTTTAATCCACTGCACTGAGCGGACTTGTCCGGCTGCGCTGCTCATCGCTGGTCTGGCTATAACCTCTTTTGTTGTGGTGGTCATGATGCATGTTGCGATTTGTTTCGTCAAGACGTCATTGTGAGGAGTTGTGGATTAAGTTGCACCACCAGTGTCACACTGTATGTGTCCTTCAGAATTTAAGTAATTCTTAGTAACACTTGGAAGCACAATATAGAGATATTTTTTTAAACACCTTTTTTTAAGACGCCCAGAACATGCCTCCACAACCTCAGCAGAACCTCAGTGTTTAAGTTCCTGCTATTATCTTATGCAAACGGGTATGAAAATCTGGGTTTACGTACATTTCAACTGTGGATGCAAGAAGTTTGGACTTGCCGACCTGGTATGCTCTGGATAGCGAGCCATTTCAGGATTATTTATTAACTATATCAGGATTATCAACTCAAGAGTTGGCCTTATGTCTGATTCGGTTATGTCCTGTCATTTCCTGTTTAGATGTACATGATCGCAGTGTAATCAGGCGGTTTAGCAGTTTGGAGATACATTAATAATCCGAGCGTGAAGGATGGGCAAGGTACAATTTAGTTTTGTTTTTTTTAATGTCTTTATTTCAGGGGTTTTGTTGTATTTATTATTTACTTCTGCATGTCTTGCATATCAGAAATGACACTTTTCTGGAGGTTTGTCATGTTTATATGGACAGCTAAATTCAACCTGGGCAAGGTGGGGTAGGTTTGTTTGGGTTTTACCAGGAAATAGCTTCCACATATTATTTTTTTATTCTTCAGTCTGTTACTCATACTTTAGACATCAAAGTATTTAAATCAAATTTGCTGCTTCCTACCAGGATATGGGTAGTGCTATTTATCACTCTTTTTAGTGTTACTGTGATCTGCTGGGCTGCTTTAGGGACGGGTGAGCATCTGTTCAGTCTTTGCCTAAGGGCAGGAAGACTGTGTATTACTGCAGGCACTATTTTAGCAGAACGATGTATGGGTGGATGAGACCTCTTTCGTGTCTGTGACCTTCGTCCACATTGACAGCATGAAACCTGCTCCCCTTTCTGTGATGGTGGAGAACAATTTATTTAAAAGAAGGCGGCAGGAGCTTTGTGCCACTAGAGGGCACCACATGAGTACAACAGTTTGAGTGAAACGGTTAGGGAGGGGAAAAGGCTTTTCTGTGTGTTATTTAATCATTTTGTAACTGAGTAGGTTGTGAGTTTGTGAAGAACTACATCGCCATAGTGGGTCATTCATTTATCAAATATCAGTATCAAGACTCATAGGTAGAGTAGACGACTACAAGCAGCGCTTGTATGAACAAACGTTTGTATTTTGTATGGTGTAGCAGTGAAACTGTAACATTTGATCAATAAATATCATCAGACTTAGTGATTGGGACTCTTTTCTTTCTTCTTCTTTTTTTCTTTTTCCCGTCTTCAGTTAAAAAGAAAACCTTCTACACAATGACATTACAATAGCTTTAAACAAGCTAATGTCAAAATCTAATCTAACAGCAGGTTCATTCTTTCATTCACTCGGTTAGTGTGATCAGACAGCCAGATATGCAGTAATAAAAAGCATGTGTGAGGTGTGTTTATCAGAAACACAGCATGTACAACAGCTGACACAGTTCTGCAGTGAAAGACGGATTGGGTTTTTTTTGCGTTGGTTTATTTTTTTATTGCTCATATGATAACAGAGTTATAGAGATGTGATAACACAGAGGTGAATGTACTGGTTAAATGAGGAAAAAAATCAGACATGGATAACATACTACACTGTCTGGGGAAACAAACATGTCTGTACTCAGTCTGAGCTAAAACTCACTCCCACCAAATCTATATCAAATATTTAAACTGCAGCCACGAAGTGGACTGTCATAAAATCCCCCAAGTGCTAAGAAGAAAGTGTTTGTTTCAGTTTTTCATGCATTTAAAGAAACTATTTTGTCTGCAATTATTAAAACCGAAATATAAAAGTTAAGAAAAATTTCTTGATGGCTATAAATGTATTCACAATGGATTGACAGTGACAGCCGAGGCCAGAGACTGACAGCACTCAGCTGCCACTGCTGTGCAGATGAGTGCAAATGTTGCTCTGTATACACATGCACATATATTTATATACATACGTATGTGTGTGTATAAATATATGTATATACAGTGTGTGTGACAATTAGTGCTTTCCTGTTTAACCCTTTATGTAGCAAGGAACTGCACGCGATAAGTTGACTTAGAGACTAATGAGACTTTTTGTCACAAAGTAAAAAACAAAAGCTTGTAATATTTGCTGGTAACATCCTCAGGCAGAAAATTTGAATTTCCAATCAGCGATCGCCCTGCAAAGACTTTGGGGTGAAGTAGAAGTGACGAGTTTAAAAAAAGTAATTTTATTTAGGTTTGGGTAAAATTTCAGTGTTTAACAAAGAGAAAAGCATGAAATAATGGGGAGAAATAACAGACTCAATGCATAAAATCATGCTAAAGCACTTGCTGGATCGAGATAAAGGATTTTATACAAATTACAGACTGTTCCAAAACTGAACAACATATTTGGGGTGAAATATGATAGTTTAAATGGATTTCTTGGGTTGTTTATATACAGTTGAAATATTACCTCATTTGACTTGAAGGGAATTTGGCATGGCAGTACAACAACCTGTATCTTAAGTGGACTTAAAGCAGATGGTCAGACTTGTGGCTCAGTGTCATGCGGATGGAGAAAGTTAAAGAATCACAGCCTCAGCAGCTGGGTTGCATTTTGACCACAGACCTCGTGGCGTAGAGGACTGAAAATTGTTTGCAGAAGATGAAAAAATTAAATCAGCATTTGGAAATAATGTTTAACAAATCTAATGAGGGTACCAGGTCATCAAAGTGTAGCTGGTTTATGTGAGTCCTTGCTGGCTGCAGGTGATTATTCGCTTGCTGGGGTTTATCACGCTCTTTAACCCCAGCTGGCACAGAGGCAGGCCACCCAGTTAGCAGGGGTGAATTCCCGATTTTCAGAATAAGAGCATGTGTTTTATTGTTTTGTTTTTTAAAATTGTGCTTTTTGTTTTACTTTATAGAGATATTAAACTTGTCCTTTTACAACAGTGAGCTGAGATCTGAAGGCTCGACTTTTTCTTAGTTTCCATGAGCAACACCAGGGAAAGTTCGCTCCTTCACTTAAAACTAATAAATTCCAGGTTTTTTTTAAAAGAATTTGTCCACCATGATTTATCTCTGGATGTCCTCCACTACATGATTCACTGTGCCTTGTTCCTCTTCCCTGAGCCAACTTTGGTCCTGTTGTCATGTGCACAGCTGTGTGTCACCCTCTCACAAGCCTTTTTCTCATCGCTCACCGACCTGACCGAAGCAGAAGTGAAGTACCTCTGTGAACACAACAGGTGATTCACAGTCAGGACTGCTGTCAGCATCACCGCTGAGCTAAAAGTGCATCTCCGCGCTGGGCAGTGAAGCTGGATATAATTAACCCTGCGCTGAGCAGAATAAACCAGGAACGTGCAGCTGCCAGCGAGAATAGTTTGTTGCCACTGCAAGTGAAACATGAAACAACCGTATCCAGAGAGTAACAGGCACACGGTGGCTAACATTTCTGAATGCTGGATGTATGCTGCGAAAATGTCTCAAGAAAACTAGGAGCTGAACTACGTCCTAACACATGTTCCAACCATGTGAAGATTTTCCAACTCATGTGTCCTGGCTGACACTAAGTGCTTCTCACATACCTTACATGAGGAGTTTGTTCAGTACTTATTTGTTTACTGGGACTTCCTTTGGGTGTAACAGTGGTGTGTTTGATAATCTGAAGCTTTAGTCTGCTTCACTTAGAAGCTATGCTCACAGAGTGGAGATGGGTCAAATGGTCAGTACAGGGCTACAGGTATGAATGTACAGTTAGGAGGATGCCTTTATGTCCACTTCACGCTGACCAATGCTTGTTATAGACTGGGCCACGTATACAAAAAACAAAGTGTCATTGTCCCAAAACCAATGTTAATTTTTCTCAAATGAAATGATTGGGACGTGATTTTAGTGCAGACTTGGACAGACCTCATGCACATCGCCAAACGCTGTGTTTTCTCCCTTAAGTTGCTCTGCCAGGCCTTTTCTTCCACCGCTCACAGATAGTGCTTGTTTGTGGGTCTCTCTGCCTTCAACTTTGACCTCAATAATTGGAAACCTGCTCTGCCGGCTCGAGATCAGGCATGTAACTGAAGAATATAACACTTCTTTGCCTCGAGAAACTTTGAAGTCTGATCAGTTTTGCAGCATTTGGATGAACCTGAGCAGAGTGCATAGCTCCGCATGCTTAAAAATTCACCCTGCTTCTTCTAACAGCAGTTAAATCATCAATAAACACAGGCAGCTCATGACATAACACCGCCTCCACCATGTTTGACAGATGTGATATGCATCGGATCATGAGTTGTTTCTCTCCGTCCCCAAACTTTCCTCTTTTCAACATTCTGATAAAAATTAATCTTGCATTCATCTGTAAAAACTTGACCTTGTGTTTCTTTGTTCTTTGGGTTTTTTTTTCAGAGTTGTGCAGGCTGTCTGAGATATTTTCTGGCAAAGTCTAATCTGCACTTCTTGTTCTTGTGCGTAAACAGAGGTTTGCACTTGGTTGTAAAGCCTCTGTATTTCCATTCAGGAGGGTGTCTCTCGATCGACCTTGACATTTACCATTTATATTTACCTCCCTGAGAATGTTCTTAAATTGGTTATATATTGTGAGGTTGTTTCTCGTAACTATGGAAAATAATCCTGTCATTGTGCACTTTAGTTGTGTTTTATGTTATCTGAATTTGCCATTGAATAACCAGGATACAGACCTCACCTGACCAATGATTCTCTTTGGCAGTCAATGGACTGAGCCTCTGAGAGTAGGGGGACTGTGTATATAAATGTCCAAAAAAACCCTTTGAATTAAACCAGAAAGTCAGCACTACAGTCACATCTTGATTGTTTGATTTAAAATTCACTGTGATGATGTACAGAAGCCAAATTACATAAAAACACCCCAAAACTATCGGACTGTAGCTCTTGATTAACCTCCTAAGACCCGAACTCTTCCACGACATGCATTTTTAATTTCTCTTTGATATTTGGGCTGATTGGGAGCTGATTAATGTAAAAACAAAGAATTAATAGATTTTTTTAAACCTAATCTTTGTTTCTAAGAAAAATAAGAGCCACATATGAGGATATTTGTTTAAAATTTAGATAGAACAGTAGCAGTATGATGTCCTCGTAAGTGGATATCAGGCCCTTGTAGAGCAAAATTGAGTATTTTGGTCTAAATAACCCAAAATGTGATGTCCACATATGTGGACGCCAGGTCCTCGGAGGTTAAATGCTTCTGTTATCATATCTCACAAAAACCCCTCATCTTTTTCTACCAGGTCTTTTCAATCTTAACATCTGATATTTTATTCTGTGTACAGATTGAAGAAGTGAATAAGTAAAAACACAGGAGACATCACTGCAGAGGAAAAACATCAGCTCTGTGTTGTGAAGTGGAAAAAGCTTCGGCATGGAAACCTGAATATGTGCCATGGAGGTGGATTAGTGTACCAGGGTACCATAGGGTCAGACCTTATCACAGCAGCTCTTATCATAAGGACTGTTTGATATGGCCTCAATCATTGTTGAGAAACGCTTCGGTTGCTTAGTCTTTTTCTTTTTTCTTCACACAACATTAAGGCTCACCAAGCAGTTAAACTGGAGGCCAAACTGTTTCTGTAGATAATGTTTGGATGATCTCACTTCATGTCCACACGTCAATAACACAGAAAGAAAAGAGAAAAAAAACCCTTTGCTTTTATGCAACAGACAGAAATGTGTCTATGTTCACATTCCTCACTACCCATTTGTCCATCAAACACAATGTTAGCGCTAGAACTAAGAATATTTGTAGTGATGTTGAACTATAGGAGGAATGAACAAAGACTGAGTATATCAGCTGTCAGGGTACAGTGCCCTTCATATTGGATGATGATGATGATTGCTGCTGTTGTTTTACTGTTGAAGCTCTGTGTTAGTTCTAAAGAAGCCAGACAATTTTAAAAAGTTTATTTGAAAACCACATGAAAAAAATGGAATCAATATGTAAAGAGAATATTGATTGTTACATATTGCAGTTTTTGCATGCCTTTATTGTTTGGAGTTACCTGCTACCTGAAGATAATTACAATATTTACTTAAACTTGAGTACTTTTCCTCAACTACTGTAATTTCCATGAGATACTTCTTGTGTGTAATATAACATGTAACCGTGCGTTGCCTTTCACAGTTTAACACTGAGAACATTTTCCCGGTTGAAGTCAAATTCTCAGTGCAGGATTTGTTATTGTATCACATAGTAAAAGAGCTGCCATGCTGTAGAAATGCACTGGGGTCACGTAGAGATGCGGGTTGCACAACAACAACAACAACTGGTAAAGGGGAGCTCTTGTTCATGGCCCAGGTTTGTGGAGCAGTGACAATAAAGTGACACTGTAGAAAAGGTGGGTCAAGGTGACAGATGGATAGATAGTCACTCAGACAACATGTCCCGATGTAGTCCAGCACAGCTTAGGAACACCTTCCATGCTCCATGTTCCTTATCATGTTTGCCGGTGTAACTTTGAAAGTTATGTAACAAAGGAAAGATTACAAAAGGATGAAGAGACACAGAGAAATGTTCTCTCTCTCTCTCTCTCTCTCTCTCTCTCTATATATATATTTATATATATATATATATATAAATCGCCCAGAAAACCTCACGCGGAGCTTTAAAACCAACAAACGAACAAGCCAGGTTTGTTTTCATTCAGACGCTTATTTTTTTCTCGATATCCATAAACACTTCATAATCTACCAAGTGTACTTTGGCCTTTTGGTCATAAACGTTCTCGAAACATCCAGCTTGGCCCTCTCTGACCCGAAGAGCAACTCCTTCAAAAGCTTCACTAAGTCAGATCTAGCCTGACGATCTAAGAAACTGCTGCCGACATCATTTTTTATTCCTTTGGGTAACTATATCGACCGTTTGGGTAAAGCTGCGCTGCTGTATCCATATACTGTATCTCCGCTTTGCTTAACCCCACAGATGAACAGTATGCTGACACAATTTGTCTCTGGCGCGCTGTTTTTAAAAAAACAATTAAAAAAAGTCTCCCCTCAACCAGAGTTTGAGTCTGTCAGCTACTGCATAGGGACACGAGGAGCAGGATTTCTGGGAATGAAATCAGAGCTTGCTGCTAAATAGGGGTTCCCTCTTCCTTCTGGTAAATGCAACCGGGAGCGTAGGCAGCCAGCTCTTTTCCCCTGGTGGCTTTTAATATAAAGCCAGGCACATGTGCTGAGAAAATAACAGAACATGTTTATTTTATATGCTTTTATGGTTTGGGATTTGTTGACTCAGCAGTGGATGTGCATTCTTGGCAGCTGTCGAGTTGCTTCTACGTCCTTCCAGTATAGTTGCTTGTGTTTGATCAGTGGAGAATGATACCAGCCATTCACCATCAGAGAAACTGGAAAGTGAAGTTAAGCAATGTTTTTTTTTTCTTTTTCTTTTCTTTTGTAAGGAAAGCTGCATGTGATGAGGACATTTGTAACATTTCGGGACCCAGTCTGTGTGCTGAGGTTGGGGCAGGGTCACGGCGATTTAAGTTTCAGTGAAGCTATTTGCACGTCCAAGACACTCGTACATTCCTGCATTTCCACGTGGGCTCCTGCCCGTTCCTACAGTTAACTAGGAATCCATACAAAGCCATCCATATGCTTTTCTCAGACTTTATTACATCACGTAAAGAAGGAAGTTGATTTCCTGGAAATATTTCAAGTTAAAGGAGTTTCCTGTCCGGCTCTGTTGCTAGCCTCCATGCACCTAATGTTTCCAAACATTGGATGCTGTTTGATTTAGATTTCCCTTTTTTTTCCTTTTATATAAGCGCCTGAACCTTCCAACCACTTTATCAGGCTTACCTCGCTTTATCAGAGAGTAACATGAGACAAGGCTTACATAACACATAGTCCAAGAATATTTCTGACCTCTGATCTTCAGAGCACTTAAACTATGCAATAACCGCTCCACCAAGTTACATCCTGGACTGTGACCAGACAGGACCCATGTGTCAAAGCTGGCTTAAGAGGGTTGTGCCCTTTGCAACTTCAAAAGCAAGACATATTCTTGGCAAATGTGATTGTAGATGATTGTGAATCATTGGGAGCCCTCTTGTTTTTAAAAAGAAGGTTTTTATTTACTTTATCAACATGTGTAAAATACAGTCAGAATGTCTTTAAATAGTTAAAATGCTGTAAAAATGTAAATAAACTTGAAAGCAAAGATTTTTAAAACTCACAAACCCAAATATTTATTCACAATAGAAAAAGAAAACATATCAAAAAAATGTACAATTTCAAGAAAAAAAATGACATTTTGATTGATGGCAACAATGTGTCTCAGAAAAGTTGGTATAGGGCCATGTTTGCTACTGCGTAGCATCCTGTAAACATCTGGAAACTGAGGAATGTTGTCCCATCCTTGTCTGTTATGTGATTTTAGCTGCTCAACAGTCCTGGGTCTGCTTCATTTCACTCCAAATGTTTTTGCTTGGTCAAAGGTCTGGACTCCAGGCAGGTCAATTCAGCACCAGGACTCTTTTACCATGAAGCCATGCTGTTGTAACAGGTACAGTATGCAGCTTAGCATTGTTTTTCTGAAATATAAAAGGCCTTCACTAAGAAAGATGTCATCTGGATCGAAGCATATGTCGATCTAAATCCTGATTGGTCCCGACCACAGAACAGTTTTTCTACTTCCAGCCCATTTTCGATGAGTTTCAACTCTGAGAAAACAGCAGACTTTCTGGATCATGTTCACATGTTTTGTCCTCATTTGCTTGGTAGAGTTTTAACCTGCGTTTGTGGATGACACAGCGAACTGTGTTCAAAGACAGCAATTTCTGCAAGTGTTCCTGTTTTCAGTGCAGTACTGCCTGAAGACCCAACGATCAAGGGCATTCAGTATTGATTTAAAGCTTGTCCCTCACGTACAGAGATATTATATACTGGAGATGCTGAGATACTCAGTGTTTTCACAATTTTTACATTGAGGAATATTATTCCAAAACTGTTCCACAATTTGCAGACACAGTTTTTTTGCAGATTGGTGAATCCACCTTTCAAAGATGCTCTTCTTAAAAAAATAGTAAATCATAACTCAATGAACCTAATTAGTTGAAAAATATTCCTCCAGCTGTTTCTTTTTAGAACCACTTGCTTTTTTAACCCCGGTAACACCTTTTCATCAAATTTAAAATGAGATAATATTTTTCCTGAAATAGTAAAATTACTTAGTTTAAACTTTTTATATGTTTTCTGTCTTTTATAGGGAATTAAATATTGGTTTTTTTTTAGGTTTCATGCCAAAATATTTACCCTAATTCACGAGTCCTCACTGTAAACACAGACGGAGCCCAAATGTAAATCTTATCTCCAAAAAGGAAAAAAACAGCCTGATCTTTGCTTCATTTGAACATTTCCTGCTGTAATTATCATTCACAAGTGAAATACTTTGAGGGTTTAAGTAGCGTGTGCAACAAAGGTGTTTCATTACTTGTTTAGAGTAATTTGCATTTTTGTTTTAGCAAATAGTGGAAGTTTCTCTGGTCACTTTGCACTATAGGAAAACATTCGCACATTCTGACACATGAAAAATCTAAAATATTTATTGATTACTTATCGAGCAGCTATTCGGTGTATGGTGGATAAAGACTTTCAGATAAGGAGACAACATTAGCCACAAAAATAACTGATTATCACATGGTTGAGAAAAGTGTGGCTTTTTGTTAGCATTACTGCTGGTAGAGGCCATGAGTGCTCCACAGAGCTGCCACGTTAAGCTTGTAAACTGAAGCTTGATAAGTAAAAGTAACAAAAATTGGACTGTACTCTCCCTGCAATGATTGGAGCCCTGCTACTCCATGGTCATTCGTCACAAGTAGTGTTAGGAGTGGGATCCACGCAGCAGAGAAAGAATATGATGACGAGATGGTGAAAGAAGCAGAGTCAAGAGGAAGAACCTGATGATGGAGTAGAGATACCAGCTAACCAGGGTGCCATGGCAGCAGGTAGTCCTCAAGACACGCTGGTGGAGCCTTGCTGCTCGATGGCCTATAAAATTTACGTCTGAGAACTGGTTTCACTCCTGTGTTGATCTCACAGGATCGGTGTGTTGTTCACCGTACAGTGTTTGTAGTCCTGACTTATTAAGTACACCAGTGGGAAGACAAGCCTGGTTACAACGAGGCAGTGTAGGTCTGCCACAACAGAAGGTGTAGAGTAAAAGGATGTGTTTACTTTTTCAAAGTTTCGCTTTTTCCCTATCTGACAGGTGCGTGTGTGCACAGAGCAGAGAGTGCATGTGCGGCACAAAGCTCCTTGAATGTGTTTTGGCGTGTCTTTATTTTTCCAGGTGCACTAGAGTTCACTTTAGTACTACTGTAATCAATCAAGCAGGCAACAGAGGGAGCCTGACGTCAGCCGCACGGCCGCTTGCGTAACCTCGCTCCGCAGTGCCATAGATTTTTTCATATGGAGCAATCTGGAAAAGTAAACTTGCTCTTATCACACATTCCCTCTATCTCAGGTAGGTCCCGGTGTCCGGCTTGACTGGTCAGCTCAACCAGGTTGTATAGGCAGGTTATCTGCCACTGTGGCAGGTTGATCTTAGAGGAAAACCTAAACGGAAACTGGGTGAATTCATTTGCAACAATCCAAGCAGATTTTGATTCAAAATCACACTTGCAGTGTCATGTCACACACGCAACAGCTGCATCGCTGTTTTTAGCCACACTGTCCGAAGTTACATGTGACGCCCTCTCTAATAATAGCAGACACTTGGTGATCTTGTATAACACGTCTGAATGTGCTCAGTGTTAAATGAGAAAAAGAAATCTCCTATGGGGGAAATAATTCACTTGGACTTTGGGGGCCCTGACAGACACAATTCATCCACTGTGACAGGCACGCTGTTATCTGTGCTCACACACAACTGATCACTGTGGCAACATCAGTTTCCAGCCGCTTCTTACGACATACTGTGACGTCCAAACGTGTCCCATTCACTTGAGACGAGCTCACTCCGCTGCACTGTTCATCTTCTACTCGCTGAGGCGTCTGACAACAACAGCGGCCGCTATCTGATGCCTCTTAGGATGGAAGTAATTAAGGATAAAAAAATCACAAATATCTTGAATAGAGTTTCATTTAAATTCTAATAATGTGCACTCATGGCTGCCAGATTTCCTAGTAATGTTTGATTGTGGTTTAAAGTGGGAAATACAGCTGTCTTATGTGTCATTTGTTTAAGGTGTGTTTAAATACAGGCTATCTCACCACGCCTACAAGACTCACAGTCTCAGTTGCCGTAGTTCCACCAGGATGTCAAACTTGTGTGTAAATGGAGGCTACAATAACAAAGACATGAATTAACAAAAGGTGAGGTAGGAAATAAAAGCTGCTGTACAGATACAGGCGGTTTGTGTAAGATGTCCTTTTGTTCCACTGCATTAAAGTCTTTTCTTCTCATCCAGAAAAGGCTCCCCCCGCTGACACAGGGCTGTGAGGGAACCTGAGAATGTCAGGTGAACTGACATTTATCTGCCTTCATTGTTCACTCGTCGCCAAGTGTTTCACATTCAGGGGGGATGCTGGCTCCGCTCCCAGGATGCACAGCTGCCACACGGTGGGCTATTTATAGACGCATGACGCAGTTTTCTCACCTCAGTACCCGGCAAACACCCTCAGCTGGGGACGCTTCTGCCCAGATGTCGACATCACGATGTCTTAAATGAATGAGCCCGACTCCCGCTTTGACCTCTGGGAGCTTTTGTGAGGCAGGGTTATGCATCTACTTCCAGCTGTGCATCTGCTGGCAACACCCGAGTAGTGGTCGAACCCAAACACAGGTACACATACGTCTTGGGAAGACGTTTTAATGTGCGTGCCTGCCTGCGCGTGTTCCCAGCCATCCTGTTTTTACTGCTTCATCACTAAAAACACATTCAGGTCGATCCTGAAATGAACTTTACTCTCTTGTAAACATTTTACAGGTGCACAAACAACCCGAGTTGACAGACAATGTGACGTGTGGGATTTTATAAATGATGATATATCTTAAAAAGAGGAAATTGCAAAACTTATTGCCTGTATTGTTCACTGACAAATTATATACCCAGAAAATCTGAGGGCCTTCACTGAGAGAGTAACGTCTGCTATTGTGCGTAATGTCTACATTTGCGTGAGGACTCTCATTAAGGGTTATTTAGTGCATTTAAACACATAATAGGCTGCATGCAAAACAGGATATACAGTTAAAGGCAACAATAATGTGGCAGTTGTCCACACCAGTAAAAAGCGGAAGAGTTTGTGGATGGTCTTGACTAGCGCAGAGAGTATTAGGCATGAAAGACTGCAAATGTTCTGCTGAGATCAGTGGAATGACTCTGTATCTGCACCAAATCACACAAAACCCCAATCAGCTCAGCATGGAAGGAGACTATAGTAGAAAGCAATGGAACTGAAAAGTCTAATCTAAAAAGATCATTATCTGAGTCTTTTCATAAACACCAGCAAAGCCATGAGCAAATTAAATCGGTGAATGAATAAATGACTCTCATATCAAGTTTCCACTTTAAACTTTCTCTAACAGCGATAACAGCAATAAATAAATGAGTGCCGAGCAAGCAAGAACTTTGAGTGTTCACAGCCTGCTATTAGAGTTCAAATACTAACAAGCAGCCTCTGGATTTAAACAAAAAAAATAGATTGACATGTTTTATCAACAAATTCTTGGATGGAAAAAAGTATTTTTGTTGGCTATAACAGAGGCCTGGGTGAGGAAGACTCACAACTATTTGAGAAGACTGTAATATGTCAGAAACAAAATCTATAAAATGGGTTACAGTCTTTTGCCTTGTCTTCCTCGCCTCAATAACAAGCCGGTTGCACACATAGCTGGCCTTCCCTGAGCCTGGCTCTGCTGGAGGTTCCTTCCTTTTAAAAGGGAGTTTTTCCTTGCCACTGTCACCAAGTGCGTGCTCATATGGGGGTTGGCTGATTGGTGGGGTTTTCTCTGTATTACTGTAGGGCCTCGACCTTATAGTATAATGCCTGGAGTTGTTAGGATTTGACCCTATATAAATAAACTTGAATTGAATTGAACTGAATTGAACTCTTAGGAATTAGGAGGGTAAGCAGCAACCAGGTGGTGCAGATTAAATGAACTCTGTTAACGGATCATCAGCAAGTGTGAGCACCTCTATAAACGCAGACGTGTTCACAGTTTTCTGGTCTGGAACATTCATGTTTGCATTAACACAGTCTTCCCAGTTGTGGACGACTCAGAATAGGTCAGAGAAACCTCAAAAAATCCATAAGCTCATCTCAGACTCTACGGGCCTCAGCTAGCAAGTTAAATGTCAACGTTCATGACAGCACAATGACAAAAAAACTAAAAAAATTATGGTTGTTTGGAAGGGTTGCTAGGGTGTTGGCAGGGGTGGTGGAGGGGCGATAATTTGGGCTTGTTTTGTGTCCACAGGATCTGGGCACCTTGCAGTCACTAAGTTGACCAGCTCCTCTATAAACCAAAGTACTCTGGAGTCAAATGTGAGGCTGATGCTGTGTCACACAGCATGACAATGATCTGACAATGAGCTTAACCACAGCATTATGACCCGTTCAGATTTCAGATCTTAACCTGAATGAAATGATGTGGCAGACCTTAAGAGAAAGCAAATGTCTGCTAACCTCAATGAACTGAAGCAATGTTGTGAAGAACAGTTTGCAAAGATGATGCAAGAAACTGATAAAGTCACACAGGAAATGACTATTTTTAAGTTGTTGCTGATAAATGCGCCTCTACAAGCTGCTGAATAATGGATGTAGTTTGTCACGTATTTCCCAAATTGGGAACTGAAAGTAAGAATTTGCAACATAAAAAAATAATTTTGCGCTCCTTCTATTGTTTGTAAATTACTACTTTTTTTGTTTAGACAAAGCACAAAAACAGAGCTCGAGTAAGAGCTACTAGAAGATATACAACTGCTGACAGCTAGACTCGAGGTTGTTTTAAAGAGCCACAAGCCAAGAAGGAATGAGTATGAGAGGGCTTTTATCACTGCAAAGATACAAAGCTGAGTCCGCAGAGCTTCCAGGAAAATCTCAGACTTCGTTCTGCTTTTTTTTATGATTGCTCTTAAGGCTTGCATGATCATTAATTGCATGATTAATTGGACAATATAGACGCAAGCATACAGCAAAAACATCCTGTATGCTTTGCAAATATTTCCCCATGAAGAAATTTGAAAAGGTTGCAAGGTGAAATGCGTGTGCCGTGTTTGCACAACTGTAATCTAATCTATGACATATCACTAATAGCTAATATTTCTAGCAGCACCGGAGCTGAAGCGATGCAGATCCCAGGAATGTTGGTTTGAAGGAAAACCCTGATGGTATGCGGGGTTGCACCGCAGATGGAGCAGAACTCACCGAGCTGTCAAGTACGTCACATGAAGGGTGTTCCCTGCGGGCAGGGCAGGGCATCCATAATCAATGACCAAACACAGCAGCCAATCACAGGGCTCATGCTAATGAGGAGCCTTTAAACCCTCTGGACCTTCGCAGACTGACCGGATTTCAGCAGCACGCACAGAGAAAGGAGGAAACTGCGGCTCCCACTGAAACATCCACATCTGAGAAGAAACTTTTTTCCCCCTTCTTTCTTCCTCTCCGGTCTTTTGCCTCCAGTAATAATATCCGGATCTGCTCACACAGGAATTATCGCACTTTGAAGACACCGAGTTGAGCTGGGAGGAAGCGCTGATTCACACTCTGCTGATTTCTTTCTCGGGGTGGGGGGGACTTAAAAGTTCACAACGCCATGTCTGGTGAGTCGGATCACAGTCGGCGGTTCTGCGTGCTGTCTTGGGATCAGGTGCAGCGCTTGGACTCGATCCTGGGCGAGGCTATCCCCATCCACGGCCGAGGAAACTTCCCCACGCTCTCCGTACAGCCCCGCCAGATTGTCCAGGTACCAAGAGAGAATTAAGAAAAAATAAAATGATAAAATGTTTCACTTTTATATTGACAGCTCAATTTGAGCCAAATTCATGATATTTAAATTATTAATATCAATCAGGACCTCTCAGTCAAGCAACGTCTTTTTTTTTTTTTTAAATTAAAAAATCGTATTTTCTACTTTCTAGTTTCATGTGAAATACTAATGGCACAATAAACTACCACAAAACAAACAGTGCTGTACTCTGTTGAACACTGGAAACCCCTCACCGTCCTCTGGTGGCCTACTGATCCATTCAGGATGTAACCCTCTCGGTTCCTTGGCTCCCTCCTTGCTTGATTGCATTTCCATAACATAATTTTGTTTGCTTTGTTTCCTCATTCTGGGGCTAACTTTGCGTTGCCATTTGGAGCAGTGCTGTTTATTCCTTAGCAGATTACTGTGTCAAACGTTCTAAAAGTTTCCTGCATGTCTGCTTACTTCATCCTTTTGCTTTGTAGCATTTAATGTTGATTTACTGTCACATAAAAAGTCAAAATGCAGCGTTGGTTTCCGTCATATTCAAACAGCAGACAGAGGGAAACCTGTTATATGCTGGCTTTAGCGTGGCCCTGAACGGCTTCCACATTTCCAGCCTCTAATGCATTGTGGCTGGATCACGTTTCACTTCCCCTGTGGTGTATCTGAGTTTGTTGGCAATGCATTAAAGTGCTGAGAAAATCCCATGCTAGAGTTTCAAAATGTGCATACAGCTGTTAAAGAATCCCCCCCCTTCTGTAATTTACTCACTGACATATTCAAGATGAGCTCAGCAAACATGCGAGCCCAGGAGCTTGATGCTTGTGGTTGTGGAAAAGATGAATGCTCCATTTAACATGCAGAAAGGCCTAAATGCAGGTTTGAGACCCAGATGAGGGGACTCTCAGGCTTGCTCTGGACTCATGGAAACCCCGTAGAATGCATCTATGATTCATGTAGGGAAAGCTAATGAACCTCCTGGCAAGATGTATGAAGTAAGGCTATTTATCCTTGTCTTTTGAATTGATCTAGGTGAGTACCTTTTATGCTATGCATCACACAAGGCATGAGTGAGTGTGGGGCTTTGTCTAGCTGCGGGGTTGGAGGTATAAACATGCTGTGTCCGATACAGCATCATGAAGCCCTGCAGGAGTAAGAGTCCCGCATCAATTAGGATAACAACATATGCTCTGCTCAGGGTTTATGAATGAACAACACACATTTTCACATGCCCTTTCTTCATTATTATTTTAAGAAGAGAGACAGACTAGTTCAGATGGAGCTGGAGTCTTCTTTCTGGAAGGATTTGATCCTAAGCCAGCAGAATAATACCTGGGCTTCCAGGGGAAGCGAGGGGATCTTAACTACTCACCTGCATCAAAGCATGTAGGAGCAAAGGAAGGAGTTCAGTGTGGGGCTGAGTGAATTTTACTGTGTGATTGGCAGATCAGGTTGGTCACAGAAGAAACTAGAAGCAATGATAATGTTTCTAGTTTCTTCTAAATGGAATTTGAACCCAATTGGAGCTTCTTTATGGCCAAACAACTGCAACGCTTCTAGGTTTCAGTTATAATTTTGTTCCTCCGCCGTGTGATGGGATGACTTGTCTTCAAGTGTTTGTCAGTCTGTAGCCTGACCCAGTATGTATAAATAGCACTGTCATGTTATCTGATCACCATGGGAGGGATTGTCAACAGACACTAATCTGACAGGTTAGTGCCGGTAGGAAGATTTAGGATTGCATGCGAGGCGTAACAACTAATTTGTGTAGCAGGTTTGACTGTTTTAGTTCCCAAAATGCTGTGACGTCAAAGTGCAGCTAACACATTTAGTCAGCTAGGCGCATATTTACACTCTTATCCTAATCATCTCTAGCGTCTGCTGTGCATATGCCTAATTAAAGTGACAAACTTCCCAAATAGACTGACGGATAGAACAAGGAAGCTGCAGCTCTTACCACTCGACTCTTTAAATATTTCCAAATGTTTGAGAACAGAATGTTTTATGGCACATGTGGGGTATCATTTCCCTTTGGGCATGTAAGCGCAATCAATCTTTGATGACTTATTTGAGGACTCCGACCCTTCCCTTCGCACCTAATAGCGATGATGTAGATGATCCTTTTCAGGCTACACAAAGAGAAGACTCCTGTGTTTAAATATCGTGCTGATCACTGGAGCAAAGGAAAGGCTATTGACCCTTAATGCCAGCTATTGATTTGACTTGAGTCTTTTTAAATGCCTTTTTTTTTTTTTTTTTTTTTTTTTTTTTTTTGAGCCTATGAAGCAATTACCTTCGCCTCCTGTTCAAGGAACCTGTATGTTATTAATAAGATTGTATTTGTCTCGTCCCTGTCCAGGTTGTGCGAGCGAGGCTGGAGGAAAGAGGTGTGCATGTTAAGGATGTGAGGTTGAACGGCTCGGCTGCCAGCCACGTGCTCCATCAGGACACAGGACTGGGCTACAAGGACCTCGACCTGATCTTTGGCGTGTCGCTGAAAGATGACCAGGCCTTCCGTCTGGTGAAAGACGTCGTGCTGGACTGCCTGTTGGACTTCTTGCCAGCCGGGGTCTCTAAGGAGCGCATCACAGCACTGACCCTTAAAGAGGCCTATGTGCAGAAACTTGTGAAAGTCTGCAATGACACGGACCGTTGGAGCCTCATCTCGCTGTCCAACAACACAGGCAAGAACGTGGAGCTTAAGTTTGTGGACTCTTTACGGCGGCAGTTTGAATTCAGTGTAGACTCCTTCCAGATTTGCCTTGATTCTCTGCTCTTGTTTGACCGCTGCTCTGAGACGCCCATGTCTGAGAGCTTTCACCCCACCGTAATTGGTGAAAGCGTGTACGGGGACTTCAAAGAAGCTATGGAACATCTGTGTCAGAGGACCATAGCTACTCGCACCCCTGAAGAAATCAGAGGGGGTGGCTTGTTGAAGTACTGCCACTTGCTCGTGCGAGGCTTCAGACCCTCGTCAGAGGCGGACATGAAACAGATGCAGCGCTACATGTGCTCGCGCTTCTTCATTGACTTCCCCGACATAGGTGAGCAGCAGAGAAAGCTCGAGGCTTACCTGCAGAACCACTTCGCCGGGATGGAGCACAAGCGGTACGAGTGCCTCACGACTCTGCACCAAGTAGTGAACGAGAGCACAGTGTGTCTGATGGGCCACGAGCGGCGCCAGACGCTCAGCCTCATCTCCATGCTGGCGCTGAAGGTGCTGGCTGAGCAGAATGCTATCCCCACGGTAACCAATGTGACCTGTTACTACCAGCCAGCGCCGTACGTGCAGGACATAAACTTCAGCAACTATTATATTGCACACGTGCAGCCGCCACAGGTCGCTGCGTGCAGTGCTTCATATCAGACATGGCTGCCCTGCAGTTGAGCTGGTGTCAGGGCGCGGAGGTCACTGTGTCTCCACTGCATCGCTCTGTCCAGGATGTGGACTGAAAACAAACAATAAAGAAACCCATTTGCCAAATGTGACTTTATAAAAACAATCCTGTACTGCTGTACATCTGATTGAGCCAACAAGTGTTTTTTTTTTTTTTTTTTTTTTTTCCTTCATTTTTTTTTTCCACTTGTTTTCTCTTGCAAGAGAAGAGTCTGTAAGATTGCTGGTCATTTCTGAGATGTAGCGATAATATCTTTAAGTATTAAAAAAAAACAACTTTGTCAGGTGTGCATTTTTGAGGAAGCAGACAATGAAGCTGGTGGCGTTTTCAAACCCTGGCTTTTATTTTGTTTTATTTTTTTAAATTGCATACGGACCAAAGATATGTGGTTTTTCTTTTTTGTTCTTTGTTCTGAAGGGGAATGTAATCACACTCCCAAGTGCCTTAAAAAAAAACAAACAAAAATCCCACAATGTTCTGAAAACATCTGTAAAGTGAGAATTGTGCATCCAGTGTTTTCTAGATTACTCGGTTTCTCTGCATTCATTTTTGAGGGTGTGGGTTTTTTTTTTTTTTTTTTTTTTTTTTTCTCTCCCCCCCCTCCTTTGGTATTGTGGTTATTTTCTGCTGGTCTGTAATGATTGTTGATATTTTAATCTTTGGTTTTTAGGACTGGTCATTGTCTGAGCTGCTTCAAAATTCACACAGTTGAGTTTTTATATTGTTACGTGTCCACAATAAACAATGTGCTTTGGCCAAGACGTGACACACAGTGACTCAAAAGTCTGTCCTCTTTTCCTCTCGGTGTTTGGTCCCACGCTTAATAAACTGATGAGTTGGTTCGTTTGCAGTAACCAGGACCATTGAAATGCATACACTGTTGGCTGGAGTCACTTGCATGTGTTAAACTGGGGCTGAGGATCCATTACAATCTGAGGACATGAACCATAAGGAGGCTTTTCTAAAGCACAATGGCTGCTCTCTGTGATACTAAAGCTTTATAACAAAGGCTGGCTTGTTCTCCCAACCCATGTTACTACTGGAAACGCAGCCCAGTTTGCTTGACTGATACTATATCCATGTCATTTTGTCTGAGTCAAAATCAAAAATCCTTAAACACATAGGTCTTTCTCTTTTTAAACACTGAGTGACTGAGCCCGTATGGATTCATAGCAGACCACAGATCTTCTTATTTGGGCCAATAATTACATCTACTCAGAAAACTGAGAACAACATCATTTTTGCCATACCGGGTATGTGACTCTCACACATGTGTTCTTGTTTTTTAAACAGAGCTACTCACGCTGATGCTGAAAGGCAGAATTAGACATGTGGTATTATTAAAGCGATGCACAGCCCTGTCTTTGCATAAATCTGTTAAATGCAGGGTATTGGTCTTGGTCACAGAGTCAGGTCGCTGTGGAGTAACAGTGCTGGAGCCAAGATAAAGTACAGTTAGCCTGATCATTTTTGCAATATGAAATTATTTTACTTGTCTTATTCTTTCACACATGGCCAGAATAGCCTGTTTAGAGACTGTGGACTCCCAGTGCCTTCAAATCCTTAGAAAGTCTTGACGTTCTGTTCCACTCTGCATTTAATCATTAGTTATTTATCTCTAAATCTTTTTTTTTTTTTTTTTTTTGGTACAGTCTTCCTTCCATCATCCCAAACTGGTTGCGGTAGAGGTCATCATCACACACTGGTTTGTGGTCTCGCAACTATGGTGGTCCTGAGAGGTCAAACACTCCATCTTAATAAAAAACTGACCAATAGAAAAATGGAACAGAAGTGTTTCTGGGGGCACAATAAGGTGATGGAGCAGCTGCAGAGGTAGAAACCAAAACATGCAAAAGATAACACTGAAAAAGAAGTGTAAGATTCATCGCTGTTGTAACCGAGAAAAAGACACAGGTAGTGTGCGTTTTAATCACATGATTCATTTAATCATCTACATACATCTTTGCTTTTAGCCACTTACTGTTAACTCTTCCACCTCCAACATCCTTTTTTTTTTGGTCTACTTTTGTTTCGTTTTGTTTTGTTTTGAGCTCTCAGGGCCACCATACCCATCTCCCTTTCTTGAAAGCAAGAAATGACAAATGAGAAGTTAGAAACCGACTTTCGGTCACAATGCAGAAAAATCTGTTTAATGGTACATTTGACTCTAAAATATTATTTTCCACAAGATTTATTCATTTATTTATTTATTTATTTTTAGCTCTGAGTGACTTGAGCGTAAAATCACTTACAAAATGTTTCCTGGTGTAATAAAGTTTGACATTTAGGGGTTAAAAAAGTCTCCTTATTTAAAATTATGATGCTACTTAAAGGACAAAATATAACATTAAAGGTTCTCACAGATCTGATCTGTTTATAGTTAAACACCGCCAACCAGATTTCTTCCTGTTAAACGGGAGTTTTTCCTTCTCACTGTTGACAAGTGCTCGCTCAGAGGTGGTCGTCTGATTGTTGGGGTTTCTCTCTATTATTGTAGGGTCTTTACCTTACAATGTCACACACCTTGACTGTTGTTGTGACTATATAAATAAAATGGAATTTAATTGAATTCAGTCATTTTACAATAAGGGCAGGGGTAATGCAGTCATGTTTCCTTGATTTTCATTGGTAGACGAAGCATTTAAGAGTTGAGTAAGAGATGAAGGTTACAGGGGAAACATGATGTTATGGTTCGCACTATGCCTCAATGCAAAAAGACCCTGGGTTTGAATGCACCAGTCTGCTGAAAGCTTTGTGTGTGGAATTTGCATATAGGTACTCCAGCTTCATCCCACACTCTGAAGACATGCATGTCAGGTTGCTTGTGGTCCTTGTTAGCCCTGCAACAGACTGACTCCAGTGCAGCCGCCACCCTGAATAGAATAAGTGTTTACTATCGCAGGTTGCGAGAGGGTTGCGTCCTCTTAAAGGTGCACATAAATAAAGTGTTTTTAAAAACCTACACTCTTCATTCATTGTCTTTTCTGCATTCAACCGTGAACATGATCATCTTTTCTTACGCTCTATAAAATGAGAGCTTCAGGAACATTGAAATTTAAGAGCCACGGAGTTACATTTGGTGTAAATAGCAACAAGCTGACTGGAAATGATTTCTTGCTGGTTTGAACTCCTCTCCAATGACAATCCCCATTAATCTGTCATGATCACTGGCCCTGCTTGCTCTAGAACACTGTGTGCTCTCTTTTCTTTTTTTTTTCTTTTTTTTTTTTACCCACGAGTGATTCACCACACGTCCCAAAGTGTGCGTTCATTTCCCATTCCTATAATGTTTGCACACTAGTCAAGCGGCAACACAATGGTTTCAGTGGTTCTAAGGTCAACATTAATCCTTGTGTGAAGATATTGTCAATGGCTTCTAGCTAAAATTCTGACCTGTTATGGTATTATCATATGAAACATTAGATTATATGAAAGAAAGGAAAAGTGAGCTATGTTGCTGATAGATTTAGAATAATAGTGGCAGTGGTTGAAATGAAACATTTTATCATAGAGATAACAAAGCAATTTCTGTGAGAGATTTAATTCAGGCTTTAATTAGGAGTTTGTGTGCGGGCTGAGGTTCTGCACACGCCTGTGCGAAACCAGGGTGAGGACAGGACAGAGACGCAGTAATGACAGAGATTTCGCAAATTTCTTGCCACAACACAAATCAAACTCACCCTGTCCTGGTATGTGTGCTATTATCTCGCCCAAGAAAGGGTTTATTCGCCCAAGGGAGCGATTATGAAGTCCCACTAACCCATTATCCGCAGGAAGTTTCTCACTCTGTACCTCTTTCTGTTGTTGTTGTGTACTTTTGCCTTCATGTTAGCTCTGTGATGTAAAACAAAAATTTAAAAGCGGGTCACACTGATCTGACTCAGGGATGTGGATATGTTTTAAATTAGGCTGTACTTGGGGAGCACATGACTCTGTGGATGTGACATCATCCTCAGGGTGCAAAAGGGAAACACATGTCTCAGTTGAACTGGATGATTGGAGCACACTGACAGTGCAGCTTCAGCTGGTGGAGATATGTGTTGCGGTCTGTGTGTTGCTGGTTGCTGGGGTACAGTGCTGAGAAATCCATGAGCTCAACAAAAGTTCTGCACGAGGTGAATTTGTCCGAGCGGCTCCGATCTCTGCATCCCGTTTAATGCACTTTAAAGTGTCACCCGGTTAGGACTTTAAGCATGTTGCTACCAAAATGACAAGTTTCAGAGGGGTGGTTTACTCTCTGCTTAGAAAGTGTTTTATGAGCATATTTCAGAAAAGTCGGGATGCTGTGTAAAGTGTAAATAAAAACAGAATGCACTTTCAAATCTCATGAAGACCCCGTATTATGTTCACAGCAGAACATAGAAAGCACATCAAAGGTTTAAGCTGAGAAAATGTATCACATTAAGAAAAATACTAGCTCATTTTCTATTTGATGGCAGCCACATGTAACAAAAAGTTACGACATTATCATGGTACATCTGTGCACCCTGTCAGTAAACATCTGGGAACTGAGGAGAACAGCTGCTGGACGTCTGGAGAGAAATGCCGTTCCATTCTGGTCCTATAAAGGATTCTTAGTTGCTGGGTCTGCTTTCTCACGTTTTTCATCTCCATTGTTTTTATTGGGTAAAAGTTGTCAACTGCAGGCCAGTTCAGCACCCTGACTCCTCTAACATGAAGCCATGCTGTTGCAATAAATGCAGTACGTGATTAAGCATTATCTTGCTGAAATATGCAAGGCCATACCTGAAAAAGACATAGCCTGGATAGGAAACCTGTATTTGCCTTTCAGCATTGATGGTGCCTCTTCAGATGTGCAAGCTGTCAGTTCCATCGGCACTGACGCACCCCAATACCTTCAGAGATTGAGTCGTTTGAAGTGCTCATAAAAAGCTGGATGGTCCTTCTGCTCTGTAGTCCAGATGACACGGCATCTGTGCTTTCCAAAAATAACGACAAATTTTGATTCATCCGACCACAGAACAGTTTCCTGCTTTGCCTCAGTCCATTTTAAAGCTAATGAGCTACGTAGCAGAAACGGCAGCATTGCTGGATCATGTTCACATACAGCTTCTTTGCAATGGCAGAGCTTTAATCTGCATTTGTGGATGGCACGGTGTTCACAGGAAGTTATCTTCCATGCAGTGATTTACATCACAGAATCATTGCTGTTTATAACGCAGTGCTGCCAGGCGGCCTCAAGGCTGATTTTTGACATTATCCCTATGGCGCAGCGATTTCTCCAGATTCTCTGAATTCTTTTGATGATATTTGAATGCAGATGATTATATATTCATTCTTGACAATTTTTTGTTGTTGAACGTTATTTTGAAATTGTTCCACATTTTAAAGATGCAGCCTTTTTTTTTTTTTACAGATCTGCCCATCTTTACTTCTGAGAAACTCTCTCTAAGATGCTCTCGAGCCAATCGTGTTACTGACCTGCTGCCAATTAACCTAATCAGCTGCATAATGTTCCTCCAGCTGTTTCTTTTATTTGTTGCCCTCATCCTTTGGGGTCTTTTTTTTTTTGACATGTTGCTGGCATCAAAATCAAAATGAGCTAATATTTATCATGAAATAGTTTAAACATTTCAAATGTTTTTATGGTCTAATGTGACTAAAATATGGGGTTATTAGCAAATCTCTTCTTTTTATTTTCATTTTACACAGCGTTCCAACTTTTTTGTGTGTGGATTTAGTTTCTTTTTTAGATTTTACGCCAGAATGAATGAATAAATAAATAAATGAATAAATAGCAAGCCTGCAATTATTAAGTTGCCAGATCTGGAAACACAAGGTTTTCACAATAAGAAGATGAAGAAATGACAGTCTGCCCTGACTTTTTAGCCCAGACTAAAGTTTTTCACAGCTGACTAGGTATCTTTAATAACTTCAACTTGCTCTTAAACTCCCCAACACATTTCGAAGGAGAGAAGCAAGATGTGGATTCAGGACACTACTTTGACCAAAGCTGTGAGTCATCAGAGTGGCCTGAACGATCGTGTACATCTGTATGTGCATTTGTTTAGAGAGTGATGTCATTATGGGCTGGTGGAACAAACTAGAAAAGCCAACGCAGAGTTTAAAGTGAACAGTCTGGGTTAGCCGGCTAAAGGACGGGGTAATCTGAAGGAGCGTGTCGAGGTACAAAGATAGCTCACAGGAGAGGAATAGACTCTATGATTTCACCTCAGGGTTCAGGGAGCATGAGTTGTCACCACAGCTGCTGGAGAGGCAGAAGTGTGAGAGACACTCACACACACAGGGGGAGGCAGCCCTGAGCATTCCTGGCATTACAGCCCACTGACAAACAATCCTAACTTTATCCAGTGAGACGGTCCAACTGAATGGCTACAGTGTGTAGAGTTTACCCACTGAGAGGGCCACTCTGTCCCCATCCGAACATTATGATGTCTCAGGTGGGACTGTCAACTCATTTTATTATCAGCAATTGATAAGCATTTAGTCAGCTAAATTACTACAATCACTGCTAAAATCCTCTTTCAAAATTGCATTTAATTTTTGCAAATAAATCTCCCGTGTCCTGAGATTTAGTGCATAAATCTCTTTAAAGATTTATGCACTAAAGCACATTCATAAATCCTAAGAGAAACAAATAAGTGTCTATAAAAATAATATTATAATAAAAAAAGTTCTGTCAGCAGGAATTTAAAAGATTTGAAAGCAAACGTTACCACTTGTTTCATTCAGCTATAAAAATGATTTTATGAGGACGCAACGACACAACACCCTTCAGTATGAGGCAAACTATCGCCTGCTATTTTGCAACCACACGCCCAGTCACGCACACGAAAAAATCCACACTACAAGGATGCCGCATAATTTATACTGTTGTTGGGATAAAATGTTACATGTTACTAGTAAAATAAGCAAATACTGTAAGATTATCTGCATTTTTTTTACTAATATTTGGAATATTATATTTGGAACAAAGGGTCTGAAGGCCAAAGACTACACACAAAAAAAACAAAGTGATCTCACAGGACCTCGCACTGAGGAGTGGTGATTTGAATCAGCCTGCAACAGGCTACAAAGTAATAGTGTAGAAATAGTTCAGATGAAATCAGTGTTTCACAACAAACTGTGATGTGCCAAAAGACAAAACTTTTGCAGGGTTTTGGTAATATTTACCCGCTTCAGTAGCTCATCTTTGAACCATCATCAATGTCCCATTTCCTCTACCTTTTATAAGTATGCACCACCTACTGCTCTTACTGGACTAAAAAGGATGACACATTTGTTGTAATTCGAGTTATGGCTGATACTTAATGGCACAGGATCATTGATGTGTTTGTCACAGCCAACTTTCAAACCTGACAGTTTTTTAAGCAGAGGTAAAAATGTTAATTTTGTGATTTTCTCCGGTGTCTGTTAAATAACGGACCAAAGATGACTAACACGGGGCGTGTTAGTCATCTTTGGTCCGTTCAGTCTTACTGGATGAATTTGGAGGCTTTTTAAGATGGAAATGTTCAGCCTGGGAAATGGTCTATAATCTCAGAAATAATATTAATTTTGACAACTACTATTTAAAAGCAACTGGGCGAACTTCCATCTTCTGTGGAAGTTCACATGATGAGATCAACAGCTCCAGACGAGCCACCAAATGGAGCTTGTGGTGGCAGTTTTTCTAAAATTTATATTTCCAAGATTTTTCATGTGAGAGCCCATCAAGAAAGCTCCTTTCACTGGTGTCCTCCTTCCCGTCGCACTCTTCATCAACGCTAGCCGAACATCCTCGCAGGAGGGGGTTTCCAGGAGGAGAGGCGGGTGATGCATGCATACCTGGTTCCAAACTGTTGTGGATTTGTTTACCCACAGCCCAATAAAAGTCATTGTTCCACATTTCAAGTTTTCCACGTCTCAAAGCAGCTCTGTATTCCCAACCACCGCCGCTGTCTGGCTGCTCAACCCCCACAATCTGCCTCCTGCTGCGAGTGGCTGGAGTTTTTTGGCTACCAGTTTGCTGAGCACATCAGGCTGATCTGGTTATAATAATTCCATGGCTTTGTGTTGATATTAATGTGAGCAAAATCATTAAACGCTCCACGTCTTGGTGTTGCTCCAAGGTCATTGGAGAACGTCTGAGGATGGCAGTTTCCCCACTCAAAACCAACATTTCTATCAAACTGCGTTTCTTCTCCATCTAAAGCTGAGATCAGATGGAAAACGAGGCCTCGTCAAAACACATGAATCAGACATTTGCTTTGGCAATGCGCATTTTACTTTTACTTTTTTTTGTTCCAACCATGTCCATCTGTAACACGGATCAACATCAGTATCGGGACTCTCAAAGAAATCATTTGAGTTTTAAAAAAAACTTTTATAAATTGTAAGTTTTCTTTGAGTTGACATGTGAATGACAATGTTTTGAAATCTAGTGGAACATTGGTTTTCACTGATTTAGATCAGATTTGGAAACGTTGCTTGACAAACCGTATTTCTTTCAATTAAAAAATAAAACTCAATCCATCTTCACTTATCCGAGTATAAATTTCATAAATGGCAGAGGCTGTCAGAGGAAGAAATGGTTCCAGATGCATTTAAGAAATCACACAATTCACTTGAATTAATTTTAAGAAAACAATATGAAATGAGTTTGAATGAGACATTTAATGCTGAGAAATCTGTTCCTGGTGACACAGAGTGATGACTCCCAAGATAAAACTTTTCTGGTCCCTGGGATGAACACGACGGATTTTCCATTTTATTACTTGAACGCCTTTCGAAACATCCAGCCACACTTGTTAAACAGTCAAAGGGGAGTGAGTTATGAGCATGTAATAGCCATTGTGTGTTCCAGCTATTTTGTTGATAATTTTAATTCTTGTACTGTCGAGCAGTTTTTATAGTGAGACATAAAACTGAGCAGTTCGCTTTCTCATGAAATCATTTTGTCTCGCCACCAAAAAGGTTTAAAGTTCATCGTTAAAAGCTGTGACATGAGCAGGAGAACCCCAAGAAAAATAACTATTCGAAAACACAAATTTTCCTTTATGCCACAGAGTCTGTAACTCATCATTAGCTGCTTTTTCAAATACCCAGCTGACACACTGTTTCCTTATTCATAAGAGGATTTAATATTTGAGTTATCCAGTATGCTCTGTTGACTTTGGTCAGTCTGTTGAGTGCTTTGGACGCTGTGTTTTCCAGTGCTTAGATATTTATCTCCCTGGCAGGAAGTGAGGACCAGAACACATAGATATGAAAACAACTTTCTTCATTCATTGGTATCAGGCTCATTGGACACAAGACTGTAGAGACTAATACCATCAGATCTGGACAAAGTAAGGACAGGGGGCACATGAGGATTCAGTCGTGCTTTCGCTGGATAGTATTAGCATGGCTTTATTTTAAAGGCTCTCCTCCACAGTATGTTGTTTGTTCTATCTCTCTCCCATCACCCCCAGCAGGTTGCAGCACAGGGGTAGGCAACCTTTCTGATGATGAGTGCCATCTAAAATTTCCTCAGAAGTCAATGTGCCATATGATTGCATTAGCAATAAATCATAACGCTCTATATGAACAGTTACACACTATATAGAACAACTTTATAGAATTATTTGTTCGCAGATGTTGGCAGCTATCAGCGAATAGCTATCAGCTATTTTGAAACAAAAAAAAAAGACACTTTTTATCCATAACAGCAAATTAACTGTACAACAGAAAATGCAAATGCTATTTATGGTCTCTTTGCTAGACCCGCCCCTGCACTGTTACCAGCTGTCAGCTACATAGAAAAGGATCCTGGTGTTACTTGTCTCTCAGAAACAGTTCATAACTTCCCTTCAACTCATTCATGTCACCTAAACGGTAAACCTGTTTCTCCATCACCTGTTCAGCTCTGATGATTCAGTGAGGACATCTCCTGGTTTCATCTTCATGTTTCCCTCTCATCAGACATCCAAACCGACATCATGACCAGCAGCTTTTACAGCTGTGGCTCCAGCCAACATCAGCTGATACTAGAAATTAATATTAAATAAATTCTAACAACAGCTGATCAAGCTTAAACTGTGCTGCTGTTGTTTAGCACGACATCCGCTGGTTTCCTGTTTCTGGCGCAAAGTGAGGCGATAAATAAATGAGAGAGAAAAGCCGATCAGCTGATCATTGATCAGTTTCATGACTGAAGTAGAAACAGGAGAGGGAGGGGGAGAATGAGAGAAGAAGAGGCAGCTGTGCAGCGTAACGACAGAATAACTCCAGCTTTGTGTCTTTTTCCATTCTAGCTGAAGTCCCTGACAAACTGTTCCTTTGCGGCTCAAAACGAAACGCATAATATTTTCTCTGAATGCGGGACGATTCCGTTTTTTACGGGACAGTTGGCAACTCTACTAACTAACCTTATGAATAAAATAAAGTTCACTATCAGTAACATCATAGCACCCACCCAGCTTTAATATAAACTCCGTCATGCTAGCTAGTACGCAGTACAAGTTATTGTAACTGACGGTAAAAAGTCAGCACAACGAAAATAAACTACATCTAAACTTTTTATCTGGGTTTATATCTGACCCAGATAGACCGCAGGTCATAACTTCTTACCTGAAGTTCAGTTCACCTGACACTCGGACCGGCGGCCACCTCGGGTCTCTGCTCCTCCTGCCTCCCCTTCCCTCATCCACCTGCTGACCTCTGTGGAAGCTCCCCCATAGCCACCACCAAACAACTGAAAAAGTTATTTTTACACATGTGCCAGCATCTGGCCAATGCACCACCTTTTGTTGTTTATACCGTTACACACACACACACAAAAAACATCGGCCCATAAAAATGAAAAATCACCATCGGCCCACCGGGAAAATACCTGGTTTCCTAAGGAAGGGGACACGTAAATGTTAGAGATTTTCTGTCAGTCACTTGTGGTGAGCTGTGGTCCACTCAGGGAGCAGCATCAGATATGGTGACACCAGGAAACCAGTGAAAGTGATTAGGAAGGTTAGCTCTGTGATTGGCTGTGATTAGTATTATATATATTTCATAATAATTCAAAATATCATCAGAAGTATTTCCCAAATATGGGCTAAATGAAATATTTCACATCTCATTATCATCATGTACCATAGTTAACAAGCTTCTATCTTTTCTTAGATAGTGTAGACATTACATTACATGGATTTGTTTAAAACTTTAAAGCAACTTAAATGTTTGTTGCAGTTCAGACATTGAATCCTTACTGGTACAAATAACTGACCTGAAATGAGGTTTGTCCACCAGTTAGTGGTGAAACTGATGTGATTCTCCTACAATTTATTTTTGTTTTCATTGTATTTAACAGTCTTCTCTTAAACAGATAAGTAACAAATAACTACATTTTCAACGTCATTTAAAGTTTCAGGGCGAGTAACACAGCCCTGCTAAAGCATGCTGTGGCAGACTTATGGTATCCTTTGGCCTTCAGCCAAGTGATGTAACCCAATAACCTGGTTTCCCCAGCTCTGCAGACACAGATTGGATAACATTGCTTTTCCTTGTCTTAATAATCTTTTTGTTTTCCTGTTGCTTCACTGTGTCCTCCTGTGTCCTCCTGAGGACAAACAGATATCCTGTATCTGTCTTCATGCATTCTTAATAATCCAAGATAGATAGATAGACCCCAGGTTAACCTTGGGGTGACCTCTAAATAATAATAATAATAATAATGGATTGCATTTATATAGCACTTTTCGGGACCCCTCAAAGCGCTTTACAATACCACTATTCCTTCACTCTCACATTCATACACAGCTACAGTTGTAGCCACAGCTGCCCTGGGGCAGACTGACAGAAGCGAGGCTGCCATATTGTGCCATCGGCCCCTCTGGCCATCACCAGTAGGCGGTAGGTTAAGGCCATTAAGAGGATATTTATTTCCTCAATAGAAGTTCATTGGACAAAATTCCCTTTCCTCTGGGCAGCTGAGTCTCATGTGGAAACATTAAATCCACCACAGACTTGAAATAAGCTAAGCCAAAAGATGTTTGGATAACTAAGCTCATTTTCTTCATCTTTTTATTTTCCATATCATGTCCTGATTTTCTTGCTTTTGGATGTTAGTTTTTGTCCTGTTAGTTTTTTCTCTCCACAAAGCAGTGGAGAGAAGAAGTTCAGTGTAGAAAATATACTGTGACATGTCAGTATGCTGCATCTACTAAGCTACCGTGTAATGTTTCAATTAAGAAGACAGAGAAAAAAGTTTTAAAACAGTTTTCATTTTAAGCAACCTGGCAGATGAAGCAATGAAGCTAAAAGAACAAACAACGTAATAAGAGACCAGATAAACCCCCAAAGAGAGAAAAAAACCTCTCATACCCTGAGAGCAAATATATAAAGTTTAAGGGGTAATTGGTTTAAATAATGTTGTCACAACTGTTAATGATATCATTAGTCAGTGTTTTGTTTCAGCCAGTCTCAGAGTGAGGCTGTTCATTATCTTTTGATCAAATGTTTTTTTCATCATTTTCACACATCTTTTCCCCCCAGTTAAGCACAAAAGGCCTACTGACGAAACCACTGTCTTTTTTTTGGTTGCTTTTAGTCATTTTTGCATTTCTTTCCTTAACGCTGGGAGAATCTTATATGTTTCACAAACATGCAGGAGCACAAAGTTCTTGCTGTAGCAGCTTCTTTCCATGCAGCAGATCCTGAAGATCCATTAGGGTTAAGTAATTGGAGACAACTCTTCTGGACATTATGTATGATTTTCCAAAGGTTTACCTGTACTCACTCTGACCTGCTAACTGACATAAGAATAAATGTGGATTACTGTAAATGGGCATATTCAGTAAGAGAGCACATGTATGCTAACTGTGTCAGAAAATTGATTCTTCTTGTTCTTCTGGCTATTATTCAATTTCAATTCAGTTTTAAATATATAGTAACAAATCACAACAGCAGTTGTCTCTAGGCGCTTTATATTGTAAGACAAAGACTATACAATATTACAGAGAAGACAGAACCAACCCCAACAATCAGATGACACCCTTATGAGCAAGTGCTTTGGTGACAGTGGGAAGGAAAAACTCCCTTTCAACAGGAAGAAACCTCCAACAGAACCCAGCTCAGGAAAGACAGCCATCTGCTGTGACTGGTTGTGGGTGAGGCGAAGAAGACAAGACAAATGCTCTGGAAGATGAAGAGGTAATGATGATGAGGGACATCACAGCAGATGACCTGCTCCCTCTCATCTTAACCCTCGCACCCTCTTCACTCATACCAACATCCATGAACTTTCTCTGTGGTCCTGTTTTCCCTCCTACCTGGCAGCTTCAGCTATGGCAGCGATGAAGCCACAGACCCCCCCCCCCCCCCCCCCCACCACCCACCCACCCCTCGTGGCTTCATAAACCAGTGTGCTCTTATTGCCTGTCCTAAGCCTGGATAAATGGGGAAGGTTGTGTCAGGAAGGGCATCCGGAGTAAAATCATTGCCAAATAAAAACATCAGCTGCTTGATTAGGCTGCTGGAAAAAACGACATCCTCTCTCAGATCTGTTAACTGTCAGTCACAAATGAGGAAGTCCAGTCCAGACATCAGCAACTGCACTTATGTTATGGGAAACTTTTTAAAAATTTGTATCTAGTTGCATTAATCAGCTGATAAAGGTCTGCCTTACAGCTCTGCTGATAACTTACGCTACGATGTTTAAACAAAGCCAGATGTGCTATTGTGTATGGCAGGAAGAGATACTACACAAAGTTTCCATTCCAGCTTCTCTTAAAACACAGTAGAAGGAGAGTTCAACAGAAAGCTTGGCAATAGCTGCAAATACAGAGGAAAGGTGTAATAGATTTTGTAGCTTTTGAAATATGGTGCAGTAACTGGATTAGTGAGCATTTGAAAAGGAAATGAGACTAAGAAGGGATTTACACACTAACACAATTCTGCCTGCTAGCATGGGAACTCAGCTTTGTCAGTTTCACAGGTTCATCTAAAGGGCTCATGCACTGGGATGTTTGCAAAAAGCCAGGTTCTCCAGCACAGAGAGCGGGGATTGAATCCCACCCTCCCATCCAAAAACTGCAGCATCCGTCTAAGCTGCGCTTCCATTCACGACTAACTGATTTGTTTCTGTGTTTTGAAGGACTTTCCCCATCCCTCTTTCAGTCTGCAGTGAGAGGCTTTATGAACTTGTTTGTCAGCATAAAGCAGAAGCTCAAACACAAACGAAAAAGAGCTCAGAGATCAAATCGCAGCCTTTGGAAGAACCACAGGATCTTTTTGCAGACACACTATACAAATGACTCAGTGTCTGTCCAGAGTGCCAGTGTGTAATTGATGGTTCTGGATAAGTTATAGTACATATTTTACATATCCCTTTCCAGTTTTTTTCTGTCTTTGAAGGCATATTTGGAGTATTGACCCTACTTCAATTCCAGACTGAAAGATTTCTTTATAATCTGCACATAAAATAATGCTACATTTTGTTCTCAGAAATTGGGTCAGTCATCTCCTTCTAGTTTATTCACTCATTTGGTTATTTTGGCTGGATTGTGTCTAGCAGTGGCACCACCAGTTATTTTGGTCAAAGGTAGCCTGAAACTGCGGCACCTGCCAAAATAGTGTTGGATATGGCAGATTTGGTGTGTGTGTGTGTGTGTGTGTGGCGGTAAATAGAGACTTACACACAGCTGAAGGTACAAGGATGTTCTTAAAGTCTTTGGGTGGTCCAACCTCTCAGGGAGCTCGAGCCTACTCTTTGCGAGTGCCGCCACTGAACACTGGTCATTATTAACAGACAAACCAGCCCCACCAGCCTGGGATTACCTTCCAGCCAACTACAGATGTGAACGCCTAAACATTTCTGCCACTTTGTTTTGACATGCTCTATTATAGGTTTTGCATCCTACAGCAGATCCAGAAAAAAAATTGACAGCTAAATGAAATCATTCATTTTCTGGTCTGATGTCATCCAAAAATTGCCATAATTGCCCAGGCCTGGCGTCTCTGGTCTGTGACTGGCAAAGACACCAGTGCTGGGCGAGGTGCACGGAGAGGAAAGCAGACTGTTGGATGTTCCCTGTTGGATCTGTGGTGACTCTTTGTCTATTTAAACTCAAGTGCAGTTATACACTGCACTTTCTTCCATCTGCTCGAAAACTGACATCTCACTTGTCTCCACCAGCTCCTTTGGGTGGGTGGGGGTTCCAACGTGTACCTAAGCCTAAGGGATGTAATTTCTCCAGTGTGTCCTGCATCTGCTCCAGGGCAACCCCCCCATCCCTAAACACAGTCGGTAACAACTCCACAACTGGAAGACTAAGCTGAACAACACAGGGCCCTATGGATAAGAATAACTCTCCTCACCTGGCCACAGTTTTCATTTTTGCTTCCACCACATTGAAAACTGTACATTAGAAGCTTGATTAAAGGCTCACAACAACAAACCAGAAACCACTTTTGGTAAATATTGTCAGATTTAACCCAGAACAAATGAAATACAGATCTATTTAGAATATATAAGTAGGTATACAGTGATGAGAAGAAAGGGTATATTTAATGGGTTTTGGAGAAAAATGTCTTCTTTTGAACAACACAATGTTCTTTTTTACGTAAGACATGAAAATATGCAGGCATAATGATTTCATTATATTTTATTAAGAGGGGAAATGAAAAGCACATTCTGGAACTGCTGGGATTTATTATATGACCACATATAACCACTAAAACCATTTAACACTATCCTCATTCATGTATCATAATTGTTAATTTAATATTCATCAACACTTAGAGCACAAACAATACCTATTCCAGGCTAGTCTGTGCATTCAAAGCACTGATAGGAAATGTTGCTTGTGTGGGATTTGCATGTTTCCCGCACTCACTGAAATGGCAGCACAGGTGCCGTTATAATATTAGGACTTCTCTAACCATTCCTTTGATCTAATTTTTTATTCTCAGTTGGATCCAAATAAATAAACAATTAAATTGCAAATAATTTGTTCATTGTTAGAATATTTTCTTGCACAGTGGATTCTTGTACTTGTAATGTATTTGCATTTATAGAGCATCATTTTAGTCCTACCGACTACTCAAAACACTTTTAACTGCAAGTTACTTTTTAATCATACATTCATGCAGCAGCACCTCACAAGTGTGGCAGTTAACCTGACACATTGCTCCAGACTGTGGGGGAACCCCAAATACCTGTAGGAGACCCACTCCAGGCACTCTAGCATGCGTTAAACTTGCAAATTCCACACAGAAAGGTCCCACTCATGATTTGTTAGGCAGTGCCACCATGCCACCCTTTTTCAGATGTCATGTTTCTTATGTGTGCCATAAACCATCGCTCCTGTGCTGTTTTACTGTTAAGCTGTTTGGATATTCCCCCATGATCCTTTAAAGAGCAGCAGGTGCCTGTGTCTGTGGGAATCTGGGCTAATGTGGTGGGAACACAAACATTTACCTTGACAGTAACAAGGTTCTCCTTGAACTCTATCACTATTGTCCCATAAAAAAGCACACACACACACACACACACACACACACACACACACACACACACACACACACACACACACACACACACACATACATCACACGTACAGTTTTACAGTTTCAAATTCTCTGAAATCATCATTTTTTCCTTGACCCACACTGGTGGATTTAAAATACATCTGAATAGATACGGGATAAAATTTGACCTAGAACGGCTTAAGTGTATAAACATCTGTAACAGCTGCACATCAAGGGTTTTAATTAAAAAAAAAAATGTTTTCATGTTTATAAATTTTGGGTATATTTAAGAAAAAACATCAAATTTCCAGGTAAAAAGAAATAAATTTAGGGTATTTTTACAGATTTGAACTGAACAGTATGTAAGGGTTAAAATAGATGAGTTTAAAGTTTATTGGTTGAAATTTAAAATTTGCCTGTTTTATAAAGATTTAAATCCAAAACTGGAACACCTCGATGTTATTTGCTACAGATGAAGAGAAAATGCATGCAGCATGCTGCAATACTTCTAATGCATGTTTATGGAGGCAGAAGGGCTGTCCACGGTTAAAATGATTATAACTTATTATACTTGTTATAACGGTTTCAGCCTATTTTCAACCTGTCTGGTATTCATTAATTTCCCATCAACACCTCCTCATTACTGCCCTCACTTGTTTTTGGTCCTGCTTGTGTCAATTCACTTTGCATTTTCACAAATTTATCATAGGTGCACAGAAAAGCAAACAACAGAAGATCTGAAACACGGCTTAACCTTAACTCTAGCGCTCAATTTGCTGCTGGAGACCAGGCGGATGTTAAGAAGGTAATATTTAGCGCATTTGCCTAATTTAAGGTTTAAGAAAAAGGCTAAAGAAACAAGGAGAACGTTGGACTTTTCCTAAGAATGAAGAGATCAGAAAGTTCATTTAAGTCAACCATCTGAGAAAGGGGTCAGCACATCCACCTTTCCTTTCCACCACCCCAAAAGTGAACCGTTTAGTGCTTGGATTTAAAGGATGTTGCTTGATCACTGCTTCTTCCTCTTGGCCTGCTTCCTCTGTTACCTCACAGTGAGCTGTCCCACTTCTCGACTTGGCCGCCTCGGTCGTTACCTGCCAGACAGATTGCTGTCTTGAGGCACGGAGGCAGGGGTGGGTTGTACTCTCAGCCTGTTGTGTAAGAGCTCTGTAAGGAGATAATGAGCTCTTAGTCTGCACTTTCACCTGCGGTCATTAACACAGTTATCTTAAAATCCCTGCTCTACAAACAAGACCGTCACACTTTGCTTCTGGATTAATGGGCCCTTCATATTTTATACTTCATATACTTGATATTTGAAAACATAAAAACCCCCCAACAACCCCCGACTGGTTAGACTTTATCTTTAGGCAGGCATTTCAGTTTTCCAACCATTGCTGTTCTGTAATGATATACAATTAAGTCGGCACTGGTGTCTACATAAACTGTGTCCCTATAAACTGCTGGCTATGAATATATTTTGGATGAGAGGCAGAGAGATCTAAACTATCTGACTTTCTTCATCCCTCTGACATTTAATCTAACTTCTAAAACTAACTGATGCATGCATATTGTGTGTCATGCCTTTGCTTCCCACAGTGGAGGGGGGGGGACGACACATCTCTAGGATCTTAATTGTATCTGGTCTCAGTGTCTGTTGGACTGCGGGAGTATCTGGCTATTCTATTTCCCTCTGAAAGAAATGTTGATTGCTATCACAAGCTGTCACAGCAGGCGATACAAACACAAGGATATAAAGAAATCCCTCGCTCAAGTAATTTCTTCGACTTTAACAATATAAATTTAGATGAATATTGTGCTAATATAATTTCACTAATTGTGTCTGTGGAGTTCTTGGAAAATGTATTAGGCATTCACCCTTTAAATCAGGGGTGTCAAACATAAGGCCAGGGTCCCAGAATCGGCCGGGCATAGACATAAAATATCCCTCCGGACAGCTTCGGAAAATGTGAAGGAGGGCATAAATTTTGGAAACATTTTTTTCACTGCTATCGAATCTAACATAATGAAATGTAATTTTACACATTTAGATTTTTGTGATGACAGATTTCTTACAGTTACCGCAGCAGCATTTCTTCATCGTGTAGAAAAACCGAGATGCACTGTTGAAAGTTTTTAAAAATTGTTCTTCATTTTTTGTTCTACTATGTGTTTTATTCTATTGTTAAGTGTCCCTGGGTGTCTTGAAAGGTGCTTTTAAAAAATTTATTTTTCTGCTTCTTCTTATTATTATTATAAATTTGCACTTATCTTTCTTATATTACTGTAAATG
Organism: Simochromis diagramma; assembly: GCF_900408965.1. Lineage (NCBI taxonomy): Eukaryota > Metazoa > Chordata > Actinopteri > Cichliformes > Cichlidae > Simochromis > Simochromis diagramma. Next base: position 3,155,717 of record NW_024387423.1, on the reverse strand, counting down.
GCCTTAAATGTGTAGTTAAACACCTTCAGACTGACAGAAAGACAATTTTCTCTGGTTCTACGCAATAAGATCAAAGTAAAGGTCAAAGGAGTGAAATGAGTTTGACATCCCTGCTAACGTCCACAAATGTTTTCTCATAAGAAAAAAAAGGATGAAAACCTTCATTTTTCTCATAAGATTGATTTGCCTTATTCACTATTTTTTTTAACAGAATATAACTATAGAAAGTCAGTACTTATCGAATAAGCATTATTTCTTTAAAGGAGAGCACGCAGTGTGAGACATCGGCTGTTACTTTTATAAAACATGTATGAATGTAAAGGCTGACTATTCGGTTCAATTGGAACCGAACTGGAAGCTTTTCTGTTTCTTTCTCGTTTCCTCGAGAAGACGAAGAAGAAAACTATCAGATCTTAATGTTAGGTCCACTGCAAGACAAACAGAAGCAAACACGAAGGTTCGTGGCTTTCAGTGCAAAACGAAAGTTAATTCTCATGTCGACTTATATCACACCACCCCCTGGTGGCCGTGACATAGACACACTTTTCAGGACGTGTTTTTTCCCCATTTTGTGAGAGAAAGTGAAATTGTTGTCTGATTTAGTGTTCGAGGTGACCTTGTTCCGTGTTACAAAAAAATGAAGTAACTAACAAAGAAAGAAACAGGCTGTAAACGGTGACTTAGTGTCGGGCTGCTCTTTGGCACAGCAGCAGCTGCCCGAGTTCTGCCTTCAGTGTAGGAAAGATTAATCATTACACAGTGACCTCGTTTTTGCTGGAAAATCTTAAAGAGAGATCATTTTGTGATATAATCCGTCCAGGGTGTAGAGAAATCTAAGGAGCCGCAGGAGAGCAAAGCATGTTAAGACAAAATAAAGTTGATTTAAAAAAAAGTATTTAAAAAAAGTAAAATCTCTCACACTAAACTTCAGTCATCCCTGTTGTCCACGGGTCTACAACTGTGTCTATATTTAGTTTGTCATTTGTGGAGCAGGTCAGCTGGGACCCCTCCGCAGGACACGCCTCTCGGCTGAATGGAGTGCGTCGCGCGTAAAGTCCGACCTGTAGCAGATACAAACTTTTCTGTTTCTCGGGAGTTTTTTTCTTTTTTAAAATAAGTATCCATTTGGCGCAACCGATCGGTCTTTAGACGACTAAATGCAGCGATGACTCGAGAGGAAGATCTCATCCGGATTGCAAAAAAACTGGACAAGATGGTGTCTAGAAATAACACGGTGAGACTATATTTTGACACCCACAGGTGGCGCGTTGTCCCGCCACCTCGCGCTGAGCAGAAGGCCTGCAGTAGACTTTTCCATAAATTAAAATGGGCTCCTCTTCTTTTCTGTTAAACACGAGTTTGATTCCTGCTGACTCGGTGTGTTTGGAAAGTGTGCAGAAGTGAAGCGCGAGCTTGACCGTAACAAACGATCAACAGGTGTTCGTGGGTTTGCGTGTATTTCTCTTGCAGGACCGTTTCAGTGCCCGTGTGCAGCTCTGCTGTGTAGCCCAGCTCTTTTGTGTTTGTCAAAAGGTTTTTTTTCTCTCTCTTTCTGAAAATGCTTAGCGAGTTTAACTGACATAGAAGTGCGCAGAACAGAAAGTAAACACCGCGGCCTGTGGGCGTAAGGCCGTGCTCGTGTTGTGACTGAATCTGCAAACACGACATTGTTCGCGTCGCTCCTGCACAGTTAGGGGGCTGCACAAGATAATGCCACCAGCTGTAATCGGAGTAAACAGCCGTGCAAAACAGTGGATCTAATGTTGTAAAAATGCCATCGAGTGCCAATGAAAAAATAATAATAAAGAAGTGAAACTGTTCTTGTTTGCTAACCACATTGTGCTTTCTTTTTTGAAAGGTTAACGCATTCTTGTTGCCAGATCTGTGCGTTACACTGTTATTACGCATTTCTAAATGAACCCTTTCAAGAGTTAGGGGGTTGCAAGTAACGATGTCATTGTTTGGTGAATACAGGAGGGCGCCATTGACCTGCTGAAGGAGCTGAAAGGCGTCGATATGACTCTCAAACTTCTACAGGTGGGTTAAATTTTAATTTTGCTGATCATCCTGGGGAAATGTGGAAAAAATAAAATAATTAACCCGTGTGTCTATGTTGGCTTCAGGAAACGAGAATTGGAATGTCTGTTAATGGTATCAGGAAGCACTGCACAGATGAAGAAGTGATTGCTTTGGCAAAAGTCCTCATTAAAGACTGGAAAAGACTTCTGGGTACACACACTGATTTACATTCATACTACAGTGTTTCCACAGCGGTGAAATGGTTGCTTGTGCAGTCAATACATCAGCACGGAGTCTGATTTGCTGATATGATTTCTCCTCCAAAACACGCACTCATGCAGACTCTGGCCGCTCTCATCCCGAGAAATCGTCTGAGACCAAGAATGGTTTGAACTCCAGCAAAACGGCAGCTTCTCCAAACAGCTCTCCCTCGGAGACGCAGAGCAGGTCAGTGGTTTCACAGCGGTTACACAGAAACTACACAGGTACACTTAACGTGACATTTAATACAAAGAGCACACACATTATGAAGTGAAGTTCTGGTTAATGTCCGCATACCTGCTGTGCCTGCCTGCTGTCAGGTCCGTAATGATGTGTGTGTGTGGCTTTGCAGTGCACTGGAACAAAAGTATTTTCTTCGCATTCATAAAAACACCTTAAAAAATAACTCTCTGCTAAAAGTGACAACAGCTTTGTAAAAAAAAGGCATTGAAATGTTTAAAGTTCAAATAAAATTTCAAGGTAATCTACTGCCTGGCTGATCTACATTCAGACAATTTTATTCAGTTCAGTTGTATTTGCATAGTGCTGAATCACAACTGGAGCTGCCTCAAAACCCTACAATAAGACAACAGTCAAATGACCCCTTTGACAAGCACTTGGCAATTGTGGGAAAGAAAAACTCCCTTTTAACAGGAAGAAACCTCCAGCAGAACCAGGCTCAGTGAGGGGCAGCTATTTGCTGCAAACAGTTTGGGGTGTTTAATGACATTAAGGACAGAACAGACTTGTGAGCCACTGTAATGTCACATTTTATCCTTTAGGTAGCATCATAACTTTAAATAGGGAGACTTCTTTTAATGATAAACTGCACATAAAAGTGTTAAACCTTCTGATAGAACAGTTCTCGTAAGAAGTGAAACACACAGAGTAGTGAGCTCCAACGTGTTCATTTTACTTGCAAGGAAGCAAAAGCAGGGCAGAGTTTCATTTATACACTTTTTCCAATGTTATCCACTTTTTTTTATTGTTAACAGTTACTTGGCGTCCTTGTACTGAACATGGTTCTGTCTGCTTTGGATAACAGATAGCAGAGTAGCCACAACAAAGCCTGAGAAGAGCACAGATGGAGAGAGACATTGAGAGATACACTCTTCAGCTTACTGCAAAGCGTGTTACATAACTTTAATAATTTTCTATCACCGTCATTCTTTCTAACAGCCAGCAGGGGGCGACTCCAGAAGTCTGTGGGACGATTTATTACCCCAGGATATATTTTCCAAATTATTTTATGTTCTCAGTAACAAGTTAAAATCTTATGAATTGGACTCGGCCTTTCTCTTTTTTTGGACTGTCTCTCTCTCCCATCACCCCCAGCAGCTCCCTCTTACTTTTTCCTTCCCACTGTTGGCAAGTGCTTACTCATAGGAGATGATTTGATTGTTGGGATTTTCCATGCATTATTGTAGGTTCTTTACCTTACCATATAAAGTGCACTGGGGTGTCAGTTGTTGTGAATAGACACGACTGAATCAGGTTATTCTGCATTGTGACTGACAGATTGATACCATATTAACGTGCAGACTCACCAACAAGAAAGAAAGATGGGTATGGTGCTCCTGAGAGTTCCAACGAACAAATTAAGAAAACAACAGCTAATTAAAAAATGCTTCGAAAGCACACAAAACACAACAGCAAATATGTATCTAAAGTATTACATGAATAATGTGATTAAAACACACATTACCTGCGTCTTTTTCTCCCTCACAACAGCGATGAATCCTCTACTTCTTTAAGCGTGTCTCACTGCGATCCTTCACACGTTTTGGTTTCTACTTCTGCAGCTGGTCCGTGATGTTATTGTGCCCCCAGAAACACTTCAATTGTGGATTTTTTTCCCCCAATTCTGCTGTGTTTTGTCTACTTTTCCAGCATTTTTCTGTTAGCTGTTTTCTTAAGTTTCGGTGGGTTTGACCTCTCGGGGCCACCGTAGATGGGAGACCACAAATCAGTGGATGATGATGATGTCTTAAGGGCTACATGTCAGACTCATTGTTTTTTTTTTTCTATTTCGTAATTCAGTTTAGTGTCAGGTAGGTTCTTGTTTGGTTTTGCTTGTTTCACTTTCACTGAAGATGTTTTAATCCTGGGTTATCGTCAGTGTATTTAAATATCACAATATGGTGGGTCCATGGTGTAGTGGTTACGTGTGAAGGATCCCTGTTTTGAGACCCAGTCTCAGGCAAACACAGGCTAGCGTGCTCGTTGTACCAGTCTAAAAGCCTGGATAGATGGCAGGGTTGTGTCAGGAAGGATATCTGGTGTAAAAACGTTGTGCTAAATTAAACAAGGGAAATCAGCCAAAAGCACCTGCTGCCAGTGGATATTTGTTAGAGTCCAAATTTAGGAAGTTCTGAACAGGTATATAATACAAACCTTGCTCTTTGTGAGGGCAGGTGACTCACAGTTATGCAGACATCCTGTGTCTAAGTAAACGTGTCCCTGAAAGCCTCGCTTGATGTTAATAATGATCAGTAATGTCTGTGTCTGACGTCTGTGTTAGGTAAAGCTTCAGCGTTGCTCAGACGTCCTTATTAGACTGAAGAATCTCAGTTCAGGAGTGTTTCTGTTGAGCTAATTGACTTCATGCTTAACAAGTCCCGGGCTCCTGATGCTGCTTAGGACCTAACATTGAACCAAGTTCACCATGTAAAAAGCATCAAATTTTCTTTAAAAACAGGTTTTGGTAATATTGTCTGTGTATGTGGAGAAGACGTCACAATCACGTACTAACCAAATGAGTTGTTGTTAAAGAGAAAACAAAGACAGATGTATTAATCGGATCTATATATGTTTTACTTTGTAAGAGATGGTCGGACCTGTATTGTACTTGTGAACAACATCAACATCCACCTGCTTGCTGTTCAGTTTTTGGTGTCATGATTAATTTTGAGAAGGGAGATGACGCTGGGGTGTCAATCATGTTTGCTGGGATGTGACCCGACTGACTAAAACTAAAAATATTTCCTTCTTTGTTTCTCTTTAGTTAGTTTTTTTTTGACATCGGGCAGGATGATGGTCCGGTGGTTAGCACTATTGCCACACAGCAAGAAGGTCCTGGGTTCAACTCCACTGTGTGGTCCGACCTAACTGTGTGGAGTTTGCATGTTCTCACTGTGTTTGGGTGGGTTCTCTCTTATTTCCTCCCACAGTGATTTCCCCAATTTTAGTGATTTACTCATAGGTGTGAATGGTTGTTTGTCTCTTTGTGTTAGTCCTGTGGTCGGCTAGTGACCTGTCTCTTTGCCTTTCACCGTGTGACGGCTGGAATAGGCACAAGCCTGACCGTGAGACCCCACCTGCTCACCCTGGTGACCCCGAATTGAATAAGAAGATGGATAGTTTCCCAAGTACACTATAGCAAATCAGTTAGTTTGTTTTTCTTTTTCAAGAGTTTACTTTTAATTAATTTAATTTAATTTTATAGTTTTTAGTTTACCTCTATAATAACCTTGCTACATATATCTTTTAAAGTCTATGCTTAAAGCTATTTTTCCATGTTAGATGGGATAGATTATAGAATATAGAAGTCAGCACAGTGATGTTGTTTTGTTCTGCAAGGCAGCACTGTTTACAAGTGCATATGTAGGGTAAAAGCTGAGACGCTATGAAGTGTCCTTCACTGTTTAACTGCATGAAAGCACTGACTTCTTCAGTGCTTGTCAGTGATTTAAATCATGTTCGTGTTAATATATGTATTTGCCATTTTTTTTCAACCCACTTCCACCTCTAACACTCACTGTGGTAATTCTTGCATAGAGGTAAAAACAGTGCTTCTCTTTTTTCTCTCTTAGTCACAGCGAGCAGGAAGTCAAACTAAAACAAGACTCCGATCATGACAAAAAACACGCTAATACAATCAGGAAAGACAAACACAATGATGGCCATGAAATCAAAAAGAGACATGCTGACGACCTCGTGGAAGAAAAGCACCTGGAGGACCTTGGAAATGCAAAACATCTGCAGGAAATCAGGAAAGAGAAACAAGCACCCCCAGAAAATCCCAACGTGGAGGTCGATAACAAGAAGCCGAAGCCTGCGCAAGACCCACGGGGTGAGAAGCACAAGTCGGAGCCGAGAAGAGGGAGACCATTAGAGGAACCAAAAAAGACGAGGCACGTGGAAGAGCTCAAAAAGGAGAAAAACCCCACGGAGCTCAAGAAGTGCAGCTCTGCAGATGAGATGAGGAAGGACAAACCGAGAGAAGAAAACAACCACGAGAGGCTCACCAGCACACCTCAGAGGGAGAGACCTCTGAGCGAGCCTCAGAGAGAGAGACCCATTGACCCCCACAAGCCCTTGTTTGAAAGGTGAGAACGTAGAGGCTCAGAAAAACGCACGACACTTCCCAGTAAGATCCAGCAGAGCTTCAGACTCTGTTGTATATTTCAGGAGAGGTGTGCTGGACAGCAGTGTGCTCTATCCCACCCGTTTCCCCTCTCCTCCTCGACCCGCTCGGCCTCCTCCCATCAAACGCCCCGCCATGGATTTTCTGAAAGACAGGTTTGGACTCTCGTGCTGCCTGAGCTGCAGAGCGCGCGGTTGCTGCTAATGACTTAACATGCATCAGTGTGTTCCACGTGGCCTAACAGGATTCCTGCTGTGCATGGTGCATGCTGACAAGAGTCACTCAGGTGTGTTTTTGTGAACAGCATGCCGCATCGTCAGGTGGCCTTTTGACCTCTGCTGTTGTGACATATGTCCAGGAAGGATGGCAAAGACTCTTCCTCCCGACCTCCTCGCCCTCACGCTCCCCGACTGCCTTCTCCACCGACTAAACGACCTCCTGTGGAAGTAAAGAAGGAGAGGTCAGATGTGGTTTGGTGCATGTTTCTGAAGTTCTTGAGTGACGTTAGACAGAAAACAATGACAGAGTTTTAAAAAATCTCAAACAAGTGCTGATTTTCAGGAAAGTTCCTTTTGGATCCAAATGCTCCGATTGCTCCTCTTCCTCTTCACCTACATCCTCCTCCTCCCTTAAGGTCAGGCTCTGCATGCCTACTTTCTTTGCAGTGCCGTAACGATTTTCTGTCATTATTCACTCTGTTTATGAAGTGATTCATCTGAGCTCAGAGGTGTCTTTTCATTTAGAAAAGAGCCTCCTGACCCCAACGCTCCTCTTCCTCCGCTTCCTCTTCACCTTCACCCTCCTCCTCCTACGAAGCGGCCCTCTCTAGATGGAATGAAGGAGAGAGACAGGTCTGATTCAGACGAGTTACAGACGGGAAAATATTTTTTTGAAAAAAAAAAACAATTTTATTCGGACTCAGAATTTGAATCTGTTTTTTATTTGCTAAAGCAGGAAGGAGTCAGACTCTAAGCTGCTTCCTCCACAGAAAAAGACGTCAGATCATGTGAAGAAAGACAGGTCTGGGATCTGGGAATGGTTCTGTTTCTCATTCATGTAAAAAAAAAACAAGTTGGCTGCAGTCTCTGGATGATCAGTGGCCTTAAGAAATCTGTGTCTTTGGTTTTACATAAAACACTGGTGTTCAGTGTTGGTACCAAAGCTGTGTTCTTTTTGCAGGAAAGACTCAGTGGATACCAAAATGTCTAGAAAACATTCAGATGAAACCAAAAGAGAAAGGTTTGCAAGTCATCTGCATGAAAATATCTGTTCATTCCCTGTGTGAAGACTGTTGGATTTTAGAGCAAAGGGAGATGGATGCATTCTCGTTTTATTGTTCACAGACGGGTTTGGTTAAAAAAAAAAAATCACACACAAACTCTTCCTCTTGTCAGGAAAGATTCATCAGACTCTAAATCCCCCCCTCCCAAAAAGCCCACCCTGGAGGCCAAAAAAGACAAACACAGGTGTGCAGGAGCCAGGAAATAAGTTTGAGAATACAACATAAGCGTGTGTGTGTGTGTGTGTGTGTGTGTGTGTGTGTGTGTGTGTGTGTGTGTGTGTGTGTGTGTGTGCACTTATCTTATATGAAATGTGATGCTAGTGATGCTAATCCTTTGTTGCAGAAAGGACTCCTGTGAGTCAAAGCCTGGCCAACCTGTGAAACGTCATTCAACTGACAGGTATCAGTTCTGTGCACCAGTTTAAATCTCACCAGTACTTAAATGTGAAATCCAAATGATTAAACCCAGACTGACTGAAAGTGTTTCACTGCTTAGACGGGAATCGACTGACTCAAAGACGAGCAGCTCGCCAGCAGCAAAGAAGCTAACAGGAGAAAGGTAAATAACAGCGACCGGTGCTGATTAAATACAAGCTCACCAAACTATCAACTCTCAGGTGTTAAAGTTTTGTGTACTTCTGCACGTGAAAAACATAAATGACCTTGAGTTTGAATTACAGGAGAGAGTCTCAGGGCTCGAAGGCTCCTCAGCTTGGACCTCTACAGAGGAAGCCCTCTACTGACAGCATCGAAAGGTATTTAATTATGTTTCTCAGGTTCTTAGGATGATTTTATCTTCGATCTTGCAGGGTACAAAATAAGGTAAGGATGGCTATTCACTGTAGATTTACAGTACTGTGCAAAAGTCTTGTGCCACCCCTCAATTATTTATATTGGTAGGAAAATGGAAAATTCAAACATTCATAGAACTACAGCATATAAAGAATATAGGATTCTATATGATTCTAGCTAGCTTGAAAGTAAATATTTGGTCTGATCACCTTTATTCTTGAACACAGCAGGAACTCTCTGAGGCAGCATTCTTCTCACTTCTTTAACTAGTCTTCAGAGTTGTTCTTCAGGCTTCTTGAAGGACATTGAAAGCTCTTTTTTGGATGTTAAGTGCCTTTTGTTCTGTTTTCTGCTAAGATGATCCCACACTGCTTTAGTAATGTTGAGGCTCGGGCTCTGGGGAGGCCTTGTGTGTTTTTCTGTCTACATATGTTTCGACATTGTGCTTGGGGTCATTGTCATGCTGGAAAATGAAGCCGTAGGTATGGTATCGCACAGTGGATCAAAATGTGATATAGTCTAAAATTGGTCCACAACAACGGTTCATCTCTTGAGTTAGGTGCATTTTTAAATGCTTGAATGATTCATTGGTCAGTGTTGAGTAGCTTAACAAACAAAAAAAGTTGAGTAGAGTAGTGGCTCAAGACTTTTGCACAGCACTGTATGCTTATTATTTTGCACTCCTATTTGACAAGCTGCCAGTTCGTGGGAGGACTCAGTGGGTGGCAACAAGCGACTCCAAATAGCCTCTTTATCAGTGTTGACATTCATCATTCTTTAATATTTTTTCAAGGACTGATGAGTCAGAGCGTTTCAGGATGGGTTCTTTACATGATGGATGTTAGTAAATGAATTATTGCTAAAGGTTAAAGCTGCACTTGTGTGGCTGGTGTGCAGCACCAGCAACGTTTTGATCCGTATTTAATGAATTTGACACTAAAAATCTTTGTTTGTTTTTTTTTTTTACAGAAAGAGTAAATCCGAGGCTCCCAAAACTCCCACTACCCCGACCAGCCCCATGTCACCCAGCTTCAGTTCTCCTGGGGGTCCGCTGTCCCCTCACCTGGCCACTGGAGACTCCATCAGAGACAAGTGCATTGAGATGCTGGCAGCTGCCCTGCGCACAGATAGTGAGGCTTAGGCTGCACGTTATCATTGCTGCAGTTTTAATATTCACATTAAGACTCGCTGCAGACTGCCTGCTGACTTACATGAAATGTAATTTCTGAACTTCACAGATGATTACAGGGAATTTGGAGCTAACTGTGAGGGCATGGCAGCAGAGATTGAAGATCATATCCTTCAGAGTTGATAATTCTCCACTATGCACCATGATTAATTAAACTGTAGTTCTTTCAGTGTTGAACCAAAGGGAAAGCATCTTGTTTCAACATTATAGCTGTTATCAAGCATGCTACTCGGAGGAATTAGTTTGCCCTTGACAGCGTGATCGCACATATCTACCAGGAGATAAAAGCCACTGATATGAAGTACAAGAACCGAGTGAGGAGCCGCATCAGCAACTTGAAGGACCCGAAGAACCCAGGCCTTCGCAAAAATGTGCTCGCAGGAAGCATCGAGTTACGCCGCATCGCCACCATGTCTGCTGAGGTACAACAGCCCTGCAAGTTCACCTCTCCTCAGCAATGAGCAACACTTTGCACATTCCTGCCTTTTCTTTCCTCTTTCGTTATCACACATCATGTCGTCTTTATTAAGGAAATGGCCAGCGACGAGCTGAAACAGCTGAGGAACGTGCTCACCCAGGAGGCCATCAGGGAACACCAGATGGCTAAAACTGGTGGCACCACCACCGACCTGCTGCAGTGCGGCAAGTGCAAGAAGAAAAACTGCACCTATAACCAGGTACACACATGTGTCAGAGCAAAGCAGAGAACAGGACTGATAGGGCTCTAATGGTGGTATTTAGGCGAGTGAGCGTGTGAAAGCGATGTGTTTCCAGAGTGAAGCAGGCTGTGATGTTTGTGCCTTTTTCACAGAGAGAGCTGGTGTTGTAATAGGGCAGTTATTTCTCCAGCTGTTTGCTTTTAGTTATCACATAATAATGAGAAATTTTTTGCTGTTTCACACGATGTGACCGCACTGAGTCGGCTATTTACTGCTGTTGTTTGTGATGTTCTGAAAAGCCTGTAGAGTAACTGTTTCTCTTTTGAATGCCACAGAAAAACAAGAAAGCTGTGGGGCTGTATTAGAGCTGGGGCTTAAATCAGCTTCAGCGATGCTATTTGATAATTTGGGGAGTTGTATGGGAACATAGTGGCTCAAATAAATATAATGAGATTGATGTATTTCAGTCACAGAGTGGGGGATATACACTGTACTAGTGAGGAAGGAGTGTTTCAGCTTCACTGTAGGTCGTACAAACCGCTTCCTTTCAGTTTGGTGTTTTGTTTACAGTTAAACCTGCTGTGTGTGTCTTTGTGTGTCTGTGTGTCTTTGTGTGTGTCTGTGTGTGTGTGTGTGTTTTAGGTGCAGACACGCAGTGCTGATGAGCCAATGACCACATTTGTTCTGTGCAATGAGTGTGGCAACCGCTGGAAGGTAAGACTTTTCCTGAACCTGAACAGCTCTGCTCTGACACTATTTCATGCTCTGTTAAATAACTTTAAAGAGATTTTTAATGCTTTTTATTGTTCTTCTCTAAATTTCAGTTCTGCTGATGCCATCAAAGGTCACCCCACATTTTTTTTCCTGAGCAAACTGAGAAGCTTATTTTCTATAATGGGATGGGAATGGAGTTTATAAACTGTTGCAGCTAGTGATTTAAAGTGATGATGTTGTTCTTAAGATTTCCATTTTATCTTTTTTTTTTTTTTTTTTTAGATTTATAAGCATGTGCTAATAATCAGAGTTTGCTTTATGCAGCTTTGAGAACTAAGAGTGTATGACAGTTTGATGACTGAGTCATTAAATAAATCTAGCTGTAACTTAACAATAATCATGGTGCTGTCATGATGGAGAGAATCATAATCCATTTAATAAGCTGTGACATATTACGACTGCTCACTTTGTACATATCTAAAGCCAATAAAACTGCATCAATCAACGTTATGGTTGCTTTAAAAACTGTTAAGATGTTCTATAGTCTTCCTCTTCTGGTCCGCCCTGCCGCCCTGTTCATAGCATCTACTTGTGTCGGACCCACTGCATGTCCTCCTTCACTACATCAGCATCATTCAACATCCTTTGTCCAACATATCCACATGCCCAAACTCTCTCAGCCTCCATATCTGTCTCCATACATTATTGTATAAGATTATTATGTATGTGACCATCATCCATCCATCCAGCACCAAATATCGTGTAAGGGAAAGACCCCACATAAATACAGAGAAAACCTCGACAATCAGATGATCCCCTTTGAGCGAGCACTTGGCGATAATGGGAAGGAAAAACTCCCCTTTAACAGGAAAAGACCTTCATCAGATCCAGGTTTAGGGAGGGGCAGCCATCTGCACTGACTGATTGGGGGGTGAGGGGAGAGAAACAGGACAAAAGACTTGCTGTGGAAGTGAGCAAGGGATTCATCCACCTCTTGATTGATTCATCTTCTGCCACTTATTCCTTTCAGGGTTGTGGGCGGGGGCCGGAGCCTGCCCCAGGGCTTGTGATTTATACATTAAATTATATTCATACGTATTACAAATGTATTAAGACTCATAATGTTGGGCAAAAAGTTTCAGTGCATGTGCAATTTGCTAATATTCAAGAAGGTTAAGATGTAACAGACAAATGATTCGCCTTCGTTCATGAGTACATCCAACATTTGAATGGTAGTGGTGCAATGGTAGTTTTCCTGTTGCACATCTAAAAGCAAACAATAGAGGGCAACAATTCACCAAAACACATTCAGCAGCAGTTCGCAGATTTCCATTGTTCTATTCAGAGGTTACTGACATTAGGTTAGAGGCTCGCAGGTTAGTGTCAGTTTGACAGGCTGCTAAAGCTGGAGGAAGTTGCTGCTGAGTTCTTAATGGGATCATATTTAAAGCCATTCAGCACCATTTCTGATCAGGAAACAAGCCTATGATGAATAATAAATAACAGGCTGCATTTGTGCCTGGAGCGATGACATCCCATCATTCCCCCCTGAAGGTGTGTGTTGTTATTGTTGGAGATGCAGTCTGTTTTCAGCAGAAAAGAACCACGGGAACAGCTTTCTGGCTACCCTCGGCTGAGTATGGACCATCTGATTTTCCTGTGAGTTTAAACCTAATTCATTTACTTCTTCTGCATCAGTTGCACCATTAAAGTCTCCTCTAATGTGCAGGCAGAGATGGGAAAGCATAACCACTCACCACTCATCTTTTTATTCTGTCACACTACACTTGTGTTGACGTTGCTTTGTGAGCTTAGAATCTACACCTGGCCATGAAATGTTACTTGGACATAATCCTGAAATGAAGCCTAAATTAAAAACACTCATGAGGCATTATATTGTGTTCTGGAAATACTCTCACTGGCAAATACAACTAATAATCAGTGCAAAGCCCCCAATTTTTCTCTGTAATAATTTGTTAATGGATTCTGCGACATCATTCCCATCTTTTCATTTAATGACAGCTGCTCAGCTCTGTGACCTCTATGTCTCTGACAGCTGGTGTGGAAAAACCCCAAACAGAAAACTGTTGAAATCATCTCTAAACTCTGTTCCAAACACCTAAATGCTTTGCAAGGAAGGGCTAATTGTTATCATGCAAATAGAAAAGCAAAAAAACAGCCTTTTGACTTAAGTGGACGCTTTTATCATTAGCAGTTCTAGACTTTTCTAAAGCCTTATAAGCTTTTCCTGCAGTAATAATACACAGCAGTTGTTTTATGTCAGTTTTGGTCACTACATTCATTGACCTTTAATATACATCCACATAGAAAAGTCTTCACACTGATTTAAAAGTGTTCAATTTTTAATCTAGATATTGAGTCCTTTGTGCTTTAGATGTGATACACTGAGCAGCAAACAGATGCTCTGAGCCATTTCTCAAGATAAAGGCAATTTTTACATTTTAAATTCACCTGATATAGATCATAAAATCCTGCAAAATCATAAATTCCTTCAGATCGTCTGTGTGTTTAATTTTCTTGCAGGCTTAATTTAAACGAATAACTGTTGGTATCCATCAGTCTTCCTATCGTTTTTCAACTGTTTATCGGGGTCCAAGCCATGGGGCTCTACAGCAGCTGTGACTGAGCTCCTACCACATCTCTGAGGTTGAGCCCCAGAGGAAACTCAGTCCTGCTGCTAGAACCTCAGATCTTATTCTTTCGGTCACTGCCCACAGCTCAATACCATAGCTGAGTGTAGCAAACGTAGATCGACCAGTAAATCGACAGCTTCACCTTTACGCTGAGCTTTCTATTTACCACAACGGAGCAGTGCAGTGTCCGCCAGTTTGCCTTTCAGTCTCCCGCTCTGCTCTTACCCCGCTCACGAACAAGACCCTGAGATACTTGAACTCCTCCACTTGAGGCAGCAGCTCATCTCGGAGTGGGCACTTCACCGTTTTGTCTCTGGGAAACAATGGCCTTGCTTCTGTAAACACTCAATAGCCAAAACCCCATAATGAAAAACTGAATGTTTATGCAAATTCATTGCACAACTTGACAAGAGATTTAATCTGCTGTGATGCTGTTTGCTTTAATTATTCTTGAGATAAATCTAGAGCTTGATTGTGATACGTGTATGCAATGCACCTGTTCACATTAAGTCCCACAAATCACACTGAATGACAGGCAGAACTCAAGAAATTAGGTTTCAGTAACTCTCTGCAGACCTCACAGAGCAAAGGTGGTGGCACAGTGGCCTTCACAAAGAAGACTGATCAGGACTTGAAGGGTTGAACAAAGCTCCCTGACCAAGAATCAGTTTAGAAATTGTTTGCAGAGGTGGGGGAAGCTGTTAAAAGCATCGCTTCATCAGTCAGCACTTTAAGGTCGAGAAGCTATGTGGGAGGCACGTTAAAGATAAGACATGAGACAGTCCACTTTGAGTTTTTCAGATAGCATTTAACTCTGAGACCGTGACCATAAAGATTCTTTCATATAATGAGATGGAAAATGGAGCTTTTTGGGTCAGAACTCCAAGCTGTGCTCATATGTCACTAAGGCCACGTTCACACTGCAGGTGTTAATGCTCAATTCCGATTTTTTGATCAAATCCGATTTTTTTTGTGCTTGTTCACACTACAAATAAAATGCGACAGCAAACGCGCTCTAGTGTGAACGCTCAAAGCGGCCCGCATGCGCAAAAGAAGCTGTCACACACAACGCGCTCTGTTTAGACCCAGAGCAAACAATATTGTTTGACTGATGGCCCTTAATATAAAGACTTCACGTTTCTCAATTTTTGCTTTAAGTTATTTTGTTATTTACATAATAATGTAGATAACCTAATAATGATCCTTATTGCTGTTTTAGAGGAGCGGTGCTTCAAAGGATAGTTGCAGATTTCTGTCAGAATCTGCAGATTATACAGAACAAATAAAATGTTCATGTTTCTCCAACTTTGTCTTCCCAACAGTTTCACTGACATCTACACTGGATGGCCAGGAAGTGTTTGCGATGTCTTCTCGGGCGCTTCTCCGGCGCTGATAATTGGCGTCTGTCTTGTGTCAGTGATGTAAAAGACGGATTTAATGCGACTTGACCGTTCAAACAGCAGTCGCTTTCTAAAACATCGGATATGTATCGGATTCAGTACCACATACGAAAGTGACCCAGATCGGATTTGAAAATATCGGATTTGTGCCGTTCACACTGTCATACCATGATCGGATATGGGTCGCATAGGGTCAATAAAATCGGATTTGATGCGCATACGCCTGCAGTGTGAACGCAGCCTAATATAACCCTGTACATGCTGACTGATATGACAACAGACAAATCTGTCCTTCAGTTGTTGTGTCTAAGCTCATACTTAGATCAGTATTTTCATTCTTTTCATTATGGCTTATCAAGTGCAGATTTGATGGCCCCAATGGGAACACTGGGCTCACTTTGAAAGGTTTATGCAGTGACCTGCTCATTTATTGTTCACGTGGTTTGTGGCGTGATTTTTAGTTGACTTCAATTATGCTGCACACAACTAATTTGTGTCTTTCCTTCTGACGTGACCCATAATGCAAGTCTTTGCACATGTGACATGAAACGCATGTCAGGTAAATTAAAGACCCACTGTGATGTACACGCAGTATTAATGTCAAAGTTGCTCCTGGGAGCATTTCTGCCAATTCCACTCCTGTCCAATCAGATGAGTCCCTGTGCATCGTAAGAGCCAGACCTCAGGGGGTCAAGTGGCTGTCATTTGGAATGAGTTTATTTCACCACTCGGTGGAACATTTTTGTCATAATTGCATCTCTGTCAGAGGAAAACAAGCATCACAGGAATGTCTGGGACCTTCTTCTTTTTTTCTTTTTTTTTACCAGCCTTGTTAATAGCCGATAAAAAGCTGCATAATTCAGTCTGCTTTGTCTTGAGGAGCTCAAAATTGAACTCTTATGAGAGTCACTGATCCTGTTAATATATTCACACCTCCTGTTATCATGTTGCATACATGGTTCATAGTGGCTGTGGCCTATTTTTGAAAGCTTTCCCTTCTGACTCTGTCTGAAATTTTTCTCTGGAGTGAAGTGATGAATTTGTAATACTGTCCTTTGTTGTTGCTGCATGCAGCCTCTCTATAAATGGAATCAGATGAGACTTGGTAGGCACGCAGTTTCCCCCACATAACATAATCATGCAGGCAATTAAAGATTGTACTGAACACTGAACCTATGGTGGTATGAATGTGTTGAACAGTATCTTTACGATTCAGCAACTGATAATTCTGACATGATATTATAGTCATTAGTGTGTTTATGTGAGTTTAGTGAGTTTAGTGTGTTTAGTGTGTTTTAGTTACGTTCACCGAGTGCAGATGTGTCTCAGCCGACAGACAGCATTGTCATCAGAGTTATTATGCCGCTGGTGGGGCTAAAAAAAGTGAAAAAACTATGGTGCAAACATTATATAACAGCAGAATAACAGCTCCATCCTCAAAGCTCAGTATATCTGCCTTCATTTGTACCTGCAGCTACTACAGGTTTAACTTTTAACTTTTAGCCTATCCCAGGTCTCAGAGGGCAAGAGTCACACTCTCAAATCAAAACACTCTGGCCAACTTAGAAGCAGAACCTTCATTTCGTTTTTTTTCTTAAACAAATCCATTCAAAGGTGGACTTGCCAGTGTGTTTCAGATTATGGTCATGCTGCATAACCCAAGATTTTCTGGTATAGAGCTGAATTCATGGTTTCATCAATTACAGCAAATCCTCCATGTCATGACCCACTGGCCAGCTGCAGACACACTGCTGGCCCTGTGCTGGCCCAGAACAGTTTCAGCTCTGGCCCCAGATGTCAGCCTAATGTGTACCGTAATCAAACCATGTAATAACAACATGTGCTGGAACACATAGTGCAAAAGAAACATGATGAAACTGTGTTCAGACTGATTCTTACACAGCGCTTTTCTACTCTCCCAGATTACTCAAAGTACTCAACATGCCACATTCACACACTTTCTCTAAACTGAGTGCTTCCTAACTACACTCACACTCTCGACATGTAGACTGGAGGAGTCAGGGATCAAACCACTAACCTTTCGATCAGTAGGTGACCTGCTCTACCTTCTGAGCTACAGCCACCCGGTGGTAAACATGAGTAAACCCTCACTAGGTTTTGGATCAAGTGTACACTCACAAACCTGTCAAACCTGCATTTAAAACGCTGGCTACCCTAGCAGTATAGTATTGCAACATAACATTTGGGTCTTCTAACAAAAATAGGAAAATAGGAACATAAATAGTGCCATCATTGCTGGTTGACATACACCAGTCAGTCAGAAGTGCCAGGTTGATGCTGGATCCGGGCCAGACCTATGAACCTGGGCCACATAAACCAAACCACAATTGGGCCAGATGTGGAATGCTATCACATAAACAGTGCCATCTACTCCAGGCCTGGCCCATATCTGGATGACATACCACTTACCATGCCAGAAGTCAGCCAGCAGTGCTTGACACCAGATCCAGGCCAGACCTGTCTGCTATGTGGGGAGGTGGCAAAGCAGCTCCAGACCATCACACTACCACCACCATGTTTGACTGTTGCTATGATATCCCTTTTCTGAAATGCTTTTAGTTTTACTTTAGATGTAATGGGACTTAAACCTTCCAAAAACTTCAGCTTCTGTCTTGTCAGTCCACAGAATATTTTCCCAAAACATCTTGAAGATCATCAAGATGTTTTTTGTTTGTTTTTTTTTCCACAAATGTGAGATTTGTGTTCTTTTTAGTAGTGGTTCTCACCTTGGCACTGTACCTAACAAACTGACAGGAACAAATTAAATCCAGATGCAGATGAAAGAAAAGACAGGATTACAGCTGTTACACACATTTTAATCAGATGTTGGAAGTATCTTAGGGCTGGCTATCGATTTCGATTTCTATAACTGATTCGATTCAATTCAATTTTTAGTCAGTCAGAAATATTATAAATCTGATCATTTATCAGTGCATATCTATATTTTTATATCTATGAATAAAAACAAAGCTGACACTTGTGAGACTTCATCAGAGGTGGGAGCATCCCAGCAGATGCCTTTGTGTCAAAGTAACTGAGGATAAAACAGAAAAGTATGAAGGAGATTTTCGTGGCCTCGTTTTTTATAGCAATTAACCTTAAAAATATTCTGCAGTAAAACAATAACAGAAGAAAAGCACGAATCAACATATGAACATTACCTGATGCTGCTGAAGTGACGCAGAGCAAAGTTACAGAGGTTTATTAGAGTCACAGCTAGGAGTTTTGCAATTTGGCATAATTTTGAAAAGTTTACATGTCTTTGGTATTGAACAGCAGACATGAGGCTTTCTTGTTGGAGGTCAAAAGGTGAGAGATGAAAAACAAACAAACAAACAAACAAACAAAAACAACCGCTGACATCACTGTACACAACGGTAGACTGGTGTATAATAAGCAAGCAAATAATAAAGAAAACAGAGATTTTTGTTGGGAAACTGTTCTCTCACTGAGAGAGAGAAAGAGCTGTACAGGAAGTGTGTTTTCATTGTGGTGGAAGCAAAATTGCCAAAGTAAGTTTATCAAATGTGAAGCGTAGCTTTCATCTTCTTTTGGTCAGAGTGACGAAACCTGCTGCTTCAGAATCTGTGATATGTCGGCTTCCAGCACGCGGTGGCATGTCTGTGTACGAATCCATTTACCTCCTCTCATTTGCTGTTTTAGCTGGAAAGGGGGAAAACCAAGGTATCTGAAGGAAACCCACAAGTTCAATGTTAGAAAGGGAAGTTAAATAAAAGGCAAAAAGTGAAACCGAGACTTGACTAAACCGGGCAAACTAAAGCAAAACTAAAACACCAAAACACAGGGAAACCGGAACATGAGACCTGGACGAGGGAACTGGAACATGATGCGAGGAACACAGACAACCCGACAAAGGACAAAAGAAAACAGACACACTGGCTGTATCCCAATTCAGGATCTGCAGCCTTAAAGGCCGCATTTTAAGGCCGATTACGTCACAGCGACACGACGAAGGCTGTCCCAATTCAAAGGCTGCTCGAAATGCGGCCCTCAAATGCGTCCTTCATTTCCCTGAATTTTAAGGACGTGGCGGTGTTAACTTCATGGCCCAACATATCCCAGAATGCATAGCGCGGCGGTGGGTGTGGATAATTTTGCCGAAAAAAACGGCGGATGGGGGGCGCCCGAAGAGTAAACTTTAAGTAAGTACTGAATATCATGTCACTTATTTATGTGCAAATGTTTAATAACGAAGAACATTAAAACATTACTGTTGCCACATGTCGGCAAAGTTATGTGACATTAGTGACGTTTGTACTAACTTGGTTTTAAAGCCTTTACTTTAAAATATACGCCGTTCAATAGCTGAGCTCAATCTTACAGAGAATGATCAAAGCTCATGTAGAAACAAACAAACAAATGAACAAAAGATTTTCTCCTTCATTTCTGTCAAACAAAGCTGTATGAAACGTTTCTAGCTGTTAGTATCATGGTTGCTAGGCAACCTGGGCAGCGCAACGGAGGCTAGACCGTCCCATTTCACAAGCCTCGCACTTCCGGCCTTAGCTGTCTTTAAGTACGCGGCCCTTGAGGATTGTTGAGGCTGCGTACTTTAAGGCTGCAGACCCTGAATTGGGATACAGCCAATATAAGCACATGAGGGTCATTAGGGAGAGAGGAAACACATGGGAACACTGCTGGGATGAATAGACCTAACGACACAGAGGACGCAAAATTAAACACACTGAACACAGGACCGACACTGTCAAAGTAAAACAGGAAACACTAAGATGCAGACTAATACACTCAACTTGACACAGGAGCCAGGAGGAAAGAACGCTCAGGGAAACTAGACTAGACTAGTCACAAAGAGTGGAAACGCAGAAACAGTTAAGGGAGATGATACACAGTGAGAGGGGGAGCGAGGGAGGGAAAAACCGGCCTAAAACCAAAAACTGTACTAAAGCTGCGTGAAACCGCCTCTGTCCGCCGATCAACGGACCCTGACCCTAACCCTTTAATAAACAGTAAGCAGAATTGATATTGTCCTTGCAACATTGGAATTTCATAAATGCACGAATGGCTTGGCGCGCAAAAGAATAACGTCACAACAATGTGATTGGTCACTTGCAATGTTGAACCTGGAAGAACATTTTCATGATGGTCTGGGAACAACACCAACACGAGGATATCAGATCATCCGCGAGGGACATGGAGAAAGAGAGAGAGACATGACGTGCTGGGGACAACATACATGCAAGCACGGACAGAAGACATGGAGTGATAACACGAGGGGAATATGTAAATGGGAAAGGGAGGTGAGACATGAAGGAGACATTGTATAACTTAGGAGACATACACAGAGGACAGACTAACACAGGAAATCGACAAGAAAACACAGATCATAAAATTAACTAAACTTAACACTTAAACATTTCCCCAAAACACCAAAAGGAAATCTAGATGACAGAAGACAGTCCAAATGATTGGTCAACAACCCAGCACCCTGACAAAAACCATCCTTTGGAAGCAATATTGACTTATAAAATGTTACAAACACACTTAAAGGCGCAAAATAATGTAATAATCGATCCGCCATCTTTTGTCCTTTTGTTTAGTAAGCCCTGAAGTTTATTACGCAAAATATCTTTTATTTTAAAACACCCAGTGGGAACTTCTGTTATTCTCCTATTTTATTGTACATTTCACGTGTTGTTAGTGCACATGTTCAGGAACTGAAAATGAATTCCCATGTTCAGAAGAATTACATATCAAATGCTGCAAACTCACAAGAGGCACCATCTGTATTGTGAAGTGCTATTTTCTGTAGCATAGGTTTGAAAAGAGTAAGTGACTCAGTTTTTGCCTAGAAGAGACAAGTGTTCAGGAAAGCAACGGCCCTGAGTTTGAGTCCCTGCAATATCTGTTTTCCTCCTGCCTCTAATGCATCTTGAAAGTGATGTTATACCAACCTGCTGCCAGGAAACATTATCTCTCTATGAAACTTTTCAATTTGGAACATCTGCAGTTTCTAAAGCATCCAAACTGTCTTCACACTTTGAAACGGTGCCATTAATGCACTCCAGCACCCTGCTGATCTCTCACAACCTCTGCAACTGTTTCATCTGCTGAGAAGCCTGTGATGCTCTAAAATGACACTTCCAAACCTACTGAGATTTTTTCATGTTGCTGCCTCAGGTATTGTGTATTTGGATTTTGGACTAGTCAAACAGCAGGCCGGCACAAGCTGTCACTGCGTCACCTGAGTCACTGCTAACTAAAATTAAAGGAAAATGCACTTGCAGAAGTAGAAGCAGGGATGTTTCAGCAAGCTTTATGCCTCGTGTTTTGAATCTTCCTTGTTAAACCTGAGCATAAAGTTTTCAGTGTTCACCTTTATGACTGTTGTGTCTGAGAGAAGACTCTTTGAACTGCACAGACTCAATGATCTATAACTCTGTACTCCGACTGCCTCATCTTCCAGCTCTTGAGTGCCGTTTTGCTACCTTTGCTCATGAGTTGTTAAAATGAAATGCATTTGATGTTGAGAGCTGTCAGACCCTGGTGTGATATTCATGTCTTGGACATACACCTGCCTCTTTGATATAGAATCCATTTAATTAGGAATTGCAAAGCAAACTTCACCTCGACCAACTGCCTTCTGATGGGTAAATAATCACGTAGCTCATACAGTTCAGAGGAAGGGAAGCCTGGAGCCGTGGCTGTTCTTAAATCTGGTGAAAACTCGTCACCTGTGTCCTTCCATTGCCGCTACCATAATAAATACTACTGCTTTCATTTTAAGGTTACTTGCTCAAACAGATGCTTACACAAAAGACCTATGAGGCTGCTTTCCACTCTCACTTGATTACATACAACTTAGCAGATGTTTGGAAAAAGTCGTGTTTGTCAGAAAAGGGAGCCAGGGGAGCGGCATTCAGACAGTACCAGATATTACATGCATGGTTGCTTATGTCTATGTGAAATGACCCAGACCAAAAAGAGACACAGTAGTGTGCTTGAGAGCACTGGAGGACAGAATACAGGATTCTGTTTGGATCTTAAAAAGCTATTTCAGAGCTGCTCCTAAAAGACAGTTTGATAAACTACTGCGAACAAGTGTAGTAACAAAAGTACCCACTGTATAAACTTTATAATGGTCGCTTAAACCAATATATCTTTTCAGCTTTGCTATTTCTCTCAAGCTATTAAGGTGGGATGTTGGGAAAAATGAATTTGTCTTTATGCAAGCTGTCTGCAGTGGTCTATAAACAGAAATGTGCAAACTGCAGACCTCAGAGTTCATACAAAGATGTCCGATCAAAGGAGATTTAAAACAAAAACGCAATAATGACACAGCAGGAAGATTTGTTACAAATCAAAACCAGCAGGATGACTTTGCTGGAGTCAGGAGTGCTGAATAATAGCTCCAAAAGCTTTTTAATAATAATGATACTATTACTACTACTATTACTAATAACAACAACAACAACAACAACAACAACAATAATAATAATAATAATAATAATAATAATAATGAATATTCACATGTTCCTCTTTAAATGGTGGCCAAAGTGTCTCCTCCATTTCAGACAGTCCTCACAAACAAAATTATCAAGTGTAATGAGGCTGAAGCCATTCTCATGAAAATGTAGCTCTCCTTGCCTCTTCTATTCAATGAGCCTTGTGGGAACTTAGTGGAAAAACTCAGACTTTTCACCAAAGCAGGAGGAAGGAACTTAAAAAACACCAGCTTTTATTAAAAATATGTAAAAAGAGAAAAAAATGCACAAATGTTTAACAAAAGCACTTCTACGGAATAATGCATGTCTTTTATCATGTCTTCCTTCTCTCACCCTAACTGGTCGCGGCAGATGGCCGGAGGTTTCTTCCTGTTAAAAGGGAGTTTTTCCTTCCCGCTGTTGCCAAAGTGCTTGCTCACAGGGGGTCACATGATTGTTGAGGTTTTCTCTGTATGTATTATTGTAGGATCTACCTAACCATATAAAGCGCCTTGAGGTGTCTGTTGTTGTGATTTGGCGTTATATAAATAAAATTGAATTGAATTAATGAAGCTCTTGCTCACTATTTCTCCTTGTTTGTATATCTATAATTTCTCAGTGGCCTTGTAGGACATGATATACAGTCAGACATAAAATATACCTGCAGGTATATGTGGTAAACATTATATATAATATATAATACATAACGTGATATAATGTTTTTTTTAAATGCTTTAAAAACACAATTTCAGGTCTCTTCAAAAGCTCACACCTTTAGTCACTCCACCCTCACAAGTAAAAAAGGCCTTGCCTTCTTTACCTTTCAGAATAAAATGAACCAGATGTTCTTTCTAATGACACAAGAACTATTACTGTGTACCCTCTCAAACATCGCTGATAGGATCTTGTTTATGGCTCTATTTCCACAATCAGATAACACATCTCAGTTGCACTGAGCCAACAAAACCGTGATCCATTTGGAGGTCGATGAGAGCCGGCTGCTATTAGGAAGGCACTGTTCCTCACTGTCTTCTGATGGGTGAGAGGAGGGAGCTACAGTATTCACCGTCACATCTGTTTTCTTGGATGACTAATCTCGCTACAGGGTTTCTGAGTAACTCTGTCCAGCACGCCGTTTCTCAATAAGGACCTAATGAGGACTTTGGTTTGCAGTCGGCCTTTTCCTATCGAGCTCCTTTGAAGGAAAACAGGAAGCTCGCAATTAGCTGTTCAATTGCCTGCTTTTTAAATCTTCATTCATTCAGCAACTCATTCCGTTTTGTGGTTACAATACGGTTATTTTCTAGGTAGAATTAAAAATGTAAAATGTTTGAAGGAGCCTCTGCAACCCTGTCTTCATTGTAAGTTCATTTATTCATTTCTTCTATTTGCTGCTAATGCAGAATTTATGTTTTGGTATATTTTCAAGCCAGAAATGATTAATGTCTTCTTGCCCACATTGTGCTGCTGACATTTCTGAGATAAAACTTTAATTCAAACAAGTTTCTGTTTATAATGTAACAAATCCATAATAAGAGTTTGTTATTATCATCATTGTATAACATTCTGTCAGTCCTACACTTACACAACCTTGACCACATAATCCTCCTCATCAATCCAGTCCTGGGAAAGGGTTCCCACATTGGGTCCCATCCTGCTTTAAGCCTTTGGTCATAATCCTACAGACCACGTGTTTGAGCCACAGAGGACTCTTAACCTATTCCTTTTAGTTCAAATAATCTTCGGAAGAAACCCTGGGCTGCTGAGGGTGCCAGTGATGCAACGATGTCAAGCACTTTAGATGAACAGAAACGATACAGCACAGGATCACTCAGTGTACAGGAATTAGCCATGCTGTGTTTCAGGGAGACAAGGTTAAGGTGGAATGATGCCATTGCCTTTAGCCAGCTGTAAATGTCAGTGGCGATCAGGAGCTACTAACACAAATGCAGCCATGCAGCGAGAACCATAAACAAGTCCTCCGCTTCCAGAGAGTGAAGGTCTGAATGGCAACAAGTTGTTGAGTTGATGTAATGTCTACAACCCCTGTTCAGAAAACCAAACACATCATCTGTCTTGTATGTATGGTATTTATAATATTTATATTTCTGTTTTTTCTCCCACTGTTGATGATTATGCTTGTCTGGGTATATACACTGTGTTATGGAAAGATATGAAAAATAATATTGCTTTTCTGTTTATCTTTTGCTATTGACATTCCTCACTGGTTATGGTCACCTTCTGCTCAGCTACTTTATCACAGCTGTGAGCAGTGACAGCTCTTTTCTTCCTTTAATAACATTCGAAAACATTGTTTAACAAATACGAACGTAGATGGGCTGCAGACGCCTCCTTCTGCCCTGCCAGCGCCACAGTGGCTCTCTCTCTCTCTCACTGACAAATTATACCTTATAGCTGCACCATATTCACAATGATGAGTGAATTGGAGAAGCCAAACCCTTTTTGTCCTATAATAACATCTTCCTTTAGTCAGCTGAGTGATTTGGTTCCGGTGGGTTCTGTTTTCATCTGTTGAAGGAATAATTTCACATTTTTGAGGTAAATTTACTTTCTTTCATACCAACAGTTACCAAAGATGACTTTTACCTATATTGTTATTAAGGAAGGCTAAATATGAAACTACTGCAATGCTGAAATCATACCCAGTGTGTCCTTGAGCTTAATAGAAACTCCCACTCGTCAAATGGACGTCCCATCTTTTTACACTTTGGCTGATTTTTACTGATTATACAAATATAAACAGGCAGAGAGAACAAGTTTAGCTACCTTGACATTCCTTCTTTCTACTTAGCTAAGGCTTGAGTCACACAGGCCAACTCGTGAGGCCGTTCGGTGACTCCCTGGTTGGTGAGTGGCTGAAGGTTGTTGGCAGTCGCTGGATGAATACCAGTTCCAATACTGGCATATGGTACTGGCATTCAATGGGCCGGACTGGAGTCATCACTGATTCTGACCCCCGGGCCTTATGTTTGTCACCCCTGCTCTAGTGTGGCTGAGCCAGATGACCATCATTAGCATAAAGCCGTGAGAGTAGTCGAATGTTTACAATTGAAAACTTGGATTTCAAACAACTTTCAATAGTTACAATTACAGACATTTAAGTTGCCCATTACAAGCTTACAGACCTCTGACCCCTATATTAATGACCTCCTTACTCAAAAGCAGTTCTCAATAATGACAATGGACAGACCTTTGACTGAGTGATTTGTTAACAACAGAACAACATTAGCTATAACTTGTAAACACTTTATAAAGGGTCATTGTAATTGGAGCAACTCTGAAGTGCAGGTTCAACCCCAGCTCTAAGCCGCCGACTGCACAATCAAAGGGAACTATAAAGGAGAACCATAGACTACATAAAGATGCCTGTTTATCATGTTTATATATGTATGGGTTTTTATACATACATAGATTTTGGAGAACATACAGTTCTCCACAACTAGGAGCTAATCCGACCCTCCCCCTTCTCTTGGGATTGCACTGCCATCTGCAAACACTGTTGAGCCATATGAGCGTCTGAAGGGAACGAACGCAGTCTGGTGGTGCTTCCACAGCTGTCGAAAACACAAGTCTCAACCACTGCAGCAGAACTGAAAAGCTCCAAGTCATCAAAAAAAGATAAAAATACACCACAAATGCCTTTGAACGATAAGTCTTAATAAACACAGGAGTGTGGTTTCTCAGACTCACTGGTCTCAGGGGTTTTCAGCCAGTGCTCATGTTTATAAATTTGGACCAAAAACTAAATATCACCAGCATTGCAGTGTGTCATCACGGTGCCGTAATATCACTTAGTAAACAGCTTTTTAAAAATGCCCAGAAGTGTGGAGAACCTCTGTAACCGTCACCCTCTAATAGCTACAGCTGCCAGTGGGAAAACTGGCAGGTTATATTTGCAAAGCTGCTTCTGTAAAACAACCAAAATGTGCTATTGATTTGCAGATAGAAACTAAGCACTGAAAAGCAATTTGCAGCAAGTAAACCTTATGCATTTCACCTAAAAAAAATCAGTGAGAAATTTCATAGAGACCAGGTAATTACATGAAATTGCAGGAAATGTGCAAAATAAGCTTCCTCAATGAATGCTTTTGTAATCTAATTTATGGGAGAGCAGAAATCAGAGTAAGGATGATTTAAGCTGTCAATAGTTACATTTAAAATGGATTTGGCTTTATAGTCTGGATCTTATCTCTTTCCACTTACAGGACAAAGTAACCTTTCACTCACTTGTCAGCTAAAATTAACGTCTAACACCGTGGATCCACTCGACAGCTTTTTTTACTACTCCACAGAAATTATCCTTGTTTACTATTTTCTAATTACTTTCCTTTAAAAGCTTTCATTTTTTTCATTGTTTTCCTTTATGCAGCTCTCAGTTGGTTTTCAGCTAAACCTCAGTTTCCATTTCCGCATATTCATCATTCAGCGTCCTTTCTGGCCTAATGCAGATATAAACTTCTCAGTATGTGTCACTGCCCTCGAATGTCGCAGGGAGGTTAGCGGGGCTTCCAGAGGACAGCAAAAGGCAGAATTGTAGAAGCGCTCTCTCGTTCTCTTTCAGGGAGAATACATATGGAGATAGTGCCACTGTTTCCCTGACAACTGCATTTTACCGTCGAGGGGGGGGGGGGGGCAGTGCTCACTAAAGTCCTCCAAATCAGACTTTCTCTTCTCTCATTTCACCCAATATAAATGCATACTTTTCTGTCACTCTTCTTTTTTTTCTTTGCTCCTAAATTCGCCTCTCAGGGCTGTTTTTTTTGTAAAATCTCTTCGCTTCATCTCATTCTGTAATTTCCCCCCCTCTCATCCTGAGCCAGTTTGGTATATTTTTCTGTTTCTGTCACCCTTGGATTATCTATGGTGGCCCTGAGAGCTCAATGAACTGCAGATGAAGAAAAACAAGCAAAAAAAAAAAAGGAAAGCAGTAGCTGCGAGTCACACTGACTGTCTTTGCTTCCAGGGAACACAATAAAGTGATGGACTCAGCTGGGACATGCTTGTTGTTTATTGCTTTTGTAACCTTGGAAGTCATTTAATGTCTGTGATGCTTTATTTTGACATTACATTGGTTACATGATTCATGCATTCATGATTCATACAGCCTTTTCCTTATTCGCCAGCTTACGTATTTCAAATACTCTGAAAGAACAAACACTGTTAAGTGTAAACTGCTGTATTCATTTTTACAATATCTTGCAGATGAACTAAGACCAGTCCTAGAGATTTGTTTTAAGTTTAATTAAATTCAACTCCTGAGACCTAGTGGCACCACTTCACTTCTTGCATCATAAACACTTTAAAATTATTGTTTACATATTTGGAGCTGTGCCTTTGTTTTGCATGACAAAAGCCAAAAAACATTGCTGTAGAACTTGACCTCAGCTTCTACAGATGGATGTACTCTGTGGTATCAAGGGACATAACAGTCAAATGCTTTTCTCAACCTTTTAGCAGGTTTCCTTTTAACAGAGAAAGCTGACGACCCCCTGCCACAGAAACAGTCATGTGTATAATAAAATTCTGTCTCATCCAGCTGTTAGATAAGTCTTTTCCTCTCTCCCCTCATGTAATTTTAGATTTTTCTAATAACAGTTTTTGTACAGTTTTGCAAGCTCTGTGTCTGTGCCTTACACTCCTGCGATTGCTAGAGAAGTACCTCCTGCTTTCTTCCATCTCATTTTCCACCTGACACCTATTTTCATACTGCACCGTCACTGCAAATTAGCGCAGATATCCAGCGACCCTCAAGGAAATTGTACAGTGAGAGCAGGAGTAAGGATAGTCAATGAAAGAAAATAACGTGTGTGTGTGCGTATAAACATAATTAGTGTAAAAACCTTCAGGTAAAGAGGCATTAAAGATTTATTGCTGAAATATTGCAGGCCATTTGGAGTGTGTGTTACAGACATGCTCCATTAAACAAACACTTGTCAATTAACAAAAGAGCAGTTCAATTACAAAACCATTTATTATTCCTTTTTTCAAACCATTACTCAGGCATATGTTAACAGCCCAGAACCACCATCTCTGCTGCAGAAGTCAGAAGTGCCTTAATGTGCTGGTAAAGGACCTAAATGCATGATTTAAAAGGCAGGCAGAGTTACATTTTATTCAGATTGTGGAGGAGTCGAATGAGAAACACAAAGCAGCGATTCTAATTCCATAATTCTTCAAAAGTGGCCCAAAAGTGTCAAATAAACCACAGGGAGGAAAGCAAAGGGAAACAAACAGGTATATAAGGAGCTTCCAAAGCAAAAGACAAAAGGGAAACTAAAAGAAACAAACAGGATTTATTGAAGTACAGAGTTTGAGTAATAAACCATTTGTTGTTTAGACTGTGAGGAAGCTACATGGCAGAGCAGAGTCCAGGAGCAGAGCAGGATGGGAAGTAGGACAGAGCAATTCTGCCAAGAGGAGTGCTCAAATATGCAGCCAGAGGTGTAACAGGTGAGGCAGGACTTACTCAGACGGTTCAGTGACTTATTCACAGTGCCAAAACTGTTCAAACAGAAGATAAACTCTAGGGAAGATCCAGGGCTTCCATACAACAGGGATAATCCACAAATCCACACAGATCCAAAGCTTCAGTCACAAGAACACAAAACAGCTCACTGCTCTTTAGCCAGGGTGTCTCCAGAATCTGCTGACAAGGAAACAGGTAAGCACCAACACAGAGATAAAAGCACCAGATCACACCAGCTGCTCTCTTTACACCAAAGACTGAAGGTCTTCCACCGCATTAACTAGTGTCCACGGACGAGGACAGCAGGAACAGGTGTGTGACTGCATCGTGTTTGTGGAAGCAAAAGGTGGGAAGTTTAGGAAGGCCCCGTTTCAGCATCAAAACCAAAACACACACACACGAGC
Source organism: Simochromis diagramma (assembly GCF_900408965.1). Classification (NCBI taxonomy): domain Eukaryota; kingdom Metazoa; phylum Chordata; class Actinopteri; order Cichliformes; family Cichlidae; genus Simochromis; species Simochromis diagramma. The sequence continues at coordinate 3,126,006 of NW_024387423.1, read as the reverse complement.
GAGAGGAAATGGACAAAAGGTGGTGAGCCAGCATGGCGAGGACAGAGGGATCGTGACAAGAAGATTGTTGATGGCTACTAAGTCATTAAAGGTGTATCCTGTACAATTATTCAATCTGTGAACAAAAACAGTTCAAAGGAATCATTAAAAGTCCAAAAAACACCACGACGTTCATGCCCGTGACGAATTTATGCAAACTTTTGCAACGACTTGATACGACAGATGCCCAAGGCCAGTCGGGAGGAGTCAACACAACAGGGGTGAATACAGAGAGCAACAGGAGCTGAAACTGTTTTAAACCAACATCGTATTGTCAACATATGTTTCACTGAATCAATATTATATTACTAATACACACCACATTCAACGTCAAATTCTGTCATTGATTATTGATTGATTAATACTGAAGCAGATACATCACAAAAGAAGATGAACAGAGCCTCAGTGGTATTTCAGCAAAGTACCAAAGTAACATTAGGCCTGATGTAACATGTAAATGACAACAGACAACTTCAAGTCAGGTAAAAAACACAAGTCTTTCACCTTTTTAACGTCACATTTGGTGAATTCGCTCCTACATCTTGTCCTGCCTCCACCCGGTCTGGATCGAAGCTGTGAACTGCCAGGGGAAACGGCCAGTTTGCTGAGTCAGAAGACATAAAGGAAAAAAACTGAATAAGCACGTGAAAAAAATATGATAGGACCACACTTTGCTTAGATTTTCCAATTTGTATATATCTTTTTCCCTAATTCATCCTAGCAAACATAATCATTCTAGGTTCTATCAGTTTCGTTACCAAGGAAACTTCACTAAATGACATTTTAGAAGTATCTGATAGTGAGCACTCTGACAGCCATAAATATAATGAGCGTTTTAAATACACATACAAAATAAGATAAGATAAGCTTTGCTGTCATTAAACACAAGCATACAATTAAATTACTGCTATAGTTGGTGCATATAAACAAATATCAACAGTCAGACCATTAGAATAAAAGGGCAATAAAAAACAATATGTCCTGTTCTATTATAGATAAAAACAAGAGATATGTGGGTAATAATCCTGACGATAGCAGCTTTAATGGCATAAGCAGGCAGTGATGTATATTACTGATTAAATAAATACATTATTAACTCTAATGTATTCACAGAGGAGATTTATGGAGTATGGTAATATTGTCTACCACGAGATCATCTCCCGGGCAACTATAAATCAGTGACTTGTCAATCTCATCATTGTCACCTGATCCGCTGTCACTTATGAGCAGGACTATGAATCAATGTCATTCCTGTCACACTGCCAGGTTTCATCAGTATTTTAATGTTGATCCGACATTAATTTAGCAGTGAGATTTCAATCTCAGCCATAATAACGATTCAGATGAGAACAATTTTTCGTGCTGTCTTCCTATCTGTGAGTGTTTAACAGGCGAGGTCAATAGGATCAAGAAGACTAATGGAAGTGAACAGGTAACTGGATAAACACAGAAAAGAAAACACAAATTAAAAGACACGGAGCAGACAAATCCAGGATAAAAGCCCAAAAGCACTCAAGGAACTAAGTAAACAACATATAACAGGAAATAGCTAAATAAACACTGAAGTCGGGCTTGTCACATAACCCTGAGTGAATAATGTTTTTCCAGAAGGAGAGCTGCTCCAGAATTTGAACCTTTAAAGAAAGATATATTAAAAAAAAATGCCTGACTTCCCAATTGAAGGCTGTTTCTGCCTCCTCTTTGGTTTGCTGTGTTGCCTCTGGTCACGCAGCATTACAACAAATCATGTCCCCCTAAATAAAAACTGTGATTTTAGGCTCTCATCGCTCTCACCGTAAAAGCTTGACTACAAAGCTCACGTTAACGGCTGACACAACGAGTGCTGAAAGCATTTTAAATTAGCACATGCTGCCTGGGTCTTGTCAAATCCACATTGTGCGGGCTGTCTCTTCCCGGTGGAAATCAGAAAAGCTCATCAAGTCCTAGACCCAAACAAATCACTGTTGCATAATTATCAACAGAAACTGCTGAAACTCATTATCCATTATTACTAAATATGGCTGTGAATGGAAAAACACACACACACACACTCAGAAGAAAACAGCATCTTGTGGATTTTCATTTAGCTCGTCCATAATCAGACAGAAGATTGTCAGTCACAGCTATCACGTCAGGGGAGACGTTCTCTTTACATAAGAAAATATTATTACCTCAATATTGTTAAGAAAGGGGGGAAAACACTGAATGGATTTGGCACCAATGCTTTCATTATTGTTTGAAGTGATAGCTTGAATTAGTCAGAATAATTAATTTTGTGCACACCAGTCGACCAAGTAAAACTCTGTATTCATAAGACATGAGGTTGGAATTTAATAATGGAGGGAAATATATTTGACTGTGTGTTCTCTGAGTGTATTTATGCCCACTATTTATCAAGTTATGAAGGAAAAGACCACAGACATAAAACGAAGGAGAAGACTAAACCTCTCCAAGGATGCTATAACACAAATAATATTCTTCAATATCCTGAAAATGACTACCAGGCTGAGCAGACAGCTCAGTAGTTTACAGGCTCATAAAAATCGTGAGCAGCTAACTTCTGCGGTAGTTCACTTCAAATTTGACTGTCAAATTATAATCATAAAATCGTTGTGGAAGAAGGCGAAAGAACATTCAAATTAATATAGCAGTAAGTGAGGCTGAATTTTACATACTGTATTTGGAAAACTGACAATTGACAGCATTATTAATATTTTCACTCATTGTCATTGTTGAAAGCAAATAGTTTGAGATTATTTGAGTTTAGAGAAATGTTATACTGCAGAAAGCAGCCATCCATAGATGACTGTGGTCATAAGGGATGGATATCATCAGCAACAACACTCAACCAGGCTGTGGTGCTTAAACGATGCTTAGTTGGTATTAAACAGTCCAGAGTGTGCCAAGAAAACATCCCTCTCAACAGCGTTGACAAAAGTACAGACAAAAGTCCAACAGCTAGCAACACACTGTGTGACAGGCTGCCCACAAACACTTTGTGTGTTTGCTGATATTTGTTGAGCTGATAGAAACGCTGAAATTACCTGAAACTCAAAAAATATTACTCCCTTTATGCACCTGCAGTCCTTCTGGTGTTGTGACAAAAACAAAGCAAACAAAAAAAATTAATCTTTTAAATCCTGACTCATCCTGTTTTATGCAACATCCTCTGGTGATTAATAAACGGACAGGTCTGCCTTTTCCTGTGGTTCTGTTTAGGCTCAAGTCTGTTTGATGTTTGGAGGTGAAATAATAACTCCCCTCAAATACATTAAACCAAAACTAAGTTTTTGAAAACGTACTGAAGAAAAGTACCCAAAAATTGTACTTTATTACAGTAACAAACTATTGGTACTTCTTTGCTTCCCAACTCTGCCTCTCACCCATTACACCACCATCACTATCCTGAACTCATACAGTGAGGTCCATATAAATCTGTTTACTGAAACGTGTTCTAATTGTAGTTAATAATGAACATGGACATAATGTGTAGACTGTCAGCTTTTATTTGAGGGTGTCCACTTTTAAATTGGATGAAGAGTTTAGGAATTTCTGCTCCTTAACATGTGCCACCCTCTCTTTAAAGGGGCCAGAAGTAATTGACTGAAAGTGTCTTTCATGGCAAGTGTGGGCAGTTCCTTCGTTATGTCATCAATTAAGCAGATAAAAGGCCTGGAGTTGATTTGAGGTGTGGTGCTTCCATTTGGAAGACTTTGCAGTGAACAGACAACATGTGGTCAAAGGATCGCTCTGTGTAGGTGAAACAAGCCGTCCTTAAACTGCGAAAACAGAAAAGAAACTGCTACAATATGGCAGAGCATTAAAAAGAAGGAAAGCAGCGTCTGCTGATGTCCATGAGTACAAGACTTCAGGCTGTCAGTGCCAGCAAAGGGTTTTCAACCAAGTATTAGAAATGAACAATTTATTTTCAGCTATTTAATTTGTCCAACTTTGAGCTGCTGAAAAGAAGGGATTGTATTAAAAAATCCTTAGCTTCTCACCATTTTCTGCAATCTTTTTGTTCAGCCCACTGAATTAAAGCTGAGCGTCTGCTGAAACAGTAATGTACAGAACAAAAATTAGAAAAAGGTTTTCTCTGCCCAACTATTTATGGACCTCACTGTACACAGCAGGTTCAGTCATGTTTTCCTGTTGATTATATAATTCAGACCCTACCATCTGCATGTCACAGCAGAAACTGAGACTCATCAGACCAGGCGATGTTTTTCCAATCTTCTGTTGTCCAGTTTTGGTGAACCTTTGTGAACCATAGCCTCAGTTTCCTGTTTCTACTGGCAGAAATGCCACCCAGTGTGGTCAGCTTGCAGCCCCTCTGCTTCAAGATTCACTGTGTTGTACATTCAGAGAACTGCTACTCACTGGATATTTTCTCCCCTTTGAATGGTTTTCTTTAAATCCTACAGTTTGGTTTGGGAAAATACCAGCAGTTTAGCAGTTTTTCTTTTAAATATTCAGACCAGCTGTCAATCATGGCATGCTCAAAGCCACTATCATCACCTTTCTTCCTCTGTCTGATAATTGATTTGAACTTCAGCAGGTCATCTTGATTATGTCTGAATGCACTGAATTGCAGTGTGAATGGCTGATTAGATAATTGTTAATAATATGATGGCTAGTGAGTATGTGATTATAACAGACATATTTAGGGACATAGTGCAAGTACAGGAAGCAACTAAGTGAACCTTCCTCAGTGCAAACTCCTTTGGTGCTGTTTGATTTGAAAACAGCATTTTTCCTCCCCACTGCATTCAATTAAATATATTGAAACACTTTCTGTTTAAATGCAAAAAACTGAACAAATACACCCTTTTCTAAGCTCCTCGCCTTCATCAATTATTTCTCACACCCCAAATCATAAATATTAAAACTACAAACCTCTGACTTGCCCTACCTTCATTAGCACCATCAACTATTATTAATCTGTGTTCAGTATAATATGATATAAATATGTTGTGCTTATCCATATCTTTCTCAAACGTGATTTAAAGATGTTCTGTTTAGTTTTAAACTCTGGTGCTAAAGCAGAATAAACAGGTGTGAGATGATTTGTAGACCAGAGCAGCTTTGTTGTGCACCATGACTGAATGAAAGCACAGCAGGGTGTCTGTGTACTTCCCTGCAAATTAAAAACGTTGGCCATAAGCACTGTCACTGCAACGAGGGAAATGCATTTTTAGCTGGCACATGTAAAAGATAAAAAGTGTGTATTCCTGTTCAATTCTGCACAGCAGTTAATGATGCTGTTCTGGTTGCATTTAAGACACGCTCACACACAGTTTTCATTTGCCACACTATATCAGGCTTAAAGTTTTGACTTTATTACAAAGTCGTAAATTTACCAGGCTGCTGATTGCTGTGAATGAAATCTGCTCCTATCTTTTTCTTGAAATGATTGAGTTGTTTTTGTCACTGCTCATCCATTAAAAAGCATACTAAGAGGACATGTTGATCATGCAATAACTTTTTCTGACAGAACATGAAGTGCAGATAGTACAAGAAATAAAGTCTAATAGATGTGCATCAATAACACTACAAGCATGGATTCATATCGGAAATTGCCATAATTTAGGTGAAGTATTATTTTATATAGACAATGTTTTACCTTCAGTCTGTTTACACAGTTTTGTTATGTGCACTTGTTTGGTTGCCCATTTATGCAAATGTCTCCTCTGGCAGCAACTCATTGCATTTCGGTATGCAGACATGATAAAGATAATCTGCTGAAGTTCGAACTGTGCTTGAGAATAGGGGTGCCGCCGGTGCGTCGAGCCACCTGGGGGGCTCTTCAACTGGTGAGGGAAATTGTCACATCTTGCAGGAGCTTTCCTCTCTTCAGGAACTCTCTCTGCAGGAGGGGGAGATACAGGAGATGTGGAGGAAGATCTCAGCCTGGGCGTTTATTGTCTTATGTAGTCTGGAAGATGAGTGGATGGTGGGGTGGGTGCAGTTTTCTCTGTGGTGGGGTTGGGTGGACTGTCCCGGGTTCTGTGGGGCCGGGCGGCGCTGCTGCACTGGGCCCCGGTCTGGATGGGCCTGGGCCCCCTTTCCCTGGCGGGTCGCGGAGTATGGGGGTGCCTACTGGGGTCAGCGGGGGAGCTGGCCCCAGGGAGGGGTCACTTGCCCCTCCCTTCCTTCCCTCCCCATCTCCAGCTGCCTCCCTCTTCCCGCTCCACCACAACCACCCACACATGCAGGGCCTTGGAGTAGGGGTATGTCACCAGGGTGCAGAGGAGGCTACCCCCCCCCCTCTGTCCCCTTCTGGCTGCCTCTGCCTCAATTTTATCCCACAACTTAGACATTCACATTACTCACACTCTCATTACACATACATATAGGATCTTGGGGGTGGGCACGATACACGGACTCCAAAAGACCATCAGGGTGTACACCTCAACCCTGGCGTAGTTGCCCACCCCTCAATTTTAAAGACATATAGACATTGAGGGCTAGCAGGAGGGACTATGCGCTTACCTGCTGCTCTCTGGCAGGTAGCTCCATGCCCTCCTGGGTTTTAATTGCACCTTAGAACACACATGCATCAACACTACAATGAGCGGGTGGAGGGAGGTTTGGAGTCTTCTCTCACCCCCGTTCTCTGCGGCCTGCTGGAGCGGGGGGGCTAGGAGGAGGAGTTGGCCGTCCGACTGCGGTCTGGAGTGTGGGGCCTCCCTGCTGCTGCAGAGTCGGGGTGGTCTGCCTCCCCCCACCGCAGGGAAAAGGGTAACACCACCTGGGTCTGGGTGCAGTTCCCCCCTCCAGGGGCGAGGGTACCTAGACCCGGTTCGTAGAGTACGCTTGGGGAGTGTGATCGTGTGTACAGCGTCTCTTTATGTCTGTCTCCACGTTGGTTGAGTGTTGAGTAATTGCATATGAAAGCATGAGGGTAGGAATGGATGTTTGTGTCTGTGTGTGCCTGTATTTCTGTGTCTATATGTCAGGTTGGGTGTCAGGCGCCACCTCTCTGGGGACATCTCAGGCCCTCCAAGGTTTGGAGGCCTATCTCCCCCCACCACCACTTCCCCTGCCAGTGGTGGACTCCCTCAGACATCGGTGCATTGGTGGTTCTTTGTGTCCGGGGATGGGCGTCCAGGTACACACCGGCTCACTCCTTGGCGGCCGCTTATCGGGGCCTGGAGCCCGGGGCTCGCTCGGGCCACTTCGGAGGTGGGGTGCCCCCGGCCTCTCGGCCTGGGGCTCGGTCACTCAGGCACAGCTGGCTGCCGGCGGAGCTCACGGGCGCGTCACTGCAACTCCCCCTGGCTTCTGCTCCGCGGCTGCTGAGTGACCCCTCATCTGGGACTCTCCTCAGCTCTTTCTGGGACAGTGGCGCGGCTGCCCCTCTGTTGGTCTTCCTTGGTCTCTTGTGTTCTGGGGGCCTCTGGATGTCTGGAGTTTTAATCTCCTCCATACCTGCTTCATGCCCTGGAGGACGGGGCTGTGGCCCCCCCACACCCTCTAGCAGATCATTACATGAAGGAACCTTTTAAAAAAAACAAGCGCGTCCATGCTCACAGGTGTACACACGGGTGATCACACCCACAAACTACACCCTTTTTGGCTCCTACCTCAAAGCACACTGTGTTCTGTCGATCTTACGTGCTGCACAATAATGTTTAATATTTAGTATTTACTGTCATATTCCCATATATCATTGTGATGTTGTTTATTCTATTACTCTTGTTCTCTTCTGCTTATTTTCTTTTTTCTTTCTCAACAGGTGATCCAGGTGATTGATATATGCATTTTTTTTTTCTGCCCATTCTGTTGGTTTTTGTCTTTTGCCCTTCTCCCCCGTCCCTCTTCTCAGCTGTTTCTCTTTCCCTCTTTCTTTCTCCCCTTCTTTCCCCCAGTCAAGTCTGTCCCGTATTCAGCAAGTGAAAATAAAATAAACAATAAAAGGTGAATCAAATGGACCATTACGGCAAGGCTGGGATGGTCAATTTGGTAAAGTAAATCCGTTGGGCATCTTTCTTTGCCTTTAGACAATAATTCTGATGGCAAAAGAGCCAAACGGGACAGGCAAAAAAAAAAAAAAAAAAAAAAAAAAGAGAATGGGGAAGAAAAGCGATTTCAGTCACTTTGAACACGGCTTCTTGGATATGAAAATGAGTTCACTGTGCACAAATTACCTCCACAGTCACCAGAAATCAATCCAACAGACTACCTTTGGGATGATTTGAGAGATTCCAAGATAACAACTCTGCAGCACGTGTCGGATGCTATCCCGGCAATATGGACCAATGTCGTTGCTGAGCAATGTTTCCAGAACCCTGTAATTAAAACAGGTCTAAAGGCAAAAGGAGGTTTAATCAGGTAGTAACACAAGGTGTAACTAACAAAATGTCCTTTAATCTTACAGCTAAGACAGAGCACGAGTGATTGCTTCCACTGTCCTTCAGCTCTGACAGATTCAGAACGTACAGCTAAATGATAATATTATTTAAAAAAGCCTCCATATATTTTCTTTTTAGTTTCTCATCCATGTAATAACAGAAGAGAAACTCACAACGTGAGGAAATAAAATGTCAAGTCATGTACTTTGTTCTCTGACCTTTAAGAAGTTAAAGTATTCTGGCTCACATCAGAACTGCTGTTGCGTGCACGAAACAGGGGACTAATTCCACACAATACAATGTGAAAATGCAATGTATAGACACTGAAAAGTTAATCTATTTAAAATTATTCATTAAAACTAAACAATCTGTTAGGCGCTGACAGGAGTCTGCCTGTCTTATGCAATCATTATGAAATCAAATATGCAACATCATCGTTGTATGTTTATGCAAAAACTCAACAACGAGTTCACTTTCATTTGCCCGTACTCTGTATTCCCTGCTATGAATGGGTTCAGGAAAGCAGCATAATGTTTCCCAAGGTTTCCATTGGGCTGATGAGTGATGCGGGTAATCACACTGCCTGTACACACTAATCATGAGTGATTCTCCCCGAGGAGCGAGGAGAATATAAACAAGAGCAACAGCAGCATTTTGTTCCTGCTGGTGACTCTATGTCCAGGCCCATTTCTGTCTCCTTTGCAGCATATTTCCACCAGTTATAACAACTGTCTAAAGAGAAACATGCATCTCAACGTGCACACTCTTTGATTATAGGAAGCACCTGCACAGAACTAACACACTACAGTATTTTTAGTCCTATTCATTAACAGAGTAGATAGTCCTCCAACGTAACCTCTGTGGCATACATTGTTCTCCCACCCAGAAATTAAATGGAGTGAGTTTTGTTTCTGAACTGCTGAGTAAGTCATTTAATGCTGGTGGGATGTGCTGTCCCACTTGAACTATTGTTTTTGAGATTGATTGCTGTGATCAGGGCCGCCAGAAGTGTGTAAGTATATAAGCTAGATATACACAGAGCCCTCAGCAGAGCTTATGGGCTGAATTTAATGAAATGTTTGAAGGAAAATGTCAGTATGACAGTAACTGTGACCTCTCCACCTACGCGCCTCCTTCCTATCAGCTTACGCTCACTTTTGAGGCACTTTTATATCAGCACATGACACTTTAGCACGGTACTCTGTTGAGAATGACAAAGCTGTAGTGCTTTCAAACTTGTTTATACGAGCCATTTAATCATAAAGGTTGGGCATGAAAATAAGGATTGTGCAGAATTACTCATTTTTAATATACAGCACAAAAATACCACAAGATAACTATCCCACAATGCAATTCTCTTCATTGACGTTAAAATGGTCATTACAGCCACCAAGAAAAGGAGGAAGCCTAGTTATGGTGCAGGTGCCACTGGCAGGGCAGAACCAGGCCAACGAGATGGTTGACCCTCCCCGAGCCTGGAACTGCCAGAGGTGTCTTCCTGTTAAAAGGGAGTTTTTCCTTCCCACTGTTGCCAAGTGGTTGCTCATAGGGGTTTGTCTGATTGTTGGTGTTTTCTCTGCATGATTGTGGGGTCTTTACCTTATAATAATAAGCACCTTGAGGCAACTGTTGTTGTGAATTGGTTCCATGTAAATTCAATCAATCAATCAATCAGTCTTTATTTATAAAGCACTTTTCATACAAAAAATGTAGCACAAAGTGCTTTACATAGTTAAAAGCAGCCCACCCCACCCTCCAACTCACTCCCCACACTCTCATTAACATAAATGATGTGAATACACACATATCCCCCCCCCCCCCATAAAATAAATAAACGCTAAGTAAAAGCTAAATTAAAAAGGTGGTCTTGAGCCTGTTCTTAAAAACATGTACGTTCTCTGCGGCCCTGAGCTCCTCCGGCAGGCTGTTCCACAGACGAGGACCATACCACTGAAAAGCTGCCTCTCCGTGAGTATGTGTCCTGACTTTAGGGACAATCAAAAGGCCAGCACCAGAGGACCTCAGGGTCCGCGAGGGTTCATATAGTAAAAGCAGATCTGAGAGATAAGAAGGCCCAAGACCATTAAGACATTTAAAAACCAATAAAAGAACTTTAAAATCGATCCTGAAACACACGGGGAGCCAGTGCAGCGATTCTAAAACCGGTGTAATGTGGGCCCGCCCTCTGGTCTTCGTCAGCACACGAGCTGCCGAGTTTTGCAAAAGTTGTAAAGTTGAAATATTCTTCTTAGGAAGACCAGAGAGCAGGGCATTACAGTAATCAATGCGACTGGTAATAAAAGCATGCATCAGCATCTCCGTGTTGGCCCGAGAGAGAATAGGGCGGACTCTGGCTATATTTTTTAGATGATAAAATCCAATTTTGGTTACATGTTTAACATGTGGGATAAAACCAAGCTCAGAGTCAAAAATAACACCCAGGTTTTTCACTTGTAGCGAAGGACATAGTGAAAATGCCTCTAATTTAGACAAGAGTTTCTCTCTCTGAGCCTCAGGACCGACGATTAAAACTTCAGTTTTGTCCTGGTTAAGCTGTAAAAAGTTTTCTGCCATCCAAGATCTTATATCCAAGATACAGTTAAAAAGGGCATCCATTGGTCTGGTGTCATCAGGAGATACAGAGATGTACAGCTGAGTGTCATCAGCGTAACTGTGGAAGTTCACTCCATGCCTCCCGATGACACCGCCGAGAGGGAGCATATACAAATTAAAAAGTACAGGGCCTAGAACCGACCCTTGAGGCACACCACATGTCATTTTATGGATCTTAGAGGAGCATGTATCCATACTCACCATAAAAGTTCTGTCAGAGAGATAGGAAGTGAACCAGTTGTGTACAGCACCAGAGAGGCCCACCATGTGTTTCAGTCTGTTTAAAAGAATAGCGTGGTCTACTGTATCAAAGGCTGTGCTTAGATCCAGCAGCACCAGGACTGAGAGCTTTTGGGCGTCCCAGTTACATCTAAGATCATTTAGAACCTTTAGGAGAGCCGTCTCTGTGCTGTGGTTCACCCTAAATCCAGACTGGAATATCTCCAGGATCTGTCTATCATTGAGAAAATCAGTAATCTGAGTAAAAACAAGTTTTTCTAAGATTTTACTTAAAAATGGTAAGTTGGATACAGGTCTGTAGTTATTAAAATCATTACAATCCAAACTGCTCTTCGTCAGAAGGGGCCTCACCACCGCCGTTTTAAAGGCAGCAGGGAAGACACCCAACTGAAGAGAGCAATTCATCATATATAAAAGCTCAGCCTCAAAAAATCCATAAAGTGTTTTAAAGAGTGAAGAAGGAATTGGATCTAAAAGACATGTGGTGGGTCTCACTGTGGAGAAAACTTTCTGAAGGTTCTCAGCATTAACCAGGACAAAGCTGTCCAGTGTCTCCTCAGGTACAATCGAGCCCTCAGATGTGTTTACAAACATATCGCGATTAGATAAAATATCAGATCTGATGGCGCTGATTTTTCCCCTGAAGTGGTCTGCAAACTGCTCACAGAGTGAGTCTGTGGGGGTTCTTTGGGAGCTGTTAAAATCAGGGTTAAATAAATGATCTATGGTGGAAAAGAGGACCTTGGGATTATTTTTGTTATTACTGATTATTTTGGCGAAGTATGAATTTCTTGAGTTCCTTAATGTATTATTGTACATTTTAAGTTGCTCGCAAAATATTTGATGGTTGATAGTATTTTTATTTTTCCTCCATCTCCTTTCTGCTGCCCTGCAATTTCTTTTGAGTTTTTTGACTTCTTCGTTTCTCCAGGGTGATGCATGTTTTACGTTAATCTTTTTGGTGGTGAGTGGAGCAACGGAGTCAAGGCTTTTCTTCAGTTTGCTGTTGAAATGATTAAAAATCAAATCGCAGGGTGCAGGTAAAATCACAGGGGGGCATTCGTCTAAGACCCTGGTAAAATTTGCAGCCACTTCAGAGGTTAGATAGCGCCTCCTCACAGTTCGCACCGAGGTCTCCCGCTGAATAAAACCAGTGATGTTAAAAAACACACAGTAGTGGTCAGAGACAGCCAAGTCAACAACAGAGGACACGCTGGTGGACAGCCCATGGGTGATGACCAGGTCCAGAGTGTGTCCTCTGTTGTGAGTCGGCTGTGTGACGTGCTGGGTAAAATCCAAACAGTGAAGAATGTTTAAGAATTCTTTTGCTGCAGGGTCAGAAGGATTATCTATGTGCAGGTTAAAATCACTGGTTAAAATGATCATATTATATTTTGAATGTATGTTTGTTAAAAATTCTGAGAATTCCTTGATAAAAGCAGCGCTGTCTTTAGGTGGTCTATAAATTGTGACAGATAAAACTGGAGGGCTGCTGAAAACAATAGCATGGAATTCAAAAGTGGTAAAATGATCAAATAAAATTTTCAGATTTTAATATATTAGTCTAATAATCATTTTTCCACATTATTATAGATAAAGTTGCACCACATAATAAAGATTATTCAAATGATCTGTAACAGCAACATTAAAGTGATGTACATGTGAATAAATCCCTACTGTTAAAGCCTATTTTAAAAATCCCAGAAAAGCACCTGTTCGATACTCTCAGCTTACATTTTCCAGGGTTTGAGAACTGAATGTTGTTTAGCCTTATGTTGCAGGAATTGGTTCAAGTTTCATGGGGAGGAATGAAAATAGTGAGGAAGCCTTAGTGTGACTCTTGTGTCAGAAGCCTAACTTTGGTCCCAGCAGTTTTTGTTTTTGCCACCTGCACCACTAAATTGAATTGTGCAGCTGTGTTAGACAGAGCATGTCAGTTTTAAAGAGTACAAAAAAGACAATGGGAAATCTCACAGAGATTTTAAAGGAAAAGAACAGCAAGTTAGAAAATGATGGAAAAGTAAAGGATCACTAAAAGTCAGAATCAACAGACCTTTGACTGAACATCAGAAATGTTAACCAGGCTGCTCTCAAGGAACAGTCCTCCTCACCAGACTTCATAGCACTCAAACCAAAACACTGAACAACTGGCAGATCAGTCCAATACAAAACACAAGCTTGTGAAATCTAAAAAGGCTCTTTTCTTAGGGAGACACAAATAGTCTATTTCAAAGACACTGCAAAAGTGTTACCTGCTGCAACTTACCAGAGATTATGGCTCTTCCATTAACTGGAGGTGATGGTTTGATCATTGCCTGTCTGTATGGCAGAGTTTCCATGGGCAAGATACTGAAAACCTAACATGTTCTCCAGCATGTCCATTAGTATGTAATAGGACAAATGCTGTATGTATAGCACAAACACACTGTGTGAATGTTCCTAGTAAGTAAGCACTAAATAAATGCAGTCCATTTACCATTTAAATGCTGCCCGTTCACTGCTTTGTGCTGCGCTGATGGCCGTTCCTTAAAGGTCAGTCTGCAGAGTGCATCGATTATTGCAATTTTAATACAGCCACAGGAGAATCTGTATCTGTGCATGTTCAAAAAAACCCCACATGTTAGAGAAAGACTCAAATGCATGACACATTCAATTTCAGGAGCCATAAAGCATTACATGCTGCAGCCTGTTTGTAATGGTTTTTGATGTCCAGGTTAATGGAAAGGCAGCTACAGATAAATGAATGCTTTCATTAAAATTGGAAAAAGATGTCTGCTTGGCACTCTCAGAAAAAGAGTAATGAAGGACCTATGATCTGCTGCCAGCTGTACATGTTAGGCTGTAAAGCTTCAGTAAATCTAATGTTAGTAAACAAATTAAATGTTCTAATAAGTAAAAACAGAACAGTGATACAGTGATATCCAGGGACAAGAAAGGCTTCATCACATTTATATTACTAAAAAATGGCCCCCACTTATTAAATATTCACCCAGAGTAAATACACAGTTCTCAAATGGAGGCGCATATGTATTTGTAGGCTTGCGTCAGTGTGTTTGCTCATATAGCTGTGATCAGTACTGTGAGGGTCATAAGCCGGTAATTTGGGACATTAGGGTTTTACAACTTAGACTCTTTAAACATTTGCAACCCATCGCTAAACAGTTATTGACTGATCTGCCATAACTAGGATGGATGACAGGAACAGCAGGAAAACCACAGGTTTACAGAGTGTGTTTGGCGAGATCTATTTAGGCAAAATTACTAAATTAGGGCACAAAGGTCACTGATAGGATTCATGAGTGAAATGATAAACTGGTTTAACCATTAAAAAACAGTTAACATAATTGAGTTGTTAATAAAGCTGGTGATCTGGTGTCGTTTTTGACATCGGCTGACTGCCTCATTTTACCCTAATACATCATTAATGTGTAAAGTTCTTAAAGTGTTTCACTTGGCAGCGTGTTTTTTTCTTTCAAAAATATCAAAATCAATAAAAAGTTATCAAAGTATCACTTAAGATCTGCAGACTTCCATGGGGTTTTCACAACGACCTCCCAAAGGCGGTTCCAAATCACATGACTTCATTTGTAATTCCCTAACATCCACGCACTTGCTGCTATGCAGTAATGCTATCAAAGGCAAGCTAAATGTTTCCCTGGTGCTGTCAGGTGGTAACGTGATGGTGACCGCCCGGTGAGAAGAGTCAGGCTGTAGAACATGTTATGGCAGCTTGGTTATGACTGGCAATCGTTTGATGATGAAGCATTTTTAATTCACGCATTCTGAAAAAAAGTCTCTTTAGGCAAGGTAAGAACTTGTCAGGGAAACGGTCTGCTTGTTCTCTGTGCGCCAGTGCGCAGAGACGCACGCGCCACTCACACGCGGGCGGGCGAGACGCAGAGGCACAGCTCTCACATCCTCCGAGCGCCCGATGACTTAATTTGTCGCACAGTTTTCGTGCGCTCGTACTTCTCGAATTATTGCGCTCTGTTCGCACCTGGATCCCCGCAATGGAGTTTTCCACTCTTCTCCCGGACTATTTCTACTCGGTCTCAGTAACTCCTTTCAATGTTACGCGCTCTGAGGATCTGCTTTCCATTCCTGGCAACGAGACCAACAAGGACAGAAGACTTGTCATCCACGTTTGCATCACGGCTCTCTACTCTCTCGTCTGCGTGGTGGGACTGGTGGGAAACGTGCTTGTAATGTACGGGGTGGTCAGGTAAGAAGGACACGCTATTCAGATAACGATAACCCAAAGGGAATGTGTTGAAAGGAAGACAAAATAATTTACTTGCTCGACACGTTTTAAAAGGTGAAAAGCGACACACTCATGCACAAATGACAGAAACCCCAATATGGATAGGATAAATATGTTTTTATGTGATCAGGGTTTATTTTAAATGACCATAAAGTACTCTGTATGTTACGTATTAAAATATAGCAGAACAATTTCACATATTTCTATTCGAGGGAAATCCATTTTCACTCTCGTACTTTATTTGTGATGGTCCCCTTTGTAACTGCCCACAGTGCCAGTTGCGCCTGAGAGCCGCTCTCCATCACATCCACCCACACACACACACACACACACACACACACCTCCCACATGTAAGAAGAGGATGGAGCGTAATCTACAGTTTAGCCCTGAAATTATTTAATTGCACCAATTATTCCTGTAAGCAAGCTCAACCTTAAAAAGCGATACTGTGTCGATATGATGTATACTCGATTTTGGGGATTTCTTTTTTAATTTTTGAAAAAGAAATGAAGAAAACTTTAAATATATCACTCACACTCCCAGGCAAAGCAGTTACACACAGGATGAGATCAGTGTGCTGTAATACAAAGGTGTCTTTATACCTGGGAATAAGATGTGTCTCCCACAATCCTTTCAGAGTCTGATATTTTACAGCAAAACACTTTAGAAACATAATTTAATCAAATGTGACCCAGAGAGTGTCATGTTGTGGGCTGATGTGGAGCAATCCATATTAAAAGAGCCAGGCAAATGTTAAGCTGGCACTCAGAAAAAAAACACACACACACACAAAATAATTTTAATCTAAAATCAAGTAGGAGTTTGGAGGGCTTTGAGCTATAATCAATTCATTACATGGAAATGTGTTTTAATGGAGGCTCCAGAGAAGCTCACGAGCTGCTGTGCATTTAGTGTAGCGCTCTAATGACATTATGCACCTAAAAAAATCTTGTTTATTTAGAGGAAATAGCAGATTATTGGTTTTATGGTTAAATGAATTAAATAAAACTTTGTAACTTTTAAAATTTTAATGGAAGTCGTGAGTCAGCCACACGAGACATCCTCTTTGTGTTATAGCAACAGCCAGACCTTGGGAAGAAATCCAGTCTCCTCCAGCTGACAATTGTTCCCATCCGCTGTGTGTCACAATCTGTTTAAAGTGTGCTCTGCACTTTTCTTCCCACCAAACAGGTACACGAAGATGAAGACAGCCACAAACATTTACATCTTCAACTTGGCTCTGGCCGACGCTCTCGCCACCAGCACCCTTCCTTTCCAGAGCGCCAAGTACCTGATGAGCACGTGGCCGTTTGGGGAGCTCCTGTGTAAAGTGGTGATAGCCATTGACTACTACAACATGTTCACCAGCATCTTCACGCTCACCATGATGAGCGTGGATCGCTACATCGCTGTGTGTCATCCGGTCAAGGCCCTGGACTTCCGCACGCCCGCCAAAGCCAAGCTTATCAACGTCGCCATCTGGATCCTCTCCTCTGCTATCGGAGTCCCCGTGATGATCATGGCTGTTACCAAGGTGACAGAAGAAGGTGAGGGAATTTTCATTGCTGCTGTTAAAAAAAAAAAAAGAGGCGCTGGAAAATACTATTGCTCTGTGAAAACATACTGGCTGTTTAAAAGGAAAAATAAAACAGACTTTTGAGTTGTGTTATTAATTTCAGTTAGCCTCTCCTTCTTTTATTAAACTTGCAATTGTTTTACCTCCTCAGGAGTCACTTTGTGCTCTCTTGGATTTCCTGAACCGGAAAGGTACTGGGACACGGTGACAAAAATCTGTGTATTCATTTTTGCCTTCGTGGTGCCCGTCCTGGTCATCACCGTTTGCTATGGGCTGATGATCCTGCGTCTTAAGAGTGTCCGTCTGCTTTCTGGCTCCAAAGAGAAGGACAAGAACCTGCGGCGGATCACCCGGATGGTCCTGGTTGTCGTCGCGGTTTTCATAATCTGCTGGACTCCCATTCACATCTTCGTCATTGTCAAGACCGCTGTGAAAATTGACCGCAAGAATCTCCTGACCATGGCCTGCTGGCATATTTGCATAGCTCTGGGCTACACCAACAGCAGTCTGAACCCTGTGCTGTATGCCTTGATGGATGAGAACTTCAAAAGGTGCTTCAGGGATTTCTGCCTGCCCTATCGCTCTCGCCCGGAGCAGAGCAGCTTCTCCAGAGTCCGCAACAGCACGCGGGAGCCCGCGTCCGTTTGTGCCCCTGCGCCGACAGCGAAGCCGCCCGCCTGACTAGGTATGGATCAGCTGGGTGGGAGAGCAGTGCATGATGACCTCCAGACTGAAGTCACACAGTTCTCCACCACAGGAGTCTGAATTTAAACATGCAGGCTTCTGAGCTGCTGTTTAAATGAATGATTGATTGTTTTTGAAACTTTTATGTGTCACAAGGTTTTGGGGTGGGGGGTTCTTTCAGGACAATCACAAACATCCCCGTGTGTCCCTGTGTATGATAATATGTATTTAAAAATGCATATAAATTACTGCAGTGTGTAAAAAAAAATACACACCAATAATGCACCTATCTCAACAGTACATGCGCACTGGGAAGCCAACAAGCTGACTTTTAGCTTTAACTATGTTTGTGGGATTTCACATCCATATTAGGTAAACAATGGCAGTCATTGCACCATATGTGCTCAGTCCATAAATTAGCAGGATATCAAGAAGGACGTTGATCCTAAGCATACAGACATTGCCAGCAAGGTGTATTTTTATGGCCAAGCGGTGGCGATTGTGTGATTGGCCGAGTGAGTCAGCTGACCACAATCAAAAAGATCATATGCTTTCCTTACTGAAAACCAGCAACGACTGATGATGCCAGTCGTTGCTGGCAGAGCAAACACTGCTGTCTCCTCACATGTGTGGAGCACAGACTTTCACTGATTTACAGACAAATATCAGACCCGAGGACTTTATTGATTGCCGCTTGTTATTCATCTAACACTAAAATTGTGGGATCGTTTCATAAAAGGGCTACCAATCTTATCTTACACACAAACCGGTTTCACCCTGAAGGTTGATTTGATAAAGATCTTTCAAAGCTGGTGACCGTTTTAGCCAATGTGCACTCTGCCACTTTAGCTGGCCATGTCATCAGAGTGAGGTAGAGGTTCCTTTTTGTTTGGCATTTTTGTTGGAAGTCTACTAAAAACTGTCTCAACAACTGTTCAGAATGTGCACTAGTTTTCTAACATCTTATTTTTTCATTTACAAATGTTTATTCTTGCAATTTAACAATTAGAAATTGCATGTTTATTCTCTTTCGTTAGCTCTGTTAGCTAGTAAAACCTCCACTATCTTATTGCTGTTGAGCTGAGTGATAATTCTCCATGGGCTGGTCACTAAAAGCAGATTCTTTCATGTCAACACGTTTAAAAACTCACTAATATCATGAATGTAAGGTTGAGGCTTTATTTGCTTTCTGTCGGTGATATTTGAACTAGCAGATGTTTCACATAAGGAAAGATGCCGGTTAAAGAGATATCAAAAAACATGAAAATACTGCCTTCGTGAATAAGCAGCGATGACTGTTTGGCTGACTCTATGTTTCCGCTCCTGTAGCAGTTAGGCAATAACCAAAAAGCTGTTCAGCTGGCAGATGGGTGACAAGCTGAAGGGGACAATGGAAATGCTGTTTCAAGTCAGCGATAGATCACTAAATAGCCTCAAATTGACCTGGAGGAAAATCTGAATTAGATCAAATGCATTAGTGGGCAGGAAGAATCTTCCTAAACATATTAAACCTAATGGACAATTTTCCAGTGATGATTGCTGGACATTTACACAAGAGAGAGAATTCAAATTGATGCCTCTCATTTTGATAGTGCAGCAATGTAGTGTTGCTTTGGCAGTATTGTGTATATACACGAGTACGAACTGTGTCAGATCTGTACATAATATCACAGTGTAATGATATTTTTCAGTATTTTGATTGTGATTTATTTTATTTCAGTGTGCTGTTTAGCTGTCGTACCATCGAGTCAAATCTGATATAACTATATACACATAGTTAAAATGTGAGGAGAAGTATTCCAGATCTTGAAAGGAAATAGGTCTCTGTCTCCTGTCTGGACAATCTCTAACTGGGTTTTTTATAGGCACAGTAAAAATGTCCTGCAGTGTGGATGATAGTATTTTCAGCTGAATGAAAGTAAGTAATGCCTTTTTCAACTTGTGTTTCTGTGTTTTTGCAGACAGATGTTTGACTGTCTGTGCTTGATCTTTAAAATCTGTTTATATTCTGCAGTATCTAAAGTACTTTAATGTGCATATGTAATAACTGCTTTTGTTTTTGAAAAAAAGAAGAAGCCCCACTGTCATACAGACTAGTATAAGTTGTATCTTGGACTTTTATTTTGAAATATTGTTGATTATCATCACTGTTTCAATAAAACATCCACCTGTATGTGATCATTATTACAGATCCTGTTAAAAATTACTGACACTGTGGAAGTTTCACATGTGATCTCTTGGTTGGATTGAGTGTAATGAGCAGGCAATGCAGATGGGACATAGTGTCATCTGGTGGCCTGAGCGTAGGGCGTTGGGGTAGGCACAACACATTTAAAGTCCATCTTTAAATTAAGCACAATTTGAAATAAGTGTGGAGTAATCCTGTGATCTTTGTATGAATGGAAGGCTGAGGCTGGTAATCTCTTATACAGCACTGTGCAAAAGTCTCGAGACACCACTCACTTCTTTATATTTTGCTAGGAAAATGGGAAATTTATTGGGAAAATTGTATGGGATATGTATTGAAACACACGTGAACATTTGCAGTTATTTGTTCTGTTCTGTGAAAATTAATAGCCAGCTCTTGTTCCCACTGATGCAAATTACGATTTCATGCAGTGAAGTCATAACAACAACCGGTTAAAACTGGTTTGTTGTCTGGATTTTGATATTTATCTACCTTTTTATATTTATTTAGGTTAACAGTCTAATCATATTCTGATTGTTAAAAATAATCTGCTTTTCTTGTCACATAATAAAAAGGCATACAATTCTGTATTCACACAAGTTATACACTTCAAATGTAAATGAAGCTGTAATACACTGATTACAAATCATTTAGCTGCACCTGATTATATAATGACTGTAGCTTTTGTATGTCTGTATATCTCCTCCTAGACAAGTGGACCAATTTTGATGAAACTTTGCTCAAAGACTACTAACTTCTGCATTTTATAGAAATTCCACAATCAAATTTATTTGTACATTTGACAGCTCAATCCTGCACCAAATGAAACTGAACGCCAGCATTCACTCATGCTCTGGAATATCAGATAAGAACAGTGTGTCAGTTCAAACACATTTCTGAAAGACTTTGTTCATGTGGGATATTTTTTTGATAGCTATATCAACAAGCCTTTCCACAGCCTACCTTTCAGCTGGTTTGAATGCTGTCCTTTTGCAGGGGCAGCATATGAAGCGTGGTTTGTTCACAGTGGTAACACCTGGTGTGCAGTGGGAAATGGACTGGTTCTTATATAGTTTTTATGCTGCACTATACTGACGCATTCACCAACTTATACAAGCACTTTTATATAGTTTATAAGGTTTTAGTTTCATGTACTTTTAAAAACTAAACATTTCACTTACAGGCTACCACAGCTAACGCTGCAATGCATTCTGGGTAGCTAGTTCAAATGGGTTGCACTCAGAATCCTGAATTGAAGAATTCAGAAGAAACTTCTACCATCAGTTTTGCTCAACTTCAAAG
This sequence comes from Simochromis diagramma, assembly GCF_900408965.1. Lineage (NCBI taxonomy): Eukaryota > Metazoa > Chordata > Actinopteri > Cichliformes > Cichlidae > Simochromis > Simochromis diagramma. The sequence goes on along the minus strand of NW_024387423.1, from coordinate 3,104,749 downwards.
CCACAGCACTGATGACAGATCCACAACGTGTGAATTCATGTCCAGTGCTCTTACATTCAGTCAGCTGGCTACAGCGGCCGTCTACGCCTTCAAATTACATTCTGGTTTCTACAAGTCCTGCTTAAAAACCAGAGTTTATGTTCCTAACTTGTATTTCTTTTCAGAGACCTTTGCATTCTTAAGCTCTTAACCGCTGCTCCATCTCAAAGCAGCCTTTCCAATACGTCCCATGACGTAATGCGTCATTCAGTTATGTCGCAGAGACTTTCATTTCAATGGAAATGCTAGATGCTTGGTCAGCCTAATGAAAGCATATTAGAGAGTGGGAAACACACCAAGAAATATTTCTGGAAGAGAAAAGAGGTAATGAAACACACATGGGTACTGAAGACACCAGTTCAGTATTCAGTATCTACAGGCACTTTGATCAAACACAGTAAAACAATCACAGACAAATGCATAGAAGATTTACCCAAACACCACCTACAGCCACACACAGAATCCAAAGTGGAAGACACACTGGCATTTTTAAGCCTGCTCGAGTGGATGCTGTGTTTGGATTCTGTAAAAAGAATCACACCTGTTGAAGGTCTGGGACATCGTTTTATTACAATGAAACATCTTCCCAAGGACCCTGCAGTAGATTGCTATGTGGAGTCATCCCACATGAGCATGAAAGTGTGCCCACCCCTCAGTCCAGAAAATGAAATCGAAAACTTTGTTACCTGAAGTGAAATCATAAAAAACAGAAAACAAAGCAGTCGAGAATCTAGACTGTCATCCACTTCTGACAACCGTGCGATTGCAGCTGAAATCCAAAGAAACCGACAAAATAGAGCAGCTGCACGCAACAGGATCAGCCCGCATTTAGAAGGCTTGCATAGCATGCAGAAGATGACATGTCTTGGGGTAAAAAGGTCAAACCACTCCCTGCAGATAAATCAGATCAGCAGAGGCTGGGTGTCAAACCTGGGATAACCCCCCCGAAAATCTGGTAGAATCCAGTGATTCTAGCATGGAAAGTACAAGTACCTGTACAAGTACAGACAGCAGAGAAGGAACAGTCAATAGAGATCCTGCTAAACGTCGGATTTCATTACGGAAAGGGGTCAAAAACTTTTTCCTAAGGCAAGTTGGCTTTTCTTCAAAAATTGAAGAAACTTAACTTCTTTACCATCAACCCTCCCCAACCGGTCATGGCAGATGGCCTGGTTCTGTCACAGGTTTCTTCCTGTTAAAAGGGAGTTTTTTCCTGTCCACTGTTGCCAAAGTGCTTGCTCACAGGGGATCATCAGATTGTTGGGGTTTCTTTCTTATATTGTGGGGTCTTTACAGTATAAAACGCCTTGAAGCAACTGTTTTTTGTTAATTTTTTAAAATGTAAAAAATAAAATGTAATCAAGTCTTACTTTCAAGGTGTTTTTTGCTTTGTCACTGGTGTCACTGTCTGTGGGTCTGCCACTTTTTGATAAGTGTTAGCCTGATCTCCTTCAAACTTGAATTGATCAGGACCCTAGTAGCTCCAGAGTTGAATTTGAGGTGACTGGAAATACAGTATACGAAGCAAATACTGAGTTTGAAAGTCAAAATTTGACAAGATTTATTCTTCAACACACCCTGAACGTCATTTCTTTAAGCAGTCTTCAGGAATAGTTCTCCAGGCTTCTTGAAGGACACTCAGAGCTCTTCTTGGGATGTTTGCTGCCTTTTGCGCTGATCTCTGTTAAGGGCGTCTTACACTGCTTCACTAATACTGAGGTCGAGGCTTCGGGGAGGCCCATCCATGATTTGATAGTGGTCCATTGTGCGTTTTTCTATCCAGATAAATTCTTACTGCAGTGAGTTTGGGATCACTGTCATGCTGAAAATGTAAGCGTCTGATATTGCAGGATGTATCAAATCCAGATCTGATGAAACTTTTCTGCGTTCATAATTCCATCAATCTTGACAAGATCTGTCTCTCTGCTCTTGTTTCAGGTTTTTGCTGGATTTTTTTCCTTTTTCTTAAGGACATGACTTTCAGATACTGTTCATATGCTGTAGACAGTTGTTTAGCCCTACCCTTTCTTCTTTTGTCCTCCATTTGTCTCGTTTCAATTTGGCAGAGTTTTTTGGGGGGAAAAAATACTATTTTATAGCTGTCAAACTGTGTTTTATTCTGCATTTTTAAATAGATTTAACTAAAGAAATGGGAACAAATGATCTGTTTTTGTGACATGTGGCTAGTAACACAGAGGCTAATGATGCTATTTAGAATTTGTTCTGTTATCTCTGTGATGTGTAGACACAACGCTGGTTCATCCCTTTAGTTAGGTGCCTTTCTATGTTTCAGTGATTCATAGGTCAGTGTTAAATCTTGTTAAGTAAACAAACAACAACAAAAATCACTCTTCTGCAAATAAGTGAAAGACGAACTTTTGTTCAGGAGCGCTTAAAAAAAGAAGAAGCAAAACATAAAGAAACAAGTGTTGGTTCAAGACTTTTGCACAATACTGTATTATGCTATTGTTAACAAATCCCATGAGAAGACCTAAATCAACATGCTAGTTTAACTCACAACCCACAACTTAATGTCTTCTGCAGAGCCTCTTTGGCTCTGTAGCAAATCAAAATTAAAGAAATAACGTGTCCTTCTGATTGATAATGTGCTAATGTTGTGCTGGCTCTAGCGATGTGTTTTTAATTATATTTTATTTTTTAATTTTATTTACTCGACTAACTGGTACTCATCTTGGAGAATACAAGGACGGGACGAATTGCGCCGCAGTGCATTCAAAACAATTAAGACTCTCGCTGAGCAACTGCCTGAGAAGAAAACACTACAGACACGTTTAACACTTAAGTGACACATGCTTGCAGCAAACGTCAGCTAGGCTTGGGGAAGATGAGGCGAACACAACAACATCTTGGCCATATATATTTATTTATTGTGGCTGATGGATTGTGTGTTCAAATGTTCATTTTTTTAAAGACTGATAAGATTCTCTGCCCAGAATGACTGATGATGTCTTAGAAAACAGAAACCTTAGATGGCATCAGGCTCTCTGCTGAAAGTTGAAATATGTCACTCAAACGCCTGGAGTGAGAAATGTTCAGTCTTGATGTCTCAGACGGTCCTGTGTATTACATCACAGTGCTAACAAAGAGAGACCAGACACATCTGTGATTGGGAGAGTGAAGGAGAGCAGAGCTTGCTGAAGATTTCTTTGAAACCTCACTAGAAGCGTGCTCCTTCTGACAGTTACATGGCTCTGCCTGCACGTTCGCTATTTAAAAGACAAAGCATTAAAAAAATATAAAGAATTTAGTTAAATACATTTGTCTGGCTTCTGACGTGACTGCATGCTCACCCCTCAAGCACCCAGATTTACAGCACTGCCACAACTGTGACATTTGCTTAATTTTTTCATTGTTTCACATTTTCTATAAAACAAGTACAGTCAAACACTGAGATGCTGTGGTCTAGCTGCAGAGTGACACACGCTTAATGAGGTGCTTTGGTGTTTTAACCCTCGCTCACGGCGGCTCATATGCTCAACAGAATGGAGAACAGAGCAAATCTCACTGAAGCATTCACAACAGCGCTGCATTGTGTGTGTCCCTGCTCATATCGCTTTGCTGGGAGCAAAAGCTCAGATTTGTTGTTTGGCTTAATAAAAGACAATCATCTTGTTTGGGAGACTGGGATAAATACACAACTTGAGCTCTATTATATCGCGATGATGCAGTCATGTAAATCTTTCAGTATAAAACACATAACAGACAGCGTGTTTTCACTTTACAATCTCATCTAGGCTGACAATGCAGAACAGGGCAGAATATGAGCCATCTCTCTCTCTCTTTCTTTTTTTTAAAGAAACTGTTAAATGTCTCGGTTTAAACATCAGATAGTTTTTGTGTGGTATAGTGAATAAAATCTGGATTTATGGGATTTCCAAATCAATGCATTATGTTTTTATTTACATTTTACACAGTGGTTTGTATATAAGTCATTGAGTCAGGGACCTATCCTACATAGGAGGCCTGGCTGGATGGTGTAGGTACTAGAATGAAGAGGATACAGTCGTGAAACTTTACAAGCAACCAGTTCAGGTCAGAATAACAGTTTAAAGATGTGGTTTGAGCCTTAATTACTCAATTCCGTCACGAGACTGTCTCAGTTTCCCTCTTCCCTGCTGTCAGTTAGCTGCTGTCCATGAAGGTGACTTAAACCCAGTGCTAAACACAGTCCATAAGACAGATATATCACATCTTCTTGAAGTGATGCGTTGCATACAATTGTGCTTTGCTAGTGTTTAATGTGTTGTGTTATCCTATCGGGACAACACGTCTTTTAAAAAAAGCATTATTTTCAAAAGATGTTGCCTTCTTTTAAGCCTCTGCACGGCTCTTGATTCACTGCTGTGGGCCTCAGGAGATCCCCTCAAACCAGCAGATGAGCAGTTCAACCTATCAAGGCAGTCACTAATAACTCCTAGCATGGATCACAGAGGACGGAGGACCAGCAGCTTAACAGCAAGAGAGTCATTTATTCACTAATAAGATCTGATTTCGGTTCGCCAGCGCACATGCTCTCAGGCATGTTTTCTCCAAGTGAGACTCTCCTCCTATTAAAGCCTGACACCAAACGACATCCTAACATGAACCATGTGCCTGCTTAAAGACAATATCTGCACCTACTGAATGTAGTCTCTTTCCACTTGCTAAATGCAAGTCATTAAGCAGTGCATCTTTAAAGTGCTTTAAGTTGAATAAAAACACACATCAGTGTGAAGTGTGCCGTTTGGTCGATATCAGTGTTTCTGAGGCTGCTCCTTCTCCTCTCTACATTTAACCTGCCTAAACACACATTCAGATGCATATTATCCAAACTGTGTTAATTCTATATGAGGCAGCAATTCGATATAAAGACGGATTGATTTGGACAACTGCTTCCTGCTGCACGCATTTAGCAGATTCTTACCAGCAAATGAAAGAAACTCGGAGAAAAGCCTCTCCAAAGAATTCAAGTCATCAGCCCACTTTGGATTTTCATGATTAGGTCACACTTGAGAAATAGCACTCAAGACTTTATGAAATAGCATGTTAATTAAAAAAAGCAGCAGGGTAATTCAAGAGCTGCTACATCCCAGATTGATGCAGAGCTACATGATGCTAAATTTGTGATGTTTTCATCTTTTTTTTTTTTCAGGTGATGCTGCTCATGAAGAGTCTGTCAGAGGTGTGTAGTCTAAAGCCCTGCAGAGAGTGGTACCCAAATATGAGCTTATGAGAGAACTATGTAGATCTCCGAGTGACTGTGCACGTGTGCAGGTGTGTGAGAGTAGCTGTTCTCCTCTTTTATTTGTGAAATGAAGAGGATCAGAGCCAAAAGTGAAAGGAACTAATGGCAGGATGTCACTGCCGACTTCCTGTATGAATGTGAGTCTTTGTGCTGAGAAGCTTTTGGACTATAATAAGATGAATGCTTCAGTATGTGGAAAGCTGATAAAAGCATCAATCCTTGACATCTCCTGGCAACCTTTCCAAACTCTGCAGATTCAATCTCTAACATTTACCCCACTGATGCCCTGAAGGTGCATCAAAGGAACACTATATTTATTACAGAATCAAGGATCTTTATGTGATCTACACTGGAGGTTCTTTAACAAGTAAAATAAATAAATAATTAATGGTTATTTAATTAGAAATAACATTACACACAGAATAAATGTTTCAGGTCTTACATTGGATTAACGAAGTAAGGAAACATTAGTGATATTGATGCAGAACTGCAATGCTTTGTTCACCCACAGGGACTTTATTAGCTACACGTGTCCAACGTCTCCTTAATGCAAATATCTAATCAGCCAATTACTTGGCAGCAACAAGGGGAAGATGACCTGAAGTTGAAACCAAACATTAGAATGAGGGAGAAATGTGATTTAAGTGACTTCCCGCACAAATATAAGCTTTGCAGAGAATGGTCTGAAAAACAAAAACAAAACAAACAAACAAAAAAATCTATCCTATGAGCGGCAGTTCTCGGGGAAAAAAAATACCTTGATGAAGTCAGAGGAGAAAGGCCAGACTGCTTCAAGGTGATAGAAAGGCAACAGTAACTCGTAGCGACATGAAAACATAGATCCATCCTGCCTTGTATCATCAATTCAGGCTGCTGGTGGTGCTGTAATGGTGTGGGGAACATTTTATATCGCGTATCCATCTGCTGAAGACTGCTTGAGTTCACTGTACTTGAATGGCCTCCACAGTCACCAGATCTCAATCCAGTAAAGCAACATTGGGATGCATTGGAAACGCAGATTCTCATCATGAATGTACAATTTACAAATCTGCAGTAACTGTGTGATGCTGTCATGTCAACATGGACTAAAATCTCTTAACAATGTTTCCAGCATTGTGTTGCACGAGTATTCAACAATAAACAGCTCAGTGAGTGGGCCTCTATTTGCCTTTTCTGCAGCAAAAAGTAGCACAAACACACACACGCACACAGACAAATGTTCTTTTTACAGTTAAAGAAAAGCAGCAAGGGTTTACTATCAAAAAGCTGTAACCAGGATCTTATTAATACACAGTAAATGAAATGAAGTAAATGTGTCTTGTATTTTCCTTAAAAAAGAAATCAGCTTTATTTTTCAGACAGGAAATGCAACAAAATACAGGATACAGTATGATGTGTTACCAAATGTCCAAACAGTTACAACAAATTTGTGTGCACTGGGTAAAACGAACAGTAGTCGCACATGTTAAACTCACCAGGCGTACAGGTCCTGTCTGACAAAGATCTAATCTACTTATTGCTTTAATGAAAACATTAAAAAGACTATTTTATGTCCTTAAACATCCTGCACTGCCATTTCCTTTATGTACATGCACAGTCATAAACATCACATATAACATCTTAGAGTCATACAAATGACCAGATGAAAAGACTTTAAAGGACTGTCAAAAACTAGCTTTAAAAAAAATAGTCTTTCATTTGTCATGATCTACCAAAAACATCACAACATTCCCCAATGCCAAGGGCACAGGAGCTTCCATAAAAGAGGACAAACCTCACCTCTCCCCTCTATCACGCACGTCTCACACTCCCTCGGCTCAGCATAGGAAGTCACATTCATCAACACCCTTCCCCTGATTTAGGCACCCTGGCCCCACCTTGAAGCGCCCCCTTCACTCTCTGTCAGTGCAGGACATCAGCTCTCCTGCTTGTCTTTGACCAAAAGGACGGTGTGCTGCCCTCCACTGGAGGCCATCAGTACTTCACGGTTCTCCAGCTGTTTGCCTGTCATCTTCACAGGACTCCACTCATCATCTTCCTCTCCAGTGCCAAGCTGCAGGTTGGTGCCCATGCCCCAGGCATACACAGATCCTGGAGTAGGAAAAAGTGACAGTAAGGAGAGCGAGCAACCTTTTATTCTCTAAGGGTGTCGACTGTGTGAAAACCCAGGAGTGAAAGTTTAGTACTTGTTGCACTGTGAGTGATGGCTCTGATAAGAATCCTGCTTCACAATTTTGTGTCAGACAGTCAGTCACACATTTACTGAAGACTTTTTTTCCATATCTAAAAACTTTCTAACCATTAAAGAATAAGTTTGGACACATTATTGAATTTTTTTTTCATTATTTTATATAGATACAAACTGAAGACATCAAATATATGAGGCAAGATATATAGAATTATTTTGCAAAGAAAAAATTGCTAAATAATTCTAAATATGTTTTATATTTCAGATTCCTCAAAGTAGCCACTTTTTGCTTTGTTAACAGTGTTGCAAACTCTTGGCCTTCTCTCAATGAGCTTCATGATGTAGTCACCTGAAATGGTTTTTACTTCACAGTTGTGCCTTGTTAGGGTTCATTTCTGAAATTTCTTGCTTTCTTAACAGAGTTGGGACCATCAGTTGTGTTGTGCAGAAGTCAGGTTGGTACACAGCTGACAGCCCTATTTGGCAACTGTTAGAATTCATGTTATGGCAAGAACCAATCAGCTAAATAAAGAGAAACGACAGTCCATCATTACTTTAAGAACTAAAGGTCAGTCAGTCCAGAAAATTGCAAAAACTCTAAATGTGTCCCCAAAGTCCAGTCGCAAAAACCATCAAGAACTATAACAAAACTGGTTCATATAAGGTCCGCCCCAGGAAAGGAAGACCAAGAGTCACCTCTGCTGCTGAGGATAAATTCATCCGAGTCACCAGCCTCAGAAACCGCAAGTTAACAGCACTTCAGATTAGAGCCCAGATAAATGCCACACAGAGTTCCAGTAGCAGACACATCTCTACATCAACTGTTCAGAGGAGACGAATCAGGCCTTTATGGTCAAATAGCTGCTAAGAAACCACGACTAAGCAAAAAACATCAAGAAACACAAGGAATGGACATTAGACCAGTGGAAATCTGTGCTTTGGGTCTGAGGAGTCCAAATTGAGATCTTTGCTTCCACCCGCTGTTTCTTTGTGTGATGCAGAAAAGGTGAACGGATGGTGTGATGGTGTGGGGGTGCTTTGCTGGTGACACTGTTTGGAATTTATTCAAAACTGAACCAGCATGGCTACCACAGCACCCTGCAGCCACATGCCATCCCATCCAGTTTGCGATTAGTTGGACCCAAATTATTCTTCAACAGGACAATGACCGAAAACACACCTCCAGGCTGTGTAAGGGCTATTTGACCAATAAGGAGAGTGATGGAGTGCTGCATCAGATGGCCTGGCCTCCACAGTCACCTGACCTAAACCCAACCAAGATGGTTTGGGATGAGATGGACCTCAGGGTGAAGGCAAAAGTGCCAACAAGCGCTCAACAGTCTCCTTCAATACTGTTGAAGGAGACTGTTCAAGGTGACTACCTCATGAAGCTCATAGAGAGAACGCCAAGAGTGTCCAAAGCAGTAATCAAAGCAAAGGGTGGCTATTCTGAAGAATCTCAAATATAAAACATGTTGAGTTACTTCACACTTTTTTGTTTCCTACATAATTCCATGTGTGTTCATTCATAGTTTCCATGCCTTCAGTGAGAATCTTCAATATAAATAGTCATGAAAATAAAGAAAAACCAGTAAATAAGAAGGTGTGTGCAGATGTGACTGGTAGTGTAAGTTACAACTGGTAGTTAACGTACAGTAATAGCTTCAAGTATCCCTACAAAACAAGGTTAACTGTGATCTCCTGCTAATAAACCTCACATTACTTTCTCTTCATGCCTAAAGTTGGATTAAACTTGCTGCCATCTCACTGTCACCAGCAGCAATGTCTAAACAAACAGGAAATGAGGGGTCATGTGTTTGTAAGATAAATTTAAAGCTAGGACGATTCAGGGCAAATATAGTGTCTCATTGCACTTCAATGCTTCAGAAGAAAATAATAACAAAAAAAAGGGCTGCAAACAGACTCAGTTGTTTTACTCGTCCCATCCTGATTGCCTTGGTTCTCACCTTCTCTGGTAACTGCATAGCTGACAGACGCCCCGCACGACACTCCTTTAGCCAGCTCTATCCCCATCACAGGTGTGGGCTCGCTCTTCTCTTCAGCCCCTTCTCCCAGACCAAGACGACCATACTCTGCTCTTCCCAGGCTATATACCTGCCCTGAAAGACAAGAGTCCAACACTCCAGCTGACTTGAGTGCTAACAGATGATGCGTAACATCTGCCTGCAATTACACACAGCCAGCTTACCTTCAGCATCAAGGCAAAGTGTGTGATGCTGTCCTCCAGAGAAGTCTACCCAGGCGGTGGTCGAGTTCTTGAAACATGTAAGCTTTACAGGGACAAAACACATCTTGGTGCTTTTGGTGCCTAAAAAGATTCATTTGAAATGATACAGTCACTGTCGCAGTCACAAATAGTACATGGCAGTAGAGTTTACAAAGGGTAACGCAGGAGTGACGAGTCACACTGACCCAGCTGGTGATAGTTTGAGAGGCCAAATCCATACACATGGCCCTCCTTTGACACAGCAAAGGTGACGTACGCGCCACAGAAGGCGTCAACGAAGTGAACTTTCCCTTTCACTTTTACCATCTGTGGAACCAGCAGCCGCTCTGAGATCACAAAAATAAACAGGAGTGATGTATAGAACATTAAAGACAGTATAAAAAAGAAACATTTATGTAATCAGATATTAACATAAATCTACAGTTTTTGATCCACCAAAAAACAGAAAAGGTGTGTGCTACGTACCAAGGCCTTTCCTGCCTCCTCTGTTTGAAAAGTGTTCAGGCACTCTTCCCAGCTGCCCCTGCTCAGCTGAGCCAGACGTGTATAGATTTCCTTCCAGCGTCACCATTACCACGTGATCATTACCTAGTAAAGAAATCAGTTACACAAATATCCCAGTTAGAAACTCATTTATAGTGCACACATAGTAACATAAAGCACTAAACAAAAACCTTTTCTTTTTTACCTGAAACTATTTTAACAACGTGTTCTGTTAAAGGGACTTTAACTGGTAGAGCACACGTTTTCATCGGCTCCAGAAGACCAATAACTCCATTATTATCCTAAGAAAACAGGGTAATATGCAGACAACATGTTAGACAGTCAAAACATTAAATAAATTTCAAAGTCTTTTCCCTACATTGTGTAGAATTACAAGAAGATTATGATTTTATTCATTAAAATTAAATGCTTTCTGATTCCACTGCATACATACTACAATATACTAAAATAGTTTTTATACATTCATTTTACAGCGTTAATAAATGTTTAGGAACAACATTTAGGGTTTGGATAATAATATAGTGCTGAAGGAAAAATGGTTTGAAACCTTTGAAGACATAGTAAAGTAACAAAGAACAAAAACAATTACATAGAAAGTAATGGAAGGGTGATAAAAATAGTTGCTGAGACAGCACACAGGACCAGACTCCCTAACTAGCAGGGATAGCACTAACCCTGAAAGAGCCCCAGATGTACACCGATCCATCCTCTGTGAGTGCGGCTGTGTGGCTGTCCCCTGCCGATACCTGGACCACCTTCTCATTCAGCGTCACCTTTCCCGGGATCATCTCAGACCCCTCCTCTGATGTGTCCCGACCAAGAGCCCCTTCGTCATTACAGCCAAACGTGTAAATCTAAACAAAGAAAACAGTTTACATGAGAAACTAAGAAGCTCTTTGTTAAACGCTACAAACAGGTTGCCATTACATTTTTTTGAAGTGAGAAATAAGACAGATGTTTGCTTACATTTCCAGTTTCGCCGAGGCACACGGTGTGCATGCCTCCAGCTGTCACCTGAACAATTTTCTCTGGCAGGGACAGAAGTGCTGGCTTCTTCCTTTCAATGACATCTTCCCCTAAACCCAACTGTCCAACATCACCTTGGCCCAAAACAAGAACCTGCCCCGCCTCTTTGAAATGACTCCTGTGTGAAACTGAAACACATATACAACCAGTTTCATAGTGAGCACTGAATTTTATTGGTTTGATGGAAAACACGTGGAAAATGATGAAATTAGTAAGTTAGTAAAAACACTGACAATGCAGTGTGATACACTTGGGAGTCAAAAGCCTTCCTTTCACATATGTCCATAATACTTGCTTAACAGAAATATCTTACTTCAGCAAACTCAAATAGAAGTGGTGTACATTTTTAAATGCAATGCCACTTTTTAGCTGGACTATCAGTTGTTCAAACTGAATCTGGTTACCCCTTTATAAACTGCTGTTTTGAAAAGGGAAGTGACTTACCTTTCACCTTTTTGGAGTCTTTATCATCTTCCACAATAGCAGCAGACTTTCTCTTGGTGGTTGTCTTTTTGGCAGGCATGATAGCAACACTTTTGGACTTTAAGAAAATATAAGGTTGTGTGTAAATTGGGTAAGTTTCTTAACTAAATGGATAATGTGAGTTAAACAGTACAACAAAGTAATTTAAAGTACGCTAGAATTCTTACACCACACAATATAAAAGAAACAAAAAGGCTAAACAGGATAGTTATTAGATACCACAAATGTCTCAAATTTACAAGGCAAGGCAGATAATTAAGTACATGAACAGCCGACATTTAACCTACAAGTCATTTGCATGTCTACCCTGGGGATGAGTAAAGTATACATCGATCTCTCTATATTACTTACCGATACTCATGATGAGTATTTTAATTGCAGACAGAAAAGCAACGTGGACCACAATAACAAAACACTAGTGTAACCTGGAGAAAACCAGGCTACACTAGTATGATCTCTCTAAATACAAAAGCGTTTATAGACCACAATCACCCCCCAAACCAGAGTCCAGACCACAGTGGTCCTGACTCTTAGACAGCACTACAGACTAGCCAGCAGACCAACATAATACACAAAAAGCCTTTTGTTGTTGTTCTAAGACTGCCCAGCAGTTCTTAGGGTTCAACAGCTGTCGGAGCCTAACTTCAATAGTTCTTTCACCCCACAAACAGCTGCGCTTCAGTCACCCCTGCTTCTCATGCTGATAAGAGACCACTGCCCACAAAAATAAGGACACGTGGTACAGTTTGAAATGAGAGTCAGTTTTAGCTTTTGGTCTCCACTATAGATCGTACGACAGACGCTGGGATTTCATAAGGAAGTGCTTGGATAGTGCTATCATCTCCTTTACAGCGCTGGACAGTTTAAATTAAGCTGCGTGATCTAACGCTGGCAGTGCCCATGTGCCCTTGCTAACATTCAGTTAACTTGGCTGCTGAACGAGTTGTATGTGGTGTAAAACATTGACTGTAAATGATCGTGTCACAACGAGCAACGAACACAGCGAGAAAGCAAGATAGTAAATATAAGTTGTTACAGCTTAACCAAAGTTAGTTGACCGGCATTGAAAGTAAAGCTTTTCAGCCAAATGCCGGCTAACTGTTTGCTAGCCAATGCTAGCTGGCTAGCTAGGGTGTTAGCGTGACATTGAATGAATGAAACCGAGAAACATAATTTAACAATGTAACTGCGTGCGATTCAGTGGTGCAGTATTTCTCGATACTTGTTTAATCCATCTGTAAAGTGTAGGAGGTGATAATTAACTGACCTGTGAAATGTTGAAGAGTGCAGTTTGAAGTGAACGTGCACAGCCTGGTTCCCGGTCTCGAGACGTGCTACGTTACGTTCTGTGGAACCTTTGGAACGCCCGCCTCCTTAAAGAGACAGTAACACTCAGAGCCGCAGGAAGATGGACACAGACAGATGTTCACATGTATATATGTCTATCTATCTATGATAAAGTGCATCCGGCGAAGCCATGTATCTGCGTAAATTAAGTAATACTTGGTGCTGGAGGAAGTACTCCTATCATCTTTCTCAGAACTGGGACAGGTAGCTCTGGTGAATGAATCGGGCTACAGATCAGTTATAAATGTAAAAGTACTAACGTCTGGTGGAACACTCAGTTTTTATTATAACCAAAGATATGAGAGTATTTTCTACTCCTCCTTCTTCTTATTTTGGCTGTTTCCTTTAGGGGTCGCCACAGCAGATCATCTGGCTCCATCTCACCCTCAGTACCTCAAGTACTTCAAAAAGTGCAGAATTTAGGTAAAGGTACACGTCAATAGCTGTAATAGGGCAGTGTATTATTGTCAACAAACAAAAACACCCAACAACAACAATGTAAAAGTAGTGGTATTTTCATTTAAAGTTGAATGCGTAATATAAAACCTTTACCTTATATAGTTAATATTTCTGTTATCTTGTACAGCTCAATAATTAAGCAAGCTGTATGTAATGTAAAGAAAATGCTGACCAGCTGATATTAACACAGAGATTGTTGGGAATCTTTTGATTTTCACCTTAATCCATCTTGTATCACTTTTATGTCTAATTGATATTAAGAGATAAAAATTTATCAGTAACCTACAAACCTTTTTTTAGGTTGTCCCTCATCTGTTGTATATTTTGTAACTAGATTTCCTTTTGTCCAACCCAGACCTTAAAGATCTGTGAACATATTTTACCTTCAGTCTTGTCTTTCTTTCTTTAGCTGACGCTAAAGCTACTAGCAAAACTCTCAATTTTCTCAGTGTGAAGACCTTTACCTACACATTTAATCCCAATAATATGAAAAGTGCAATTTCAACTATACCTCTTGGTTTTTTGTACACGATGAAGACATACTGCTGTAGTAAATGAAAGAAATCTATTAGCACAAACAAATAAACAAGTAAAATTACAGAAAATGTTCTGGCAGCTAACGGTCCAGACTTTTCAGTAATTACAAAATTGAAAGATGTTGGTAATTCACAGAAGATTAATTTTTCATTGTTCTAATTATTTACTTATTTTTACTGTGGGCCCATTGTAAAAAGAAATGACTATAGTCCATATGAAAAAGCAGGAACTTTTGATTATTTATCTATGGCTTAATTACTCCCATATGGGAGATTTTATCAGTAGGAAAACCTGTAAAATTTCTAAAAAATATAGTTAAAAGTTTAAAATCTATTCCCTCCTTCACATATTCCAAAACCACCATCAAGTGGCCCAGATTGGAGTCTTTGCGGGAACAAATCTGGCCCCCGGGGGCTCATGTTTGACACCTCCACCCTTTGGTGTCACCTTATCCAATAATCTAAAATATAACCTATTACTTAAAATACATTTTAAATTACACTAAAGGCCCTTAAACCAGCAATTTTTTAAAAAAAATCAAAAGACAGTGCAAAAACTTAAATCGCCACCAGGTGTTGCTGCAAACCCACTGTTTCTTTAGGCGTTCCAGCTTAGACAAAAGACTCAACCTGAACAGTCATTAGGTCTACTGGACCTCAGTTGCAGAGTTGTTTCACAAGAAGGTTCGAGGAATTGCAAGATTTTTAATTAGATCCAGACTATTTACAAATAAAAAGAAGACTGTCAGCTCATACAGCTCCACATTCAATTAAAAATGAACTCAGATTTACAGAAAGGTGCACTTTCATATTCCCATTCTTGTAGCATTTAATCATAAACTCATGTTCTGCTTAAAAAAATAGCAACCTATAATACTTTTATATTTAAAATTTCTTTTCAAATAAAAGGAAGACAAGATATACAGAAGCATCAGATAAACCTATATCAACTTATACACAAGAACCCTGTAAGCTACTGGCCAGACAAGACAAGGTAAAACACTTCTGCAGTTTCAAAAAGTTCCAGCCAAACTGAGTTTCTGTTGACCGATTATGCGTTTTCAGGTGTGGTTTTTTCTTTTTTTGTGATAAATCCCTGATCTACACGTGAAGCAACTTACATTTAACTCTTAGTTTAGACACTATCGTAACGACCTTATTTAAAATGGCTACAGAATGTATTGCATGTTCAATCTTTAAAGGGAAGTACAAAAACTTACAAAAGAAAAAAGTATAAATGAAGAGAGATTATCCAGACGCGGTGGCACTGGATTTTGTAATGGCTCATGCAGTGGGTTGCAGAAATCAGTGATATGAAAACCAGTATTGGGTGTGTTGGCACGCATTAAAACACCAACAGCCTCCTGACCTTTTCCTATAGCTATTAAAAGGCCGACTCACATCACAACCACAAACACAGGCAAGCCAAATAATAATAATAATCATAATAATAAAGAAGGCTCAAAGAAAAGCTGTCACTACCCTTGTGATCAAAATTGTAATAGAAAATATTTTGTGCATTACAGAATATTTTGCAATGAGATCTCTTCCAGTTTCACTCTAACGTATCACAGCAGCAGTCTGTAGAGTGGATAACAAACACACGATATCCCAGAGATGTCCAGTTCTAAAACAGAATATTTAAGTCTTCAGCCAACTCCTGACCGTTTGTGTCTATTATTACTGTGTGAAGTGTTATAGGTCATCATTATTGTTACCATTTTTATTCTACGTTATTACATTAGCAAAGATGAGTTAGCTTTTCCATATACAGTAAAGAAGAAGAAGAAAAAAGAAAAAGGCAACACAGGACGAGGCCGCATTAAAGGTTGTAACTATATCCGAGTCCCTGAGGGGCACCACACAACAGCAGAGTGAGAGTAAGCCCTGTAGGTCCTTTGCCACTTCTCCACTTTATTGGCACGTGGTTCCCCCTGCCGTCTGGGAGAAATACTGCATCTGGTCTCCACCCACCAACACCTCGGTTCAGTGAAAGCAATGTAGTGAGAGGGCGATGGAGGACAAGCAAGAAGCATTCTCATGTGGAGTCGGTTCCAGGCTTTCCCTGATAACAGTACATTCAAGAGGCGCAAAAGGGCGATCTGTCTGCATAGGGAGCAGCTGCTTCTTTGCCGGAGATCTTAAGTGCTTCTTTATCCGGAAGCAGCGATGTTAAGGCCGATGGAACCTAAAGAAACAAACAGCTCTCATGAGGCAAGATCACACCTTCGTAATCCTTAAGCTTTTAATGCAGGGAAATTCATTATATTGCTATTTAAAGTACAGATTTTGCTCTAAAAGTCTTCTTCTGCCCGTTGTTAGTGCTGGATTCTGCCATTCAACCAAGAAATAAAGATGACCAATCAATCAGTTTCTACATGGATGTTTACTGGTCACAACTCTATTAATGTAGTAGCAGATCACCACTGCTGCTAATTCATATTTAAAGTGTTTAGGTGCAAGCAACACAAGATGGCTTTAAGTGTAAAGCAATCACAGGACACAGTGCATGTGTAGCTAAGGCAGCCGATGTCTACAGACTAAAATAAGTGACATCCTGAAGGTCATTAACAATTGAGGGAGTATGAAATAAACAGTGTTGACACAGTAGCAAGGTAACAAACTCCTTTAGCTAAAACCTGCTGTTGGGGGGGAGATGTCTTCAGGATGAGCGCCAAGGTTGGCTGCAAATGGCAGGAAGTGTTCAAAGATGCATCACTCTCAAGTGTGCATTACATATTTCATTGTTTCCCTGACACAACCAGGAGAAATAAATAACAACAAAAACAAAACTGTGTGGTGTTTGCATGGCTTCCCTGTGCTCCAGGTACCCGTCTTCCTCCCACAGTCCTAGGTTTTGGGTGGTCATGCATGTTAGCTTAATGGGTGATTCTAAATTGGCCGTAGATGTGAACGCGAGTGTGAGTGGTTCATCTGTCTCTCCTTTAGCTCTGCGATGGACTCATGAGCTGTCCAGTTTCTCGGTTTATAACAGCTGAGATAGACTCCATACCCCACCAACATGAAGGAGTGGTGTAGAAAAACAAATCAGCAAAACACAGTACCTCACTCATTTGACCAAAGCAATCAATCAGCCAGTCAAGTTTCAACTAAAAGGTCTACCTTGTGTAAATTCTGCTCTCTTCATGAACCTCCATTTCAGTGCTCTTATAATCATTGAGCTCCTTCCGGATGGCCGCCTAGACAAAACAGCAATTTGGTTAAACATGAACTCAGAAAGAAAACGAGACAATATACTGCTAAAAATTACATTAACCTAAAGGAGTTGCACATGTTTAACATTTAAAATCACATGTTTGTAACACTGTCTTGGACATTTTGTAAAGTGCTGTATCAGAAAGCGGTTGTGCCGATAAAGCCTTTATATGCAGCTGATTACCTTGTCGGCAGGAGTGAGCTTAGTCCACGGCTTGTCTGCTCTTCTATCGTAGTCCTGGGCATCTGTGACTTCCACATACTCGTGGAATCGCAAGATTTTTCTTGCCTGTAGTTCTGCAACCGTGGGTCTTTGACTCAGCTACAATAAAGATGTTTTTTTTTATGTCAGTTTAATATCAGGTAAATACATGGTTTAACACTGGGATGTTTGCAGGCGTGCTGCTTCACCTTTCTGGTCAGCCGTCGCTTGATCTCTCGAACTTCGGCTTGTCTGTCAGCCTGATTTTTAGCTGAGGGGAGAACAAAGATGGGAGAAAGAATAGAAGAGCCAAATTTAGACTTTGGCATAAAAGGCTTGGTTTGATGGCAGGTTTAAAAGCAATTTCTAAAATTAGATATGTGCTTGTTGTTGACAGATGTGAAATGTACTTTGTTGACAAATGCTGAGGCAAAAGCATCAGACGAAAGAATGAGGAGGGGTTTTGCTAAAACCCAGAAACAAAGGAGTCCAAACAAGTCAAGGATCATGAACAAAGACAGAGAGAGTTAATACTAACGCTGGAGGATGTTTCTTTGCTCGAGTTCCTCAGCAGTGGGTCTCTGACTTAGTCGCCTGAAATAAAAAAAAAAGAAAAGAAAAAAGAAAAATGGAGTCCTATTTTTACACATTTACTTCACTTGGACATTCAGGTAATAAGCAGGTCAAGGATCTTTTAAAAATTGGTCTAATTTCTTCAGGAAATGCAGTTTCACTGCTGTCACTTTAAACAATACAATGATACCGCTCATCTTTACCTCGTGAGTGCAGTGCCGATTTGTGTGCGAATGGCTTCCCACTGCTCTCTGCTCTGCCAGGTGAGGCCGGTCTGTCCTGGAGGGTGGTCATCTCGGCTGCTTCTCTCCTGCGTAAACCTATCCCTGTCAGGAGCAGAGGGACGGCTGCTCAGCTTCAGAGCCAGGGTGTCCTTTCTCTTCACCCTGCTGGCCAGTGCGCCTGGATAAAAGCCAAGCGGAGAGATGCAGTAAGCTGAGAAGGAGCAGCAACACTGCACAGGTTTACAAAGAGTCCGGAAAAGCCACTAAATGACCCCCGAATCAGTTTGTTATGCTTACTCATCGGAGGCTCATCCTCCTCATCTTCATCTGAGTCTTCATCTTTATGAGGCACAGGACCATCTGAATCACTGTCCTCCCCGTGCATGTCGTGTTCGCCTTCCTCATCCTCATCCTCCTCATCTTCTTCCTCGTCGTCGTCATTGCCGTTTCCCCGTGGGATCACACAAATGCCAGCGTCACCGACCAAGCACCGGCGACTCCTTGGCTCCAGCTCTGGCTGTGGAATCTCCCCATCATACTCCTCCTCTTCCTCATCATCTTCTTCCTCTTCTTCTTCCTCTGAGTAGTCATCCTCAGATCTAACAGGAAAAAAATACATGCATATAAAACATTTTTTCTGTTTTTTTGGGCTAATCCTGAAGACGTGTTTTTCAATGAATTTAACTGAAATATGTCCCTCCAGCTATATCTGACTTTACAATGATGAAGACTGGACTTTTTTTCAGCTTGAAATGGATATACAAGTAAGTCCAAAGTGTACACAGCTTAGAAAATGGATGAAAAAGATCCGAAAGCTACATGCAAAGACAGATCACGTGCAGACTCCATACTTCTTCACCATGTACTGTCTTTGTATACACTGATTCACAGACTTTTCTGTGCAGAGAAACTTACAGTTTTAGTGGTTGAATGCTGACAGGCAGAGGGCGACCTCCTCCTTGGTACTCTAGAGGTGTTTCGAAAAGCAGTGTGTGTGCCCGCTGCGACCCATCTGGATGTGGCTGAGCCGGGCCGGGACTGGACAGGGCTCGCTGGATCATGATGTGCAGCGGTACGGGAGCCGGGCGCTGGGGAGACTCATTGGTCGGGCTCGGTGGGTCGAAAAGCATTGGTATGGGTTGGGGCAGCGGATGGGGGTAGGAGTGCTGATGGTGGAGGTGGTGGGTCTGTATGTGTTGGCGGGGTGGAGAAGGTGGTATGTGAGTCGGCAGGGGTGGGGACGGAGGAGGGGGAGGCAGCTGGAAGCCCAAGGGGAGGCTGCTGTGTTCCTCCAGAGAAAGTGGTGAGGGGATGATGGGATGGCTTGAAGCAGAGTCCTCTGTGTTGCGTTTGGTGACTGGGGTGGTCCTCTTAGGAGGCATCGGAGGAGAGGGTTTGGCCGGAACAAGGCTAGCGCCCCCTGTTGCTTGGGTGAAGTCACCTGCAAAACGAAAAAGAGCTAATCCAACCATAACTGCTAAAGAAAAACAGCTACAGCTTAGGCGTGTGAGTGATTTGCTAGCAAGTGCTTTACTTTTGAATCTAGTTTGTCACTGTGACGCAAGTGCACAAGCATCAGTCACACATGTATAACATACCCGGTATGACAGAAGACACACGAATGCTGGGATTACATGTCTGACTGAGCATTACTGCATCCGTACAGCAAGTTGGTTCACATGACGGCCATGAACGCACACTTTGCTCTAAAAGACCAGTGTGCAGCGAGTGCTCCAGGTCACAGAGACAAAAAAGATGCATCCATGCTCTTCACAGCCAGACTAACCCCGCACCGACACTTTTTCTATTAGCGTAGTAAAGCTCCTGAAGCTCCTAAACAAAAAGCTCAAATGCAAACCTTCCAGTTTTGCATGCACATTTGCACATTTGCTATTTGGCTCTTAAGACTTCAGAGGACAGCTTTAAGGCAACATTTCTGTTAAAAGCAGACATAATAAGTGAACAGTGCTGACAGACTTACAACATGCAGTAACCTACACTGTAATGGACTTCCTATCTATAATATGTCGAGCCATTATGTTAGAAACATTTTGCCTTTTTATTCTTCGACCCATTCAGTCATCCATTCAAGTCCACCCATCCATCCCATTTGAGTGAGAGCTGAGTGGATTAGAGACATAAAATTCATTTGATGCATAGCAGAACACAGCTGGAACCCTCTAAAGGCCCTCCCTTATTCAGAGGCAAAATACACTCAACTGCACTCACACAGAAGTTGTCTCCTGCATACAGTAAGCACACTCATTATCAGCTTGTTATATGCATGCGGCTCTTATATACCAGGTCCAAAGCAATGAAGGCCGGTGAACAAGTTAAAGGCTTTTCAGAAGACATATGTTGGCAGCAGGAAAGGATGCGACATGATGAAGTGTGCAGACTCTGAAGAGGGCATTCCAGAAATTGGCACCCCAGCCAAAGAAATACCAGGGGGGGCATCCTTTTACCTGAGCGCAGGCCTCCAGCCCGCCGGCACAGGTAGACAGGCAGGGACAGGTAGACATCATAGTCGCACTCTCGCTTCCAGCAGGACCAGTAGAGTGGAAGCTGAGCGTTTTCTCCCCCCTGCAGGGCGGAGACTAACAGGGACGAGATGGAGGCCTTCAGCTTGTATGTTTAATGAATGCAGCTACTTTCTGGTGTCGTGTTGTTGATTTCATAAGTTACGGCTGTGGTCAGAAGTTTACATCCACTCATCGTGGCCATGAATCTCATAGTAATTCTGGGCATTTAATGATTTCTTTGAACTGTTTCAACTTTTCTTTTTCCAGGGTGGAATGATTGTGCAGCAAACATCGTTAATGAGTTAAAAAAAAGAAAGAATTTGGTGCACAGAATTGAAATTATTTTGGGTTTCCTCTAATCCACACAGAGTCACGGATCTGACTTTTAAGTGTAGTCCACAGATTTTCCTGACTGAGGTCGGGTCTTTGGAAAGGCCATTCGAGAAGCTTAACGTTATCCTGCTTTATCCCAAAACCAGTTTTGATGTGTGTTGGGATCATTGTCTTGTTGGAATTTCAACCATCTAGCTGCTGATTTGAGGTGAAGTTGAAAAATTTGGAGGTAGTAATTCTTCTTCATTATTCCATCCACTTTATGCGATGTACCAGTACCCCTGACAGCAAAACAGCCCCAGAGCATGCTACCAACACCATCCTCGACAGTACCATGTTCCTAGGTCTTGTCTGACTACAAAACTTTTGTCTAGAAGGAATTTGGTTTGTCCATGTGGGCAGCTGAAAATTTCAGTCGAGCTTCAAGGTGTCGGTTTTTTCTTTGTCGATATCCTCTCAGTCCAGTAAAACCAGTTTACCGTCATTCATATCATATTCGGTCACCTTTCTCACTCAACATGTGTTAATAGACCTCTCTGCTGAGTCATACCTTTTATTAACCTCTGTCTCTCTTCCACAGCATGTCTTTATCCTGTCTTCCTTCTCTCACCCCAACCGGTCACAGCAGATGGCCCCGCCCCTCCCTGAGCTGGAGGTTTCTTCCTGTTAAAAGGGAGTTTTTCCTTCCCACTGTCGCTAAAGTGCTTGCTCATAGGGGGTCATATGATTGTTGGGGTTTTTTCTCTGTATGTATTATTGTAGGGTCTACCTTACAATATAAAGAGCCTTGAGGCAACTGTTGTTGCGATTTGGCACTATATAAATAAAATTGAATTGAATTGAATTTCATATTGACAGTTTCGGTCTTTTTCCAAAACTTGGCAAAGTAGTTACATATCCATATAACATGATCTTATGTAAATAAAGTGTCTGGTTGAAGTGTAACTTGCTGAGGAACATTTATCCCAACATTAGTGGGGGTGAGTGTATATATTTGAGCCTGTATGTATACTTCTGATCGAGTGGATCGAGAAAACCCAGAATAAAATCAAACTTGTGCCCCAAATTCGTGTTTTTAAAGTCATTACACACGTACGCTCTACGATCATTCCACCCTGGATGATCATGACGATGCCAGTGATGAGCGGATGCAATCTTTTGAACACAACTGTATATAAACAGAGTTGCACTATGAGGGAATGGTACTGTTTCCCAAAGTGATAATCACTAAAACAAACACATAGGTAAGAACATGATTACTATCCTTGTAACTGTAACAGTATCCGCTTCACGGTGTGTTTTATTAACACCTTTTGTCTCAGTTGTTCTTTGTCCATAAACTTGGCCACAAAGCAAAGAAGCCTCCTGGCTTTTAAAATACAGTCACTTCATAGTAAACTGTCAACAAGTGTACTGAGAAATTAGATTTCGAGGAGTTCTCTGTAGTGTAAATGTTAAGCTGAAACTAGTTTAAGTTCCTAACTGACTCATTTTGTATTCTATTTGTGTCAAGAACAACAATTAGTATAATAAACTGACGACAAATGGGGCATTTTTGTAATCCCCCCTCCCCCCCTACTGGGAATTAAAACACGATCCCAGATGAGGCAAAACCACAGAACCGCTACACTGTATCTGTGGAAGCAGTGGCCCACAGCCACAGGAGTCCTTGTTATCCTCATAGCGTAAAATGCTGGAATACGTTTCTGCTACAATAATCCAGGCTTAATAAGTAATTAACTGGGGAAAAGCAGCTCGTGCTGTTAAGATAGTATCGTATACAGGATGTTGTGCTGAAGAGTTTACCATCAGTAGTGCACTGACGCATAAATGTACATACTGTATACGCCAGCTGGAAAACTACACGCTAACTGAGCAGGGGTTGGATTGTTGATGTATGCTTCCTGTCCCTGCAACATCTGTTAACCTAAGAAGCTACTGTTAGTAAAAGCTTACCCAGCATGGCCGCGTTGCCCCTGTTCACAGGCTTGGGTGGAGGCAGAGGGGGCTGCTTGGCGGGCTGAGAAGTGGGGGTAAGGGCAGCGGCCGAAGACTGCTGAGTGTTGGAACACGCAGAAGACACCGATCGAACAGGTTTGGACGTCACACCCGACGGAGAAGAGAACTGGCTCGTGGGGTGGTTGGATGGAGTTCGAGGTGGACACTCACTGCCAGGTTCAGGGGTGGAGCTCACCAGCCATTTTGGAGGCATGATCACCTGTTTGGGTGGCAGAGGTTCACGTAGGGTGTCCAGGTCAGGAGCAAAATGGCTGTCTGATTCTAAAAAAAGAGGAAAAAGCAGCTAACCATATAGTTTTATATCATAACATGTAATTCTGCTTATATAATTTTAAAAGTTACAGCACGTCAACTGAGACTGAAAAACTTAAGCAATACATGATTGGTTTTCAGCTGCAGTGCATATACTGTATTCTATTTATGCATGATCATAACAAATACACTTCAGTGAATTAGCAAAATCTCACCAAATATCCCAGTGGATTGCTATAAATGTTTCAGCTCAGAGACTCAGCAATGAGCCACTTTTCTACAGCTCTAAGCACTCCAAGCACTCTCTGTGATAGCACTTGTTTGAGAATGGCATTATCTAGGGATCAGCTGTGAAGATAAACAGAGTAGGCGGCTGCAATTACCACCAAAAAAACCCACCTCCCTCTGCCTACCCCACTATACCCGCGAGCCGGCCCCCACGCTGTTCCCACCGCTGCGCCCACGCCATTCCTGCCGCTCTCAGGTTCAGGGCTATTTATTTACAGAAGTGTTATCAGTGTGATGCCATGTAAATCAAAGAGGAACTAATCCAGGGGAAAGCAGGAAGTCAGACTGAAGAACAGAGAGAGAGGAAGCAGGAGATGTGATAAAGATAGAAATGCGAGTGGGAGAGGTAAAAAAAAGTAGCATCATAAAAAAGAAAAAAGAAAAAAACAAGGTAAGATGAAAAGAAGAGCAGAGCAATGACACATGAAGGAAAGTGGACAAAATTTTCTTTCTTCTTTGCTGCAATGACGTGCTATAGTGTTTGCATACTTTTCAACTCCTTAGCATGTTTACACATTGGCACAGAATAACCTGTCACGTGAGCGATAACCACACAGCTGAGATCTAAAAACAGAGCTAAACACCATTATTTTTGAACAAATTCTATTTTTCTGGGAAATCAATTAGCTGTGGCACTTTACCAATTATCACTGAGCTCACTGTGCTAGCCTTAAAGGGCAATAATGAGTATAGCGATCGCGCCACATTAATTAGGAGAGGAGAAGAGAGGACGAGCTATTCCCTCATGTTCCTGAATAAGAAGCATAGCTGGAGCAGGCCTCCCGGGAGCTGACAGGAGCCCATCTATATCTGGGAGGACAGCATATAAGCAGAAAAGTGACAGCAAAAGGGAGGGGATAAGGTACCCAAGAATCACCGACTTTTCGAATATGAAGGAGGTTAAGGTGTAAAAGGTGTGCACTTCATCGGTTATGGCCTTACACTGACAACAGCAGTGCTGCTATGATTGCAACTTGTAAAAATTGGTGGAAAAATTCAGATTGCAGGGAGGACAACTACTGGAAGTGACTCACCTCTCCGGGCCCTCCCCTCCTCAGCAGATGCATGCCGAGGGAGTGTAGGCTTCCAGTCTCCTTCTGCAGGCCGACTCCTCCTGCCGTCCTCGGATGGGGCCTTCTGCAGTCCTGGCCTCTTTTGCCCATCGTCAGGGTGAAGCCTGCCACCATGTCTGCTCTCTTCCATTTGTCCGTGAATGTGGCCCTGCCAGGCCATATTAGACTTCCACTCGCCCTCCCCTTGCGCCCGTGCCCCAATCCCTGCGCTTCTCCGTCCATCGTCATGCAGTCCTGTTCCCCTGGAGCCCAAAGCTCCACGGCGGTCTCCATCTGAGGGAGAACAACGGCCCCTTCGGTCATCTGGCTGGGCGAGCCATGCAGGGTTCATCCTAAAATCTGAATCTGAGGGGAGTTGGCCCTGGTTGCATGGGCTCCTGACACCGCTGATGACTCCTCCTCCTCCAACAGGCAGAGTGTGGCCATTCTTTACATACGACTGCTTCACATTTTGTGCTTCTCCATCTAAAAAGATTGGTCAAAAACACTGGGTGAATACTCAAATAAATACATTAGAAGACTGAATGATATTCTGAGCTATTGAGAAAGTGCAGAAGGAAATTACATGCTAAATTGATACATTTTTAAAGTTTTACATACTGGTAGTGCTGTGTTCAATATTCTACAATTAACCTGATGCATGGCAAGATAACTGATAACTATCCAACTGAGCCATAACACTGTTAAACATACTTTTTGCTGCTTATTTCTTCTTTAAATCTGGATTTCAGATACAGTGAGGAGTGATTTTTGGGGAGATTTTAAAGACTACAAAATCAATACAGAAACTGTTCAAAAATAATTGCTATTTGCAGTTTTTTTTCCCCACAGTAATAAAATGTGCCCTTAACTCAAGCCCCATGGACAGTCAGTGTTTGCCGTGATGAAGAAGCTGCTGTAGATTTAATAAATGGGCTCCTGCAACAGCGGGACCAGCAGAACGTTTGCACACCCCCCCTTTCTAAGCTATTTTGCTGCAAGGCACAATTTGTTCCACTTTTCCTCAGCTCTGGAGAGTGGCAAGTAATTTTAAACAGACATTGCATTACTTTGAGAAACAGCAAGGTGAAAGCAGTTTTTTCTCAAATTTGTTTTTCTAAATTTGTCTCAGGCACCTGCTGCATGGGAAGACAGCGTTCCTGCTATCATGTGCTGAAGACTTAACTGTACCGTCTGAGTGGGCGTTATTGCCTCGGGGCTGCTGCTGTCAGACGCAGACAAAGCTTTGCAAAGATATCACATTTTGAATCACACAAGTCCCCTCACCACTGTCCGGGACCTCCTTCAGCACCCCCTGTTCTATAAGCTCCTGTCGGGTGCGCCTTGTCGACATCTGCCTCTCTAGTTCTGTCAAGAGCAAAAGGAAATGACATTTTATAGACCATTTTTTCACCAAGATATTTATGATTTAAAATTTTCACTGTGATCTCATGCACCAGAAGCAATATATATAGATATATATATGTTGTGCTAATTCGAGTCACTGAACTGGACCTCTTCACCATGCTTTCTGGTTGTAAGTTTCCCATATTATTCAGTAACACTTAGAACAAGTTAGCAAGTATCTTTATATACAACATACTCTATATAACATGTGGGTGTAGCTTCAAAAAGTGAAGCCAATTCAGAAGTGTCTTAAATCAGTATACTTTTAATGACCAGCAAGTGCAACTCTACTGGTTGCAGAAAGAAGTCAGATTGTACAAAAGTACATAGTACTCTACAAAAGGATAAACACCCTGTAACTGTCAAGTTTCTGCGATACTTTGCCCTCGGTTTTTCGTACAGATGCAGCGGTCTCTTATCACGTCCGGCATCAAACCATCGAGGAGACAGCCAAAAGTCTAGAACTTCAGTAACCAGCAGGTGTCACAGTAAAAACATCCATCTTTCATATACAGTCTATGGACACGACTTTCCTGTCCTGCAGGTTTTAGATGTGTCCTTGATCCAACACAGCTGATTCAAATGGCTAAATGACCTCCTCAACATGTCTTGAAGTTCTCCAGAGGCCTGGGAATAAACTAATCATTTGATTCAGGTGTGTTGACACAGGGTGAGATCTAAAACCTGCAGAACAACGGCACTCAAGGCCGGGAGTTGCCTAAACCTGCATTAGATGATATGTTCACAGATGGCATGTGCCACACTGCTAAAGAGACGATTAATTAGCCAAAAAAGACGCTTCAAAACGCAAGGTCACCATGATATACACGTCATCTCTTAACGAGACATCTTGTATTCATCTTATTGTATTATGTGCACTGAAAATAGCGAGAGACAAACTTGCTTGTAACATTTGGGCGGAAACATGTTCACTGAGGAATTTTAATGACATTTGAATACAACTGATACGGGCGCTGGGGTAAAAGGAGAGGTGGCATTCGCAAAGAGAACAAGTTTGCAGCACAAACCTTCAGAAGTTTCTTTGAACTTCTCGCTGCTTTTTTTCTTCCTCCACTTCCACGGCTTGAAGATCTTGCCAAGGGTCGAGAACTTGCCCTTGCGCTTCGGGGGAGGGGTGCTGTCCCCGGTGCTGCCTCCCTCTCCCACCATTGTGCTGTGGTGCTGCTCAGCTTCATCATCTAAAACAGAAAGCACAAATTTAAAACAAATACAATAGAACTTATAACATAAAATTATAGACACCCCACTCAGCAGCGGCGCTTTCTATTTTAACTGAGCTCATCTGCTGCTTTTTAAAGAGGGCCAGGATCATTATGGCGGTTATTATCTTTAGCTGTTAGTTCTCGGGGGCCGAGCGTGCTTTGGCAGGGTGACGCTGAGAGCTCACGGACTCCTCCACGTATCCACAGCTAACAGGAGAAGCCTAACACTGGCTCGGAGCCAGGATTTCTCGCTGTCAAGTACTCACATTCCTTAACCGGATGGAGTCTAGTGCCTTATCAGCCTTTCAGCCCTCGCTGCTCCCATAGAGAAGAGGGGCACACACGAATGCAGACATAAGCAGCAGAAAAAGGTTGTCAGTCATTCTGCATGCATATATAAAATATATACACATGTACACACCCACACATACAGGTAACAAGAAGCAAAAGCTCTTTAAAAACCACTAATTATCATTAGGTGTCACCAAGGCTTCAAGAACTCAACTAAAAAGCAATCTGCAGACATGGCTACATACTCTGGGTCACATGACTGACAGGCCAACTGACAGCGCGCTGAGCTTGGAGAGGCTTTCAAACAGGCTGCAGCTGCTGTATTCAGCAGACATAATATTTACCAGCAGAGAGAGAACAGAGTCCGATGTAAAACATCCAGTCTCGGGCTCACACAGGATGTCTTGGCGACAGTAATGCCCTGCAGTCTGATTCCCACAACAATATGCTCTCACACAATACTGATGTGGCTTACTTAGCAGTCCAGGGAACACTAAAACAACAAAACGTTATTCCTGGATAGAAACTTTTTCTTTATTTGAGACACACACACACACACACACACACACACTGATACGCATACATCAGTATCAGCTAGCTGCAGTCCAGCACCCCTGGAGCTGGCAGGGTTTCAGTATCTTGCTAAGTGACACTACAGAAAGGCGAATGGTTGCTGACACAAGATTCAAACCCATTTTTTGCAGCTGAAGGACAGGCACATTAACTCCACACTGCTGGCGGTGTAAAATTTGAGTTGAGTGTTTACACAGACCTCAGAAGCCTGACAGACTGTAAACCTCGGATAGGGAAACAGTTTTAATCACAATACTTCAACTTCATACCCTACTGTGAGTTTAAAAATGGCATTTTTGACAAGTAGTTAAAAAGCAGACACTAATCTACCTTGAAGAGGGGTGCTAAGTGTCCAGCTTGCATGGTGGTGGGACTTAAAACAGCACGCCATGAGGACGCAAGGAGCATTCAGCAACCAAAAATCTACTGTCCTGTGTATATGCCAGCATCAAATCACAGATGACGAAAACGCAGGAGACCAAGTTGCAGAGAGTTGACGGAAACTACAGCAGAGAGTCCGGAGTCGAGAGACATGTCCACGCTGTGGAAATCCAGCTTATCTCTGTGAGGTAGAAATCTGAGGACTCAGACCAGCTGCCATAACATCCAGATTAAGCATTGCTTAAGGCAGCTTCTCCGCGATCCAGAACTGAAGTTCTCACACACAGCAGACCGTTCTGTCAGAGACGCCACTGCCACAGTGGCTCAGCTGAAGCCAGTGAAGCAGGATAAGAGCTGGCTGTGCCAGGCCTGCACACTCCAAAGCACTGCAGAGATGACGATGGCAGAGGACTCAGCCCATGCAGCAGGCATCTATTTGAAAGCTACGACTGACCATATCCTCAGCGGTCTTTTCCGTTAGCCAGTGAAGCTCGATTATAAAAGGTGCCAATCCACTAGACTAGTACAAAAAAAAAAGTCCTCAAAAAAGAAACAAGTACAGAAGACCCAAATCAGCTGTCACGTTCAAGAGAGCTTGTAGATCCACTCCAAATTATTCTTCACAGATACAGAGAAAAACTGTCCAACATGCCATTGTTTCAGCTGTAGTGTGAAGAGGTCTGGCATGTTGTGACACTATAGCTGAGTGTGACTGTGGGTTTTGGAATTGGAGTAGAGGGTAAAAAAAGGGCTACAAAGAGAGAAAAAGTACAGACATAATGTGGCGGGCTGGGATGGGGGGGCTGGAAACGCAGTCACAGAATCAGGGTGGAGTGCCGTTTCCTCCCAGAGAACAAAGGCAGCCTCTTCCCCTCATATTCAATAACATAGTCCACTGTACAGCTCATGGAAACACTATGCTCGAAGGTACAACAGGGAAACTAATGAATGATGATATATAAAAAAATACCTCCATTCATAACAGAGCTACATTCTTAATAGTGTTACTCTAATGAGAAAGTCTGCCCAGATAAGCCACAGCAGACAGGAAACACGAGAGTGTGTGACTGTGCTGGTGTCTTCCTATGACATAGCCATATCCAGAAGGCACACCTACTACTCCCCCATGCAACTGGCCAGATTTCCCTCTAACCTCATGATTCACTGAGTCATGGCAGGCTGGTCAGGTGAGCATGTGGGTAAAGGAGATTGTTGCTGTAAAGGAGCATGCTATCCCGATCGCTAACACAAAAACCAAAAGTCCAGGCGGATAAATATTAGGAAATACCTCCAACCTCGGTGTAACAGTTACCTTTGTCAGGGCCGATTATGACATTTAATCCACTTACGAGCACTGACTGTTTCCTGCGAAAAAACGTGTTCCCTAACATTTTCAACAATTTAAGATCCAGTAGAAATAAATGTCATTACATGACACTGTAATATGAGTAACGTTTTACTGCTGCACATATCTTTTTACTCACTACTTGCATAAAATGCACGATCATATAACATCGTGCGGCGCTTAGAAACTTGGAATAATTGGTGCGGTACAAAATTATGTAAAACCTCTGAGCCAGACAACATATGCAATCTGATGTTCCTGTGCAGTGTAACATAAGAAAATAAGTGCACAAGTCATGCATGAGTGTGTTAAAAACACTGTAGAGAATTAGCCACATGATCCCAGTGATTTAGCATTCCTTGTGGTGGTAAACATGAATGAGGGGCAGAATTAGGAGGGAGGCTACGCAACATTTGTGCAAAGTTTATTACACAATCACCAATCCTCAGCTCTGCTCTATCCTCTATCCTTGAAAACTAGTAAACGAGAAAATAGTTTTATGTTGTTGATGTTAGCGACGGAGGAAACCACAGCTGTGTAAAGTACACCAAGAATGTAAGCCCAGAAACTCACCACTGCGGCTGTGTTGTTGTTGTTGTGGGTCCTGAGCTGAGATCTCCACACGGAGGCTCTGTCCCATGATCCAGCCCCCGAGGGGCCCCTACCTGTCCTGCACCTTTAAGTGTGCGCCTTACACGATACAGATCAACTCCTTCACCTGCCGTGCTTCTTCTGCGACAAAGTCCCCGTATGCCCTAAGATCTTTTATGCTTCTCTGTGTCTGTCATCTAGCCGCCTTCTGTGCCTTTTCTTCAATCCTTCCCCCATCCCTCCCTCGCACAATATCCTCAGACCTCCCCTCCCTCCCTCCTGGAGTTGGACTCCCCCTTCCTTGCTGACCCTCCCTCCTTGGCTCATAGCACAGGTCAGCATTCACTGAAAGATGCCTACCATTCCAGGGAAAAGACACGTTTTGTTTTCAATACGGCGCGTGTTGTAGTATGCGGTGCAGTGCGTGTACTCAGTAATATCCGTACAATGTAAAATATTCCTTTATAGTGAATTAAAAAGAGTTAACCAACACAGAAGACACTAGACCTGAAGCTGCAGATCTCAGACCACAACACACAAGATATAGTTATATATACAATCAGTACCCTTGACCAGTAGAAATGCTTTGCAAGATCAGATGCATTACTGTTTCTAAGGAAAGGTCCAGTACGCTCTCATCACCATCAACAGAATGACACTGACCAGGTTGAGTGGACAGTTTGATCAGAGAAATAAACATTGCACTTTCTATACAGGGTTTGCACGCTAACATTAGCTGACTCCTGCTCAGTAACCTAATGTTAGTGCAGGGTGTTTATCATGCTGCTCGCCTCCTTTAATGTCTCCAGGCACCATTTTATACACTTTTTTAACTCCCTTATATCACATTTTAAAAAGACTTGGAAGGATTAGCATGACTTTGAAATATGTTTGCCAAGAAGCACAGTCTTGTATCAGGCTTGAAAATAGAGAGGAGCAGGAAAGAAAAAGTGAGCACTTTCTGTAAATGAGAAGAAAAGCGGGAGTGGACCCCCTGAATTAGTGCTTTGATTTCGTTTGACGTTTGAGTGTCTTTAGAAGAAAAAAAAAAAATCTCGTCTGAGCCTCAGAGGAATCCAGAGCACTGTGCTGTGTCATTATGCCTGGATAGATCAGAGCTTTGTGAGCATTTGGCTGCATCTCGAGCTGTTTCTAAAGATGGAGAGCTAGTGTGTTCGGCAGCGTTCCTTTTCTCTTCCTGTGCCCCACATAAAGCCACCACGCCGGGCTGGCTTCCAGCGAGAACTGAGCCAATCCGCATGACTCCAGAACCTGTTGGCCTGACCTGGATAACAGACTGGGACAGGCTACTTCAGCAGGGAGGGAGACTAAGTCAGGTACGCACATATGTACATAAACATCCCCAGCCCTGTCTGACAAGAGTGTGCAATGAGTCATTCACGATGGGGGAATAAAGTGAAACACAGCATTAACACTGCATTTAAAAAAACCACAACGCGTAACTTGGTACTCACCACGATTTTCCATTACAGAGTTTGAGGCACACCAATCAACATCTCCTGAAAAACACAAGTTTAAACATGAGCAGACATATTCTCAACTCTACATTCGTTTCATTTTATACTTTTATATAATTCATTTTATTCTGTTATTTCAATTTATAGTTTTTAATGCAATTTTTCCCTTTTATGTATTAGCTATAACATTTTAGATTGCCTTCAGATATAAAGCATATGATATATAAATAAAACTCCTGTGCATTGACTTCTGTATATTTAATTGGATTTGTGCAACTGCAAAAAGTCGTACACATACACTACACAAAGTCATGGGAGGGGTGTGGGTGGTCGGGGTTCTTGGCAACAGTACAGCAGTATTTTTTCAGGTCTCTAGCATGTTGACGATGCCACCTCCAACCATCCTATCCACTCTGAAAGAGAGAAAAACAAGGTCGATTACGTCACAGTCTGACATACAACACACAACTAGGAGATCCACACTTCCCAGGAATTTTCCGATAAGACTGCGAAGAGAAACCGATTACACCTGGGTGTGAAAATACAGGCACACCGACTAAAAGTCACAACTAGACAAATAATACTCCATATCTCAGAGCTTGAACCTGTCCGGCAATAAATGTCCGGAAAAGATGTATCTATGAGTTTGGATGAAGCAAAAAAGTAATTTCTAATACCAGACTGAATCTATTGTGTATTTGAAGGTGCGTGCTGTAGGAGAAAGAAAGCAGAAGGAAATACTACAAAGGCCTTTAGAAGCCCCTGTGTAACAAAAACTGATACAATTTGGTCAGACTTTACAGAGCTTAAAGCAGACTATAGCTCCAGCCCACTAACTCACAAAAGGTCTGATGCCACAGTTTGTATCCATTGATGTATACATGGTGACGGTAATGAGTAAATGGCTTTCTGGCATTCATTCAAATCAGAGTCGTGTGTAAAATGACACTTCAGTTATGTAACCGCTCATGGACAAGCTCACAAATAGCAATTTTATGTACTCAAAGTGGTGCACCGTCCATTCTTTGCAATAGAAAAGCTGGAAAACAGAAGCAAAATCACAACACAAAAGCTTTGATAATTAAGGCAGCAAAGAAAACCAAGCAGAAATATTTACTTTTGCAGTACTGACTCATTAACAAGTATAACTGCTGTATAATTAGAAGTAAAAATACATTGTCAACGATATAGTGTTGATGCACATCTAGCTAAGCTTTGTAGCACATTGAGTCAACACTATGTTTTTGGGAATCGTCCTTCATTTGGTCCATCTTCTGTCATGTTGCCTTCAAATACTAACACAAGACTGCAAAGACTTTACAACCACACTGGTTTGGACCAATCTACTGCTGTTTTAATCTAATGGATTAAATCAATCATACACATACTGGGTATATTATTTAAAGCAGCGGTCCCCAACCCCTGGGCCATGGACCGGTAAAGGTCTGCAAATCATTTGGTACCGGGCCGCGAGAGTTGAAGCTCGTGTGTGAAATTTATGGTTTTCAGGGTTTTTATCGTTAACTCGGTTTCCCTGGGTCTTTTCCCGTGTTGTAGTTGTCTTATTTTGAAATAAATATTTACGCGTTACCATAGCAACCAGAGAGGATTAAGGGGCAGAGAGGAGGATGTTGTTGGCACATTTCAGGAGGGCGCTGCTAATAAAGTTACACAATTACACAGTGAATTTGCACTTATCATTATATTTACAACATACCACAGTTTTTGTCTTGGTCGTATCATTTTATTTTGTTGTACTTATCCGCGACACATTAAAGGCCGGTCCGTGAAAATATTGTCTGACATTAAAGCGGTCCGTGGCACAAAAAAGGTTGTGGATCGCCGATTTAAAGTTTGTCGGGAATTTTGGGGGGACCAGGTGTTGATGTCATGCACACTTTGCTTGAGATTTGTTTGCCATCTTGGACGTGTCATAATGACCAGTTGCTATGGAAAAATGTGCATTCGCCGACTGGTTGGCACTGGTTCCTGGAGGTTGCTGGCTCTCGCTGAATCAAATTACGATTGAAAAACTCTTCCTAGCGACTGCTTTGGTTTCAGGCAGACTTCCATGGTTGACTGCAGTTTTTCATGTTTGTCTGTAAACACTCGCTAACAACCATTTCCATGCAAACTCAGGGTGACTGCAGCAATATGCTAGCAACCAAAGCAAGCACAAGGAGGTTTTTGCCAACCAGAAAGGGAATACAGATTTTGTGTGACTGGGGATATAGTAACCACTTTCCTAGCATATGCCAACAACCTCCAAATTGGCTGACAAGTTAATGTCACATGCTTAGTGGAATGATAATATCAAAGGGCTACGTATAGATTAAAGCCTGTTAGTGAGATGAGACAGAATGAACTAAGGCAGAACTCCACCCTCTCAAATCTACTGTGTTGGTGGGTTTCTTAGTCATATACTGCAGGAATCATATACTTTCTTTGCACATGACAACATCTGAATGGTGGGGAATTATTTCATACATTTCTGACATTTCTAGAAAGTTATAAATAAAACAATATTACGAGTCTGTTATGGCATCTTTAAATCTCCTTCAGGTGACTATTGTTGTGATTTTGCACAATATTAATACAATTAAATTGAAATGATTTAAAGTTTCAGCTATAAAGAAAATAATTTCTTATTTTCTAATTAATTCATTAGTTCTAGTCCCAGCTGAACCTGATTAATAATTCAAGACAGTGTGTTTGTTGATTGTTTAAATGGTTCAATGACAGAACAAGACATGCAAGCATGATTGTACAGCAGAGCGCAAATTAGACATTCTTAGCAATAAAATAGCTGAAATGCTATGGAAGCCACATCTTTTAGAGAAAATCAGGCACAAATGTTTTCTGCAGTGAGAAAACCACAAGCAATCTAATGTGAAAAAAACCAAACAAAAACGCTGGTTATAATTGTCAGTGTACGAAGTGGCCCAAACCCAAACCATAAAGTTTGGCTTTGGGCCACAAAATTCCTTCTTGCTCTTAAATATTACTGATGAGCTTCACTGCAAGGCAAAATTCTGGGTTTTAATGGCCTTCATATCATCTTACATTTGAGTAAATTAGGCAAACTGCAGCTTTATTGCCTTGAAATCTAATGGTTTTGCCAGTGAGGGATATATTAAGAGAAAGTGTGCTGGCTTTTGTTACCGGAGGCCCTTGACTAGATCATTAACATTATCACTGGCCAATGTCCTACCCTGAAGGTAAGCTCTGTCAGTCTAAGGAAGCTGTGATCGTATTGCAAAATAATCCAAATATCACATATATAAACGCAAACAGTTCACTACATATATAATTCTGGATATTCACTTTGGCATTCTTCTCTATTTCTCCTCTAGGGCAATTTTCTGGCAGGTCAGAGGTCAGCTTCCCTTTCAAAAGAAGAAGTGTAAGTAACATCACTTGCACATCAAACAGGCCAAACAGCACTGCCTGAAAGCCTGAAATTACTGTAGCCTTCATAGTGCAGCCATTCGCATACAGACTCACACAGACTGGATGAGAACCCTAACACCACTGAGACGAGGCAGATGCATTTGTGGTCAGAGATGAAATTTTTTACACTCCCGCCCAGTGCCACAGCCTTGGCTAGATGACTCAAAATAATCGAGCTGTGCGGTGAGTGTTCCACGGAAAGAGAAAATATCTCTAGGTCTTCAAAGTACGAGCGGATTAAAGGCAGGGGGTGGAAATTAAAATACTGGGACTTCTCCATATATATCTATACATATAAACAGGATTATTCGACTACACTTCACTTCAGGCTTTTCATAAATAAAGAACTGGCTTGAGGAGATACGTTCCACAGGAAAATATTGTTCTGTTTCACTTGCTGTTGTCACGCTCACAGCCAGTCACAGATAAAAAAAAGGGATGTTCATGGCCTAGTTCCTTATTGAGTTGTTAACCCTGTACCTGCCTTTTGATTGTACAGAACAGATCGATATGAAAGTAATGTGTTTATCGAAACTATGCAGGACCTCTGAGTTTTAACCATGAAAGATACCTTCTCAGGGGCCCCTAACAGCTGCCATATATCGCTTCACACAGCTGGACAACCAGATCGAAGAAAACAGGATGCACACAATCAATTAATGACACAAACTCTTAGTTCGAGCTGAACTCTTCGGAGAGAAGAATACATAAAAAAGCCTAACTTACCTGCCCACTTTATCAATCACTAATCACAAACTACATCCCTGCATGGCCGATTATTTCAGCCTGGCTTCCAAATCCCAAATGCACGAACCAGGTATGTGAAAGTGACTGTTAAAGACCGCCTAGAGGTCCCGACTGTGTAATCTTCTGCGGAGTGCACACACCCTCACTGGCGCAGTCTACTAGTGTTGATTCAATTACGATGGGAGCGGAAACGGCAGCAGCTGGCTGAGTTATGCCATCTTTAAATAGCAGTCTGCTTCTCACTCCAGGGTTCTGGGCACAAAAAGCTGCCAAATCACTGGAAGAAAGTAATTAACTCCATGCTTAAGTCCTAACAAGGTAGACTCTAACAAACTGAACACAACGAGCAAATGTTTGAATACAAGTTATTATGTGCAGCAGGTAGGCTGAGCTGAGGCATACTTACAGGCCAATTCCAGTGAGGTATCAAAAAGAAATAAGGATTGTAAAACAGAACATGGCGATCGAACCCATGTTGCTGTGTCTACGCTTGGACCTTTCTGTAGCTGTCTGTCCCGGGCTGCACAGTTTCTACACCTCTTTCCGAAATGGATGGACGAGGGTGTCTGTTCCCAATCTGTGCTGGGAGAGCGTCATCAGAGCCTGCCCCAGAAAAGTGCCTCTCACCACAGGGACCAGTGCCCCACTTTTACAAGGAGCCCAAAAAGCTCCTCGCCTTTGCTAAACTTTTCTTCTGTAGTGTCCTTCCACCTGCGTGAAGGCTGCACTGCAGGGGAACCAAGCATAACTTAAGTGAAGTTATTTGATTATCGGCGACAAGCTCTGCCATGGCGCACATGCATGTTTACACACCGGAGCAGGCCGCCCACTTCTGCTCCCTGCCAGCGGCTGCCCTGTGAACGAGGATTGATCTGAGACATTCAGCAAAGAGCTTTTAAGGAATGTGATGCTCCAACTA
Source organism: Simochromis diagramma (assembly GCF_900408965.1). Lineage (NCBI taxonomy): Eukaryota > Metazoa > Chordata > Actinopteri > Cichliformes > Cichlidae > Simochromis > Simochromis diagramma. The sequence goes on along the minus strand of NW_024387423.1, from coordinate 3,067,588 downwards.
GTCTCATCTGCGCGGTTTAACCAAATGAATCAGGCACAGTCGACAGCTTAACCATTGTGGTTCTCCTCTTAATGGTCCATTAAAGAGGAGGCTTCCAGTGGGAAGTGGAAAGAGCCCGAACACAAGCCATGAGCTTCTTTTTTTCTGCAAGAGCACATTAACTTCAAGAGTTATTATGGTGGATGGAACCACAGGAAATGGATTTCATTGCATGTTTAAGGAGAGAAAACACCTGATGAGACCATTAGCCAAGTTTTATCATGTGTCAGATTCAGTAGCTGCATTGAATGCATTGAAAAGAAATTGAGACAATAAAATAATAGCCTTATTATAAACACATTTTTATTCCTCTCCATCAGGAGGCTCTCTGAGATGGAAGTTTATCAGCCTGGTCTGGAGTAAAGCTGAATAATTTACTTCACTCTCATTTCCTCATGGCAGTATAGCTTATAACGTCCTTGAAGAAGTATGCACTCTCCATAATAATGGGCTGCGATGAATCCGTATAAGAAAAGAAGAAATTACAATAAATATAAATTGCCCTGCCAGACTGCCATTTCTCCAATCACACTTTGATGTCAGACACATGCACATATCGCGTCTTTCATCGCTGCCCTAACAATCCATGTCCTAATTAGACCTACACGGACAGCGGATTTCTAATTGTATCGCCGAGATTAAACTGACTCTTACTTAACCGGTTTTCATTCCCGAGACAAAAATACAAAATTACCTGAGAGGTTGAATCGGCCAATGTCGTAAAAAAGCATGAAATTAAACAGCTGCTACTCCCCGGCACCAGGAGAGGAAAAACGGGAGCCCGTGCGAGAAGGCTCCCGGCACCGACCTGCCCTCTCTCTCCCCGCGAGCGGATCTCGCGCCAGTGGAGTCAAGATGCTGCTGAGTGAACGAGAGACCGGAGTCAAGTCAGCCACGCAGCGAAAACGGCGACTTCCGGTGTCACACCTCAAAATAAAAACTCTGCCGGTAGACACATTTTATGAAATAGAGTAAATAAACAAATAAACATAAATAGAGTGGGGTCTGTTATCCCCCGATTTGTCATTGTTCCTGACATTTCCGCCATGCTGTGATTTATCAAGCCTACAGATGCAGGCCCTGAGGCAATGTATTACCCTTTTAAGTGTGCTAATTATTACTGTGAGCTGAAGATGGGCCTATAGGTGTTACACCCCACCATAAATGCATCATATGTCCTTAAAAGTAATCCATGTTTTTTTTCTTCTTCTTTTGCACACCAGCACCAACACTTACACAGAGATAAGACAGCTACAGGGACAATCGTTTTGGCCATCTCTCTTTCTCAGTATATATAGTTTAGATGTAGCATATATGGCACAACATGACGCGGATAAATAACCGGTCTGCGGACCTTCCGACGACATTCATCGGCACACACCATGCACATCCTGATCATCCCGATCCTTTGTTGTGCACGGTCTCCTGAGCAGAGCATCAGCGGGGAAAATGGAGTTCCAGGGTGTGAAACAATTGCAGCAGGAGCAAAGATGTGTGCTGACCCTGTGGCACTCGCTTTGTGCAGAAACACAGCACTTTCACGCGCAGCATCGCACTGTGAACGTGCAAATCGCTTTCTGAAAACGGCTGCTTCGCACTGACCAACTTGAGAGCGCAACTTGCAGGTTATTGTCTGTGCAGACATCTCTGCAGCAAACTCACCGTGTTGTACTCGCTGCTCGGGAATCAGCAGCCCTACATCCCTCCTGACGAACGTCCCTCCTCCGCCGCCTCCTCTTTTGAAAGTACTTACAGCCGACTTAAAAATAGCAGCCCGGTCATTTCCTCACCTCACACTTTCCCCTTCTTCCAGTGCCCGGTCCAAACATTTTGCGCACTTACCGGAAACCATCCCGAGCTGCGCATCTCGGTACCGGTAGTCCTCAGTGGGAGCGACAGCGCCGCATTAGCCGTTGAGAATACGGCTTCTCTCTTTGTTGTGAAGACTTCAATACCCACCAGGCTTTGCAGTCCACAGCTCTGGGGTGGGAAGGGGGTGGAGGGGCATACCGTTATGTTGTCCAGCTTCACACTCTCAGGATGAAGACCCTCTCTTCCCTTCCTTAAAAATAACAAAATAATAAAGGCAGCCCTGACGTACAGATTGAGCCTGCTATCATTTTAACCCCCATATGACATTTTATTAAACACACACCCTGAGTTATAACGCTGTAAGAATGAGACTGATGCCGAAAATAAAATACAACCATTTAAACATTTAATAATAATAACAGTGACAACAACAACAACAACAACAGTTATAATAATAATAATAAACTACATTAAGTTATTGATGGGATTGTTGTAAAGCAATAATCTCAGTGTATTATATGTTCTGTGAAATTCTGTATTGTTCTTGTTTTTCCAGTATCTCTTCATAGAGACCATTCTCACTAAATCGATTGGCTGCTTCCATTTTGGGGGCACTTATGTTTGATGCTTTTTGAATTATTTAATGATTTGTCACAAAAAATATCAAAAATCTTTCTTTAGTTGAGTAAATGGGAGGAGTAAAGCGGACCAATTAACCAACAGCGTGGGAAAAAAATCTTCAAAATTTTACTCCCAAGTCATAAAAAAAGAAAACTAAAGAAAAGAGCATTCTTTAAACAATGTATTCCTCTGAGCTAACAGATGTATCCTTTTTATTCCTGCTCTTTTGGCCCCATAGTGAAAATTCAGAATCAACTTTACTTAACTCTGTTTCAGCAGTAATAAGGATATGAAACTACAGTCAATTCTCTACTGAAAACGGGGGACTGTGTATAAAATGATAGTAAATAAACACTTCATTCAAAATTCATGTCAAGTTCCTTAAATAAAAGCTTAAAGTCTTCACTTTGCTCAAATATTGATTTTTTGATCAGTTGTGAACAGAGTCCAGCAAATTATGGACCCAGCTGAATGGCAGTCTGACAGCAGCTGTTCAAACTCTGAAACAATGACGCCTGCATCATGCAGAGGAACTGGACGCAATCTTTCAATTTCAAGGATTTATCAGAAAATTAAAAAAAAAAAAAGATTTAAAAGCTTGTAGATCCACCCTAAGCAGCAATAACCTGAAGTAACTGCAGAGTTGCTATTGTCTTTCCTCCTTGTTGATGACCAGTTAATGAAACATTTAACTAGAAGCACCTGGCTGCTACTTACCCTCTTAATTACTATGGGAGCAATGAGGGTACCCTTCATTTTCCACACACTGCTTTTCAGTTTAGTTGTTATAAAATAAATAATGATATGGTGCAACACATGAAAAAAGGGGATGAAAAAAGTTCCAGGAATGGGAACATTTTCTTCCAGTATTGAAAAATGGCCGTTACACCTTTGAGACTAGGTGGGATTCTAGTTTCTCAGGCGTCTGGGGAAGTCCTGTTCTCTGACTGCAATTTTACCACAGACCTCAAACTACACAAAGAGAATAAACATCAATTTCTGCTCATGGAGAAGTGAAAAAGGCTTACCATATTGCTAATAAAGTGTCCATGAGAGGATCTAGATCAGTTGACCTGTCAGTATCATTAAAACTGTACTTGCTAACTTTCATGCATTCCATCTGGATAAACTTTGAATTGCATTTAAAAATCAGAAAAGACTGCAGGGTAACACCTGCTCATGGCACACCCACCAAACTAAGGGTAGAGAAGGCTGTGAATGCATATAACAACACCTCATCATTTGCTGGCAGCAGTAAACACACAGCATGGGTCATTTAAACAGCTTCCCCAGAATTTCCACAAACTGTCTTTTTCAAACCTTTGGGTATCACAGGTTACATCCCCAGATCAAATCTCTATCTGAGTGAGCGGACCAGCATGTTCTGCTGACAGTGAATCAGATAAGAACACTGTTGTTTCCCTAGAGGAGGCACCAAGTTCACAAACTACCCTCAAACAGAAAGTTAAACATGAGATTGCACTCAGTTGGTCAACTGTAACTGAATAAGTACACTTGGCAGATGTATGTGCATTTGTTCTCTTTTGAATGTAGCTCATGCAACATATGTAAAGAGGTCCACACAGCCACAGCATAATGCAGTCTGGGCCCTCATGCTAACTGTCTGATGAAAACATATAAATTTACACTCTAGCTCAAGAAGGCACTTAATATATCACAAGAGAGCTAAACTAAACTTATCACGCCCACCAACAGATCCTTGACTCTAGTAGTGAATTCGAGAATTAATTCCTTAACAAATCTTTCCATTTTAACTGTTTATGTACTGTGTATAAAAGCTGTCTGTGTAATGGGAGCATTTTAGTATATAGTGCACATATATTTCTCGAGGTGGGATAGAACTGTTATCAGTTATCTCTTAACATCCACAACCTCACCAACAGGCATGTGCAGAGGGGGGGCTAGAGGGGCTTGAGCACCCGCCCCTTTCCTGATGGGTGCCCAAAGTGCCCTTTTGTTGAGGCAACTTTTTTTTTAAAAATTATTATTATTATTTTTTAATGTGTGTGTGCGTGCGGAGTCCTGTCTGTTCCCCTCAACAATAATATTTAACTATTAATCACAGTTTTGCTAAATAAAAGGATCTGGCTTGCATCAGTCACATGATCACATTTAACCAATGGTCGCCCTTGACGGCAGAACGCGCTGGTTACGAGCCGGGAACGAGCTCACAAAGAGCACGCGCATTTTTAGCGGTCCGGAGCTGTAGGAGAAACACAAATTAACTCAGAGACACAGACTGATGCGACAAAACCAGTAAGTAGGTGTACAACGTACACTGTAGTGTGTAGCACCCAGGAGTATCAGCTTATTACGTACACGTTGGTAAGCTGTCTTGTTGCAACTGACGAACTGAAACAAACGAGCGTGCTGTGTGTGCAACAGCGTGACAAACATTACCTGTCCTTTTATTAACTGCACAAGTAGTGCTGGTCACAGCTGCTGGCTATCTGTGTAAGGCTGTCATGGGTCTGTAGCTCTGTCACCGTTTTAGGGAACATATTTAGTTTTAAAGTATTTAGAAACATATTTAGTTTTAAAGCAAGTTACAGGGCTTTTCCTGCCTTTCTGGAGGGATTATATTTCACTAAAAACGATCTAATATGCATGTCCACATAATTATGCATTATTATAATTATAATATATTAAAAACACACGCTGTATTTTAAAGAACATACATTAAGAAGCAGATTATATCAGATTTATATTTTAAATAAGACAAAAGTTGGATTTTACAGCAGTAAAATTATTGTATCTCTACAGTTTAAAAATGTAATAAGCTTTGCCCCTGCATGGAGTGGATAGTGAAACAAATGGAATCATCATAAATACATTATTTCATATTTATTACTTTTCCCCCCTCATTGCTTTATTATTGTAGCTCTAGTAATAAATAATAATAAAAAAGATTCTGGATCAGCACCATGATGCCCATAGTATATACAGTATTCTGAAGAAGGTCTAAAATGTCACTGTGTTTGTTTTATGTATATGGATTATTTTAAATTATTACTCATGATATAACATTGTCCAGACATGCCTGGTAAGGACATGAGGAGGAAACAGTAGGAGCTGTGTGAGGCTACTAAAGGCAGTGCTATAACATTTTTCTGTCATCATTTTATTATAGATTAAGTGCAAGAGTTGTTAGGTGTGGATAATTAGATTATAGTTTATTGCAATAGCAAGTTGTGCCTTGTTCTCAGATAGACAGCAAGTGGAGAGTGATATATGAAATGATGGGATGGAAGGAAGAAGAGAAGCAAAGAGTGATTCACAGGCAGAGCCCAATTTATTTCTCACAGTTTTTGTTGCCTTATGGTTCCAAGCGCTGTCACCAATCTTTGCATTTTGTTATTATCTCATGACACTTGTTTAATCAGCTACCACTTTTTAATGTCTACAGTCTCAGATCAACACAGCCCTGCCCTCCAGCACTATCCACAGCAACCCCTCAACAGCAACATTGTACCCATCAGGTAAAGCATTGGCTACGTTTGCTTTGCCTTGTTGCCCATATTAGATTCTTGATGAATGTGTGTTGTTGTTATTCAGCCTGGTTCAATATGCCCCTTTTAAACTTTGAAACCCGCCCCTTTAAACCTCTCTGCACAGCCCTGCTCACCAATACAGTTGCTTTAGCTACTTGTTAAGGACATTTTTTTTCTTTTAAAAAACTAGATACTTGTACCTTTTAAAAAAAATGCTCTGAAATATTTATATTAATGGGACCTTTCACTTCTTTTGTTTTGTTTTTCATTTTGGGTGTGCCAAATGGATAAACATAACCCTACCCTTAACCATAAACCTTTAACCTTTAACCTTTAACAATGCTTCTCTAACATATGGGGTCCCACAAGGGTTAGTTTTGGGACCATTATTATTTTCTTGCTTGCTTGCTTCCATTAGCTGTCATTATTTATTGTTTTAATGACATTTCTTATCCGTTATATGCTGATGACATTCAGTTGTATATGTCTTTTAAGCCTCATTAGCTGGATAGGCTGTTGACCCTAGTCCACTAAAAATCCAGGTTACTAACTGGATCTTTTACCCTTTTTCAACAAGATGGAGACCACGGTGGTAGCTCCTCTTGAACTCCCAAAAAGCTGGTTTGAGCGCGGAGACAAGGAGGCCATTTATGTGAAAAGGGAAAGACCATCTCTGAATCGAGGAGGGGGCCTAAGGGTACATCTGTCACCATCTTACAATGCTGTGATTGCAGCCATTCCCCAACTCTCTGTGAATGGTACTCATGGTCTTTGATCATTGATCAATAGTCTTTGATCAGTGGTTGTTGATCAATGGTCATGACATTTTGCATATTAATGATCAAGAAACTGACTTCACAGCCCGTTGCTTGCCAGTGATCTGGTTTCAGTCATTGTGTAATGTACTGTTTATAACGTTGAGAAAACCTGCAGTCAGCTGAGACCGAAAAAGCCACTTGGATGAGTGACGAAATGTTTCTGCCACCAAAAATTCTACATCCAGATGAACAGAATCAACTTTTTGGGATTTCCTTACCTGGATGATTGAGCATCAAGACACTCCTCTTGAACTATATCCTAAATCCATAAGGGTCTTGCTTCTTTTTGTTCAAAAGCTAAATCCAGCCATCAAAATAGAATATTTAATTCTTCTCTAGAGTCTCCTCAGCTGAACTGGAATTTTTTTTTCATGTTTTTTATTTAAAGAAGCTAAAATTGATACTTTGAGCCTAGCTACATTTAACATTGAACATAAATTCTAAAACTTAATATATTGCATAATGTTACCCTGCCCCCAACCCCATTAAAAAATTGTTGAACCCATAGCATCCAAAGCTGCTTTATTTCTTGTTTTCATAACAAACCAACACCAGAGCACATTTTGAATCAATCATGGCCACTTCAGATTTCAACACAGGTTTTGATTGTTACAATGACAATGCCGTGAAGGTGTGTGTAATTAATGTTAAAAATTCTGGTGAAATATACATCCATTTTTTTCATGACAGAGCAGATCTCTGATTATTTCTTAAAATGAGCCACTTCATGTTGTGTTGTTTTCTGGATTTTATTGAACTGAAATGTTTAATTATTCAGGTTAAATCCATTCGGAATCATACAGACCATTTCTACATGCAACATGCATATACTTGCTGCATTTGATGCATTTTAACCATATAGAGTACAGAATGTAACACCTGCATACGTGTAAAGAAATGGCTTTGATTTTGCCACCCCACCTGGTTTCCATGCCACCCAAAGAAAATTCCTCTAGAGCCGCCCCTGCTCCCAATAGATCTTAGGAATCGTTTCAAATATTTTTTTTTTTTTATTTTAATATCCATTTTACAAAACACACTGCTGCTCACTGCTGCTCTTTGTTCACAGGCTCAGAATTTGTTAGTTGTTCCTCAAACCTGACTAAAGACCAGGGAAGACAGAGCGTTTTAGTCTGTGACACCAAAGCTCTGGAACAGTATACCAGTATGTTCAGCTGACTTTGATAATAAATAGTTTAAAACCTTTTTGATTAAACAATCTTTCTGTTGAGAATTTTTATTGGACTATTATTTATTTATTTTAAAAATTATATATCTTCTATATGAATCAAATTATCAGCCAATGTGTGTCCCGGCAGTGTTCAAATACTCTGTGTTTGGGGTGGGGCAGTTTTTTTGTTTTGTTTTGTTTTAATGACAAACTTTTCCAGATTTACTTTCCCCTATTTTTAATTGAAAGCACAAGCTTTAAGTCTGAGCAGCAAGTCAATAGTAAGTACCTGTTTCTTATTATTTTCTCAAGTGAAATAATGATAACCAGAGGCCATCTGCTGGTCAACTGCAGTGATGACATGCTTCTTCACTCCAAGCAACAAATACACAGTTTTCACTTTCACTATAACTTTATCATCACAATGCAACTTGGTTTCCTTGAGCGTATTCTTATGTCTATTTTGTAAAAGTGTGCCAACAATTTAATAACATAACAACAGCACGGTTCAAGGCTGTTATAAACAACAACAAAACATAACTATATAACTATATTATTATAAATGTCTTAAATCCTCGTTCAGTTGTTTATCTAGTTCGCGCAATCAGCAAAATCCTCACTGTGTAAGATAAGAAAGAAAACGAAAATGAGTACAGTTTAGGAGGGGAGTGTATGAGGTGTTATCTCTAATTAATATAACCCCAGCACTGCACACTTTGTGTGGAAAGTCTGACTGGATACCACTGTGGTCACATCAGCAAATTCTGAACTGTTTATACATCCCAAACACAGGTATTTATGACATCATGATTGCTTTAGATGTTTTAGGTGTTCCTAGTTAAGGGAGTGCTGAGGGCATATCTACAGCAATAAAGCCTACCAAGAAACAGATGACTAAGAAAAGCCACATTCTGTAATGTTCAAATGATCACTGAGAGATTTCTCAGTGTTTTTCACTGAGAAATCTCTTTAGAGCCTCTGTAGAGGCTTTAAACAGCTAATATTGCTAAGGTCTGCTATCACTGATAAACTGAGCATAAAATAACCAATGGATAACCTTCCTTGAAAATGGCTTTTCTTGGATTTACTCCACAATCATGACAAGATCTCGTAACAACTCAAAGCGAAAGAGTCGTTGAAAAAGTCAACAGAGCACATTTCTGCTTTCATAAAGGATCAGTTTATCCTTCTCTCAAACAGGTCTTTGCATTTTGTCCTTTATCCTAATTTTTTGCTGATTTCTCTGTGCCTAGTTTAAAAAAACAGCTAGGTACTGCACAGCGTGGACTCCTCCACGGGTTAAGTGGTGCATATGTTGATATGAATGGGACAGGCAGCTGTTTCAGCCAAAATACAGAAAAATGATCCTGTGCTCTGGTGGTAAAGAATGACTGCAGTGCACAATGGAGGGTAAAACTCACACTTGATTTACTGTAAAGGTTATTTTGTGTTTTTGATCGCAAGATTCAGTAAACAGACTGGAAATAAAAACAAAACAAAAAAACAAAACAAAACCATCCCTTATAAAGGAACAGCTGTGTGCATATATGAGTGTAATGTGTATGTGTCTGTACTGCATGTGGCTAACATACTGGGCTATTGCTGTGTATTTTATACATATATGCAAATTGTGCTTTAATGTACTTTTTCCCCTGTTTTTAAATATATTCTTCTTATTCTTATTCTATTTCTTATTAGTAGTATTAGTATTAATGTATTTTTCCTTTTTATTCTCTCCTTAATGTTAAGCACCTTGGTCAGTGCTTGCTGTTTTAAAGCTGTTTATAAATAAAGTTGGCTTGACTTGTCTACATACCCAGAGAACAGTTGTGTATGTGACAACATCAGTCTGTAGTTGTTGATAAGAATTTTTATGAATACCTAATACAGTCCTGTTTAAAAACAACAACAACAAAAACACAATGCAGTTATTTGTAAAAATCATTTAAACTCCAGATTTAATTGAAAAGTGCACAAAAGCAACACATTAAAAGTTGAAACCAAGAAAAACAAGAATATACTCATTCTGAATTTGATGCCTGCAGCACATTAAGAACTTGAGATGGTATACTTGCTATACAATACTTAGTAATGCTTAACACGCTGGAGTATGTGAAAACTAAGTTATTTAATAATGTGATCTGAGAGTGTATCAGGTGAAAAGATGGGAAGAGGTTCACCAAACTGTGAAATATTTCACGCATGAGTGGTTCAGCAATTTAACAATAACATTTCTCAGTGCTATTTGAAATTGGTGCTTGGGGTTGGAAATACTTCTGAATACAGTTCTTTCACGCTGAAATGCTTCTTTGCGGATACATTTTGTAAAATAAGGTTTAAGCAAGAACATAACATGCCACCTTTTGTGTAACAGAGATCATTTAAAGTGGACTGAAGTCCTGTGGTCCAACCAAGTAAATTCTGATTTTCTCCTGAAAATGAAGGAGACTGTGTCCTCTAGACTAAAGAGAAGGGCCACGTGGTGTGTTCTTTGCAAACAGGTTTAAAGCAAACATCTGCAACAGTATTATGGTGAAAGATTTTTACAGGATGGACCAGCATGGCTCAGTCATAAAAAAAAGTTTAGGAGCTAAAGCAGTCAACCATTGACAAAGTATGACAGACGAAACTTGCTACAAGAAGATTTGATGCAACACAGTGATAAACATGCTCCTCTGCCAGCTTTTTCCAAGTGATGCATTCTTTCCAAAATGAAAAATGTCTTGTTTTCAACATCTGCCGTCAGCACACAGTTCAGCTTGTTATGTTGTATTTTCAAAGAGTCTTTAAATAATTTGCAGATGACTACATTCTGTTTTTATTTACACTTTAAACAGAACACTAGCTTTTTCTTTCTTTAACCTCCTAAGACCTGAACTCTTCCATGGCATGCATTTTTAATTTCTCTTTGATATTTGGGCATATTGAGATCCGATGAATGCAAAAACAAAGAATCACCAGATTTTTTTTTTAACTTAATTTTTGTTTCTAAGAAAAATGAGAGCCACATATGAGGATGTTTGTTTTAAATTTTGATGAAACAGAGGCAGCATAATGTCCTCGTAAGTGGATATCAGGCACTTGTAGAGCAAAATTTAGTATTTTGGTCTAGACAACCAAAAATGTGATGTCCACATATGTGGACGCCAGGTCCTAGGAGGTTAAATCAAACTGACAAGGTTGCACTCCTTTATAGTAGCAAACACCATTAAACGCACTTAATGGTGCCCAGGATGAACAGAAGGAGGACAGAGGGCTTTTCAATTCCTATGCAATTATCTTACACATTTAACATGTCCACATTTTCTTGATTTACTGCTGAGCTTTTATTCTTGGTTAAGGATGGGTGATACAGCAGGCTATTTTAAGAGAGGGAACATGCTGTTAACGATCCTGATCAATGCCAGTTGGCTGTGACCCAGAAAATGCCTTTTGAAGTAAAGCGGAGTGCAGAAAGCCAAAGCATTTCAGGAATGTTTACAGAGTGTGCTGAATCAGTAGGGGCTGCGTGTTATGTTATGTGATCATTTGAAGCTAATTAAACTCCAGGGTCACTGCCGGTGCGGTGAATGAGTCATTTGGAGAATTCAGTGTTGTGCAACTGTATCATGCTTACAACATAAACAAGATGGATTTTCAGGAAACCGATGTTGACTGTATGATGTCTGCCTAGCTGTGAAATATACACAGACAGGTATGAAATATTTCAGCTGACAGGTCAGCGTCTGTGTTTGCTGAGAAAACAGCTCTCACGTTACAAAAGCATGAACCCAAACACAATCTGTCACTTACATAACTCATATTAGGAGAGCTGTCAGCTGAAAGTATTGGTATCAGGAGAACACAAGTAATAATTATGACTTTAGAGGGGTTTAACAGCTTCGTCACATACCTGCAGGTGAAGAAATGCTCTGTATCCCAGACATGCATTTATTCTGATCAATTATTGAGTCATCATTCCACGAACTACAGTTCCTCACCAAAACTCTGCATCCCATGAAAGATGATTAAAGGAATAGGCAGGAAATTATATCTGTGGAAAACTATGGCTCTGAGAGGTATTTATGTCAAGCCTGAATTCTGCTGTACGTTGCGTGTTAGTGGAAGGAGCAGCTTCACAGACAAACTGGCTTTTCAGAAAGAAGCACACTGTAGAAACTATTTGTGCTCTTGTGTTGAATTAAAACAACGTTTCAATATAAAGCACAAACGTTGCAGCGCAAGCTAGAATCTCCCACGCCGCCGTGACAGTACGGTCCACATCTTCACCACTTTGTCAAAGGTTAAAACACAGCTGTACTCAATCAATAAACCAGGTGACCATGATATGTAACTCGTACTGACTTTAGGTGTGTGTAGCCTTCAGTCGTCAATGGGCAAATCAGTGCTCATGTATACAACACAATGCTGAATGTGACACAGAATCGAGGAGTGAAGAACCGGGAGAATAGTGGACAATTGGACTTATCACTGAGATAAAGAGAGTTTGTCTGATTGGTAAAGAGGAACTTCCTGCGTTGGAGATGGCTGAAGATGGCAGATACAAGACCTTGGTATTTGTATTGTATATCTCTGTGCACAGCATAATCATGATCAATAAGTCACAATAAAGGCAGAAGAACTGGCGATAAAATACACGGTACTGCCATCATTTTTCCCTGACCCATCCAGTTCTTTAATTCAGGTGTTCCAATCACTTCCATGGTCACAAGTGTATAACATCAAACCACTAAGCCTGCAGGCTGCTTCTACAAACATTTGTGAATGGGTCGCTCTCAGGAGCTTAGTGAATTCAAGCGTGGTACCGTGATAGGATGCAACAAGCCCAGTCATGAAATTTCTTCACCACTAAATATTCCACAGTCAGTTGTTAGTGGCATTATAGCAAAATGGAAGCAACTGGGAACAACAGCAACAAAGCAGTAGTCCACGGAAAAATCACAGAGCCAGCTGCAGTGAGATGTGTTCTCTGGCCTTGAGGCAACTCTTATTGTAATTTGTCAAGATATAAATAAAACTGAATTGAACAGAACTGGAACAACGAATCACGCTGGCAATCCAGGGTTTGATAGTTGCCGGGGGGACAGTATTTGTCTGACTGCACTGTGCCAAGTATAAAGTTTGGTGGAAGGGGGGTTATGGTGTGAGCTTGTGCTTTAGGAGTTGGGCTTGGCCCCTCAGTTCCAGTGAAAGGAACTCTTAATGTTTCAGCGTACCAAGACATTTGGGATGGCCCCTTCCTGTTCCAACATGACTGTGCACCAGTGCACAAAGTCCATAAAGACATGGGTGACCAAGTTTGGTGTGAAAGAACTTCCCAGAGTGCTGACCTCGACCTGATGGAACAGCTTTGGGACAAATTAGAGCAGCGAATCTCGTTCAACATCAGCGTCTGACCTCACAAACAGACTTCAGGAAACATGGTCAGAAATTTCCATAAACACTCCTGCACAGTTTAGGCTGTTATAACTGCAAAGGGGTGAACATCATAATAATCCCACTGGATTAAGAATGGAATGCACATCAAGTTCATATGTGTAGGTGAGCAATGGCAATATAGTGTATTTGCTCAGTGCACTATGAGCTATTACCTATAATTTGATTGATTGTAGATGAATTGTTTCTTCTCTTGCCACAGCTTTAACCACTTTATCTATTTTATTTTAAAAATATTCATAAAATAATTGGAAATGAAGGGCAATCTACCTGCTCACCATTATTAATCCCTGTAGTGTGGCTTTATAGGACTGAAAAAACAGCATCCTGAGGTGGTTACAAGTGCAGTGACGCTGTACTAAGACACTGAAGTTGCAGAACAGCTACACAACCACTACAAAGTTTCACAAAATCAAAGGTCAGGTGTTTGTACATCAACACATGATTCCTTTTTAATCGTCATTTGACACAAAATTGGAGAAACATTGTTATTGTATTATTATTGTACAGCCACTTGTCTATTACACCTCCCACAAGGTATCTGTAAGACTGGCAGACACACCACTGAAACATAACAGCTACACCCAAACGGCTTTTGTCTTTGTGGAAACCAATTAAACACAAAATTGGCAAGTGCATAAAATTCAGTTTAATGTTTGTCAGACTTTTTTTTTTTTTTTTTTAGATCAAGAGATAACTCACTCACGTGCAATTCAGGGCATAGTGCATGTCCACTGTTTTGGATTTTTCCAGCCTGTTTTCATACACACATTTCAATTTTACACCTTAATTTACTAACTTTTTTATTTTATGCACCATGCTTTTATTTTCTGTATCTGAATGTAATTGGAAAGCAATTTCTACTGAAGGACAAAAGCTGATCATTTAGAAAAGGCCTGAGTAGCACACTCTCTACTGGCAATGGAGAAATACTGCCAGAGTGTTGGTGGAAACCAGTAAAGCTCATCCATCAGCAGTAACGTGGTTTACTAGAGCCTCTCCTGTTCCAGCACCATGGACAGAGTTCTGCACTGAGACAGCCCGTGCTTTCTCACAGCTTAGCAGACACAGTCATATTTCTTTGTAAGTTAATTATTAATCATTTGAATGTTTTTTTTTAATCATCTTTATCTCTGTATTGCTTTACAGCAGAGTCATTGCAGTTGTTTATTGCTGCTGTTGGTCCCTCTTGGCAAGCAGAATGAGGAAATGCCCTAATTTAAAATGCATGACCACAACATCAACCCCGAATGAACGTATATAGACTTCCTGTCATTTCCCCGCTCTCACTTCTTCTTTCATGTGTTGCAGGTAGCTTGTAAGGCAAGGATAAAGCAGAGTATCAGAGCTGTGTGAAGCGTTGTGAAACTGCGTCTGAAGATGTCTGCTATTACTGTGTCCACTGTGGATTCAGGCAGTCTGTTTGTGAGGAAAAGCTGAGACTGTGTTCAGGCCTGTTTGGAAAAGTGGGCTGCAGGGGGTCTCCCCAGAAAGCGTTGAAGGGAAGTTATGACCTGAAAAGAAATGCAGTCAAGCAGGAAATCCTACTCCAGAAATAAAAAGGCATACTATCACTCGTGTGTAGCTGTTAGTGTTTTTTGATTAGAAAGTGAGGGCCGGTCAGTTTTCTTCCACTTTATCCATTTGATGACAGATAAATCATCTCTGATAATTGCTTCCTTTGGGACTTTGATGCTCATCTGCCCTCTTACATATTCACGTGTGAACGGAGAGTATGTGCTGTACAAACAGTCGGTAATGAACACGGAGCGAGTGGGAATTTCAAAGCGTGTTCTCACCCTCTGGTTTACAAAAACATGCATTCTTTCCATAGATCCTTATGAAAACAAAGCCTGTGCTGCCTTTGAACAGCAGGTAAACTTATAACTGATGTGAAGCGCAGATTCCTGAACCATTCACCCATGTCAGGCCTCTGTTTGATCTCTGACAATATGTTTGAGCCACACGCAATTGAATAGCAACAGCTGCTAAATATGGTTCCCTCAGATCAATTTTCCCATGTGATTTATTAAGAGTAACCACCTCTCTGCTTTCCTGAAGCAAACACAGGACGCCACAAAGTGAAACGTAAGAGACATAACATAAGACAACGCACACAACGTCATGTGCATTTTCTTTATTGTTTGATTAAAAGAACTGACAGCTTTATAAATGTATTTACTTTTACACACAATATGCTTTTGTACAGAAATCTTGTAATATCCTTGAAAAAAAAAACTTCATTTAACAAAGTCAAAAACCCCCAATGATAGTGAAAAAGTTAATTTTATAAGCTGTAGTATTAGAGCTCTATAATATAGTAAATAGAGTCTTATGCAACAGCAAAAA
Organism: Simochromis diagramma; assembly: GCF_900408965.1. Taxonomy (NCBI): domain Eukaryota; kingdom Metazoa; phylum Chordata; class Actinopteri; order Cichliformes; family Cichlidae; genus Simochromis; species Simochromis diagramma. The sequence goes on along the minus strand of NW_024387423.1, from coordinate 3,051,830 downwards.
TATGACTCGTACATACGAAGTACAAGTCTCCTCTTCCTCTTTCTGTCTTCTTCGTCGGTGCTGGCCTGGCCTGTCTGCACAGTCACACAGCTCTGACACACCAAAAGGCAAAAGTCACACATGACCTGATAACTCATATCAGCTGCGATCCTCTTCTTCTGTTTCCATTACGCCTGCAGAACTGGCGGCATATTTTCCGCCCCCTAATTGCAGGTACGAACAGACGATCTTTGTGGCGCTTTGGCTTTTCTCCATGGCCTTCCTGTGTGGGACTCATCTCTCAGCCCTTTGTTTCCCCTCCTCTGTATCAAAGGAGGGTAATTTGTTCAGGTGCTCACTGCTCTCTCTCTCATTTTCCCCCTGCTCCAGTAGCTCCACTGTTTAGCCAGCGCGCTTCACCTGAGCCCACGGAGACTTGCCTCTGTCTGAATCATGTGCACCCTGCGCCCTCTTCACTCTGCTGCACACAAAAAAGACAAACGTCAGCCACCAACTTCAAATATCATCATAATCATCATAATATAACTTATATATCGGTTTTAAAGGCATTTTAAAAACTTTCACAGCTCACCTGAGAATGCTGACTGAGTGCCGTCTTTGTCTTTGCAGAGTTTTGATTTCAGGGCTGCAGAGAAAGAGCCAATAAAACACCAATAGTCATGCTTAAGATTGTCACTTTAAAAACTTTTATTGATCATGATCCAGCGCTGCTTATTTTTTAGCACTCTGTGTTAACCTAAAAGACTCTTATCTTTACAGGCTCACTAAATGTTTTATGTTCCAGGCCCACAATCAGCAGTTATCGTTTCTGTCAAGGTTTGAAGAATGCTGCCATTCAACCATGCCTCTTCTTGTTTTCTCTGTTTAGCGCTTCACTGATATCCAGATCCAGATCCATAAATCACAGGACAGGGACCAGGCCGGCTTTATTACACGATCTGTGTAATCTGCACATCTAAGCCGATCAGAAACAACCTGCTTGAACTTTGTGCGCTTACTCCACTCCCTCAGCTCCAGCTGCATTGTTTTGACAGTCACACCCTTGGACAAGTGGGACTCAGTGAAAACATATTTAGGCTAATAATAGCACGAGCTGTTTCCTTATACCTACTTCTCCCTGTCATCCTCAAAGGGAAATATTACCTGCCTTTACCTACAGTGAGCTAAACATATATTCTCAGCTTTGCCTTTAATCTAGTGCTTTACATTGAGGTTTTGAGGCTGTATGAGGTGCTCACCTGAGATAGCAGAATTTGGTGCAGGGTTGGTCATCGCGGTTGGCACATGTGCAGCGGCCAGTGGATCGTCTGCGTCGAGAGAAAGCACCACCAAGACCATAAACTGTCGTCTTGCTGTAGAGAGAAATACAAAGTCAGTGCCTTGCTCGTGATATAACCAGCCTGCAGACTTTGCTCTTTGATATCTCACTGCTGCCGACTACAGTGATAATGACAGCAAAGTTGTTCTGCAGCGTCTTGCAGGGCTGCAAGGCTGTGAGATGTGTCACTACTATACAGGAAAATATGCTCAGAGCCTTCAGGCATTTTTCACGGCGCTTCCTTTTAAGCTCACCTGGGTGTGTTGATCCATATGATGTCCAGGTGGCAGAAATAGTGACACTCTGAGTCCAGCGGGTTAGAGCAGGCACAGCGTTTGGTCCTCAATCGATGTGTTGGGACTCTTTCTTGAACCTCCACCTCCATCTGGTTCATCACTGGTAGACCTAAACCTAGTCAGAGATGGGAAGGGTTAACCAAACACAACATCAGCTCCAGCTAAGTAACAATACCTGTCAGTAGTCTGGCTCACTTTCGTTATTTTCCACATATTTAAAAAGATATATATATAGAGAGAGAAACACCGATCTAGATTCAAGAGTTCCAGTTTTCAGCTCTAAAATTGATTCTGATCATTTACAATGACCAAGCAAATGAATCTATGAATACTTTGGCATAATGAGGACTCACAAACACTCCAGTTTCTCTTTGTGATTTTAGGTTTAAAAACAGCAGCAGCTTTAAAGGTGTTACAAACAAGCTGCTGTATGTTGCATAGTTTACATGCCACTGCGCACAGTGTGGCTGTGATTAATGCCAGTGTAAATATTTGATTGTAGGCTGCTGTCTTACAAAAAACTGTGCCATGAACACCCCACTGAAAAAGAATATATAGCACTTACCATCTTGCACTGAAGCCCAAAGAGTGACGAGAAGCAGAATGCTGCTCTGAGCAGACATAGTGGACGGATGGAGCTCTGCAGAGACTGTTATCCATACAGTTGCAACTGTGTTCTTCATGTGCTGCCAGTGTCTGGTCTGAAGCTGTCTGAACTGTGCCACTCTTTTTTATACATCTCCTCGCCCCTCTCACTTGATGACACATTGAAAGCTCCACCCACATCTGCCTGTCATGGACTTTCAGTGTAGGACCCCAGGATGTGTGAGTATCTGCTGCTCTGGAAGTCATCTGTAACAGAGGTAAATGTCATTTAGAGATTACATTTGAATGACATTTATGATACCGGTCTGATTTTGAATGAGGGATTGCCTGGCTTTGTGCTGGTGGATAAGGTGAGAGGTGGAAGAAGGGGATGGAGGAAGACGTGAGGTCTGAAGAGTTGTTTATCTAATAAAGCGGAAACACGGGGAGGAGGAACAAGACAATGGATCACTGTGACCACTGTGGGAGGGGAGATGCTGCGATATGCTGGTATGCAATGGAGACATTTTAAATTAAACTAACTTTGTCTTCTCAGTAACAGTTTCTGTATTGTATCAAATGATCAATAGAATAAAGGTTAATTGATTTCCAGAATCCCAGCACAATGCTTTTTGTTTCCAAAGATTAACATGCAGATATATCAGAGACACTGTGACCCTTTTTCTTGAGTAATCAAGGCTGTAACCCTAACCCAAAGAAGTATAACATGAAACCGTGGGTGTGCTTTGAAAACTTGTGACACCAGATCAAAATCACGCCCCTCCATCCTCAATCCGTGGTGAAGTTGAGCACACAGATAGTGTGGCTCATCCCTGCCCACATGCACTTGGTCTCTCGGTCAAGTCCAGCCAAGGCAGGTCAGCCGTGCCAGAGTCACGCAGATAGCCAAATGGCCGCCTTCAAACATGTAAATACATTAAATACACGTTGGATTATCACTATTGCGCTTCATTGCTGTCATTTCCCAAATGCTCATCAGCTATCTGATAGGAAAATGAAGTAATGAATAGCAAAATTTTGAGTACGTCAAGCTGTTATGATGAAACAATACATTTTAGCCATTGTTTTTTCCCCATTCTAATGACAGAGGAAGCATGCGAAGCTGCCAGTGACAGATGGACATGAGAGGATGACAGAATCGACTGTTTGTTTGCTATAAGAGCTGATGAAAGCTTACGCATGAACGTGCAGAACAAGCAGGAAGCAGACAGCACTTTTCCTCTGTAGGGCAGGCATGCCCGGAAAACACTTGGATATGGAAAGTATGCTGGAAAAAACACAAGACAGCGACTTAAACATAAAATAGGAAGAGGTGAACCTACAGTGGTAGCCACAGACTGACAGAAGCGAGGCTGCCATATCGCGCCAACACCAGTAGGTGGTAGGTGAAGTGTCTTGCCCAAGGACACAGCGACCAGGACAGACAGAGCAGGGGATCGAACCAGCAGCCTTCCGGTTACAAGACGAGCTTCCCAACCCTCTGAACCACAGTCGCCCCAATACGTAGCGCACTCTACGGCTCAGCCTCTTTTACACCAACTTGGCACAAGTCTATCAAGTGTCTAGATGTAATCTGACAGTCTTGTTTAGGGGAGGGGAACACATTTTCCTCTTACATAAAAATGTGGGGATTGTGTGATGTGGTGTGACTGCTATCACTGCTGCTTTGTGATTGGGTGAATTCTTCACATTTGTCTCCCAGAGGTTAGTAGTTCAGCTCCCTGAGAAACACAGATGTGTCCTCCTAAAGCACACCCCCGGGGATCGACGTGTCACATTAGGCAGCCCTCTGCATCACTGCATGCAAAGCAGTGGAAAAGACAGCAAGCAAGAGGAATAGCCAGAGAGTGTCTTTATATTAAACCACACCCTGATGTCTTTGCAGGCTTCTGTCCTGGAAGCTGTTTACTTTTAATTAAAAATCCACCCTCCTCAGTTGACTCCTTGATAAAACTTCCTACTATCCCAGCAGGGCTCCGTAAGGCGTTGGCATCTGCAATGTTTCGGAGGAGGAAGACGAATCTGTTGCTTCAGACTGCTTTTGATGGACTAAGTATCTAAAAATAAAAGTGCCCCACTGCTGCCTGTTTTGTAACACTTTCTGTGCAACATTTTATTCACACCAGCTCTCAGGTTTTTGGCTCCTCGTCAAAAAAACTGGCGTGTAACGGCTGAGTAATCTCTTGCTGGTTGTGTGATTAAACATTGCTGTGCAAACTAAAAGTAAGACCAAAAACACCGGATGGCCTGAGACGCGATGGGAGAGATACTGTTTATCTGAATATTGCCCTGTGTGTTGATCTTGTTTTACACTGCCCGACGCACACCGAGAGTTGCGCGTGCCAGCATGATCAGAAGATTGTGAGGCTTGATAAAGCTGATCTCCATAATCTCAAACTAATTCTTTAGAAGTGATAAATATATGTGCTTTCATAATAAAAAAATGGGAGTAACAGAATGACACATATAGACAGTCACAGTTCTTGGAACTTATAACTTCTGGTTAAGAATTAGAAGGTGTGTCACCTGCTGACCCCAATGAAATCTAAAGCCAGTGATACCAGGAAGCAGACTTGCTCCAGTGGTTCTGAGCTGAGGCTTAGGAGTACGCCCTGATTCTAGCATAGCAGCTTCATGGAAGAGAAATATATTTTTCATCTGAAACTGGTGACATCTAGTGGGGGTGCTGAAGCTGTACAGCTGCCTGGCTCGCTGACAGAAACATCTCGAACACTCAGTTTGATTGTGATTACTGTGCTTGCTGCTTTACAGGCACGAGAGCTCAAAGGATAATCTGCACGAACATATTGTGAACAAACCCTAGATCTTAACACACCTTAACACATATTGAACTGTGCAAAAGTCTTGAGCTTTCTGAAGGTTTTTTCAGTGGTTTTCTTTGGAAGTTGGCTGCTTTTTCACTCATTTTCAGTTTTAAATATAATCTTTACCTGTTAATAGGAGACTGTCATAAAAAAAAATACATCATTTGTTCCCATTTGTTTAGTTAAATCTGTGGCACATGCCATAGGTTATCTCAGCACGGTGTGCTCCATAGAAAATTGAGGAAACTTGATAAGTGCAAGGCAAACATGGGTTTCAGGTCTAAAAAACAACCTTCCGCAGATGAACAGTATCTTAAGTCATGTCATTATAAAACAGAAGAAAACTGGAGGAGATCCTAAGCGGGCCAGACCAGTGAAATTCCCCTTTCTGTCAGTATAAAAATGTTTAACTACACATTTACTCACCACATCCTCATCTAGGTTTGACTGCATTTCTAATAGATAATGGCACATGGTTTGAGCACAGATTAAAAACGCAGTTTGGGGAAGGCCAGGCAGATCCCCACGTACTAAAGAGAGGTGAATGAATGTTTATTTAAAAAAGGAGGTAGGGTAGGGCATAAAAACGAGAGGAAACGGCTAGTGGTGCAGGGGACATGCATGAGGTGTGGGCCTTCTGTCTGACACCCCTGGGCTAAAGCATCTGTGCTGAAGGTCTATGCTCTATACTTACAGAAATTACAAGCTTGCCTAAGAGCGTCCAGCATGTCTTGATGAATAAAGGTTAGATTGTAAAAGCTCTGTTTGTGCCTCATGCACTGCATGTTCCAATAAATCACTGCATCCATTTCCCATTTTCCCATCAAAATAACTTCAATTGCATTTTATTTATATAGCACCAAATGACAACAACAGTCACCTCAAGGCGCTTTTGTATTGTAAGGTAAAGACCTTACAATAGTACAAAGCTGAAATCCCAGACAATCATATGACCCCCTCTGAGTAAGCACTTTGGCAACAGTAGATATTTATCATATGATTTTAATGTTTTGTCTGCTTTTCAACTGAAGCCAATGCTGATAATGTTAAGAAATCATCAAATGTGTGAAAACAATTTGTCCTAAACTTGACAAACTGTTCTGTTCAAAATGTTCCGCTAAGGCCAAAAAGAAGAAAGTCACGACCTCAGAGTCTGGTGCATTTTTTGTTTTTATTTCTTTAATGACTAGAAATTTTGCTGTGTGAAATCCGCAGGGCACTTGATCTTCTGGTACCAGCCGACGACTCGGCGTCTTAACTTTTTGTCACCAGTTCAAGATACAAGAACATCATGAAAAAGACACACAGATGTAATAAAAAGTTTCTTTCCCCCCCAATAACAAAAAGTTTAAAAAAAAACCCCAAAAAACAAAAAACCTTGAAACAATAATAATTATCATCAAAGAATAATAAATAAGAAGCACTCTTCCCTGTACAGACATATATTCTAGTCTAAAATCTCTTGTAATAAAAATAGAACTTCAGTGCATTTCCTTTGACACATTTCTGCTGCCCCTTCAGCACGTCTGCGATACAACTCTTAGTTATCCTGGCATTAAAGCAATGGCCTTTACAAAAGAAACAATCAAGGGACAAAGTATTAACCCTCCAGAAGAACATTTTTAAAAAAGCTGATATAAAATTTCACAGCCTTCTCTTTACTATACATCTCAAAAACACAAACCTGGACATAAAAGGCACAAGTAACTACAATTTTCAGTAATACTGGACAAACAAAAATGGAATTCTTTTTGATGAACAATTTTGGTCATTTACAAATGTATTTCTATTCCTTTCACATTGACAGCCCTGTTTCCAACAAAGTCAGGACCTGGATAAAAATGTGCATAAAAACAGAGTGCAGTTAAATGTGCACGTTTTGTACCCTAATATGAGAATAGCAAAACTTTTATTACTTTATATTCTTACTGTGGTTTTTGTTATGCTAGATAAAAGAAATCAACACACAGACAGGCAATCATGACGTGAAAAACTGGTGCTATGGTTCGAATACTCAAAAACTTCTTTAAATTCTTCTGTAAATCATGGATGCTGTGTCCTGCAGGCTAAAGAGACATACATCTGGCTTGTGCTAAATCAGGTTTAGGATCAGCATGTGCTGCTATGTGGATTGTCTTTTTTTTTTTAGGCATGGTGATATACATTCTGCATATGACCATGAAGGCACCGAGGCTCCATCCAGGTGCCAGCACTGCCCGCCTCTCACTCAGACTGTTGCAAATATTTTTCTTAAGAAATGTAGAAATAAATATAGCAAAATGATCCCAAAATGTTCTGAGTATAAAATTTTGTTTAAAGCAAAACTAAGAAAAAAAGGTGCTCTCAGAGTTATAGAACGCGGTGCCCTCCTTTCCACAACACTTGGTGTTTTAAAGGGTTGTGCTGCTGTCCCGAAGTTCTTTAAAGATGGTGCTTAACATGACTTCAACACAAAAATGTGCATATACAATTCAAAAAATTAATGTTTCTACTTTCAACATTTGTTATATTGTCACCAATTTTCAGTTTAATGTGAGATTTAAATCATTTGCAAATCACTGTATTCTGTTTTTATTTTACATTTTACAAAGTGTCAAAGTGTACCAGCTTCCTTTGGAAACAGGGTTGTATTTACATTATTACCATATATATATGTATATATACATATACATATACATATACACACATATATATATATGCACAAACATTGTTTTCATAAAGAAAAAAGTGCATCTTTATAACAAACCTGAATATTGCCAAAACAAACATTTAAATGAACAATAGTATTGAAAATGTATATAAAACCCAAAGCAATTACAAACAAACAAACAAACAAAAAAAACAGACTAGTGTAGCAAACAATAAAGCAAAATGGGATGCACGATGCATCGAAGTGTAGACGCTGTCAAGTTCTCTGGTCTCTTGTGGCGGAGTCTCCTTTAGCTCCTCCCTCCACCATATCACTACCAGATGTTCGTTCCTCCCTCTCTGGCTGTTGTCCGATGACACTCGAGGCTACCGGGGGTGTTAGACTAGGGGGTGCTCTTGAACGGTCGTCACTGGCGCAGTGCTCAGTGGTCTCAGCAGAGGACCCGTGGGTGTGGACGGAGCTGTGCGAGCTGCCATATTGCTTTGAGTCTGTGGCCTCCAACTCTGGTTTGGAAAATGTTAGTGCTGTGCTAAGACCTTGCTGCCCTGACTGGCTGGTTCCTGCTGTCTGGTGCTCTGACCAGTGGTCTCCAGGAGTCCTAAGCCCTTGAGTCCTGGGGGTCCCGCCCCAGTATGTTTCAAACCTGGCCAGTGATGGCCCCTCCATTGGGGGTGATGTTGGGGACGTCGGGGTAGTAACGTGGGACCTTGGTCTTGCCTGTACAATTTGGATCCCTCCTATTGGGATCATCGAATAAGGGACCTTGGCTTGCTGGGAGTGCATGGGAAGATGGCTGAAGATGTTGTCTGTTGTCTGGTGGCCAGGATAACCCTCACAAGTGGAAATGCGAAAAGCAGGTGGAAACAAGCTGGTGTCTGACCATGTTGGCCCTTCTCCTGCTGTTCTGCTTTTCTCCTGTAGGTGGAGCAAAGACTATGTTATTGCTAGCTCATGAGCCTGCTCCTCTAGTACACAAAGTCCTGAGAGCTTTTTGAGAGACAGTGTAGAGAAGACATATGGATTGCTTAATGTTTCTCTGGTTAAAAGTGCAGCCACATATCTGTGACTCGTCTATGAGCTAATTAGAAAATAGACTTACCACTCTCATGTGACTACCTGATGTACCAGGGTTCTCCCACGGTAAGTACCCAGGGGTTCTGTGCTGCATCCCCAGGGGCGAGGGAGGCGTTGGAACCTGTGACGATCGGTAGCAGCTGGGTGAAAGGGGAAGGAGAGGAGAAAGGGGTCTGATGGGAGAAGGTCCTCGTTCGGGGGAAGGTGAGACATGTCGGCTGGGTGAGGGGAGCTCTGTCCTCGGAGAGAGGCTCTGGATGGGTGACGAATACTCCAGGCGGGGGGAGAGGCTGCGGCTGGGGGAACAGCTCTCACTGCTTGGGGAGAAGGCTCTTGGAGATGCTTTCCAGCCTCGCCGGGAGAACACTGCTCTCCTGCTCCCCGGCGAGGCGGCTCTTCTGCCGGGCCAAACTCCACGTGGGGAGGGCTCCTGACTGGTGCAGGGAATGGGACCCGGAGGCTCGGGGTCAGGAGTGCCTTGCTTAGAGTGCCTGCTGGAGCTTGAACGCCCCCCTGTTGATGGGTGGGTGTCAGACGATACAGAGGACGGTGGGTCCTCGTGGGACGTGGACTCCTCTTCCTCTTCTTCGTCATCGTCGTCGTCGTTGTCTTCGTCGTCATCTGACTCCTCCACGTCAGAAAACTGATGCTCCTCCTGTTCCTCCGAGCCGCACACACGCTCTTCACTCCCTGCTGTTTGTGCAGACACAGAAAAACACGCAGACTTTAGATATCTATTCATGCCAACACCATGGGCCCTAAAATCTCATTTACTGGATGCGCAAAGTCGTGCAATAAATCCTCACACAAAAGTCACAAAACAGCGATTTACAGGAACAAGCACAAAGCGTGAGGACAGTCAAAGCAAAGGACAAACCAAACCCGGCACCCTTCAAACGCACTTTATAAATAGACTGAGAATGAAAAGGAATTTAATTGAAAAGCGCCATGCCTCTATTCACAAACTATCTCAGCAGCCTTGTGAATGGAAAGACAGTTTAAATGGCGCATCCTTGGCTGTGATGAGTGTAGTCTGTTGGCAAGAAAGAGACAGCGAGAGAGAGGAGGGGTTGCAGAGGAAGGTTAGGGAGGAGATCGTGAAGGCTTTGAGGCTTTTTTCCAGCTTTGACGGGGAGGTGTCAGCTGTGGCAAAAGGGCTCAGCTTTGTTTCGTTATATACCAAGAATTCATCCTTAAGGACAGGTTACAGCAGCCAGACTGTTGCAGCAACATCAGGACGCTGTGGCATGTTCTGTATTCTTCATTTATTTATCTTATACTTTTTCAAATTTCTTATGCAAGGCCAGAGGGGGGAGAATAGAACATCGTGTTGCATAAGCTGTCAGTGCTGAACAGCTACTATTCTTCACAGGCAGGAGTTCATCCAGCTGTGTACCAAGATTTCTCCACAGGGGGAAGGCAAGTATGTGAGATTCATCCCCACCACCTGAAGTACCTGTTTCCTCGCTCTCCGGCTCATCCAATGATGACTCAGATACACCCATTGCCTGGCATTTTTTCCCATGAGCCTTTGACTTCATGTGTTTTGTAAGGTTTCCTAGGAAGAGAAAAAGAAAGAGAGTTTAAGACAAATGAGATGATAATTTTAGCAGCAGAGCCAATAATGTGATCACTGGGCAAAAGCAGCATTTTTACATTTAGGACCAAAGAGCTCATCACGTTTTAATAAACAGAACCCAAATTTTCCATTCACCTTTGGTTTTGAAGGCAAAGTTGCAGTGTTTGCAAATGTATGGACGGACATCGGTGTGCGTTTTGATGTGCTTTTTCAGCATGCTTGGCTTCTTGCAGCGGATGCCGCACTCTCCGCATATGTACTTTCCCCTGCCGCGACCTCTCACGTAAACATACTCCTCATTGGACTTATACCTATGAGAAACAGACAGGTAAGAGATCAGAGACAGCAACTTTAAGGCTGCATTTATTAGATTTTAGGTCACTTGAGGAAAACCGGAACAAGCTGTAAGCACAACATTCACATTACCCCATTTGCAAATTTATCACGGTTATGGTGAGCAGATGCAGGGCAACATAACATTTAAGTCCAGTAATACCTCCTCTTTCTGATTTTATGTCTCTGTCTCATCTCGAAAAAACGTTTTCCTCTTTATCTTCTAAACTGGTGCAGTCCCTGAATGTGTCGCTTGATGTGAAAGCGACAAGACCGGTTATTTCTGTACTGAAAACAGCACCACTATAAGCATACATTCACTGAATGAGTGTGTGTGTGTTACTGCTAATAAATACTCATAAAGTGAACTTGAGACCAGAACCAACCGAGGCAGATGCAAAATAATCAAACAGGAAGTCGACTTGTTTAGATGTTTGCTTCGACAGTCACACTCTGACAGACAGAAAACACTTAAGCATGGAAGAAATGAATGAGTGAATGAGGCATATTGCATAAAGCGCTATATAAGAACCAATTCATTTACTATTTGCCATTACATAACAACTGGGGACTAAGTAATCAGTGATGAGAGCCATTTTTTCTGAAACTGTGTCCAAATGTTCAGGCATTTCTACAATATATACAAAGGTCCGCTAAGCAGGGTGTGAAAGCATAACAGAAAACAATTATTAGCAAAAATATTAGAATGAGAAGGGTTAGATTAGAATCAGCAGTTAACCTAACCCCACTAACTGCATGTCGTTGAAGTGTGGGAGTACGACTGTGGCCTCACAGCAAGAAATAGCCATCTTCAAACCTTCTGCTCAGCGTTCAGTTTGTGTGTTTTTCCTTCCTGCATGATTTTAAAAAGCTTTTTTGATTTTTATGTCAATATAATTCAGCTTTGATCGTTGTTCATTAACACTTAAAAAACATAAAAACTTCAGACTGTGTATTTTTTTAACCTTTTAAACTCGATTTGGCACTTAGTTGTGATGTTTTAGCTTTGCGGTATGGGCCTTGAGATTGCAACAGGGCAACGAATGTATTCACAATGACAACCCATTCAGCACAGAGCAGAACGGCCAACCTGAGGAAAACAAAGGTAATAGAAAACCGCAGACAAAATATGAGACCCGCTCATCCAGATAACCTCAAATTTGGCACTGCACTTACTCGTGTCCTTGTCAGCGCACCTGCCAAGTTTAAAGTGGATCTGATGAATGTTTGACGAGATAGGATGAGATAAGACAGCCAGACACACATACACATATTTCTTGATTTATCTGAGAGACAGAGCATTATGTTCGCCAGCTAGTTTTCAGTTAAACCCTGAAAACAGCTGCAAGGAGCCCAGAAGGTGATAATGAAAGCTGCAAACCCCAAAGCCCAAAATATGCACTCAAAGATACTTGGAGGATTACTGCAGAGTGCAGTCATCATTCTTTCTTCTTTCACATTGCACTGCGAGCAAATTCAGTGATAATAACAAAGATAACTGTGGAAGTTAGTGATTGCAGCACAGATACATGCACAAACACACACACACACACACACAAAACTGAGAAACAAGGCTTTCTTTATGGTGCAGGTTGGGGAAGCCCCACCAAAACCCCTTCAGCACTGAGTCCCTCCACTACACCCTGGTGCAAAGAATAGCAGCTATTCTGCTCTGAACGGGTGGCCCTGCCAACAACATCAGCGGCTAAAGAGAGGGAAGGGAAGCCTGGCTATGGCCACCAACCTAAAATAGATACTACATATAAAAATCAAGCAACACATTTATGTCTACTCTATAAAAAACATTGTTTATGCACAAACTTCATGTTTACCAAAAGGCTATTTGTAGACACGGCGTGGCACAGAGGTCTTATATCTGAATGAATTGTCCTCTATGAAAAATCCACTACTCATGGGGAAACTCACAAATCATTCTGAATTGTAAATATCCAATCTGTGCCGACTGCGTCTAATTACAGGATGTCACGACATCTACGAGACACCAGGCTGTGAATGTTCCCCGTTGTATAACAGAACCAGTAACGGCAAATCATAACAAATTGTTACACAACTGTAAAATAGCCTCAACAGTGAGAATGTGTTGTGTTCATTCAGGAGCTGGCTACTGTTTACCTGCCGTGTATTTCTTGCTACTGCTAAAAATATCCACCCACATATCCGAAAAGAAAAAAAAAAGTAAAGTAAGAGAACTTCACTTCAGTTATCTAGCATTAAATCAGCAGAATATCTCTCGGTACATTCAGTCAAAAATCATGTTTTAGCTTTATGAAAGCCTTGTTGGACGCTGGGAAGAATAATGCTTCTAACCAAAAGGAGCTACTAAAGATGATTAAAACATATTTAATCCTCATTTGACCAGAAAGAAACAGAATAAACTAATATTTTTGTCCTCAGTCTGTCTGAGTGGCACGGGTAAAGTGTTACAGGGTGTAACAAAACATGCATGGTTAACCATTTGCACCAGAGAAAACAATCATGTTTTTCACTGAATCAGTTCAGCTGCTGCCCACATAAACTTCCCCAGACTTTCACCACGACTAGTAAAAAGCATTTATTGTTGCCCATTTCCTGAAATCGATTATTGAGATGACAGTGTGGTACTATTAAACTCCAGAGAAGCCTGGAAGCAGATAAAATCTGGCAAGCCACTGGAACATAAACAAAGCTGCATGATACATATTCATAAAAGACTGCTTTCTAGAATGAAATGAGTGGCACACAGCTATGATTTCAAAGTCTTGACAAAAGGGAGACAGGGATAATGAGTCGGGATGAAAAGCATTCTGTTCTCTTCAAGATTGAGTAGCTGTGACCATTTGCATGCATGGTGGAAACGCAGGAGAACATCAAGGAGCGGGGATGAGAGACAGGAAGGACACAGAGGAGGTTTTGGAGGGAAGGAAAACAAAATAATGTGCAGGTAAGTGAAACTGGAAGAGCTGCCAGAGAGAAATGGGCAACACCTCTGGGGTTTTTTTGTGGATGAAAGTGCACTTCCTGAAGTTCAGTGCCTTATCTACTGTTACACGGACAGCTTCTTTACACCTGACATTCATGCACCTAAGCAGGAAATGCAGGGTGTGCCAAGTGTTAACACTCTGGAAGAGAAAAACTCAAAAATAGAAAATTTACCAAAACCAAACCAAACCAAAAAGAATACCAGTATCATAGGAAACTATCCACGTAAGGCAACATTGTATACCTTCCTTTTATTCTTTTCCACTCAATTCAAATTTTAAAAAACCCACGTTTTTCAAAGTGCTGTACAGAAAACAACAGGGGAATAGATAAGAAGTACATAGATATGAGATATAGTGGGTGCTAAACATGCAGTCACAGTCAAAAAAGGCACGGGAGACACAGTGAGCAAGTAGGCAGACTCGAATGACATTACGTAAAAACAAGTTTTAAGTCTAGCTTTCAAAATCTCAGTGGAGGGAGCAGATTTGACTGCACAGTTTGGGGGCAAACACAGAAAATTCCCAGACTCCTCTGAGTTTAAATCTAGACCGAGGGACGGTCATCAGCTGACTGGGGGGACCTGAAAACTGAATAGGAGTGTAAGGAACGAGTCAAACCATGAAAGGCTTAGTGGACAAACAGGAGGAAATCATAAAATAAAGATTTAATCAGATACATTTAATGGGGAAACTTTAGTTCAGAATACTCAAACCTCAGGAATAAAGCACTTGGTGCTGGAGGAAAAATCACTCAGACATTTGTGGAAAGCATTTATGTGTTACCCTGATCTGGTCTGTAGACAAATATGACAGCCTCGACTGTGACTCTGACTGCTTGCAGACTGCTTCATACTGTGCCTCCGTGTGACTTTTTATAGCCATAAAAATATTAATGAGAGTCTCACAAAGTTGGAGACAACCTTTTCCGCCCTCTCACACACACAAACCCACACATACACACACAGACGCTGCTAGCGCTCCAAATTAACACCTCTAAAACACAGACATTCGTGCCAGCAGTGAGAGGAAAAAGCTTGGCTACAGGTACAAATGAAGTCCCTCTGGACTCGTGGCCTCCCATCTGTTATTGTATTTTCTCCATGCACTCTTGTCAGCTCTCCATAGGCTGTTTTGCAGTCAGCGGGCATTGGTTTATGAAGAAGTGTAATGAGGAGCTGCCATATTTTGAAACTATAGAATTAAACAATTCTTACCCTCCTTCAAAGATGCAAACCCGAGAAGGCTCGCTCTGCTTGGAGGTGGATGGTCTCTCCACTTCTCGCATCTCTTTATTTTCTTCCTTCTTTTCAGGCTGCTGCTGTTCCTTTACTTCAGTGAGGGTGCTGGGTGGGGTGGCATGTACCTACACTCAAGACACACATGGGAAAAAAAATTCAAAACAACTTATAATAAAATGTTACGTGCTGTTAAAGCAAGATTCAGTATAATTCCAGTTGTTTATCATTATGTTTTTCTAATGGCACAATTGGTGACCATGTTAGAAAATACTAGCATAGTATGCTACTATGCTAGCATACTATGCTAGCAACCTAAAGAGATGAAGACTGCAGAGCTTTGACTTCTAAGATGTAGAAGTATTCAAGAGCAAAACAGACCGTGAAATGTTCTGATGTAAGCAAATTAAACATGGTCAACATTTAAGTGGAAATGTATGTTTATTGTGTTTATGTTTACCTCTGACACATGCGGCGTCCTGCTGTTTTCAGGGGCCACTTTGACTTCGGCTGGAGTAGGGGCCGTAGCCATGGTATAAATCTCAGAAGTGTGCTTCTGTTTAGAGCAGAGCAGAGACAGGGCGACCTTTGTGCTGATGCCTGGCAAGTTGGGGTTGTGAGCGCTGACGCTCCAGGTTGAATAAACTGAAGTGCGGGGGTCCCTCTGGGCAGATGGGTTGGGTTTAACATACTTCTGGTAGCACCAGTTGACTGAGGTTGAAGTGTGGAGGCTGGGGAACGAAGATGCGCTTGCGCCCACCTCCACAGCTGACACAGCTTCCTTTTTTTGGGTGATCTTCTCAGTTGTTTCCTTCTCTTCCACCTTTTCTTCCCTGTCATTTTTCCTTGGCTGGTCTTCTGGCTGCCCATGCACATCCACACTCGTTACTTCTAATGTATCCGATTTCTTCTTTTCCTTTTCCAGCTTTTTCCCAGTTGCCTTCCTTTCTTCTTCCTGTACTACCTTTGGTTCCACACGGCCCTCCTCCTCTTCTTCCTTATGGTGGCCCTCCTCCTCCTCCTCTTCCTCTTCCTCCTCTTTAACTCTTTTCTGGTGACGCTGGGCTTCTGTGCTGAGCTCAAGACTGGCTGCAGGGGACAGCATGCGCTTACTTCCTCCTGCCCCTAGTGGACCGTATCCATCTCCAGATCCTGAGGCCAGCTCTGATGACAGAGACAGAGGAAGAAGGCTCTTGACATCTGGAGAGGGGACTTTCAAGTAGCTCCTTTGCAGTGTCTCCCGTTCCACCTGGCCCATGATGACCATAGCCGTGCAAGAAACTGGTTCCTGTGAGCGGGTGGAAACCAGAATCTGGGAAAGTGTGGTATACATTGCACTGGCATATGTAGGTATATGAGTCTGGAGGCGTACTGGCACCACGAGAGACACTACTGGTGCAAGCTGTGCCAGGCATGTGGCGATGACCGGCCTCGGGTGGTGGTAGGAGATTGTCACAAGGGACTCCTGAGTCAGTGAAGAAGACACAGAAGAAATGGGGGGTCTGCTTTCTGTAGTTTGAGGAGAAGAAATGTGTGTGGTAAATCTTGGAGGAACGGGCAAGTACATGGCCTGGCTCGATGTATTCCTGGAAGAAAAGTGGCGAGGAAAAAGGGGAGGAAGCTGATGGAGGGGTATTCCCAACCTTTCAGCCATGTGGATTTGTGTTGGGTGTATCTGTACAGGCGGAGATTCTGTGTGTGACTGTAGAAATGCCCTTTGAATGATTTGGGTGGATAGTACTTCCGATATGGCTGTGGTGACCGGGAGGAGCTGGGACAAAGACCCTGGGGGGAATGCTTGATGCCCTCTGGGGTGCAAAGGAAGCACCTCCTGAGAGCATAAAGAAATTTGTGGCTGTAAAGCCTTTCCAGTGGCATCGAGGCTAAACTGGGAGCTTACTCCAGTGGAGTACAGAGGAGAAAGATTAGAGTAGGAAGGACCAGGTTGCGGACTCTCTGCTCTGGGCAGCTGACTAGTTCTGCCTCCTACTTCCTGTTCTGGTTCCCCTAATGGAGCATGCTTCACTAGAAGACACTTTCTCCTTTCCTTCCAGGAGGATGCAGACTGCTGAGGAGACAGGGATCCATAGTCAAAGGACTTACTTCTGGTCTCTGGGATCTGCTCTGTTTGTTGTGGACTAGCTGGGGCCTGCTCTGAGGCTGAGCGCCTCATCTCCTTGTGGCTTTGGTGGTGTTGGTGAGAAGCAGATGGCACCATCAACATCTGGGAACTTTGGCTACTGGGAGCTCGGGCAGCTTGCTCTGATTGTGCTACATCCTCAAAAGAAACAGAAAAGTTTGAAATGTTGCTTTCTTGACTGGGGCTGCGAGGCAAAGACATAGACTCAAAGCTGGACTCTCCAGAGGACTGGGCAGCTTCTGCCAGCCTGAGTCTTTTCTTCTTTGGTGGCAGCTTCTCTGCAGGGAGCTGGGCCAATGTCTGACTTCGTTGAGGCCAGTGGAACTCCTCTACTCTCTCTGCCTCCTAGGACAGATACATTTTTTATAAATTTAGTATTTAAGTCAATGGCAATGATGCTAACTTGGACAAATGCATTGTATGAAGACTGTAAACAAGCAAGAAAAAAAAACATAATTCAAAAAGGTACATTTACCTTTGATGAGGATGCTGTCAGCGGGGGTGACACAGGTGGCATTTCAGCATCGGGCTCCACAGTAACAAGTATCTCCGGCACTTGAATATTTGGCTGGCGGATGAGGCGAGATGTAGAGGGTGATGGTTTTGGCTCAGGTTGTGTTTGCTGACTCTCTCTGAGGTCTGGATCTTGACTTTCCATAGATATACTCTCTTGCTTCTCAAAAGAGCTAGTGTGTTGGATGACAGACACACCCTTCCTGTCCTGCTGCTGCTGTTGGTTTGGTTCAGTCTGTAAGGAAACACCTAGACACAAACAGTAGAAAAATTAGCTCCCATTATAGGACATCAGCATTGTGCTTTTGAGTGATGCAACTTAGCATTTTGTGGATTCTATTCCCATCTACTGTACAGTGCTACGGGTTACATGGTAGTAGTTTTTCCCGCTTTCTGTTTAACTATGTTAAGACAGTGATGTAGTTTTAGATATTCATTGCTTTAACTTTTAGGTATATGATAATCTGCATGTCTCAGATGCTAAAATGGCATAGAAAAGGTCTTCAAGAGAATAGCTGTATCGATTATGCAACTTAACATAATGATTTTATATGTATGAGAGACAAACCTGAGAGGGCCTGCTTCTGCTCTGGTCTGCGTGGTACTGGAATGAGGCCTCCAGAGCTGCCGGACACAGCTACAGATCCAGGACTGGGAGGATCCTCCTCCAGACTCTCCTCTTTCCTCCGCTTCCTCACAGCCATGGCTAACGCTCGAAACTTATGGTGCATCATCAGCGGGCGATCTACACTGCACGCTTTGCTTGCATCCCTGCTCTCTTGCTCCTGCCCTGGGCAGATGCTTCTGTGGGCCTCGAAGACTTCAGTCTCTTGAAAGCGGGCCCCACATGTTCCACATTCAAACACGGCGGGACTCTTTTGCTGTTGTTGTTGTTGCTGTGGCTGTCTGGGTAGTTCGGTGCCTCTTGTTGAGGAGGAGGAGGATGTGGTGGGACTGGGCTCCTCCAACATTGACTCGGCTCCCAGGGGAACCTCTATGGCAGGCTGGCGCTTGAGCATACGCTGCGCATGGCCGATCCTCATCTCTGCGACCACTGCTTGCTGCTCATCAAAAGATTGGCAGAGGCGGTAACCTCTGGGTGACATGGTGCCAGAGGCAAAGGGCTCTCCTTGGCTGGTTGATATTGGCATTGAGTGGCTTCTAAGCAGAGGCACTGCTGACTGGTCCTGCGTACCCGGTGGATCAGCGTCAGGATTATGGATGTGCCTCAAACCACTGGGGCCTGCGGCTTCTCCTTTGGGATCAAAGGCATAGGGGTCTTTGGGGGCAGTAAATTTGGGTGACTCCATGCTGCTCTTCCGTGACAGGGAGGAGCGTCGAGGCTTAACGCTGTCAATCTCACTCGTGTCTACTACTGCTTCATTGATAGTGATGAGCTTGGTAATGTGTTCTATTACTTGGGTTTTGGGTACGGCGAAGGAGATGTTCTTCTCCTCGGTTCCTGAGGATGAGGAATGTGAGGGATGAGGCTGCTGCTGGTGGGGACTCCGCTGCTGCCCTCCCAGCCTTCCATATTTCCCTAAAATAATTTCTGCGTAGGTTTTGGCACTGGAACTAGGAGGGCTAACTTGGCATATGTCAGTACTGCCTGATCCGGAGAAGTAGCCCGACTCTGTGCTGCCTTTACTGCCAGGCCCAATAGAAGAAGATGATGTGGAGAGGGAAGAGGGTGGGTCATCTGGAGAAGCCATGGGCCCACGTTTTCTCTCACTAAGCCTCAGTGCAAGTCTTTGCTTGACAGCGTGGGAGTCTTCAGGCCTCTGGCTCTCCTCTGAGCTTCTCAGGCGCTCCTTACCTCCTTTCCTATGCTGCCCCAGCATCTCTTTAGAGGATTTCCTGTGCTGGCCTGTCTCGTCCTCAGACTCAGTGCTTTCTCCCTCTGTGTGTTCCTCAGGGTCTTCTCCAGCGCCACTGCCTTCTGCACCACTCAAACTGGGCTCATCTCGACTGGATGCCAGACCCGCTTTAATACGATGGGCATGGGACTTGCGGTGTTTGTATAAGTTGCTCTTGGTCTTAAAGGAAAACCCACAGGGCGCACATGGGTAGGGTCTTTCTCCTGTATGCGATCGTATGTGTTTCTGAAGAACGCTTGGCTTGGCACATGGACGGCCACAGTAAGTGCACACATATTTCCCTGGTTTTTGTGGTTTCTTCTCCCCTTTCCTAGGTGAGCTAACCCCTTCTAGGCCCTGTTGACTGGAGTGAGTTGGAACGCCGTGAGCATGCTCACCCTGGGTGGAGGACGTAGAGGGGAGGGATAAGGTTGACGAGGAGCTTGTAGAGAAGAAGCTGCCTCCTGAGGGACCTGGGGTATCTGAACGCTGCCATGCTACTGCTTGCTGCTGCTGTAACCGAAGCAGGTCAGTGCGCTTGGGTTGGCGGTTTTGTAGGCGGCCCAAGGCTCTGTGTACAGGACGAGGATTAGAAGGCTGCTGGGGTTGCTGAGGTGGACAAGAGCCCAATGAAGATTCAGATGTCACATGCTGCTGCGCTTGCCTTCCAGAGCGCTCCCCATCAGCCGGATGGCTGGGCTCAGCCTCCATAGAGTGGGGAGGAGACCTCACAGACTCGTAACGAAAGGCTCTCGGAGCCTCATTGGTCTAACCGCATGGCAGCAGAGAGGTCAGAGGCATAGGAACATTGACAGACTAAGTTGTAAATCAAAATGGAGCACCTTTTTCAGAGTGGGCCAAAAGTTATGCAAGAGGACAAAATGAGGCATCATTAAAAGGTGCCCTGGAGCCGCATGGATGCAGGTAAACATGGATCATTTCTCCGTTCAAAGCAGCTCTGCTTCTATCTAGCCTCAGCCATTTTAAAAGTCCTCCCAAGGTCTTTTTTGCATCTTCTTCGTTCGTTGGCAAGACTGTTAGTTGTTCGTCTTTTAAATGGGTCTAGAGAAACAGAAAAAGCAAAGGAAGCAATGAAAGCACTGAATGAGAAAAAGGAAAATTAATCAATCATCAAGCAGATTTCTTTCAAAAAAGGTCCATGTGAAAATACTGTAAACATAACATTTCCCTTCTTCACTTTCCAGCAAAGTTCCTCTAAATAAAACCAACAAAACAAGACAAAGTAGCAATTAAGGTCCTGCTGTTTTGACTGCAGTCAAAAGTAAGAAATCAACAGATCATATTTAGAAACAGAAAACACAGTGGGCCCTGTGAGGAAGACTTAGTGTGCTTTTAAAAACCAAAAGAGTTACACCGATAAAGGGGAAGGTCAAAATCATTAGTGTCTTATTAGCAAATGTCATATTAAAATATACTTCCACATATCATATTATGAGAAATTGGGCTACCTTTCTTGCTACTGAATGGGGTCAGTGTTGTCATGACGACACTGACAAGGTAAGTGCATCAATAAGTTATTGCTCTCATCTGTCCTCACTTAAACTCTTATTAAGATAGTTTGTACTGCAAATCTATATTAAAATGCAAGGTCAAGCTGTTCTACATGGGAAACTGAGCACGTGCTCATCTGATGTATGCACACAACCCCAAGGTGTGTGCACAGCTCTTGATTTCCTTAGACTGTGACAAATTAGAAATTAAGACTTCTACTCCAAACAGTGGAATCACAATCATATCTAACTGACGGCCTGCTTACTTGGCAGGAGTCTGAGGAGCCCGGGGCCAGAAAGTCAACATCCAAACTACAGGCACCAGAAAAGGAGACCGCAGTGTCAGGGCAAAGAGTCAAAACAAATGTTCGAAATATAGTCCATGCATATCTGATCTGGCACCGAAGCTCAAGGGTGTAAATGAAGGGGGTTGTGTTCTAGTGGAGAAGAAGAACTTGACAGCAGCTGGGTGTCAGTGTTAGCCTCTCGCACTACACTGCCACCAGGGTGCAGTGTTTATGAGTAGTGTCTTCGCACAGAGTCTACAGTGACACGGTCCTGTAAGACCTTTCATCTGCTCTTTCACACTTACACTTTCACACTTACACTACTAAAAAGCTGTGTTTATGAGGAGCCAAGTATAGCTCATCAGAGAGTCAGAGATGAGGCTATGATGAAATTTCATATTTTATCAAGATGTATGTACTGCAATATTTCCCCACTTACTGCCAAGCCTGCACTCCATCTCAACTCAAGACACGGGATTCTTGTACCAAAGCCAATCAAAACACACTGTAGGAATGGATTGGGTCAATCATAACATTATTGCTGAGCAGCCGTGCCCAACTGCTTACAGTCCCAGCACAGTCACGTCAGGAGTATCAGTCACCATCTAAGACGCTGATAGTACTTACAGCTCCCTGTGTCGGAATCTGCGCTTCAGTGCTCATTGAAGGAGAACACCACGTGTGTTCACTTCACAGCTGCAGACCTCTGCAACAGTGCAGACAGCATGCACCTAATGCGCCGCACAGATACCGACTGAAAGGGGGTGAAAATGTACCTATTTCCTATTATACATGCATATAAAGTACTAGGAAGGAGAGAGCTGAGGAATGAGGAAGAGAGAAAAGACTGAATCAGTGATCCAGTGGCTGAATAAACAGACCCTGCAGAAGACTGCGGCTTAAGGTGCAAGGGGTGGCAAGGCAGCAATGACAGTTCTTTATAACGAGCTACGCTTTTACTCTCTCCATATGTCTAGAAAAACACAGCACAGTCAGCCTTCATTAGAGCCAGTTTAAAGTGGAATAAAAAGAAAGTGAATCACTCTTCCTCCTGGAAAAAAAGCTCGCCAGATTCTCAGCTCCATTTCCACGTTTCCACACATCTGCTAAGGGCCCATCATCTATCTGTACAGTGTGTGTTTCTCTAAGCAGACTAGTGCTTTGATTACAGCAGACTTTCACCATCAACACTCAGCAATTACACGACATAACAAACCAAAACAGCATTAAAATTCTCCATCTTCACTTTTCTGGCTTCCATATTCTCAGTTTTACGCGAGGACTTTGTCTAGGGTTCAGCAATAGCTTTTCTGTGTTAAGGCATGGGGACACATTACTCCCCAGGCCTAAATTAAGATGAGTTAGATTGTGAGGAAATGAAGAGTTGACAGACTGAAGGGTAAATACCGACACGCTTAAGAAAAGAAAAATGACAAACAAATATAGTGGGTTAAAGAAAAGAGAGAAAGAAAAGGACAAGGAAAAATGTAGCCAGACAGACAGTTAAAAAGAAAGTGTGTAGAAGGACGATTCTGTGCACTGAGCATGAAAAAAGCAGACAAATAGCCTTCCTTAACCCTGCCGTAATAAATGTCTCTCTTCATGTAGTCGGCTATCAGGGTGTAATTTTAATGATCCCAAGCATAGCTGTTGATGCAGCCCTTAAACAGGGCAATTAGAAGGCTTTAAGGTTGGGAAGAGCACTGCTTACATTATTCATGGCAGTCTAGACTGCCAGGTTTGAATGGGGAAGCACACAGTTAAGGCCTTCCCAGGAAGACGAGGGAAAGGAATGCAAAAGTCTAGGTGACATTAAACCCTAACACACACACACACACACACACACACACACACACACACACACACACTCTTCCGCTTACAGAGTACATACAGTGAACAGCACTAGCCTCCTCACAGCAATACCTTATAATACTTAGTAGCCCCAAATCCACTCTGACAGATCTGACCGACCAATCAGCCGCAGCGCCCCGAGGTGACCTACCCCCATCAACCGATCCTCCTGTAGTTTGATGAGGGGTTTTCCTTCCTCATGATCCTAATACATACACTAGTGTACTTAACAAAAAAAAAAGATCACATTAAGACCTTGTATCATACTGATGAGGGTGAAGCAAGGTCGATCTTTGCTCTATTTCTAGACTGAGGTGCGAGCAGGAAGTTGCCAGCGCAGCTGTCATACAGTGTTATATTCTTTTTATCGGTGATGTCAGATCAAACCCCACCCCCCGAAAAAAAAAAAAGATTTCATCTGTCCTGAACCATTGTAGCAGCCTTATGGTGCATTCAGAGATTTGTGGCGTGAACTAGTTTTTTATATCTGCTCCAAAAATGCGATAACCAACCAGCTCAAAAAGACGAGAGGGCAGAATGAGTGAGCAGCGAGTGCAGAGTGTGTGCGTGCGCGTGTGTGTACGTGCAAAAGGGGCTTTGTCAGCAGAAACAGACGTTACTGCAGGTACCCAAGGGAGCCCTGACACACGGAAGAGCTCACACTCCATCTCTTACACACACACACACACACACACACCCACGTGCTGTCACACACCGTCACACCCTGTCTCCACTCATCATCTCTGCCCAGCAGTTATACTTCTAAAACTGTAAAACCCTCACCAGAAAATGCATGTACTTAGCTGTGGTTACACATTGCAGCTTTACCTTTTTTTATCTATATATAAGTAAATGATAAAATTCCAGAGAAAAACATTATTTCAGATAACTTGTCTTTCAATTAACATTAAATAACTGCAAAATAATATCTTTGGCCGTTAATTACTTTTTTTTTTCCTGTACTGGTTTCGATTAACATGTACAACAACGCAACTAACTTTCATTCTGACTTTCAGTATATCCGTCACTTAGCTCAATAACCACCACAGGAGCTTTGTCAAAAGTTCAAACTTGACCCACGAGGAGGGTTTTGTGTTCCTTCGTCATATCCTCATCGAGACTGACATATTCATGTAGCTGGTTATGACGGATAAGATTAATGCATAGGAATACTTTGCACTCTGATAACTAATAAACCTTTTTACGTGCTGTCTAAAAAAAATCTGCTGTCATACCCTTCAAACACACAAACACACAGATCTCACCCCATCCCATTCTTTCTTACTGGCAGCAGCCTGGTGCAGGTTCCCATGGAAACCAGCCTACTCTGAGCAATGGCAGATGGAGAGGGAGCTGGAGGTCTAAATTTATCTCCCAGCATCCTCTCTGACTACAGACGCACACTGGCAGCAGGAAGTGAGGAGAGGTACTGCTTGGCCTGTGCACGCACTGAGAAGTTGGCATGACCCTTGACATCTAACTCCACCCCTCCCACCCCTGACCCACCTCTTTTTAGTGACAGCTTGAACCAATAATTGATCATTTTCAGCATTCACAGACGTTTTACTGCATTCCTAAAATTGTAAGGTAACTGGAAAATGAGAAAAGTCCTAATACCCTTGCCATCATCGCCAAAAACTGTCGATCAAACTTGGACCCAAAATGCTACAATAGTCTGAAACGTAGGCAGGAATAGTTTGATTTGATAGACAAGAGGGGGGGAAAAACCCCACGGATGCTGAAAATCACACTCGCCAAGCGATATCAGCGCTGTCAGCCGCGTGGTAAGGAGAACGCTGTCTGACAAAACACCACATACCAGAGTCCTCACTCACTCACTCCCTCCCTCCCTCGCTGAGCTCTTTGCGGGACGCGCTGGGATTGCCGTACCTCTGGGTGTAAAGAAGGATTTCGCAGGGCTTCAACAAGACTGGCAGTTCACAAACTGTCGCCGTGTTCATTTTGATTAAACACAAGCCAGCGAACTGCAGGTCAATACCGGTCTTTAAATCAAACAAGGGAGAGCTCAGCTGGGTAATGCACACCTCCGTGTTTGAATTACATCTCTGGCAGCACAAAATCTGCCGCTCTGCTCACAAAAATCAACCACAGCAATTAACTGACTACAACTTGGGCTTAATTGCAGGCTGCCAGGTTTGCATTGTTTTATTTATGGCTGACATCTTCTCGGATTTAAATCATCTGTTTCTTTTGTAGCGACTTAGTTTGAATTATAACCCAGAATTTGACTCAGAAGTCTTCACCTTTAATTGGCGACAACCTACACTTACATCCACTTTTCCACAAAACTTCCTCAGAGACTCAGATGGTGAGGGAGACTCTGACATTAACTAAATCTGTAAGTTGTATCGTAATGTCTGCATACTGTAATTTGCTTAATGAGAAACATTAATGTCCTTTAACCACAGAAAAAGACTTATTGACAACTACTTGAATCCTTCAACTAAAAAAAAAAAATACTCTTCTGGTTATTGACTACTCAAAAATAAGAAACTAAACTTTTAAATTTCAATAAAAAAATATTTCAAACACAATAACCAACAATGTGACTCTTAATAACTAACTAGCCTGTTTGTTGTGGCTAACAAGTACACTAAAGTAATGATGAGGGAAAGAGAAGGTGAAACGAGGAAGACTAAATGGATTAGATGGATCAAAATAGGAGAGGAAGGCTGGAAGAAAAGGATAGGGTGAGTGGGGTGCAAATAGAGAAAGAGAGAGAGCGTGAGAGGGAAAGAAACAGACAGAGTTTAGATTACCTGACAGAGCAGTCTGGTCTTCCCCCTTAGAGACGCTTCACAGGCACTGTGAGACAAGCTGGGAGAGCCAGAGAGTGAGAGCGGATATGACTGTTTGAGTGGGTGTATTGCAGTGAGAGACGGAGAGAGAGAGAGGGAGAGAGGGAGAGAGGGAGAGGCTTGGGGTGAAGCAAAAAAGGAGAGATAGAGAAAGAGGGAGCGAGAAAGACACTAAATGAATGTTTCCACTGTACAAATGCAAAGGGAGGAGGAAAAAGATGTGGCGAGAAGAAAGTAAAGGCGACTCACACTCACAGAGCATCTGAAAAAAAAAAATCGCCTCATTGCAGTAACATCATTAATTGCCACATTTCTTAGTGCCAACAGAACCGTCACAGTGAAACCAAAACCCTCCGGCTTACACGATCAGGACAGGATCGTCGGCTGCCGTTTCTTTAACTCGTCACATTGCGCGGCTGTGGCACACCGCGACAGACAGGATTACAAACAGGTCTTGCACGGGGTTTTCCCCTGCAACGCAGAACCCTGGAGGCGATTCCTTGCAATTATCGCCTCCTTATCTACAAACTTATCTTATTTTAGTGGCAACTGTGCCACAGCAGCAGCCTTCGTTCCTAAGTGACAAATCTTTTGCTGACATGGACGTGTCTCGTTTACGTAAACCTTCCAGTTCCAGCCAGAGTGCCACTGTGCCGCATCTGTAAATGAATTCCAGAGTGGCATCCATTCAAGCAAGCCCCCGCATTACGCAGAACTCGGGCTAGGCCTATCAGCAGTGCAACACGAGGGAGAGAGAAACAGAAAGAGAAAGAGAGAATTTAGAATGAACGGAGGTCCTGCTGTTCCACAGAGCTTTGCCTCACTGGCAGAGCACAGGAAGTGTGAGTCACACACTCTAAAATAAACACACTCGCACGGCGTCGAGCCGGCACACAGAACGAGCGGATGGCTGGCCCGCTGATCAGAAGGCAGGCAGAGAGAACATGGATCCATGCAGGCCAGCAACACGTGCTGACCTGGTTGGGATTCACCGCCTGGAAAAAGATGATTGTCTCCAGCTCTAATTGCTCTCCATATTTCTTTTTATGCTTCTCTTTTCAACCTTCTCTGCCACACACCATCTTTTTATTCCCCTCTTCACGTTTTTTTTTGCTTACGTCACCTCTTCCACATGCACCACGGCTGGATTGTCCACATGTCTCCCCATTCTTCCTCCTCTGGTTCGTGTTTCCTCTCTTGTTTTATTTGGTCGCATTCAATAGCAGTTTTGTTCAGGACTTGGTGATTACCCCTGGCTCTGTGCGGCTGACTGCTGCAGGGGGACTGTGCTAGCCTGATGCTGGGCTACTCTCACAGGCTGCTGGCCGAGGCACTGTATTGTGTCTCCCTGAATGTGCTCATTGTCACCATTTACAGCACGCACCTTCTATACTGTACTTCCCTGTGAGGGACCTTCACCCATCCGTCATCCCTTTGTCCTCTGTTCCTAAGACTGAAGACTTCTGACGGGAAGGTGGGGATGTCGGGGGTGGAGGCTGACGCCCGGGAACAAAACTGCCACTATGGCAGTGATTGACAGGGAAGTCGCTTTACGCAGACCTAATGATTAGTGAGGCCAGGGAACGAGCAGCAGATAAACAGTCGGATTTGGAGCAAGAAAGAAAGCTAGGATGGCTTAAGGAGAACAGGACAGATCATATTTTGAAAAGTAAATTAAAATGGGAAGTGCAGCAACTGTGAAGGTGGGACATAAAGCTTTCATTAGGCTATAATAAATGGTAACCGTATACTACCCACGGGCCCAAAGCAAGCAAGACTTACAGTATGCAAAGCTGCGCTCATTTACAGTAAATGGAAACAAAGGCTCCCCTGTGGTACGGTCACACGAGGCAGCTTCATGTGTACTGCAGACACCTTCATATATAACATAATGCAGGGACAAGAAACACCTAAAATGCAAACATTGTATTATAAGAAACACTGTGCCGTTTTGAATCAGCCGCAGACTATAATTTAGACCAAATGAGTGGTTTGCGCATTTACAGACAACCATACAGATGGCATATTTTTGGACTTTCACCTCATAAACTGCAGACATAGGCAGTAAAGTGGGCAAACACGGTAGTATGTAGAGAGGGTTCTCTCTGTTCCATGGGCAGATTATTTCAGACTTGTGGTCTTCCAGTAAACTGAACCCCTCTGTCCATAAAGCTGTGGTATTATGATAGAAATAAGAGTCATTTAAAGAGGGAGCGTACCTAGTCTACAAAAGCTGCAGTGGCTCGGTGTTGATCTACCTGTTTGTTTATATTTGGAAGACAAAAAAACAAAACAAAGAAGAAGAGTGCCTTTTGAGAACTAAACCACTAAATCTGGTCATTAATCAAAAAAATACACTCTGACTGTGTCACTGTTTCATGCTCAGCCTCCACTTCAGAATATAAACTTAGTATGACAAGTTTAATCACAGCAATATCTCTGACAGGCCACACGTCAGGTTATACTCCTGACTGTAGGACTCCAAAAAACAGTGAGCACTGCTCAGCTGAGGTCAAATGGAGTCATTTTAAAAGGAAAAAGGATTGCTGGACAATCCCTTGGCTTAGTGTAAACATGCATCCATTCTCTGAACTGCTTATCCCACTAAGGTGGCAGGGGAGTTAAAGCCTTTCCCAGCTGATGGGCCAGGGGTTGGGTACCTCCTGGGCAACGAACACTGGCTCATTATAGAGCAGCACAGTCATTCAGGCTTACATCCACGCGTATGGCCGATTTAGAATCTTCAATTAACCTGAGTTAAATAATGTTATACATGCTTTGTGATGATAATCTGCTGCCTGCCCTGTTCACTGCTCTGACATTCAGGGCTGCATGCAGCGAAAGTAACCTGCATGTCATTAAGCTGGAGGGAAGCAAAGGAAACTGTACCTGGAGAAACTCCACATGCAAAGGCTCCAGCAGTTAATGTGATACCCAAAGTTTAAAATGCAACATCCATTTCTAAATGTCCATCCATCCATCGCAAACTAAGATGCTGATGCGATATTATTCGGATGTCGAGGTCAGGTTGTAGGCACTTTCTGAAAACGTGAAATTGCTACATTTTAGCACATTTGGTACTATTTTCCAGACGATGGGCCAATCAAACAGTTTGCATCTACACTAAGAGTTCAGTTGGAGATTTGTGTGCCTTCCACCAGTGGCTGCTAATGTAGCCTGAAGCAGCAAAATAAATGTGTGGTTTAAATCAATAAATATCTGATCGATGAAAAATATCCATAAATCTAAAACAAACTGTCAGCATAACTATTTTGGACACGTTTTTCCCGAGGGTACCTGCTTGTTGGCATTCAACAGGATTAAGGAAATAAACTGTATTGACAGAAGTGCTGCTCCATCTATAGGAGCATGAAAGTCACGCCATGAAGCTCCCTGCACTCAGTTTCTGTTCTGATGTTAATGCCAGAGGAGCTCTGGACGATGGCAAAAGAACAACAAACGCTATATAAATATTGAGAACTCTTGCAGAAATAGCAACTCAAGTCCAAAAAGATCTGTACTTGTGTTTTGATTATGTGAAGCCATAAACATTTGATCAAGTTATTATTAGCTTTGAACGATGATGGAAAAGACCTCAGAATTATGGAGAAGCTTTACTAGGAACAAAGTCCGGCAATCAGAAGCAACAATGAAATTGGAGAATTTGTCAACATCAGAAGAGGTGTACGGCAAGGGTGTGTGCTGCCACCTGGCCTATTTTCTCTGTACAGCGAGCACATCATGTGCAAGATTGAATGAAGCCAGGAATTGTGGTCAGTGGCGCCTCATTAATAACCTGAGGTATGCAGACGACACTGTAATCATTTCAACATCTAAAGAAAACTTGAAGAAAATGATCAGTTTTATGCCACCAATGAACTGAATTGAATCCAATGAGCTCTTTAGATTGACCTATCCTTTCACAAATGTTTGTAAAGACACTCAGTGGTGATGGGACTGAAAACACCTGACTTCAAAGATTAATAGCTGTACTTTTGTCCATATAGTGTAGCAAAGCCAAATTTACAAATCCAAAGTATCAAAAAACCCCATTGATCTTATAATGAGCAGTTACAGAAAGGGAACCAAGCGGCCAGCTAATGGAGTTGAACATGCAAGTCTTTTGTTAATGCCGATCGATACATACCCTGAGCAGATATGATATCCGACCCTGCAAAGCATTCATGGCCCTTTTTTTCCCACTCAGCACCTCTGCATTTTATTTTTTAAACAAATAATCTAAATATTAAATAATATAATACTAAATCCCTTTCTTGCTGGCTATTCCTCTAACTTTTCTGAGAAACAAAAGAAGGTAAACTTTAGCCACGCACAGCATACTCATTATCTTTTTCTTTACCACCCTGCTGTAGCATCATTAAGTGCCAGTGTCTATATATCTGACAAAGTAAGCTTTATATTGTGAGGACAGCTACCAGGAAATCGCGTCCGCATGGCTGCAGAGGGTAGTGATTATGGAAAGCAGCTTGGTGCTCATTGGTAAGTGTTACCATATATAGAGGCAATATATCATTTGCAATTTCTAGTGTAACAGCTAAACCCGGTTATTATATATCTGCACAGTATTAGTAAAAGTCTTCTGAGATCATTTTGACTCACACTTCAAAGGCAAAAAGGGTCTTCTGACATGTAACAACTTCACAGTGAGCTGAATGGGGAGTTACTGTAACAGAAGTGAAACGAACGGAAAAAAAGAAACAAAACCTGTCTTCGGACAGCTCAGTGCCACACATCTGAATGCATAACTTGCAGCATGCAAATGACATAAAAGAGTGACAAAGCATTGTGGAGGGAGGGAGGGAGGGGTTAGCTTGAGCAGATAAATATAGAAAGAGGAACTGACATTTTCAAAAGCTGTCCTCCCAGCGCTCACAAGTTTCAGTGATGCGTAGATGTCAAGATCACAGTGCACAGTCTCCCACGCAGCCCACCGTACCCGCCGTTCACACTTGGCTGCTTTAAATTTGCTCTCTTAGTTGTGGTGCGAACTGAAAAGTGTTGGCTCGAGGCAAACCTGCGATGAGATGAAGGTGTCCAGTTAATTGAAAGGAAAGGGGACAAAGATGCAGCTCTTGGTATTAAAGCCATGTGACGAGCACGTGAAAAGCATCCACCTGAATCTCTTGGCAGGTTACCTGTATAAAAAGGTTAGAAAGTTCTCAGATTACCCAACAATGAGGGGGGAAATATGCTATAGTCAAAGAGCACCCTGATTGCGTTTACAGATTCCCACATCAAGCGATTTTTTATCTTGTGACAGCGATCCCTTGGTGCGGTTACTTTTGTTTTTGCTGAATCGATCTATTTTTCTCGATGAAGTCACTCAAGTGGATTGCTCCCCAGCGATGGAAAAGCCGGTGCTAGTTCCTCTTTTTGCAGCTGCTGTACTGCATCCTGTGTGAAGCTGCAACAGGTACGACTTAGCACTGGCTGCTTGGTGCGTGACCCGGCGTCAAGCTTTATCTGCACATCTAAGTAAGGGGTTATTTTGTTAATTCACGCCGCCATGCTGGAGCTGCTCGTGCTTTTACTGAGGCCTACACAAACACAGACACGGGGGAAGAGTCAACAGGTGGACGCTCACCCTGAGTGTGTTCAAACATGACAGTTGGCCTACAGAAAGTATCAACACAGCAAACCTCGGTCCCCACCTTCCTGTTGCTCGGTTGGCAGAAGGGCATTCTTCTGATCAGGGAGTTTACTCAAAGCTAGCCCAGGCCAAGTAATTGCTACCCACAGTGACAAACAACTCCATTCAGTCTAAGTGTCGGTTTACAGTTTACTCTCCCTCCTCCACTGCGAGGCCCTGCTGACCATTCTGCTTGGTGCCACGCTGCATTAGTGGCCTGTCAACAGAGCCTCTCCTGACGCATCAACGCCTCGTCAGCCTCCAGACCCGATGCGCTTATATACAAACGCCGTGTGCCACAACCCGTCTGTTTGTGTGTTTATTTCTCTGAAAGTGGAGGTGTGTGTTATGGAGAGAGAAGGAAAGAGTGCGAGACGCAGAATAACAAGACAGAGAAGAACAGAATGTGCAAATGCGTAGGAGAAAGGCAGGGACAGAGAGAGAGAGAAGGCTCTCGCATGTGGTCATTTCGTGTTTTCGTAAAGTGCCTACAACCTGTCCTCAATGATCCATTTGCCATCTGAGACCAACTTTAAAAGGCTGTCAAATGCATTTACAATATTCAGCCTCTGTGTCTTGAGACCAATGCCCCCGGTCTGAATGAAACAGTTAGTCAATCACGCACGGAAATCGAGACAAAAAGTCAAACTGCACGTTTTCTGTGTGGAGTCATGAACATGTACAGATGCAGAAAAGTGTTATAAGTTTTTACTTTTCCCTTAAGTAATTATGAATGACAGTGATGAGATTTTTAATTTTCCCAGCTCCGTGAGCATTAACACTGTCAAGCATTGCACCCCATCTGCGATCAAATGCCACAAACCACCTTTCCAAAACCTGGAAACTGAATGATGCCCACAAACATCCATCAGTCCATCCAGCTTCAGCGTATCCAATTTAAGGTCCGAGGGAGGGTAAAGTTATCATAGGGCGAGACCTTGGGACAGGCTGCCACTCCTTGCACACTAACAAGGTGAAAAACAATTGTCACAATGAATAAATACAGAAATATTTGACCACCGTTGCGCTGAAAGTAAAGAAATGTATTCAGATTGTATTTAAACCAAACCAGAGCATCAAATAAAGCATCTACCTGCCCTGATATGTTTTTATCTCACTATACTGTAAGTTTTCAACTGGAAAGCTTGTCGTTTTTGCTTGATGAAATCATATCCAGTCTGATAACACAAGACAGATGGAATATGGATATACTGAAGGTTTAATGAGAACAAACGTGCATAATCATCGTGCTGCTTTCCTTGCGTTCATCTCGTCTTTCCAGCTGAAAACCCTAGAGAGCTAAAGAAACATAGCTTCACTGTACTGTAAACACGTGGTAGGAAGAATTAAGATGTCAAGATGAGTGTGTCAACACTTGCACGCTGCTTAGAAACAAAGTGCCAGCATTGAGCAAACACTTGCACTTGTCTCTCATTCCAATACCAAAACCCGAGTGCTACTTTACGGAGGTAATTTGCTATTAACAAGTGTGTGAGAGATCCAGAATTTATGTGTGATGCCTTTGTTTACGCTTTAGATGAACCATGGCAAAAACTCCTGCAAACCAAATGCCCCAGACAGACAGAAATGTGTCACTGGCTACACTCACTCACGCTGGGATGTACAGTCTAGTTTGGCCGTTTGGGATGGCCACACATGGTAACGCTGCCGTATCACTACAAAGACACGCTGCTCATGAAGCGTCATATTGTGCGTTTACGGTATGTGACACACGCGCTGTAGATGAGCATTATTCTCTCTCCTGACCACCCAAACTAGAGGTAATTGAGCCCAAAGGTCATGTGACCCGCTTTAGGGGTATTAACTGTGCATTCCTCCATTTGTTATCGGCCCGTAAAGATCTACTCTAAGGGAAACCTGACTCCAAAAGCCAACTCGCCACCTCTTCTCCCTCCTCTCCCTCCATCCCTCCCGTCTCCAGAGTTGCATCCTTCTGCCTGCGAGCCTGATCATTTGAATACAAAGCAGAGAAACAAAGGTGTCCTTAAAATAGAGATGCTGTCTGCAGTGTGCTTTCAAAGAACCACACTGCAGAGAGAGCGAGAAAATAGAGAGAGGATGAGAGGGGGGAAAAGGGAAAGAACAAGAAGGAGAGAAAGACAGCAAGAACAACAGGCATATGGTGAGCAAATGAGACACTGTATTGATGTAGGATAGGTGGACAGACACATTGATTTCCTGCTAGTTCTTCTCTGGTTATGTACGGCTGATTTGTCATCCAATCCAGGTTGAAGCACGGTCTCTGAACTTGCCCTAAGCCGGGCTTCACAGGCTTCTCTGTCTCAGTACACACACAGCGGATCATTATGTTACCGCTCAGAATGTTTTCTGTGAGAATCGAGCATGATAGAGTGCATGACGAAGCAAAAGTATCAATTCTATCACCAATTAATTAAATGCTATCGTAACCAATACTCTTACTGCAGTTTAACACAGGCACAACAACACCTGAAAACAACACCTTGACAATGCAAGTCACAAAACTCAGACTCTTACATCTCCCTGTTTAAATGTGGTACTCCGGTTCCACCGGAGAATTTGGAAGAAACTAGCTGCCTGGCACCATTTGCTTTGCGTACCGTCCACCTTTTAAATAAGTACATAGATACTTAGTGGCATGAACACAGAGGCTTTTCCAACCCTGCAGATTAAATCAAAGTGTTTAGGGACAAAGTCCTATAAATAGCAACCAATCAGAGATCCCCTTGGAGTTTCACAGACCAGGTGAAGGAGCAAAGCTCTGTGCAGCATAAACTGTAGAGACAGCAGTGAGAAATGAAGCAAATAAGGTGGTTAAAA
Organism: Simochromis diagramma; assembly: GCF_900408965.1. Classification (NCBI taxonomy): domain Eukaryota; kingdom Metazoa; phylum Chordata; class Actinopteri; order Cichliformes; family Cichlidae; genus Simochromis; species Simochromis diagramma. The sequence goes on along the minus strand of NW_024387423.1, from coordinate 3,017,486 downwards.
TCATCACTGGATGATGGGGAAACCCTGCACGCTCAACAATAATTGGATGGCAGGCTAACTGAGAGGTGAAGCTCAGCGTGATAAGCTGACAGGTGTCTTCCAGACTAAACATGCGGTTAAAGCGGTTTCAGGGAACATGATACCACGCTCATATCTAACCATTGAACATGAGGCTACAGCTTAAAGCCAATCAGCTTAAAAGGGTACGAAGGTCGGATGGGCTGTTTCAGTTTCGGCACCTCTCACAAAGCTCATAAGGCATCTCCTTAAAACAGTGATTTGTTTAACCCGTTTAAAAATCAGGCAGGTTTTTATTACTGGACAGAGCTGTGACTGACTGTGTGTCTGTATTATACTAAAGCATTTTACCATAACAAACGACTCCGACTTTAAATATCCACTGAAGGCTCATAAGTGTGTTTCCAAACTGCTGAACTGCTCTTCTAAGGAAAAGAAAAGCTCTAACTGGACGGCTTCCATGTAACAAGCTTACATGCTAAGCTTTTATATCATAGTTGGACAGGAGGAGATGCCTTTTCATGCACGCTGGACAGATTGTCTGATTTAATTTTCCCCATTCCGGGAGATCGTGGCTCAAGAGTTGGGAGTTCGCCTTGTAATCGGAAGGCTGCCAGTTCGAGCCCCGGCTTGGACAGTCTCGGTCGTTGTGTCCTTGGGCAAGACACTTCACCTGTTACCTACTGGTGGTGGTCAGTTGTCCGGCAGCCTCGCCTCTGTCAGTGCGCCCCAGGGTGGCTGTGGCTACAATGTAGCTTGCCATCACCAGTGTGTGAATGTGTGTGTGAATGGGTGGCTGGTTGTGTAAAGAGCTTTGGGGTCCTTAGGGACTAGAAAAGCGCTATACAAATACAGGCCATTTATTTACCACTCCAATTCACACTGCTGGACCCAGAGAGCACTTTTAGATGAACCTCTCAGAAAACTCAACAAACTCTAAATTTACAAAACAAATCTGTGCCCTTGATTTGAGGAGGAGCTATTTTTGATATTAGATTTAGATCAACTTTTTTTTTAGTCATCATGCAGCCTTGAAGGTTTACTGCATGGTGTGAAGGTTACTCTTCTAGCTGAATAAAGTATTTACGTATAACGCAGTAAGGCGGTGTTTGCCAGAGTGTCAATATTGTGAGGTAGGAGAACATGGAACAAAGATTAAAAAACACAGACTTGATTTTCTGTCTTCTTTTCAGTCTGTAACACAGACAAGTGCAAGTGTTTGCATTCACACTACAAGCTAAACAATCAATAAGTCACTAAAGTCTGTTCATTTTCTAGAAAGCTGAAAAATAAGGGAAACCCTGATGAAGAGCATGTTTGATTCATTGGTTTTTATGGTCAGCTTTTACAGATCCAGTCTAGTTTCAACTAAAAGAAAGCACATGAATTGAGAACAGCACCAGAGTTAAATTAAATGCATTTTTTTTCAACCAAAATAAGGTTTATTTTGGTTGAACTGGACCCGAGTGTCTAATGTCATCGTGAAAAGAGTAAAAGATGAAAACGGGCCGTGTACTCCGGTAACAGATAGACAGAGTTTTCTAAAAGTACGGAAACTTGTTTAGAGACCATGTAAAAAGCTGATGAGCAAGTCATAAGTCTGAACCCACAAAATTCAAACAAATGGCAAGATGTGCCCTCCAGTGAGCCGCTAAACTGAGAGTGAAAATCTAATCTAAAGACAGAAAATCGAATCTGCCGACTCTCAGATAGGATAACTTTCATTACTGTAGCAGTCTGACTCAAAAAAAAGAAAACATCGACTGTGCATACCGTCGAAGTAAAACAGTTTCTCTGCAAAAACGGCGAAATCAAGGAGGCTCTGATTGAGAAGATGGAGCGAAAGACAAGTGGACGAGTGACGACTGATTGAAAGTCAGCGAGAACACTTCCTGTACCGATACCATAAACATAAACTGATAGATTAAAAAAATGAAAATCAGTTTGCAGACCTGCCCAGCCTGTGAGTACAGCAACTGTGGTTTGGCATGTGTTGTCAGCTTCGGCATGAATCTTAACTTAAATCTTAACTAAAATGTGAAAAAGATTGCTGAATTGGACGGTTTCAGTAACAGGGTGTTAAGCAGTTACAGTAGAAAGTGTGTTACTGCACTCCCACCCATAGAAGAACCTGCTGCATTTTACAACCTTTGGCTTTAAAATGATAACGTCGCTATTTGGGCGCGTTTCGATGACACACAGTCAGCAGGCCTTGGCAAATGAGAGGCAGAATACAATGCAGCACACTATTCACCATGAAAAACTGCACTGGGGATAATCTGATAACACTGTAGTTACACAGAAAAGCAATAAACTGTGCATTACATAGATTGATGGGGTAAAACACCGGTACCCTCAACAAAACAAACCACAGCTCCTGGGTTTAGTGCTTCATGAGCAAAAAAAAAAGGAAGAAAGAAAGAAGAAAAAGTTGAGGAGAAGAAAAAAACGTTTTCAACTTCTTGATGAAAACAGCAGTTAACCTATGACACGTGTTTCGCCATGCTCCCCGTGAACAATAGTTACAACTGTAACCAGTGAAAGAGAGTTTCTATCCTTGCAACACGCACAGCTCGCACTCATAAGACAGTGCACGCCATGCACCTAACCATCGAATCCTGCAGAGCAATTTCAGTCCGGGTTTACAATCTCAGTGGAGAATGCAGCTCTCCATTCTACACCCTCCAGCCCCCGTCCTCTCCCAAACCCTCACTAGGGTTTCTCCTGATCTCCTTCTTCTGTGTTATTTAGGCACTCCCACAGTAATGGACACTCTACTTAGGGGGCTGCGAGTGGGAATCCAGCCCCTGCCACTCCAGCTCGTGAATATCAGCTTCTCAGATTTGCTGTGAGCATCCACTAAAACCTGGAGGCTGTTGAGAGAGTGCGAAACAGAGACTGGGCCTGGCGAAACAAAGAGAAAAGGACTCTCCCTCTGTCTTTTACTTCAACGCATGCTTCCAGCCGTGCATCTCAAGCGCTCTCTGTGGAAGCTGGTGTCAGACTGAAACATGGCATGAATCCAACTGAGCCAGAGGACCCCTGTGACGGTGTAAGACTGCTTTAATGACCCAACTTTTCCTTTAACTCTGGCCTCTTTCCTGGCTGGGAAACCTGTCATTAAGCTGACATAGAAGGCACAGGGAGGAGAAGGTGGGGGTCCTCAGAGGAAAAGGGCACTACCATTAAGCATATTAGAGTTGCAGAATGTTGATGAGAAAAAACAAAACAGCGTTTGCAGTGACTAAGCTGGGGCTGCTCCCTAGCACTGTGCTGACGGAGCAAAGCTGGGAGAAAAAACAGGGAGGAGGTGGGGGACTACCTGGGTGCAAACATTGGGACTGCTGACTGTTTGAGGTTGTTGAGGACAGCAGGATTACATAATAAAACCCACTGTAACATCTCAGACTTAGGAAGAGCTTCCTACAGCAATCTCTGTCTTTTCCCTCCAAAAATAAACGCTCTCATGTCTCCCGCAGTCGTCTGCTTTTGTTATGGTGGCAAATCCTTAATTATGACTTGACTTATAACACCCAGTTAATTTAATTTCACCGCTGCGTGCCGCTAGCTGAATAGTACTGCAAATCCTTTAAAAGGGGCGAATAAGGAATGGATGGATAGATTTATTTTGCAGGATTTTCAGCCTCCACAGTTTGCCCTGTGTTTTGGGAGGGGTCTCCTCCCAACTTTACCCACATCTCATTCATCTTAGCTCCCGGGAAAGCCAAGACTTTTAGCATCCAGTTGTGGATAAACATCCATATGCTTTTTTTTTTTTTTTCCATTTTCTATCATCTGTTTATTTTCCCAATTACACTGGGTGAGTCTGCGTCAGCAGCTCTGGGGTTTTGCACTGGCAGGAGGCGGAGAGAGGGAAGGGAGTATCCTCTCCCAGGGTGAGGAAGTTTCTAGAGGAAGCATGGTACAGACAGTTGTGTGCGTGTGCGTGTGTGTGTCTCAAATACCTCGTGGTCATTATGATAAGTGCAGAAAGAAATATATTTACAATTGTGTAACAAAAAAAGAGCCAAAATATAAAAGACAGTTTTCTTCCTTCTTTCCACACATCCCCTAATAATGGGGCTCGTGCTTTGCCTGCTGATCCGCTCAGCTTGTGTCACAAATGTGTCATGAGATTACTTCACTAAAGCCACGGCGTGTTGTGGACATCCTTCACATACTTCCAGGCCTTCTGGTTAATTCTGAGGCTGACGGATAAACTCGTCTCAGTAAGGATTTATGAGGCTTTTCACACAGACAACTAAAAAAAGCAAACGTGGTTTTGAGACCTGAAATTTAAAATTTAAACTTAAAAAAAACAAAAAACAAACAAGAAACTAAAACATTATTTCAGGCTAAGAAGACAAACAGATTTCTGTCACAGCCCAAAGTTTTCAGGGCCAAACTGCATCCGTCTGCTTCTAAAATGAGGCAACAAAATGCAAGCAGTTAGACAATCAGAGTGTCAGAAAGCCCACTGTTTAGCTCCCTCCTCATTTAGAGGCCAAGCCAGAAAGTGAAGCACACCTATAATAACGCTAATTCCTCAATAAACAGGAAAACACGGGCCTGTGGACTGGTGGAATTTTACAATGACAGCCAGGGTGATAGTTTTTCTGTTTGCCTGTGAAAAACATGGGTTTGTTGATCATATGGAGCTATTTTAAAAGCTTAACTCGACTTAGATTGACTATTAAAAACAGTGACTCAAAGCTGTGCTACAAAAACAAGTTTTGTTTTTACATTTTTCTGGATTTATTTCATTTAAAGCCTGACAAAAAACGACATCAGATTAGGGAGACTGCCACAAGTTGGTGAATTATCCAAGTGAAAAAAAAAGTTCCTCTGAATCAGTTCCTGGACATATTTAACAAAATAACCTGTAATCTTTGCAAATTTTAGACCTTGCCTAAATAAATCCAACCTGTTCGACAAAATCAAACCAGGAAGATTTCCCACCCCCCGTATCCCCTGCACTTATTGCAAGCAAGGAAAGACCTTTTGCTTTGGAACGGCACCAATGTAGCGTGAAGAGATACATCTGACAGTGTTAGACTGGAATATGACAGGCACTTTGATTTTATTGAAGTACAGCAGTCGCTCTGTCTTCTGTCTAGGCCAAGCTAGGAAAGTTATCTGTAGGAATGCTCATGCAAATATTGACCTTCAATTAGGTGAAACAGACACCCGCGCTTAGGGGCTGCAATATGGAGACATCAGCAAAAACATCGTACAGGCAAACACGTACAGAATACATCTAAGTGTGCAGAGTGTATGTAAACACATCGTGTGTCAATACGCCTCCTTTTAATGCCAGTGTACCGACAACTGCAAAATCTGAAGACTTATAAAGGTAGTTTTAACCTCAAACAGGATGTCAACAAAGCATCTGCAGCATCACAAAACCACAAAAAACACGAGCTATTTGGTGCTAACACAGAACAAACACACCAAAATGTGGGGAGTTTCATGACCTTTAAAGTATAAAGAGAGAATGGCCTTCCCAACTGACACCAGTTGACCACACTCTTGCATAATTAACAGCATCTAAAGTGAGGTGTTCTTTGCATGACCTTACCTGACAACGTCAGGGCATAGCTTGCCTAGAAAGACTGTGAGAAACAGCAAATAGATGCACGTGTGCAGCCCACAGCCCACATGTGCATTTTTCGGTTTAATTATATTTTTAATACAGCATCGTATTCACCGGTTCGACCGATATATTGGATCACACTGCAGGGCATGGCAAATATATGTAAAGAAATAAATAAATAAGGGCATGCCCCGGAGTTCCCCGTAAGCCAACACAGCTCACATCATGTAAGGCACAGCAAGTAAGAAAGAACGGCGCACTCTCCCTCCCTCCCCACTTCAGTGACAGTGACATGGCTGGGGAGGATTGTGCTGGAGCATCGCCTGCTGTCTTGATTTGCTCGGCAGATCCACGGCAGGGTTGGAAGGATTCTCCCCTCCCAAAGCCCTCTTACCCTCCTGCGGAGCAGAAATCCCCTCCAATCCTCACTTACTGCTCCTGCAGGAGTGCCTTACTCACTGAGACAAAGGACTCCATTAGAGGAGAGGAGAGAAATCAGCTCTCAAGAGAGGAGGGAAAGCTAGTATGAGGACATGCACACACACATATAAATATATATATATATATAACTATATAAGTGTTCAGCACTGTATCTGCATCGCCTGCATAGTTTACAGACTCTCATGGGACTGATATAAGATGAGACAGATTGAGAGCCTGCATCTGAGGACGCAGCAATGGGATTTCAGAGAAGTTAAAGCAGAGGTAAACACTAGTTATCTTTGCAGGTGTCAGTTAATGAACACAGATTAGAGCGGTGAACAGGCATCATCTGGAGATTGCAATCTGTGCAGATGCATTGCACGCTGAGGGGTGTGGTCAGAGCGGTGTCTTGGGAGTCGGCGAGTGAAAGCGAGAGATTTGGAAAGTGGTGGAGATATCTGGTAGTGAAATATAATAACTTGCCTGCACCATCGATCAATACGCACACTGGGTGCGTTCTCTTTCTTTCAAGCCAACAGATGCAAAAAAAAAAAAAAACCCAAACTGGAGGATTACATGCCTGACCTCCAAAAAGTGCGATTTAATTCTTTCACATAACTGCTAACTCTAAAGCTGAAACTTTATCGTGCGTGTTATCACTTTTGCTTTTGTGTTTTTTCAAGCACTGATCAGCCTCACCCCCAGTATTACACAAAGCTCAGCAGTGATATCCTGGCGGAGCCCCCTTTCAGACATACCTGTGGTGTGGAGCACAGAGGCTTACAATCATACTACAACAATAAGTATTGCAAAATGCCGGCCGCTGCAGACAGCGAACAACCCCGTGCACAAAAATGCCCTCCGTGTTGATATAAGGAGAAAACACACAGATTGTTGCATATCCTAAAGACGACAACAGAAAATACAAATCTGGTGATAATGGCAATTTATTGGGTCTCGAGAAAAGTTGGGAGTTAGGATGTAATCAACTTGTCGCCTGTTTTCGAAGAAGGATTGTCATTACGTGCAGCAAACCTCTCGACATTCCACTTGGCTACCAATGGTGCTCGAGTGGGTAATGATTAACGCTTACGGAGGGAGTGTTCGAGCGAGTAACCACTTTGTTGCGCTTTCTCTTCCTGTAAGAACCTTCACTGCCTGCACGGACATCACCGTCCAAGATTATCATTGTATAACCTGGACGAGCACACCTGGGAGCGGGCCAGGTGGCGGCACTAACACACATACGGCACAGACTCTGGTCCCTGCCTGGCAAACACAAAGAAACTCCATTTGAAGGGGCCAGCCAATACACAGGCCCGGGTAGGAGGCTGAGTGTAGGCCAGACACTGATAAACAACTGTAACCCCTGCAAACAAACACAAACACACACACTGACCTAAATGACACCAAAGCAGAGTCATGCACTACACAGAAGGCCACAGGGCTAGATAAGTGAAGGAAATGCTTTTTAATATTCAGAATGCATTACAGTGTTACTGAATGCCTGCAAAAGGATTATTGGGCTACTGGGGCATTTGTGAAGTTGCCAGATTGGCACTCCTGACCTCCATTTTACTCGGTGTGCATTCGTGCAATTTGTGTATCCAAGACTTGTTCCTGGTTTACTGTTTACTGCCTCTGAGCACTACAGTGCATCTATTCTTCTCCGGTGCCTCGGAGGAACAGGATTAGTGACCAGCCACAGAGAGATGAAAGATGTGCCCTCTTACCACACATCTTCAACATGTGTTCTTTTATTCCCATGAAGATCCCAATAAAACCCCTCAACATCCTCTCGAAGAAAACAAGACTTAAACCTGCTCGCACACACCAACAGCACCAGAGCCAACGCTCGGTTTGAATTTTTGTAGAAAGGTGTGACGCCGTCCGTGAAACATTTCGCGTTAAAGGTTCAGTCTAAACTGCCAAGCTCGCTTTGAAAAAACCACACATGCTCCCCGACCTTCCTGCTCCGGTGCTACAGTGCTTATCAGACCTTGCTGTCTGCAGGGGATGCATCTGAAGGTCTGAGCAGGAACTCGACAAGACCCCTCGCTGCCAATGGCATTTCATGCAGTAAATCAACACGTTGCCACCTGCAAGGTTGAGTGAGAGTGCGAGAGCTGCAGAGGGTATGCCAGGTGACTGTGGGTGCACGTGAAAGTAGGGATATGGGGTATAAGCTGTTATTAATTGACCAGAACTGGCCTGTTTTCTCAAGTGGTACTTGTGCCAGTGGGAGAGACACCAAGACAGAGCAGAGTCGAAGTTCTTTAGTAATCACTGTTACTCCTGACACTTATATTTGCTCTTATTGTGCCTGATCAAACTTATTGCTCAAGTCTTCAGCTACGACACTGAATATTTTTTATATAGTGAACTGGCATTGCTAATCCGTTGACTTGTGTGTATATACACACACACACACACACACACACACACACACACACACACACACACACACACACACATATATATAAAAACAGGTTCTGCAAGACCTTCGTTTCCAACTTTAAGACGTAGTAATTATCCATAACAAGCTGCCTTCTGACTTTCGACTGTTGTGAAAACATCAAAGCCTCGAATCTCGCCTTTTATCCCCGTCCATGTCAAAACTATTAATGGCAGTAATCTCTGACAGCAGGTATTTTGTCCAATGACCAAATCCTCCACGACGCGAACAGTCTTGGAATTCTGCAAGGAAATGGAGCGGCGCTCTCCTCAGGTGCCTGCTGAGCTAGCGCCTTCCTTCAGCCAGCAACACCACAAACTGGTCTTGATCCAGGCCAGAGTGGAGCACCGTAAGTTCGCCACTTTCTGCTGATTCACTAAGAAATAATTGCATATAGGCCTCTCTCCCTTTTCACCCCACACCACCTTTACCACTATGGTGTGACATCTTACTGTATCTTTGTGGTGGGACTTAAAAGAGTACAGCTGGCAGACGTCGCCAAGGACGCTGCAGCATAGAGGCTGCTGTGTTTGTTTCCTTTTCAAATGCTTGCACTGATGAGGTACTGAACCTCATCTCCTATGTAAAACACAACAAAACAAAACAAAAACGAGACAGCATCAGCTGGCTGTGGTCTTCATCTACACAGAACAACAGATTTCAAGTGCTATCCATATCTCACTTCCTGTAAAAGTAACATCAGAGGTGCAAAACCATGACTTTGCCTTATGCCAACTTCTGATTTTACACAGACAGATAGAGTTACACTAAAACTCAATGACACAACTTCAAGTAGATGAAAAGACCAACAAAAAAAAAACTGTTTTGTTAACTGAGCCCATCTATCATATAAAAGCAGATCAACAGAGTCCAAAAGCATGATGTCATCGTCCAAAAATCTGCCAAGTGTAGGTGTAGCCCATTACAAATAACTTCACAGGCCTGATCGTGAATCGCGTGTTTATGCGTAGCGTGCGTGTGCTAGCCCCCCATCCCCACCACTCCTGCTCTCCTCAGCCGGTTAGCTATTGAGGACAGCCGGGGTGAATGAAGGTGCATGATGAAGCATATGCTGTCAGCTGTATATGTGCAGCGCCCCTGCCGCTACTTCAGCGTACAGTACTTTGGTGAAAGGGGGGGAAAAAACTCGCTCTGCTGCTCGGGTCCGCTACACGCAACACATCTTTAATCATTTATCACCAAAACGCATCGCTCAACTTCATATCACACTCACGCTTTTCAAAATAAATAAACACCAAAAATAAAATAAAATACGGCCGGGATCAGCTGTCAACTTCACACCGTGTACCCCTCCCCTCTCTGTCTCTCTCGCGCTTTCTTTCTGACGAGCACCACAAGCCAAATGAAAGTAAGTAACAAACAGCCGACACGGTTCATATTTACCAGCTTGCTACAGTGCTGGCGCTGCAGCCATTTATCCCGTTGCGAAGGGGCCAGAAGTCCGCATTTCCTGGATTGTGATGCGCCGGGATCAGCTGCTGTGCGCCCGGGTTTCTGTGCAGGGAGGACCGGAGGGGCTGGTTGTGCTTCCCACTGTTGTGTCAGACCGGACAGCGATGCCACGTTCAGCAGATCGCCACAAAAAAACAACATCTCGCCCTACGCAAGACACACTCCGCGGTTCCGCACCACCCCGCGCGGTAGGTCCGGTGGGCACCGCCCTCCCGTCAGCCTCCACCAGTGGGCTGGCGCGCCGAGCCCCGCCTCATGAATAATCATAAGCTGTAGAAGGACGCCATTGGTTGAGAGGAGCGGTTCCTGGTTAATGCTGTTAATTCTAATTAGCTAGACAAGCTCGCGCAGTGAGCGTGAGAGTTCTGGAGTCAAACTGAGCCGTTTATCCACTTTGTTTTCCTCCGTGGACCTACACCATCACCGCACACCTCCATCCTGTACAACAACAGTCTACTTGAACGAGTGACTGAGATGACATCACACAAAAGATCTTAACAATGATTTGTTATGAGCTGAAACCATAAATGAATTAACTTCAATTGCGCAAGGGTGCTGTGCCATTCTGCAGTTTTAGGACCCGATACCAAGTAAATACAGGGCCAATGTAACGATATCCCTAAGGATACTTTTAACCTTTAAAGGGAGCTTATGTAGGGAACCGTGTTATGTTTATGAGATGAATGATCATCAGTTAACCAAAGTTGAACCCATTTTAATGGCCAATTGATTACTGATTTTTACTTTCCACAATAATTGCTTGATATAACATTATAACAGGCCTTTTATGTAAATGTGTCTGTCTCTAAATCATATTGGGTATGATTCAGAGACAGACACATAAGTATTAAGCCTATCCTGCTATCGTGCTAGTATCGTTCCAATATCAATACAAGTTTATCGATATTTGGATCGATCTGCACACTTCTAGTTTGCAGTTTTTGGCAGACACCCGGCTGCAATGGGTGCTGATCTGTTGACCATGGCTCTCTGACCTTCTCCTATTTGTGGGCCCATAAGTAGGGACTTATGGGAGGTAGATGCAAAAGGTCAATGAGAAAGGCATTCCTGGAGATCAAATGGTAATCAAAGGCCAGTGGACATCAGAGTGCACGAGTTGTGGTAACTGGCAGCCGGAGCTTATCTCTTCACCTGACTCACCCATCGTCACTGCCAAGGCATCCAGCAACTGAATTGCACATGTCCTGATGTTTCACTGGAGAATGCACTTGTGAGCGTACAGTTAGTCCTGCTCTTTTGTGTCTCATATTTTCTGAGCTGTCTGTGCATCTGCATCCAGCACGCAAACTCTTTGTTCTCGTGGCTGAGAACAGCTCTGCAGCGGAGAGGGGAAAAGGAAAGGAAAGGAAAAGTGCGAGGGAGGTTGAGAGGGAGGGGTGGATGCGAGGAGAGGTGTAGAAACGAGAGGATGGGAAAGCAAAGAAAAACGGCGTTAGGAAGTGAGAGACGGAGGAAGAGACAGTGAAAGGAGCGGGGACATGCTGTGGTGTGAGCGCTCCGGAGTGCTACAATATGACTCTGACGAGCTTATGTAACCAGACCGGCCTGGCATTTGGCTCACAGCAGACGCCGGCTGCGCTAACTATTATATAACTGCATTAGCTGCTCCTCTGAGCTGAGGGAGAGCATGCGCACACACTCAGACTTGTAGACTTCCAGCTTAGAGCAGAGGGACTGCTTTGCACTGTAGCCTGTGCTGTGCGAGAACGTGGAAATACAGAGGAAGTTCATCAGTTCAACAGGAACGAGCAGAGCTGTTAGCGGACCATACATACTTAGTGGAGAGAAACTGCACAGCGCAGTCTGTCGGGCATCAGCATCTTCCCATCATCCCGCAACAAGTTTCCAATCCCGAAAAGCCTAATTGGGGCTTAATGTTGGGTAAATGTTTCCAGTGCTCGTGCAGTATGCCAGCAGGGTCCAAACTCAATTAGCTCCCCTGCATGCAGTGCATAATTCAATGGGCCTGGATTCCACTCTTAAAACCCAATTACACCTCAGACAGGCATTTCCAGTCATTCCGTCAAAGAGGTGGTCAGGGATGCATAACCCCTAACAAAAACGGTACTTATCTAAATCAGCATCAGGAGAAGTCAACACCGCTCACTGTTCAATATTTGCAATATGAAAGTGCGAAACAAAACTGAAATAGTCTCATGCTTTAGTGCGGAGGCGGAACTCGTTCTTGACTAAAATGCGGCCAAACACTGACATTTGCAAGCCGAGATTAAGGTCAGGGCTAACACTGCAAGTGATAACGATTGTCTGAATCAATCTAAAATTAAAAATCCCAGCAGGCCTAACTAAGCATGGCTGCAGAGCTACACTAAGTGGCTCATAATCAGCACATTACAGCTCCCGATTATTGCGGCGACAAATTGCATCTGATGATAACAGAGGAAATGAAAGTGAGATTTATGACGCTGGAGCCAATGGCCGAAGACGAGGAGAGTCTTAAATCTACTCAATGAGAAAACCAGATCTCACATTTGTACACCTGATGATAGCAGGGGAAATAAAAGGGAAATTTATGACGCCTGGCTAATTTGTTCTCGGGTGCTGGTGCTGCCTGAATTCAGAGGCTGTTACATTTCAGATGGGGCTAATGAAAGAAGAGTGTTTGTTTAATAAGTCTGATTGTTTTATAATGTAAACGCTCCAGTCAGTGAGGGAGAAATGAAGAAATAGGAGATAAAACAGTTTTGTGGGGTCAAAGCGTCAGAGATTTGGAGGATGTGCTGCAAGCCTGCTCCTGTCAGAGGACAGACATGGCTTCTTTCAGTTTTGGTAGTTTACTACAAATGCCTGTGCGTTTGACAGTGATTACACAAGACTTGACATGCACCCTGTTCCTCCACGAAGTGAAGTCACATGTCAGGCACAAGTATGCAGACAAAAACTGCAAAAAGCCAAAAGGAAAGGCTGGCAAACATGCATGCAATGCGCAGTGTTCCAGCATCACCACAACACAACAAGCCAAATGCAGAAACAGAGCATTGGATATCACGCCTGCAGCTGCAGTTAAAAATTGTTCAGTTTTTCAGTGAAGTCCTTTACGCAGATGTTGCAGCCACACAACTGCTGTCCTCTCCTGTGGCAGTTGTGTTTTCCCGGCTTGTCCAAATTTAAATCTGTTGAATAGTCATAATTGGACTCTTTTTTTTTTTTTTAAAGACTCCTTGCTATTTTCAGAGCTGTTTTCTTTAAGGATTTAGTGAAGTGTTGTCATCTTCCCCACAGTGTTTAGGAAGTCTTTGTTTCCTCAGCTTAAAGTGAAATACATCAGATTTCAGTCTGTCAAACAGGCACAATCCATCAACTCAGGATTGAAATGGATAGGCTGATGGAGGGGTGTTGCTGCGGGAGGGTGGAGGTCCACAGGAGGCAGTATGTCCTGAATATTTCCACATTCAGAGCCGACTGGATTGAGTGAGTGCAGCAGCCAAAACCAACATGTCCTGTCTACCAGCCAGGCAAGGAGGAAATAACACAGCGGAGATTGGCACACACTGTGCTGTCTCTGTACCAGCAGAGAGGAGCGATTGCACACATTTTGCTGCTTTGATTTCGAGTTAAGAACAAATGTGTAAAACATGGTGAGAGCTGAACCCTTTTATAGACTGGAAATGGTTCACTTTCAGTTTAGCGTTGTACTCGTGTGACAACAAGATAACTACAAGTACAATCAGCAAAGCATTAGCAGCTGATGAGTGTCCCCCAATCACACAACTGATGGACAGATAAAAATCAGCACATTAGCGCCTGTGAGCTCCTTCTCAGTCCCAGACTCTGGTGCCTCATCACTTTAATCTACATGTTAGGAAAAGAGTGCAATCAGCCTGCGTCCACCATTAGCACCCATAAGCATGAAGGATTTATGTCCAATCTATAACACGAAACCTGAATAGCCCTACAATGGCAAAGCCACCAAAGAAACAAGCACAGCTCTGCCCACAAGCAGGTTTTGGTGTAAAACTCCACGTTTGTAGTTGTGATTTATTTATTTAATCCAAAGTTTGTATTGAGACTCATTTAATTAATTAATCATCTTTATTAAAAACAGAGTCTATACATAAATTACATTTACAGTTTATGTTACAGACCAGTGCTTAATGGCATGCAATGACCAGATCGCCACGATGTAAGGCAAGGTGTAGTAAGCACATCAGCATTAGTGATCTATTAGGATACTTTTTGAAAAGTGGAACTACAGAAAGGCACTTAATAGTGTTATGAAATTTTAAATTATGATCCAACATGAAATTTATCTGTAATATTCCCCTTAATGTGACAAAATATATAAACAACGTTAAAAAAAGTTAAATCAATCAGAAAACTTTTGAAAAACTGCATTCACTACACTCATATGCAGCCAAAGAAACACAACATCTGATTCATGTGTGTGTCCAGCGAAATGTCTGAAAATGACAACTGCAAATCAGGATTGTACCAAAAACTTTTTCCACAATTACAAAATATACTCACCTTATTTCAACTCATTCCAGTCAGACTGAAATTGAGGTAACAACTATATAATGCATATGTAAGAGTACTGTATCAACATTACAGCCATCGAATCACTACGAAAGTCAATACCAGCAATAAAAATCAATAACAGCAATTTGAAAATGCATTATTATTGTTTTGTACATTGAGACATTTAAAAATCCAGTTTTTAGCCCAATAATTCACGGTGCAACCTCCTTACTATAATGGCATTTGTAAATGCAGGTAGGGTGGGATTTATGCTTCACCTCCTGAACCATACCACTGCACACTGCATGACGCTGACTGCTACGGATCAATACAAGAATCCTTGCTGCAAACAGTTTGCTATACATGACATAAACACTGTTGTCTGTGGCTGTCAGAGGCATGGAAAAGCTTAGCACCAGAGAAAAATCATCTTAGCTTGGAGCAGACGAGGAAGAGCTGAGATTAGACTGGCTGTCTATTAGGACACTCTTGCTCAAGGTGCAATCACATGTATTTGCTTGCAGCCTAGTAGCTGCGGGGAAGCCCTGTTATGATCTGAAGGGCGTGCCATATGAGTCTTATCTAGTTTTCACAGTCACCTCATTCTGAGGCTCCCGATCAGGGCTCTCCTCGGTGCCCCTGCAGTAAAGGAGTACAGCTAATCAGGGGTATTCCAGATTGAGCCAATCAGAGAGCTCTGATCTGAAAGACCTTTAAAAGGGAATCTAACTGAAATGTCTGAGGTATTGAGAAAGTGCCTTGTTGCTGAGTCGTTGTTATGGAATTTAAAACTTAGAACGGAGGTACTGGTGCTTATATGCTCACACTACAGAAGGTAGGGCGGAAAGCCTATTAATGTGAGTCACTGGAAAATGAAAAATTCCCATGGGTAAGTAAAGACTCTATAAACTTACCAAACATTTAAAATTTTCTTAAACAATATCTGTAGTAATTATTACACCAAATAAGCCAACCAAGAGGTGTAAACCAACACAAACACAATAACAACACACACAAATGTAAAAACAAAAACAAAACAGAAATGTCAAGAAATGAAAATTCTTAATAACATTCTTTCTTTTTCCTTCTTAGCAACTTGACTTCACCAGCCCCCCAAAAAACAGAAAACAAATAATCAAATATAAGTGAAAGATGATGTACGCTCAGCTGAAATCCCTGTCAGGGAAAATAAGAGGGGCAATGAGGGTCCAAAGGTAAAGCCCGAGGCCCAGCCAGCTGGAACTCATCTTCACCCAAACAGCTGGCATAGTGCTCTGCATGACCTGGGTGTTGGTTTCTGGTCTGTTGGAGGACACAGAGTGAAAAGCAGCAATTTAGTTTACACCAACTCAACCTACCACATGTTTGGAAATTCATCCACACTTCCTCTAGATACATGAATTGGTCACAAAAGAAAGAAAAAACAAAGATACTGTGGTGGTGGGTGAGGTTCATCTAAACCGAGATGATTCAAGAGGCTGACATTCAATCTGTGCTGAAAGAATGAAGAACTTTCAGGTGAACTAGTCTGCCCTCTGGTGGTTCGATTGGAGGGTGTCAGAACTTTAAACCGCCACATAAACATTGAAACATGTTTTATCTTTAAATGTTTTACCAAGGAGCTCCACTGCTACTGTGCCGCGATCACAAGTAGCTGTATGTAAGTAACTGATAAAGGTGAAAATTATGGATTTTAAATTCACCGTCAGGGTCAAAAGTCTCATATCGTACCTGTTGCTTCATGTCTGTCAGTCTGCTGTGAGTACTTACTTGTACCAGTTGGTAAGAGTCATCATGATGTACAGAGAGGCCAGACAGAGGTGGAAATGGAAAAAGGAGTAGTTGTAAGTGACACTCTCCTCTTCATTGTCAACAGCCCTGCGGATACCATCCTCTCCAACCACACCCTCGCCACCTGACCCTCCGCCCTCCTCTGTCTGCATCAGCTTGTTTACCTGGGTGTTGCTGGATGAACGGATACTGAGGGAGAGACAGAATGAGGAAGTTTAACAAAAGCAAATAAAACAGAACATATATTATTTGCCGGCACTGCTAATCTTACCTGGCATAGAGAGTACAAAAGAGGAAGATGATCAATCCCACAATGCCCTGAGCATCCCACCACTGCACCTGTCCTGTAGGGCTGCCACCAGACGGTTGAGTGGTGTTGACGTTTGACACTAGACTCAACAGGCTGGGGTTACACTCACGATCTATAAGAGGCAAAGTGCACAGAAGACCACGAAGAAATTGTACACACCAATTATAAAATGTTTTGAAAAGCACATTATTATACAGTGAGAAGGTCTGCAAAATGACATATTAATGAATTAAAGTCTCTGACTTCCATCTTGACTATAATGGCAATACACATTTTTTCATGTTTTTTTTTCTCTTCTGTAACTAACAGCACTGAAGATGCAACTTTAAAGTATCAAAAATCCATGAATACACCTTTGTCCCTTTACTGTTAAACTTCTAACATTTAAACGTTTAATTATTTATTCAATCTTAACAGTGTCTTTCACACTAGTGCTTCACTGGTGTGAAAGTTGCTTCACAACTCAACTTCAATTTTATTTATATAGTAGCAAATCACAAGAGTCAGGCACTTTAATATTGTAAGTTAAAGACTCGACAATATTAGAGAGAAAACCTCAACAATCACACAAACTCCTATAAGCAAGCACTTGGCAACAGTAGGAATGAAAAACTCCCTTTTAACAGGAAGACACCTCCAGCAGAACCAGGCTCAGGGATGGGCAGCCATTTGTCAGTACTGATAAAGTGTGATCAGAACAAAAGGGAAAAAAACCTGACCTCTGACCTTGAGGTTGAAGTCACTCACATTCAAACTCGTCTGAGATTTTTAGCAAATACACCTATCGTATTCATTTGAAAATCTGAGGTCACCTCGTTCTCCAGTTATTGTATTCACTAAATTGGTCGTCCACAGCTTTGAGATGACGAGTCATTACATCTTCAGCGTCACGTCAGTGGGACTAAGATGACTACATCTTAACATGAATGTAACTACTCAGCACAACACTGCCCATTGTGACTACTCACAGGGGACATGCAACTCACATGAAAATGAGACACAGAGGGTGTGCTAACTATTAGCAAAAAGCAGCTCTTTGTTTATTTAGAGTCCCAGGGAAAAACTCACCTTTCAAATAAAAATGCTGCGGCAAATAAACAGCAAGTACACATAATAAATGACAACAGTCAGGAAACGGGAAAAAAAAGCATGCAAGTAAAACCGAAGGTAGACTTAGGATTAAGACGCCAGAAGACTCACTGGGATTGTTGGTCATCGCAGACCAGGTGACATACATGGTGTAGAGGGAAATAATAGAAGCCTGAAGCAGACCAGAGTACGGTTGAGTTGCCTGTAAATAGAAAAAGTAAAAATATTTAACAAAATAATAATAAAATAAAATGTTCAGCTGCTTTGAAAGGAAGGTTTATTTAACAGTGTTTGAATGTACTGCTTGTTTGCATCACAAACTCAACAGAGCCTATGAAAAAATACTCATTCATAAAGATTTGGGGAAGAATATTGACAAAACATTCAGAAAACCTGACCTCTGACCTTGAGGTTTAGGCCACAGAGACTTTAACTCATCTGAGACTGAAATAAATATCATAGTTTGATCTACCAACAAAGTCCTACGTTGCATGTTTTTTGAGTTATCACATTTACAATCTTTTGGGTCCACGCCATTCGCCCGCCCATAGGTTGACAATACCCCATCAACCTTTTACAACTGAGTGGTAAAAAGTACTTAAAAGGATTTAAAGGTACCTAAAACTAAAAAGTACTTAAACCATCAAAAGTTAACTAAAGCCATTAACAGAAAGCAAAGAAACAACTGTCATGAGTTTCTATACAAAACATGGGGGGAAAGAAAATAAGAAATAAAAAAAGAGACATTAAGTGAACTTAAAAATAGGAGTAGTGTACTTTTGTGATACACCAATTTGTATCACAAGATAGTGTAGCAACCAGTCTGCCCTAAGTCCAATGTGAGAGGAAGAGGAAATGCTGATGGCAAGGCAGATATGATATGTTTAGGTTATCAGAGCAGCAAACATTGCCTGAAGGACCTGGAAAGCAGCCCTTATTACTACCAGCACTAATTCCTGGAAAGAAACCAGAAAAAAAAAAAAAAATACAAACAGCAGCAAAACGCAAACATCCGGGTTTCTTTCAAGCACTGGTATCTGCCAGAAAACAAGTTCAGTCCGCTGACTGCGACAGGGAGGGTGGCAGGCTTTCTGCTGCAGCCGATGAATGTACTACTGTCTGTTAGCTATGAAGCTAAAGTGTATGAAACAAATGAAGTAGCTGCAAAGGTACAGCTGCCATGTCGCTGCCAACCCAGGAGGTGAGAGAAAAGAAGATCAGTTAGAGAGCACTGAATAATGCTTACATGAGTTCACACACAGCAAACGAGGACATAGCCTACTGTAATTAATTAGGTATTAGGTTGGCTGAACAGGTTATTACAATTTTCTTAGAGCTTCTCAGATTTTCTAAGCTGTTTACATTAAAAGTTACACTTTTTGACTATAAAAATAAAAACCTCACTCTGCTTAAGCTAATAATAACAATGTGTTTGCTGTAAGTGAATAACAGCTATGTACCAAATCATTAACCAGGGTATTGTTTGCATTTACCAACCTCCTCCATATAAGGAGGCTGCATTCTATTCCAACTGTAAGAGTAACAGACGAGGTACTTCTGAGCAGGTCACATGTGTGTCACACAGGGATAACGCAGACCACCATTTACTGTCACATCCACACCTAAGACTAACCTAACAAACACGTTTTTGTAATGTGATTACTGTTACTGCAGAACATGCAAACTACACTCAGAAAGCCAGCCAACCAGGAAGTTGTTGCACTGCCCCAAACTTAGACAACATTCAGTTTTTCTGTTTCTGGTAAGAGAGTTGGGCTACAATACAAAACATTTGCCTAGTTCTGGTAAACACTGTTCCCTAGTGGTTCACATTTTACAAATCCAGTAAATACCTTTAACCTCTTGCAATCGCTCCTGTACGGTATCCAACATGAAGAAATACAGTTTCCATGTTTGTACCTGTATCTTTGGTAAGATGGAAACAATGGAGACGATGACGCAGAAGATAAGGTTGAGGCTGATGAAGACTTTGTGCTCTGTGCAGTTATCCGGCATTGTATAGTAAATGTAGAAAAGCACCACAGCAGCGATAGCCAGTGCATAGTGGAGGACAGTGAAAGACAGCAGCCCTGAAATTGAAATGAATACACAATAACATTAATGATGGTATAACAGGATTATTATTTTAAGAAAAATGATGAAATTGACTCGGGCAGCAGAGAAGCTCTGCTTCATCCTGTGTCAATGCCAGAAATGTCACATACCAATATAACTCAATACTAAATCAGATTTTGTGCGCTATCATTATTAAAAAAAAAGTCAATGCAATATCAAATATGGAGTCTATCACGAAACTCTTGAATACGTTACCTGCAAACCAGCATTTGTTCCCATTTTCAGCATTTTCTACCCAGGCTTTGTTCCAGGAGTGGGCAAAGTCAATGAGGAGTATGAGTTGGATTATAATGAAGATAAAGGATCCCACCAATCCGAAGTAAAACCACACTGTGAAATGAAAAGATACAGCATCCTCAATCTGCTGAACAGGTATGTGTATATTCTCATTATCATTTCTCAAGAAAAGGATATAGTACAGTTGCTGTTTCTTGTAATTCAGCAAACAGATATTCATACCATCGTGAAATGTCCCATCAGGGATGAAAAAGGCTCCCACTGTAATCCCGACCAGGATCAGAAACTTAAAGAACCAGAACCTGAAGATTTACAAACTTACTATTAGTACAGAAGAAATACAGAAGTAGTACAGTACACATACCTCCCTCCCTGAACCCATTCTTCTGCAATTAAAAAAAAAAAAAAAAAAAAAAGTTCTCACCCATTTTGAATAGCTGCACGTGGGTCTTTACTGCTACGGACACGAATCATGATGACACAGAACAGAAAGAAGAAGCAGGTCATGGCAAAGCACATTCGATACACAGACTTGTACCCCACGATGACATTACAGTCAACCTGGTTTTCAATACCAGGTATTGAAGTTCCGCCCTTGCAAAATCCTGGGATCTGTGGAACAGATGAAAGTCAAATCAAACAAGCTTGCAATTAAACGTATCTAAAAAAGTAAACCATGTATCAAATAGGGGTGGGTTTTTATAATCGATTTATCGATTAAAATCGATTCTGGCTTGGATAACGTGAAATCGATTCATTAAAATCCTGAATCGATTTTTTAATATAAATTTATTTTGCCCGAAATGCCAGAATCTCTAGTGAAACCTCAAAATTTCAACAACCACCAAACAGCTAAAACAGTAAAGGACAGCAGGAACACGGATTCTGCACAAAGACTTAGTCACACAGCGCGGACCCGCGGATCAGAATCAGTGACATGTCGCCTTTCTCACCTGACTGCGCGGACACGGTCGGGGCTGAAAGCCGACAGCTCGCTGATTCTGATGTTTCGGCGGGTCTGCGCTTTGTGTTTGCGCCATTTTTGCGCTGATTCTAAAGCTGTTAGTTTTATCTCTCTCCAAACAATATTGACCGAACCAGCAGCAAAAGAAAATCCAAACTGAGCTTCACAGCCACTGACATGTTGAAGAGGTTAACACGTGAGGAGCGGATCAAAATTGTGTTGATATCTGGTGAACGCAGTCACCTGGTCATTGCAGCAGATTTCAATGCAAGACACCCTATGAGACCACCCATCTCCCATGCTACAGTTAGCAAACTGCTTGCTAAGTTTCGTGAAACTGGTTCAGTGTTGGATTTGCCAAAATGTGGACGTAAGAAAACTGTCACCAATGAAGAAACATCAGTGGCTGTCCTAGCTTCATTCAGCAAGAGCCCACAGCGTAGCACTCGCCGCATGTCACTGGAGAGTGGCATTAGTCGAACATCCCTTCGGTGGATATTAGCTACTCACAAATGACTCCCTTACAAACTCCAGCTACTGCAGCATCTCAACGAGGATGACCCAGATCGGCGCACAGAATTTGCAGAATGGGCAAAACAAACATTGGAACAGGACCCTCAGTTCACACAGAAGATTTTGTTCAGTGATGAGGCAAACGTTTATGTGAATGGTGAAGTTAACAAACAAAACCACCGCTATTGGTCTGACACTAACCCACATTGGATGG
Organism: Simochromis diagramma; assembly: GCF_900408965.1. NCBI lineage: Eukaryota > Metazoa > Chordata > Actinopteri > Cichliformes > Cichlidae > Simochromis > Simochromis diagramma. Next base: position 2,995,773 of record NW_024387423.1, on the reverse strand, counting down.
ATCCCTCCAAGACTGTTGGAACAACAAAAGTGATGGTTTGGTGTGGTATATGGGGTACAACAATAGTGGGTCCATTCTTCATCAATGGAAACCTCAAGGCCACTGGATATTTGAAATTGCTACATGATGCGTTTCCCTCTTTATGCAGTGAAGCAACTGTTCACAACTGTTATAGCCCATATTTTAATAATATGTATGCATTAAGTCCATAGTAACTACATTAATTGCATTTCGAACACGTGTCACAACAATAAGAGGACCCGAGGGAAGCTCGGAAAGCTAAGCAGAAGTTATTTGGAGAGGAGAGTGACTGCCGTTGGTTGAAAAGAGAGGTAAAAAAAACTTCAGTGGTGTGGAAACATTATGGGTTCGCGGAGTCAGACGTGGATCAAGTAGACACAGTGTGTAAACTTTGCTACTGTGTCGTAGCTGCACCACAGAGCAACACTGCAAAGTTCACTAAACATAGATGTTTACTAGGGGTGCAACGATACTCGTATCGATATTGAACCGTTCGATACAGTGCTTTCGGTTCGGTACGCATATGTATCGAACAATACAAAAATTTTTAATTTATTTTTATCAACTTTCCTTCTGACGATGCTGTCTGTGTTGAGCACTCAGTGGATCTGCGCTCGACAGTGCAGCCTAGGCGGAGTAGTCGAACGCAGATTCACTGAGCGCAGGGCAAGCTAGCGAGACAGAAGTTAAGCTCTCCTTGCAACATGGCAAATTGAACCTCCCCCACCCTCATTCAGATCTGGCGATTGGAACTATTTTGGTTTTCATGTGACGTATGACCCTGAAGGTAAGCGCGTCATGGACTAAAGTAAAACAGTATGTTGGATGTGCCACGCAATGCTCAATTACATGGGTGGGAACTAGTGTGTTAGCGCAGTTAGCTCGTTAACGTGTTGGCCCTCCAGCCCCATGCACGGGGCGATCCGCAGTAGCTCGTTAACAGAGATTTGCCGTGTTGTGGCGTTAACGTCATTTCAACGAGATTTACGCTGACAGCACTAGTGGGAACACAACGAATATGACTGCACATTTTTCTAGTTTGTAACAACACTGTAAAAGCTGTTGTTGCAGCTAATTTTGTGCACTACAATCAGGATATGACTTCTCAGGTAACATTACTTAAATGGAGATATGAGAACTTTACAATAAATTATTTAGAGATAAAGTAGCTACAAGAAAAGGATCCAACAATAGATCTGCATCATTTTACATACGTAAGGCTTTGGTCACATAAACCCAGAGACTGGTTGGTGACCCACCTGGCAACCTCCAGTCACTAGAAAAAAAAAAAAGTGCATTTCCCAGCATTTCCCAGCAGGTTACTGAGTGGCTGTTGGATGTTTCTGGGTGTTGCCAGGTGAAGTCAGTCGTCAAGAGGGTGCTGCAAAAACTTTCTTGTGACTATGTTGTTTGCTACCAGATTGTCACGGTCGCCCATAGTCTGCATGGATACAATGATTTGCCTGCAAACACTTTTCTACTGTGGTGAAACTTGAAAAGTGTGATGCAAACCACAAACTTCTCCTTTGTAGGCAAATGTGCTGTCTTTCTTGTTTGCATCATTTTTCAGTTTCACTACCACTGTGACAGCAGTTGACAGGGCTCACAAAATCGCTAGCCCGACGTCCCGGGGTTAGCGATTTTTCGAGTCGGGCTACCAAAATCTATCTCTGCCCTGCCCGTCGGGCTACCGTAGGAAGGAAAAATATATGTCAATGCTTTTGCATTCTTTCGGAAATGTAGCTGGGTAATTATGTCATTGGCATCGGTGAGCCACTGTCAATATTTGACATATTGAAATCGCGTTTGAATTTGCGCTTGTTTTTTGCTTTCACTTTGCAATGGCACGAACTGTGTATAGAGAGCGACAGCACTGATCTGTGAGTGATGATAATTTGTGCACCAATTCCTCTGACATCGTCTTATTAATCGTTAGCTTACTATGCAAACATGACAAGTGAAATCTCCCGCAGCAAGCTTAAACATGTGAGAGGTTGATCGCGCAGAGAATCGCTGACCGTTATGTGTGTGTGTGTGTGTGTGTAAAAGCAGCAGGATATATATTTTAGTTCTGCTGAGCCAAATAAGACAGGTCAGGGTGAAGAAGTGACAGCCAAAGAAAAGCTTACCACAAAACGGAAAAGTTATGACAAATCAGACTATAAGGCAAAAAGAAAGTGCAGCTTTATGGTTTCATGGACAAAAGAATTTCTGTGGCTGCAATATGACGAGCTAAATAACCAGGGCTGCACATAAGTGGTCCGCAGGTGCGCATTCGCTGTCAAAATAAAAAACGCGCACAAGATAAGAAGTTGCAACGCGTGTTTGTGTACATAAGATTTTCTGGAGGAGGACAGACATTTGTTTAGAACTCTTAAAGATGTCGAAGAAGCTCCTTTAAGCACTTACTTTGGTGTTCCTCTACCTCCAAAGAAATGTCAGAAGGAGTCCGAACCGCAAAAGAAGCGCGTATTCTCGGAAAAGTGGTTGCAGGAGGTGAGCTGGCTTCAAACAAATGATGAACGCACAGAGATGTGGTGCGGGATGTGCCGTGAAAATCCCACTCTAGCGGACAAAAACAGTGCCTTTTATATGGACGCAAACACGCGCTGCAACTTCTTATCTGGTGCGCGTCTTTTATTTTGACAGCGAATGCGCACATGCGGACCACTTATGTGCACCCGTGTAAATAACATAATGTTCTGCCGGGTGTGTTGTTGGTTTTCCCTCGATTTCTGAGTCGACAAGCGCCTCTGTTACTGGGACCAGTCATTTTAAGAAAGGCCCCCCATTAGAACCCATGAGAAATGCAAGAAATGCATTATTGCTCAGTCTGCAATATCTTTCCCAGAACAAACACCAATTGCAAATAACAAACTAAAAATAAACCTGAAAAATCTGTTTAGAACAGCGTACTATGTTGCAAAGAGTGAACTACCACTGGCAAAATTTAGCAGTCTTTGCAAACTTCAAAAAGCAAATGTCCTAGATCTTGGTTCCACTTGTCTCTTACCCGTGACTTCAGTGGAAATTTCAAATTCAGGATCTGACACAGACTGATTCATGTCCTACACAGTTCTTACAAGTTCATAGAAATTTCTGTTCAATTAAAACCAAGTATTTGAGTTGATGATTGTAATTTTTATACAATGTTGTAATTTGTGATTCAACAATTTTTTGATTAATGTTTTGTTTCCGTTACAATATTATACTTTAATGTATAATATTGTAACGGAAACAAAACATCAATCAAAAAATTGCTCTCTTTTTTATTCGGGCTACTTAAATTTATTTTGGGCTACCAAAAACTGAAGAGTCCCTGCCCCAAGGGCTACCAGGGATTTTGAAATTTTGCGAGCCCTGATTGATGAGTATAGACAAGTTGTCTTTCAAACAAATTATGCGCAACTGCGCCAATCGGCTGACGACCAAAGCAATCTCAAGAAGGTTTTCGGTGCAGCACCGTAAACCCCTTTCTCTCCAGTTTCATACCAGCAACCACTGGCCACAAACACTTTTTCCTAGCCACTTATCTTTACCAGGGGGTTACTGACTGATCTCCAGATCTGCAGAAACAGAGATTTAGCAATCACAGCAAATCTCAGGACCAGTTGTTGCCAGATGGGTGCCAACAGGTATCTAGGCCTACAGAGACCTAAGTTTCCAGCCACACCTCATTATGTAATATTATTATTATTATTATTATGATCATTACTACGATTATTATTATGACTATATGGTGTATATTATGAGTAGTTGTATGTTAAATACTATTGCATATCATTATATACATAAATATGACAATAAGAACAAAGGTCTTACCTTGCGAAGCTGCGTTTCCATTCCAGGAAGGATCATGATAACAGACACAAAGGTTCCCATCAGCAAGAAGAAGGAGAAAACCAAGCGGGTGATGGTGGAGTTATTTGAAGAGGGACAGCAACCACACAAAAGACATGGTGCTGAGCCACACAGACATGAGGCCTGCCGAGGATGGAGGGGTAGGAGGAGAGAGCGATAAAGAGCGTGAGAGTTGAAGCTGAAGACGGCCACAAAAATATATCACCTGCTTAGGTGTGATGGCACTCATAAATAGGTTAGCTGAATTACTGTGTGGGTAAATTTTAAACATGGCAGTTCCAAGGGTAGATACAAGTAACATGAAATTCGCGCCTCTCACTTAAATGCTTAATTACAAAAAAAAAAAAAACCCATTAGAGCGCAAGGTTCCTCCATGTATTTTATTTCATCAACGAAAAACACTCCACCTTTACAGATACCCTAGTTCCCATATATAAACGGTTGAACACACCCTGCACTTGTTAAGCCGGTCTAAAAATGAGCTGGTTTCCTACGAAGGCAATCAAAATCACATGCCTTACATCTGGTGTCAGTAACTCGTCAGCTTTAAACACCAAACGTCACTAACTTTCCATTTTATTAACAACGCGATGAAAATGGCCTGTTCACTTCTGACTAGCTTGCTACGCTAACTGCCCTAAATCTAACGTCGAGTATTGGCAGATTTCCCAAGTAACAGTAATGATCAACTATTTATAAATGGTCTCACATTTGTTGAAGCTATCACATGCCTAACGTCACAACTAACACTTAAACCTGACACCAATTACTAATGTTATCCTTAGTTTAACCTAACAGTGGGAGAATAAACAAAAGCCTTCCGGAAATATCTAAAACAGACATTCATATGCGATACTTACACAGCTGGCTAAAGAGCACAAAGCCAAGCAAGCCCCCATTTTCACATAAATGTCATGAAATGTATGTATTTATGTTCCGACGCCTTTCGTGTTCCTTCACTAACCCGTTAAAAGCTGCTATGTCTAACACGCGGAAGTTACTGGAGTTTTTCAAAATAAAAGCATACTTCAAACGTCATCAATCAACCCCATAGCTACAGACTACGCTATGTTCTCTATATGAAAAAACTCAAATCATAGATTCTTAGTGTGAGAAGAAGAGTTTATATATAGTCTGAAGCATTTTGAAGACTTCTGTCAATCAAGAAACATTTTGCAGAGCAGAACCAGACAGTAAATACAGGGACTCTGAAACCTACCATCTGTCCTCTCCCTCAGCAAGAGATCATTATCTGCTGTTTAAAAGTAGATGCAAAAAGAGAGCCAGTCAGGTGCTGGCAGAAGAAGCCTCGTTAAAGTCCCTGCTGTTGTCTTATTGCTAGTTCATGAGCACAGTAGGGAGCCAACAGGGATGGGGTTATTAATAGTCCTTTTAATATAACCTGTAACGTGGAAAAAACTTAATGAAATCTATTACAAGTGTGATTACTGAGAAATAGAAGATGGGTTTTTTTCCAAGTAACTACTTCAAACATTTCTCAACTCACCGAACATTAAAAACATACTTTTCAAAAATGTACTTATAGTAACAATACACAGCCAATAAATCACCTTTCAGAGACCTCGGCTGTGAAACTGCACTTACTGCATGATTATTTGTTATCTAGTCATCGCATTTGCAAACTTAGGTGTCCACGCTGCCCGCCTGCCCGGTGGGGTGACGGCAATAACCCATCAGTCATTTACAAGTGAGGCGTAAAAAGCATTGCTTGCTTAAAAACACGTTTCATAGCATCACCACACTGAACTGGCACTGCTCCTAACACTACTGAAAAGTTAATCTCTATATCCAACACTAGGTTGCAGTATTAACCAGCAGTTTACGCTACTTTCTCTCAGCTAAAGAAGCTCCTGTGACATAATCCCCACTTGTTCTTGCACAGTGTACACAGATTTCATTATGTAAGTAAAGTCTGAAGCTACAAGTGACATTTCACATTTATAGATGGAGATATTTTACACAGAGGCATGAAATAGCACAAGTAGAGAAAAATCTATCAACTAGTTTAGGATGAAAAAAATAATATAATAACAATGTATACTTTATTGATCCGCATGGGGAAATTCCTCTCTGCATTCGCACCCCAAACCTTCCAAACAGGGGGCCACCACTCTACCTACTGAGCTATCCCTGCCAAGCATATGTAGCTAACGCATATGTTTCTGAAATCTATACTGAAATGAATGTTTATAGCTGCAAAATGTCTTTTTTTAGGACCTTTCAAGCCTCTGACAAGATGAATCACAGTTGGAGAGAGCTAATAAACAAAGAAGAAAAAGATTTATCCATTTACTCTTGACTAGGTGGTGTAATTTTAGTTATTTTAAAAGCGTCACAAGAAAATATAAAAACAGACATTAAGACCAAATCTATCAAATGTCGGAATGTTTATTCTCCTAATGCGCCACCTGGGAACTGTTTCCGATTAGGAATCAGTCGCTTCATTTTCAACTTTAAAAACGCAGGTGGGTGATTGGGTACTTCTCTGTGTAAAACCTTTGTCAGCTGCTGGGAATAGCAACTTACCCCTGTTACTCTTCTATAATGACATCTTTGTTCTGTCTCACCTTGTTTGCAGCTTATGTCTGTCTCTCTATTTTATTTTTCATAGGAAGCAGCTGCCAAGATTGCAACTTCCCTCTCGTCCATCACTTCTTCTTCATCACTCACTCAGAAGTCTTTTCTTTAAAGGAGGAGCTGTAAGAGACACAAGAGCAGAAAAACATTCATGTCAGTTTTCATAAAAGTTTCGCTGTTGTGCCTTGTAAGATGAAATGCAAATGAATGTGAAAGCGGTACAGTAAATGAATGAATACATTTGCTGTGTTATAACACTACTATATTAGACACAGAGGTTGAAGAAAGAAAAAGAGCAAAGCACTGTGAGGTTGTCTGGAAACAGCAGATACCTTATAGTTCATAAAGAGTCCATTACTAGTTAAATGACCCTTGAACTTTAATATTCTTTTGAGCTATGATGAAAGTCTCCATATATTTTCAGCTACCATTAACGGTGACAGAAAAAAAAGGTCCTCTCAAATGGCCCATAGCCTGTTTTTCCAGAAATGAATTACTATATTTGATTTCATGCTCTGCATCCCTGAGCAACTAATCAGTTTTTTTTATATATTTTTTGCCAAAGTGACAAAATCAAACATACAGAGGGCTTTATGCATTATCTCAGGATAGATAGAGTTTAGGGTTAACTGACCCAAAATATAAATAATGACTTTTATGCAAGCAGTAACTATTATTTAACCCAATATGGAGCCTCAACATATGTTGACACACAACTTTCTATTAGAGTTGAGCGGATCAATTTAAATATTTATAGTATCGATACCAACACTGTTATTGGTATCAGATAAATACCAGCATGATCGTATTGATACTTTGTTTCTAGCCTCCAAGTTAAGTTTGTAGTTCACTGAATCATGTTGAAATCATATTTTTTTGAAAGTGGAAAAATACACCTAACACGTGCACTGTGAAAATTGCCTGAACCTTTTTGCATTAACTGTCATGTCTATTTTATATATAGCCTATAGCACATTTAAACACCAGAAGCTGACCCAGTGCTTTGGAAACAGGCACATTTACATTTTAAGTGTTCCAAAACACTGGTAGTATTGGAAAACTGGTAGCCACCTGTGCTACCCCTCTGCCTCCTGTCAGATGCACCTATGGTATAAATTTGAAAATCCTAGGTGATTTTTATAAAAGTTGACCTCTGTCCTTGAGATTTTGAACTCGTCTGAGATTTTAAGTTTATGCACGTATTATATAAATCCTAGGTAACGTCCTTCTTTATTTATCACATTCACAAGATTTTCAGATAACATGACCTCTGACCTTGAGGTCACTGACCTCTGAGATCTTTAGTAGATACACCTATGTTATCAGTTTGAAAATCTTACATTTCCTTGTTCTCGAGTTATTGCATTCAAAAACTTGGGTGTCCACCTCATCCATCCGAAAACCCAGCAATAGCCCCAATCAGCCTTTTACAGCTGTGGGGTAAAACCCAGTTTCAAAGTATGAGAAAAGCTAACAGGAGTTTTTTTTTGTTGTGTTTAAAAACCCACAGTGATTTATTGGCTTTAATATATCTTGCACGCTGGTCTCCCTTACATAAGCTGCATTTATAAGTTAAAAGTATCAGTATTGGTATCGGCACTACTGGCCCTGTATTTACTTGGTAAAGGCTTGATACAAAGAGCTGCAGTCACAGCACTATTTTCTATCAGTGAGATTTTTTTAGCCTAAAAAAGAGAAAATAACCTTAATATGAGTATGCCAATGAAACACTTTTTTTTTTAAACTTATTACTGTTTTATTGTACCGTAAAACCCACACCACTTATTTAGCTGTACCCTTTGAGCTTACCGTTAGCTCTATTTAGACTCCTATTTACTTTGCTGCACATTTATCCTGACATATTCCGTTTATATAATCATTTAACTGACAGCTGTACAGCTTTAAGTTACCCACAGAGCCAGCTTTTCTGTGTCTGTTGTTTTTTTTTCACCTCTTCCTTTTCCTGGCGCGCGCGCTTGCAAATACTCGCTATGATTGGCGGACTCAGACCAATGAACGCAAACCTCACTGATGACGTATGGGGTCGGTGGGTTTTGTGCGCCAAGGTGCAGATGTTAGCAGTTTGAATAGAGGGAAGAATAAGGTGGTGGAGGTCTGCTTTTCAAGCCGAAACACTTGACGGTGAGGACAATGGTCTCATGTATGTGTTTAACCAGCCGTTCAGACCACTGCTGGCAGACTTTTAAGCAGGTTTTGAACATTTTTTTGAGTAGTTTGAGGTTCAGATTCACAGCACTGAAGTAGATATTAATGGAGTTAATTGCTATGGCCGCTGTGCAGAAATTATGGATTTTTATTGCATTAAAGTAGATGAAAAATATAGATTTTTAAATTTCAAATGTTTTGACAAGTATAGTCGAGAAAATGTTCTGCGAACATGTATCCATACTTTCAGAGTAAATTAATTATTTTGCACTAACATTTTTTGTTGTTGTTGATGTTATTGTTATGATGCAACGTCTATCGGTCGTTACATTTTGCTAGCAAACCTGGGGGTTTCGTTTTCTTTAGTTTTTTTATTTTTCCAGACAACTTTTCAAGTGCAGTTTTGTGTCTTTGTTTTCACTGCACCGTCTAATCAACGACGTCTTGGCCCGCCCCCGCCTTTATGTAAGTTCCTGTAAAAGAAAAAAAAAGGCAGCAGTCTCCACCTGTGGGCAGGCGGGGGGGTCTTATAGCATGGCTTATTCACACAGTTTTGTTCTGTGCTCTGTTGAGCTGAGAATACCTGGGGCATCATAGAGGTGCAGAACTTGTTTTGCTAGACAATTAAATTAAAGTCATGTTGTGACTGGTAAGTTAACGTATTATATAACGTTGTTTATAACTGAATATGCAGTTGGTGCCTGTTTTATAATTAGAGTTAATGAGAAAACTCATTTTATCCACATGCAAACCCACTTTTTAAAAAAGGAAATAAATCAATTCACACCAGCATAGTTGACAGATTTTAAGTTTACACCTGGGAGCCCACACTGATGATGATCCACTGTGTGTGTTTGTATTTTTCCAAAGACATTCATGACAGTGAAATGCCAAAACATGAGCTGCTACCATCAGCTCCATACATTGGGAAAGTACATGAAAAGTTCTGCATCCTTCAAAGTGTCATTGATGCTCTCCCAGTTGATACTAATTAATGTTTTTTTTTTTTAAATATCTTCTTACAGTGGTATTAAAGGCAGCACTTCTGATAAAATGGCGAGTTCTGGAGGTAGGTATAAATTGTGTGCAATGGTTTGCTCTGTTCTAGCAGCTTTTACACTTTATTTGCTTTTAAATTTTACAGTGTGTTGCTGTGTGGAGCTGATATTTGAAGTTCAGTGTTACCCTGCAGCTCCATCTTTCTTCCTGGCAACTCTAGTATTTCCTGTTTTACAGATATCCAAGTGAAAGAGCTGAATAAGCGTGCATCGGGTCAAGCGTTTGAGGTCATCCTAAGCCCCTCGACCCCAGACGCTAAGGTGGATTTTCTGTTGTCCCCGTTGAAGAAAAAGGAAACCTCACTGGATGAGATTAAGAGGAAACTGGATGCTGCTGAAGAAAGACGCAGGGTATCTAGATTGACAGCAGGCTTTATAAGCAGACACAAGGAAAAAAGTGTAGCCCGTGTGTTTAGAATTCTATAAAGTGCAACAGTTGTTTTGTCTGTCTGTCAGAGCCACGAAGCTGAAGTGCTGAAACATCTCGCCGAGAAGCGAGAGCACGAGAAGGAGGTCATCCAGAAGGCCATTGAGGAAAGCTGCAACTTTAGCAAGCAGGCCCAGGAGAAACTGAATCAGAAGATGGAGGCGAACAAAGAGAACCGCACTGCCAGGTTGGCAGCCCTCAATGAGAAGTTTAAGGAGAAGGTAGGCTCTCAGTGGTGCACCAACATCAGCTTGTGTAACATTAAAAATAATAATGTTGTGTTTCTTCTTATTTTTTAACAGGACAAGAAGCTTGAAGAAGTGAGAAAGAACAAGGAGGCAATGAAAGAGCGAGAGAATTAATCCCCTTTCGATCTCTAACGCAGTTTTCACACCTCCAAAGATAAGCTGTATTTTCATGACTGACGTTTAAACGCAGTTTTGTGCTCTTTTTTTGTTCGGATTATGCTGTTCTGATTAAGTTGGTTAGATTGAGTCAGGATGCAGTCTGGCTTTCTTGCTGTAGATTTCACTTTGGCAGCTGGTTATATTACCTTCTTTAAAGAAGCATTTGCTGGTAATAAATTGGTCCTTCTACTTCTTAATGTTAATACATCACATGCTGTTGTAAACTCTTGCTGGCAATGCTGGATGTTATTGTAGACTGTCCAGTACAGTCCCATTGTTACACCATTAAAGTTTTTATCCTTTTTCAACTTTCTGTACTGTGATGATTCATCTACTAATTATAATGAAGATGTTATTATAGCTTCATGCTGTATGGTTTCAGGACTCTTCTGACACCTGCTGACAGTTTTACATTTTAAGGGTTTTGCTCATTTTTGCTGTTTTGACCCTTCTGGCATATATGAATGGAAAAAAGTGGAGTGGAATCTCCCCAATTCAACTGGTTGCAAACTTAAGCTAACAGTGAGACTGCAAACTGATAGCAATGTTAGAGTCAAGAAGTTTTATTTAAAAGGTCATGAACCAAATTCTGTAGTTGTGCCGGTATGATCACAGCTAAGACTTAAACAGTAATGTATCTTCTTGATATTGCACAAGCTTCTGCTATACTAAGTTACCAGTAGCCTCTGTACTTGACTAGATATAGTGTATTGAATGAAAGACACTGTCTCACCCCACTGATATGGTATCATGGGTCAATAAAGCATTTCTAAATCCAGCCATCCATCCATTCGCTTCTCCTTTTCAGGGTCGCGGGGGGCGCTGGAGCCTATCCCAACTGTCATAGGGCGAGAGGCGGGGTACACCCTGAACAGGTCGCCAGTCTGTCGCAGGGCCAACACACAGGGACAGACAACCATTCGCGCTCACATTCACTCGCACATTCACACCTAATGGCAATTTGGATTATCCAATTAACCTATCCCCACAAGCTGCATGTCTTCGGATGGTGGGAGGAAGCCGGAGTACCCGGAGGGAACCCACACAAACACAGGGGAGAACATGCAAACTCCACACAGAAAGACCCCGGCCTGATGTTGGAATTTAACTCAGGACCTTCTTGCTGTGCGGCAACAGTGCTAACCACCGTGCTGCCAGCATTTCTAAATACAAAAATAATTTGATACAAGACGTGAAAAGAATTATACTTTATATCAACAAGGCAATTTCCACATCAGCTACATGTTGTCTGGGAAAACATGACAAAACTTTGTCACTAGAAGTGCTTTTTAGCGCAGATGAAAGGATGTATTTTCTGCATGTGCTCATCTCTGACTTATGCAGATTGCTGCCAACAAAAATCTCATGATGAATTCGTTATGCACGCGATGCCCTTCTTTAGATGACTGGAAAATCTGGGGGAAAATACACTGAATTACACTTAGGTCCAGTGGATTTTAAATTAAACTATCAAACTGTGACTGAAGTGCATTGTACTCTGAGTCAAAGCTGCTGGAGAACACCCAATCCATTCTCTTAAAACCACCCAGGTGGAACAGTAGAAATAAACTCACTGGAAAAAAACAGCCTAGAGCTCCCTGATACCTCAGCTTTTAGATCGGGGATTAGCCACGTTTGTTGATATCAAATGCTGGATGGTGTTTTAAAATATTGCTCTATTTCTTTTTAATGATGTAATATCTGTAAATTACGTGAAACTCTCTGAATAAAACAAATAATTCTTTAAGTGGTCAAAATGCCAAAGAATAAAACTCGTGTATCCGAGCACCTTTACATATACTGTAATGCCATTTTAAATGCAGTGGCATAAACTGCACGGTGGAGTTAGAAAATGTCATAAAGTAGCATTCTTGTGCGGGAGATGAGCTCAGGGAGTGTCAAATGCTCTCTTAGCTGCTGGATCTGAAAAAAATTATGTGAAATTTTAGAGGCTTATAATTATTTAATGTTTTTTCTTATTTACGGCTGGCTTTACATTTTCCTAAAGAACCTGTGGCTGTGGACTTTTTCAGGTTGATGTAAGGTAGCACCTGCTTGCCACATAATGTTCCGCTTTGTGTAAGGACATAAAGTTCTCGTCAGTTTTTATGGGTTTGTTTACCTTTGCTTCAACTTGCACAGAATTGCAGTCAGTGTGTAACCGGTCGCCAAGTGGCACTGGGTAAGGCAAGGCAAGGCAAGGCAAGGCAAGGCAAGTTTATTTGTGTAGCACAATTCAACAACAAGGTGATTCAAAGTGCTTTACAGAGACATTAGAAACAAAAACAAATAAAAAGCATGATTTAAAATTGATTAAAACAAGCAAAAGTGCTGATTGTGTTCAGTGACCTGCTTGACATGTCTGATTATTGAAGTCTTAGAGTTTTAAGAGCTTCAAGTTTTGGTGTATAACATGTTTTATTCCCTTAATTGGTATATTAGGATGGTTTTTTTTCCTATTTTCCCCTATTTTTGTTTTCTTTTTGGAATCTTATTCACATTGTGAAATACAGTTCATTCTCTGTTTATTGCTTGGTTATTTACAGAATGTAATGAACATGAAATTAAAATTTCTTCTGTAGAATAAATTATAGTGTCTCTCTTAATAGTTTAATGATTGGCACTGGTCTAGCTTCATGGGTATTAGACTTGTGTGCTGTGTAAGGATTAACCTTTTTTCCCCAATTTACGTCAGCTCTTCATCTTCCAGTTTGTCCCATTAGAAGTCAACACATTTTTCTTTTCCTGTCCTTTTAATCTTTATGCATCACAGCAGCTACCTGTATTCTCCTTCACCACCTCCATCCTTTAGGGTCCCATCTTTTCATTACTGGCACCATTTCCAGTCCATTTAACATAGTAGCTGCTCTCACTACCATTGTGTAAACCTTTGTCTTCACTCTTGCTAGTATGCCCATCCGTGGTAAATCATTTCTGACACATGCACTCCACCGTATCTCTCACCTCTCGTTCACGCATCAGTCACTTGACCCCTCAACCGTTGCCACCTCAGCTAACCAATCCTCTCACCTGTCCTATCCACTGTCCTCTCTCTCATTCATGCACTGTCCTGACTTTCATGGGGGTTTTTTTCCCCAGAGGATATACTCTCCAGGATCTTCCTGACTTGCTCTGTACTCTTGAAGCAGATCACAATGTCATCTGCAAACAGCATAGACCACAGACGCTCTTGTGGGATCTTGTCTGCCAGCGTGTCCTTCAAGGAAAGGGCTGAACATCGACTCTGTGTGTAATCCATCCTCCAACTTGAACCTATCTGTCACTTCTACTGCAAACCTCACTACCATCTCTCTTCCCTCATCAATCACCCTCACATTTCTGTCTCTCTTAACTTCCTCATACAGCACCACACTTCTACTTCTATGCAGTTCCTCATTATTTGTCTGCAAATAAAAAAAAGAAGCTTTCAGACCTCGTATTAAACATCACATCTGTGGTGTTTGTTTTGCTGCTCATTAATCATTAGATCTCTTCTTAACCCATCTTCCCCTAATATTTACCGTGACTTCATTGCTACATGGATTTATTTGCCTTTTGTTACTTTATCAGTAACATGCTTCTTCTCTGCTCACACACACATTGTGTCAAACATCCCTGATCAAACATCCCTCAAACCATCACCCATGAAAATCCTCATACCTTTCATCCTCATGAACGTTCTGATCTACAATCTCCACACGATCCAACCTTTTCTTTCTCTCTCCTTCTTTGCTTCAGAGCACTGCTTTCAGTCTCTCGATCCTTTTTCTTTTCAGCATATTTTCATCCTAATCCTTCACAACCCCTATCTTTTACATATCCTATATGGCAGTCAGTGTAAGACCTTTTCTCCATCCTAAGCGTTCAACCATAGCTACAACTGTCATCTAACAGAAAGATATAAAATATCTTTATCTAAAATATTTATAAGATATAAAAAGAAAAAGAACAGGACCAGACCAGAAGAAAAATCTTACCAAGCTAAAATCCAATAAACAGTATGTATGTTACTATTTTTGAGAACTACACCTGAAACAGTACCATCCATTTGACTATATGATAAACTCTTTTCCATTCAGATCACATTCTAAATTGCCCTATGAATCATCAATTAGCCTAATATCGCTAGCTGCATGTCTCTGAACTGTAAACAGAGGGAGAACATGCAATCTCCACACAGAGAGACCCCATCCAGATGGTGGAATTGAACTCAGGCCCTTCACCTGTGAGGCAACAGTGCTGAACACTGCACCACCATGCTGCACTGTCTTACAGGTTTTCTTTGGAAGTTTAATACTCTGTGTGCACCTACGCAGCAAAAATGTTTATATAAGAGTGTTTGTGTTGGAGTCTTGCACGCAGTTCTGTACAATCCCTCTTTGTCATGTGTTTGGAAAAACAGCTGAACTCATCAGCCTGGAACTATGTCCTATAGTGCACTGCTCCTACCCTGTCTGACCACACAGGGGACAAAAGCTGGCCTGACTTCAAGAATCGTTTCTCAGTATTTTCTGGATTTCTCTGGATTGCTGGACAGATTTTTTTTAAATTTATTTATTTATTTTTTTGCTACACAAAGATGTGTGTTCAGCTCATGTTCCCCCGAGCTGACATTAAGATACAGAGAGGATAAATACCCAAAAGACCAACACATTATTATTTCTGTTTTAGGCACGCCTCTTAAATCCGTCTGGGAATATAGACTGAGTAGGGTGGTTGGTTGCAGTTAAATGAAACTTTGTTAAAGAATGGAAAGACTATAGGCTGTAAACGTAATCTGACCACCACTAAGAAGCAGGGAAATTGCCTGTTTTGATAAGCAAATTAGACCCAGTGGAGTTGGCATTGTGTTATGAAAGGTATCTCTGAAGCTGAGACACTGAAGAAGCAGTGCCATCCAGTTTTATGGGCTTCACGATATCGTGTTTTAGTGCTTTGTCACAGTACTCAGGAAGAACTGTGTGGCAACTGTGCAACTCATTTGCACAAGTGGTGACAGTGGCTCTCGTGTTTAAAACGCTTGATTTGAAAAACTTTTAAATCTTTATCAGGGCTACTGAAAGATTCATTAGCCTGTTCCCACAGAGGGTAAACTACATGCAGGTGAGTGTGTAAACAAGAGGGGAAATGCAGCATTGCATTTGCATTTTGTGGTGCTGGAACAACGAAACGGTCATTAGACTGAGGAATAACTAAATATATTAAATTCTTCTTTTCTCTTATTAACATAAACTTCAAACTATTTTAGAACAGGTGTTAACACTTAGCTAACAGCGACTGGACGTTTAAAGCTCTTATATATACATATGACAGTGGAAGATTTTCTGTGGGGGAGTGGGCTCGTTTGCCGGCGTTAGCTATCATTGGTCGAATGGATTTGCAGGAGAAGCCTTGTGTTTGCTGATTGGCTAGAACATCAGTCCGTTCAACCAAGCGATGTCCGCCCTCCCAGCGATTGAGCCGTGAGAGCCGCCAGGCGCCGCTCCCGTCACGTTTCTCCGCTGCATGTTCACCGCCGTCAGATAATGTTATCCATGATCTCCACGGCTCTAACTCGTCCATCCTCTCCTGTATCTTCGGCTCTGGATTGATTCTCCCGTCGAACAGGTATGTGTATTTATTTTGCCATTAGCCTCAATCTATGAATTATCTAGAACGTTCGTTGCATCAGTGGAAGGATGCGCCTCGAACGCAAAGCCCTGTCATTTTCTATCATCGTGCAGCGGCATTTCTCGGGCTCATTCAGCACTAATGCCTAACTGCAGAGTTATGTGGCGTCCACGGGGAATCGAAGCGAGACGATGGTCGGTGGAGAGGTACATGCAAATTCATCCCGGCCACTGGGTGTCAAGTTTAAAGCAGACCGATGGTGATCAGGTGCAGGCTTGCTCGGGGGGAATTGGCTGCATCAGGCCCGTAAAGGCCCGCGTTTAATACCCACTAGCACTCTCTCTCTCTCTCTCTCTCACACACACACTAGCGAGCTTTTTCAGTATTTTCGAGAATTTTTCTTTCATCCATAAATATTTCAACGTGCATCGCAATTGTTGGAAGCGGAGGGTGTGGACGTCGGATGGGGTTATGTTACGTAATCCCCCCCTCATTCATCACTCCACGCCATCCCTCCTGATCGCCGGCCCTTGTTCATCCCACACAGAGTGATCTCTGCAACGCTGCTGCCTCCGCTCTCTGCCTTTCCTAGTCCCTTCTCCACATGTTAATCAAAAGAAGTATTGATGAATTAAATGACCCTTTTTTCACTATAAGGGTCCCTTACGCACACGTGACTCAGCATTCTGAGCGTAGTTTACAAAATCTGATTTAATTGGCCCAACAGAACACAAAGAATTTGTTTACAGGAAGATTTATAGAAACTTTGTATTTTCCCACATCGTGCTCCAAACTGAGCTTTATTTGAAAAGGAGGAGCTAAACTACTGTGTGGTAGTTTAGCTGCTTAGTAGGCACAGATCATGCCTACTACTAGCTAGTTATACTGTGATATCGGTGTCTTTTTGGATAACTGTGTAGCACACTGTAGGTAGATTACCGTCGTCAGTTTGCTTTACCCATCAGTACTTTCTATGTCAATAGCAACACTTTTTCAGCTGCAGGTCTTTTAGATCAAACCCCATTTTCAAACCCATCGTGCATTTTTAAGTTAGCCGAGTAGCAAACATTCACTGTGTGTCAGGTGCTGCACTTTTTGGGAAGCAATTTCTCCCCATTTTCAATCAGTGCAGAATTTATGAGCTGAGGTGAGAGCTTTATTGTACCCGAGGTCCCGTGGTGTGCATCCACCCTTCAAAGTGATGCATTATGGTGAGTGGAGCGTAGAGGCTTCAGGACACTTTCAGACACACAAATCGGCTCATTAAATTTTGGATAAGTTACCTTTGGTCCCAGCAGCTGGCTTCACCTCTCTGAGCCTGGTTCTGCCTGAGGTTTCTTCCTGTTAAAAAGGAGTTTTTACTTCCCACTGTCACCTAGTGCTTGCTCGAAGAGGCCGTTTGAGTGCTGGGGTTTTCTCTGTATTGCTTTAGAGTCTTAACCTTACAATATAAAGTACCTTGAGGCATCTGCTTTTATTATTCGGCCCTATATAAATACAATTTAATTTAATTTCAGACGGGAAGCACTTAAAGCTGCGCTGAGCCATAATGTTTTGTTACCAACAGTGGATCAGAAAGGCTGTGGGGGAGCTTAAACTGTTTCTCTCTGCAGACAATATCAACTAGTTGGTCATCTTTATTGGAGCCGTTTAAACTACCGATTTATAGATCACTGCTGTTTATATCTAGACTCTTATCAACCCCACTTTTAGCCAGAGGAAGCCGTGTTATTTTTAGCAGAAAGCTTTTCAAGATAAAACCCACTGCACACCACCAGCAGGGCCTCCAACAGAAGAAACACAGTTGCATAATTAGCTGCCAAGAAGTCGGAAATGTTCTGACGTTTGACATGTGACAGATGTAATATTAAGTCAAGTTGTCACATAGTTTCACTGCCCCCCGGTGGCCAACAAATTCATTAGATTAAATTAATTAATTTAGTTTATAATTTTTCATTTAACCGGGTGTTACCACAATTTCATGTTGCATCTGATGGCTTTTACATTCAGTCAATCTGCTGATTGTTTTTAAATAATAAAAGCAGTGAACAATGAAAAAGATGTCAAGTCCTCCAGTGCCCACGGTGAACTGTGTGACGATTAAACCCCCCCACCCAAAATGACCTAAAATCATAACCTGTGCTGTTTTTGGGTGTCATTCTGCTCAGTGATCCAATGACCGCTGCTCAGATTTGCTTTGTGATATCAGTAGTATTGCAGTTTATAAATGTGTTCATACATGTTGACACAAGTGTAGCTCAAAGCCAGGTATTGACTAACCCTCCTCTTTGGTCTACAGTTCGCCATGGCAACGGTGGTGATGGAACAGATCGGTCGCCTGTTTATCAACGTGCAGCAGCTGCGGCAGATCCCTCAGCTGCTCGAGTCGGCCTTTCCAACCCTGCCTTGCACCGTAAAGCTGTCCGACGTTCCGTGGGTGTTCCGCGAGCGCCACATCCACACGGGGTACAGACAGCCGGACCTGAGCTGGCGGTACTACTTTCTCACCCTCTTCCAAAGGCACAACGAGACCCTCAACGTGTGGACCCATCTGCTGGCTGCCCTCATCATCTTGGTGAAGTGGCAGGAGATCTCGGAGACGGTGGACTTCTTGCGAGATCCTCACGCTCAGCCCCTCTTCATCGTGCTCCTGGCAGCTTTCACCTACCTCTCATTCAGTGCTCTCGCTCATCTCCTCTCTGCCAAGTCGGAGCTCTCCTACTACACCTTCTACTTCCTCGACTACGTGGGGGTTGCCGTTTACCAGTACGGGAGCGCTCTGGCACACTACTACTACGCTATAGAGAAAGAGTTGCACACTACTGTGCAAGGGATCTTTTTGCCCGCTGCGGCATTCCTGGCTTGGCTCACGTGCTTCGGCTGCTGCTATGGCAAATATGCCAGTCCCGAGCTGCCCAAGCTGGTCCTCAAGCTCTTTCAAGTGGTGCCCTCAGCCTTGGCTTACTGCTTAGACATCAGCCCCGTAGTCCATCGCATTTACAGGTGCTACCAGGAGGGCTGCTCCGACCCGATGGTGGCGTACCACTTCTACCACGTGCTCTTTTTCTTAATCAGCGCCTATTTCTTCTGCTGCCCTCACCCAGAGAGCTTGTTCCCTGGGAAGTGTGACTTCATCGGGCAGGGCCACCAGATCTTTCACGTGTTTGTGGTGGTTTGCACCCTGGTGCAGATTGAAGCGCTGCGAACAGACTTCACAGTGCGCCGCCCCTTGTACGAGCGTCTTCACGGGGATCTCGCGCACGACGCCGTGGCGCTCTTCATCTTCACTGCCTGCTGCAGCGCCCTCACCGCGTTTTACGTGCGCCAGCGCGTGCGGGCCTCTCTCCACGAGAAGGAAGAGTGAGAGTTTAGACTATTTAAAAAAAACAAAACAAACAAGTCAAACAAAGTCTCATTTATTTTACTCTATAGTGACTGTTCTAAAATAACTTAAATGTTTTTGTCAAGGAAAGTTATCAGCTCGTGATAGTGACTTCTGATTATTTCTTCTCTGTGTTCTGCCAAACAACAGTGAACTAAATATTGACTAAGGCGGTGTTGTTGTGACTTAAAGGGGGGGAAAAGGGGGCTCTTGCAGCTCATCTGTAGCAATGCGGACCCTGCAACAAACCCTTACATCCTAACTTCTCTTTATTTATTTATTTTTTCTAGACGGTCTGAAGGAATGTTTTACTTTACGAAAGAAAAAAAGTCTTTGTGCACAGATTAGCAAACAAATTGAGAGGCTAGTTTCTTCAGTTGCCTTCTTAATTGTATTTGGAAAAAATCTGACTGTCTTAATCAAATTGTAGCATTTGAATTTAGTATTTATAGTCCCTCAGACTAACTTTTAGCTCCTGTTAAGTTTTACACTGGTGCTTTTCTCAATGTCCTGATATTCTTTTGTGTTTCTTTGGGTTTTGGTTAGGTTTGGATATCAAAGCAGGGATTATTTTTCCATTTCCCAAGGCGCTAACACTAGGCCACGCTAATGTTTCAACACAGTCCACAAAGATGGAAACCCAATTTGAAAACCAAATATTTTACCTCCTTATGAAAAGCAGACCCTTTTCCTTGGATTGGATGACACTCTGTTGAAAAGGAGGCTGGCACTCTACACTGGTTAAAAGATGAGCGGAAGATTACTGATGTCTCCTTGTTGTTGTGACAATGTTAATCTTTCTCTATTTTCTTTAATTCAAAGGGCTGGAACTTCAGCTTTTGCCTTTTCACATCCCGTGATGTCAGTGCTTTGCGTGAATCATTTTCATTGTTGGTCGATCAGATTCGAGTCGTGGAAAAAGGAAAAAGCTGCGTCTGACCTGCTTTTAGTATGTTTTTTTTTTTTGTATGATGAATATGTATGTGCCTCTACGCATGTCTTTTGGTATATACCGTGGATAATAAGTGTGTGAATGTCTATGAAAGCTTAGCCTTGCACTTCTTTCTTACCCTGTAAATAGCTGTATTTCTCTTGAAATTTTCTTTGCATCCCATTTTCTCCCCACCTGATGGCATTCGGAGGTGAATGCACAATATTTTTCTGTGGAATACAGCACATTACTCTTTTGCTGCTTCCTTTCAGAGCGTGTTTTGTGTCCTCCTGCCCATCAGACTGTAATGGGTATGAATATTGTAATTTCATACTGCCTCACTCTGAAGAGTCCTCTGGTTTATCTCTTTGGTTAATGGCAGTTCTTATAAAAATATCTCACAAATATGGCTTCTGTGATAACGCCGCTTGGATTTTTATCTCACAAAATCTCAAATGCCAGAAATGATCTATATTAATGACTGCACTCCTTGTTCATGACAGTGCTGTAATGTGCCAATGAATCTGTTATTGCTTCAGGGATGGCTTTACTGAAAGATGAATGAACAGACAGAATGCAAGACATTGATTTGAGTGGAGATTTAACCATAATTCTCTTGATTATAAACCTAATTATAAATTGGTCTCATCATGCACTGTCTAAATCCACACTATATATATATATATGTGTATATATATATATATATATATATATATATATATATATATATATATATATATATATATATATTGTAGCTGACAGCACTGGCTGTGTTTACATGCATGGAGGCTGATAATGCGGTTATTCTGGTTTTCTCCTCAAATGTCATAAATCAGAATAACGTGGTTAAGTCTGTACTCCTGCTGAGAGAAATTATGTTGTGAAGCTCTTGTGTATAAAACAGATTTTCTGCACACAGTCTTCACAGTCTTCACTGAAATGATCCATTATGGGCTAATCATTTCTAATTGGCAACCAATGTCTCCTAAACCTCTGCCCAGCCCTATCTGTAACATAAGGGTGTTGTTGTGACCATCAAAGGGACCAAAACAACTACTTTATAATGTCTTTTCTTTGTGTTAGAGAGAACGTAACTTTCTTGAAACTGGAGGGGAACAGTTACAAAGTAACAAGTATTTCTTTGCTTAACTGATTATTTGTGGCAACAAAGACACTCTGCCACAGGTTGTCTGCGATACGTGCCGATTAAACCGGAGATCTTAACTGGAATAAGGCCAGCACTCCATGCAAGTGTGTGTGTGTGTGTGTGTGTGGGTGTGTGTATGTTCAAGCGTAGCCTCTGATACTACTGAGGGTTTCCCTTTATCCCGTTCAGAAAAGTAGGTTGAAAGGGACGAGAATGTCTTCTGCCTCTAAAAATACGTGTAACTGACTGTACTAATATTCTGTTGTATTTAAGAAAATAAAGTGTTACGGTACATTCAGAAATTCTCCTATGTTGTTTGTACTGATTCTAAAGAAACTGAAATATCCAGTTTGCCAATTCTGCACCAGCCGAACAGCTGTGAAACATTTTCCTTGGGAAAGAAGCCGTGTGAATATGTTTGAGGTCACGTCTGAATTTTACCTGCCAAATTTAATTTCAATGTGATGGCTGCACTTACAGCCACACAGGGGTGATATCCACCATAATAGTGTAGAGCCTTATACACAACATTGCATTCACATTTGTCTTTAAATATAGGAATTAATTTACAGGACAATTAATAACTGGTTTTGGTTTAGAATTGATTCACATATCCACATGACATTGCTTTCTAAAATAAGTGCGCACATTTTAGTTTACACTGTTATGTATGATTAATCTTTTGTTTTCTGAGTTACTTTAGTTGCAGCTGCTCCAGTCCCTTGATTGAGGAGCCGAGAGGTGGAAAAGGGGCGGAGCAAGCTTTGATGGAAAACTGCAAATTGGCTCATTCCATAACTCGGGACCATGGGGGGGATTGGAGTTCATTTTGTTAGTTTCAGTTAGGTTTTGTGTTTTACCCCTCTGTGTTTTTGTGGGCTGATCAGCCACTATTTAAGTTTCCCCTTTGTCTCTTTAAGTTAGTTTGTCTGAGTTATCGGTGGCGCCAATGTCCGGCAGCCTCGCCTCTGTCAGTGCGCCCCAGGGCAGCTGTAGCTACAGTGTAGCTGCCATCACCAGTGTGTGATTGTGTGTGTGAATGGGTGGATGACTGAATGTGTAAAGCACTTTGGGGGTCCTTAGGGACCCCCAAAGTGAAAAAGAGAAACTGTCCAGTGAGAGGTCAGAGGAGAATGCACAGGTTGCTTTGAGATGATAAGAAGAATAAGTAACCCAAATAAACACTTGTTACTACTAAGGTATGCAGCAAAGCATGTTCAACCGTGAAGCAGATGGTCTACAGCAGCAGGAAGTGGAAACTGAGGCTACAGTTTGCATGGGTTCACCGAATATTGGACAACAAAGGATTGAAAAAACATGGCCTGGTTCTGGAGTCTTGATTTCTGATTGGACTACAGGTCCTGATGGTGAATTTGGCCTAAAGATGAAAGCAGGGAAGCGTCCTGCCTTGTATTTAACAGTTGGTTGGCTGGTGATGACAGCGTAATGGCATGGGGGATATTTTCCTGGCAAACAACTGAGTATCGTTAAAAAGCCACAACCTCTCTGACTAGTGTTGCCGGCTATGTCCAGCCCTTTATGATCACGTCTAATATCTGCTTCCAGCTGGTTAAAGGCACTAAGTCACAAGGCTCAAACTGGTTTCTTTAAGATGATACTGAGTTGTACTCATTATCATCTGTACTCAACTGGCCTCTAGATCTCAATCCAACAGGGCACCCTTAGGACGTGGTGGAACAGGAGATTTCCATCATGGATGTGCAGATGACACATCTGCAGCAGCTGTGTGACGCTTTAATGCCAACATGAACAAAATCTGTGATGAATATTTCCAGCACCTTATTGAATCTGTGTCATGACGAATTACAGCAGTTCTGAAGGTAAAAGAGGTCAAGGTAAAATGAAGTGGACAGTAACAGTACATGTAATTCTACTGAAAGCACCAGAATACACTATGATAATATAACATAGGAAGTCTAATGAATCTGAACTACAGCTGAACTACAGCTAGTGCATGTTATTTACTGTAAAAGTAAATAACATGCACTAAAGACATAATAATATAATAATATAACATAGGAAGTATAATGAACCTGAACTACAGCTGTTGTGACTGTGAAAATAAATAACATGCACTAAAGACACATGCTCAAGGATAGAGTCATTTCTCAGACACACTGTACCTGCTGTCACCAGCAGAGGGCAGCCTTGTCGTTTGGTGAAAGCGGCAGTAGCCCTACAGCACACCGACTTATCTCAGGTAAAAAACCCTGAAGATGTATTGTGAGGTAACAAAATAAGCAAAAGCAAATGTTGTATTTATCATGGTTCGTGTTTTCATAGTAGGTTTGCTTTCCGCTGAAAATACTTTTCATCCCAATAACTGTAAAATAGACAGAGTTGTCCACATGAAGGTACACAGTAAAGACTGGAAAACAAATGAAAAAACCCCACTTAACTTAAAATGGCTCTTTTGTAATAAATGTAATAAATGCATGAAGACCAAAGTAATGCCAAATGGAAATTAGCTGATTAAAAACTGTTAGTAGGATTAAGAAAAACTATTGTGAGATTATAGAGTAGCTTTTTAGGCTAATTGTCATGGTCCCCGTGTCTCTCTGGTTGGCCCACGCTGGCTACAGGTTTTGTTGTTGTTAGTTTTAGTTTTTTGTCTCTCCTCCTCCTCTCTGCCTGGGTGGAGCTCATTACGGGCTCTCACTCTTGGCCCACGCACCCCTGTGGATGGTATCCACCTGCGGCTGATCTGGCTGATTTCCCCAGCTGCTATTTAAGGCAGTGGCACAGAGCAGCTCACCGCTGGAACGTTGAACTACCTGAGTTCGTGCTCGCGGCTTATTCAAAGAAGTTTTGTCTGTTTTTCCTGTTGTGGAACTAACCGTGAACTTCTTGTCTGTAGATTCTGGACCGAATCACCGGACCTGTCCAAGTGGGGCAGTGTGTGGAGTGTTGGAGCGAGTGCGGCTGAAGAGGAGTGCGTGTGTGCGGAGGAGCGGTGGCGGTGACTGAGTGGAAAAGGAAGCGTGTGTGTGGAGATTCCCCCCCCCCCCCTTCTCTCCCTGGAGCCCTGGACCCCCTCCCAACTCACTGTACATATATTTTGCACTAAGGTGATCCCTGTTGTAAATAAATCCCCTTTTGTTTCCTTGACAAGAACTGTCTGCGCGTGGGTCCGTTCAGTAGCCATGACACTAATACAGAACATGCTGTGGTAGAAATATGGCAATAATATCAAACAGGTGTTTTTCCTCATCTGTCCAGGGTACAGTCAGATAGGAGTAGCACACAATAACTTTCATCTTGGACACAGAGCTCTGACTGGTATCTAACTAGAAAACATTTACCAAAAAACCCCAAATTCTTTTAAGAACTGTTTTGTTATTTTCGTTACACAAGAAAAATAAATCTTTCCATTAGGGGGCACAAATGGTCTGCATATCTATTTACATCGTGGATGTATAACTCCACTTTAAAATGAAATCCATCAAGGCAAGTTTTTCTTTCTTTCTTTTGAATAATTTTTGTAGATAGTGATACCCACTCTTGTAATGAAACACAAAACTCATTACAGGCCATCTGCAGCCAGGATTACTGAACAACAGTCTATGCTACCCCCTTTTGTTGAATTAAACCTTCTGTGAAAATGAATAAAACTTAATTATTGCTGCAAACATTTGCTTAATAGACTAAGAATAATATTACACGAGTAAATCTAATGTCTTACATGTAACTGTTCATCTGGGAGCAACGGCTGGAGCGGCTTCCTGCTAAGATTGGATGTGGGTGGCACATTATGGTTTATATATGCATATGTACGTTCTGTATGTGTGGATTCAGTCTCTCGGGTGTTAACACTTGTATTTATTTACATATGTCTGTATTCCAGTTTTTTTTCCCACATAAGTTTGTGTGGGTTTGCATCGCATCGTCCTTTTGCTATTTGTCAGTAGCTTTGGTTTATGATGATTAAGCTGCATTGTACATCGTGCATTCATATGAGGGAACTATCTCATCAGGCGCATCCTTCTGTCTCTCGTCTGCCTACATGCTCACATGCATAACATTTGTACCCTGCATGAGTGGAAATTCATATCGTGAGATAATTAGAACATCTCTAAACTACGTTTTCCAGTAATGGAAAAGAATCATTGGAATTTAAGGCTGAAATGGGCTCTTGATATATCTCCCTTGGATGTGATTAATTCACAGTATTACACACTCAGACGGTCCTAAATCAAATGGCAGAGATAGTGATAATTGCCTTACAGCCTGCTTCCTGTCCTCTAACTATCAATTGCTTCCTCAGACTCCATCAATTTTCATATGCCTGCTTCTGGAGCAGCTCACCGTCTCTCTCCCGGCTTCACTCTTCTCCATTGCCTGTCTCTTTTTCTGTCTGCGAGTTGAGCTACAAAGCTATTTCTTTTCTTCTTTCCTTTTTAAATGCTTCATTTGCTTTATATGATTTGTATCAAGGTTACCAAGGCAATATGAGGTGGCCTTGGTCTCACATCATGTTTTGTAATTAAAGGTTTGACTTGCTAGAGGGAATGGCTTTGTTCAGAGTTATTAAATCGCCTTCTCTTTTTGCCAGGTGACAGACAGCCAACTTCTCTCCCATCTCTCTTTTTTGATGAACCTCTTCTGTGCTGCCAGGTATTTTGTTCCCACATCCTTTGTTATTGTGGCATTTTCATATGGTCTCCTGCTTTTGTTATTACTTGGAGAAAAGCTTAGGGAAACTCACTGTGTTATGAAGGATGTAATCATATAAAGAATGGAACAATGCATTATCAGACTGTGAATTAGAAATGAGTCAAAATGGAAAATGTAATACCTGTTCTCCAGTCCCTCTAATGTACTCATAAGTAATAATGGCACGGTGCCACTGCATGTAGACGCTGCACAAGTGTCAAATATTTCTCCTCTAAAACCTAGTTTCATCATAGGTGTGTGTTTACAGTATAACCAATGGTTTATTTGAAATCATAAAAGTCTATTAAAACAAATGAAAAAAGACTTGAAATATTTAATCCGTCTTAGGCAGCGATGAGTTATTGATTTTTATCAGGAGGCCAAATGATAAACTCAGACTGTTGTGGAGGGCTGTACCAGTGAACTTAATATTAAGCAGATATTAGTTCAGCTTATTAGTGTAGCCTTCCACAACAGTTTATCATATGGCCTCCTATTAAAATGACTAACCCATCACTTTTTAGACCAATTAAATATTTCGAGTCTTTTTTTCAGTCTTTTTAATAAAGTGAAATAAGACCTGCTTAAAATTTGTTTTATTGGTGCGGCTCTCAACACCAGTCCCGGTTTCTTTTTTTTTTTTATTACTTGGTTTTTAATAAAGGTTTTACATATTTTTACAACAGAAAAGGAAAACAACAAACAACCAAAAACAACAATAACAAAACAAGCAGTCGACTGAAAAGCACAGCTTTTCCCCACAAAGCCAGTCCCGGTTTCTATTGTGGGAAAATTGATTTCCCATCCCTATTCTAAAGGGAACAAGAAACACACTCTTTTGCATTCTAAAGTTCATTATTCTACCTTGTTTATGTTTTTAATTGTTTTAAATCAACACAATTGCATACTTGGTAAACATCCTCAATTTAATTAATGAGGGTTGCATCAGGAACGGCATCCCATGTATCCAGCATAAGGCACTGTGACAAATCAAACATCATAAAGCTAGCAAGACGTTAGCCTAGCTTAAAGACCGGAAACAGAGAAACTGCTCCGTCTCCTTCTTTGGGAGGTCACCAAATTGGCTTGCCAGTAGCTCTAAATCTTACAGCTAAAGTGTTTCATTTTATTAATTTAATCAGTACTTTTTTATACGTTTGCAGGTTAAACAAGATATAGTTTAAGGTTCTTGTAGGTGGCTTTTATTGTACCTTTGAGTAGTGCAGGTTAACTGGTTTCCCTGCACCACTGCGACTGAAAAAAACTGGTTCAAGTTTCACATGACGGATGGGAGCACTATTCCTCATCCTATAGCTCAAAATAAACAAATCAGCATTTTTCCCATAATGTTTTTGGCTTAAATTGTGCAGTCACTCATCAGATGGTCACATCTGGAAACAGACGTGGACAGAGAAAATGTGCCATAGCATAGTTTTATTACTCATAAGCAGGTTACTACAGCAACATGTTCTCACTCCTAAAGCGTAATATGTTACGCAATGTGCCAAATCGTTGGTATGTTATGCTTTCAGCCATTCAACACATTCCTATGTTATGCGTGGGGAAATAGGAGGAAACATGAGAACTGAACTGAATCGCTTTGGAAAACACTATCTCTAACACGATTAGGACTGTGGTTAAGGTTAGGGATTAAGGTTATTATAGGGCAGTGATGCCGGTAACGCGTTGCTTAGTAACGCGTTACTCCGAATATGACCACTTTTTCAGTAACGACTAATCTAACGCGTTACTATTTCCATAACAGTAGTCAGATTAAAGTTACTTGTCCAAACCACTGTGCGTTACTATTTTTTTAAGCAAAAAGATTTGGTTTCTTCTTTTCGTCTCAGCGGATGACAAACGCATACGTGTCGTGAAACGTCACATAAGCGACAGGTCACGTTTCCCGCTCACAAGCAGCCAGCGACGTAAAAAAGTGTAAACAACAATGGAGGGAGAGAGATGTTCGTTCTTTAGCTGGAAATATGGTCACTATTTTGAGTTTCTGTTAACTAAAGATTTAAATATTAAGGTTCGTTGTACGCTCTGTGTTGGCGAAAAAGTGTTATCTACCTTCAAAAACACTACGTCAAACTTAAAGAAACATTTGGAGTCGCAGCACAGCACAGTCAAACTCACAGAGAGAGTCCCACCAAGTGGTCCGAAGCAGAGAGCCGTGACTTCCGCAGAAGGTCCTACACCCCCGAAACAACAAAAGTTGGACTTTGGTGCAAAACCAGTAAGTGATGAAGAATTGAAGAAGTTGGTCGCGCAGTATATTGTAGAAGAAATGCTACCTATAAACACTGTTGACTCGCCCTCGTTTCGTGCCATAATAAAAAAGATCCCTACTTCTGTTAATGCCGAGCTGCCTCACCGAACGACTTTTACTTCTTACTTGGAGAAGGAGTTTACAGAAATGGAGAGAAATTTGAAGGCCACACTGAATGAGATTGACTTTGTTTCAACTACCGCGGATATTTGGACTGCTAACAACAGAAGCTATATGGGAGTAATGCTCCACTGGATCAGTAGAACC
Source organism: Simochromis diagramma (assembly GCF_900408965.1). Taxonomy (NCBI): domain Eukaryota; kingdom Metazoa; phylum Chordata; class Actinopteri; order Cichliformes; family Cichlidae; genus Simochromis; species Simochromis diagramma. The sequence goes on along the minus strand of NW_024387423.1, from coordinate 2,966,952 downwards.
ACATTAGAGCGTCACAAGGTTGCATTAGCATGTAGGCGAATTCGTGGTAGACACACGTATGATGTCATTGGTACAGAAATCGAAAACATCCACTCCTCTTATGGATTACTCAACAAAGTAGTTGCAACAGTTACTGATAATGGATCCAACTTTGTTAAGGCGTTTCAAGTTTATCATCCTGTCACGGAGTCCGATGATGAGACGGAGGAGGAAGAGTCCAGCCCCAAAGACGATGATGTCACTTTTTCTGATCTGTCAGAAATCCTCTCGGCTGAGAATGAAAGTGATGGTCAGCTGTCTCTTCCCCCGCACCGCAGGTGTGCTTCGCACACCATCAACATAATTTGCACACGTGATGTGGAGAAACATTTAACAACCAATGCAGAGAGCAGGGCTGTGTATAGGAGCACCACAGCAAAATGCACAGCTCTTTGGACCAAATCGAGTAGATCTACACTTGCATCAGAAACAGTGGAAGAAATCAGCAAAAGAAAGCTCCTAATACCAACATCCACAAGGTGGAATTCCTTTTTTGATGCTGTAAAGAGAATTGCAGAAATCCCCATGGGTGAGCTGAATACTCTGTGCACAAAGCTAGGACTGAAGTACTTCAAAGATCAAGAATACCAGTTCCTGCATGAGTACTGCATGGCCATGAAACCTCTGACTGCAGCACTGGACATTTTACAAGGCGACTGTCCATATGGAACTTTACTACCAACACTTGAAGTTCTGATGCAGAAGACCCAGGCTGTGAAAGATGACCTCTCCAGGATGACTGCAGGCCTTCCAGATGCCATTGTACAGGTACGCTCTATCTTGAAATTAGTCAGATTTTTTGCTTCATACAATTCACAAACATGGAACAGAATATTAATTATCATTGAAAAATAAGATTAAAACAATTAAAATGTTTACAAGTAACCTAAAACAAAATAAATCCATAATACTGATCTCATATTAGGCATGGTTTGCAAATAATTCAATAACATAATAAATTGTAGGCATAAAAATATCAATTATGTTTTTTAGGCTATTCAGACTCGTTTCGCCGGTGTGCTGGATGACAAAGATGCCCTTCTTGCAGCTGCCAGTTGTCCAAAATTCAAACTCCGATGGCTGAGAGATGCAGGGAGGAGGGAGCGAGTAAAACAGCTTCTGACAGCAGAGTGTTGCACCACTGCTCCTCTGGCAAAAAACCCTGCCAGTGTGCCCAGTGCTACTACATCTAGCAGCCAAGGTGAGATGGACTTTTTCACTTTTGAGGCAGAGCCAGAGGAGGAGACCTATTCTGCAGAAAAAGAAGTCATGGACTACCTGATGTCAGGCTACGACCTTCAGATTCTGCATAAATTTTCAAGCATAAAGACAATTTTTTTAAAGTATAACACTCCAACCCCATCAAGTGCTCCTGTGGAGCGACTTTTTAGTCTGGGAGGTTTGGTGCTCACGCCTAAAAGAAATCGACTTTCTGACAAAAGGTTTGAGAAGCTTCTGTTAATGAGGTACAACCACTGGTTTACTCGCTCCACTCTACTGTTTCCCCCATAACATGCGATGACAACATATACTGAAAAAACAGAGAATGGGGAATCCAATTTAAATAATTCAATTACTTGTAAATAGTTAAGTTTATCAAAGTCACTTAATAAACTTATTAAAGTTTTCAAGTTGATTAACTTAAAACAATTACCTGCAAGGAAGTAAGGCAATTTAAGTTGGACCTGCAGTCTCTTTTTTTTTTTTTTTTTTTTTTTTCATAAGATCAGTCCAAAGTTACAAAAGCGGACAATAGTGCTTACATGTGGATGGTATAAAAAGTATCTTAAGGGAAGTCAAGAAAGACTCTTTGTTTGTTTGTTTGTTTTTTTATAAAAAGTATTTATGTTAAGTGAAGTAACAAAACTGTCTTTATTTTCATACAAACAAGTATTTCTGTCAGGAAAAAAGTTAAGTTCAACTTCAAATGTCAGGAGATATATTGTTGACATTACTGTTAAAATACACTTCCAATAAAGTGAGTATTGGCAAAATCGGTTGATGTTTTTATGTTGAGGCAGTGGGGAGTGTTATTGGCAGCTTCTGAAAGTAACTAATAAAGTAACTAGTAATCTAACTTAGTTACTTTAAAAATAAAGTAATCAGTAAAGTAACTAAGTTACTTTTGGAAGGAGTAATCAGTAGTCCGTAATATATTACTTTTTCAAAGTAACTGTGGCAACACTGTTATAGGGTTAGGTTTTAGCTTAGGGTTAGGGAGAGAATACACGACTGGAACATGTGTCATTCTATTGGATTCCATCCACAATCGGGCACGTATCAGGACGGGTACCTTTCGCGTTCCTATGGGACTCCTCGGGACCTGACAAATCGTTGGTATGTTTCGTGTATCCAATCTAGATTACACCACCAAAAGACTACAACCTACTGCCATTTAAAATATGGAGTTTTACAAAGAACCCAAAAGCAGTGTACACACAGTGATAGACTGATGAGACCACTCTGTAATTGGCTAACGACATCATTTATAAGTTGTAAGTTCAGAAAGCTGTTTTCCCTTAGACTTTCTCCATCTGATGGCCTTCAGATAAAGTGCAAGTTTAAAACACTTGCGCATCGCCTGCTGTGTCAATGCTTAAATTTGCACCTTGTCCTTAATAGTGCTTTCTGCACTGTGCTGAATGTCACTGTGTTCCAGCGTTCAGCAATTTAATGTACTTTACAGTGTTTATTCTGGTATTTCTAAGAATGTCTGCCGTTTTTCCTCATCAGTCACCCTACTGTGTATTGGTAAGCAGACTGTGGTAGACAGATAAAGACTGTAAGAATAAAAAGCATACAATATAGATAACAGAGTTGATGAAGCAAGCTTTAAAAGCAATTGTGAGGCTGATGATCCTTCTAAAGTTACACAGTGACTATGTAACTGGCAATGAGAGGCACTGGCTCATTGTGTACTTAAATGCTAATACACTCACCACTAAAACAGAATCCAAAAATAAGTCTCTTTATTTTAATAATCACACAGACACTGCATTGTCCTTGCTAACACTGATAGATATATATTGGAGCACCTCTTCTCCAACACTGTCAGAATATAATATTAGCCTCATAGATTCTGTCTCTTCTAAATGAGACACTTCTTACCTCCTCTTCATCTTTGCAGTTGCCTTGATGCTACTTGCTTCACCAATCAGCTCGCCCACTGATCGGGCCTATTCATCATGAGCTAGTTGAGGAGATACTGGGGGCTGGGAGAGGTGAGGAAGAAGCACGTATGTCCTATCTGAAGGTCTCTCTCCCTCTCTTGCCAGAATCCGGAGCCGCTCAAGGATAATGAATTCCCTCCTTCGACCCTTTAACCTCTCTGTATACAGCTGGGTTACAGACTCCAAACACATTATACCCAGATAACCAGCAAGTGGGAAACTTTGAGATGCCTGGACTCTGTGTTTTTGCTCACAGCGGGCTTGCGCTAGAGCTGCTTAGGGGGTATATAGACTTATTTTGTGGGTGTTATTGTTTGAATAACCTTTTGCTCAGAGTGGAGTTGAGATATGACAGCCCATACTTCATGCTTATGCAGCACAATTACTTTACTGCAACCTAAATCGTGCCGTCCGATATTGGCTGTAATGTTTGCAATACCTTTGCGGTGTCACAATTATAATCACTTGATTTGTTACTTTTGGAGGTTGTCAGCTCGCGGTAAAGGCTGTATGCACAACACTGGAATGTGGCCAGAGTGTGTGTGTCAGCGTGGCTTATTTAAATGATGAATAGAATATGCAGTTGCTTATGTTTCAAACTAGATATCAAACACACACTTAATGTATCTTCTCACTTCTTATTTTCCCACCAGAGAGTCTATATGTTCCATTTCTGAAAACCCATCACCTGCCAAAGAGTCCTCCCTTCCTCTTCCTCCCCATCACAGCCAAAGTATGAATTTTCTCAAAAGACTCCAGATGGCTCGGGATCATTTTGTTGTGGCCCATCTGCATGCTTCCTCTGCCGATCTCTGTTCCTTCATACGCGGTATTTAATTACACATGCACCTGCAGCGCTGGTTTCAATTTTCAGACGGAAGTACGAATAGGCTTTTCACGCTTGTTGCTATAGAAAATGAGAAGCCATTTCAAGTTTCTCTGCAGTCGCTGCTGTTAATATCTTTAGGGTTTTCTATACTGTAAATTACTGTTGAAGAGTTCTTATGATGGATTGGTTAAAATGACTTCCTTTTTCCTCTCAGTGAATGATGAAAGTCTCGGGCAAGACAGAGCAATGCTCTTTCTGTAGATGATTGGAGTTATCTGTTTTCAGCGATAACTTGAAATGTAATTCTTGGATTATGCAACTGGATGGGCTCAGTTATTGTTGTGACTTTTTCAGGGATTACATCCACACTGAGGATTAGTAGCAAAATTGTTAAATTGAATTTTGGGAAGGTACAGAGATGATAAAGGCAAATATTGCTATGTGGCACATTGCCTCAGCATTGCTAAATACACTCGCTCTTGTTCAAAGAGCAGGAGACCCAAGAGCCGCTTGAAACTGGAAACCTTCTCTTATCCCCCTTTTTACAGTCTTAACCGGCTTAGTCAGCAACAGCTGAGCAACCAAAGAATGACGGATGTTGTGTTTTCGATTGTTAGGCCTTGCATTAAATATATACGTAAAGCTTACAAGGATGCACTGCACTGTTGGACTGTCAAACTCATCAGCAGCTCTGTGTTTTCAGGCTTTGTAATAACCATGGATCCGGTGACTCACCAGCGACACAGAATCTGAGGAGTTCTTTAGCCTCTGTTGTTCTGGTTTCATGCCATTTTTCTAATACTTTGCTCTCATTTACCTATTCGTCAAACCATTTCCATATATGCATTAAAAAGGAGACACATCAGCAAAAGACAAGCTTGGGTATAAACGAAAAGATTGTTGCTGTCATAAGGTATGATGTGTCAAAGACTTGGTTGGTTCAAAAGTATATCTTTTTTTGCATGTTAAAGCATCAATACTGCAATTTCTTATTCTCATAAATTCAAATTTTGGAGACCAGAAGAAATAAAAAAAAAAGCAAAAAACAGTTGTTTTTATTTTACTTAAATATGTTGGCCAGCAACACAACTCCAGATGAATGTTGTGTTATAGGTTTGGCTGCAGAGCAACAAAGATGGAGAAAACAAATAACCTGGCAGGGCTCACGAAACGCTTCTGCCTGTTGTTACCTAACATCAGTGATCCTGGATAATAGATACAGGCAAGAGTCGTGTAATAGAAAGTCTATAATAATGCAGTTTTTCTTTTAAAAAGTGATTAAATGTGAATTTAATGATATTGATTTCCAATGACAAAGATTACTTTTCTTTGAAGTGGATTAGTGTAACAAAGTATCTGCCTTTGATTCAACTTCCTGTTTTGACCTGCCCTGAAGATGAGGTGATTAATCCCGGTTATGTGCCCTTATCCCAGCTCCTATTTTCTCAAAACTGATTGCAAATCTTTAGTTTGAGTTTCGTCCATATGTGTTGCTGTTTTTGTTAAAAAAAATATGTTCTTTGTAAATCGCTATGACAAAGAAATGACTACATCAGAGGGCCCGGTGGCGCCAGTGTCCGGCAGCCTCGCCTCTGTCGGTGCGCCCCAGGGCAGCTGTGGCTACAATGTAGCTTGCCATCACCAGTGTGTGAATGTGTGTGTGAATGGGTGGATGATTGAATGTAGTGTAAAACGCTTTGGGGTCCTTAGGGACTATGTAAAGCGCTGTACAAACGCAGGCCATTTACCATTGTACATACATCAGAGTAAAACAGCAAAACACCATGTAAGGGGAAATTTGGGGTTTTATTTACAGATCCATAATAGTTTTGTTATTCAAACCTTAGGATATCAGAAATTAAGACCTTTCTTTGTTGAAGGACCCACAATAGTCTAAACCTCCAAGTCCCTGCGTACATGTAAGATGTTCACTTTCTTATCTGTCGAGGAGGCGAGCTGGGAGTATTAACGAAATGATTGTGACGATATAGGAAAGAAGAGAACCTCCCTGCCCATCAGTCTGAAACAATACATATAATGCGATGAGTGTATCTTGACAAAATCTAAATAGAAATGTCTGTGGGAAAACAAGAAATGGTTGGAGGCAGTGGCTGTGGTTTGGAACTCCCAGCTCTGTGAGGCTGATAGATGGCTCTCAGCCCAACAACACTGCCACAATGACTAAATCACAGGGAGGAGGGACATGGCTGATAAAAACTCTGGGACTGTCACACTGTTTCTGATTAAGGTTTTCTTCCAGCCCCTCTGTTGTGTGAAAGCAGTACTTTTACACTTGCTGTGAGACTTTTTAGAGAGATGCCCGGGGGTCGTGAAGAACCTCCTTCTGATCCTAATTAACATGAGCAGTAGTTCTGTGAGAGTATGACAAAGTGGGGAACGTGACCTGTATTTAACATGTTTTTTAGGCGAATACCAATGTCGAGTGTGTACAAAGGATTTTGGGTAAAAGTATTGATACGACCACCTAGTTTCATCTAATTTCTCTTTTGTTAAGGGGCTAAATATAAACACATAAAAACAGGAGTTAGCCTTTTAAGGTCTGTAATAAACATGTTGTGTAATTGCTGATAGATGTATATAAAGTTTGGCCGCATTCCATTTGCAACCAATCTGAAGATTAGAGATGTTGAGTGGAATTGATGCCAGTCCACAGAAACGCAAAAGAAAAAAAACCCATCTGTAGATCTTCTGAAAGGCAGATGATATGCTCACTTCAAATAAATTCCTGCTCTGAAGATAACAGCGGTTTGCATTTTTTGTTGGAAACTCAGGTGTACTTTATAAGAAAATGCCCTTGAAAAGGACCACCAACGTATTTTAAGCTACATGAAGTGCGACTCTTTGTGGTTTAAGAAGCGCACACCCACATGCACTTGTGAGTCAGCCCGCTTTGCTAAAGCAGTCAGCTAAATTAAACTTGGCAGCAACAATTTTAAGATTATGTAGATCTTAAAAAACCTAATATCTGTGTTTAAAAAAATGTTTTTTTGTTGTCCCTCCAAAATGAGCACGAAGAATATAAACACTACATACAAATTATACACTCTTGCTGGCAAGAAAATGCCCTGCAATTTAAAATAAAGTTGTCTGCTATATGTAGACAGACATCGGTTCATACTTTGAGTTAGCTACTTTTTTTAATGCTTGAAGGATTCATAGATCAGTGTTGAGTGACCTATGAAATCAGTTGGCTTAACAAGCAAAAAACATTTCTCACAACTGAACATAAAAACATGAAAAAAACAGCAAATGTCCAAAGAAAAATGATAAAAAGACCTTCAGGATGCCTTGAGAACTATCATTAAATACCACTTTTAAAACAATTACAAGAAAGTCTGGGTCCTGAGAAGCAAAGTTACTGTTGCACAGTACTATAATTAAATATAACAAATGCTCAATGTAAAATCTTTCAAATAGATTGAATAGCAAACCAAAAAGAGATGTATTCTCTCTATAGTGCATTACATTGGAAGTCTCTAGTGAAATGTTATTCAGATTCCTTTATATGTAGGACATAAGCTTGTGTCCTTGTGTGAGTTCAGTCTTACAGATCTGCCGAGCAGCTAAATCTGAAAACACTATACCTCACAGTGTAAGCAATCACTATAACGGATGAAGGTCATAGTTTCCAAGAACACTAAACGGATGCACATGCTGAGCATGGATTTTGAGCTATCACAGAGTTGTAAACAAAGACTGGCTCCAAAACGAATCTGTAATGCTTTCAATTTCTTTAAACGGACAAACTACTGATATCAAGACCAGTTTAATCAGCACATGAGAGCAGTTTTCAAAAACTCTTATGTTTCTGAGCTCTGAGGGGAGCTTTTCAAGATGATGCAACAGTGACGGCATCGGGGTTATCTCAGCTTGGACTTAAGAACTGATATTTTAAGAGTCAGACACTTGAGGAGTTGTTTTGAAACATGCATACACCTGTTGATCTACATCGTTGCACATGTAAAATAGTGAAATTCAGATTTACACTAATTTAGAGGTGATTTTTTGGATGCATGAGCTGCCAAAAATTGTTGGAATACCATTTTCCTTTTGCTCACCCAGCTGCAAGATAATAAAGACATACATTCAGAGATATTCAGAGTCGGTGTCTGGCAATCTTTCGATTTGGCTCCTGTCTTTCTTTTGATTCACAATAAAAGCTCCTGAGTTTACAGCTGTGAGAACAACAGGCTTGGTCAATTCTATTTTTCATGGCTTAAATCTGGATGTTGTAAATGATCAGATTGCGGTGTAGTTCAGACGTGCCCGTCACACCCGTGGCCGCCACCCAAAAGCCCAAACTAGAGTATATGTAAGCACAGATGGTAATGCAGTTGGAACACATATACAGAGCAAATATAAGCATATTAAACCAAGTGAATGAGAGGAAGAACAGATGCTGTATTAATTTACTTGCTGTTAATCCAATACTCAGTGGCATGCCACACACTCCCCTCAGCACGAAGGTCTGCTGACACAGAATTGGTATTCTTCTGCAGGCACAACTTTCAGGGGTAAATATTTATAGAGGGGACTGGCATGAGGTGATAAGGAGTAGGGGTTCATTCATGATAACGCGGGGGGAATTTACACAGAATATTTAATCAAGCACTAGTTTATATCTCGGGGACAATAATGTTTCAAAGCTTTTAAAGGCCTACCTTGAAGCGTTTTGGCAAAGGTCAAGGAGGATTTCTACAAAGTTTTATTCACCCTGGAGCTCAGTGCTATTTAGGGGCTGCATTCATAGTGTTGTAATAATCACTGACAAAAAAAAGAAAAACGCAGAATATTTGTCCCAGAATACATTGTGCTGTGGGCTTACTGCTGAGCATAAAAAGCTATCTGAATGCACACAACATGGAAAATAAAAAGCAAACTTGCAGCTGCATATTCTGATATGGAAATATCACAGAAAGAGTTGTATTATGTTTGCTCCTACCTCATTCCTTCAAAACAACAATTTTGCCTGTTTTTGACTTTGGCCCTGAGCTACTGTGTGCAAAAGGATGATTAAAAAACCCCCGTCATGCTAACAACAGCGATTTCCAAACTGCTGGTACTGTGAATCCATCCTCTGTGCAATGCTTAACTTGTGAATCTTTGTTTGCCATTTCAGTTACCATTTCTAATACCTCTCCTAATATGATACTCATCTTCAGCATTCACAAGGTGTGACAGAGAACACAGAGCTTATGCAGGAACAGGAATCAATACATAATTCAGACAACAAGGCCTGAAGCGCTTATATTCACATCTGAATGAGACTTCAGTTAATAGTTTTACTTCTAAGAGCAAAAACGGAGTCCTGGTGTGAGCACAGAAGCTATTCAAGTGGCTGGCTCTCAGTAGGTCAAATTGCAGCCTCTCTTTCAAAACTTGGAATAAATTGTTTGCAACACAATATGTTTATACGCTAAAATAATCTGTTATCTGAACGTATAAAAACAACCTGACGGCTCAGATAATGAGCAAATAGGTTGTTTGATGAAGCTGTTATGTGGTGACAAATGTTGCTACATTTTAAAGTTAAGCAACCCCCAACGGGAGTGTGAATAATTGCATATAAAATATGCACTGGCTATATCACCTTCTGATGGGCTCAGAAATCTGGAAGCCCGAAATAAAGCTTCTAACACTGCTGGTGTCATATATTTTAAACAAATGTGTAATCAGATTACAGTTATTAATCAAGTGATATTGTTATGTCAAACATAACAAGCATAAGAAGAAATATGTTTTGTGCAGCAGTTGCTTGACCTCATATCTTGCAGGTTATAGGACAAAATGCACTTTTTATTGATTACCCAGAAAGAAGGGCATGAGAAAGAGAAGAGACAACAATTCACCCGTCCCTTTGGCACCCTAACCATTACTTCTATGCCTAAATCTCACCTAACACCAAATAGATATGAAGCAAACAGTAACTGGAAGCAAATGTGTAGTCTCAGACAGGAACTCAACTCAAAGATACTAATTTTGCAGGTCTTTTTAATCACTAATGTATGTCATTCCAAGGCTCTGACATCAGTTGTGATAGTAGTAATATGATCGATTAATTGGTGGAAATGCAGTCTGTGGAAAAAGCAACCTAGGGTAGGCTTACACAATGTTTTGCTTCAATATAAATAACTTAACAGAATATTGATACTCAATCAACTGTAGCCCAAAGAGCCAAGAACTGTTTATCTAATGATACTCTAAATCTATAATGAATTATTCCATAGGACAGCAGGGTGGTGCGGTGGTCAGTACCGTCTCCTCACAGCAAGAAGGCTCTGGGTTTGAATCTGACCACATGTGCCCCACATTTCATGCCAGTAATAAGGCCCACAGTGACTGCTTGCACTGGTATGAGATGGCATGACTCTATTCCTAACTCTGTAGGAATACTGGAAGTAGGCATACTATATACACGTTAGACATACTGAAGCAGTGTATCTAATCACAGTTAAGCTATGATACCTTTTCAGTGCATTGGTGATGTTCTTTTACACATAGTTCTGTATGTAAGGAGTGTGCTGCACCTTACTGTAAAGGCAACCACAAATACAACAAAAAGCCTGTGCTTTCAGCTACAGCACACCACAATAACTCTGTATAGCCATGAGTGTATCTGCTGCTGTATTACCGGGGCTTCCAAAAGTTGTTCAACTAACTGAAAAATAGTTTAACCAGGAAAATGTTAAGTGTGAGGCAGCATGAGCTTTAAAATCTTTTCAAAGGAGATGCTTGGCAGCAAGGACCTCAATGTGACAGATGGCTGAGGGAGGTGAGGGAATAGAGGAGAGCACCAGATCAGACCTGATTCAGGATTGCAGGATTGGAGAGAGTTGGAGTTGGAGAGCGAGTTCTTGGATCTCAGGATGAAAAATAGGCGATGAGAGGAGGGACGGCAGGACTGGCTCCAAACATGAATCATGTAACTTTAATGACAGTTTGGAGCATCATGACACAGCGAAGTCTTTCTAGTGCTTTCAACGACTTTCCACAATCACGAGGCATTGCATTAAGATGCACTCAGTGAAGTGCATTGTTACGCTTAATTTCGTTCTCATGTTGAGCCTTGTGATGAGTAGAATTTTTTCCTTCACATCTTGAACTTGGGTCATTCTTATTTGCATGCAATTAAGAATTTAGATGTGCAAAGAACATGGCTGCTTGATGTCGTACGCGCTTACAGGAGGCTTCCCACAAATGTTATGGGCAGACCTAGCAAAGTGAAGCCTTTTTGGCGACTTAATTAACCCTAATCATGCTTGTATTGTGCCCTGGTTAGTGTAAATGGCACTGCTTGGGGAGAAGCATGCAAGTGCAAATGAGTTTGTAAAAGCCTCACGATGAGCCACAATTTGGATTACAGTAATGGATAATTATAAAAATGCAGGTTGGATTGAAAATGTCGAGCGTTGAAACACGCTTCGTTAATAGTCGTGCTCGCATAGTCGGTCGTAAATGGTCTTATTTTTTACTAAAGCTGTAAAATTATACTTTGTTAACTGCAAGGCTTCAAACATCTTTTAACAGCAGGAGGAACAAACACTGATCTAAACTGTTCCCTCTGCAGATTTCTTGGTTTGGGGCAGCATTCTCTCTTCTTCTTGGCATGGCGCTCTTGACCCAGGAGCCAGGCTTAATGAGCGTAGTGGTTCATCTGTTTTTCAACATTCAACACTTAACACCATCTGTTGTGCTTAAGTACTACCCACCCGCAGGTCCAAACCCACCACCTGATTTTCTAACAGCGCCGCGCTGCCCACCCCCTCATCCTCTCATCCTCTCGCTGCTCCTGAGGGAGTCTGTGTTTCAGGCTCCAGGTTGGTGGATAGAATGTGTCCAATCTTTCTGGTGCACTGGGTATTCAATCTTGTCTTTTTTTCCTCCATCTCTCTTTCTCCCACTCTGATGATCTCGGCAGCCTCTCCGAGCTTTATCTTTTAGAGAGAAGCAGCTATCTGCATCATCATCCTCCCTTTGTAAATTGTTTTTTTTTTCTCCCCACACCTCCTCTGACTTGTTGTAAGCTATCAGTATGATTTAGTGAGCGATGCTTCACTGGCTTTAGTATCGCTGTAGTGAATCAAAAGGAAACTAACAAGGAGGGCAGCAATGTGAATATGTCTTCTCTGCTAAAATATGAGGTGTCATGCAAGTTTTAGGGCAAATATGGGAACAGGGTGTACTTAGTGTGCATCCAGCAAGTGTGAATATGGCAAAGTACCAAAAAAGATGAAAACACCCATGTGTTTATTGGTAAAGGCATGACAATGTTTGGAGCATTATATACAGAACAGACCTTCACGTATAGTTTTAAACTCTTGTTGTTCGTCACTGAGCCGTTTACTGGTGAGGTCAACAGTCATACATATAAGGATGATTAATTTAATCTAACTGTTGTAATTTCATTCATGTCAGGCACAACCTGGGGTGTATAGGTCATAATGGTTGAGCTCATTCATCCTAACAGAGTGCAAAATTTTACTTTAGATGACTTAGTGAATATAAATATGAGCGATGTACTGAAAGTGCCTGCTTGGGAGTATAATGAAGCCTCTTCTGTACCGCTGCAAGACAGACCTGCATCATCTCAGTGCAACAACTTCATCATCTGCTGCATCTGAAGCTGAAATACTTAATACGCAGTGTAGAGATATATGCAAATACTCTTCCCAAAACTCCAAACTCCTGTTTCTACATTATAGTACATTATATACTATAGTATAGAAGTACAGCGCAGTGCATGGCATTAGTTTAGAAGATCTATTATCTGGATAATACAGTCCAAAGAAGCCAAGGTCATTTGTAGACATGTGATCATATACTACATTGCCGTGGATTTCCACTAATTGCGGTGCCAGTTTGTTCATTTTTTTTAATATGCATATGATATCTGGCCTTCATTTTGATGTTAGCCTCAAACCTGTAAAGTTTTGTGATCAACAGAGTCTGTCCAGGTGCCATATACCATCAGCCAACACATTAAAACCACTGATATGTGAAGTGAACTGATCATCATCATATGCAATGTTCTGCTGGGAAACCTTTCCACTTATATTGATGGTATTGTGACATTTACCAGTCATCGAAACATTACTGTAGACCAAGCACACCCCTTCCATTGCAGTGCCAATCCACCATCAGGAGCATAAAAAACATCCTTAGGTGTTGACTTGGCCTCCAAACTCCTCAGATTCCAATTCAGAGCATTCACAGGGGTTCTGCATCAAGCCTGATCCATAAAAGACCCCCTGCAAAACCCACAAGACCTAAAATGTCTATGCACACACAGGGCAATATGAGGGAGACCTACATTATTTAGCAGGTGGCTTTAAGTGTACATAGACACCTGTTAAAGTGCTTAAAACCAGCTTTGTTATAGAACCTTCTGCAGCATGTGTCTCATTTAGCCACAGTAGCACGCGCACACACACACACACACACACACACACACACACACACACACACACACACACACACACACACACACACAAGATGAAAAGAATACTAGCCCTGCTGTCCCAGCTGGTAACTAGCTGACAGATAAGAAGTTGTCTTTCAATCACACAACATATCAAAAAGTTACCCAGTTGGCATGGAAACAGAGAATTTCTGTTTTTCCGAGCGCTTCCACAGACTTCTTGCCCAGGTTATCTGAAAAGTTGGGATTGACATCAGCTAGCAAAGACATGTTACTTTTGGAGTTTCTGATTCTTTCCATGTAAAACACTGTAAAAATTGAAAACTTGACTTTTAACTTTATCAAACAGTCAATGGTAACTATGCTTGTTTGGGTCAGTTTAACTGTGGTCCTTAGTCACACTGAAATGTGGTTCCAGATATTCAGTGTTCCCATCGGCCTCAGCTGTACTTTGTGATTAATAGTAAACAACAAATGTTACATGATAATACACCCTCTCAGTCCATGTAAACCTTACTTCACAGTCATGCTGGTGTTCCAGCACTTTCCACTTCATGGTAGTCTTGAGTCTGGCTGGTTCCTGGGTTGGTCCTGAAGATCCTAACCAATTTCCTTTCATCTGAGGGAGACAGTTTGGGTCTTCTTCCAGAACTTGGTAAAGTGGTGACACATCTGAACACCTTGTGCTTGAGTACAGTTGTTTGAGCCGATGATCTTGGAGTCTGCAGTTGTTTAGGTGGAATTATGGACTCAAATGCAGATTTGAAGAGTAGAGAGGAATAACATGGAAACTAACTTTCATTTTGGCAAACAGAAAATCCAAATAACTGTGAATAACCAAAGTCCAGCTAGCGGGCAAGCAGAAAAAACAGTATGACCCAACAAAGGCCAAAGGCAAACTGAGGGCTTAATACAGGCAGTCAACTGCCTAAACAAAAAACTTAACAAAAACTAGATAGCAAAACTAATGAAACTCAAAATGTAGAAATAATTACATAAATAGTAAACTATAAATAAAAACACTTTGGGATAATGCATGAAAATAAACTAAGACTCGTCAGAAAACAGTAAATAAAAGTCCAAAACTCGAACAGTCTGGGTTAAAATAACACAGCAACACGAGATAACTAAAGATTAAGATGAAATCAGAAAACCACTCAAGTATAAAGTAAACTTAAACCGAAAAACAAAGTAAGAAAACTCAAAACCACGGACCAGGGACCGTGACACTTGTTAATGCACAGTCCTCCTTAGATTTTCACTGAGTTCCTCTCAGATTTAGCCATTCTTATATTTTGCTTGTTCTTATGTTATTGTATTTTTGCACACCTCTGTTGCTTGTGAAGCTCGCACACAAGAATTTCACTGGCATGTACTGTACCAGTGTACCTCCACATGTGATGTGACAATAAAAGTGATTTGATTTGATTTTACTGTCTCATATTTCATGATCACTAACAAGTTAACAGGCCTTGGATGCACATGAGCCTGGAAATCGTCTTTTCTACATTGATTTTATTCTGATTTCCTGCTGCTGTGTTCTTGGTCCCCCCCTGTGCCACCCCTTTTAAGGCATCCTGCCCCGTCACTGATTACGGTAATGTTAACTTCTGTATTACATTGCAGCACTACAACGTGTACTATCTGAACGACAGCACAAATGTTCCAGAAAGCTAAAAACATGCACCCTGTTTTTATATTCATATTTTTGCCTCATACAAGAGTACAGAGTACAGTCACGTACACCTGGCTGGTTTATAGCAGCAGGAGGTCTGTTGTGTGCTGGAGTTCTGCTCTGGGTCTCTGCCACTGTTGTTACATTGAGACCTAACTTTTCTCACCTCTCTTTTTTCTTAATACCTTTCCCTTTCAAGGACCTCATTTAGTTCTTCTGTAATTATTCTTGACAACAACTTGCATAAATTAGCATAATTTCCTTCCAAAGCATTTATGTCTCTTGTTAGTGTTGTGCTGCAGTGCCAAAGCAATGCAGAGGTCATCCTTTTCTCACAAGGGGTCTGTGTCTTCCCCCTGCAAGAGCCTGAGAGTCTACATTTGTGTTTTAAATATTTCATGTTGAAGCTGGAAGAAAGGATAAAGCTGCCTCTTTTATGCTTTTATCTTTATCCATATTATTATATGCTATTATATTGCTATTATTATTGTCATCTCCCATTGTTTTTTACCACTTATCCAATTCAGTGTTATGGGGCCATCCTGAAATCATGGCTGATTCAGTGCTTTAAAGCTTCAACATATCCAAAAGAAATGTATCTCTGCATTTAAGAAACTAGAAATGCAATTCAAACATGGTCACTAGTCTAAAGAAATGATGAAATATTTTACAGTCATGCATCCTAGCTATGCATGGATCCTTTGGAATAACCAGGATTTCTGAGGCTAATGTGAAATCTCAAGAAACCTCCATTAGTAGTAAAAACATCCCTGCTGATAGCAAAGGGTTCAGAAACTTTTTCTATTTACCCCACTCTCTCTTCCCACACCTCTTCTCCACCTACATCCTTCCCACACACACTGGTTTGCTACTCTCAGTTTGTCATCCACCTTTTTCCACTACCGACATCTAGATTTTTCACAGTAGGGGAAGAGCAGATTAATGCATTCCACTTACATCTTTGTGCAAGG
This sequence comes from Simochromis diagramma, assembly GCF_900408965.1. Classification (NCBI taxonomy): domain Eukaryota; kingdom Metazoa; phylum Chordata; class Actinopteri; order Cichliformes; family Cichlidae; genus Simochromis; species Simochromis diagramma. The sequence continues at coordinate 2,950,829 of NW_024387423.1, read as the reverse complement.
TGTTTTACTGCATATTAAAACACAGAGCCTGCTTTATTTTCTCCGGGCTTTCCACATTGTAACAAGTCTGCTGTCAAAAAAAGGTCTTTCGCCTTTGTGCTCAACAGCACTGCAGTCCAGTGTTTTGTAGTTTGTTTGTTTTTTGCTCCCTGACTGTTATTTTGCGGTCTTGGTCCAGTTTATTAGATTTTTATTTAATTCTTAGTGTTTATTTCATGTTTGAGCTTAATTCTGGTTGTGCTTGAAGTTTAGTTTGATAATATTTGTTGTCCAGTGTCATGAATCTGAGTTTTAATATCCTTAACCTGTTAACTCTTTTTGGGTGATTGGCTTGGTTTTCATGTATTTACCAGCATTCTATGCTTTCACCTTCAGCTTTGTGTTGGCTTCTGCGTGTAGAGCCCAAATTCTTTAAAAAGTTGTGTAAAATGTAAATAAAACCAAAATGCAATGATTTGCAAATCCACAAACCCATGTTTTATTCACAATAGACAAAAGAAAACATTTCAAATGTTTAAACTGATGAGATGCAAATTTAAAGAAAAGAAAAAGTTCAGTTTGAATTTGATGTAAACAACACATGTAACATAAAAAATGGAACAGGGCAACAAAATGCTGGAAAAGTAACTGGTACTTAAAAGAAAGAGCTGGAGGAAGATTTTGCAGGTCAGTAACATTGCACCAGGTGCTACTACCTAAAAAAAACATGATACATATTGTGGAAGGACTGAGATAATCTGGAGAAATCTCCACATGAAAGGGAATCATTATTGGATACCACCCTCAGACCGGCATGACACAACTGCATGGGCTCAGAAACACAGTCTGCTGTACTGTCCATAAATTCATGTTAAAGTTAACAAAGTTAAAGAAACCCACAGTGTCTGTGAACATGACACAGAAACAGAGCTTCTTCCCTGGAAGCTCATTTCAAATGGACTGAGGCAACATAGAAAATTTTCCTGTGGTCCAACAGACAAAATATGAAATTATTTTCAGAAAACATCGATGGTGTGTCCTCCAGACTAAAAAAGGGACCAGGGACCGTCCACCTTGTTATCAGCACTCAGTTCAGTACCCTGAAACTGATGTTATTGAAATATGTCAGTCATTATGGAATTTACAGCCTGCACATCTGCACAGGTTTTAGGCCAACATATGATCGCATCCATGTGACATCTTTTCAGGGAAGGCCTTGCACAATTCAACAATTCAACATCATTCTGCATCAGTTACAACAGCATGACTGTCTGCACTCCACACCTGGAGTCCACGCCTTCAGAGAAGCAGGTAAGAACCAACTAAAAACATCTGGAGCATCATGAAACTAAAAGCTGAGCAGACCCAGGACTGTTGAGCAGCCAGAATCCTATATCAGACCTGTAGAGGCTAAGCCTACGCTTGAAGCCACTGAGTTGTTCGTTGACGGGGGTGACGCGATGTCACTGGTATGCATGAATTTATTAAATAACTGCAGTCCAATAACTGCAGCCTTACTCGTCTTGTCATTCAGATTCTTTATTTCCACGATTTAGCATAGCAGCACAGCTGTTTGTCTTTTTCCGATCAACAACACACCTGCCGCTAATTACATGTGTCTACCTTAAATACATTCACCAAAACTCAAAAGGTGACCTCTAGCGGCATACATAATGTATAAATCCAAAAAAGGCTCCTACAAGACGAGAATGCAAATATTTTCTCTCCCAAAAGTCCAGCAGCTGCTGTCCTCGGTGCTGAGACGTTTAGGGAGGAGGGGATGCTACACAGTGGTAAACACCGACCTGTCCTAACTTTTTTGTCATGTGTTGCTGCCACCAAATTGAAAATGAGCCAATATTTTTCTCTTAAAACGGTCCATTATCTCAGTTTGAACAGTTGATATATTTTCTGTTATACTGTGAATAAAATATAGGTTTATGAAATCTGCAAATCATTGCATTCTGATTTTATTTTCATTTTACGCAGCAGCCCAACATTTTGGAATTGGGGTTGTATTTATAGGGTTTATTAGTTCTGTCATATTTTCCTCCATTTCATCCTGTTATCCTTCCCGTTCCTGTGTTTCCTTCTGTCGGCTGTTTTTCACTTTCTGTTTTACTTTAGCAGTTATCTCATGTCTGTTTTTACTTCCTCCTCCGTCTCATGTCTGGGTGGGTTCACTGATATCTTTTTACCCTCCTGTGTCCAATTCTGTGATTCACCTTTTGTGTATATGAAGTGTGGTGTTGTCCCCTGAGCTTCCTTGGATTTTTGTCTTGTTGTTTTGGATTTTGTTTTTTCACTCTTTAGACTTTGATCAGCTGGAATAAAAGTCTTGCTTTTATTTTAACCTGCGCCTACACTTGGGTCTTTTTACTCCACACTTCAATTTTGTCTCTACCTGAACGCCTTCTCGCCTGTTTCTTCTTACAGCTGATGTCTGTGCTTTGGTTTCTTTAGCCACATTCACCGTTTTGTTAGACACAGTACAATTACATGACTGAAAGCTGTGAACCCATTTTGGCTCACATACGGTGGCCCATTATATGTAGATCTCTCCACATGACTTGTGGAAAGAGGACAATGAAAACTTGTTGGCTTAGAAGCAAATGGGACTCAGCGTGACCGATTTACTGTGTCTATTTAGAGCCAAAAGGGGAAAAAAGTCTAAGCATACTATGTAACAAAGACATATTTGTGACTGAAAAGCTGAAAGAATGAAAACATTTCTGTCCACAACCAATTCTCAAGGCTGCTTTAGTCTTAATGTCTTTAGGAAAAAAAGAAAATCAGAGTTATCTATCTGCAAATCGCAGCTAGATAACTGAAAAGCTAACTGGTGTCAGTTCAAAATGCTATCCAATGTTAACAAAAGCTTCAAATTACAAGCAGGAAAGGTTTTGTTTCTTTTTTAATATCATCCAGGAGTGGAGTCGGGTGGTGGGTCAAATACGAATCACTCAAGCCCCACTTATTACAGACAGTAAGGAGACCAATTTCTACTTGGGCAGTGAGAACAGAAGGATCGAGGACTTAAAAAAAGATGAGGGATAGCAGAAGAGGGTCGTGTGCTGAGAAAATTGGGAAGAAAATGAAGGGGTGAAAGTAGTAAGACAGATTTTAAGAAATGTCGAGAGATAATTTGATAGCTTCCACTGACAGAAAATCCAACTTTATAGAGAGACAGGCAGGGTATTTTGGTAGTTAAGGGACATCTTTTCATCTTGAAGAGTTTGAATCTGAGACTGATGGCTTGGTATAAAATCTTCATGTCAGCAGGTATCCATCCTGCTGCAGCATTATTGACCAAAACACTGAAAGCCTCGTCCCAGGGGTTCTGTTTTCTAATGTTTTTATAGAGGCGGAGAAAGAGAGATTTTTCCCCTTAAAGCAAACACCAAACGATCACAAACAAAATTGCTACTTATTTTCCAATTCTCAGTAATTTCCTGTTTGGCAGCATACTGGGTTAAAAATAATTAGGGTCCTCAGTGTGTTCAGGAAAAGTTTTCCTGCTCTATAAGTGTGCACAGATATATAGCCAGCTGGTAGGGACTGCAATAAATATGTTTGAACTGTAGCCGCAGGAAAAAAAAATCAAAGAAGGCCTGCAAACACTCTTCCAGATGAACTGCAGTGACCCCGCACATCAACTACTGAAAAGAAGAAGAAACAGTCTAGAAAAAAAGATTTCCATTAGCAGGCGTTCAAGACTGTGTGACATTCCTTTCAGGAGGACTAGTTAAGCTTTCTTTGACTGTGTATTTTTTAAATGAATGCTAGAACATCTTTGTATGTGACATTTAAAAGATTAAAAGCCAAAACAAATGTGACCTATAAAGATTATTATGTTCAGAGGACGACGTGTTAAAGTTATTGCAAGACTTTTCTTCACACTTCTTTGGTTATTACGCTGTCAGGGAGGACTCATCCTGTTTGCTGCACTTGATGAATCCTTCTTGTGCCACTGTTTTCCAGGCCCAGTTCACGGTGGGTATTTTTACAGCTCAGACTTTGATAATGCATATGGTCAGGTTATTTGGTTTCCATAGAACAATATTCTGTGATGAACAGTCTTGGTTGCCGGCCCACATTCACATCACATCCCCTCACTTTTTTAGCTGTGCTGCTGCACTGTGGATGAAAATGTCTGACAGTTGGTCAGTCCACCGCTTCAGTTCCAGCTGAAATATTTAAAGTAGTTCAGCTATGTGTTATAAATACTGAAATGGTTTGCCTTGAAATTCCAATAAAATGCTGCATAAAGAGACGATAAATCTGGTGTTCCCCTGACATTTTTTAATTAGTCAAGCTTGACAGAATGTCAGATTATTTCAGATTTGTGATGTTTTGCTTTGACCGCCAAAGACTGGAAAAACAGAAGTTTCCTCAGCTAACAGAGACGGTACAAACTGTTATCTGCTTGTACATCATTAGGTTAGCATTGTAAATGTGAGCATTTAGCAAAACACTGCTACACCCTTGAGCAAAACTAAGAGCAAGAAAGGCCTATCTGTGTAATTGTAGGCTGTGTGGCAGGCTGGGTTAGGACTAGAGATGGCACGATACCACTTTTTTATGTCCGATACCGATACCGATATCATAAATTTGGATATCTGCCGATACCGATATGAATCCGATATAGTGTTTTTTAATCAACAAAACTGTTTTTTAAATATCTTGCTGCATTTTGTATAAGTTCATACTCAAGTTTAAAACAACAACTACACTAAAGCTATTCTGTTATACCTGTATGCAAAAAAAATATTTCATAGTTCAGCAATACTGATCAATCTGATAAACTTAAACCTACACCATCCTCCCTATTCTGGTATTTTAAAGAGTACTTAGCATAAATATTAAGCAACCTAACTAATAGGGTTCCAACTCCCAGCAACAATAAAAATAAATAAATAAAAAATAGGGAACCACCCCTCACGCTCCACCTCATGATGCTTAATCGACGTAATCAACCTTAATTTGATGCAGTGTGAAAAAAAATGCACAGAAATCAATTATTTTTCAAGAAATATTAAATAGATTCAACATCTTTCTTCAACAAAATTGCAGACTGCACAGATGGTACCTTCCCAAAGGAAAAAGTACTATAGCTTACTAGGTATATTAGACTTAACAGTTACTATATGCAGTAATGGACTTCTATACATTTTACATCAGATTAAAACTGGTTGTAAGATTCAGATAATTATTTATTAAAAGCTAGACATTTTAAATGAGAATAAGAAAGAAAAGTATGTCTTTGTGCCCCCTTTTCCCTGTTAATGCCCTATCGGCCCCCCCTGGCTAAACTTTGCTAGATCCGCCCCTGCACAGTTACCAGCGTCAGCTACGTAGAAAAAGATCCTCGAGTAGAAAGTAATATTAAATAAATTCTAACAACAGCTGATCAAGCTTAAACGTGCTGCTGTTGTTCAGCCGCTGGTTTCCTCTTTCTGGTGCAAAGTGGGCCAAAAGCAAACAAGAGAGACGGAGTCACGACAGAAAAGCCGATCAGCTGATCGTTAAGCAGTTTCATGATTGAAGTAGCAGCCGGAGAGCGAGAGGCAGTCGCTCGTTAAGCTTAACGCAGGAATGCTTTACAAACATTCAGAGATGGACTTACACACTTGCTTTACTTCTCTCGGGATAACTTTGTCGGAGATGAAATGCCGGGTTGCTAGCGAAGCTCCACATGCTATGCTCCGACGTGCTAACGTTCTGAGGTGAGTTACGGCGTGTTGCAAGTTTTGTGAGGTGCTTTCGTGATATTTCATGGATCGGATTACATTTTTTATTTTTCTCCGATATCCGATCCAGTAATTTAGGTCAGTATCGGACCGATACCGATACGTAATATCGGATCGGTCCATCTCTAGTTAGGACCCAAACGCAGGACTCTCGGCAGGGGCGTAATTTCCTGGGGGGCTAGGGGGGTTATGACCCTCCCAATAATCAGACCCAACCAATATAACCCCCTCAATAAAATTATTAATTATCTTGAATAAATAGACTGTTGATTTTCTTTACTCATTTCAGGTATTGCCAGCAAAATAGTTGCATGTTTAATGATCTGGGAATTTACCCACATTTATTTATTTATTTAGACAGAGATCTTGACCCCCCCAATGTTCAGCACAAATTTATGCCGATGACTCTCGGACAGAAAACTTAAAGCTCTAAAACAAAAGACATGAATATTCAAGAAACAAACTAAACATAAACTAGAGCTAAGAATCTCCTGACTAGCAACTAAGGACTTTACATGACTTGATAGGACTAGAGAACATGGAACAAATGCAAGGACACACAGCCAATGCGGTTACGATGTGACAACGAACAGAGGAAAACACAGGGCTTAAATACACAAGGGAGAAACAAGGAAACAGGAGGGAAACACAGCTGGGACTAATCTGACATAACGAGAAGGGGAGGAGGCAAAAGTGAATACAATGAACACAGGACAAGGAACTATCAAAATAAAACAGGAAACAGACAGACTGAAAACTCAGACTCAAGGCCCGTAATCTTAACACAGTGAGTGGAGAGACACTGGAAACATAGAGACAAGACATGAAACGTGGGACACGGGACACGCACAGAGTAGACACGGGAACAGAGACTAAACACAGGCTAAGCACAGCTAAGCTAACCACAGGTTAAGATAAACACTGAGAGAGGGAGAACTAAGATCACTGAGAAAGACATAACAGAACCAAAACCAAGAATAAAAGTAATAAAAGAATATTAATTAATCAACAAACACAAAACACTGGGTCACAGACTCAGTACCGTGAGAGCATACAGCCAAACACAAATGCTTTACAACTTGCCTCATCCTCTGTATCACAGCCCTTTCATTTGCTACTATTATTCCTCAGTTAGTATTGTACATTACCTTGTAGTGTCACATTAACCTAAACCTTTCCTAAACCAAGCTTGCCCAGGTGGGAAGCGTATTCTGTGTCCTAAAGTATACTTTTTTATAATTAGATGCAGTGGCACACAGTGGTGCATAATAACAGAGCAGTGCATCTGTTTTCTTCTTCTTTCTATTCGATTCAGCATTGCGGTTAGGCTGAAGAGTACTCCAGCTGGTATCCCAGAGGCGGGATTAACTCAGTGACGTCACTTCCTGGCCAATCAGTGGCATGCAGTCTGTTTACTGCATGCCACATTTTCGACCTGCTTAGAACCGAAAAAGGTAGGTACATATTAGCAGGTACTACTACCTAATGGAGAACCCTATAAACTGAGTTGAGTCGAGCTGAGTAGGTGCTAGTGGAAAGACGCCAACATACTGTTAGAATACCATACAGGCACAGGGGAACAATGCACCAGGAAAAGACCCCAGACTGCCTGTAGGTTTAAACCCAGGATCCTTTTACTTTGACGGAACAGTGCTAGTCACAGCGCTGTTGTGCTGACCAGCAGAGCAATACATTTTTCAGAGGAACACAATAAAATTACAGTTTTTATTTTTTGACATTTAAGAAGAGCTGCATGATTTTGTTTTATTTAATCAAATTTATGTGCTGATTTTGGGATATTCAGGTTGGATATCAAGAACTCAACATGGAAGTTACCTAAAAAGATCTTCTGATTCATCGTTTTGACTCAATCATATTCTTTCTCTAAGCCTAACTACATAACTATACTGTGAGGAAAAAGGAATAAACTACCAAAAATAAAAATAAGATAATAAGATGCAAACAAATTCTAAAAAAAACCCAACCCCAAAACAAAACAATGAACTGAGTAGACACTTGCTCTGCGACAGGTTTTTAACTCTTTATATCATCTTAATAAACTTGCAAAGTGCTTTTCTGCTGAAGCATCAGTGGCAAACGTCTCCTAAATTTGTGGGAATATGTAAAACATCCATGGATCTCTTTGAGGAAGCTTGCAAAGTCTTTTCAGGGCACATGCCACTGAGCAATTTTGGTTTTGAATGAATGAGATGTCGTCTTGTAATCCATCTCGTAGACAGTTTTCCACAGTAACTCCATAGCTAGCATGACTCCATGCTACTTCTGCTGTGCTGTGAAACTTTCTTCAGAAGCTAATAGACATGTTAAAAAAGAGAGAAGGCTGAGTGCAGTCTTTTACTCTGCTTAGCCACAGGGCTCAAGGATAATGCATGTTTTACCAACCTTGCTCTCAGTGCTGTTCCCTTCAGAGGCTCTCATTATGACATACTGTTCGGGTGTTGGTGCAGTGGAGGACACTTTCTGGTAAATTGCTGTGGAAAGGAGCTTTAGCAAGTTGACATTAACACACTCCGCTCTCGGTTGCATCACTCGGCAGCTAAAAGCTGACTGCCTTTTGCAAAGCATTTATCTTGTTAGCTTTGGCTAGAGCATAGTGGTGCTTTGAAGGAGATAGACGGGTGTGAAATGCTGCATTTAAGGGTGGATGTCCTCTTCCTCAGCAAAAGTTTGCCTCAAGATAAATAGCTGCCCATTCTGCTGGTCGACATTGCCAGAGTGAGAACAAAGACAAAGGCTTCAAAAGACTCTCTGAAAAAATGGGCTAATGCAAAGAAAACCACAAATCATATTTGTTGTCTTCGCTTACAAGGCAGCAGATGTAGGGGATTACGAGGATCACTTTACCTTCCAGATGGTTTGTTCTCAGACAAATTCTTCATTATATGTTTTAAACCTGCTATCTATCACACCACCCTCCCCACCAGCCTTCAAAGTACTTGTTACGTTTATACTGCTTTCAACAAAGCAGTAGTTCCCCAATTAAGCTTGCATTTAGAGTTATTACCATCTCATCTAAAAATTAAAACAAGAAAGATTTAAGTGGCACAACTGCAGTAATGAGTTATGAGTTAATTAGCCATTATTTTGTTTTTTACTTAACATAACAGTGTTTTGCTTTAAACACAAACATACATGAACGCATGGTTGATCAGTTGATCCTGTACATGTGATGAGAGCACAGAAAATATGCATCTCTACAGCTAAATGTAAATTACAACGAGCTCCAGCACTGTATCACGCGGCTGTTGGTGTGCAGGCAATCAAACAGTCTCCACAATAATTCCAAGGGAATCTTGTTTCATGTGCAAAACTGCAAGTTGACAGACTACAAATCACCAAACATCTACTCAAACATTTTTATAAGTCTGGGGTCTGACTCAGGTCTGCATTTGCATAATGCAATCTTTTGTTTATCATAAACTTGTGCATTCATTTCACCAAGGACCATTAAACAAGCACAAAGTAGTTAAAACTGTGGATGCTATGGTGTGGAATATAAAATTAAAATGCAAATGTGGCCCAGTCCTGATATCTAGTCCTCCGTGGCCCAATATAACACCAGCGAAACAGGTAGCGCGTACTCGATCTGTGGTGTTTCTCCACAGCGACTGACAGAGAGCAGAGGACCCAGAGGAACGGAGCCAAAGCAAGATGTGGATGATGACACTTGATTTCCTTTGATGAACGAGACTCAGGTGGATACTAAGAGTGTGCAGAGGGAGACTGTGGGGGAATGGGGGAGGACAGGACGGTATGAACAAGCAGCAGATCAGCTCCACACTATTGTGCCATTAGTAACTTCCTGCGCAGAGATGTTTGAACAGCTACTTGTGAACTTGTTGTGAAGGCAGACAAACAGACACAATTAAAGGTCAGGTCACTGAGGATTAGCTTGTTCATTCCGCATAAATATTTATCAGATTGTATGTGTCCTTGTTCTGTTTTTTTACATCTACTTCCACATGTTTATACACGCACACAGAGAAGAGGATAAGGTTACATTTTGTGGCAGAATGATCTTCTCTCAGCTACAAAGCAACGTGCTGTTGCTTCTGGGCAAGTTGCCAAGACAACATGACTGGATCTGAAGTATGTGGCAAGCTTACATAACCACAAATCTATGTCTAAGCTGTGGCAATGCCATGTACTAGCTCCATAAGAAAGGCAGCCAAATTAGGCTACTGTCAATCGCGTCTTTTCTTCACAGTGTTTTGGAAGCTTTGCTTCATACCGATCAGCTTCATGAAGATTGTAATGATTTTCTACAGAACAAGAATGAAAGAGCTGAGGTTAAACTTGCCTTATGCTGCACACACTGTAACAAGGGGAGGAAACAGATAAGTGAAAACAGAGTACAGCAGTAGGTTTACTGTTCATATGGTGCTTGTTTAGTTTGCTTCTAAATTAGAACATGAAGGAACAATCCAAATAAAAGAACCAGATTTTATCATCATTTGCTTTCAAGAGAGTACAGTACAGCTATCTCATTACCAAAGATAGGCTACAATTGCTGCGTAAGCTAATGACTTTTGTAATTATTTTATTACTTAGTAATGGAAACTGTTGCTATTGCTGAAGTCTTCTTCACTACTGGGAGCATGAAATGATGCCTGCAGCCCATTCACATTTGACAGTTCCAGCTCCTTCATGATGGCACACCCATACATGCCACTGTAGGTATGCTGTGTCTCCCAGCACATTCTCAAGAACGTGAAGGAGATACCAGGAAATTGGCTGTTACATGACGAGAGCAGGATTCAGTTCAATTCAGTTCAGTTTTATTTATATAGCACCAGAAAACAGAGAAAACCTCCACAATCAGACAACTCGACCTGAGCTTTGGTGGCAGGGGAAGAGAAGGAAAAAACTCCCTTTTAACAGGAAGAAACCTTGGGTAGAAACAGGCTGACGGACGGGCAGCCATCTGCCATGACAGATTGGGGGTGAGGGGAGGGAGACAGGACAAAGACATACTGTGGAAGAGAGCCAGAGATTAATAATAATTAATAATTAAATGTAGAGTGGTGTAAAAACACATGGTGAGTGAAAAAGGTGACTGAAGAAGAAACACTCAATGCATCATAGACAGACCCTAACAACCTAGACCTCTTGCAGCATAACTAAGAGAGGATTCAGGGTCAACTGATCCAGCCCCATCTATCAAAACATTTTAAGCCTAATCTTAAAAGTAGAGAGGGTGTCTGTTTCTTGAATTCAAACTGGAAGCTTGTTCCACAGAAGAGGGGCCTGAAGCTGAAGCCTCTACTCTTAAATACTAGGAACTACAAGTAAAGCAGTAGCCTGAGAGCAAAGAGCTCTAATTTGGTGATATGGTACTATGGGGTCTGTAAGGTAATATGGGGCTGGATATTCCAAGACCTCTTATGTGATAAGAAGGATTTTAAATTCAGCTCGGGATTTAACAGGGAATCACTGAAGAGAAGCCAGTATAGGAGAAATATGCTCTCTCTAGTCCCTGTCACTATTCTTGGGTCAACAAAAGGCTTTCCAGGGAGTCCAACTCAGGACTGGTATTGGCTCCTTGCAAGGGGGAACAAAATGACCTCCAGCAGACCACTGGTTTGATCGTCTCTGATTAAACTTTCAGGAACATGAGGGAGGAATGAGGGCATAAGACCTGTGCTCACAGCCCAGTGCTGTGCAACTAATTTAGCACGTACTAGAGAACACCAGAACTGGGGGTTCCAGCTCTGGTGCCCATTCTTTAAATAGAATACAGAGCATATTTCTCCTGTTTTGGCTTCCCTTCATTGGCTTCCTGTTAAATCCAGAATTGAATTCAAAATCCTGTTCCTCACATACAAGGTCTTAAATAATCAGGCCCCATCTTATCTTAATGACCTTGTAGTAGCATATCACCCTATTAGAGCGCTTCGCTCTCGCTCTGCAGGCCTACTTGTTGTTCAGATTCAGATTCAGAAGGCTTTATTTATCACCAAGGGGCAATTAAGAGACTAAACTTGCCAACCGTACATACAATACGGTTGTTCCTAGAGTAATTAAAAGTAGAATGGGAGGGAGAGCCTTCAGTTTTCAGGCCCCTCTTCTGTGGAACCAGCTTCCAGTTTGGATTCGGGAGACAGACACTATGTCTACTTTTAAGATTTGGCTTAAAACTTTCCTTTTTGCTAAAGCATATAGTTAGGGCTGGACCAGGTGACCCTGAATCCTCCCTTAGTTATGCTGCAATAGACTTAGGCTGCCGGGGAATCCCATGATGCATTGAGTTTTTTATTCCCAGTCACCTTTCTCACTGACTATGTATTAATAGACCTCTCTGCACTGAATTATATCTGTTATTAATCTCTGTCTCTCTTCCACAGCATGTCTTTTATCCTGTTTTCCTTCTCTCACCCCAATCGGTCGCAGCAGATGGCCCCGCCCCTCCCTGAGCCTGGTTCTGCCGGAGGTTTCTTCCTGTTAAAAGGGAGTTTTTCCTTCCGACTGTCGCCAAAGTGCTTGCTCATAGGGGGTCATATGATTGTTGGGTTTTTTTTTTCTCTTCATGGATTATTGTAGGGCAGGGGTCGGCAACCCTAGGCAGGCGTGCTACAGTTGGCACATGAAGGGTTAACTGATGGCACGACCATAGCTGGACTAGCCATCGGGCATACCGGGCATTTGCTTGGTGGCCCGATAATTTTCTTTTTTTTTTTTTGGTAACGGTATAAACAACGAAAGGTGGTGGATTGGCCAGATGCTGGCCGGTGTGTAAAAATAACTCAATTGTTTGGTGGTGGCATCGCGGAGCTTCCACAGATTCAGTAACATTAGCAAGTGGTGGAGGCTGGCAGGTGGATCAGGGAGAGGGGAGGCAGGAGGAGCAGAGACCCGAGGCAGCCACCGGTCCGACTGTCAGGTGAACTGAACTTCAGGTAAGAAGTTATGACCTGCGGTCTATCTGGGTCAGATATAAACCAAGTTTAGGTGGAGTTTATTTTCGTTGTGCTGAGTTTTTACAGTCAGTTACAATAACTTGTGCTGCGTACTAGCTAGCATGACGGAGTTTATATTACAGCTGGGTGGGTGCTATGGTGTTACTGATAGTGAACTTCATAAGGTTAGTTAGTAGAGTTGCCAACCGTCCTGTAAAAAGACAGAATCGTCCCGCATTCAGAGAAATTATTACGCGTTTCGTGTTGAGCTGAGAAGGGACGCAGTTTGTCCTGTACTTCAGCTAGGATGGAAAAAGACACAAAGGTGGAGTTGTTACGCTGCACAGCTGCCTCTTCTTCTCCTCTCATTCTCTCCCCCTCCCTCTCCTGTTGCTACTTTAATCATGAAACTGATCAATGATCAGCTGATCGGCTTTTCTCTCTTGTTTGTTTATCGCCCACTTTGCGCCAGATGTCGCGCTAAACAACAGCAGCATGTTTAAGCTTGATGAGCTGTTGTTAGAATTTATTTAATATTAATTTCTAGTATCAGCTGATGATTGCTGGAGCCACAGCTGTAAAAGCTGCTGGTCATTATGTCGGTTTGGTTATCTGGTGAGAGGGAAACATGAAGATGAAACCAGGAGATGTCCTTACTGAATCATCAGAGCTGAACAGGTGATGGAGAAACGGGTTTACCTTTTAGGTGACATGAATGAGTTGGAGGGAAGTTATGAACTGTTTCTGAGAGACAAATAACACCAGGATCCTTTTTCTAAGTAGCTGACAGCTGGTAACAGTGCAGGGGCAGATCTAGCAAAGTTCTGCCAGGGGGGCCAGGTGGGGCAGGGAAAGAGGGGCACAAAGAAATACTTTCTTATTCTCATTTAAAATGTCTGGCTGTTATTAAATAATTATCTGAAGTTTACAACCAAAGTTTTTATCTGACATAAAATGTATAGAAATCATGCATATACCAACAAGATTGTACATCACTGTCACAACAGCATTTGTTTTCATTCAAAGGCTTTATGGCTTTAATACCTGGTGGGCCGGTCTTTAGTCAAAATGCCCGGGCTTTTTTTTTTTGTCCCAGTCCAGCCCTGGGCACGACACGCAGTGACTTAATCTGAGAAGGTGCATCAAAAAATAAATGGCCGCGCCAGCGGTGCACATTGCAAATCAGCTCACATACACACATTAGTTGTTCCTCTTCTTAATGATGGTATCTTAGCTAACAACCCCAACTACCAGGTTCAACTTGTAATTGGCTAAAAATAACTTAGCCTACTGGTGAGGGGGACGTTGTTAGCTTTCCACATTCCGACACTTCAAAAGCTTCAGAAGCTTTCCGGAAATACACGGATACATCCGTAGACTCAAGACACAATGGATTTTTGGGACTTTCAGGTGTGTGGAACAATGTTTTATTTTCTGATCAAACCAGAAATCTTTAATGAGCAGCTGGATTTGTCTTGCATTAACTGGCTGAGTTAATGCCAGTTAATGCAACATCGAAGCAGCTGGAATCCACAGCTGTGCGTGTTCATGGAGCTGCATTTTCACCTGCTGGACATCACTACCTGACAAGTTTAACTGTCTTCAGAACATTGCAGAGGCCTTATTGACAGTATTTGGCTCTACATATCTGTGTGAACAGATTTTCTCTCATATGAGTCCTCAGGTAGCCGTCTGAATGCTGGACACTCGGAGACCTGTGTCTCTGAGTGGGAGACCAAAGATCACATTAACATGTGTGTCTCTGTATTAACAAACATGCCATATTGGCTTAGTTTATTTTTCTTCTCATTGTTGTGAGGAGACCATAAATAGCATTTGTATTTTCCGTTGTACAGTTCATTTGCTGTTATGGATAAAAAGTGTCTTTTTTGTTTCAGAATAGCTGATAACTATTCGCTGATAGCTGCCAACATCTGCAAACAAATATAATTCTAGAAAGTGGTTCTATATAGTGTGTAACTGTTCATATAGAGCGTTATGAAATTTATTGCTAATGCAATCATATGGCACACTGACTTCTGAGGAAATTTTAAATGGCACTCGCCATCAGAAAGGTTGCCTACCCCTGTTGTAGGGTCTACCTTACAATATAAAGCGCCTTGAGGTGACTGTTGTTGTGATTTGGCGCTATATAAATAAAATGGAATTGGATTGAATTGAATTGAAAAACAGCAGATCATCTGCCTCTCACCCTATCCCCAATATCCTCTTCTGTCACACCCACCCTCTGCAGGTCCTCCTTCACTACACCCAAGAACTTCTCTGTAGTTTTCCTGCTGCATCATTGCATTCATCCTTTCTCTACCACTTGTTCTCATCTTATCTAAAACATCGCAACCTTGCCTCTCTAACTGTGTCTCCAACTTAGTAATCCCGAGCTGTCCCTGTGATGTACTCATTTCTAATCGTATCCTTCTTGGTCATTCCCGGTGAAAATCTTCAACTATGACAGCTCCAGTTCTGCCTCTTATCTTTTTGTCTCTAAACTATTAATCTTGTAAACATTTCCATGCACAGACTCTCCTTTTGTCACATCATCATATGTTCAATAATGAATAATTAATGAATAAATAAGGGTCTGACTTGTATTCCAGTGCAGTGTTTGGTTGCCTTAAAGGGAACTACAAAGAGTTTGTAATTCAGTTTCTCCATTAAATACATTTTGTTTTATGTTTTCTCATTTTGGGGACGTACAGGCCCATCACACAGGAAAACACTGGATATTCCAGCCCAAGGAACATGAAGATGGTGCATAAACTAAACTTCAGGCTCTCAAGTTCCCAGTCAAATGGAGAATCTGTTGGATTACCTGAAATAAACATGATGCACAGTGACTCCACACAAAAACCCAGAGCAGCCAAAGAATCTACCAATGTCAGGATGTGTTTCAGAGAGGACATTCTGCCCTGATGACTGACACACACACACACACACACACACACACACACACACACACACACACACACACACACACACACACACACGACAAGATGGAAACAATACCAGCCATGCTGTCCTGGCTGGTAACTAGCTGACTGACAGCCTTGTCTCAAGAAGCTGTCCTGGAGCTTTCAATCATACCAAACATCAGACCTCAAGAGGAAAACTCACTCAGAAACTGGAAAATCTTTCTTAAAGGTGTTCATATATACACAGTGACTACATATAAAAGCCTTTATGATTGACATTAGAGAGTCTATATATTAATATTTGCCTTATAGCATAAGTGAGTCATTAAGAGTGCACAAATGAGCAACTCAAACAGGTATGTGCCTGGGATGTGTTGGACCACCTTTGCAGTTGACAAAAAAGACTGAGTCTATAACTAAAAGTCACGTTTTCCCCCCATAACACATTTCAGCTAACATTGACAGTCAGTCCAGCTGCTGTGATCTTGGTAATGCTTCCAGTCGGTTATTTCAGTTCAACAAGACCAGAGAATCACCGGAGTGATCAGGATTCAATGTCTCAGCATCATGTTTGTCTAAACTGTTGTTTGCTAAAATTATTATTTTGCTAAATAATTTCAGTTTTAGGGCAAAATGTTCGACAAACCAGCCAGCACTGCCACCTTTCGAGGCAGATGGATATCACGGAAAGCTTGTTTTTACATACTGCCCTGCAAATGTGTTTCCCCACCATCATCTGACAGTCCCCTCCCCTGTGTAGAGGATGTTAATATTGCTTCTCAGGACGGGTTCCAGGTGTGTACCTGTACAGTATGCGCACTGCTCTTTCGTTATCCAATGTGTCTCCTCCCCATGTTTGTTGAGGGTTTTCTGGTTGTGCCAGCTACACACTCCTCGCTGCACTTCACTGCATCTGTGGCTCCAGTGATGTGCAGGTATATCATCCCTTGGGTAAAGTAAGTGTTACCTCAGTGTGTTGGCAGGTTTGTCAAAAACATGCTACCTGCTGTGGTTTTAGACATTTTTGTGGCATTTGTCAAAGAAGGTGGATTAAAACAGAAAAACTGGCAACCACAATGGTCGAGGTTTGCGCTCCATGCGGGAGCTTTGCTTTTACCCACCTTTTAGCTTTTCCTTTCACTGTTGTTTGGGTCAGTCAAGGAACCCCAACTCGTGAAGATATAACACCAAGGGGTCCTTTCCAAGAGTCTGTACGTGATGAGTCTGGAGTGAGATTGAGCTGCTTTTAAAAAGTGCAGCAGAACCAGCAGCTTGGAGCTTCAATCACCAGGATGCACCCAGTGCTTATTTCTTCATTTCCTGCATGCTGTGGGGTACACTGACGAGGCCGTGACACAGCCAATATGAAAGGAACTTTGAAGTGTGAATACTCCTTCAACCAGTCTGGGCTTAGCTGAATTCTGAGCCTCTGCCATTGTTACTGTTTCCACTGCTTCTTTTGTTGGAATACATATAAACATTATTATTTTGTTATACTGTTATTTTATCTGATGTTGCATTATTTCCTAGACATATTTCACAAAAGAGTCATCTATTCAGTCCTAATTAGAGGTTTTAAGACAGCGGCTTGGCATATGGATATATTTCCAAAGTTGCAGCTGGGTGGAGGAAACTTTACATTTCTAGAAATAAAGTTTGTAAATGTGAACTAAAAATGAAAACAGACAAATTTCTGTTTCCACACTGTGAACAGCCCCTAATCTTATTCTTTCTGAGTGTTTTCTTCATTGATATTCAAATGTGTCTTTGCTCGTGCGCCTGCTATCAGTTCTTCTCCAGTAATGTTTCATTTAAGCTGCTCGCCACGGAGAGCATTTATTTTACACCGTCCACATTTGTCCATTTGTGCATTGGGAGTGTGTTTGTCTCTCTGCGGTGAGCAAGGACAGGGCATATTACTGACCTGTGACAGCGACAGCACACTCAATCAAGGGCAAAGAGCAGGAGGAAAAAGAAAAAAGGGTCTGCATAAATTTCCATCGCATTTGATTTGTGACTTTGAGCGGCTGCGGACAGGTGAGCAACTTATCATCCATGAAGAATGAATTTTAGCACCTGTCGATGCTTTTGATGTGTTTGTACAAGTTCTACGATTTAAGACAACTACTTTAATACAACCACCGAGTCACTACAGACAGAATTGTGCTGTAAAGCCAGAAGATCAAGAGAGGAATTCAAATTTGATTTCCAGTGGGATTTTTACCGTGAAAATGCGACTCCTTCAACACCCCCACCCTCTCGTCACATTGTCATCTCCTCTGAAGTCAAACAAATCTGTTTCAAAATCCTCCCAAACATTGGACTCTCTGGCACTGTTGCCATGGAGGCCACTTCAATATCAAGTTCCCCTCCTCCTTGTGAACAACACATTTCATTATGGCCCCCCAAACCAGATTAAAGCTGTTTTGCCCTGGAACAACCAAAGGCCTAAACCAGCTGTCATAGTTTATTAGATGATAGCGCTGCTATAAAAGAGCTGGAATCCTCTAATATCACTCTGCTGTTTTATTGCATGTTTCATTGTAATTATGGACATGTGGTATTTCATGGGTGTGAACACTTTTTCTTTTTGCAGTTCAGAAAAAACTTTGATACTAATATTTCTTTCACTTAAGTAGAACAACAGCAGATTTATAAGCTACACTCACATTCTGAAGCTATTCCAAAAAGCACGAGGCATTACAAGCCCTCTATATCGTGACTTTCCACCAGCATGTCCTCCTCTCGCTGCCTCGTCTCGTCTGCGCTTCAGCTAAAACTGACAAAACATAAAGCTTGCAGAAACAAAAGCTTAACTGTCTAACATTGCCAAAATGAGCTCCCACACACTAAACAATGTCTTAGTCTGTGTGTGCGCTGCACACTGTTGAATAGCCAAATAAGCTATGCGCAGTGCTGGCATTCCAGTAGGCGGGCAAAGTACAATCTACTATAGTGGGCGGCTCTAATGGAATTCAAATATTTCGCACCTCGCAGATTAAAACGGGAGCTGATAATTCCAGTTTAGAGGGAGACGTTTAGATTAAGCCTCTTCTCGATCGCTCTGTCTCCGTCTCCCTTTGGCGCTTTGCGTTTTGCTGTGTGTTGCTGGAGCCTGAGGAAAAACACAACTGCCACTGATGGAACTCATGCTAGGTGTGAAATTCACAGTGGAAGAGCTTTTAAATGTGCAAAAAACAATAAAACAAACAAGAACAAGAACAAAAAATAAATTAATCATCATTCTCTATTGTCTGGTTTGGGCTGAATCGATATGGGGCACATACTCGCAACTGCCATAGAGGTTCTCATCTAATTTATCACAGTCTGCAGAGAATTGCTAATCAATAAGCCCATCAAGCCTCTTATGCTTCAAGGTCAAAGGTGTCTACAATATAGCACATTTCCCACCCCTCATCACGTGTTTGTCGTCACCGTTAGTGTAATTGTGTTTCTTAAACCTTGAGAAGGTGACGTTCACAGGACCCAGTGAAGGTAATCTGCATTCAGCAGCATCTCTGGCTGCCTGTACAGATGGTTTTCAAATGTTTTCGTACTTGTGAGCGAGACACTAAATCCGACAAATGAACTGCGGGTCATTTAAATTTTATTCAGATTTAATGACTTGTGAGCCGTGGAATTATCTTCTGAATGTTTTTGATGAATATTCCACGTCAGTACATGCATTCATTCTTTCAGTCATCATTTTTCTGCAGCTCTGAATGAGGAGGGGGGGGAGTATACCTTGTTGTTCTCTAGTAGACCTGCTGAGTAGTATCACCTGCTGAATTAATTTGCAAAGCAGATGGATTTTTGGGGTGAAAAATAGACTGTTGCGAAGAGACGTGGAGGCACAAAATAAATGCACTTGCAAAGACCCTCAATCTCCCTCATCTGACAGCAGGGGGCGCTAGTAGGCCGTTAACTGAGTTGGGAAGTTGGTTTCTTGTGAACTGAGAGCAGGAGCTGGGGGTTTTTCTCCTCAGATGTGGTATATGGGCTCTTCAGCTACACAAACACAGCTCCTCTTTTCTGCTGCGAAGTGCGCATATTGCACAGAAAATACTTAAAGAAAAGAAAAAAAATCAATTCCACCACATTCTTTTTCTTCTTTCTTTTGCTTTGACAGATAAAGCGTGAACTTGAATGACTTATCATCACCACCCCTGCCTCTTTGTACACACACCAAAAATGTTGTGTCACACTTTTAAAATATTGCCTGCTTTGTAGCGCGCGAGGAATAACCCACAAGATACGCCGCTACTCTGCTGTCGTGAAAATGGGAACTCGGTAGCTGAACAATAAAGCTAAACAGTTCATTTTGGAGTGATTTACAAAAATAAGCCACTGTCTGGAAGTATGAAAAACATTCTTCACTTCGCCGGCAAAGATAAACACTGCAGCGACATTGCACAGTCTATTGTTATGCCTCTCTTTCTGGAGGGTGGTGCAGTAGCTCTCATTACACATTACACAAAGTGCTTCGATACTAACGCACCTCTTATGACAAGGAGCTCACATTTGGTTTGATTCTCCTCCCTTTTCCCCGTCTTCCTCTCTCTCTCTCCTTCTGAGTGTGTCGCTGTGCTCTCCAGATCTCCCACCAAAGAGCTGCGTTCATGAAACAGTGCAGTCTGTCTCTGGATATACTCCATTGTTCCTCGCACATTTAAGTGTCTGAGTCTATCACTCCTTTCTTCCCCTCAAAGATTTTCCTTGAGAACTTGACTGACTATAAATTAGGCAGCTAATGTGTTTTTAATGTTTAGGGCAATCTCACCCTTTTTAAAAAAATATTCTAAGGAGTCTTTAGGGAAACGCTGCTATTGGAAGTTGTTCAAGTGAGTGAGATTTGGTCTAGCTGTCTCTTCTAATGTTAATTGGTCCCTGTGAAGGTCTGTTATTAAATAAACACTGGATAGATTCAAATTACATTAAGAAACAGCTAATGCACTGCACGTTTTCTTATCTATTATCACAGAACGAGGGTGGGGAAAATAAGTTGAAATGGTAATTCTTCAAACTGTCATATGAGACATGATTCTAATGAAAGGAACTGGTGGCCAACAACAGTAGCTCAGAGAAGTGTTTCGGGCTTTAAATAAAACATTTTTCACCGAATTTCCATCCCAACACGCCGCTTTTTGAATTCCACCATCTTCAGTTTATAACACAGGGTTTCTATTATCATTTTAACATCTAAAACTCACATTTGCCAGTACCACAGGAGTTATTTTTTCCTTAGCAGGGTATGTAGTGTTATCTTCCATGCGTTTTGGATGTGATGTTCAAAAATCACATTGTGTGAGTGCACTCTGGGCTTTGACCATCTGGTTCTTAAGTACTACTGTGCTCCTTAGTGACTTTGGTTTCCATAGCTGAACTATCCCCGAACAGCTATTGACAACCAAGAATGGCAGCTTCATGAGGCAGGAAGTTTGTTCCTTTCTTCTCATTGGCTGTAAAGAGAAAAGAATAGATATCATTATGAGATGTGCTTCATTAAAAAGGGTGCTAATGGCTGCTCTTTAACGCCGAGCCCAGGCTGCCTCTGCAGACATCAGTGCTCTATAGTGATTGCCACTGCAGCCTCAGCATCACTTCACATTAAATCTGCCTGTGCTCTGTCTTCTTTGAGCTAGGAAAGGGAGGAAAAAGGAAGACGCCAGTCAGCGGATTAATGAAGGCAGAAGGACCTATTCGCTTTTCCTTCCCTTAGTGAGAGGAAATGAAAGGCACTTTATCGTGTGAAGAATAGAGACTAAACACGAGACGACCCTTGTGGAGAGAATGGAGAAAGCAAAAGGGGACGAATTACTTTATCCCAGGAACCCTGTGACTCATGATTTCTCCTTGCTGCACTTTCTCTCTGTGCTGCTACACTTTTGTGAGACATTGAATACGGTGCAAATATGTTTTGAGCTAAAAGTAAAGATTGCCTTCAGAAACAAAGGCTATGATTTGGTTTTATTCATCAAGTAACTTAAAACAAAGCGCGCAGCAAACAGAGAATATCTAAGAAAAATCGATATTTGGTGCATCCACCCATCTCCTTGAAACAGTAAATCTCCCACATTCGCCTGCACACAATTTTTCAAGGGGCTTGGCAGCCGTATATTTCCAAGGATCTCGGATATGACTCAATTTCTTCTCTCTCTTCATGTAATCCCAGACTGACTCCTTGAAGTTGAGATGAGACTCCGTGGGGGCCACACCACCTGTTCGAGGAGTTCTTGTTCTTGCTGTTCAAAATAATGCTTCATGACTCTGCCTATATGTTTGGGGTCTGTGCCTTACCGCAGCATGAATTTGGGACAAGAATATAAACATCTACAGCAGCTAAAACTTTTCCCTCTTGCTGTATATTTGTCACGTAGAACCATTATGCCGTTAGCCTGGCTTTTAATGGAGAGATCTGTGTGAAAACCCCGTTTTCCCCATAAATACTTCTAATGAGCATAACAGCATGTGTCACTATATAAATTGCATACATAGAGCTTCTCAGCATTTCCATTTGGATAGGCTCATAAAATGCTAATATGCTCTGAATTTTAAGTCAAACTCAGGCTCAAATCAAGCTTTTAACTGAGGCAATGATAGGACATATGAGTCTTGGAATCAATTTATACACATTGCAGCCAAAATGAAATAAATGTTGTTGTTTTTTTGCTTTTTTAAAAGATGGCAATTCGAACATCAAGAGAGCACAGAAAAATACTCATGACTCATGATTTTTCTAGACACAACTTGGCGTGGATAAACAGGAATAGAAGAGCTCACTCGATGACAGCTACTAAACCCTTCTAGACATCACTGTCTGTCTTATTCACCATAGCCGTGGTCTCAGGATTGCCTATCAGGAACACTGCTGTTTTTTGTTATAAGATGAGGATTTTTGGAATATTCCACTGGACCTTTATGTTTCTGGGTTTCACTTATTATATCTACTAAAATAATAAAAAAGGTAAGGTGTATTAAATCTATGGAAAAATACAGACAGTATGTTTTGTGTAAGAGGGTTTGCTTGAAGTAGATGCAGTGATCTTTGTGAATTCCCTCGTGTATGACAGCTGACATAAACCCCCTGAATCCCATTGCCACAGATGGACAGAGGGGATGTAGCCCATGCATACCCTTTGCACTGACATGCAGCCCCCCCCGCTGGGTGATGCTGAGGTACCAGTGTTCAGCCAGTAGTCCAGTGCATATTAATGCTGACAACAGTGCTTAAACAAGGCTAGAAAATGAATGCTTGGCAACACGAGGGAAGGAGCACTAAGACATGATAATCAAGTGTCATTGTGACAAATGCCTATTTCTCAAAAGCGGGTGGTGAAACTAATTTTATTCAAATGAACTTGCCATCACCAGCTTGGGAGCTCATCTCCATACAGTGGGTCATTCGGCTTCATATGGTTTCCCTACTGTGAAATTCTCACACTGTCTTTATTGCAAGAAAATAAGGTGTAAACTTCAAAGGCACTGCATGGAAAAAGCTACACGGTGCTAAACTCATTGCGGATCTGTTTGGGGCTTTTAATGCTCATCTTGTTACTCATTTTGTTACAGTAACTAAGCTGCTTGTTATTGGCTTTGGTCATTCTGCTAATAGCATCTCCAGAGAGTTGATAAAGATCTTCCACCAATACTCTGTGGATGAAGTAGAAACTCAGGCCATCCAGGTTAACGTTGCAGTAATGAGCTTTTCCATCCTTTGAAGCGTCTACAGTAATCTGCAAAAGTCTCATTTCTTTATATTTAGCTAGCGTAATGGGAAATAGGTGCAATGATTTATTGAAATGTGTGCAAACATACATTGAAATACAGTATATGAGGCAAAAACAGAGTTGGTACAATTCTAACAAGTATAAAAGTCAGTATTTGGTATGACCGCCTTTATTCTTCAACACAGCCAGAACCCTTGGGCAAGCTTTCTCATATTTTCTTTAAGTAGTATTTAGGAATAGTACTCCAGGCTTCTTGAAGGACACTCAAAGTCCTTCTTGGGATGATTGCTGCCTTTTGTTGTGTTCTCTATCAGGATGATCACACACACCAGTTTAATAACGTTGAAGATTGGGCTCTAGGGAGGCCAGTCCATGACTGATTGTGCTCCATTGTGTGTTTATCTATTCAGATAGGATTTTACTGCATTGGAATTGTGTTTTGGATCATTGTCATGGTGATAAATTAATCAGTTGCCAATCAGATGCTTTTCAGATGGTGTTGGATGGTGGATAAAAATCTGTCAGTTCTTTTCTGTGTTTACATCCGCCAGTTTAGACAATATTTCCAACACCACTGGCTGAAATACAGCCACAGACGCTCCAATCTGTTCTACAGATGGCTGTAGACAACTGTCTCCTGACCTCCTCAATACATACTGAACCAACTAATTCTAATTTGGATTTATCAGTCTATAAAACCTGTTGCCACTGATGATTTCAGTCCAGTTCCTGTGTACACCAGAGTGTAGTCTATTGGTTTACACATCTGCATTGTAAAACCTAATATTGTGCTTAATCAAAAATAAAAAGTGGACTCAGTTTTGGCTTAAAGTTGTTAGAGTTGGCTTAAATTAGAAAAAACTAAGTAAGCTGGAAATTTTTCTTCAATGGTAGAATGTAACATTTCCTCTATATTGTACTCAAGTAGGTTACAACTCACAGGTAGCCTGCTTTACAGTACCTATCCTTGCTTCACTATATTTTATTATTTCACTTCATTATCTGGCAGTTTATGTTACTGTTGGACTTTTGTGTATTTTTTTTTTTAGACAAAAACAAAGAACTAGATTGAGAGACTGCTTCTTAGGTCATACAAATGCCCTCGTAACTTTAAATAAACCTTATGAGATGGTCATTTTATTTTGTTTTATTTCATTATCAGATGATTTTGCAGAGAAACAGACAAAAGACCGTCACCCTTCAGCAGAAGGACAAAACGACATGGTTTGAAAATGCCGTGTCACTGCTTTCCTCCTCTCTCGCACAGATCAGTCCGCATGCTCATGGTTGGCACTAGTTTTTTCTAGAACATATTGAGCAAATGTGGGTGCTTTATTAAGTGTTTTACTAAGAATCTCTTGCATTCAATGATGATAAAACATAATGTGATTTAGTTGCATTACGTAGTAATTTAGTAAGAAAAAATTAAAAACAGTAAGTTACAACAAATATTTTTTTAATTTAATGGAACTTGAAATGTTTGTCGGTGGGTAAACAGTTAGTATCTATGGAAGCGTAGAGCTGCCACCCAGGCAAAAGAAAAATAGGAGTATATCACATTATAACGTGAAAAATTTATCATTCTAACAATATACTTTTCATGTTTATATAATGTAATATCACGTTATTACAATATACATAATTATCACGTTCGTACAATATAATATTTATACTGTACAAACATGATAATTATGTGTATTGTAATAACGTGACATACTTCTATTTTTCTTTTGCCTGGGCGGCAGCTCTACGCTTCCGTAAGCATTACTAGTAAAAATCAAGTTATTCTTAGTGCATCATTTTTAATAGTGATGCTTATCACTTGCAATGAATAAGTTGTCCAAACGTAGTTCGCTTGGTTTTTTTGAGGCAACACGTTTGTAAAAAGTTCTGGACCTAATTCGATTTTACAGTGTACCTGATGAGTGAAAGAACCGGGCTTGATCCAAAGAGGGGACACAAATCCTTTTGTGGTTTTTATCATGAAGGGCATCTGATGTGAAAATCAACCATGCAGAGCTAGGTGGAAGTAGCTCTATCGTGTAATTTGTCATATCTCAACCTTTTATCCCTGACAGAGAATGGCTTCTTGACAGCCACCCTTCCACCAAGACTGTTTCTGATGCTGCTCTAGTGAGCAGCCGATGGATCAACTGAAGGGCCAGTTATACCTGTCAGATCTTTGTTGGTTCATTTCTTAAGAATGTGGTTTTCAAATATTGTTCATCTGCTTTAGATTGTGTTTACACCTGTAACTACTTATTCTGTCCCCCACTTATCCAGTTTCCTCAAAACTTTTAAGGAGACAGTGCACACCATGTAGAGATCTGACAAATTTTTGGTTATTAGTTCTTTGTTAGTCCTAAAATACTATTTTATTTCTTTCAAACTGTCTTATATTGGGGATTTGTCTTAGATTCAGCTGAAGAAATGGGAACAAATTATGTATTTATATTGTCTGTTATGTGTAGATGCAGACTGGTTCGTCCCTTGAATTAGGTGACTTTTTGATTAATGATTCATAGGTTAGTGTTAAGTGGTTTAATAAATAATAACAACAACAACAAAACTTTCTAAAAACATCAGGTAGCAGGACTGATTCGAAAATGAGTGAAAAAGCAATCAGTGTCCACAGAAAAGTCTGGAAAACTGTCGCTCAAGACGTCTTGATCCATGTTTAATCATCATGGCAATGACAATTTGCATCTTAATGGTCAAGAAACTAATCTCACAGCCAATTGTTTGCCAGTGGTGCTAGTTTCATTCATCATACAAATGTACTGTTTATAAGGTTGGGGAAACCTGCAGTCAGCTGAGACTGAAGAAGTCACTTCAATTCATGAATTCATTTCACGAAATGTTTCTCCCACTGAAAACGCTACGTCCAGATGAACAGAATCAACTTTTGGGATATTACTCAAAACTAAGGCTGGGTATCATCGTCACTGATTTCTATAACTGATTCTATTCTGAGGTCCAGATTTGATTCGCTCCACGATTCCATTTGATTCAATTCAATTTTGACTCAGACAGTCAGAAATATTAACATTCTGATCATTTATCAGTACGTATCCATATTTTTATATTTCTGAATAAAAACAAAGCTGACACTTGTGAGACTTCATCAGAGGTGCAAGCATCACAGCAGATGCCTTTGTGTCAAAGTAACTGAGGATAAAAAAGAAAAATATGAAGGAGATTTCCCTTCCCTGGCTTTTTATAGCAGATAACTGCCGTAAAAATATTCTGCAGTAGATGAAAAACTAGAGAGAACCATGAATCAACATATGAACATTACCTGATGCTGCTGAAGTGAAGCAGAGCAAACTTACAGAGGTTTATTAGAGACACAGCTAAGTGTTTTGCAATTTGGCATAATTTGCAAAAGTTTAAATTTCTTTGGTATTGAAACAGCAGAAATGAAGCTTTCTTGTCATTTTTATTTTAAGAACTACCGTCAACGGTGCTGGACACAACAGTAGACTGCTGCATAATAAGCAAGCGAATAATGCAGAAAATTGAGATTTATCATGGGAAACTGTTCCTGAAGTACACTGACAGAGAGAGAGCTGTGCAGGAAGTGCGATTTTATTGTGGTGAAAGTAAAACTGCCAAAGTGAGAGGGAATTAATGACGATATTTATCAAATGTGAAGCGTAGTTTTTGGTCAGAGAGTGACGAAACCTGCAGCTTCAGTATCTGAGAGATGTCGTCTCTTAGCACTCGATGGCATGTCCGTACATGCTGTTGGGTCGCGCTTTGTGTTTACATCTTTTTGCGGACTCTGTTTATCCGCTCTTTCAACTTTAATTGCTGTTTTAACTGTTTGGCATCTGATGAAATAGTTTACACTTCACACTGAGATTCCGGGGTTTCAGGCAAAATACACTGAAAAAAAGGCCATGTTGGATTTACTTAACTCAATAGTGGATATTGGTTGCACACAAATGTTTTGCTTTGGCAGAAACTTAAACAACTGAGTTAAATCAACACAACTTATTCATATTCAATAAACCTTGTGCATTTTGTGTTGATAAAACGCAATTAAAACATGTTTAGATGAAGTAAGTTGAGCTCTTGGAATATTTTAATTGTTAGGTATTTTAGTACCATGGGAGCATTTACTGGATATTGTTTTATAGTGACATTATACAGGAAAACTCTGTCATTCAATAAGGCCCCTTTGTTTTAGTTATTTTTCTCTTTGACCCAAGAATTGATGTGTGAGAATCACAGGCTGGTACAAGGTTGAAATACCACAGAGATCACTCCCTCAGCTACATTAGTTTCTAAATCTCTTAGGAGACGCCTGTTGAAGGCCAGATGGTTTGTTTCAGAATTCACTAATGAAAGAAACTCTTATTTCGTGCCTTGAAAATATGTCGCTGAGATAATCACAATTGTAGCTGAACTAATAAACTATACAAAGGATGCTTCTTCACCCAAGGGCAGGAAGACGCTCCCTTATCTTGGTCTGTACTGGTTTAAACTGATAATCTGCTGTCTCATGAATTTTACCCTCTATATAAACTGTTGTACTTGTGAATAAAGTTGAGTCAATTTGGGAAGACAACCTGAAGCAGTCTCTGTTTTCTTGTTCTCCCAAGCTGCTCCCGAGCTCGTACTAACACGCTGAATGGCATGCTTGAATATTACTTGAGAATATATTTGACTGTGTTACAGACTAAGGGACATTCTCTGCTGATAGGTGAAGGTACATTCTCTGCTGATAGACGTCCACGCCTCGGAGGAAGTCGATCCACGGATTAGGCCCTGGAAACCGTTTCCTTCATTAATCCTTCACAATTTTGTCATTTTATTTCAACACTATTCAATAACTTTTACCTCAGTACTACTTGGTCACTTAAATACTACATATTGTCTTCATATTACATAATGTTCAGTCTGGGTACCATAAAAAGTGAATGGATCTACAACAACTACCACCCTCCTATCTTTATCCTGGTTGCAGAGGGGTTGGGGAATAAACCTAAAGTGGCAGGTCACACTGTGGACAGCTCACCGGACAAACAACCATTTGCACTTACATTCACAGGTAATTTAGAACCACCAATTAACATAACTCCAATAACTGCATGACAACGCCAGAACACCCAGAGAGAAACCACTGTAAGTTAGCCAGGTTGTGGATTTGAACCAAGGACCTTCTCGCTGTGAGGCAACAGCACTAACCACCATGGCATCAATCCAGGCTTAACAAAAGTAGGAAAGTGGTTTCAAGGCTTGATGCAGAATTTTCTGTACGTTTTTGTCCTTGACAGGTTAGACCAGAGGTCCCCAACCTTTTTTGCGCCACGGATCGGTTTATGCCCGACAATACTTTCATGGACCGGCCTTTAAGGTGTCGCGGATAAATACAACAAAATAAAACTAGTACCGGTACCGAAAAAAAGAAAATTTATTCATAACACACGTGAAAAGACCCAGGAAAACCGAGTTAACGATAAAAACGATAACAAAATAACGCTGAAAACCGATAAAAACCCTGAAAACTATACATTTCACACCTGAGCCTCAACTCTCGCGGCCCGGTACCAAACGACTCACGGACCGGTACCGGTCCGAGGCCCGGGGGTTGGGGACCGCTGGGTTAGACTACAATAAATAGTGATAGCATATACGTGGTGTGTGTGTGTAGTTGTCTGCCTCTTACAACTCCAGTGATTTTCCTGCAGTTTGAAATCTTGTGCGATCTTGTGAATTTCACCAGTCCAGCAACTAACCACTCGTATTAGATTGCATCATGTCATCTCAACAAGAACAAATGAAGTTGTTGAATTTCATACAAATTCTACATGATTTAATTATGTTTAAGATAGAAACATGAAATTTTTGTGTTCAAATTACAAGGTAATTGTAACTTTTTTGGACTTTTTTAATGTAACAACCCCCTCTACTTTTTTCGGTGTACCAAAAAAAGTAGAGGGGGTTGCTTGACTTGACTGAGATGGATGCCTTCCTCAAACCACAATCCAAAGCGTGCGAGACTGAAATCCCATGCAGTGTCGTGAGATTTAACATTGCTATATTATTGACTTACTTCACATATTAACATGATATGAACAATCTAATCTACCCTCTCTGCATATAATGTCGTTTCTACACTATATAGTTACACTTAACTTTAAAGCACGAGGCAATTGTGTTAAATACAAGCAAGATGCTTACATAAATCTAAGAGATGGCCAATCACTTTTTTTCAGTGTACATTTATATTAAAAAATTGATTTAGGACTTAACAAATCGATATTGCATTATTCAAACTAAAATTGATTTGAATTGGAAAATCAATTTTTTTTAAACCCACCCCTACTCGAGACCAATTACAAAAATAACATGAAAGTTTGGGTCCTCATATAAAGGATAGAGGGGTAGCACAAGACTTTTGCACAGTACGGTAACACTTCCTAAAGATGTTAATGTAGTGAACTTTTAAAACACACCTCAGCTGTCCTGGGATTTGAGAAGTCTACATGGCTGTGATGTGGTCTGCAGTGACAATGACATAAAGGAATCGCACAAAGAACCACAAAGACTCAAGCAAACATACAGACATCCACATAGCTCTGGGTACACCAGTGGTATCAAACTGTCTATGACCAAATGCAAAGACAGTATATGTATGTGTGTGTTTATATGTGTCAGGTGGGGGTGTTGGTAAGGTAATGAAGGGGAATGTGATGTATGTATAAAAATGCCTGTGGGGATTTGTTTTTCTGTTTGCAGTGCCGTCGAGCTCTTGTTGCATGCATTTTCTTTTACATTATTCCACCAATTGTTATCAAGCTTGTCTCTGGGCACCACATTGGGTTAGTTAACTACCCAATATCTGGCATAGCATATGCACTGACAGCACAATCATTTTGCCTTAACAATCTTGCAACAATGAATATAGTTTCCTTCAGGAAACAACAAAAACCTTGTTCACACAGAGAGTCTTCAGGATGGCTTTTGTGTGAATGGCCCAGGCTGTGCACAGTGTTCTGCCCGTTGGCAGAAAAAGCCATTTCTCAACAGCTTCCCCAAGCAAGATGTCCGTAGGTTGTATGCCTCCTGACCCCGCTGTATCAACAAGCAAATTAATATCAATTTGTGTCATTTCATTACACTCTGCCATTATTTAACATCACAGTTGCAAATTCTCTACATCCCCTTTGCTGCGAGACTGAGATTAAAGCTCTAACGGACACTCCCTGTTCTCATTAGAAAGCTTTCCCAGATACACTTTTCATCTGAGCCTGTCACACACAGACCCGCCTGTCAGCCAAATGATGATAGAGGGACCCTTAGAAAGCTTTGTTGTTTTGCTGAAGTGTTTGGGTTGTTTTCTCGTGTGTATTGCTGTTTTTTTTCTTCTTCTACATCTTAGGCCTCATTTTATACTCACAAATCTGGTTATACATTCATGCAGATGATTGTCTTGGATAATCTGGTGCAGCAATGCTGATGCAAATTGGTGACTTGACCCTTTAGCCGTCATGTCTTCTTGTCTATATGTGACATATGCAATAAGAAAACTGGTTTTAATTTAATAGGAGGATGTCTATGGGAATGGAATAACTACACTACTATTGTGGTGTCAGCTGTTAATGGCCTGATGAAACTGTGGCAAAACAACAGCAGTGCAGTCCCATTAAACATGTGCACGCTATGGTTCTGTTGCTAAAATTCATCCCTGTTCTTTGGTTTGGGTGGCTTCATATTGAAGTCTCCTATCAGATTGCTCTGCAGTGCAAAGCATCATGAAACCATAAACAAACATCACTCAGAGGCATCAGCTGTGCTGGGTTTTCCGGATAATGATCAGAGTTTTTAAGCCGATGTGACTGCAAGTGCTGAGTCCAACTGGACTGCCTTCTTGTGTTTGTGTATACAGAGAAGTGTGAGTGTATTTACGGCATCTCCTCTGACACAATTTTTAATAATTCAGTGATTGCCATATGTAAATTATTCTGTGGAACCAGCTCTTCCCAACAGGAGGAGCAATTTGAGAGATGAAGCTGCTACAGGCATTTTAAGATGAACAACAATTCTAGTACAAGAACAATATGCAGAGGTGTTAAAATATTCAACATAGCCTGCAAACAGTCTTTGCCCCTCCCTGGGTTATTGTGCACTGAAATATGTAGCTGATATTGGTGAAGGGGCAGCTGTGAAATGGCAGCTCTGTCTGGTTTCTGTGCCTCTATGAGTCACTAATATTGTTCAGTAACGTCCAGTATGCACTGATAAACTTTCGATTGAGCATGTAAAGCTGGAGAAGCAGGGGCATACACTTACATCACATATCCCCCCGAAGTTTCCAGCACAGGAGGGCGTTTTAATTCTCTATTTTGCTTTGCTGGGTTTTGTAATGAATCACAATTCAGAGACCTCTCTGCCTTGAATCGATACAAAGCGCCACCACAGCACTATCTCTGCCTTATTACAATATGGTTAGAGTCATTGGAAATTAGTTCCCAGCAAGCATCCCACTAGTTCTTTAAAAATGCATAGGATTAAGAAGGAATGGTGCGCTGCAGTATCAATCAAGCTCAACCAAGTGAGTAAAAGGACAGAGGGGATAGAAAAACTGACACTTGACAGTTTCCACAGAAGCTGCTTTCTGGTATTTTCTTTCTTAGATGTTCTGTACCGAGTGTTGGTGATAATGGTCAGTGGGTGGCAAGGTTATTATTTATTGCTAAAGCAGAATTTTCAGTGTGAATTCAGCCAAGTGTGGGCTGAAATACACTATAAATGAATTTGTCATTATAGGCTTTTTAACTGTTTTTCAGTACGCTTACTTGGCCAGTTACTCAGTCGACTCAGCTACTTGTGATACAAACCAAAGCCCTGATGGATACATGGCAGTGCTGGTGGAGTAAAAATGCTCAAACATGCTTTTTATGCTATCTGCAGCACCGGCTGACACCTTGGTCATGAAACATGGCCAATGATTTACATCTGTATCTGCAAAGAAACTGAAATCAAAATGCTTCTGCACAATTATGGGTTTGATACTCACAATGTACAAACATGGCGATGGTATCAATGAGTTCAGGTCCTTTAGAGCAAAGCAACACATGGAAATATTTACTTATGTCGGGCCATTTCTTGAAAGTACTGAAGAAGGTGTGAGGAAGGCAGAGGAGAAAGGGGCTGAGGTAGTTCTCAAAGGTTGGTGTGTTTTGTGGTGGAACCTTTCAGTTCAAGTTATATTTCACAAAGTGAGTGTGTCAGCAGTGATATTCAAAAATGCTTTATTTCTCCAAAGGTGAAGAAGAGCCAAAGGCATCTCAACGAACCTGAAGACCTCAAAGAGAAACACATGGAGTGAATTGCTAAAATCCTTCTGAATATCTTTTGTGCTGTGACACTCTCGTGACACCACGGATATTGTGTGCCTTTTCCTAGGTGGAAAGTAATTCTGAACCAGGAAAGATACAGGTGACAGGAAAGAAGGAGGCCAGAAAAAATACCAAATTAAAAAGAGGGTCGTAAACACTATCAGCTTCACAGAAGCAGGACAAAAGGCTCTATGTGGAAATCCCAATGAGAGCGAGCCCAGAAACTGGCAGAGAAAACTCCAGTTTCCTCAAGAACCAAAGAATTTGATAGAAGGCACTTAACTCTTACATACTGTTCAGGTCAAATTTGACCTGTT
This sequence comes from Simochromis diagramma, assembly GCF_900408965.1. Lineage (NCBI taxonomy): Eukaryota > Metazoa > Chordata > Actinopteri > Cichliformes > Cichlidae > Simochromis > Simochromis diagramma. Next base: position 2,917,859 of record NW_024387423.1, on the reverse strand, counting down.
TTGATATTGACAGCTCAGTAGGTAGCGTGGTGGCCCCATGATCGCAAGGTCAGGGGTTCAAATCCACTAAAGGGCTACTCTGAGGTACCCCTGAGCAGGTTACCGTCCCTACACACTGCCCCTTGGGTGCCCAATCGCTGCCCACTGCTTCACAGAGTGAATGGGTTAAATGCAGAGAGGACTTTCCCCAAGGCGATCAATAAAGTATACATTATTAAAACTGAAAAATACGTACATTTCAGAATTATAAAAAAAGGCCTTTTTCAGGGAACACAAAATGTGTTAACAATTTAAAGCTGTTCTGCAGCAAAGGAGGTTGGTCAAGCCTTGAAAGCTGGTGCTACTTCTACAGGTGTTCCAACTTTTCTGGATTACTTACAACCCCCCGGTCTGCGTAAAAGCAGTGTTGGAGCACACTGTGGTACCATACTCTCCAGTTGAACAGTATTGTACTGCAGAAAGTAGTGTGCTGCTACAAAAATAGTGGGGAAAAGGGCAATTAACAATGCAAGAGACCATCATAGCAGTGTGTAGCATCATATAGAGGAGGGAGTGTGATGGTCTGGGGCTGTTTTGCTGGATCCAGGGTCGGTGAATTGCACAGAGTGAGAGGCACCCTGAACCAAAACGACTACCACAGCATTTTGGGGCGCCATGCAATATCCTCTGGTATACACCTAGTTGGTCAGGGGTTCATCTTACAGCAAGATGATGACCTAAAACATAAGTCCAAGCTATGTAAGAAATACCTCAGGAACAATGAACATGATGGTAAGCTTGAAAACATGAAGTGGCCAGCACAGTCTCCAGACTTAAACCCCATTGAGCTGGTTTGGGATGAACTGGACAGAAGAGTGAAAGCAAAGCAACCTAGAAGTGCCACATTTTTGGGAATGTCTGCAACAGATATGAACTTTTCTGGAGAATATTTGATTTCTATTGTAGAAAGAATGCCACGCATGAGTTCAGCTGTTATGTCTACCAAAGGTGGCTACTTTGATTAGTCAAAGGTTTAGAACACATTTTGGTCCATAAATGTATTCTCTGATTCTACGCTTTCATTTAAGAGTGCAATGAGATATTAAACTGCACAATTTTCAATAAATAACTGGGGTGTTTTAAAACTTTTGACCAGTAGTGTAAACAATAATAATATTGAATTAATATCACACATCATAGATGGTAGTTATGAGGATTTCTTTATGATACATAAGTGAGGTTGTGCTCTGTAAAACAGTAATTGAGTATTAATCATCCATTTATAAATGTCAGACAGGCTGTTTATGTATTCTAAATAGATTTGTAGTTGAGAATTTGCTATACACACTTACTATGAGGGAATTATTGGTCTGGGTCAAAACTGATCCAACGTATACAGTGACGGCATGAAATATGAAGAGTGTGTTTGTCATGACAGAATGGAAGAGAAGAAGCAGCAGAGTTAAGGACTAACAGGTCATCCAAGCATGGTTGCTCACACTGGAGGTGGGCTGCTGGAGTTTTCAAACTCAAAAAGCATGACGTCTTCTTACTAAAGTGTATGGGAGAAATTAGGCTAAAAGCTGTGAGGGAGCTGATAGAAGCTGCTAATATTAGCTATTTGTTGTTGTTCTATTCGCTGTTTTAAGATATACCGTATACAGTCACATCCATCTGCTTCTGCTTATCCTTTTCAGGGTCGTGGGGGGCGCTGGAGCCTAGCCCAGCTGTGATAGGGGAAGAGGTGGGGTACACCCTGGACAGGTCGCCAGCCTGTCGCAGAGCTAACACACAACCATTCGCGCTCACATTCACACCTATGGGCAATTTGGATGAATCAATTAACCTATCCCCACAAACTGCATGTCTTTGGATGGGGGGAGGAAGCCGGAGAACCCGGAGGGAACACATGCAAACATGGGGAGAACATGCAAAATCCACACAGAAAGACCCCGGCCTGATGGTGGAATTGAACTGAGGACCTTCTTGCGGTGCGGCAACAGTGCTAACCACCATGCTACCGTGTTAACACATACCATAGACAGTCACAGCTACACTAAATTATAAAAATGGGTTTCTTATTGTTAAAGAGTCTGTTAAACATCATGAAATTTTAAATGGAATCTGTATATTTCAAGTATTTGACTGAAACCTTGACAGGATTGTGCTGCCAGTCGCCAATCCCACCACCTTTGTTTCTGTTTACCTTACAGGTTTAAGGTCAGGAAAATATATCTTTCATAGTCATTTATTCAGCTTGGGTTCCCTCTGTGAATAATCTTGACATTTTCATAAAGGTTAGAGCAGTGAAGTCCTAACCAGGCTTTAAGACTTCCAGCCCACTGGTGTCCATCTGCCTTGCAAAAGAGATTCAAGTAGCCTGACAAAAAAGTGCCTCACAGTAAAGAGAGGGCCATTACTAATTTATTTTTATACACCCCATATTCAGCTTCTGCTCACTTCTGAAAGCACAGAATATAATCAGGTTTGCCAATGTATTTTGATATGCAAAACTACACAGTTAATGTCACATGTAAAAATAAAATTTAATATAATCATGAATAATGACTTGGTGGAAACGCTCGAGTTGGTAGAAAGATTGAAATCTGCTTCACAGGAAGTGAGGGCATCCTCTCATCACCACCTGGATGAATAAATCCTGAACATTTTTCACAACCACATTAAACCAGAGCCTGTAATGTGCAGATGTTGCAAAATACTCCACATGCACTCATTTTTTTATAGTATTAATCATATTTAGGTGTTGATAACCAAGATTGCAAAATTGCTTGCAACACTTACTGTCGCAGCATTGAGCTTGAAATACTCTGTAAAAGCCTGAGTGAGCTGACATTTTTCACTCCTTTTCAGCGATGTCATGCTTCTGGCTTTCACTCAACATCGCTGTGCAGCCATGTTCATCCACCTTTGGCCTTGGATTTTAACCGCTGTGAAAAAGGTGTTTTAACAAGGCCCACAGATGGTGTTATTCAATTCAATTCAATTCAATTTCTTTATTGTCCCACAAGGGGAAATTAGTTTAGCAGCAGGATAAAAATAAACAGAACAATACTATAAAATAATAATAACAATAATAATGATAGAAAGTTCAAGGACAATTATTTGCCATTAAGGAGACAAGACGCAGTGGGGATAAAAGAGACCTTATTAGCGCATGAAGAAGAAGAGCAACATTTAGTGTTCAACTTTCAAGATTTAATTTTCAAGATTTTCAGTAATTTTCAGGTTCTACTCCTTTTGCTGAACCGCAAAGTGTCTCTTAAATGCATTGTTCTTATTTAGGGGAGATATGAATCAAAATTAAAAACACTGATGTCGATAATTTATTAATAATTTATTGACACAGCAGAAGAAATACAACAGAGTTCTTTATAAATTAAAACTTAAGCATGGATCAAAGCATATTGTTAATGGAAAAAACTATACTAACAATTCGTTGAACAATTAGATGAAATAATCTTAGGTACTTACAAAACTAACTTCATCAGAAGCTCCAGAAGATGTCAGTAGAAAACACAGGAGGGAGCATTGGTCTATATACTCGTTAGACACTTTATTAGGTACACTTTGTTTGTACTGGGTTGGAGTTCCCTTTTACCTTCAGAACGGTCTATATTCAATATGGCACAGGTAGTGGAAACATTCCTCTGAGATCTTTGGTTTAGCTCACAATTTAAGCAGGTGACTATATACTGCAAGGCTAAATCCAGCAGCCTGTGTTTAATTCCAACCCAAGACTCTTTGCTGAATCTCCTCACTCCCTTGCTCTGTGCTTTCCTGTCCCTCATCACTGATTTCTCTAATAAAAAGCAAAAAAGCCCAAGAAATCCATTGAAATAGGGGAGATGTTATTGACATTATAGCATCATACAGTTGCTGCAGATTTGTAGCTGCACATCCATGATGTGAATATGGCATTATGTGTTATTCTGCTGGAAACAGCCATCAGAAGATGGGTACACTGTGGTCATACAGAGATGGACATGGTCAGGGACAATACTCCAGTAGGCTGTGGCATTTTAACGATCCCTTGTTGGTACTAAGGGGGACAGAGTGTACCAAGAAAACGTCTCCCACGCCATTATACTACCAGCAGCAGCCTGAACCGATGATAGCAGACAGGATGGATCCATATTTTCATGTTGTTTACACAAAATTCTGTCCCTACTTTCTGAATGTTGTAACAAAAATTGAGACTCATCAGGCCAGGCGGTGTTTTTAAAGCCTTCAAGTTTTCATGAGCGTGTTTCTTTGTGAATAAGTTTTCTGTTCTTAGCTGACAAGAGGGTCTTCTGTGTGGTCTTCTGCTGCTGTAGCCCATCTGCTTCAAAATTCAGTGTCTTGTGCGTTCAGAGAACAGTTGGTTTGTTCTGAGATCAACAAGGCATTTTCTGCTGCTCACTTGATATTTTCTTTTTGGCACAATTCTCTGTAAACCCTAGAGATGGTTGTGCGTGAACATCCCAGCAGACCAGCCGTTTCTGAAATACTCAGACCAGCCTATCTCGCACCAACAACCATGCCGCCTTTCTTCCACACTCTGATGATCAGTTTGAAATTCATCTACATGCATAAATGCACTGAGCACACCCACTGTAGGAACCAATCTGACAGAACGGGTTCAATACCATAACTTTCATAACTCCCTGGTACTATAATTTTACCAACATTGAAAATAAACTATAGTTTTGTGTTCTTAGCACAATGGTACAGCAGAAGGAACAACAGATTAGGGTGTCAGATCAAACTGCTCTCATGAAAGCGTCACATTTTTAAAAGAAGCTCAACATATTCTAATAAATATTTCTGATAATAACTGAGTGTGCAATATCAAATGCATATGTCTCCTTACTCCATTCCACTTTGTTACCGATTGATATAAAAGTCTTTCTGTGTTGGAACTCAGAATGGGATATCAAAGGCTACACAAAATAAAAGCAATCTCCCACACTATGATTAGCAAATCCACGCAATGAATTACACTGTGAAAACTTAAACGGATAAGTCTGACATGATAGTTGATTTAATCTAGCCTCAAACAGAAAGTGTGGGTTTCAAACAGAAATGGTCGAAATACAAAATTGCAGCAACATAAAACATTTCTTTCAACTCTCAGCGTTGCACGGCTCTACGAAATTAGCATTCTTGTTTCCACCACTATCAGCTTCAAGCATTTCAGTGATGAGTCGAGCAGATTTTCCTCTAAAGTGCATGCAATAACTTCTGATTCCTTCTCCAATAAATTGACATAAATGTTAAAAAGAGGGGGGGAGCACAAATTGGTGTGGTGAAGCACAGTTTGTTCTCATAAAGCAGGTTTCCTTTTGTGAAACTTGACACTTTTCCATGCTGCAGTGAAAACACATCCAAATGACTTTCATTTGTTGGTTTCAGGTGTGTGTGAGCAAAGCAGGAACCTCAAAGTTTCACTTTCAGTCACTAGAAATCTGTTTGGTGACTGCTATGCAGCCAAAAAGCCTATTTATAGTTTCCATTGCACTGGCCTCTAGTGGTATGATCAGACAACTCCCATGCAGTAGTCAGTTGCAAAAGATGAGTTGCACAGCAAGTGCAGGCATGCGTGTGTGTGTGTGTGGGTTACAAGCCTGAAAAACAGCTCACAGGCGAAGCCAAACTATGACTCCTAATGCAGCGAACAGAGTTAAAGTGTTGCGAATTATCTGGCAGTTAAGCATCGCTTTCTCAGTGGCTCATGTACAGAAACAATAAAAGAAGAGTGGGGGTTTAAGGTCAAAAGCTGAGTTAGCCTGACAGGGAAAATACATATAAATGTAGAAACTGTAGGAGGGAGCATAGGCGTTTATAAAAATCCACTGTGAAGGTGCAAGTTGTTCTTCATACACTGTATGTTTCTGGGAAATTATGAGCTAAATATCTGTTTTGTTTACTTTTTTGTTAGTAGCTGAAGCAAATGAAACTTGGTGCATTTCATTTTCTATTATTGATGTCAAATGTATTTTTTTTTTGCAGGGTAAAGTGTTCTTGAGCATCATACATCATAAGCAGGGGGGCTCTGCTTCTTTGTCTCCCTTTAAACCCCCTTTAATTTAATGCACTGTCACAAATATGAAATTGGACAACAAAATTAACATTCTTGTTTCCTCTACTATCAACTCCAAGCATTTCAGTGACGAGTCAAGCAGATTTCCTGTAAAGTGCACGCAATAACTTTATGATTCCTGCTCCAATAAATTGTAATAAATGTTTTTGTGTACTTTTTAGGGGTTGCTGAAGCAAATTACACTCTGCATATTTTGTTTTCCATTAGCGAGGTCAAATGTCCTGTTTGTGCAGGGTAAAGTGTCTGTGAGCATCGGACAGGAGGGCTCTGCTTCTCTATTTCCTTTACTTGGTGCCGTCAGTGGCTCACAGGATGGAAAACAATGCTTGCTGGAAAGGAATGATAATTAATTTTCTTACTCCCATTTGACAAGATTTTATTTTCAGTTATGAGGATTTTAAAACTCGGCACTCACCAGAAGTGCTGCAGATTCACACTCTGAGCGCAGTTAATTTGCCTAGCAGCAAACCCCGATGACCCTGACGTCCTCAACAAAATTTAAAAGGTTAAGTTAGCTGCACGCCGTGCTCTGCTGCTTAAAGAATATTACATTAAAACAGAAATTGCTTTTTGTTGTTGTTGTAGATTTGCACAAATAAATCACGAGAGCAACCAATCAAAGAGGTTTTTTATCGTGTGGTCTCCTGGAAACAGCTTAAAAAAGACCAGCACCAACTTCAGTATTTCATATTGCATTCACTTTGAAAACCCACAAGTGTCACAGTTCATATAGTGGTACAATTTCTAAGACATCTACACTAAAGGTTTTCTTTACTGCAAAAACAGGTAATTAACAGGCCTGCAACAGAGTGAAATCAATGACTTACAGAGCAGCTCATGAGCCCCGGGGCTGTTTCAGTTCATGAACTTAAATGCTGGGTAAAATATAAAAATACCACTGCTCTTAAGAAGACAATCATCCTCTCTGAGTGTTGTTTGTAGCTCCTGACATTTCTTTCCGACATCGCATAGGTTTGTGTTTTAAAAAAATATATAATTTATTCTGTCAAAAAGCTTCACAGCGTGCTTTTTTACATGCTTACTGGTCAGGCTGCCAGTCAGGCTGTCACTGGGTAACAAGGCCTCCATACGTGAACCATAAATCCATTAGTTTACACAGAAAGCAGTAATTATATGCGACACATAGATCTCGGTGGGGGACATAAGTGTGCGTTTGCTACTAGGCTTCACTCTGCCAATAGGAAATATTCACACTGTTATGGCACAGAGGAATTTATGTGTGTGTGTGTGTGTGTGTATGTGTGTGTATGTGTGTGTGTGTGTGTGTGTGGAGAGCAATGAAGGAATAGCTACAAGGGATGTATGATTGACAGTGAGTGCTAAAGACAGCAGAGCATCTGCATCGCTCTGACTCATGCAAAGCTTTCTTGCTAGTGTGCTGAACTTGACCTCTGTCGGTTGTAGTGTGATTGGGCTTTTAATTCAGCCCACAGCTGTGCAGCGCACCAGCAGTCAGTCCATGAGTAGCAGAAACAAATGACTGGCCACATAATGAAATCCCATCTTCTTTCCACTTACACAGCGCCTGCTTTTACAAGTCAGTAGGGCAGAGAACATGCTCTGTTTTAGGAATTGTGCAGAGTGGGATGCACATGGAGATGAACGTTTGACTTATTCTCTGAATTTCGTGTTAAAATAAGGTCGTTTTCAGTGAGTAAGAGGCATGAAAGACATGTCTGAGATGATTTTCATGCCAATTTTGTTTTAAGGAATAGAGATAAAGGATTCTCCGATTACAAGATGAAAAAAAGCATTAGCTCATTACAGAAGACTACTTTTAATCACCTGTAATAATAAATAATGCTTTATTTTGGGACTCATTTCTATCCTTGTACTGATGGTTCAAAATAATCCTTTTTCAACTCATATTGAATTTATATAAGGAGGATAAGGAGGATAAGGATATGTATTTATGTTTTTTTGCTCCACAACAGCCGTGTGGGAAAATTAATTAATCTTCCCTTCTTTGAAGCAGACTCTCTTCTGATTGGCTGCCCCTCCCAGACCGAATATTGGAAGGGCGAGATGATGGACAATTCAGGCTTGGTTTCCTAGGTAACCCACTAATGTATTCATAACCAGTTCAGATGTCAATCTTGCACTCTCATTGGAAGTTGTTCCAGTTGCTCACCGGAAAGTTGAAGCATCTTTGTCTCATGTTTTGCCCACTCTGTGTCACCAGTGGATATTTTGTTTCTGTGGTTTTCCATGTTTCCAAGGTCATTCATTTTATATGGTCGCCAAGTCACTTAGAGTGTGGACTCAGCTTAAAGATATCCTCCCTCAATGACATCACCAGCGCCAAGAATGAAACAAAACTGGTAGAAATGGAACATTTAGAGCAATTTGAATCCTGAGCAAAACTTTCACTTCCCCTGGTGCTGAGGCAGAGTGACAGCTGATGGACTGATACTACATGGTACTTACTGTTTACATTTGCTGTATGAATTGTTAGAACTTGGCATGTGCACTGTGTGTTTTTGGTTTTCCATGACAGCTGTCTGAATTGGCACTATAGACATAAATTCTATATTTAAAAGAACACTACATGTCTCGTCTTTCCCTTTTTACCACATTACCAGATTTGCAAAGCATTAGTTTGACAAAACTGTTAACAATGCTGAAAGAACCAAACTTCCAGGTACTTAACAACAGTAATCATTGTAGCCGAAAGCATTCACACTTCTTTGGGTCGATAATTAGCATGTTGGTTGGATTTTAAACACCACCAATTCAAATGATACAGAGCAAATAGAAAAACTAGGGGACATATCAAAGGTCATGCATCCATAATCTTCTTTGGTTTCTGTGCAGCTCCCGCTCCCCTTATATGAAATCCACAAATTAGCTGATAAGTGCTGAGACACTGTGAGCTGCGGATTTTGGCAGAATGACAGCATTAGCAGCTGCCTTATCTTTAAGTTCAATAAAGCATTGACAAGAGGTTTTCCATGAGTTATCTAGGGAGAGGCAGCAGAGCACAACAGGGGACATCAAGATGACAATGTTCATTGCAGGTTTTCATTAAGATCTCTGCAGAAAAGCTACGCTTTGCATGGAATATAAGCTGCCTCCCTCTTGTCCTATCATTTACTGAAGCGTGCATCTCCCACTGCTTTTAGATTAACTTTGCATTCCCGCTTTCACTGTTCAAGCAAGGCTTTCATATCATCCCACCTGGCATGTCGTTAACTCCTTCGGCTGATAAATGCAATTCACAGCTTCCAGTCTTCCTAATTCTGCAGCGCTGCACAACCTTCACCATATGAATAAATTAGAATCAGTATCGCAAAGTTGCACAAAAGGAAGAGAAACACGAGAGCAAAGGTTTGAAAACTAGACTTCGATCAGTGCTTATCTCGGATCCTTTTCACTGTGTTTCTCTGTTTCTACAAGATTCGTGCTTCACAGAGATTTCCATTATTCCCGTCTCTATGTTTTTTAAATGGCTGTTGTGACAGGTAGACTTTAGAACAGACCTCTTGATGATGCAAAGCTATACTTTTTTTTATCATGCTGTAAATTGGTGCTCACGTCTTCTTTCTTAGGAAGATGGAAGTCCCTTCATCTGAAATAAGAAGATAACTATGCTTGCATAAGGGGGTATGAATTTTCATATATTGTAAAAGCCAGACAACTGATGCAAAAAATAGAAGCAATTTACAATCAAAGACATTTGCTGCTTTTAGTTTGAATAAGATATTGTGCATAATGTCTGACAGTACCAAATTCAGAATGATTCCCATGGTCCTGAAAAGCCATCCTAACATGATTTCTGCCATGCTTTTCAGTGCTTGCTTGGGATTGATCTGTATAATGCCACAGTGCCGGAAGATGTCCATCTGCAGTACCCTTATATTTTTTTTAAAGATTTCACTGAACGTTATGTCTCCTCATTCTAATTTATGCCCTTATCCCTCTGTCCTTTTATCACTTCACGGCCAAGGATGATTAGTAGCGCTTAACTATTAGGCACAAACTATTAGGAGGGTTACATCTAAACCTCCTGCTGCTTACTGCAGAGAAGCAGGGATGGTTCTTCAGTCATTTGTTCAACTGGGTAAAGTCCTCTGTCACTGATAATTAGGCCTCAGAGAGCCATCTGAAGACCTGCAGAAGGGAATGACTGAACAGATTGCCAGGACCCCTGAAAGTGTTTGTGAAAAACTAGATGTGTGTGTTTGTGTGCCGGACAAAAGAAAAAGCAGACAGACAGTCTGACTGGCAGACAGGAAAAGCAAGAGGAGGCCATTATCCAATATGAATCTCCATTTTATTTGTTTTTTTTCCTGCCAACCTTCTGTCCATATTTCACTCCAATGAATATCCCACCGTTAAAACAATTAGACTCAGAGACAAATGGTAGGTTTCGAAGGCATTACTCGTGCTTGGCAGTAACATATTTCCATGGTTTCGCTGCATATTTCACACAAAGTCTTTAATTATGTACACGAAACATTTACATGGATACTGATAGTAAACTGTGTCATTAAAATGGGCAAAATGCCTGCAAACACCAAGTTATTAGAGGAATTGTATACACACTCCTTTTGTGTCAGGAGGATTGCTCTGGTCAGTGGGAGTCTATCAGTTTTGTAGAAGTGCTCATTTAGACCCATTTCCCTCTAATGACAGCAGCTAGAGGCTCATCCAAGCACACCAGCCTCCAATGCGACACAGGATGTGATGCGCGACTCCTGTTGTATTTGTGGACAGGTTTTATTTGTCTCAGAAAAGGGCAATGGTTATATATCCAGAGTCATTTTCCCCGCTGGATTTGGAGCTGGATGGTTAGAAGCACGTTTTAGACCTCTGTTAACACCGACAATGTTTGCACCAAGATGCCAGCTGTAAATAAATCCTAGAAAGCTTGTAAATAATTTTATTAGGGCAACAAATTAGCAAATGCTCTCGCCATTTTTTAAAAAGCTGAAGCTGTAAAGTGTTTCACAAAACATTTCACAGCATGACTGCCGGAGAAACTACTGCATCAAAAAACCCCAACAACAACAAAAATAAATGTAAAAAAGAAGAGCAGTGCAGGATAAAGCAGTGTAAAGACAGTCGTTTGTGATCTTCGTCGCTGTGTACGTCTAAACGGGCAGCGGTGGAAGCACAACAGGAAATGATGGAAAAGTAATTTTCATCTTTTGTCCCTTCGACCAGGAGTGCCACAGCAGCTCGGTTTGCCCCCTGGCACATTCATTCAAAGATGAAGGGGCGCCTCAGCAGCAGCGTGATCCTAAACGCGATGACACAGGACTCTGTGGCTGATTCTTTGGACAGGTGCATGCTGGGTGATTTATGTGCGCGTCCTCTTGCAGGTCCCCAGGAGCAAATATTGACTGTTTATTTCTCCAAGCTCAAGGCAACAGGGAGGCAGCAATTTCTTTATTTTTTATTTATTTCTATATTTTTTTTAGGCCTTAGATAAATTGAACCCTGCAAGATGCAAACGCACCTGACAGGGAGCAATTTTTTTTAACTCACCCCCCCAACCCACAAAAATGGAGAGAGAGAGAGAGAGAGAAAAAGCAACTTAATAGCGAACATTATTGATTTGTCATTCCTCTTCTCAGACATCTATACACCACAGGGATATTTCAATTACATAGGGGCTTTTGGATTGCTTCCCTCTTCAGCTTCCCACCAGGACCGACCACCTGCTGCAGAGCAGTGATGGACACACGAAACGTGTTCGCATTACAGCGCTTATACCCATACATACATTCATATCCACCTATGGATTTGTGCATGAACTCACCCAACCCTCCCGGTATTCCTGTTTATCATTCTTATTTTTATTTTTTTTAGGAAATTGTTGAAAAATGCTAAGTGTATGCACGATTAACACAAGGGCACGGTCAAGGTTAAGTCAGGGAGCCGTGAATGGCACGATGGTGTAAAACCAGAATGTAATTAAAAATATAACCTTGAATTGTCCTTTAGGGATATGAATGATACAAAATGCCTAAAACTCGAACGTGCTCAATTTGGAGGACCCTGTTTTTTTTCTCCTAGTCAATTTGCCCTTTACTGGGAAATGGACTGCACAGATTTCTCTCGGTAAAGTCTGCTCCTGGGGGAAATTGTGTTTAGCGTTGTTGGTGGGAGATACACGGGCTCACTCAACCAGAACAAACAATTATTGTACAAAGGGAGAGAGCCAGGGTGTCCGAATGAAGCACTCCCACATGCTTATGTTACTGAGTCCGAGAATTAATAAAATGGGAATTATACATTATTGAATAAGAGGCACAAGTGAGCACTGCTGCCTCTTAAATACGATGCATTAATGTTCCATTTTCTCGTTATTGTGTGCAGACCAGTGTCTTTGTGCTTAAACATTTGTTATGTTTTTGTATTCTGTATACTTTGGACACTTTAAACTGAAAGAGAGAAAATAATCTGAATAAGTTAACTCTGCAAAATAGTGAAAGTGTGGATTGAATTGAAAGAAAAAATCCTGCAAATCTTGTTTAGTCACCTTTGTGACCCTCTATTTTAATTTAGGTACAGGATGCATTTTGTTATTTTGGTGAATCAGTTTATCCACTCAGGAGCAAGACACCATTTGCAAAGCGTGATTAAAGAAAATGTGCAACATTCCACTTGTCAGTTTTGCTTTTACCAATATTTTTTCTTGTCTTTTTCCTTCTCTTTTGTTTGCATTTTTTATACACTCCTCTTCTTATCCAGCAGAGAAACAGCTCACTAAAAATGCTTCTGATCAATTAATATTCTTTGGTTTAAGTCCAAATATAGTGAAGTGTTTCACTGACTGTTTTGTTCTTTGATTAGTGTTCATTAGAAACTGTTACAGGTCTTTTCTTCACTACAAGCTGAAGTAAAACTTCATATGAGCCTTCATGGATCAGTAGCAAAGCACTGAAAGAGAACTTTACTCAAAGAGTACTTTTGCAAAAGCCTTGCAAAGCTTTTGGCTGGAGCAAATAGGGATTTTATTACTACACGAGGAACATTTATAAACAGAACATTCAGTCCTTGTATTACCTATTCATAATCCATATTCCACTTTCCATAAATCCTAACCTGTATCTGGTTCATGTTCAAAAGGTTGAAAGCTGACAAATTCCTTCCGAAATGAAAAGTTTGTTAATATTTCATCAGTGATAATCAGTGATTTCAACCCATAGAAGCCAAGTATATCATATTGTTTGAGACTTTTCCTTTCAAACAATCAAAATAAATCAAAATAAATGAATACATATTTATGAAAAAGGGAGAACAACATTTTAAGGGTGTACCCTGCCTCTATCCGGTCTTTAAGTCTGATGTCAATAGCTGATTCCAAACTCTGCTTCAGGTCCCAAAGTCAAACGAACACTGCAGCATCACTGAGAATTACAAACTGTCTAAATCCTTTCATCTGCAATAAAATGATCCGTGTGTCTGCGCTACCAGGTGTAACAATTAAGTTTAACATCCAGGCATCCACAAAAGCAGAATTTATTAAATTTAACGAGCTAGAAGTTAGCAGGAAGTTAGCTCACTAGTTTCCACCTAAACATAATATGCCATGTTCTGATTGAGGGATTTCTTAAAAAATGAAGACGTACAGCTCTGCTATCACTTCCAACACAAATGAAGACAGGAAACTAAACAGTTGATGTTTGTAGGGTTACTGAAGTTGGACTAGCTGGTATATAATGATGTGCTATGTGGTGGCTAGCTACATAGCTATGGTTAGCATAACATAAATACAGTGAACATGCCAATGCCATACATGCCAACCCTCCTGATTTTTCCAGGAAAATCCCAAATTTCAGTGCCCCTCCCGAAAATCTCCCGGAGCCACCATTCTCCCGAATTTCTCCCGATTTTCCACACAGACAACAAAATTGAAAAACCATATCCCAGATTGACCAAGCCAATTCCAGTTTACAACAATGGCTACTACTACTACAGCTACTTTTAATACTACTCTTATTACTCTTTCTGGGTCGCAAATTAAACATATTTTCAGAATGTAGCTGTGTAAACTTCAAATATCTTTGCAGGGGAGAACAGCAAACTCCCGGCACATCGTTTACAAACCCCCGCGGCCTTTTGCTACTCAGGTTAAACATGATATATAAGTCACTTAAATAACTTAAACATGTTATTGTTGGGCCTTTTTCAGTGTTTTATTTGTTCGTGAGTAGATCGGTTTGGCTGAAATTAAAGTTATTAGATTAGATTAGATTAAATAAAACTTTATTAATCCCTCGGGAGGGATTTCACTCCACCGAGAGAGCTCGTGACGTAATCCTGATGCTAGACCGTCCAATTTCACAGTCGCTCATTTCCAGTCTACCCAGCTTTCGGAGGACCCAGCCCAGACTGCGAAGGCCGGGTCCTCAGGTGGATGCAGCTTCTGAATTTGGACACCCCCGCTGTTTCTGGCCGGACAATAATAACGGTGACATTTAACTTATTTTATCTGATAAATAAACATTGTAAAATTCAAGTTTCTTGTATATATATGTATACCACTCCTTGAAACAAGTGCTTTTTAGGATCATTTACCTTCAAAGGTTTCCCCTGACATCATAAAAAGTCATTTAAATAACACAAAAACAGAGTCTACAAAGGTCAGCATAAACCTTTTCGCTAGTTCTCATCAACAGTTCCCTTGATCTCAGAAGACTCCAGAAGTGTTTATGAGTGTTGAATAATGGGGCGGGTCAAATAGGAAAAAAAATGTTTTCTTAGTTGTTGCCAACAAAATGCTGAAATACACATAATTGCATGTATAGCCCTGTAGTACTAACATATTTATATACTTATATGCTACAGATTAATATTAATATTAATGCAAAGGCTGAAGTGCAGTCCTGCGAGTGGTACACTGACTGTCTGTTTATAAATCAGGTTCAACAGAGTTTAAATGATATCTAAAGCATTTCTGCTAAGCACTTAATGCACAATATCCCTGCTTTTTTCAGCGCTTTCATCCTCAGCACAGAACAATTTAGTGTCCTTTACCTGAAATATATTACATTTTATGCAGTCTTGTTCATATCCTTCTTTAATGGAGCAATTTTATTATTAAGTCAATTTGGTTGTGTGTATTTGTGGAGCACTTTGGAACTGTGGTTTTAAAAGCTCCATAAATAAATTCTACTTCACCAGCTGCTTCTGATTTTCTATGTAGATTACAATTCATAAAAAAAATGTCTTTTTTTCCAGGAAGAGGTGCATTTAGGGATGCTGACTCAACATATACACAGAGCCAGCCACTGTGGAGAGATCACTCACAGAAATACACAACAGTGACAGATACCGTCTGGCCAACAGGGAGCATACTGTTCACAGACACATCCCAGTTTTAACAGCTTTTTGCCTTCATCCCTCACCCAGTCACTTTATTGTATGTGGCCAAAATGCACCATATTGATACATATCTGCAACCAATTTCAGGTGCATTTGTACAAATGCATGAAAAGCATTGTGCCAGTGACGCATTGTCTGTTGTCTCTTGCTTATCTGCTCGGCTTGTACTTTTTGCTAATCTCTCTCCCCGAAGTTTGAAACCACAACAAGCCACAGCGAACACCAACTCACCAACAGTAAAAACACAAAGGGAATGCTAATGATGTTAGGGGTTTTTAATGTTCACATGGTTTCACTGAACCACATAATATGGTGAATGGATAAAAAGAAAAATATCAGTGTTCACTGCATGAAAAGTGGGGTTTTTGTCAGGAAATAGATCTGTAAATTTCTGTGAAACTTCACAGCTACTTGGAGTTATGCAGGTGTTGACAAACCTGTAAATGTGATTTTTTTTTTCATGCAGTGGCCACATTTTATTCTATAAAATGCATAAAAGCTCTGCAAGAAAAAGAAATGCCAACAGATGTATATTAAATGTTCAAAAGCTGCAGATAACAAACACATAAGATCCTTGATGTCCCTTTGTTCAGTAATATCTTATATTGATTCTTTAGAATCAATTACAATAAAGTGAAATGGGCAAAAGAATCCTGATTGAGACGAGCGTGATAAACAATACATACTGTACGGGCAAACTGAACTCCTGACTTCTCAATCTAAAACCCATCAACCTAGTATCGTGACAAAGCGTGCAATAGACACACCAGTCTGCCATGTCCATTTCACGCTTTGCCTCTCCAAAGCGTGAAATGGAGAGCATGCAGAAGTCGCAGTAAGCTGCATTACCGACAAAGGGAGATATTTTATTTCAAGCCAACATGAAAATAATGACGGGAAAGCGTTTAAACAGACATTATTAACACATTTACATGAAAATATATTACATACATTTCTGGCACAGAGGGGACCCTGCAGTGCCCTTCGTACATCTTTTTGATCAGTACCAACTTCTTGGCTTTAAATAAATTATGTCCCCCTGCTGGTCCTGCAACTTCTGCATGCATGCCCATTTCACTGAAGCGTGAAATGGATACGCTGGACCGGTGTGTCTATGACATGTTTTGCCGTGATATCAAGTTGAAACTATTTCTTAATCTACCAAAGAATCTAGACACTAGATGTGCAAAGGTTGTAATACTGACATCAGGAGGCAGAAAAGCAATTTGCTGTCAAAAGACCGCTTGAAAAATTGCAAAAAATCATATTTTGCATGGTTGGATCTTAACAAGGTTACAAGTCGAGCTTCAACATGCACCAAGAAGAGCGAGACAAAACATGTTTTTGAACGTGCAATTTATTGAAAACAAGGTTTAAACTGAAACAGGCTGATTTACAGCTGATCAAAAGTTTAGGATCACATCTCCAAAAGACCCCGTGAACCCCTCAGAGCAGAAATCAAAATTTCAAACTTTAGCTCCACCGTTATTGTCGATCACTTCTGAAATTTGTTGCGGCATGCTTGATGCAAGCATTTCCATGAGGTGAGTGGGAACATTTTTCCAAGTGGTGAAGACGGCCACGTGAAGGGCATCTACTGTCTGGAACTGTTGTCCATTTTTGTAACCTTCCCTTGCCATCCATCCCCAAAGGTTCTCAGTTGGAATTAGATCAGGGGAACATGCAGGATGGTCCAAAAGAGTGACGTTATTCTCCTGGAAGATGTCCCTTGTCCTGTGGACATTGTATACAGTAGCGTTGTCCTGTTGAAAAACCCAGTCGTTACCACACAGACGAGGGCCCTCAGTCATGAGGGATGCAACATCTGGACATAGCCAGCGACCGTTTGACACCCCTGCACCTCCTGAAGCTCCAGTGTTCTACTAAAGGAAAAACCACCCCAGACCATTATGGCGCCACCTCCAGGTGAAGTGTAGAAAACATGGGATCTGCTTGTCATTCCAGTAACGTTGGCAACCATCAGGACTGTCAAGGTTAAATTTATTCCCATCAGAACATAAAACTTTCTTCCACCTTTCAATGTCCCATGTTTGGTGCTCTCTTGTCCAAACGGTCAGTTCTGTGGTGTTCAAGGAGACGAGGCCTTTGAAGATGTTTTTGAAGCACTTCAGTCTTAGATGCCGTCTGATGGTCATGGGGCTGCAGTCGGCACCAGTAATGACCTTAAATTGGGTCGAGGATCTTGACGGACAGCCAATTGGATCCTCCAGCTCAGTGCTGGTGAAATATTTTGGGTCTTCTACTTGACTTTTTTTGTTCCATAACCCTCAGGATCATTTAAGAAATTCTAAATGACTGTCTTATTGCATCCCACCTCACGATGGCGCACTGCGAGAGACCCGGCTTATGCAGTTCAACAACCCAACCACGTTGAAAAAAGGGAACGTTTTTTTGCCTTTGCCATCAGAACATTATGACAGCGTGACTACCTGACAGAAAATGACAATGAATCCACATTTTTGCACAGATTTGGCCTTTTAAAGGCACGTGGTCATAAACTGAAACAGGCTGTGAAATAAATTGCATGCTCAGAAACATGTTTTGTCTCACTCCCATTTCTTCTTGTTGCATGTTGAAGCTCTACTTAGAACCTTGTTAAGATCCAACCATGCAAAATATGATGTTTTGCCATTTTTCAAGTAGTCTTAAACAGTGGCGGAGCGTGGGGGTGGCTTACTGGGCTTAAGCCCGGGTTGTTTTTTCAGAAGCCCGGGGTCTTTTGGAGTGTAATTTTTTCATAGTTAGATGCCTGGCTGACAACTGTATAAAACAAAAACCAGGGGCGATTCTAGAAAGTAAGAAATCTTTGGGGGTGCTTTGATTCATTTTGGGGGTGCTGCAGCACCCCCAAAAATGGGCTAAAATCGCCCCTGACAAAAACTACACACAATATTCGAAGCACATAGTGCACACTGTGGGAATTTACGACTGTGCGTAAATCCCCCCTAATATTGGTATGATCCAAGCTTAGGCACTAAGTGACTGTGCGAGGGGGCGGGGGGAGCTGCTGCCTGCGAGTGTGCTGTTGGAGAAGCGCAGCCAGGCAGACAGAGGAGAACTTAAGCTTGACCAGGTACTAAAGTAGATCATTCGTACTGTACAAATAATGTAAATATGACGGTGCATCACGAAAGATTAATGTCAAACTGATCACTTGACCAATATTACGTTACTTGCTCTTCAAGTGAATCAACAAATGGCGAAATGAAAAGCGGAACAACAACAATGCTGTTTCTTTAGAGAGTCTTAGCTTACATGTGTGTTTATTTCATATTTTCAGTTCTTACCCTCCACGGCTAAATAAATTTCAGTTTCAGTAATGCACTGATATACAAGAATGGACATTAGAGGGTTCTTTCAAAGAAAAAACTCAGGTAAATGTTATTTTATATATTATGCTTTGTATGTTGTTCAGTATATTTCTATGCAAAACAAGAGGGATTTCAATACACAGCAGTATATTCACAGTTTAAACCAGATATTTACATACACTTTATGGAAAACACAAGAACATTTTTATATTGTACAACATCAATTTAGAGCAAACTTGTTTTGTTTTGGTTAAATAAATATTGAAATATCTTTTGAATTAGTTAAATGTCAGAATAAAGAGAGACAGAGCTTTCTGTTTTTTATCACTTTCATCAAATTTAGGAGTACATGTACACTAAGTTTATTGTTAATTAATAAGAAAACTCCAGACGATTCCATTCTGAGCTGAAGAAGCTTCTGATGGGTTAGTAGAGTCCATGTGAGTAAACTGGTGGCACACCTGTGGATGCATATAAGGCAAAACACAGAGTCTGTTTCTTTGAAATGGGAAAATTAAGAGATGTCAACCAAAACACCAGGAAAAGAACTATGGAGCTCCATAAGTGTGGCTCAAGTTTGAATACAATTTGGTGCCATTTGCAAATAAGAAATACAGACAGTTTCTCTCTTTACTCTTTATATTTATCAGCCTAAAAAATAAACATTTAGTCTGATTTGATGTTACAATTTAAAAAAGTGTTTTTATCTGAAGAGTTTGTAAATATCTGGTTTCAACTGTATATTTGATGATTGTCAGCACAAAGAGGGAGAGAGAGGAGCAGAGAGGGAGATGGAGAATGAGGACAGAACAGAGATGAACAAGAGCAGGTGAGACACACATGTTAGTCAAATGGTTGTTTAGCAAAAGTATCACCGTATCACAGGTCCTCATGTATCTCGTACCTAGTGTTTCTTTTTAGGTTTGTTATTTTTCAAATTCTACATTTATTAAGTTATGCAGGCTTGTTTGCACAACAAGGCTAAATAATTATATAAACTTTTCTCAAACTAAATAGTGGACTTTTGTAGAATTAAAAAATAAGTGTAGTGCAGGTCTATGATGATTTTAGTGCTACTATCATCTAGTTCTGATTCTGGTTCTGTCTTGGTTACTGTTGTAGTCCTGTTTTAATTCCGGATCAGTTCTGGGTCTGGTTGAATTGGGGTTTAGTCCTCGTGTCTTGATACAGCCCTGATTTTGTTCTGCCTTGCTGCTTAATTAAAAAACTAGTTTAAGGTGTCCTGCATGTGTGATATATATTATACCCTATATGAAGTCATTCTTTTTTGAACAAAACTCAAAACAGAGGCCTATTAATCTTTCAGTCATTTCTAACATGCATCATACTACCCTTTAGGGCTAAGCCCCGAGTGTATCAAATGTCTGCCTCCGTCTCTGGTCTTAAACTTTTGATCGGGACTGTACAACTGAGACAGAATTTACATTTAGATGAATGCAAATGGCTTATAAGTGTTGTTTAAATATTTTTTGTTAAAAAGATTCATGCAAAAAAATTCAATGTACAAATAAGTTGTCAAAGTTGTTATATGCAAAACAAAACAATATCCGTTTAAATTAATCAACGCAGCAATAGTTCTTGCCTGAGATAACCTGAATTTGATTAATTCATTCCAAGATATTATTCAATTCAGGATAAACTCAATTAGCGCCTGAGTTTTGATTTATTTTTTACTCATGAGATAAGTTTGCACACAGATAGCTAGCACAGCAGGACAACCTTTCTTACAAAACGTGAACACTGCATGTGTCTCTAATAGCCGATCGTAATCAGACAGACAACGAGCTGTTTTCATCAGAGCAATCCAGTCTCCAAGGCTGGCTGTGAGAATAGGGTCTGTTTAGAAAGTGCGATACCCTTATCTGTGGTTCTGACCCTAAAACCTCACCCAAACATGTGCACATACACATTGTAATGTCACAAAACGTTGCTTCTTTGTTATTTCTTTTGATCAAAACATGAAATAAAATGAGCTCCACAGACTGAGCTTACAAAATAACTCAATATTTATTAAATGGAAGGAGGTTAGCCTCTCCATGACTGATTCCCAGAAACTAGGAGCTGATTTTTTTTATATGAATTCCAAGAAAACAGCATTTGCCTGAAGGCCAGGCTATTTAATAAAAGCATTTTTTAAGATGATGATTTTAACAATAAGAAAAATCACAAAAGAAAGCTATTTTGATACATTAAATCACGCCTCAATATTCTTCTTGGGAAATACTTTTGAATTATCAAAATTATAAAAATAAACAACTTTACATCCCAATGCCTAATAAAGTTAAAATCCTTGCAGTTTTCTAGCACATACTATTAAAAAGATTATCTTTAATCTTAAGTATTAACTCTGCAATTTAACAAACAAATCCAATCTCATTAAGCTCTGTTTATAAAACACATCTTAATTATTCAGTTATTTTAAAAAAGAATGAAAAGCATTACATTTCTTACAAAATAGTTTTAAAAATAATATCCTGACTCTGAGGTGATTACCTAACCTCGCCAAATTATTTAATGCACTATTATGTTTTGTGAGTCCTACAAGCATCTTCACAACTCATTATACGGACAGGCTCAGTCCTAAAAACAGACCTAAAGTTCCATTATCCTTTCAGAGGAAATAATAGGGCAAGGTAATGGCCAGGCACAATGGTATCCTGTAGAATTAGTAGATAAAACCTGCACTATTGCCTCAGTAATAGTGAAGCACATTTACAACTGGTGAAGTCCTGGATTTATGGTCAAAACCTTTAGTTTGTGTGTTTTTTTCTTCTTTTGTGTGGAACAGCAGATTGTGCCCCAGTGTCTTCCCGTGTCTCAGGGAGAGTAAAGCAGATGAGCCTAATGACGTGCACACTTCAAAGCAGACTCGTTTAAATATTAAATTGTAGCACATCATTAATTAAACAAAAAAAAGCAAATCATAGCACGGGCAGGGTTTTCACCAGCAGATGTTAAAGATGACAGCAAATTCATGTCTACAGACAGGGACACACAAACATATATAAGAGAGGGGGAAGGGTGGGGGACGGTGGGGGACGGGGACGGGGGGGGGGACAAACTCGATAAACACTAATTAGCTACTCTAATTGAAGTGCACTCTTAAAGTAATTACTAGGCAGAGGAATCGGTATTTACATTCATAAATAATCCTGACAGCCAGTGCAGGAGGGTCCCTCTTCTTTCCTTTGGGTCTGGGGAAAGTTGTCTTCCCACTCCATAAATCTGCCAGTCACTAACATTATCAGTTAGAGTTTACTGCTAATGGCTTTGTACAACAGTTGGTTTGTAAGCATTAAATCAGTGAATGGCTGCCCTGAAAAACAGAGCTTAAAAATACCTGAAGTACACCAGCAGTTATTACAACAAGTCCGCCACCCTGAATGACAAGATAGCATGACTAATATACAGTGTTGGGGAGTAACGGAGTACATGTACCGCCGTTATGTATTTAAAATACAAAATATGAGTAACTCTATTCCGTTACAGTTACTGTTTTTAAAGAGTGGTATTCAGAATACAGTTACTTTGTTGAAATAAATGGATTACACGGCGGTCTTTACCTGTTTCATATATTAGGCTATGCTCTCTCTATTTTTGGTAATTCCACGCCGGTGGAAACCCAAACAAAACACGCATAAAGAGGCTCTAATGTCTGTGTCTTAATCTGGCGGCCCATGTCACCCCTATTTGCGGCCCGCATAATGACGTGAAGAAATATTTGTAAAAAAATATTCAAAAAATGATTTCATATGAAGGCAATAGGCAGAGTGTTAAAGGCATAACTGTAAAGAATGTAGCCTCATGGGCAGTGTAGTCCGTGCTGCAGGTTGAATGGACTGCCATACACATTACGTGTCTGTGGGCGCGAGGAGGGAGAAAAAGGGGAGTGGAAAGGTACGAGTTGTCATCGAGCAGAAACAGGAGCTGGAAGCATGTAAATATAATAATAACCACTGCACCCAAAAAGAGTGCCTGACGAGCCCAGTTGTAAGTAAGCTATTAAGACTCGACTGTACACTGTGTTCGTGTTTTCCTCTGAAACAATAAGTTCTGCTGGAGCAGCCTTTCAACGCCTCTCTCTGTCTCTCGCTAATAGTAAAGCTAGTTTTCAGCTACAAGCCCGACACACGTATTAGCCAGAAGTCCCTTTACTACGTTTCGGAGCCGCGGACCTGTTTTATATACACGCGCAATAGTTTTCTATACGAGATCGCTGCAAAAAGTGCAGCTTTACCTAATGTCCACCCTACTGTTACTCTGTTACTACTTTTACATTAAGATTTAAAATTCTAGTTGGTATCGGTATGGCGAGTAGCCTTCAGTAACAGTAATAGATCACACAGCAATAGTACATTCATGCAGTTGTAAAAAGCATGATAATACATTAAGTAATCCAAAGTATTCAGAATATGTTACGCTAATTGAGTAACGTAACGGGATACGTTGTATTCTGTAATCTGTAGTGGAATACATTTTAAAAGTAACCTTCCCAACACTGCTAATATATTTGTTTGTTCGTCCCTGTGATTTTAATTTGAATTGTTTCTTTCTCGGGCAGCACGGTGGAACAGTGATTAGCACTTTGCCTCACAGCAAGAAGGTCCTGAGTTAAATTCCACCATCAGGCTGGTGTCTTTCTGTGTGGAGTTTGCATGTTCTCCCCGTGTTTGCGTGGGCATGCAGTTAGTGGGGATAGGTTAATTGGAAACACTAAAGTGAATGGATGGATGTTTCTTTCTGTTACTCACCAGAAGACTGTACCAGAAGTACTGTCTGTCTCACTGTTAGTTGTTTCTGGAGCAGTGCGTCTGCTGACCAATACATTTGTTCTGGCATTGTTCACAGATGTGCAGGGTGGCTGCTAATAATTAAATGGACAATTTTTCAATGTGCACATTGTGATGAGGTAAATACTGTGTATGTGTTTGGTGAATAGGTTTTATAGCCAGCATGCCAGTGTATTCGCTTTTGTGACATTGAGATTTTGCTTTGAGGCCTGTTGCTTTGGATTCTTTATATCAGGACATACTTCACATGCCAAGTCTAAAACGTTGTAAGTGATGCAATTTTAATTGGTTTTCTTTCAACTACACCTCTGTGACAAGCCAAATATGTTCTACACCCAGAAAACACTGACGTGTCTGAAACTTTTTGCTTATGACTTATTTCCTTTTAATAAAACAAAATAAGGCACCTTGCCTCTGAGTGGTTCAGCTAGCAGGGGAAATATGTTCACACATTTCTGTTTTTTCTAATGATCCCAATCTTCTAGAGTTAATATCTGAGTGTGGCATATGCAAATAATAATATAAGATGTGCAGATGTTGAAGAGAAAAAAAATGTTGCTGTCTCTTTTGACATTATGAGTGCACACTGAGGCAGCTCCCACCACAGAAAGACAGATCAGGAAGACGGGCGCCTAAACTATACTGTAGACAATGTTTCACATATGCAGTGTCCAGTTTGGATGGAAGTTATTACTGTCAGATAGGAAGAGCAAGAAAAGCAGAGATGACATATCAATCAAATGACAGCTCAGAGCCTTTTCCTCACATATCTTTGTGATGGTTAGTCAGCCTCCCCCCAAGATCCCGTGGATCTCAAAGTGCTCCATCTTTAAAGGAATTTTATTTCATGTGCATCTGTGTATAGCAGAGAATGATATTTTGGCTTTAACACTGTGATAGAGGCAGAAACTATCCACTGACTGCCAATCTGTATTAAGAAATATTGCTGTGTGTTCAGTACTGACCTTTTCTGGATTGCCCTCCAGTTAGCTGCAAAGAGAAGCAAAAAAGGAAAGTTTAGATTTATTCGCTTCACTGCTGTGACTGCATTTTGCTGCTAAAAAATATAAAGATTCACTAAATTAGCTTTAACTATCAAAGCAGATTTATATTTACTATATTGTCACATTTCACATACATTTATAAATATGTGTGCACCCATGGTATCGCGTCTGCGGTAGCTAAATGCTGATCGTGGCAGTGCTGACACAGTAAAGCGGGTATAATATGTTCACCATGAGATGTGTTAAGGAAAAAAAAATGATATTTCATGATTCTAAATCAGTGGGCCATTACAGCTCTATCTGACTTCCTGGGTCTCTGCACATTTCACCGCATGATACGACTTTTCTGCAATTTCTAAATTTTATTTGATCAAATGTAACAAAAAGGGACAAAAGCATACATTGGGGCTTCTGTGACACCTACCTTATTAATTGTTTTACAGCTTTACTGGGAGTATTCTGTATGTAAGAATGTTTTATGCCACTGTTAACACACAAACTTAACACAAAGGATGAAAGACACAGCAGGTTTTTAGAGATTTGCTCAACCCTCAGCATACTGGGCAAATTGGAGCTAGAATTGATGGGCATGTTATTATAATCCATGGAATTTATCCAACAGTTGCTGATGGACTTGACATCAACAGAAGTGCTGTTAATGCCAGAATGTAGACTGCTCTAAAACCCTGAATAAACTAATGAGAAACTCCACTGTGCCTGAAAAAAGTAAAGAAGAATAAAGTTTCATCCAAAGCACTGCAGTCACTCTTTTCTCTGCACGGGCATAACGTTAATTGCTTAATTGGCACTTGAGTGGGGACAGTGGTGTCGTCGTCATAATTTATTGAAAGACTCTATATGCCATGACGTATTGGTTGACAAGCTGAAGAAAAAAGGGCGCTGCTTTTCAATTTAACTGATTTACAAACTGTGGCTATCTGTCTCCTTCAGTTAATTTGTGTTTGCCCTCTCCCTCATGTGTAGGACCAAATTAAATTGTCTAATTGAAATTGTTCTCATAGCTCTGGCGAACAGCACGATGTCTCCTCAGTGGGGTTGGCCTCAAGGAAATAGCCTTCTATTAAGTTGTCACTTATCGGCATGCATGAACTGCAAGGGGTGGGGATTTTATTTTTTTCAATCAAAACAATGGGTGCATCCATTGCCTCACACAGAGCAAAAACCGATGGAAGTTGGTGCCCTGCTGGGAAACTATACAAGAGTCTGTGATGTACCATTAAACATTCCAGACTATGGTCACACAGAGAATTATAAAACACAAGTAATTGAATTCAGAGATTTTCTCGGATCCCATCAGTCATTCAGAAGAGATAAGCTCCGGACGACCCTGCTAAAATATTATAGCAAATGTACTTTTCTTGAAATATAATTACTCAAACTGAAGGGTAAGCTCACCCTCTTTTTCCTTCTTATCTAATCTCACAAAGAAGAAACCCACTACAGGCTACTGGCAGTCTGATTTAACATATTAAATGTCAACAAATGGTTTCTAATTAGTTTCACCAACTAACAATGAAACAAAAGGCATCAATATGCAAAGAATCAACTGCAAAAGATGACTGAGCACAGAGTACAGTTAACCGCAACACACCAGGGACTGCGGGAGATGAGATTTAACCTAGAGTCAGGTAACACTGGCAAAATGTCACCTACTCACATTATATCTATTTACAGAGGCTTACTTAAGCACAAAGAAAAGAGGGAGTAATTTTCAGGCAACTGAGAGTGATTTGAATGCCGGTACTAAAAGTTTTATGAAGCATGAATTTTATTTTCTCAGCTATTTGAAATATGACTTTGTGAATGTGTAGTGTGTGCTGCCATTTGTTGTCTCTGCACATTTACCGGCTGCTTTACACAGGTAATTTTTTGGAGCTATAATAAAGAGACATTTGGCCCTTACTCTATGGGGGACCTCGCTTTTCCCCATGTTGTACAAATGTCACACTGTCAGTGAACATTGCCTCTGAGATTCAGTAGTTAATGCTGAATACTTAAGGTGGAGTACCATGAATTTATGTGACTGTCCTCCCAAGAATGAAGCTTTAAAAAGACAACATACAGGTTCATTCAGGTGACGATGCCCTGTTTGTCATAGTAGTTATTCTGGATGCATGAAAGAATGTCGCATGGTGCATAGTCGTGGATGTCACTGGAGATATCCCGAGACAATTCTAAGAGATGGCATTCACACAAGCGATGGTTATAATAATGGACTGATACTGCCTAAAAAAGAGCCACTTAAAATTCGGTCCTCTCTTTATTATACTCTCCTCCATCCCTACAAACATCGTTAACTATAACCATAAACAAACCAGACCACATACACAATGATAAGATCCAGAAATACATTCCTTTGGTGCAGCTATTGAAATAATAATATAAGTAATGTAAGGAATTATTATATAATACAAAGTATTAAAAGTACCAGGAACTCAAAGTTGTTTTGTGTTGTGTTGCTTTCTGCATTTGGGCTTTCTGAAAGCATTTCACTGCACACAGAGAAAATTAAATCGTATGAGTATTAATAGCTTTTTTCCACATTGGTGATTGGCAACCAGGAAGACAAAATTTACAAAAGTTAGACAATAACTTCTACTAACTCGTTTTATGTGGCATGCGGCGAGTTATGTAGTGGCAGCTCATGTCTGCTGTCACTAATTAACTGTAGTTTCAGGAGCAACTTCATGGCAAACCAAATTAAAAGTAAACAAACAAAAATGGCGTAATGACTGAGGCGTTACTAAAACCATCAATGACCATAAAGAGAGAAGGTTAGGGCACGCTAAACAAAACACTGGGCGTGAGGGTGCGCCTGCATTTCTAGTTTCACTGCAATCTCCGGCCAGCTCTGAATGATTTACAACACAAACTTCATTTTTATGAAGTTCTCAGATGTTAATGATCCGACAACACTAGCATACACCATGAAACTGTTTAGTAAAGCATTTCCATTTTACATGACAAAAGTACCACATTAGTCTTACACACTGGTTACAGTTTGCGATAACTTTAATGGAGTCTCATTACAACCCGAACCCAGGCTACAAAATCACATCCGTAGGGGGTTAAGTGTGAAGTTTTTTCTGTTAACCAAAAGAAAAATGTGATGTTAATTAAGCGAGAGGGGAAATGTATGTGGGGAAAAGTATTTGCTCGACACTTTTGCGAAGTGCGCCGCTTCTGTTTATTGTAATGCATCTTAATCAGCATACTCAAATGCACTAGTATGACAATTAATTTAAAATGGTCTCTAACGAACTCCACATAAAGCAATTTAAAACAAAGCCTTTGATGTTTGAAAAATATAGACTAGAGCGGGTTTTCTTTTAAACTAGAGTATGTGTTCTCCGGACAGGGAACTGAAAAATAGATTCGGCCATGTTAATAGTAGACGTGTTTAGCACAGAACAAGACCAGTTTTCTGGAGACCCTCACACCATGAAGAATAGTGGTGGACATGATTTGGGGTTGTTTAGGTGCTTTGGGGACCGAGTGGTTTGCGGTCATTGATTAAACTGTCTGCATCATATCAAAGAGTGCTTGAAGATAATGTAAGGCCATCTGTCAGAAAGATGAAGAGGACCTTTCAGCAGGATAATGATCCCGAGCAACCTAGAAAATTCACCAAGGAATGATGCAAAAAGAAGAAAAACGCAGGTGTATGGAGTCGAATCCCAGGCTTGCATCACATTATAAATTTATGAGAATTTCAAAAAGGCAGTAGATGGAAGAAAACCAACAAACATCTTGCAAATACAGGAATTTTGCATCACAACATGGACAATTGTTTCATCAAACTGATGCCAGAGAAGCTACAGTGGGGGGAAATAATTATGAGATCTCCTAGTGAATTTATATGTTTGCTTACTTATAAAGAAATGAACAGTCTCTAATTTCTAGAGACTAAGTTTCATCATAATAGAGAACTCCCAAAAAACACATTCCACAAAAGTTATAAATTGATTTGTGTATTATTGAGTGAAATAAATATTTAATCTCCAAGCAAAACATGACTCAGTACTTGGTGGAAAAACCCCTATTGGTAAGCACCATGGTAAACTGTCTCTTGTAATTGAACACCAGGTTTGCTCATGTCTCAGGAGGGATTTTGGCCCAATCCCTTTCACTGAAACTCTAAATCTTTTACATTTTTTGGCTACTAGTGATGGGATTTCCGGCTCTTTTTTGAGAATGGCTCTTTCGGCTCGGCTCACTAAAACGAGCCGGCTCTTTCGGCTCCGAACCGGCTCTTCAGGTTGTTTTGTTGCTTAAATTAATTTATTATTAACAATAATATAAAATTATGCACAAAAGGAGTTACTAATGTAAAAAAAAAGTGGTTTTATTTATATATTTATATATAAATATATGCGGTGGCCCCTCGAGACAAAATACGTACAAACTCCAAAACATATTTTTAGCATGAACTGAACTTCCAAAACAGAGCTTCCTAGATCACTTAAATTACACAATTGAATGCATATGTGTATTGTTTGTGTATTTATACACAAGCACTCATATATATTCGAATAATTAAAAAAAATGTTCATTTGCCTGTTACTACCACACACCAAATCAGGACGTTGCTACTTGCTGGCTTGTGTAGCCACTAGGTAACAAAAGCTCAACACTGCCCCCTAGCATCCTGGACCATTTCTGTTGTGTTTTGTACGTGTTTTGAGTTTTTAAATAAATCATATAATACAAAAACCAACTATTTACATTTCAACTTTTAACTATTTAAATTTTCAGTTTTTTCCTTTTACAAATTTAAAGTGAAACAACACAAAACACTGCAAACCACAACACAATTAAATATAAATTAAATAAAATTAAATTAGAAAACAAAAAGAAGATGCATCTTCTCTGTCATATGGACCTGCATGAATAAACTTTCTGAATCCTTTATCATCCGCAACTGAAAATAGTTGTGGATGATTACTATACCTTTCTAATGTGACCTTGTTGTCCCTGGCTCTTTCTCTCTCTCTCCCTCCTGCTCTGTTCCTGTGCTACTGAGTGTAACTACTGCCCCTCCCCCTCTTCCCAGCGTAAAGCACAAGGCTCACAAGCGAAAAATAGTGCGAGAGAGAGGGGGAGAGAAAGAAAAAAAAAACCCACGGCTCGCGATAAGGAGCCGGCTCGCATCGTTCATGTCAAATATCCGGCTCTAAGAGCAATTTCGTTCGCAACCAACACATCACTATTGGCTACTGCTTGGCAACTCACAGCTTCAGCTCCCTCCACAGATCTCTATAGGACTAAGGTCTAAAGGCCGGCTATACCACTTCACGACCTGAATCTGCTTCTTCTTTAGGTGACTGTCACGCTCAAAGACTCATTCAAAACCAATGGTCAGTGTTCTCGCTGAAGGAAGGAGGTTCTCATGTAAGATTTTATGGTACATGGCCCCATCTTAGCAGGAACACAGGCCCAAAGCATAATGCTGGCACCTCTGTGCTTGACCATGTGAATGATGCTCTTTCAGTCATACCTGGCATTGCTCTCTCTTTAGCGAGTTGATGCCAAAGAGCCCAATTTTGGTTTCATCCAGCCACAGCATTTTCTCCCAAACCTTCTCTGAATCATTTAGATGTTCACAAACACATGATGGATCTCTACATGAACA
Organism: Simochromis diagramma; assembly: GCF_900408965.1. Lineage (NCBI taxonomy): Eukaryota > Metazoa > Chordata > Actinopteri > Cichliformes > Cichlidae > Simochromis > Simochromis diagramma. The sequence goes on along the minus strand of NW_024387423.1, from coordinate 2,887,620 downwards.
TCCACGCACTGCAAGATTTCAGTCCATTAGACTGTAGTATCTTACCCATGGTGTTTTTGGTGACTGTGTTACCAGCTGCCTTCAGATCATTAACAACCTCCTCCCGTGTAGTTTTGGACTGACCCATCACATTTGTCATGATCATCCTCAGCACACGAGGCAACAGCTTGTAAGCAGCTCCAGACTGAAGGAGATTAATTGTCATTTATATTTCTTCCATTTTTTAATAATCACACCAACAGTCGTCACCTTCTCACAAAGATTCATGCTGACTGGCCTTGTCGGCCATGTGCAGGTCTACAGTCTTGTTCCTGATTTCCTTTGGCCGCTCTTACCCATGGTGGTGGAGAGGTTGGAATGAAAGAAATTGAATTTTTACACAGGTGTACTTTAAACAAATAACCAGCTGTGCTTGATTGATTGATTGATTGACACTTTCTTTTTAAGTGTCCAAACCTACAAATACAACATGGAATGAGAAAATGTTTTCTGAGCCATCACTCATTTCTTTGTTTTCCTTCAAAGGAGCCAGACTCTCTTGTAAGTTTTTAAAGTGGTCTTGAGCAATAGTTCTCCAGGCTTTCTAAAGAACTTTCAAAGTCTTTCATTGGACACTGGCTGCATCTTTAACTCATTTTCACTGTAGTTCTTATACCTGACTTTTCTCAGAGTAATGTTGTTTTTTTTATTTTCTGTTAACACTGACCTATGACCTAAGTAACATTAAAGAATACCCCCCCCCCCCCCCACCTTTCTCAAGCAATCAACCAGTGTATGTCTACACATAACGGACAAATCAGACAACAAAGAACCTGTTATAATTGTATCTTTAAGTACTTTGTTACTAGTAGCCTATCACAAAACAAACAAAAACAACAAAACATATATTCTGTGGATAGGGGTGCAGCGATACTTGTATCGGTATTGAACCGTTCGATACAGTGCTTTTGGTTCGGTACGCATATGTATCGAACAATACAAAATTTTTTATTTATTTTATCAACTTTTCTTCTGACAATGCTGTCTGTGTTGAGCACTCAGTGGATCTGCATTCGACTACTCCACCTTGGCTGCACTGTCGAGTGCAGATCCACTGAGCGCAGCGCAAGCTAGCAAGACAGAAGCTAAGCTCGAAACTGAACCTCCCCCACCCTCATTCAGATGTGGCGTTTGGAACTATCTTGGTTTTCATGTGAAGCATGAGCCTGATGGTAAGCTCGTCATGGACAAAAGTAAAACAGTATGTCGGATGTGCCACGCAATGCTCAATTGGTGGGAACTAGTGCGTTAGCGCAGTGAGCTTGTTAACGTGTTGACGCCGTCCAGCCCCACGCACGGGGCGATCCGTGGTAACTCGTTAATGGAGATTTGCTGCGTTATGGCGTTAATGTCATTTTAACGAGATTAACGCTGACAGCACTAGTGGGAACACAACGAATATCACTGCACATTTACTCTGACATCATCCTAGTGCAAAGACAAGTGGAAGCAGACAAAAACAACAAGCACACATGCTACAAACTTTACCCGAGTCATTTAGACAGCCGTTAGCACATGATTCTCCTTATGGGGACCTGATATGTTTAATATGCTGCTGAGAATATAGCCCAGAAGAAGCGTATAGTATAGCTTTTATTTTGGAAAGAGCCATTTCTCTGTAATAAATTCTCTTTTCCAAAGATGAGTGATTTCTCGATCAGATAGATTTTTTTATTTTTTTTTATTTTGTTGTTTCAGCAACATTAAATTTAAAAACTGTACTTTTGAGTTAAAATATATATTTATAATTTTAATAAATGACAAATTAAAAAGGCATGAACATTTTTATGTATTGAAAAAATATCGAACCGTGACACCAAAGTATCGAACTGAACCGAACTGTGAATTTTGTGTATCGTTGCACCCCTATCTGTGGAATCTGAATCTGATTATCAGCACCTAATTTTTCAGCTTGACAATGATCGTAAACACATTCCCAATCCAGTAAAAGCATATCTGTCAAGAAGCCTGGAGAACTATTCATGAAGACTACTTAAAGAAATTACAGGAAAACCTGCCCAACAGAGTCTAGGCTATAATGAAGATGTAGAGGAATAATGTTTCTCGTACCAAACATTGATTTCAAGATTGTTACAAATGCACAAACTCAATGTACAAATGAATGTTTGTACAGGTTTTAATAATCTCAAGACTTTTGCACAGTAGTGTACATGTATATATATAATGTATCTGTTTCAAAGAGAGTAAAAAACAAAGTTAATGTCAACATAAGACATTTACTTTTTCTCTTGAATGTAACATAGAGCCTTTGTTTTCACATTTTCATACTCTTCAGCATGTCTTTCAAAACACATTATGCTAATCAATGTAAACAAAGGCTAAAAATAAATAATGTGAACAGTATTTCTGTCAGCCTTTAACAAGGCACATTTATACATCTCAACATCTGACAACTTAATAGTGGAAGGAAATAATACTGGATCTTTTCTTCAGTCAAATTCTCCTGCTGCTTTTCTTTTCATTCTAATGCAGTTTAGTGTTTCAATCAACGGAAATACATTCAAAACAATAAGTGAAAGCTTCACTCAGATGAAAGAAATACAGAGCTGCTTTTAATCAATTCATCCAACAGATGCGATAGAAGCTCCGCATGTCTACATTTTTGTTTCTGTTTAAAAAAAATCTTTTTAAACCACATTTTCATGTTTTCAGCTAAAATTCCACAGTAATGATAACCTTTTATTCATCAGTCTCTTTTCTGATTTATAAAAAACATAGCAGCTCTGCAGCCACTGCACAAAAACAGAAGCAGCACAAAAGATCAGTCACACTTCAGATCAGAAGGGAAAACCAAGGCTGGACATCACATTATTACATTATTACCCAATGTATTCACTGAAAGATATGCAGTATTTTTGGTGGATGCTAACAATTTTTACTTACATGCTGCTTTGCTGAATTCTGGTATGGTGAGCCAAAACACATGGACTGGGTATATGATGTGACCACAGAATATATACAGCTTACAGTTTTAGCATCTAGGCCCTGATAGTCTCAGCATCCCCGAAATACACAAGCTCAGCAGTGAGTGGGGATGCAGAATAATGAAATTGGCTTTGTGTACAGAAGTCAATGATAAGTAAATAGAATTTGCTGTGAGCTCTGAGTAAAAGCTGCCACGTGGTCCTTCCTGTGTAACTCTAACTCCTGCATGAACCAGATTTATAGCAAGCAGCTTATGACAAATCATAATTTTATTAAAGCTTATTATGACAAAAATACCTCCTTCTAAAATGGGAGTAGATTGGTAGCCGATGAACCGTCAGCACACATGTGAACTGTTGGGTTGGCATAGAGTGTAGAAAAAAAGCCACGCTGACTTACCAGTGAACTTTACCAATTTAGTGTTTTACTTTTAAAGACTTTTGAAACTTTCTATTAAAAATGTGAGAGTATTACTTTTCATACTTCACAAAGAATGCAGTAAATCAATTCAGTCTATATACTTGCTAATTTACGGTGTAGATAATGACGACCCCAGCTACTCTGCCGGTTCCTTCTTGTCTCTGTCTTCCTGGTATTTTATCAAAGGCAGGCAGAGTGTGAGAGGTGGATCCCAAGAGGGGACAAACTTGTTAGCACCAGGCTAATTGTTATTGAAAAGGTCTCGGTGCTAACTTTCTCTCTTCTCTCCCCAGCAAACAAGAATGTGTTGAGTTTGGCTTGTTGTTAATTTTTTTTCCTGTGCTGACAACTCCACTTTATGTGCATCCATGCAGTAACATATTAGTAATTTCACTTTTTAATACATTTAATATGATTAAATACATTGTGGATACTTAAAAGTGTCCTTATCTGTTTGGTTTACCTATTTTGCCTGAACCTGTGTACTCCTAGTACTGGTCCCAAGTCTGGATAAATGGGGAGTGTTGCATGAGAAAGGGCATCAGGGATAAAACCTTTCGCAAATCAAACATGTGGATCACAAAGAATTAGATTTCCATTCTAGTTGGGTTAACAGTTCATAATCCAGGTTAAAATTTTCTACTGGTGGCTGAAGGCAAAGGAAGAAGAAAGGGGAAAGACGTATTTTGGGGCAGGAGTGTGGTGAAAGTAGGGACTCTAAATTTTGGGACTTTGACTGGTAGGGTTAGAGAGCAGGCTAATGTGATGGAGAAAAGGAAGAAGGATATTTTTTGTGTGCAGGAGATCTGGTGGAAGGGAATCACGGCCGGCACTGGAGATGGATTCAAGCTGTTCTACCATGGTGTACGTAGGAATAGAAATGGAATAAAGGTAATCTTGAAAGAGTAGTGTGTGAATGGGTATGTGGAGGTGAAGAAAGTGTCAGACGGGATTGTGCGTTTGAACCTGGAAATTGAAAGGGTGACTTTAAATGCTGTCAGTGCATATGCTCCATGGGTTGTAGTAAAATGAATGAAGTGGTACAGGGTTTTGCATTAAAAAACGGAGACTCTTTGCCCCTGATTGAAGCAAATTTTGATAGACATGTAGGTGAAGGGAACAGAGTTGATTAGGTATAGCGTTAGGAAGAGAGATGCTGAAGGCCAGATTGCAGTGGATCTCCAGATGACCAGAAGCCATTCATTTTTGATTCTACACAGATGCATTTGTAAGTATTTTTACTTTCAGACACATGTCACACAGCTGGAATATAGAAACCGTGGTGAAAGGATGGCTCTTTATACAGCAAGTTCTTTTTATTATTAATATGTGTTCATAGACTTTACAGTAAGTGATCAGATTTTCTGGGTTTCTCTGTTTTTGTTTCTGCAAATAAGAAAACAATATAACATCTTATTACACTGTGCCATGTATTGAATTTAATTAAAAATACCCCCGCTTATATATTCTGCTCAGAAGGACTAAGACATGAGGAGAGGAGTCATGAGAGGAATCAGGGATGTGCAAAAACGTGGAAAGTCATTGAAATAAATGTTGCTAAAAAAAACTCCAGTTGAACTACTCTCAGCTCTGAGGTAGTATGATTGAAGTGACTGCCAATGGAAACTGACTGATTCGGAAATATAGGGATTGGTTACTTCTAGGTTTATGGTTAGCAGAATAAATATTGCTGGACTTCAAAGCAGCTGGCTGCATATGTACCGAGCTGTCGTAGAGCTCATTCTTTGTTGAAACTGGGCCAGACTAGTTGCTAGGTAGACTTTATGTCACATAGTGTACATAAGTAACGGAAGAAAATCCTGGACTGCAAACAAAGAGTCTCAGGACGTTTAAAAGCAATGTTTTAGAACAATGCCATCTGCCATAGACCGTGAACATTGCCACCTTTCCTACCTTTTAATTAAAAATATGCTTCGTGACAGAGTAAAAACTAAGAAACACATGAGAAATATCTACATATGTAATGGCAACAATAAAAAAAAAACACACTGGCAAGCAGAGACGAATAAAAGAGCCTGCAGCTTCAGCAGCATCATAGCTACTGATGAACGAGCACACGGATACACTGTATTTTTCTGTGACTGGATTATCAGGAGGACAGGACAATGGGAATCATATCCTTTTGCGCTCGCTTTCTGTATATACTGTATCTCGCTGAGGGATGTGCAGCATCTAGTCTGTATAGTTGATATGGGAAAATATTTTATTCAGGCTGCAGTTTCTCTAATAGACTCTTGACTGGTTTTTATTTTTTGACTTTTCTATATTATGTTAATATGTAAAGCAGCAAGGCGAAGTAAAGCTTCTATAAAACCAATGATAATAAAACCAACTACCTAACCACTTCATCTCCCTCTGAGGCAAACCTACATTATCAGAGGGTTCTTTACTCAAGTGTTAAACTGAACTGCAATAATAGAATGAGAGAAGTTCAAACATTAACAGAGAATCTGTAATGAGCAGCAGACAGCAAACACAAACATCTATGCATGTATAAAGTAATGATGCTCAGAGAATATTTCTGAATCTCATAAAATGTGAAACATACAGATATGTTGATCAGTTTGGTTTTCTTAAGTAAAATGAAGTAAAACAAAGAATAGACATGCTGTGCTGACAATGAACTAATATGAACAATGTGTACGCTCATTTATCTGGAAGAGGTTATTAACCTGAAATATTAAACTGATTCTGTACCTTACACTCAGTCGGAAATGTGCATCTTACATATGAAAATGTCAAAGTGAAAATAAAAAAACCCATCAAAACACTTTCTTCTGTTTTTCGTGGTCATATTCACATTCTCTCATTTGTCACTTTCAGACATGTCCAGATTTATTTATCAATGCAAATAACTCCCGTCACACACCAGCAGTGTATGCATGTAACCGAAATGTTCCCTCTGCACACTCTGAGCTGGAAGATACAGCTTAATCTTCTCCAAGGCTGCAGTGTATCCCACCAGTCATCTTGGCCCCACGCAGGGCATGTGATTGAACTCTCCGGGGCGCATGTGAGGTGCAAGAGCCATGGAGCGCCAAGGTCCAGAAGCCACCCTGCGGCCTCCAGACAAGCATGGCGCAGGTTAATGAAAACATCAAACAACTCCCCGTGGAGTCCAGATGAATAGAAAGCTGTCACGACGATCAAGCCCCCCTCCCCTCCCCCTGACCAGGCCTTAAAAAAAGATCAAAACAAACAATAATCTCACATCCGAAAGCCGACAGGGCATTTACAAAGGACATGCACAAGACTTGTTTTTGTTCTTGCACAAACTGGAAATCTACCTAATGGAATTATTTCCCCACCTAGCTTTTAGAGAATTTTTTCCGACCAAAGTCTATAAATCTGATTATTTTTTTAGTCCATTATCATCAACATTTCCATTTTCAGAGAGTGGGTGAAATTGTCTAAAAACTCCAAAAGTTGAAATGGAGAAAAACGTCTCTTTTCCTGTTTTTCATTTTACCTGTGATTTTCTTTCCCTGCTGTGATATTACATTACTTTCAGATGCCTTCCCACCACATCTGTGCTACTTCATGTAAGAGTGTGCCAAAGCATGTAGCTACAGCCATTTGCACTGCTTTTACATATCATGTACAGTAATGAACTTTATGCAAGGTGCTTAATATGCTTTGTGAGTGTGTGAAATAGCCATTTTTAAAGCCTGGTTATCTCAGTGTATTTTTCCTCACTTGATAGATTCATTTAAAATTAAGAAGAACATCATAAAACTGTCCAAAAAAAAGTCTCTTTGCAGTGTTTAACCTGAAACCCCAGAGGTCGCAGTAACTGGAACAGGCTCAATTACTCATTAAAATAAATCTTGTCACCATAATTAGAAGGTAGAACATGGCACGTTAAATGAAGAGGCCAGCTAGTGCTACTACATGTGTTTGAAGATTTCCAGGTGAACAAGTTTCACAGTGTTTTTTGTGACACTGACAGTGACTTTTGTGTTACAGGTTGTTTTTTTGCCATCTCAGAGTTGTGTGATTGATTTTTCAAATACTGATTGGCACAATAAGACAAATTGTCATTCCCACCTCTCCCTCATCAAAAACATCTCTAAATATAATGAACCGAGGGTCTAAAACCAGTTAGATCACAATAATTGTCTGAGGCAGTGTTTTTTTACACGACAGCAAGAAAAAAAGTGAAAAGAATTTTATTTTCTAGTCTGAAGTGCATTATGCTGTGGGTCTGTAGTTGTCTGGTCTTGCTCTTTAGTTGTTCCAAGTCTCAGTGTTTGTTTCCCTGCATCAAGCTGCATGTCTTGAGTTTGGGTCTCTGTCCCTGTGTTTATGCTTCCTGTCTAATTTTGATAGTCCCTCATATCTTGTGTCTCTGTTCTTTTCCCCATTGTTGTCATATGTCCCCTCACACTATATGATCTATGTTTCCTCTGGAGTGTCTAGTTCTTGGTTCATACCTTTCCAGGCCAGAATTTTGTATTTCAGTTCTTGTAAATTTCGGTATTAAAGCTGTTTTTCTCTTTGGAATCCAACAATTGGGTCCCTCTTCCTGCTTCCACACAGCCACCGCATAATATTATTCTCTCATTCTCTTCAATTATATATTACATAGATCCAAAGCTCAATTTCGAGAACATTGTGATCACTATAATCTGAACTTTTTTCTCAGAAAACCAGTTGGTGATTTATAATTGGCATCTGACATGAAGTGCAAAAAATTCAGCAAGTCCTTCAAATGCATTTGAAACTAAAAGTTAGTCAATCCTCTCATATTAAAATAGTCACCTTTACAAGAGAAATTTACAACAAAAAAAATGCCGCTAACATAGTCAATTCCTCTTTTAAAATGTTATATACACTAATCCAGCCTATGCAATTGCATTGGCAATCTTGTAACTATATAGTGTTAGGAAAATAGCCACTTTGTGAGTGTCCTGTTGTTCTGTTTAGCTGCACTGAAACACACTGCAAGGAGTGAGCTGCTCAGTTCTTCCACTTCCACTGTCTCTAGCCAAAACAAGACAGAGACTTTTGAATGCACTTTGCAAACCAGGCTAACTATGCAGCATTATTATTAACTGATAACTCCTGAGCACAACTATTGGTGTGTTTGTTTTAAACAAAACCAAGACGACAAAATTCAAAACCGGTAGTTTCAAAGCAGTAGCTGTGGATGACAATGTAGTGGTTTTGTCCATCCTTTCTGTACAGTCTATAGCTGCCATTTAAAAGGTAAACTAACCAGTCTGGTTTTATAACAATTAATATTGAATATATCTTGCATTAACATGCAGTGCTCATATACTTTAGTTTGAAAAGGTTCCATTCACTGGTGATATTTTGTCTATATGTTGTCTCCGTGTTGATCTAATATCATTTTACCTGTTTTTACTGCCCTTCTTCCTCTCTGTGCTTCTTCTGGCTCAGCAGTCAGACAAAGTCGTTATTGTTGCGAGACAGATTCTGTGGACGCATAGAAACAGCCATTGTTGATGTTCACAAGAAGCAAACATTATTAAAGCATGGATTATCACTTTAACCTTGTCGGTGTACCTTGGGGACAATTTCCTGCTGCCTTGTGGTTATTGGTCACTCTAGATTTTATCATTTCATTCAACTAAGTGGAAGTCAGCTTACTTTAAATGACCTCAGCTGAGGGGCAATAGGGATTTATGTGAGCACGAAAATTCTTCTGTAAAACATAAATCAATGCACCAGCTCTTTTGCAAGACATCTTGCTTTTTCTTAATTATTGCTATTAGCAGCTGAAGCATCTGAAGCATGCATCACTGTCTTTTGCTATCGACTCAGCGGATTGACTAACATGTAAAGAAATGGTTTCTAATGGCACGTGGAGGCTGTTTTCAGGCCTGTGAAAGCAGTTAAAACTAAATGGGATAATATTCATCCATGTGTTTTTCTGCCAACGAGCACCTGAGCCTCAACAGCTCTGTGTAATTCATGAAATTAAGAGTTTGCTCTGTATAAAGCATGAAACGGTAATCAATAAGCTTGCTGTCATCTTCGAGAGTGCTCCCTCTCTTGTTCAACTATGAAGTGTTGGCGAGTACAGACAAACCAGATACACCTGATATCACCCTAGAGATACTATTAATTTTATGGCCGCTAGTACAAGAAGTGCATGACGTCTCTTTCTCCCTCTGCTGGTCAATGATCCTTACTCATGCACGGAATGGCAATCAATAAGAACACAGATACTTCAATTTCCAGTGGAGCAAAACTGACTGCAAGATTTATTTGCTTAATTAGCCGAAAGAAAAGAAAACAATAAAAGATGCAATTGCCCCATTCACATCATTCTTCTTGTCTTCACTTATTCTGTCTGCTACATCAGACACTCAATAATAATGTGCAAGCATTCTGTGTGGAGAATATATGCAAACTGATACTCTGATACTGATCTGATAATGACGATATGAAATAGGAAGACACATCCATCTATCTAATAACGTTCAAAATATGCTGTTTTAGTCATTTATTTAATAGATAATGGTCAAAATCAACCTATAATAGCATTCGTGGCTTTATTGTGCTGATAATCATGTTGGTCTGTGAATACAGACTTTAAGTACGCTAGATAGAGAAGCTGTTTGGATGACGGCAGTGGTAGTTGTCTATGTACTATTAATATTAAAACTACATATTTTTTAATATCTCTTTGCAGGGCATACAAAATGCTAGGCATCGTAGGGGGTAACCAGCGAAGAGCCATCAAGTTGGTCACCAACGCAGCAGAAGCAGCGTCAAGGTGGCTGTGGATCAAAAGAGTAGAGGCATGGCATGTAGGGTAGCACTACCTGGACACAAGCTGGGGCTTGATCAACCCTGGCTGGGTCACCTGGGAGAGGGGGTTTGATTGTTAAAAGACCCAAAAACCCCAGTGACCTCCAGGTTACATCACTGATGATGTGTCCAGGGGCACCAGAGGGTGTATTATCAATTGACAACAATGTAATATTTGTGGAAAAAATGTATTTTTAATTTCATTTCGAATCAAACACGCCATCACTGTAGCTGACTCTGAAAGTTATAGGATTATCTTTTACTTCAGATGAATGAAGCTGTGCAAACTAATGCAAAAAAAACCTCCAAACAAATAAAATAAGCACATAATTGGAATAGCTGAAAGTAGAAATGCCTGATTTATTAATTTTAAGTTATAATGCAAGAAGCCAGACCTTCTCCAAATAAACTAAAATCCAGTGTGATAATGCATCAAGACTGCATAAAAGATGCATGAAGATTTTCTTTAGAGTTTGGGCAACAGCCTGTGCATACATGTAGATATCCGGTCTTTAAGTGATGACGTGATAAATCCTGCTTCCGGGCCCAAACTACTGTGCGTTTATTAAGGCTGTTGTGTTTTTAACATGTTTTAATGCTTTGTGTCTTGTCTATTTAATCTGAACAAGCCCCTAAAAACAGTCAGTGATCACTGTTGGCCTTTCTCGGTTTTTATTACCACTGTTCATTTTAAAGTTCAGTTTTCAAATCCTTACGATGTAACTACAGCCCAGCCCATGCAGCAGCATATTAATGACTAACCTCGTATTGTGGATGGATTATCTCAGTTGTTCTCCCGACTGAAGTTTGGTCCGTTTACAGCATCCTGCCATGCGATTGCATTTGTCCCTAACCATCAGGAACCCTCACGTGAACTTTTATCGAGTGGAAAAAGGTTAGTGTTCATCCTCCAGCTTCACTGTCTTTATGTTATGCTAACATAGCTGTGTTGCTATCACGTAGCACATCATTATATACCAGCTAGTCAAATTTCAGTTACCCTACAAATGTCACTGCTGTTTACTTTCTGTCATGATCCTGGGTCTTTTGACCCAGCGTTTTAAGTTTGAGTTTATTTTGTTCATTAGGTTCTCTAAGTTCATTTGTTTATTAGATTCCCCTTGTGTATCCAACCCCTGTTAAGTCTCCCTTGTCCTTCATGTGCTTCATGTCTGTGTTTCTTATGTTGTCATGTTTGCGTTTCATTATGTTTCCCATTTTATTTTGAAGAGATCTTGTGTTTTTATATTATGGATTATGTTTTGAGTCCTTTGTTGTACTGTTTCTTGTTTCCCTAGATGTCAGTTATGGTTATCATAGGTTTAGTTCTTGGGCTTTGTAATACGGCTTCCCTGTGTTCAATGTTGTGTCTACTGTGGCCTTTTTGTACCATGTTTCTGGTCCCTATGTTCTGTCTTCTCAGTTGCTGTTAAGTTTGCATGTTTAGAGTTCAGTCAGTTTCCTGTTTTACTTTGAAGGTCCATGTCTCATGTGAGTGTTTCTAGTTTGCCTCCCTTGTCTCGTCCAGCCTGATTACTCCCAGCTGTGCTCTCCTTCTGTGTCTCATTCCCTCGTTATCCCTCTGTGTATTTAAGCCCTGTGTTTCTTTGTCAGTGTTGTAGTCTCCCTCATGGCTGTGTTTCCTTGTGTGTCAGTTTATCCATGTCCCAGTTTAGTTTTCCATGCCATTCTGCAATAAAGTAACCTTTTGAGTTTAATTTCGTTGTCGTGAGTTTTGCGTTTGGGTCCTTCTCCTGCCTGTACACAGCCGAAACATGACACTTTCCTGTATTTATTTATGTCTGAAGTGATAGCAGAGCTGTACGTCTTAATTTTTTGGGGAAATCTCTCAGTCAGAACATGGCATATATTTAGATGGATCCTGTTAACTTCTAACTCTGTTAAATTTCATAAATTCGGTCTTCATGGATGCCTGGATGTTAAACTTAATTGTTACACCTGGTAGAGCAGCAGTGCTGGTCATTTTATTACAGATGAAAGGATTTAGACAGTTTTTAACTCACAGTGATGGTGTTGACTTAGGGACCTGCAGCGGAGTTTGGGCCCAGGCACGTCTAATGATGTCAGACTTAAAAGACCGGATACAGTAAGAGGAAAAAAGATTTGATATCATGGGGTAATGGGGTAGCATGGGTACTTAAAGTACTTATATTTAAAGTATTTTAACTACTCAAAGTCTGCTCTTTATTTGCTCTTTAAGCCCTGTTTTGGCAACTCTTGCACAAAATATCTAAATGGTTTGTTTTACGCAGTGTTGGGATTGTTACTCCAAAAAAGTAATATAGTACACAGTAATTTAATTACTTGTGGAAAAAATAATTCATTACACCACTTATTACTTTCATGTAATCCTGTAAAAAGCCCTTAAATGCATTGTCACACAATTATCAGTGAACAACATAAACCTGAGGCTGCAGCTTCACACACCAACAGAAATCCTTATCCTAATGAAGACAGACATACACTCTTTCTTTTAGTTTTTATATGTGAACGTAAAGCTGGCAACACATAGCAAAGATGGAAACCAGCACAAGGAGATCAGTCACCATGGCGATTCTACTGTGGAGTTATGTACAGTTAGAAATGGAAGCTGCAACCTGACTGCTCATCACTGCTTTTGTTACCTGTTGAAACTCAGGCTCTGGCTGCTGGGCTGGGGTCAGTTTGCACTCAGCTTTAACATCACTCTGGGTTCTTGGCTAGGTTTGTGTTAGCATGCTGTTGGTGCAGATGTTTGCAAAGAGCCGAAGTTGTGCTAGCAGCATAATGCAGTTGTTTCTGTCCTGGAAACAGTTTAAAGTTCACCACCGTGCTCATGCCGTTTTCTGCTATAAAAATAAATGTGCTATTCCCAAGAAGCTGTAGACCACTGTAGACCACAAGAAGCTCCACCACTTTCCCTTTCCTCCACACAAACTGAAATCAGCTGATTATTGCACAAGTATGTAGGAAGAAAAAAAGCGACTTGTTCTTTTCCCTTTTCTATCCACGTGTTCTGGACAAAATTCAAGAACTTTTATAACACGAGAAATGGCAATGAAATTAATACATTTAGAATAGCGATGCGTTACATTACTGCGTTACTAAAAAAATGTAATGTACAGTAATGCGTTAGTTTGGAAGGTGTTACAACCAGTGTTGGTCAAGTTACTTGAAAAAAGTAATCAGTAACTAATTACTGATTACTTCCTCAAAAAAGTAATCCCATTACTTTACTGATTACTTCTTTTCAAAAGTAATTAATTACTTAGTTACTCTTTTTTTTAAAGTTGTTTTATCAGTTTTTATCTTTTAACTTTATGCATCAAGCAAAAATTAAATTATATGCACCATTCTCTGACTTGAAGAAATTAGTTTAACATTTAAACCTATTTTCTGCACATTCCAGCACATAAAATAAAAATATTTTTTATGTTTACACTCAGTCTTTCAAATAGATACAAGTAAAACACAGCAGAAAATAAATAAAATCAAAGACTAGCGGTCCTGTTGCTCTATTTTCTCCTGTAAAGCAGGAGTGGGGTAGGCGGAGGTGTGCTCTGGTGCAGGTGTGCCGCAGCGGTCAGTTGAAGAATCCGCGAGTTTCTCTGTGAATTTCCCATTACGTCGTTGCGCACTCGGAGCTCGTTTAGGGTTTTTTTCGGTGTAAAAAGAAGTTTTCTTCCCACGCACAACGGACGCTTATGATTTTGTCACTTTTTATGGACTCAAACTCAAAGTAAGGTCAGTACTTCCACGCTTTAAACGCTGCACGCTTGTACTCTCTCCCGCACGTGATATATGATCCACTGTTGATCTGCACACAGCTGTTGTCACTAACGTCGCACTCGCTTACGTCACTGTCATGAGACATTCTCGCAAAAAAATCACGGTTTTAGTAACGCAGTAACGCAGCGTTCCTACGGGAAAGTAACGGTAATCTAATTACCGTTTTTGCAATAGTAATCCCTTACTTTACTCGTTACTTGAAAAAAGTAATCAGATTACAGTAACACGTTACAAGTAACGCGTTACTGCCCATCTCTGGTTACAACCAACATGTTATGTCTGTCATTTGATGGCCTCCACCATCATTCCCATCCCCCAAAAGACTGGCATAGACAGCCTCAATGACTACAGATTACAGATTACATGGAATCATGAAGTGTTTCGAGCAGATAGTATCTCAGTACATCAGAGACTTTATACCCCCCTCCCTCGACCCCCACCAGTTTGCTTACAGAGCAAATCGGTCCAAGGAGAATGCCATCACCACACTTCACAGAGTCCTGAGCCATCTGGAGAACAGAAAGAGCTATGTGAGGATGCTCTGCGTGGACTACAGCTCAGCCAACCTCACCGATAAACTGCCACCATCAGATCCCCCTGCCACCTGCTCCTTGATCAAAGATTTCCTCACAAACCGGCCACAATCAAGCTGACTCAGCCCCCATCTCTTCCCCCCACTCGCCCTGCACACGTATTACTGTACAACAACCCGTCCAACCAACATCATCGTCAATTATGCTGATGACACCACCGTGGTTGGGCTCACCTGCTGTTGTCACCTGGAACCACAACACCAACTCCCTGGTAAAGAAGGCCCAGCAGCAGCTGCACTTCCTCTGTGTCCTGAGGAAGAATAAACTGGGCCAGAAGCTACCGCTGGGCTTCTGCCGCTCCTCAGTGGAGAGCATGCTCTCCTACTGTCTGGGTGTTTGGTACTGAAGGGGCCACTACTGAGAACAGGAAGGCTGCATAGAGGGTAATTAACACTACCCAAAAATTCATTGGTTGCCCTCTGCCACCCCTGGAGGCCATCGTCAGATCCTCCTGTCTCAAAAAACCAGGGCCATCACAGGTGACCACTTGCACCCCGCCCACCTGTTTGACCCGCTGCCCTCAGGACAATCAGGCCCCACACCTCCAGACACACAAACAGCTTCTTCCCCTGGGCCACTCAGACTGCCAACAAACACTATCCTCCACAACCCACCTCCGCCCACTCACCTCACCAATCTGAGTCATGGTCTGAGTAACCCTCATCATTCAGGCCACTCACACACGGACTTTAGACTCAGACCAAGTCTTTGTCCACTGGTTCCAAACACTTTCCTCTCCATATATATTCCTCTAGACTGTATAATTCTTTTCTTTTTGCTATCCATTCCTGATCTCTTTACTATTTATATATATTTCATCTTTTCTCCTGCACAGTTGGCATGGAGCACTCCTAATTTTTGTGGAACATGTACAATGACAATAAATGGCTATTGTATTCCACTGTATTATATTTTGGCAAATTTCTATTGAACAAAGAAGTCAACAGCAATGGAAAATAAGGATGTTGGAAATGAAACACAGTGACATTCAGTGCTCAGCAAACTTAGCAAAACCTTAAAAAGTACAAAGGCAAGGTAACAGATAAAAAAAAAAAAACTCATAATGATTATTGATTGATCCTGTAGATAATCTAACAGTTAAAGCATTTTCAGACCTCATTTGTGAAAATGTATGGCAGCCAGTTGAACGGCTATTCAAACTGTCTCTTTGTAAAAAATAATACCAAACGTGCCGACGTCATGACAGGCCTCTCTGGATGAGTGCTTCCATCTGGCATAGCACCAAGGTGACCTCTGTGGTGTGCTGCTTTTCTGAATGCAACCCTGTGATAAGATAAGAGGGGGTATAGAGTTACTGCCCCGGAGATATAAGGTAAAAAAGGAACAAGCTTAGTAAGCACAGCACTTAGCTCCTGTCTAATGTGTGTGAGAGTTTATTATGGTCTCATTCTATTCATAGGTTTTAGACAGACAGCTACATCAGGTCGGACTGAGAAATAGACTGAAAACAGGAAGCATAATGCAATGTCAGTCAAAAGTGCTGGTTTGGCTCCAAAAGCATTGTAGCGTTCCAGCCCACTCTCACTCCAAGGTTGTCAAATACTGCAGTTTTGTCGAAGCCAGTGCTGTCTCAGAGATATGCACAAGGTTTTCTTTTTCATCACTGCCTGATGCACCAGACAATACTGAGGCAACTCTGTCACTCCCAGCTCGTATATGAAATCAACGCTGCTTACACATGTCACTGTCTTTGTACTAAAAGGGCAACTTTCCTCACAGTGTAGTTTCATTTTGTGACTGTTGTGCCTCGGTGTAATTTTCAGCTGCCCAGCAGGAGGTTGGGGGTACAATGGTTGCTCTCGGACAGAACATGCTATCCTCTGCCAGATTAGTGGCCAAAATTGCCCAAACTACAGCACAATTGCATCAAAGACTGCAGTGCAAAGTGTTAGCAGTCAGTCAGTAAGTCATGTGCCTCTCAGATGAAGCTAGAGCATCATTACAAGAAGGAACAGCTTGCTGTCATGCTACGTTATATTAAAAAACAAAATATTTCACAGTTGGTATTAGTCGGCGTCTAGGTTCTGCTGTGCAAATGCAGATTTAATGTATCATGTCAGATTGTGCTGATAACATGTTATTAGTAAAATTAATTAAATGAACAACAGCCTACCTAGGTGGTTCAAAGAAATCTGATTTTGCACATAGTAACACAACTATATGAAATGGCTCATAGACAAAATTTAAAATTAAAAAATCTGAATATACATAATCTCTATAACTGTCAGATAAAGTGAGAGAAAAAAGAGCACAGAGGGGTTTTGTAAAGTGTCTTATGCCTAAAATCACCCGTGAGTCATTCTGTGTCCAGCCAACCAAATATGAAAAAGCTTTTTTGTAATATAACACATTAAAAAATTACAACCAAATCAATTTTCACTTCTTGCGTCCGGGCCTAATTGCAAAATCATTGTCATAGCTTTAATTCTTTGAATGTTGAATTTCACGTTTAATGTTAAAAACTGAATCTATTCTTTCAGGATGAATGAGCCTGGTTTTAAAATGTAGAAAAAAGGAGACCTTGCATATGCTATAACTCGCTTCGACCTGCCATCCCTCATAACAAGTAATACTTTTTTTAAATGTTTTTTCCAGCGAATTAACAGAAAAAGCTCAAATATCCACGGTACCAGTTCTATCCTCTGTCACAGCTGACCCCGTGATACTGATATTCACACATCTTGCCATAGAAAAAGAAAAATCATGCTTTAGATTTTAACCATTACAATGGAGCCAGATTAAAAAGAACCAAACAACCAACCCAGTGTACTCTACAGGAACTGCAACTTGGAAAATAAACATAATATGAAGCTCTTGTACATATGCTGGGAAACCTACTGATCTTCCATGGAAAAAATCCTTTCCACACTTCTAAAACATCTTAATATGGCTTTAAAGTTAATTCTTGTCTCAGTCTGCATTGCTTTCTCACACTGTCTGTCTTTCATATGGGCCCAGGAAAACTTAAATGCACTTTTAAAATCCCATGGGTGCGTGATGCATCTCCTCACTGTGTTCTGGGATTTTCAGCATTGCACAGACAAGCCCACAAACGCTTCTTTCAAAGGTGTAAGCAGGGTGGCATATTTGTTACTGATAGCTGCAGAGTGGATCTGCATCAGTCAACGGGGCTGACATATTTTGAGAGCAAAGAGAGCTGTGAAGGAAACTGTGCTGACATGTTTGATGCAAAAATTGTTTTATTTATTTATTTATTAAAAATATGGAAAATATAGACACAAAGCTCTTAGAAATCTGGTATCACAATCCAACAATAGTGTTTAACTGGTTCAAATTATGCAACCTTAAACATAAGCAGCGTACAGTCACCTTTTACACCAGTGTGTGCTTCAGAAAACTTCAGCATGTGATAATGATAAGCCTGTTGAGTTATTAGCAGATTTGATGGTAGTAGGTGTACCGTGTCAGAGAAGGAGTTACCTCCTGTTTATCCCCTCCCTGGTAAACAAACAAACACCACGAAAGCAGACATCCCAACCCCTTGATGTCTACATTCTGTTTATGTGGTGGGTGAATTATTTCTACAGTCATCAACCTCATATTTGCACAGATAAGTAAGACACACAGCTGCACAATTGTGGCTTACTGTTCCTCACGCGGGAGTTCGACTGATACGCACAGGTGCCTTTTCAGAATCATGCTGTCGTTGTACCAATTGTGTGTTATCTGTATTAAATATCTTTCACACTTATAGGAACCATGTGCATCCAGAAAACACAAAAGAGTCAGCAGCTGGCAGGCGCATTCTCTTTGAGCAAATTACTCACTGATTGTGTTTTGCCAGTACGGTAAAGCTAACACAGCGCTGTGTCTGACAAGCATAGGCACACACAACCACCTGGCTCAAATTTCCTTTCTTTGACTCAACACGGTGTAGAAAGTGTATCGACAACATGTAGAAAATCCCACTCGTTTAGAATTGAAAGCGGCTGTAAATGCATTAGGACTTGAGTCTAGTGTGCTTTTAGTGATTCTTCTCAGTTTCTCTGGTTAATTATTGATCTGAGCCGTGTTTAGATCCTTGAATAATTAACGTGCCAGTGTTGGGGCTGTCAGAATGAAAGCGATCGCAGCAATGCGTCAAAACAATATTGAGGGAAGTGTTAAATTATGCAGCGTTGCTCTCACGTTCATTAAGTGTCATCTGACCAGTTTCTTCTGTAACACTGAATGCATAACACAACACAACAGTAGTGGCAGTGGGCAGGAAAAGCAATATTTTAAAGCACTCCTCAGTTTCTTAGATTTTATTTGAGAAGTGTAGAACAAGGTTAGCACAGTGCATGAACACATTCTCCTTTTGTTATTTTTTAATCCTTTTTTTTTTTTTTAATCCTGCCACAACTTTACCCACTTTTCACTCCTCTAATGACAGCTGTTCAAATACTTTCAAAGCAAAAACATGGTTAAAATACTCACATGACACACTCGTCACCATGGTAACCTCATTCACACCTTCGACATGTGATCCAGTTGACTTTTACTTTATACTGCCTGTAACATACAACTCTGTTCAGACATAGAAAAAAAGGTATGAGTGTCTAATATCATTAGATAAAATCTTTCCTATCTATTTACAAGTATAAACCTTTATAGAGTGTATAACATGAAATACTTTATTTAAAATAGTTTTCTTAGTTGACCACCAGCTGAGTACTTTGGACTCCACTCACAGTCTCTTTATGAACATGGAATGCATCGCATGCATCGCTGTATCAGCGATCAAAACATGAAACTGAAAAGCTTGGATTTACAGCATTAAAGAGGAATGGCTCTCATTTCTCTGCTAAGGACACCATTTCTTCACTATATTTTGCACTATGCAAATAGTTGTTTGCTGCAAAATTAATGTTTGCAAAATCTCATAACTTTAATAATGGTGTTGTTGTTATTTCAGTTCTGTGACAAACAACCAGGGCGTTTGTTAAAATGTAAATATATCAGATTTTTCGTAACAGTGTGACACAAGGAAAATTAATCCAGGGTACATGCACCTATATTTTACTATAATATACTGTATGTGAAGATATTGAATAATAAATAATAAAGAGAATAATAAAATTCCAGACAAAGCAACCAAACAGGAGACAGTATTATACTGTAAAACTTTTATACATCGCAGTTATTTTACATCGTTCTTGTAGTTTACGCTGGTAAAACAAAGTTTCATGCAGCAAAATCTCGCTGTAAGGATCAATAACGAGGCCTCCCATATGGAAAAGATATATATAAATCTTATAAAGTTTTTATCTGTCTTGTATGAAACTTGTATGAAAAGCATACAAGAGTGAAAACACATATAAGATCCCTTGAAAAATTATATAATGAAACTTGTATGTTTTGGATACTTACTAAAAAACATATGAAAGTAATGAGAAAGTGGCCACTTTCATGAGTAAATCACATATGTTTTTACTATTTCTTTTCCATATGGGCTCATAACTTAAATTTAAATGTTAAAACCATATTATAAATGATTTCAGGATATTTTTCTTGTAATGTCATACAAATGAAAATAATGGCTGCATTAACAAAGCTCCTCCTTGGTTGTCTAAGCTATAAGCAGGGCAGGAGTGGAACATTCGTTGTTATTTTAGCTTTTTTTCTCCAATGTTAAGTGACAGAGTAACTTCGAATGAAACGATATTTTAGTTGTTAGTGTCCTGTAGTTCTTAACATTGACATATTTATTGAGCATCTCCTCATTACATTAAACATCTGTTTACGGTTCAAGGATCTGCTGAAGTGCTGATGTTGTCTCAGTGCTCATTGTCTGTGGTTCTTCCTCTTTTCAACCTTTCTCAACATCAGGCTCGTCTGTATTGACTGGCATTTTAGAAAAAAGGTCACAGGCACTTAAAATGAATGACAACAGATAAATCAGCCACTGATGAAACAACTTAAACTTTCTGTCACTAATAGTTTCATTGTAGTCCATTTTACAATGCAAATGCGGCACTTTGGTTTACAGACAGACGGATGGATGGATTTGTAGGCTGCTTCATTTAAATCCTTTATTGTTCTCTTAAAATTGCAATGAAAGCTGGATTGTCTCCAATGTGCCCCCCGGTGCATGCTGAAAAAAAGAACGGACACCTGGTGTGACGTTCTGCCTTTAGGCTCGGAGGCTTCAAAGTTTTAAATTCTGAACGGCTAGGTTGTATTTGATGACTCAGCTCTGAGCACAAGCAGCTGTCCTCCAAACAAGAAATAGGTCAGTTTGACACCAAAGTCAACTCTCTGTAAACGCTTTCTGTAAACGTTGATGTGTTCACAGGTGTATGAGTGGTGCGCAGAGAGGAAGGCATCTAAAATTAGCAGCTACTCTGAAAGTAGTCCTAAGAGGAATAAAACAGTGACTAGTTATTTATGTATTTTTTGAGGTTTTAACAAAAACAAAAAAGGCAGCAGCTGCACCTGATGCTCATGTGTTCATAAACTAATTAAAATTGTAGCTATACAAGGAATTTCAGCAAGCATGGAAATTATTCTGTTAAAAAGTAAAAAAAAAAAACAAATAATAAAAAATTGAATATTGATGAAAATATTATCATAATAATAATTATTATTATAAGTAAATAAATAAATAAGTAATAATAATATTTTAGAATTTTTAGGTTTAACCCTCTCAAGGCAGGCATTGCAGATTTGCAACAGTTAAAAACTAACAACCTGATTACCCCACATACATATTTTATGAGGTTTTTTTACTCAGAAGTACCACTGCAGGTATTCTTTTGTGCATTAGCAACAAAAACTTAATTTGAGCCTGAGAGGGTTAAGCATTTATTTTAATTAGCTAAAATTCATGAGAGAAACAATAATTTCAATGGTTATGTCTTTCAAGACTACTGTAAACATCATGAAGAAAGAATATGATACAAAAACTTTCATTTTAAGTCAAATCCATTGCATCATAGATGCTAATAAACTAGAGTTTAGGTTATGTTGAGACCAGGCAGCAGTAGAAGGGATCTGTTGTGTAGCCCCATAGGAAGTCTTTCACAAATAGGACCTTGTCCCTAATCCGTGCAGTTTGAATAGCATCTGCAGACCTTATCGAAGATCAAGTGAAGAAAAGAAAAAAATGAGTTAATGGATAGGAGCACAGAAGGTGAAGCAATCAGCTTCATTAGAAAGCATTTATTGTCTTGATCTTCAGTCAATAAGCTTCACTTGCTCAGTTTCATTTCCTGCAATTTAGAGAAGGCGTACACACAAATCAAACATATCTCACTCTTTTGAATACAAAATCAATGAACAATTCTACGTTTTGATCAATTAATGCACACATTCCTAGTCTCATGTACCATATATACATTATAGCTGATGAACCCGGATGCCTAATTATTCCCAGGAATAAGATTGCTTTTCACTTGCTGTTCTGTGGGATTAAGTGCAGCTGTTTTGTTTAAGTTGAAGCTAGTTTCCTTTCAAGTGGAAAAAGTGTGAGAAAAGTCCAGTGTGTATTACTCATATGGATATAGATATATACTATATACTATATATTTAGTTTGAGAAAGAAACACATTCCCCAGCAGTTTCCTTGTGCCAGGCCTGCTGGTTGTTGGCTGCACAGATGTCTGAGTATAGGGGGAACAGAAGTGATGCAAGTACACCGTCAGCCCAACCACCTAACTCGACACACTGACATATGGACTGCCTGTCAATTGCAATTATTAATTTGATATTTCCCAGCCCCAGGAGCATGGCACAACATGCTGCCCAGAGCCAGCATAATCAAATTACCAGAGCATAAGTAATGGCTGGCCATACACCATTGCGTCCCCTGACTGAACCTTTAATTCTGCCATGTTGGCTCTGAGGGTAAAAAAAAAAAAGGATATATTTACATTGATAACTGCGGACGTCCTCAAGGGTGTGTTTGCTTGGTGAAATGAACACACACATTGTTTTGAGGGAAGCAGCTTTTACTCAGGGATGGATTTTGCAGTTGAATTAAGTTTTAGGGCAGGAATGAGATTC
This sequence comes from Simochromis diagramma, assembly GCF_900408965.1. Lineage (NCBI taxonomy): Eukaryota > Metazoa > Chordata > Actinopteri > Cichliformes > Cichlidae > Simochromis > Simochromis diagramma. The sequence continues at coordinate 2,865,004 of NW_024387423.1, read as the reverse complement.
ATGTGGGTCCACTTAATGCTCTAACCTTCTAATATAGTGGAAAAATTCCCAGCCACAGCATTGCTGTTACTATTGCGATTACTTTTTATTTGTTGTTACCTCTCCTCATACATTTCCACAATACCCAGCAGAATAAAGCGTTCAATAAGAACAAGAAACTTCACTGTAGCAGCACTTTTTAAAACCAAGTTATGAGATGTTTTACAAACTGTAAAATATCAATAATCAATATTAAAAGGAAATGAAGAAGAACTGAGAAGCAGGGGAAAAGAGTGCACAATAAACAACACTAGGCAATTTTATAGTGGCAGAGTAAAGTATTACAGCTTAACAATCAGCAACCTTGCATGTGACACTTCCTACAAGCTGATATTTTTCTATATAAAGAGACGTTTACTGAAGCACGTTGCAATCACAAATAAAAAAAAAAAATCTGAGACCTTTTCAAGTAATTGTGGTAATTACAATAAAGGATGGCTTGTGATGGTTCTCAATAATTGCAATTCTTAAGAGGAAAGCGCAACAAATTATTTTAGTTAAATGTCATGTTAAGTCTTGTAAACCTGAAGGAAGCTGATGTTGCCATGGATGCAGCAACTTTACTATGTGCTGTTGCTATGTAAAAATGTGCAAAGTTATTGCTGGATGCACCCACATCTGAAGAAATGGTAAATATGTGTTGTATCTCATAATAATCTTATCTATAACATATAATGTGGCCACCTAGGAAAATGAACTGCCCACTATTATTCATTTTGTATGTAGCAGAGCTTTCTCACAAGTTAAGTAGCAGGCTGAACTTTTGTGGTTAGTAGAGATTCATACTGGTTTACTTTGGTCTTTTCAGTGTGGAAAAATAAAGAACCTAACCAAAGGGGAAAAATCTCCAATATTGCAGTATCCTTAACAAATTTGGACCAGAGCAAACAATCTAAAGGTGGTGAAAATAGCCTCAGTCTTAAAGTCAGGATTATACTTACTTGCATTTTTCTGTTGTTTCCATGTTGGGCATCACAGACAAGGTTTCCTTCCATCCACCCATCCATCCAAAAAGATGCATTTCCTGTTATATTTTTAAGTCTTTCAATAATGTAGTGCCTGTCTGGATGGCCAAAAAAATGAAGCACAAAGCTGTACATTCACCTTATGATGAAGACATTTCTGTCACTTGGACCCAGGTAGATCCTAGTATACTCACTGCTCGCTGTCTCTTCACAGGACATCATCTAAGCTCTGATACATTAGGCTTGTTTTGCAAGATTCATTCCAATCAATATTAATTAATTGTAATCAATGCATTGCCCCTCAGAGGAGTGGACTTCACTAATGAAGTTACTGAATTTCATGTTGAAGCAGCAGTTTCTGCTGAAGTATAACATCTACATACAGAGATACACTGCAGTATTAACAGTACATTGCACAGCTGTGCTTTGGGATGTTTCTGTTGCCTTGACTTATGATCTTATTTCCCCTTTGAGAGCTGAATCTCCTTACTAGAGGACAAATATTGTTTTTTGTAAAAACCCATGTGCTTCTTGATGGAGTTTAAATATAGTTCAGCAAGGCAGAACAGTAATCAGAGCCAATAGACTAGCCAGGGACAGCAGCAAAAAACAGCGCTGTCTCCTTGTAAGTCATTAATACACAGTTAACTGCCAAGGGCATTGCATGCAGGCCACCCTTCAGGGGAACTCCCCTTTAAATCCTCGCCTGTGTGGAATTTCATTTTCCTGCAATGCTGTTTGTCAGTAATTTCTTCAAGCATGTCCTGCTCTGCAAATGGAGTGATGATTACTTTGCAGACTTCTAATTGTCTTGTAAATGAGAGCAGAATTACCAATACATCAACCTGGATCGAATGAACTGTTTGTTTGCTAAGAGCTCCTGAATCAAGAATGCCCCAAAAAATCTTTGGTTAGCTACAAAGTTGTGTTAAAGAAATCATATTTGACAGAGGCAGTGATTTGATCATAGCAGTTCGATGTCAGTTCCTTCTACTTGTTGTGTGTAAAGTTTCCTTTGAAAAGAGAACTTCAGTGTCAGCTCATGTTATTTTTACTGGTCGCTCACAAGAGATGATGTTGGTAACGTTAATTGTAACGCATTAGTCACGTGTGAATGTGAATAGCACACTGACAAGGTGCCAAACAACAGTGAGAACAAATGTGAAGTTGGAAATCGTAGATGTTACAAGTACCCTGATGGTTTTGTTGGAGGAATGCAAGCATGTGATAGAGATTGTGCAGCGTGCTTTACACTCTCTTACTGAAAGACAGTGGGCAGTGAACTATGCATGAAAACAGTAGAATCAGCTTTTTGCAGCGATGAAAAACGTAAAAAACACTGCAGTTTATCATAACTTTTTTGTGGCCCTAATCCTCTTTTGTACATGGATCTAAAGAAATACCATGATGATGTGAATGCTATATAAATCAGCAATGCATGAACACATTGATAATCAGCTTTTTGCAGTGATGAAAATATAAAGTGCATTAAAACAAAACAACAAAAATCAGCCTGGTCTTGGAAAAGTCCTGCAAACGCAGCACAGGCTAGAAGGATTTGTGTTTCCATCCAAACAGCTTTGAAGACAACACAAGCTCCTCGGTTCCTGGCAAGGCCAAACCCATGTGACACTTTGCTGCATTTGATCACCGCCCACTCATAATAAACAATAAAGAATAAATAGGAATGCAAGATCCCTTTACGTATTCGGTGAGGGCTACATATTTTCATATTAGTGAATTGTGAGAAAATGGCTTTACAACAGCTTCAGGGCGCTATAAGTTTTACTTGGAACTTTCTGATCCTATCAGGGGGTTTGTACTCTTGCATGTAAATTATAGGCCGACATGGAGACCACTGTGAATAATGTGTGTACATTCCACGGTATCATGCAATTCATTTTTCTGCTCTGATTCATCCATCTTAGAGTAAACCATGATGAAGTGTCTCACATTCACCTGGGAATGAAGCCTCTTTTTTAATGGAGGTGGCATTTGTCATAAGCTGCTGCAACTGATTAAATTTACAAGCTCATGTCCTCACCCATATGGACTTCCAGTCCGAGTGTGTTTTTTTTGCTCTTGTTCTGAGAGGTAAAGTGCTGCACCTGCACCATCTGCTGCATTGTGTCAGGCACCTCTGCCTTGAGCTATTGAGAGGGACGTTCTGCTCTCCAGGCACAGGTACCTGATAACCTCTGTTGTTTACAACCAGCCTCGAAGCTCAGCGCGAGAAGTAAAATGCAGATAGCCAAAGTAATTCTGTTCTGATTGTGTTGTTGTGTGGAAACTGCTGCTTTAAAGCGCTTTTTTTTAGAGATTTTATTTCTTCCTGTTGGAAACATTTTGGAAAACGAGCTCAAATATATGTTGTATAAAATTAGCTTTTGCTTCTTTATAAGGAGACTGTGGGATGCCTGTGAAATCTTTCTCTTGAAATTATTCCAACATTTACTCCTTTCTAAACAGATAGTTTGCCAATGATTCCTAAAAAAATGACATATGTGAGTCTGAATGCAATTACTCAAGTGTTTTCATATTAGCAACAGTAGGGCCTCTTGTGAGGTGCAAAATTTTCACTCAGGGGTGAAGGATGGGGTCATGGCATATTTTCCTAAAAATAATCCTGTTTTTAGACAGTTTTTATATCATTATTAAGTCTCCTGGTTGTTGTTTTCAGGGTTATGCAATAAAACTGTTAGATATAAATCATAATGCAAGACCACGTCTTTCCCTGCCATTGCCTTTCTGAAAGGTTGGACATTTTACATACACTTTCTCACTGGACACGTAGTGATCTCTCATGCAAACCCATGCAGTTTTAGCCCCCTCTCGGTGTCGGCCGCCATTGTTGTTTTTCTGTCGAGGCCAGACTGGAATTAATGCGGGTGAGATCCCTGCTGATTTCATCCAGCCACATCCATGGTCTGAACAGCACGGCTGCTGTTTCACAGGGATGTCGGAGCCCAGGGGGACAGACCGGAACAGTGATGAAAGGACTCCATACTGCGACAGTAAAACACCTTTGGGAAATTTTGTCAGACAAGGGGACAACCAAAAAGGTCTCAATTCCCATAATTGTTTGTATCAGCCACTTCAAATGGTAAATACTGTTCAGGCTTGAAGTGGTTGAAGTCCAGAAAAGCTTCTGTGGTTAGCGGGATGATTTTATCTCCTACCGGGAAAACAGAATTTGTCTTCCTATATGATTTTATGTTATGAATGTCAGTATTCATTTCCATTCGGCTTTGATAGTTACTTAGGAACAATTACTCAGCCAGGGCAGAAAAAAAATATTCACTACACAAATACAGCATCTTACTTAAGAGCAACATCCAAAGAAATAATGTTCACATCATAATATAATGTCACAAAATACAAAGTTTTTGTTTAAAAGCTTTGCAAAATTTAATGAAAATACAATTATTGGCGAATCGTATACCATCTTATTTTGTTCTGGATAGACTATGGAAGATATCGAACAATATTACATCTACTTCAAAGAACATGTTTGCTCATGAGAGCTAACAACAACACTTACCAACAGAAAAGTTAAGGATGTCCTTTACATTCTTTAACAACTCACTTCAAACCCCTCTCCCACCTCTGTCCAACTGGAAAGTGTACGCAGATGGACAGATTTGTGGGACCATAGATTCCCCTGTAAACAGCAGACAGACAGCCTACACTCAATACAGATGAACGGTGGCCTGAACTGTTTTTTCCTGAGCTTGGATTATTATGCACTTGAATTGGGAGTGGTGAGGAAACAGAATTCAGTGGACTGCAATCTACTGATGTCTAGTGGTGATAGTTTACTCATTCTGGCTTTAAACTGCATTTGTGGATGGCACAGTGAACTGTGTTCACAGAGAGTGATTTCTGGTAGTGTTCCTGGTCAGAGATTTCCACAGCAGACTGCTTGCTTTTAATGCCGCGCTGCCTAAAGGCCCGAAGAGCACAGGCATCAAATACCGACTTTGAGCCTTGTTCCTTGTACTCCTTCTCTGAATATTGTGATGGTATTATGTACTGCAGATGATGAAATATTCAAAGTCCTCGAAATTTTTCACTAAGAAGCATTATTCTAAAATTGCCTCACAATTAGTAGGTTGTAAGGCAATTTAAAGTCTACGTAGGAACTCTGCCTCTCTAGAATTGTCTTATTCAATCCAGTCATGTCACTGACCTGTCCCTAATTAGCTGCAAATTGTTCCACAGGATATTTTATTTTAGTGCCACTTACTGTTCATGCCCTTTCTTGTCCTCATGTGTTAATCCCATCAAATTCAAAAACAGCCAATATTGTTTTTCATGCAATAGTAAAACATTTAATAGGTTTTCTATGTTATATTATGGATAAAAATATGGATTTTATCTAAATATCGCATAGCCTATATTACATTTTCAGAACTGAGTTTGTATATGTTGCTGCAGTATACTACGCAGTATGTAAACGTGTGAGGTGGAATTTAATTATGTTGCTGTGCAGGGAGCACGACATGCATTGTGTGTGACAGTTTTCTTTAGATATTGAAAGACTATGGATAACACTGAGAGGCTGATGAGCTCAGGGAAGCAGGAACTCTGTGGGAGACAACAAAAAAAGGAGTGTTATATTCACTCAGTATGTACCTGCAGGAGGCAGATGATTGATTCTTGAGGGCCTGAAAATCAATAGCAACCTGCTAGAGTTGCCACTCATCACATCAAAACATTAGAAGCCATAAACCTCAACAAAGTCAGATATGGGCCGTGCACATTCAGCTATGATAGAGGTGGTAAGGATAATTAATTAAGGATTTTATGACACAATAGAAAATATTTACACTGCCAGTTTTGCACAAAGGAATTATTTTACAAACATGTACTTACATAATGCATATAACAATATATTATTTTATTAGTACATGTTTGCAGCAGTCTTAAGCATTGCTATTATTTGGAATGAAAAAAGACACCTGAAAATGAAAGCTAAGCCTTGTCCATTGAACTTTACATTCAGAATCTAGTCCTAGTAAGTCAGCAAATAAAAATAATATAAAAGACAAGTTTTTTGATATTCTGCTAAATCAGAACTAAAGGGAAAAAATAAACTTTAAAGTGAATTTCAATGTGTTTGCATCTATTTTTATATCGCACATGTATTACACAAAAGTAACTGCATGAACGGAAGAAACAGTTTCCTATGCCTGAAAGCAAAAATGCATGGCGTTTCTCAGTTGCTGCTGTGCTACAAGTTGTTCTCCCGTTGAAAAGGAAAGTGCTTTTTTAATGTTCTCAGTCTTTGCAGCTCCTCTTCTGGAGTAGAGACAAAGGGCAACATGTGAAGATGAATCGCTGCTGTTCTGGCCATAGACAAAGCAGGCCAGTGCTGAGGTCAAAGCAACACCAGCTGCTACACAAAATTATCAGTTCGAGCAGAACTACGGGGTGCAGCCCATTGTTTGAGGCAGATACTCTTCTGATAGAAAGAGATCTATCTCTGTGTCAGTCTTCATTTCCAGTGTCTGAAGTTAATTGTTACCATAGAAACACTGATAAAATAAAGGGGGTAGTTTATACGCTTCGCTCCCATACAATAGGTGTGACCGGGACCTCATTCTTGGGCAGGTTGAAATTCACTGGTAGAATACAACAGCTCTGAGAGGCTCCCGTGTCTTCCACACAAACAGCTGCAGTCTGGTATCATTTGCATGTGATTTAATCAAGGCAAAGGCACTGGATGGCATCTGTAGCAGCACTGCTCTCTGACGCCTCTAGTTGGAGGTGGCACATTTATCAATCTGTCCTGTTACCTTTGAAGAGCTGCAGGGATTTAATAAACCGAAGGAGATGTTTTTCCTTTTAATACTTTATACTCTATCCCCAGTGTCAGTTTGTAAATATATGCAGATTTGTTTTCACATTAAAACAAATTGTGAACACATGTAATGGTTTATAGCAGTGTATAGCATTAAACATTAATGCATTCAAATGACTTGCTCTTGTTAATAAAGTAACCAGAGGGCTAGCAGAGTGATGTTGCGCTAGAAATAGGCGGAGCATTGAAATGTATATTTTCTACAAGAATACAATGGACAGATGTTTCGGGAAACATCTGACTTTCACTATCTGTCAAATAATGTGCTGTTCAAATGTCTTGAGCCTACCCTCATTTTTTTATAATGCCTCAAAGGATCCAGACTTTCTTGCGAGTTTTTAAAGTGGTCTTGAGGAATAGTTTTCCAGGCTTTCTGAAAGTCTTTCAGTTTTTCTTTGGACATTGGCTACTTTTTTCACCAATTTCCATTTTAATCCTCTACCATTCAAGCATAAAAATGGTACCCACTCAAAGGGTGAACCAGCATTGTGTCAACACATAACAGGCAATTTAGCAAAGAACCAATTTTAAACCATGCCTTTAGGCACTTTGTTACTAGCTGCCTGCCACAAAACACATAATGCGTTCCCATTTCTTTTCATAGATTCATAGTTGATTATATGAAAAATTCCAAAGATAACAGTGTGACAGGCATAAAATAATATTTTTGCACCAACAAAGTGACCCCCCCCCCCCCCCCCCCAAAAAAACAAACAAACAAACAAACAAACAAAAAACTATTAGCTGAAAAACTTGGCATACTCTGGATTGTGTGCAGTGTCTATGAAAACAGAGCATACTGTACAAGTGGAGGACAGAAGAAGGGTCAGAAAAAAAAAGAAAAAAGATTGGCCTCCTCCGAGCCAGAATCTTGACATTATTAAAGCAGTGAAGGATAATGTTGATGGCAAATGGAACAAAATGCAGTCAACAAGAAGCACTTTGAATGTCCTTTTAGAACCCTGGAGTGTCATTGTCCCCTGGTCCTCCTAGTTCAACCCACTCCTCTATCTTTTCCTTTCCACTTGAGTCCTTCTCTGTCCACACGCTTGAAGGCAATGGCTAATTACTCACCTGCATGTAGTTTGCAGATCACTCATCGCCTTCTTAAGGCTGAAGATTTGCCCCAGTCAATGCTAGATTGTTGCACCACTAATTGGTAGCGGTGGCCTGTATCGAAATTTACTATTTGTGCAAAGCTGGACCTACCTTTCTTTCATCTGTGCAGATGCCAGGAGCCTTGGGAAACCTGTGTAGAATCAAGGAAACATGTAGGAGGAAAAATCCTTTTAGATTAATCTGCCTGCCCCCACTGTGTAGCCCTTCTGAGAGAAGACACCAAGCAAGTCCTTCTTCAACCTTTAGTGAGTGCTCTCAAATGATGTTTGCAATAAACCAGCTTAACTTTTATTTCCATGTCCCATGCTTATGGCCAGATCCACCTTGGTTCATGACATGGAGAACCACTCCTGAAAATGACATAAAGGCATTATAAGAAAGCTTTCCTAAGATAGTTCAGGTTGTTCTGAAGAATAAAGATTCATTTCCAAGCATTTTAGAACTGGCAAAAAACCGCTTCGTGGAGTTTTTGCCGGGCCTGCTCATGTACGGCACAGAGATACATACTTAATTTATGTTATTATTTTTTAACAACATTGTAGAATCTTTACCTTACATGTAACAGTTTTATTTATTTTTGTATATAATACAGGAATGATAATTAACAGTCTGAAACATTTAAAGTGAAAGCAAATTTTTACATAAACTTTTGCACTACTTGCTGCAACGCAGTCCTGATGGTCATCAAAAACATCTTCAGTTTTACCCAAATGAATTGTGTTTTGTTAAGCTGTAACTCTGTGATATTCAAGGACTTACTTTCTGATTGTTCATTGCATATTTAGTGGTAACTTGAATAAAGTTCTGTCATGGATGCAAATTTTGATGAGCGTTATGTATAAGCAACGTATGTTGAAAGGAGCATGTGAAACACACGCAGACAGAGATTTGCATTTAAATACATTCACGGGGGGATGATGAAATGAACATAACATGTAGGGAAATGAAAAGAACTGGGATTCTTAATACATATTTATTTAAAAACATGTAAAGTCTTTACTTTAATTTTCATCAGTTTAATATCATATCTTCAGGAGCCCCCCACTGTCACACACACAAACACACACAGGGTTCATTTTGTAATTGCTGAAGTAAAGCAACTCATAGAGAGCTCCATTTATCAATTTTCATGTAATAAAATGTATCTGCTTTTATTTATTTTGCCTAACTGTAACTAAATCAAGAGAAATGTTAAAATACAAAATGAAGGCTGGGCCTGCAGAGTGCGCCCTCACAATGCTGAAGTTGAGATCGAGGTTGTAATTTCAGTTTTACAAAGCTACATCACTTTATCCAGCAGTAACTAGTGACCTCTCCACCCCTGCTTTCTTTCTTTTGCTGTCATTGTCTTGTTCCGTTTTTTCCACCTATTTAATAAAAGATACACACTTCTTCTGTTTCTGTTGTGCCATTCAAAGACCTTAAACCGTTACACATTACAACGAGATACACAGCAGAAGGTAAATTCCAGCTTTATTTTCCTCTCCACACAGCAGTTTGTGGATAAGATTTTTAAAAAAGGGCATTGAAACACTTAAAGCCTTACCGTGGCATTTTCAAATATGCCATCAAATTATTCCAACGTGTTGGTAAATGGCTCACGTTCCTTTAAAGTGGGACAAAGGAGAAGCCACTGATTCATCTTAGAGGCTCATCCACAATGCAAACTTATTCTCAAAATCTATTTATACAGGCTAGAAGTTTTACATTTATAATTTCATGTCAAATCCACAGTACACAACAGGGGAAACCTAGATTTATGAGATTTCTCACAGTTTAATTTTAATCTCCAGACAAGCAAGAGAAGATATTTAACCTCACTGACTAAACTCCACTGTTCCCATCCTGTCAGGTTTTTTTAGCCTTCACTGCGTCTCATATTCACCCAATTCTTCCTTAATTCTAATAAATGCATGCTGCAGTAATGAGGCAAAGTCAGAGCTCCCCTGTTTCCTTTCATTTGCTGAGATCACAAAGCCAATGCATCACACAGGGGTTTCCAGCACCCTCCCAGCTGACCATGGCTAAATGGTGTTTTTGCTCTGCTGAACACTAATCCTTCTGTCAGATAAGGCCCATTATAGCAGGGGTGTAGCCAGCCCGGTTCAGTTTGAACAGACAGTGAACCCATCTGTAGTAGACAGCATGGTTCTGCAGGCGACGGCAATTCAACGGCGCTGCAGTGTTTGCATGTTTACAGAAACACTCTGTGTCTCTCTTCCAGCACAATTGGTCGCTCCTCTCTTTCAATATTCAAAGGCAAGGATGGAGTCGTTAAGGGCAACAGCAACTGCTGGAGGAGCTTGAGCAGCTACGCTTGCGCCACACCTGATTGCATTAATATTTACAAAGCAGAATCAGGATTATAATTTAATCTGCACTAGTGAATTTGCTCATGGTACACAAAAGACTGTCAGAAGTGAGGGGACAGAGGGAGTTTGTAATGCATCCGCTGTGTTCGGCTGCTTTGAAAGCACATGGGCCGTTATATGTACTATTATCTTCTGCATCTGTACATAAGATGTTTATTGCAAAATGAAGTTTGCTCTCATGAAACTCATTTGGAAGTCAGCAGATCTATCATCGACTCTCCGCGACCCAGACAGCCGCATGGAAATGAGCAGCCAAACAGATGCACTTTATTTGTGCGGGAGCAAGCCGGCATTGTTATTTTTCCCCTCTCTGAAAATGAGGAGCCGAGGCTGGACGCTCACAGCCTGAGGGGGATGGAGATTTAACTCAGAAATGGCTCATATATCGAAGCCCACAATCATTGGTATTCTTTGTGCTATATTTTAATGACGTACATCAGACATTTCAGCATCGTGGTCGGCAATAGAGCATGTGGGATATCATTTGCAGGAGATATTTTGTTAATAAAATCCTCTCAATTCCTAAATCGTCATAAAGAAAACAACAGATTTTTCTTTTTTATAGCCTCGTACTTAATGGGAAAGAAACTTGCTTCTCACTAGTCATGTTTTCTTTTTTTTTTTTGCCTTCCCTGTCTCTGTTGAAGGAGGTCGTAGACTCATCTATTAGTGGCTGTTTACCAATTGTTTTCCAACAACACCCACATTACGTGCAGCAACAGCGAGCTCACAGATTGACCACCTGAGGCGCTGTGGGAGCACAAACATCAGCAGAGAAATTAGTTTCCTTTCCTCCTCCTGCTGTTGTTGTGTCTGTTTCACAGCTGCACTGTTTTTATTGATGTCATCAGGGGTCTATTCTGTTGATCTTTCAAAGAGGCAACATCTTTTAGATAAAGCATGGTTGAATCTTGGGAGTATAATGTCAAGGGAATAGACTGCGAGACGGTAGGGAGCACTGGGAATGGCTCTGCTTCTCCTCAACATCACACACAAGCTCATCCAGTCTCTCTGCCCCTCCTTTGTGTGCCAGCACTTCTATTTTGGTATGTTAGTGCTGTGTACTGTGGGTTGTGGGTGTCATTATAGAACACAAACATCCACACTAATGAGGTTTTTGGGGAGCTGAATTTAAATCTATTAACCTGTTTATTTACACTGGAAAAGCAATAAAAAAGGACTTAAGGAACTGTCACTTTATTTACATTTTATAGACTGGAGCTAGAGCAAGGTTGGTGTATCAGCTGTGACTGACTGACGGCTTGTCCACCTGTCATCCAGTGTTAACTGGGAACAGTTAAAACTTTTTGCTAAAGCATATAGTTAGGGCTGGACCAGGTGACCCTGAATCCTCCCTTAGTTATGCTGAAATAGACGTAGGCTGCCGGGGATTCCCATGATGCATTGAGTTTTTCCTTTCCAGTCACCTTTCTCACTCACTATGTGTTAATAGACCTCTCTGCATTCAATCATATCTGTTATTAACCTCTGTCTCTCTTCCACAGCATGTCTTTATCCTGTTTTCCTTCTCTCACCCCAACCAGTCGCAGCAGATGGCCCCGCCCCTCCCTGAGCCTGGTTCTGCTGGAGGTTTCTTCCTGTTAAAAGGGAGTTTTTCCTTCCCACTGTCGCCAAAGTGCTTGCTCATAGGGGGTCATATGATTGTTGGGTTTTTCTCTGTATATATGAGGCACCTTGAGGTGACTGTTGTTGTGATTTGGCGCTATATAAATAAAATTGAATTGAATTGAACAGGTTGAACTTTGATTTGATTTTCACGTTTTTGTTTTCCGCTAATAAGAGCTTAAAAACAGTTTAATAGTGGTAAACGGACTGATTCTTATATAGCACTTTTCTACTCTCCCGGAGTACGCAAAGCACTGTATACAACATGCCACATTCACCCAATCACATTCACTCTCCGATGGATGCATCGGAGAGCAACTTGGGGTTAGTATCTTGCCCAAAGATACTTGGCATGCAGACTGGAGGAGCCAGGGATCAAACCATCAACCATCAGTAGGTGACCTGCTCTACCTGCTGAGCTACAGCCACCCCATACTAATGAAAAGACCAAGGTAAAAGTCATGCCATGTATTAGAATAATCAAAATTATCAGGATGCAGTCCTCTTTATACTTTATTTTTCTCTAAGCAGAAGGTTATTTATCTGTAGACCAGCGTCTACACCAATACTCAATGCATGTGTCTGTGAACACAGATAGTGTGAAAAAATATTGTCATCTCTTTAGTCAAAAGACATGCAGGTTCATAGTGCGGTGGCTATAGCTGAGGAGGAAGAGCAGGTCATCTACTAATCGGACACTTGGTGGTTTGATCCAGCCTGCCAAGGTATCCTTGGGCAAGATCGTGAACCACCAAGCTGCTCTTCAGTAACACATTGTCTAATGTGAACATTAGACAAAAAGCATTTAGGTAAAAAAAAAAAAGTGCAATTGATGAATGAGATATGTTGTATGAAGCCCTTTGAGTGCTCAAGCGGAGAAGAAAAGTGGTATTTAAGCACGAGTCCATTTAACATACCATTGATAATCCTCTATTTTGAAACATGGTATGACCAAGATTTACAAAGAGATTTCATTTTTTAGTCAGTATGATCTAAAAGGAGAGGCTGAGAGCATAAATTCAGCAGGAAGGTTTTTACATCATTCAAGACAGAAAGCTGCTTTCCCATAGACTTCTATAGGACCAGAGGTTCAGTTGCAACCTCAGCTATACCCATCTGGTGGCTTTCAGATACGTATATTTTGTATACATCTATGGTTGTAAACAGTTTTTTTTTCATTTGTTTTTTTATGCTTTGTTGTGAGTTGTGTCATCTGGTCCTGAAAAAGGAATAAAAGATAAAAGAAGCCACGATCCAAATGCCTTGGCAGCCATTGTCATAATCACGCAATAGTTTTTAGGGGAGGAGTTTAATAGTCAGTTATACAGTGTTTTTTTTCCCTTGTCCACAGTGTTCACAGTCCTTCCTTGTGCGACCTTACAAGTGACGATGTTTAGTTTAATTTTAGCAGCCAACATAAACCATGTACATGGGAAGAATATTTTAATAAGCACTACCTTTCTAAATGTCAACCACTCAGACAGATAGAGATACAGGAAAATCCAGCTATATTAAACCCCTACTGCCATTAAATAAGAGCATGGTGAGTTAAAATGTAATAACATTTAATACTCAGTTTGGTAAAGTAATGCATTACATTATAAAAAAATATGATTTGATCACCAACACAGTCACGAACAGCATAACATAAAATCATCACGAGGGGTTTGTTTGTTGTCTGTGTGACTGGTGTCAGGAAGACTTTATGAGTAATGTAGGGAGCTTTAGTATATTTGATGTCTGCAGCCTCTTCAGCAGGGATCGGTGTGGGTTGCTATGGCAACCAGGGAAACAGAGCTTGGAAAGAAGGCAAAACTTCACTAACTTTCAATGTGCATGGAGAAGAACAAGAGTCTAAAGATGCTTTACTGGACCAATGAGCTTTAGCCTGTGTCTTCAATAAGAGCTATAAGAAGACAGCACTTAAATAAAGTAGGCATTTGAGTAAAAGAATGAAAATCCTAGGAAAAACCTTAAACAACCAATCATATGGAGGGGCTGCACTTATTTTTTCACTAAATCTTTTACTTTTATTTTTAAATGTCCTTCATAGTGAGTATTTGTGCCATTGAATAAGGAAAAACCTAAAACACCATCTCAAATTTATCCTTCTTATACTCCATTGGTGGATAAATATTCTGGATGTAGATGACTGAGTGTCTGAATTTTTTTCCACAGGTCAAGTGTCGGTGGAGCTTCACCGTCTTTGCACTAAAGCCAGATAACATGTAGTACCTCTGTCTCCTTACGTGGTAGGATGGAGTATAACACCACAGAAATCTAATCATCAAAATGGCTTAGTTTTTCCATCTCCTACACCGCTTTCTATCTGATTCATACATGGTTTCATTATGCCCAGACTTACTGGAACATCACTCTACAGTCAGCCAGTACATCCCAACCTCTGCTGCTCACCTGCTCACTGAGAAAAAAAGAGACTACTTCTCTTCTGTCCTCAAGAACCGGGCTCCCTGTTATACAGCACATTCAGTGCTCATCGTTTACAAAGCCTTCTATAACAAGGGCCGCTTCTACTTCACTGACCTCCACTTCCAGACTCCTACATGCAGCTTCCACTCATCTGATGTGAATTTTTTTTTCCCCGTCCATCCAATGCCAAGACTTAAAACTCAGAATTGTTATAAGTGCTTTTAGCATTTCAATGTCGCTGAGGACGTGTACTCTTAGTCTGCTTCAAGATCGGGTATGTTACTGTGCACAAGCACAAATGTCCCCTTTTCACTCACTGGTCAGCATTCCCATCACATCAGTGTTCCGTACCAGACTACACATACATCATCATCAGAGTTACAACATGTCTTTACGTTGCTCTCTTCTGTTCTCACAGACAAGGACATCTGACACACTCGAGCCTGTCTCCAGATCATCTGTCAAGCAACAAAGTAGCTGTAAGTGTGGAGACGTTAGTAGCATTTTATCATAACCACATAAAAAAATTCAGCTGACAGAAACAGCTGTCCTTCTTCTGAATGCCAGTAGGTAATATGCATTTGTGGGGAAACGTTTAAAATATGGGCAGTAGGAATTTCAACAGATGAAATGGTAAAATTCTTATGTTACCGTATTTTACGCACCATAAGGTGCACTTAAAATTCTTTTTCTCAAAAATCGATAGTGTGCCTTATGTATGAATTCTGGTTGTGCTTACTGACCTTTAACTGTTTTTTTGTGGTACACGGCGCTCAAAAATCTGTCAAAAAATGTTTTAGTACGACTTTGGTAAGCTAAGAAGCCGCATTACAGCTACTGTAGTCAGGACCCTCGTGGAGTAATCTGGGTCCAAAACTCCATCAACTTCAGGTCCCAAAGTCAAATGGACACTGCGGCAGCACTGAGAGTTAAAAACTGAACAAGATATAGCATGTTCTGACTGACTTTTGTAGGGTCACTGAAGTTGGACTAGCTGGTATATGATGTGCTACGTGATCACTAGCAACACAGCTATGTTAGCATAACATAAACAGTGAAGCTGGAGTTGACTAAAGTTTGACTTATCTGACTGTTTTGTTTCGCTTAATGCGCCTCATAATCCGGTGCGCCTTATGGTATGGGCAGAAATCTGTGCCATCAGAAACTGAATTTGAATAAGTTAAATTTGAATTTGAATTGCTCAGATTGAATCTGAATTGTAACTTGAATAAATGCTTTTGAAAACTGAATTTGAATTAGTCTAATTTGAAATTGAATTTATGGTTTGAAAATGATCATCACTAAATTGAAATTGAATTTATATTTTGAAAATGAATTGATTTGCTTTGAAACTGCATTTTATCCTTTAAAAAATCAACTCTCGAATAATTTCAGTTTCACTTCTCACCATTCAGTTTCAGTTCTACAATTCAATTTCAGTTCCAAAATTCAGTTTTTTGGAACTTACATCCGGTTCCGGTTCAAGCGCAGATTAATAGAACTACGTTTTACTAGCGGACCGAAAGTGTTACTGGCGGGAATCTACAGCGTCTTGAGCTGAATTAAGACTTCAGAAGTCATTCGTCATGTCGAATGACCAGCAGATGAACTCTCAGGTTGGTAATAAATGTATTACATGTATAAGAACAAGCGTCATGTTAACAAATGATAGCCTTACAGTAACTTTTATGCTTATTGTAGCTGTTAGCTCAAAACGCTAATTTAGCGTAGTTTGCCCTGAATTCAGCTTTGACAACAAATATGATCGACTGGTTCTAGTAGAATTCCAAAGTTGTCATCTTGTACCCTCTCAGAGTACCCCCTCTGTATGCTTGCAGAGACCCCTACAGTAGGGAAACATGCAAAACGGTGCCCAAACCTTTGTATTTTAGCTTTATTTATGTCTTACACAGCATCCCAACTCTTTAGCTGACTTAATAACTTTAGCTAAAGTGAATAGTTAGTCTAATTCATTAGTGCAGCATTACTGGATCACCTCTGTTTGAATTGATATAATATGATATACAACTATCACTGAAACAGCAAACTTTGTAAATAAGCAAACAACACTTCTCATTCTCTAAACGTTTGGCCACAGCTGTAGATTACACTATCAGTGCTTGTTCACTCTTGACAATAATCACATTTCTAAATTCTCTTTGTGCATTTACAGGTAAACAATATCTAATATTTTATCTAAATGACTGCTTTGTCTTTGAAAAGGGTGAAGAGCCTGAGGCCGGTGACAGTCCAGTTCTACTCTAAGTACATCCTTACAGTGGCTCACAGGACAAGGCCACATTCCTGTCCTGCCAGAAGAGAAGAGAAACTTCAGAGTCTTCATGCAGTTCAACCACACCTGTCATATTCCATATGACAGGGATCTCAAACTCCATTCCTCAAGAGCCAGTGTCATGCAACTTTTCCATGCCCTCGAGGACTGGAGTTTGAGACCCCTGCCGTATGGTGTTCATGCTGTTTTCTACCCCACAATTACAGCATGTCTGACTGCCTGTTCAGCATATGCAAAAATATATGATGAGTTTAAGCATGTGATGACTAAGGCCTTCCATTATGGTGTTTGTCATCACATGTCACAGACATCTGGATGATCATTTGGAATAAACAAAAAACTAAAAACTTGTTACTTCATCTTTTATCTTTATTATCATTATTATTGTTCTTATTTTACACTTTTCATTGTTAGGCATTAGGTTTATTTGTAGTAGTCCTTTCCAACGTCTTTCCCTCTTCCATGTTACTGTGTCAGCTTGTCAGCATCTATTTGGGTTTGGAAGTGGAACAGAAAGTAAAGAAATCCAAAGTGCCATTAAAACCAGGAGAGGTTCTTATATTTCAGAAGAAGGGATTAATTCAAAAGAAATGACCTCAATGCCATATTTTATTTAGGAACCCTAGAGAGCACTTTGCAAAATAACACATTCTTATAATTTCACCCTCAGATGAGCCAAGCTACGACTGTCAGGGAAGGTGATGTAGGTACAGAGCATATGAGAGTGGTTAAGTTAATGTCTCTTGTCTAGATGAAGGCACAAGAGGGATCAATGGCAAGGCGTAGAGATTCAGTATCTTCAGTCTTCAGTGGACACTCCATTTCTGGCACAAAACACCTGTAAAAGATGGTCGATTTAGGAGGTGACCCGACAACTTCAGCCTGTCAAACATATTAATGGAGCAGTGTGTTTAAAAAAAAAATCTAATTAAGCATGCACTCAGTACCCTAAGAATTATTATGGTAGTTAAACACAGTGATAGTTGTATATCACATTATATCACTTCAAACAGAGATGATCCAGTAATGCTGCACTAATGAATTAGACTAACTATTCACTTTAGCTAAAGTTATTAAGTTAGCTAAAGAGTTGGGATGCTGTGTAAGACATAAATAAAGCTAAAATACAAAGGTTTGGACACCGTTTTGCATGTTTCCCTACTGTAGGGGTCTCTGCAAGCATACAGAGGGGGTACTCTGAGAGGGTCCAAGATGACAACTTTGGAATTCTACTAGAAACAGTCGATCATATTTGTTTGTCAAAGCTGAATTCAGGGCAAACTACGCTAAATTAGCGTTTTGAGCTAACAGCTACAATAAGCATAAAAGTTACTGTAAGGCTATCATTTGTTAACATGACGCTTGTTCTTATACATGTAATACATTTATTACCAACCTGAGAGTTCATCCGCTGGTCATTCGACATGACGAATGACTTCTGAAGTCTTAATTCAGCTCAAGACGCTGTAGATTCCCATCAGTAACACTTTCGGTCCGCTAGTAAAACGTAGTTCTATTAATCTGCGCTTGAACCGGAACCGGATGTAAGTTCCAAAAAACTGAATTTTGGAACTGAAATTGAATTGTAGAACTGAAACTGAATGGTGAGAAGTGAAACTGAAATTATTCGAGAGTTGAATTTTTAAAGGATAAAATGCAGTTTCAAAGCAAATCAATTCATTTTCAAAATATAAATTAAATTTCAATTTAGACTAATTCAAATTCAGTTTTCAAAAGCATTTATTCAAGTTACAATTCAGATTCAATCTGAGCAATTCAAATTCAAATTGAACTTATTCAAATTCAGTTTCTGATGGCACAGATTTCTGCCCATAGTATGGTCCCAAGAATACGGTAATATTAAATGATTTGCAAAAGTGCAGCCTAACTAGTCACTGTGCATCTATTGCATTGAAT
Organism: Simochromis diagramma; assembly: GCF_900408965.1. NCBI lineage: Eukaryota > Metazoa > Chordata > Actinopteri > Cichliformes > Cichlidae > Simochromis > Simochromis diagramma. The sequence continues at coordinate 2,846,380 of NW_024387423.1, read as the reverse complement.
GGAGTTTGTCGATTATGGCTTATGCTGTATGGTTAATACTAATGTCACTACTGTAGTTGTAGAGTAGCAAAGCACTTGTATATATATATTTGTTCTGCAGTAGGCGGTGCATGGCATTTACCATGTTACCAGAATTATTTACTTTAAAAGTGTTTAAATACTAAATCAAATGAGTTAATTAGGTAAATATTGTTAGCCAAACAGTTCCTGAATAGGGAATACTTTATTTTGAGACAACATCTGGAGGTTCTTTTATTAATACATTTTCAGCAGCAAATCTGCAAAAGATCTTTCATGCTTTAAAACCCACTCAAGGTAAATCCACAGTCTCTGTCAGGCTTGAAATCTTTCAGTATACTTAAAACACACACACACACACACACACATATGTATAAAAAGGGAAACCCATCCAATGCACTCTGGTGAATTTTGCTGTTTAGTGTAGATGCACTCTATGATGAATGAACCCACTGAAAAATATATTGAAATGTATATTACATATTAGACAACAATACTGGAAATTAAATTGGGTATAAAGGATTAGTCTAGCTTTTCAGAAACTACGCTCTATGATATTTTGGGTAACCTGTTTCAGCAAATATAATCTCTTATCTGTGATTTTGAAATTATTCAGTGAAAGAGGATTATGAAGTTTAATCTTAACAGGGATTTTCATGGTGAAATAAATTATTTTCCTTCCTTACTTCATCAATATAAAGTGATACGAGAAAGGATTTTGCCACCTCAGAATATGACAGGTATGAGGGTAGATCTGCAGTATCCCTTCAAACGATGACAGAGACCTGGATAGGTACATAATTTCCTTTTCTCTGCTGTTATTGCTGTGGTTATTTCCTGCTCTGCTGCTTTCATCGTCTGTACGCTAAGCTTAATCAGTTGAAGTGAAGATTAATCCATTTCTGTGATAGCTAGACATGATCATTCATTTGGTTTATTATGTGGTAAGACTTATCCTATCATTGAGCTGTTTTTGATGTCTTATTGGTTTCTAAATGACCAACAATCTATAATAAAGTCCCCATTGTGATCAATATAAAACAACTAATAGCAGAAAGTGTGAACATTTTCACCAAGAATTAAGTTATGTGCCCATCATGCAAATGTGTAATGCTGTTTAATAATTTAGGAGCAGCAATAGAAAGGGAAAGCCTTCATAAAGCAGGATAAGAGACTGTTAAGAGGAAGACTGGTTTACTTGTCTTAAACAACACATATAACAGGTCATCACTTCTTATTTTAGATGAGAGTATAATTTGTAAATGCTTCTGAAGCATATGTGTGCTGTGATAATGTCACAATACACTGTTTAGTCCCACAAAGGTGTTCTCATTTATGTCTTGACCACATAACATATTTGCACTCCTGCAACAGGTTTGCAGTAGAAGCATAATATAATATAATATAATATAATATAATATAATATAATATAATATAATATAATATAATATGTCTATGTTGTTTTTTTTGGTGAGCCAAGCTATCCATCAAAAAAATAATTTCAGCAGTCATCTGCATGATGAATTATTTACACCAATGGCAGCAGATCAATTGTATACAAAAGATGGCTGCTGCTGTCACATCAACCACTGGTTTGTAGATCCTTTAGTTTGTATTTTGAAGCTTTTCTTTTCTTTGAAGGTGAAGTGACGACATAGAGAAAAGTTATCAGCTAATGCTACAACCACTCTAGGGAAAACACTGGTTGAAGACTACACTATGACCAAAATTATTCCCACTGTGCAGTAAACTTGGATTTGAAGTGGTTGCTTTGAAGATGGAGAGCAGACCTGTTGTCATCAGCTAGTCTGCTATCCGTCTGCAATTGAATGTGGTTATGCTAGCAATCTGTTTGTGATAATAACAGCAATTAAACTTATGAAGTGACAAAAATCACAAATATTTTCCTCTCTGTTGCAAATCTGTTGCTGTCTGCAGAAACAGAAATTCACTTTACTTTATTTACTTGCAATTGGGTACATTCAAAAATACAAAGCAATCAGCGGGCAACTAAAGAGTTTTCCTAGTCACAAGAGGTCACAGCCATATTTTTACTCCACTGTAACTGAGCCATAGTGAGAGAAACCTTAGTAAGCTCATCTGTGCTAAGTTATTCAGTTTAAAACACTTCAAAACACACTAAGCCACAGCAATCAATTTCAGGGACTTAAATTAGCTGAATTAGGTGAGCGCAATAATGACAGGACACACTTTCAACCAAAGTGTCTTGGGTTATAGTTTGTACTAACTAGGTATGTACTAACTCATCTGGTAGCTTTCCTGGTTGTTTACATTAGAGATGGACTGATCCGATATTACGTATCGGTCTGATACTGACCTAAATTACTGGATCGGATATCGGAGAGAAATAAAAAATGTAATCTGATCCGAAGTATCACAAAATCAACTCACAAAACGCGCTACTTGGCGTAACCCAGCTAGGGGCATCAGAGCAGTATGTGTCACGTGATAGAGCGGCTGTTTGCGAGACCTGTCGGCGGTCTGTTGGAGCGTTTGGAGCCTCGCTGCATGCTTCCTAACCGCAGCATTTCATCTCGGCGAAAACTATCCCAGAGAAGTAAAGCAGGTGTGTAAGTTCATCCCTGAATGTTTGCATAGTATTTCCACGTTAAGCTTAACAACTGATATATTGAGCCACAGCTAGACTTGCCATCGGAGTTCCATACTGAGGTGAAAAGGAAGCGATTTGTACTTCAGCTAGAATTAAAAAATAGACACAAAGCTGGAGTTATTCTGTGGTTTTGCTGCGCAGTTGCATCTACTTCTCTCATTCTCTCCCCCTCCCTCTCCTGTTGCTACTTCAATCATGAAACTGATCAATGATCAGCTGATCGGCTTTTCTGCCGCAAGTCCCGTCTTTCTTGTTTGTTTATCGTCCACTTTGCGCTAGAAAGAGGAGACCAGTGGATAAACTACAGCAGCATCAGATCCCTGTGAAAGTATATCAAAATGAGCTCCACTGCTTATACATCACAGTACACAGCAGTTCAAAATTTAACCGAACAATAAAATGTGTCCCACTGTTATGGGACACCCTGCATATGCCCCTGTTATGAAGGACTAGTTGGGCATTTTAACACTGGCATTGTTGGCATGACAAGTTTCTGCAAGTGTATTTGGTTTTAAGTGTTTTAATATTTCTATTTTTTTTAAGCAAAATCTACAACAAGCATGTTAACTAATCTTATGAGCTTACTCTTCAAGTTAACACATAAAAATATGCCTCCCCCAACCTTTTTTTCTTTTAAGGAAACAAAAATGCTGGCAGATTTTAATGACTTATCAACATTTTACATGTTTAGCTGACATGTATCCACTGTCATGGTGCTACAAACTCAAATGCTGTCTATATGTGTGTTCTTTGTTTTTTATTAAGCACTAGCTTATTTTGAAAAAAACATCTAGCGACTTTTTTCTCGTAATCATGCGCACCATCATCCCGAGGGAGCAACACAGTAGCTATTTGTGATGTTCAAAGATAACCTTTGTGTATCTGAGTAGTACGCAAGATGACTACACTTCAGACTGTTCGTGGATGTATCTCCTGATCATAGCTTTTAGTATCAGATAACCGGACTGCTTAAATTCCCAGCAGAGACAGACTTTTACCAGAGTCAACCCCATCTCAACTTATCTCAGCTGGACCTGAAAAATTCCAGGCTGTAATCTAAAGTTACAATCAGTACTGGCACATAATCTCAAACCTATTCCTACAGCAGTGTCAAAGAAATGGTAAAAAAAAAAAAAAAAAGCCCCTGGAGGAGATTCAGCAAGTGAAAATCCTTCTCCGGAGTGGAAGGTGTTAGATTTGATTCAGCTGTTAAAGACGAGAATACACTAGGTGCATACTGACATGTTCCAAGAACATTAGATATTTAGAGACAGAAGAAAGAAGAAAAGAGTATAATTTCACAGAGATGAGAAAGGGGTTGGGTTTGTTGACCAAGCTCTTTTTTTTTAAAGTAGGCATCGTCCTATCTCTATCCGGATTTCCTCTATAATCCTGTCTTTCAATTTAGTGCCTCAATCCTGTGTTCACTGAGGTAAACAACCTGGCCAGCCACAATTTCCTCTCGGTAGCTTGTTACATCCATCCCTGTCATGTTGTCACATAGATGCACGAGCAAGGTGATGCTGTTTCAATAGAAATGTTTCCAAACTCTGTCAATGCTGAGAACAATATTAACACAAACGTCCTGTAGTAATTGGTGTAGAATATTACCAATGTGGACATTCTGACATGTCTTGAAAATAATTCCACAAATGTGAATAATAATCACAGAGCTTACGACCAAGACTGAAAATGCAAACAACAAATGTGCATAGCAAAAGTATCCTTTACCATGTAATCTGTGTAGGCTCCCCTAGCAATTTTACATTGTCATTGTTAAAGAAACCAGTTTGTAGGGTGGAGGTCAAACACACTGCAACTTAAGACAACACCAGGAAATAGAAAAACATTGCAAGAGCACAAAAACCCCACAATTGACGTTAAATAAAATGGTAAATGGCCTGTATTTATATAGCGCTTTACTAGTCCCTAAGGACCCCAAAGCGCTTTACATATCCAGTCATCCACCCATTCACACACACATTCACACACTGGTGATGGCAAGCTACATTGTAGCCACAGCCACCCTGGGGCGCACTGATAGAGGCGAGGCTGCCGGACACTGGTGCCACCTCTGACCACCACCAGTAGGCAACGGGTGAAGTGTCTTGCCCAAGGACACAACGACCGAGACTGTCCAAGCCGGGGCTCGAACCGGCAACCTTCCGATTACAAGGCGAACTCCCAACTCTTGAGCCACAACAAAAAGCAGAACAAAAGGCTGCAAAAGCTCACAAAAACAACAACCACAAGATATTCTCTCCAGCGTGTCCTGGGTCTGCCTCCTCCTGGTTGGACATGCCCAGAACACCGCGCCCAGGAGGCATCTTTGTCAGATGCCCGAACCACCTCAACTGGCTCCTTTCGATGTGAAGGAGCAGCAGCAGCTCTACTCTGAGCCTTCTCTTCGCTCATACGCACAGCATCCGCATCACTGCAGCCGCAGTACCAATCCATCTGTCGAGCTCCCGTACCCTTGTCCCGTCCCGTACTTCCATTTTGTTTTGTGCAATTTTCTATTTGCTGATGTTTTCTTCACTTGCAGTGCATCTGATTTCTCAGCGTCACCGTAAGTTTGAGACGATCTGAGCTTTGTGGCATTGGGCATTATTCTGCTCTGGAAATGGGCAGATTGTGGTCATAAAGGGATGGACATCATCAGCAACAATATTCAGGTAGATCGTAGTGTTTAAATGATGGTCAGTTGGTACTAAAGGGCCCAAAGTCTACCAAGAAAATGTCTCCCGCACAATTACACAACCAGCAGCTTTTACCACTGATGAGCGGCAGGATGGATCATGTTGTTTGTCGCAAATTATGACACTACCATCCAAATGTTCCAGCAGAAATGGAGACACATCAGACCAGGCAACATTTTTCCAATTTTGTCCAGTTTTGGTGAACCAGTGTGAACTGTAGCCTCACTTTCCTTTTCTTAGCTGACAGGAATGGCACCCGGTGTGGTCTTCTGCTGCTGTAGCCCATCTCCTTCAACGCTTGTCATACCATGCAATCAGAGATGCTCGTCTATATACTTTGCATAATGGTGGTTATTTGAGATATTGTTGCCTCCCTATTGTCTTGAAGCAGTCTAACTATTCTCCTCTCTGACATTAAGGCATTTTTACCGCTCATGGGATATTTTCTCTTTTTCAGACGATTGTCTTGATGATGTCTGATTGGCTGATTAGACTTAGAGATAAATTATCTGAATTTCAGGAGCGGGTCCACACCTCCAAACATGTCCCTTCTGGGTCTTAACTATATACAACCACACAGTTCTACAAGCTGTTCGTTCTCATTTTTGTGCCTCCCCCCCCTTCCTCCCCTTTTTTCAATTCTTTCACTTCTACACTTCTCATTAATACATGGGGATCTGCCAGGCCCAGGAGCTGCCGCCAGTCTCCATTGAGGCCTTCCCCAAATCGCAGTTCAATTCTTGATTAAGCCATTCACCTTTATCTACTAAAAAAATGCTCCCAAACCTAAAATGAGGACGTGGGCCCAGCTAGTGAAATTAACATTAATGAGCATTTAAACAGATGTGCCTAACACTAGAATTAACATATCCTAAGTTAGCGGGGAAAAAACCTTTTGAATTCAAGAAAAGGCATGATTTGAAACTGGTAAAGGATTGTTCAGTGGGGTTTTTGAGCTCTTAGATTCTATTGGACTGTATTTCTACTCTATTTGCACATTTGTCAGGTAAACAGAAACACACTGTTTTAGTTGGCAAACTATTAGAGCAGAGCAAAAGTAAGCCAAGTCACACTCACTGCTAAGGTTGAGTGCATGCTGTAAGAGACCAGACCTTTGACTGATACCCAGAGTGCTTGTATTTCTAATAAACCCCTATCTCACTCTGAATGCCTGCATGAGAGAAGATGCACCTGAGGACGGCAGCATCAGTGCAGCCTGTCACATTTATCAGCCTAAACTATTTGCCTTCTGATACTGTTGCTCACAGTTGTTGTAAGGTTGCATTGACTTTCAGTAATCACCTCGCCACTGCAGGTCGTTCTTTATGAATAGACCTCAGATGCTCTTTCTGGAACTCAGTGTGTGTAGGTCTGCACGTGCTGAGTGCAGGCACAGCAGTGCAACAGAGATTGCTTAAGTGGCATCTTTGTAATAAAAAGAAATAATAGTGAATTTAAATTACATCTATTCAACTTGAGCAGCGATCACCTTACATTGGATATTTTTTCCCTTCACCATGACATTTCTATGAGAGCAAATGAAAGCTTTGCTAGTTTCAGCCTGACATTCAAAGTAAATTACAAGCGATCGCGGCTTTTTTCTGGTGAATGCTGTAAGTCCACAAAAGAAGATTGTATTAAATGCACCACAATTTAGGTACAATATGTATCACTCCATTTTGTGTTTTTAAACTGTTCTGTTGCCTTAAGGTTTGCTAAGTTATTTTAGAAAAGTTTGCCAAAGTTATGCTACATGGCTTTATTTTCACTTTAATTTTATCAGAAGAATATGTGAGGGTGGTGCAGGACATGCACGGGGACAGCGAGACAGTGGTGAGGTGTGTGGTAAAAGTGACAGATGGATTCAAGGTAGGGGTGGTATTACATCAGGGATCAGCTCTGAGCCCCTTGTTGTTTTCAGTGATGATGGACAGGCTGACAGATGAGGTCAGGCAGGAGTGTCAATGGACTGTGATGTTGGCAGACAACATTGTGATCTCTAATGAGAGTAGGGAAGCAGGTGGAAGAGAGCCTGGACAAGTGGAGGTATGCTCTGGAGTGAAAAGGAATAAGGTCAGTAGAGGCAAGACAGAATGCATGCGTGAAGGAGAGGGAGACAGGTGGAGAAATGTAAAGAGCAGAGACAGTGAAGGTAGATGAGTTTAGATACCTGGGGCCAACCATTCCAACTGATGAGTGCAGGCAGGGTGGAGCGAGTGGAGATGACTATTACAGGTGATTTGTTTCTGAAGGACAGCAGCAAGAGTGAAAGGGTCTCACTACATGATACCTGTGAGACCTGCTATAATGTTCTGTTTGGAGATGGTAGAGTTGAAGATGCTCAGGTTTATAGTAACCAGAATGGATAGGATTAGAAATGAGTGTATCAGAGCAAGAGCTCAGGCTGAGCAGTTTGGATATAAAGTCAAAGAGGCAAGGCTGAGATGGTTTGGACATGTGCAGAGGAGGGACAGTGAAAATTTTTGAAAAAGGATGTTAATTTTTGGAGCCGCCGGGCAGGAGGTTCGTGAATGCAGTGAAGAGGTATTGCAGATGGTTGGTGTGACAGAGGAGGATGGAGACAGATGACCTGCTGTGGAGAACCTAAAGAGAGAAGAAGGTTTTAGTAACATGAAAATTATATAAATCTTTGAATTGTTTTTTTACCATAACATGAAATATTGAGAAGCATGTTCTTATTTTTATTTTTTCAACATTAAAAGCAGAGATTAATAAGCAGTTTTGGCTCTCTGCCATGCTGTGTGTTAAACTAAAAGAAGAAAAAACACTGAACATGGAAAAGTTGAATCATCAAAGCGAACATTCCTTTTTATTTAACGTCATTTTATTTTTCTGTCCAAAGTTCTCATTGTATTCAACAAAGGTGGTGGAGCAGAGAAGTTCATAAATGTTTTCTACATTAAACCCTTTCTTTTATCCGTTTCTTTCATGTGTGTCATTAGGAGAGATTTGTCTTCAGCTCACATATTCATGTTGCCTGAGTTTGGTTTCTCACTAATGCCACTGAAAATCTATTAAAAGTGAGCCACTGAATGTACAACCCAAAAAAAAAAGATTAATTTCAGGCCAAAGAGAAAAATTGATGATAGGCCACAGAAAAAGACGTAGAGAAAGGTGCATATAAACAAACCACAGACAGGGAGAAATGAGACAGGTTTTTAGAAAAATTAATTTGGACAGGAAGAGTGTGTGGAGGTTTTAGTTACAGCTGATGACTCTGCTGCGACAGATAGCTGCTCTAATAAAGAACTGGTCACAGCAGTCCTCTAAACTCCCTCTCTCTCCTCCGCAGGCAGGCTTTAACGCTGGCATTAAGCTGTTGTCAGCCCGCGCTCACACATAACAGAAACATTCTCAGAGGTCAAATGCCAGCCTGCATTGCCTAATCAGACACCAACTGGGACCATCACCATGACAGGGAGTGAGAGAAGAGAAGGTGATCTGCAACCAAATACCATCTGACAAAATCAAGACACATCAATCCACGTTTGAGCATTTCATCGCTCATTCTTTTAAGGTCTTTAGCAAAAAATGAAAGAGTTTTATGATGATGATGATTATCATTATCATTTTTATTATTATTCCTTATTATGCTCTAGTCTGTTCAAAGCATCACGTGAACATATAAAATGTTTTGTAAATTCTCTTATCTTAGAGTAGGAGTCAGTCGTGTTCCATGTCATGAAAATATCACTGCACAAAAGCTGACATCCACCTCAAACTGTGACCAAAAAAAAAAAGCTAAAGGTTGAGGTGACCTCCATGCAGGGTACCAGCATGGTAGAGTATCTTGTTTATTCCCTACTGCTTCAAAGCCTCTGGTGTATCAGATAATTTGGCCTTTTCCCTTCTCCTCCCATTTGGATCCATCATTCTTGGCTGTGTTATCTCTGACAGTATGGACCAGCACCCTCTTCCTCCACCTATCTTCTGGCTCTGACCTACAGGCAGATCAGCTATCAACCAAAAGGCATTCAGTAAGTACATGGTTTCATACAGTAGTTGGGACATGTTTTATTTGGACCTTGGCTTCTTTTTCTCTTATTTTCAGTACAGTTCTTGTACCTATTTTGAGAGGAATATTTTTTCGTCTGTCTGTTTGTTTGGGGTTTTTTTGTAGTTAATTAACACAGCCTTATGAATATTCAAGCACAAGAATGGGAACCTAACTTAATGTATGCATGCGTATTTTGCCTCCACTTTGTTATGAGTGTTGCCTAAAGCTTGCCACCTATTCTTATTAGTGATGGGTCGGTCGCGAACGAAATGGCTCTTAGAGCCGGATCTTTGAAGTGAACGTTGCGAGCCGGCTCCTTATTGGGAGCCGTGGGGTTTTTTTTTTTTCTTTCTTTCTCTCTTTCTTCTTCCCCTCTCTTTCACTTTTTTTCGCTTCACGCAGCAAGTCACCCTTGTGTTTGCGCTGAGCAGAGACGGCAAACAGAGCCTTGCGTTTGCGCCCCTCCCCCCTCTGCTCAGTGCTGAGCTGAGGGGGCGGGGCGGTAATTACACTCGCAACAGCAGTAGCACACAACAAGAGCAGGAGGGAGAGGGAAAGAAAGACAGCCGGGAGCAACAACAGGAGACAACTCCGTCACATTGGAAATGTACAGTAAAGAAAATGAGTGACACCAAGAAAAGTAGCAAAGTCTGGAACCATTTCAATCTTACTGACAAAACAAAGGCAGAGTGTAGAGTCTACAAGAAAAGGATATCATATAGAGCCGGCTCCACAAACAGCATGCACAGGCACCTGAGAACTGTCCACCCATCAGTGCAATGGGAAGATAAAACACAGTCAGTTGAGTGTGATATTAATATTTCTAAATGCCAACCTTTCCCTTAATTAAAGATCTGGGCGTTCTTTCCCCCCCTTTTTTTCCATATTTTATTGCATTGTGGTTTGCAGTGTTTTGTGTTGTTTCACTTTAAATTTGTTTAAAAGGAAAGAGTTGAAAATTTAAGTAGTTAAAAGTTGAAATGTATGAAATGTAAATAGATGTTTTTTGTATTTTAGAATTTATTTATTACATTTTATGTGGAGTGAATAAATAAAATTATATTTACAGTGGCCCCTAGAGACAAAGCACATACAAACTCCAAAACACAACAGAAGTGCTCCAGGATGCTAGGGGCCGTGTTGAGCTTTTATTACCTAGTGGCTACACAAGCCAGCAAGTACCAACAATCGGATTGGGTGTGTGGTAGTAACAGTTAAATTAAGTTTTTTCTCAATTATTTGAATATATATATATATATATATATATATATATATATTAGGGGTGCAACGATATTCGTATCGATATTGAACCGTTCGATACAGTGCTTTCGGTTCGGTACGCATATGTATCGAACAATACAACATTTGTAATTTATTTTATCAACTTTCCTTCTGACGATGCTGTCTGTGTGGAGCGCTCAGTGAATCTGCGTTCGACTACTCCGCCTAGGCTGCACTGTCGAGCGCAGATCCACTGAGCGCTCCACACAGACAGCATAGTCAGAAGGAAGAGCGCAGGGCAAGCTAGCGAGACAGAAGTTAAGCTCTCCTTGCAACATGGCAAATTGAACCTCCCCCACCCTCATTCAGATCTGGCGTTTGGAATTATTTTGGTTTTCATGTGACGTATGACCCTGAAGGTAAGCGAGTCATGGACTAAAGTAAAACAGTATGTTGGATGTGCCACGCAATGCTCAATTACATGGGTGGGAGCTAGTGTGTTAGCGCAGTTTGCTCGTTAACGTGTTGGCCGTCTAGCCCCATGCACGGGGCGATCGGCGGTAGCTCGTTAACGGAGATTTGCCGTGTTGTGGCGTTAAGGTCATTTTAACGAGGTTAACCTGAAAGCACTAGTGGGAACACAACGAATATGACTGCACATCGACGTCCCGGGGCTAGCGATTTTTTCAGTCAGGCTACCAAAATCTATCTCTGCCCTGCCCGTCGGGCTATTGTAGGAAGGAAAAATATATGTCAATGCTTTTGCATTCTTTCAGAAATGTAGCTGGGTAATTATGTCATTGGCATCGGTGAGCCACTGTCAATATTTGACATATTGAAATCGCGTTTGAATTTGCGCTTGTTTTTTTGCTTTCACTTTGCAATCACGTGAACTGTGTATAGAGAGCGACAATACTGATTGGTGAGTGATGATAATTTGTGCACCAATTCCTCTGACATTGTCTTATCAATCGTTAGCTTACTACGCAAACATGACAAGTGAAATCTCCCGCAGCTTAAACATGTGAGAGGTTGATCGTGCAGAGAATCGCTGAGCTTATGTGAGTGCGTGTGTAAAAGCAGCAGGATATATATTTTAGTTCTGCTGAGCCAAATAAGACAGGTCAGGGTGAAGAAGTGACAGCCAAAGAAAAGCTTACCGCAAAACGGAAAAGTTATGACAAATCAGACTATAAGGCAAAAAGAAAGTGCAGCTTTATGGTTTCATGGACAAAAGAATTTCTGTGGCTGCAATATGATGAGCTAAATAACCAGGGCTGCACATAAGTGGTCCGCAGGTGCGCATTCGCTGTCAAAATAAAAAACACGCACAAGGGTTAGGGTTAGTGTTGAACTTAAAAACTGTACTTTTGAGTTAAAATATATATTTATAATTTTAATAAATGACAAATTAAAAAGGAATGAACATTTTATTTTGTATCGAAAAAATATCGAACCGTGATACCAAAGTATCGAACCGAACCAAACCGTGAATTTTGTGTATCGTTGCACCCCTAATATATATATATATATATATATATATATTATTGTTTGTGTATTAATACAAAAACAATAGACATATGCATTCGATTGTGTAATTTAAGTGATCTAGGTAGCTCTGTTTTGGAAGTTCAGTTAGAGATGTGTTTTGGAATTTTTACGTGCTTTGGAATTTCCAAGTGTTTTGGAGTTTGTACATGTTTCGTCTCTAGAGGCCCCCATAAATAGTTATATATAAACATACATAAAGAAAACCACGTTTTTTTTACATTACTAATTCCTTTTGTGCATAATTTTATATTATTGTTAATAATAAATTAATTAAAGCAACAAAACAACCTGAAGAGCCGGTTGGGAGCCGAAAGAGCCGGCTCTCTTTAGTGAGCCGAGCCGAAAGAGCCGGTTCTCTAAAAAGAGCCGGAAATCCCATCACTAATTCTTATTTTTCTAGTTAAATAAACTCCTCCTCCTAATTAATATGTGCATCCATCCTTTACATTACTGCCATCTTGTGGCCACAGGTGGATATTGTCGCTGAAAGCACTCTTGTAGAATTGACCCTGTGCACGAGAAAATGCTAACTTCCTGGTTTGAGACCGGATGTGGGGTTGTACATTTCCGGTAGCTTTACTTTGCGGTCAATCGCTACTGCGAAGATATGCTCCAAAATCATGTCCAAAACTCGAAAACGGAAAGATCGCGTTAAGTTACAAAGAGCAGAAGGTGGGAACACTCACCACTGTTGTGTCATAAAAAAATCTAATGATCAATTTTGACGTTTAAAGAGTTTAGATCGATCAGTTGTTTACATCACTCAACACAAGCAGAACTGCATCACTGCATGCAGAAGACACATTGTCCACATTCAGAAGCACATCTCTGTATAGTGACTGGTCTTATGATTTAAACAGGCAAATATTCAGCATTCAAACTACAGGTGAAGAATAGTCAAACCAGATGTTTCCCGTTATGTCGATATCAGCTAGTCAAGTACACACCTACACAGCATGTTAACAAACCGTGAAAAAAGCCACACAAAAAATGAATGATTGCTGGTGTTGTGGAAGTTTTCCACTTAAATAAAGCCTGCAGACAAGCGGTAGCTAACATTCTTTAATCAAAACACACAAAGAACATACAACCAAGCTTGATGGAGAGCCTGCATGACCACGGGGCAGGGTCAGCAGAGTCTCACTGAGCCTAGTATGGCTCTCAGTTAAATACCTTCTTCAGGAACAAAAGGCAGTACACAGCTGTTTCACACCTTAAGGTTCACACTCCCTTGCTACTTCCCAGAGTCCTCGAAGAGACAAAAGACTGGTCCTCTGGAGTTCCTGTTTCCCCAACATCCTTACTACACCCCCTACCTTTGTCTTAAGTATGAGTGTCAGACATGTTAAAATCCAGTGGCACCAAGGCATTACAATAACGTGATTAATACATAAGTGAAAGAAATTCCTACACACTGGTAAGGGTTTCTATACATTAGTATTTACGAAGGGTATGTTGTGACTGTAGAATGTTTAGCTGATTTTAGAGTTTAGAAATGTGTTAAAATATAATGTAGAACTATTGTAGAGACACTGCCCTTAAAGTAATAAAGGCTGACTGTGTCGTGAACTTAGGAGTAGAGTGTAGGAGACCTCCCCCACTGAGTGGAAATCCCCAGAGGATGTTTTAGGGTGGGGGTCTCAACATTTGTAACTGTGGTTTGGAAGGGAGAGGGGTTTTATGACCTCTAGGGAGTTACCTACACCCACAGTGTTTTAACTGTCACGCACACACATCCACACGCACACTCACTCATGTGCACTCACACATACACACAGGTATGCGTACACAGTCACACACGAGCACTCACATAGACACGTGGGAACGCGCACATGTAGGCATTCATGTGCTCGTGCACATAGACACAGACACAGAGTTTGCAGCACACCGTGGGGGGTTTTATGATGGGGTCGCTTCTATAAAGCTGGCTGTAACTAACAAAGGGGTGAAGATTTTGGAGAGGGACACCGGCCTCGTCTTCCCTTCTAGAAGTGCATGCTTAAATGAAGATGAATAAAGATGAATAAAAGTTTTGTGAAAATGACTACTGAGTCCGGTGCCGTCTCTGGAAGTTTCGACGAATAAAAGAACCGGGGTAAAACTGATTTCTCAACATGACTTACCTTCAAAATTACAGTGGTCCCTCGCTAATAACGCGGTTCACCTTTCACCTCGCTGTTTCGCAGATTTTTTAGTGCAAGTTTGCATGCTTTTTTTTTACATCCCATTCAATTCAATTCAATTCAATTCAATTGTATTTATATAGCGCCAAATCACGACAAAAGTCGCCTCAAGGCGCTTCATAGATACAGAGAAAAACCCAACAATCATATGACCCCCTATGAGCAAGCACTTTGGCAACAGTGGGAAGGAAAAACTCCCTTTTAACAGGAAGAAACCATTGTGTCCTGCGTCCTGATCGCTGCAGACGATCTCCTCCGTGACGTCTCTCCTGTACAGTACAGAATCACTGCATCGATCGCTAGCAGTGTGACTGTGAAGTGCAGTACTGTATGTCCACGATGTCCACGAAACGTTTTGCACCGTCAAAAAATAAAATTGGCTACTTGATTTCACCTATCGCTGGTTATTTTTAGAACATAACACCCGCGATAAACGAGGGACAGCTGAGAAATATAACATTTGAATCCCTTTTCTCTTTTGCTCTGAGGCGCGGGGGGAAATATCGACAAGTCGATGAACATCATTTACAGATATATTGGGTAAATGCCCAAGACATCTATAGAAATGTAAATCGCCGCTTGATTCATTCATTTGCTTAACTTGTTTTGGGCCGTAAACAGGGCGTGAATTGGACACCGGAAACAAAGCTCCCCACAGGAGTTTCCGCACCGGAAGTAGCATATGCTAACGTGCACGTAGTCAATTATAGTTATCAGCGTTTTGAGGGTGTGTCTGTCTCCGATTAACACTGACTGGAGAGCGCAGCAGTGTTATTCTTTTGCTTTGCACATGCAAATTGTAACTAAACCACTCCTCTTTGAAGCTGATTCAAATTGCTGAATTACCTCCACAACATGTCTTGAAGTTCCCCAGAGGCCTGGTAAAAAACTAATCATTTGATTCAGGTGTGTTGACACAGGGTGATATCTAAAACCTGCAGGTCACCGGCACTCGAGGCCTGGAGTTGCCCACCCCTGCGGTAGAGCAAAGTGCAACGCAAGCTGCTGCTGATCTGCTTTCACTGCTCTCAGATCAGTTACTAGCCCCGCATAGCTAATGCTAACACAGTTAGCATTAGCAAGTAAACGAGCATGAGTGATTTTAGCATTGTAACAGATAAATTTTCTCTTGCTAATCACTTTGGCCAACATGTGTGAGGAGATCGTGTTTGATAAAGTTTGATAAAGTTGTTAATAACTCCATCAGCAAGGAAAACTTTGATGATGAGGGGAGGGGGCAGCAGCTCTAACTATGTCTGGTTATATAAAACAGGTAAATTCAACAGGTGCATGCTCAGCTAGCACTTTCAAATTAGCATTTATGAGAACCTCTGAACACAATGCATTTAACCAGCAGAGATCAGCAGTACTGTAATCCGATTGTTTTATTCAAGCAACAAGTAAAGGGATTACTATTGCAAAAAAGTAATCAGTAATTACTATTACTTTCCCGTAAGCTGTGTGTCGCTGAATCTGTATTTTATTTCTTTCTCCTGTGTTTTAATTGCATCTATTTGAAAGAGTGAGTGTAAACACAACACATTATTCTATTTTATATCCTGGAATATGCAGAAAATACATTTAAATCTTAAACAAATTTCTTCTTGACAAAGACTGTTGCATATAATTTAATTTTTGCTTGATGCTACGTGCATAAAGTTAAAATTTATAAAACTTATAAAATCATTTTTAAAAAGAGGCTTTTTCATTTGATTCAATTTTATATGATGGATTATGCAGAAAAAAATAGAATTGGGCTGAAAGGTCTATTGCTTTATTTTAAAAAGTAACTAAGTAATAAAGTAACTAATTACTTTTGAAAATAAGTAATCAGTCAAATAACAGGATTACTTTCTTAGAGAAGTAATCAGTAATTAGTAACTAGTTACTATGTTCAAGTAACTTGACCAACACTGTTAACCAGCTGCTTTGCCAACAATCCTCTTTCATTTTTCATTCATATTTTAATCCTTCCTGTATATATTTATAGTTACCATGTCTGATGAAGCATTTTAATACTATATATATATATAAAAAAAAAAACACTCAGCACGCCCCTGCGGGCGGTTTATCCTTCAAGCTCGGGTCCTCTACCAGAGGCCTGGGAGCTTGAGGGTCCTGCGCAGTATCTTAGCTGTTCCCAGAACTGCACTCTTCTGGACAGAGATCTCCGATGTTATTCCCGGGATCTGCTGGAGCCACTCGCCTAGCTTGGGAGTCACCGCACCTAGTGCTCCGATTACCACGGGGACCACTGTTACCTTCACCCTCCACATCCTCTCGAGCTCTTCTCTGAGCCCTTGGTATTTTTCCAGCTTCTCGTGTTCCTTCTTCCTGATATTGCTGTCATTCGGAACCGCTACATCGATCACTACGGCCGCCTTCTTCTGTTTGTCTACCACCACTATGTCCGGTTGGTTAGCCACCACCATTTTGTCCGTCTGTATCTGGAAGTCCCACAGGATCTTAGCTCGGTCATTCTCCACCACACTTGGGGGCATCTCCCATTTTGACCTTGGGACTTCCAGGTTATACTCGGCACAGATGTTCCTGTACACTATGCCGGCCACTTGGTTATGGCATTCCATGTATGCCTTGCCTGCTAGCATCTTGCACCCTGCTGTTATTTGCTGGATTGTCTTTGGGGCATCTTTACACAGCCTGCACCTGGGGTCTTGCCTGGTGTGATAGACTCCAGCCTCTATGGATCTTGTACTCAGAGCTTGTTCTCTGCCATGATTAGTGCCTCTGTGCTGTCTTTCAGTCCAGCTTTGTCCAGCCACTGGTAAGATCTCTGGATATCAGCCACCTCCTCTATCTGCCGGTGGTACATACCGTGCAGGGGCCTGTCCTTCCACGATGGTTCCTCGTCTCCCTCCTCTTTCTTGGGTTTCTGCTGCCTGAGGTATTCACTGAGCACTCGGTTAGTTTGGGCCATCTTCCAAATGTATTCTTGGATGTTCGTTGTCTAATCCTGGACTGTGGTGCTGACACTCACCAGTCCCCGGCCCCCTTCGTTCCGCTTATCGTACAGCCTCAGGGTGCTGGACTTGGGGTGAAACCCTCCATGTATGGTAAGGAGCTTTCTTGTCTTTATGTCAGTGGCGTCTATCTCCTCCTTTGGCCAGCCTATTACCCCAGCAGGGTACCTGATCACGGGCAGGGCATAGGTGTTGATGGCCCGGATCTTGTTCTTACCGTTCAGCTGACTCCTCAGGACTTGCCTGACCCTCTGCAGGTACTTGGTGGTTGCAGCCTTTCTAGCAGCCTCTTCATGGTTCCCATTCGCCTGCGGGATCCCCAGGTACTTGTAACTGTCCTCTATGTCTGCAATGTTGCCTTCTGGTAGTTCAATCCCCTCAGTTCTGACTACCTTCCCTCTCTTTGTTACCATTCGACTACACTTCTCCAGTCCGAACGACATTCCAATGTCATTGCTGTATAGCCTGGTAGTGTGGATCAGTGAATCGATGTCTCGTTCACTCTTTGCATACAGCTTGATGTCATCCATGTACAGGAGGTGGCTGACAACTGTTCCGTTCCGTAGTCGGTATCCGTAGCCAGTCTTGTTAATGATCTCACTGAGGGGGTTCAGGCCTATGCAGAACAGCAGTGGGGACAGAGCATCTCCTTGGTAGATCCCGCACTTGATGGTGATTTGTGCTATGGGCTTGGAGTTGGCCTCTAGTGTTGTACGCCACATCCCCATTGAGTTCCTGATGAAGGCTCTGAACTAAGAGCCTTCATCAGGAACTCAATGGGGTTCTTAGTTCAGAGCCTTCATCAGGAACTCAATGGGGATGTGGCGTACAACACTAGATCTTGTACAATTCTAGGCATTCCAGTATCCAGCTGTGGGGCATTGAATCATAGGCCTGATCAGGACCGTCCGACCTTCGGTTAGCCATTCCGGGTGTCTCTCGTTAACTAGCAGCTGGTTCATTTGTGCTGCCAGACGCTCGTGGAGTGCAGTCAGCTTCTTTAGCCAGTAGGCTTGAACCATGTCGGGCCCTGGTGCTGTCCAACTCTTCATACTGGAGACCCTTTCTTGGATATCTGCCACTGTGATGGTTACTGGACCCTGTTCAGGGAGGTCGCTATGGTCTGCCCTCAGATCCACTAGCCACTGAGCATTGCCGTTATGGGTTGCGTCCTTCTCCCATATGCTCTTCCAGTATTGCTCCGTCTCCAGCCTTGGTGGTGCTGTTCTCTTATTATTATTGTTCCCTTGCCACTGAGAGTACACCTTTGCTGGTTCTGTGGAGAACAGCTGGTTTATTCTCCTGCCTTCTATCTCTCTGGTGTACCTCCTCAAGCGGCTGGCCAAGGCTGTGAGTCTTTGCTTGCTGTATTTCTTATGCACCTTCTTTGTCACACCTTTCTGCAACTCCGTTAGTTGGCTAACCTCCCTCCGTGCTACTTTGATCTTGCCCTCTTGCCCTCCTTCTCCATTGAGGGTACTGCCCCTTGTGGCTGTTCAACTTGTAGCCAGGCATCTCACTGATCACTGCTGCCGTATTGTTAGTGTTGGTAATCGTGGTTGTAGGTATTGTCCGTAGTGCTGCATTAACATCATCTAGCAGACCTTCTGAGATCTTGGTAACCGGCTGCGGGGGATCCAGGTTTCAAGCTTGGCCATGATCCTATTTTTCTTTTTTTCGTCTCTCCCACCGATGCCTTCTTGTTCCAGTAGCCCACTTTTCGTCAGAGTGCCCTGGTTCCTCAACACCTGACGCGGACCTTGTTGATCCGGGCAACGTCCGAGCCGGCATGCCTTCATATTTATCTGTCTCGCTCATGTCTGCGGTAGGCTTGCTTAGCATAGGGGGTCTAGCCTTAGGACCCTTACTGGATACAGACGCAGGAATCGAACTTGCGATCCTCTGTTCCAAAGGCATGTAGTCTAACCACTACGCTATCCAGCTGCTATTGGTGGCCAGTATGGGGATATATATATATATATATATATACATATATATATGTAGAGAGAGAGAGAGAGAAATCGACTGTATTTAAATGAAGGCTTTTTTATGTTTTTTTGCTGCATTTCATTAAGTCTAAATTGGGCACAGAGTAGGAAGTTTTAATTGCTCTATAATTTCTCATGAGACCAAATGCTTTTATTTTGTCATAACTCAGCACACCTGTTGATTTGCAGAAGAAAGTGGAGAATAATTAATCGAAATCACAGGTTAATGTCCGCATAAGCTCTTGGGTTTCTGTGGTTATTTTCCAACAGTCTAAAGACTGCTGCACAAAATGTAAAAACCAGCCAGGGGACCAGCCTTGTATAATGTACTACATTACTCCAGTGAAGAGTCCAAATTGAAAGTGCCTGCTCCTTTCAGATACATAGTTGGTAAGTAAAACACCAGAAAGGTTGATGCTTTCAGTTTGGGTTCATTGGCTAAACAGAATATTATACATATATAAATGTATTTTTGACATTAATAAACTCTTAAGTTATGTGTTTTTTATTGTTGAATACAAGTATTCATATTTTTGTGTGTGGGTTGTTATTTAGGATATGTTCACCCTCTTGTTTAAGAGATTCTTACCAAATCTAGTCAAATCATGATAGTGAAGTTCAGTGTGTTAGTGGTGCTCCTGCAGAGTGCAAACAAGCTGATTACTTTTTTCATCTTTATTTATTTTTTGGCTTTGTATAATTCTTTGGTTACAGTCAGAATAAGCTCAGTATCTTCGGCAGTGTTGGTCAAGTTACTTGAAAAAAGTAATCAGTAACTAATTACTGATTACTTCCCCAAAAAAGTAATCCCGTTACTTTACTGATTACTTATTTTCAAAAGTAATTAATTACTTAGTTACTTAGTTACTTTTTAAAAACACGATTTACAACCTGAAGAGGTGATAAAGCGATAGATCTTTCAGCCCAATTCTACTTTTTTTACATAATCCATCATACAAAATGTAATCAAATGGAAAAGTCTCTTTTTAAAACTTGTTTTATCAGTTTTAATCTTTTAACTTTATGCATTAAGCAAAAATTTAATTATATGCAACATTCTCTGACTTGAAGAAATTATTTCAACATTTAAACCTATTTTCTACACATTCCAGCACATAAAATAAAATATTTTTGTGTTTACACTCACTCTTTCAAATAGATGCAAGTAAAACACAGCAGAAAATAAATAAAGTCAAAGACTAGCGGTCCTGTTGCTCTATTTTCACCTGTAAAGCAGGACTGGGGGTAGGCGGAGGTTTACCCTGGTGCAGGTGTGCCGCGGTCAGTTGAAGAATCCGCGAGTTTCTCTGTGAATTTCCCATTACGTCGTTGCGCACTCGGTGCTTGCTTGGAAGTTTAGGGGTTTTTTTCGCTGTAAAAAGAAGTTTTCTTCCCACGCACAATGGACACCAATGTTTTTGTCACTTTTTATGGAATCAAACTCAAAGTAAGGTCAGTACTTCCACGCTTTAAACGCTGCACGCTCATACTCTCTCCCACAATCGATATGTGATCCATTGTTGATCTGCACACAGCTGTTGTCACGAACGGCGCACTCGCTTACGTCACTGTCATGAGACATTCTCGCAAAAAATCACGGTTTTAGTAACGCAGTAACGCAGCGTTCCTATGGGAAAGTAACGGTAATCTAATTACCATTTTTGCAATAGTAATCCCTTACTTTACTCGTTACCTGAAAAAGGTAATCACATTACAGTAACGCGTTACAAGTAACGCGTTACTGCCCATCTCTGATCTTCGGTTTGTATAATCACATCATCTGGTAGAAAAATGTTGCATAAAAAGATAAGAACAACAAAGAGATTTGTTCTAAATGCTGACAAAACTAAACTGATGATATTGTCAGACTCAATCACTGGTATAGTCTTTTCTGTAAGGCTATTCTTGGTTCGTGCCCATCATACTTACTGACTTACATTATTTAAAAACAGTGTGGGGAGTTATTGTCTTCACTCATTTCGTCTGCTTTTTCAAAAGGTTTGCTCTGAATTTATAGAACAAGCATTTAAATTTGAAGCTTCTTCCTTCTGGAAAGAGCAATTCAACAAATAATACTTAAGGAACTGGTCTCATGAATGAAGTTAAATGTGATTTGAAATGATTTGGATGCAGTTGCAGATATTTTTCCTGGGTATTATTACCGTTGTGCTGCTAGTTTGTGCAATTGTACTGATCTTTCTTGGCTAGAAAACTCTAGTAAAAAAAAATATTCAGTCTTACTTTCTCCTGGTTAAATAAATAAAATAAAACGAAAAGATTTTTTGAATTTTTACAATGGTTTACTATCAGCAAGATAAAGGGACCAAAACATATTGGAATGAAAGTTACTTGCAATGTCCACCTACTTGAGAAAGTTGGCTTCAAAACCCAGAAATTAAGAATGCAGTGCACCACTGGGCTGGCAGCGCTACATCTTATTCCACACTTCTCACACTGGATAACCTCAGTGCACCCCAAGAAAATACCAGCTGCCAAATGCATTCTGTGCCCTCTGCCAATACAAAATATAGAGAGCCCTAAAACAGCCATGTTGGTAGCTCTGCAAAGCTGCAAAAAGGTACAATGGCACTTGGAGCAATATGCTAGTCCAAGCTCGGCATCATGGTCGTGGCAATGTTATCATGTTGACTTTACAATAATAATCCAGAGCATGGCAGGGATAAAGAGAATGGATTTAGTTTCATTGATGCTGGAAACATCAAGATGAAGAGTTAAGTTTGTTCTAAAGGGGGCTTGTGGGCTTTGCCAATTCTTTATTCCTAAACGTTTTAGTTAAAATCACTGTTTCAGGGTGGTTGAGGAGGACATTTCAGGGTTCATACATCATCTGGAAACCTCTATAAAAATTCATGTTAACACTGGTAGGCATTGCTGAAACAAAAAGATGAGAACAAAAGACAAAATTGTCTTAAAATGGATTTGATGAAATGTGGGGAAAAGCATAACTAGCAGTCAGGTGCTGCGAATCAAGCACTTGGATGTCTGATCATCAGTAAGTGTGTGCAGAAAAAAAATCCAAGAGCTTCATTTCAGACTCTACAGGCCTTAGTTAGCATGTTAAATGTTAAAATTCACAATAATAATAAACTGTATTTGTTTGTGCTTTTCAAACCACTCAGGGTCACCTTTCAGTACAAAATTAACAAGAACATTATTAAAAGAGATTTCAAATCCAGGAAGAATAAGATTGTAAAACATATAAAACAAGATGCTTGTGAGTGATACTCTGATGGAAAAAGATGGGATTTGAACTGTGTCAGAGATTGTAGTGGACAAAGGTGAAGTGGTAATAAGTTCCAAAGATGAGGTGCAGCTCAGGTAAAGGCTCCGACACCCATGGTGTTAAGTCTGAAGCGAGAAGCTGTCATGAGAGCAGCTGAAGCTGAGTGGAGGGCATTGGAAGTGGTGTAAGGATGAAGGAGGTCAGAAAGATATGGGAGTGCCAAGTCATTGAGAACTTTGAAAGTGAGAAGCATAATCTTGTACTAGATATGCTGGGGAATGGGGAGCCAGTGAATCTGGAGGAGAATAGGTGTAATATAGTCAGTAGACCTGGTGCAGGTGATGACTCTCACTACAGAGTTCTGTACAGTTTAAAGAGTATTTTTGAGAAGATAGGGAGAATGGCATTAAAACAATACAGATGAGAGGGGACCAGAGCATGAACCAGGATTTATGGGCTGTGTTCAGAAAGAAAAGATTGTGGTTGAAATGTTACGTAGGCTGAAGCACGGTGAATGTGAAACATTATTTATGATGAGGATGATAAAGGAGAAAGTATTGTCCAAGACTTTTGACACTATGGGAAAAAGCGGACCTGGGGTTTTTTGGCCACCAGAAAAAAAGTCTCTAAAACGTACACGACAGCATGACATAGGTTTGCAAAGTTGTATCTGAACAAACCATAAGACTTCTGGAACAATGTCCTTTGCACAAATGAGACCAAAGTATGGCGGTCTGGCTACAATGCACAGTGCCATGTTTGGTGATTGCCAAACAAAACATATCAACACAAACACCTCATGCCAACTATGAAACATGGTGGTGGAGATGTAGTTTGCAGTCACTGGACCTGCATACTTTGCAGTCACTGAATCAACCATGAATACCAAAGTATTCTAGAGTCAAATGTAAGGGCATCCATCCAACAGCTTAAGCTTGCCCCAAACTGGGTCATGCAACAGGACAATGATCCCAAACACAACAATAAATCTACAACAGAATGGCTAAAAAAGAAGAGACTCAGGGTGCTCCAATGGTTCAGCCAAAGCCCAGACCTCACCCTAATGGAAAAGCTTTGGCAGGACCTTAATAGAGCTGTGCATAAGTGAATGCAAATCTGAGTGACCTTAAGCAACGTTTTGAAGGAGAGCGGGTTAAAATTCCTCCACAACACCATGAGAGACTGATAAAGTTGTACATAAAATGATTACTTCAAGTTGTTGACATACTCAGGCTAAAGGTGGGTCTACTAGCTACTGAATTATGATGCGTATTTGGTGTGCACTGTGTGTGTGTGTGTGTGTGTACTTTACAGCACTCCTTAGAGTCATGCAAAAATATTCATTTTCAAAGCTGTACATGAATAATAATATCTTACAAGGCCTGAAAATATGAGGCATAGTAGTCAGGAACAGTGAGGATTTTTTTCAGGCTCACTGAGTGCAAATATGTGTATCATTCCATTCACTTATCATTAAGTAAAAATGCATTGCCTCAAACAAAGAAATCACTGTTGTTTGCTAATGAATCTATTCAAATGCAACAGTTAAGACAACACCTCTGGTCATGTTTGTTAGAAAGGATGATTACTATCCTGGCTCATCTTTTTTGTACTGTACTAGAGAGGGAGAAAAAACAGCAGTGCTCTGACTTCAGTATAATTAAGGGACAATGGTGCAACTGTGATGTCTTACAAGCCAATAATGGAGCCTTTAGTCAATAAGAATTGATCTGGGAGTCATTTCATTAATGACCGAGGCTAAAAGTTATGGTGGTTTTGTCTTAAAGAGTCAAAATAATAGACTTTTTTCAGAATGAATGTTCATGTAGCCATTTTGCAGATTTTGGGGGAATTTAGCTTAAATTACACAGACTGGATGAACTGTAACTGTGTGTTAAAGGATTTAACTATTGCTATAGCTAACTATTGTTAGCTATTGTAGTGCAATAGCTAACACTTTACTAAATATTCTACTAAATAAACACAGATGCAAAGATTTATACTGATTTCATGACTATACAATATTAACAAAAATAACATGCAGTATTAAACATCTATCATGGCAGAATACAAATGCGCTAAAAATCTGTCAACGCCTTGCTAATGCTCCCTGGTTAACATGATGTATCTATTTCTAGGTGCAGTGAGATTAAACTCTTACATTTCCTATCTGACCTTTTGTAATATGAAGCATATATTCCCCAATTATGTAAAAAGAAAGAATCACTAAAAAGCAAAAGAAATTATACATAATCTAATAGTTCGGCATTCAACTGGAAGAATCACTGACTAATAATTATTTATTCATTTCTTTATTTAAATAGGCAAACCAAAGGAATTTTTAGTAAACAGGTTTATTTTGCCAATAGTGTGTGTTGCTGCACAGCTTACACTCTCAAACAAATGACGTAAATTCTTCCACTGCAATATCAAATATAAGCAGTCACCCACAGAAGAAAATTATGCTAGGAGCATAACTTGCATTTGCATGCAAATGCAGCAAGTGATTTTTGGCAGAGGCAACGAAGAGGAACCATCATTTAATGGTTGCAGCTTGACATATTGTGTGTTTCTGCGCAACTCACTAATCCTCGACATTGTAATTGTTGGAGTCATACAGGGTTGTCAGGGCATAGAAAGGTCCTGATTAGCTCACACCTTTTACCATTCAGGGCTCTGTTCACAGGCATTTCACAGCGCTTTTAGCTTTGCCTTCTCATTAGTTACACAGGAGACCCGAGGTGCTATCCCTTCATTTAAGCTGATTATTTAACTTATTTAACTGGGCCTTCTCTTCTTTGTAACATACACCAAGGCTGCTCTCAAACTTCAACCAAGAATTTAACAAGGCAGACTAATTTGCTCCACAGGTTACACATTCAGTCGGCTAAGAACAATAGCCTCAGTTTAAATTCAATTAGTATAGGGATAAGTAAAAGTACTGGCTCAAACATGTAGTTGAGTCCATAAAAAAATACTAAAAATGTTCAAATAAAATTGTGATTAAAAAGTTCTACAGCTGCAATTATTAAAACAAAACAATTATTTGATTTGTAGATTGTTTTTAATATATGCTCTCTGAGCTGTAGTAGGGGAGAAAGGAAAATTTTATATAATATAAAGATGTTGCATTTTATGAATGAATGATCGCACCTCATAATCGCTTAATTGTTGATAGCATGGCATGACATTACCAGCATAAAAAAATATATAAAATGGCGAAAATGCGTTTGTTTCACTGCATTAAGTTGGAGTCATTTTGAGTTTTAAGGGCTATTAAACACTCACATCACAATGTCTAACCCTTCTAATTGTCCCATATGAGCTTCTGTGGTTTGTTTGAGCAGATTTTGCCCTGGTTCCTGCAGCCCCGAGCTGGTGTTTGCTTCTCTGTCTCCCTCACTGCCTCATGTTCTGATGGTCCTGGGGTGTGTCCACCAGGAGGAACAGCGATCACACTAAACACCTGTTTTTCATCATCCCACTCACCTGCAATACACAAGCACCGGCCTTTCCTCTCCAGCTTTGCCACATCATTTCAGCTGCCGACATGGTAATATCAGGCTTCTTGGGATTTAATCTCTTTCAAATATCGGTATTAGTCTACTTACCTTTTGTCTCGTCTGCTTCCCTCAGGATTCCCCCGGTGTGTGTGTGTGTGTGTGTGTGTGTGTGTGTGTGTGTGTGTGTGTGTGTGTGTGTGTGCGTGCTGCTGACTGGCTTCCCTTAGAAAGCTCTGGACTGTCAGGAAATCTCATATCTCTACCTGTCTCCCTGTGAGTCAGGAGTGAAACTCAGTTTCTGGAAATGCTGCAGACTCACCTGCAGGCCCACTCAGCAGTGTAGCTGTTTGGATTAGATTGGACTTTTCATTAGTCGCCCTGTCTGATTTATTTACCTGTGGATTTTGGACTTTAACATATTTCTAGTGCAATATTTAATATTATAATAAACCTGTTAAACTGCTTCTGCCATCTGCGTCTGCTCTGTGGTCCTTCTGTCCCAGTGTACGAAATGACCAAAATGAGTGAGTGCTAACATTCACAGTTCTGTTACATGCAGGCAAAAACAATCCTCTGATAAAGACCAAGTAATTTTGACCTAAGGGTCAGGAATAACTAGTAAATAGATCTAGTGTTGGGGCTGTTTGTCTCAGCCACTCATGTCTTGCTGGGAGAGATCACGGAATCAACTCTGCAAGAGAAATTATGAGTAGATAGAAACTATGCTGTACATGTGCTTGTAAGGAAAGTTTGCTCTGCAAACCGTAACACAAATTATCAGTGCTACTGCTGACCTTTTAAACTTATGGGCACTACTGAAAAGGTCTTTTGTTATTCACCACACATCTTCTGTACTGCGAACGTTCAGCTGTGCCACTGCCGGTCAGCCTAAATGGCCCCAAAATATGATGCTGGTGATTGAGGCTTGAGACATTTTTCTGTGATGGTCACAGTGCTGAAGTGAACCTCTCAGACAAGTATTAGAGTTGACAGTGGGCCTGCATTGCCAACCTCTGTAGTTATTTGCAAAGGACCACCCGTCTCTGTCTTCTCGGTGTCTTTATCTGCATGAAATGATGTATCGCTACTTCAGTGCATAAAATAGGCACATAAAGCGTGTGTTGCCTGGGCTGACACAAGACCCATCACTTCTAACTATGTGACACACAGCACAGAGTAACTGGGAGAACAGGCTAAGCTAAACCGCTGACTGCTTATGAAAAAACCTCAGCTTTGGGTCTGTGTGCATGAGCATGTGTTTGTGTTCTTTTGAAGCAGCGACAGACGTTAAATTATACAACTATGAAAGAATCTCTGTGTCAGCGATTTTTTTTTCACAGCCATTACAAGCTCTTTGACTGTTCAATAATAGATAAGGCTTAATAGCTTCTTCGCTGCTGCTTCTGGCTGTGTTTGACATGTAGTGAGATAATGAATGTAAAAGAGTGTTGGGGACATGGGTCACATGGTTAACATCTTTTTCTGGTGCTAAAAATGTCCCCTCGCTCCCTGTTATCCCCCGACTACCACCTGTCTGTGTGTTTTAGACATATTTCTAAAGAGCTCATTTCAGTGTCAGTATGCCAACAATCAATCTTACTCCACGCATCGCCAGCAACAGTATGTTCAGCTTTCTGTTTTTCTCACTTAATCGGAAAAAATTTCTTCTAAAAACTGGTCACTTTATTTTCTCTACCAAATAAAGCAATAACACTTTAAAACCTGGACACATCAGTTTTTAAACTAGAAAACTGTTAACACTACAGCCCCGTTTGTAACTGTCTGTAGCATGTTTGGGCCATTTTGAATGCAGTGAACAATGTTGGGTAGAGATTCAGATAAGCCTGGTACTGAGCACCTCTCATCCCAGCACAGGACCACACTGTCATTTACAGTAAATACTTCACTCAGCCATAGCCAAACAATATGGTGACAGTTTTGCTTCAGCCTGGAAATGACAGGTTATTTCTGTTATATAAAATTCAGTCAGCCAGACACTTTTTTAAGCAGTCAGTATGTTACCTGTGCGCATAAAAATACCTTCTGACTTTGAATTTACTTTCATGTGAGTGCACTTTGTTTGTTTTTTAAACCAGCGGGGATGATTGATGGAAAGCAGTCTGACTGGTCTGAGTCTGTTCTCTAAAACCTAAAAGAGGAATTATGGATTTGATCAACTGGATTTGATCAATTGGATTTGGTCAAATGCAATTGACACCCCTTTCTCAACGAGAAGTTTGGGCTTGGGTGAGCCTGAGTGCTGAAGATATCTACCTATTCGGAACCATGGTAACAGGGTTCTGGCTGATCGGAGCTGGCTTGGCCCTGACTTATCGAAGAATTAAGAAAGCGGAACCGGCTGTTCAAACCCCCACAAGGCTGCCCGCTGTGATTGGAACGATGGGAAGAGGCATGAGTTTCTCAAAATGGGCTCATTGAGTGCAGCACGGATAAGATCTTGGAAAAGCTACAGCTGCCGTGAATACTCAGAATAAGATCTCTGAGTGCAGACTGGATTACATCTCGGAAGGGCTTGCTCAGAATAAGATCTCTGAGCGCAAATTGGATGACATCTCGGGGAGGCACACTGTCGTGAGTTCTCAGAATCGGCTCTTTGAGCACAAGAATGACAACATCACAGAACACAAGTATGGCGAAGCTCGCGGCTCTCCAACGGGAGATTGAGAGACCAGTGTTGGACTGTAGAACTGCTTTGAAATTCATATGAGCTGTTCGCACTAAAGTAAAAAGCCCCATCACTTCATGCGGATACCCTCTCTCTCGGATTGCTCCTCACCCCCCACCCGACCCTGTGGCTTGTCACGTGTTCCATACTGTTGTGCTGTGGACATTTATGTGCTTTTTTGTGCAGAGGAGTTTTTTTGTTTCCTGTTCTCATGCTGTCCTCCCAGGAGCCCAGCATGAGTAGAGGTCTCTTTTTTTCCCTCTTGTACTTTCCCATTGTAGTGTATATTTCAGTGTTTTTCTTTTCTGTAATGCTACGGATCTCTGACCCGTATCCCCATGTGATGTCTGTGTTGTGTGTGTAAGGTCGGGGGGGTGGTCCTATTTCACTGCAGAGCAACCTGTACGTGGCGAATAAAGCCTTGATTGATTGATTGATTGATTGATTGAAAAGCACATGCGAGAAGATTTAACTCCTTCAGGTGCATCACTCAAGAAGTATTGAACTTAAATCTCATAATCTGCTGGTGCTACTGTCTTATTTTCCAGAAAAGGTTTGGATTACAGGTATAAATTTGGGTTTTTTTTAAGGGAACTAAGTGTTTCTGCACTGCACTAAAAATGACTTGTAGGGAGGCAGCTCGGGTGGATGACAGGAATACAGATTGGGAGTTTTGCTTCTGTAGAAAGCGCTGTTGAAATATTCTCCAATAACCCAAACTTCTGCATTTACCTGATGGTATCCTATCTGAACTTACAGTGTTTTGTCTTATTTCCACTTTTCCGTGGCAGTTGACACAGGTTCTCTGGTTGATTGATTTTGCTGCTGGTGCCTTATGCCTGTGTGCGCATGCGATAAGGCAGGTGGTTGTTAAACATGGCTGACATTAGTTAGAAGGTATGAACTCAGATTGAGGTGAGGCAGTATAAACAGATCTCTGTTAGTGGGTCCATCCCTCTGGGTCTGCTGCGCAGTGAAGCACAGAGATAGCCTTTCCATCCTTGTGGAGAACTGCTCAGAGAAAATTAGAGGCAGATTATTGATGAACGGCTTTAAGAAGTGAAAGCTCCTCCAGTGTGACAATGGGTGAATTATTCATTTCTTCACAGAGACCATTAAAATTTCATCAAATCTAGTTTGTTGTCATTTTTTGGCTTTTTTTTTTTTTTTTTTTTAATCGTAGATTGAAATATTCACAGTCAGAGCAGAGAGAGGCAACAACACGCAATCACTTTTTAACCAAAATATGGCCGCTGTAGTAGTCCTCGTATTTTTTTCTTTTTTTGTTCACAAGTATAAAATTATGTTTTTTAAAAATCATTTATTTTTTTCAGAGGTATTTGGCTATTTTAAATTATTTCTACTTCCGCATCTATAAAAAGCTGCGATGTAAGCAAAAGAATCACACATTGTTCTTTTAATGCTAACACGTTACCACATATCAGTTCTTAATGCAAATCAGAAGGTGACAAATGAAATGTTAATCACTGATATATTTTGTGGTTCTTTTATGTTTAATGCAAATTTCTATGCGAGTGTCCGTAAAAATAAATATTAATTAAGATTTGAGATGCTAGATGGCAATCACTGATGAATACACTTCTGCTTTGACAAGTTTCCCACAGAAAAGCTCATCATGTTACTGTTAAAAATGGTTCTTTTGATTCTTAGGGCCAAAAAGACAGTTAGAATTATTACTTGGAATTTGAAAATATTTTTAAACTCCCACAATTTGTGGAAGAAAATCAGATGTAACAAAAAAACAATGCATCAGAGGCCAGATAAGAGCATTTGTGCAGATAATGTTCAAAAATAGAGCGTGTGCAAGTGCATTGAGTTTTAAATCCTTTTTTAGGGGGTCCAGTTGTTGGGGATTGATATAATAACCAATATCCACTGCCTGAAACAAGTCATTTTAGTCCCCTTATTTTTAAGGCCCCTTATCTTTTTACTGGCCGTCCTCTCAGCTGGTTTCTGTAAACACAATCTGGTGTTTTGGAACATCACATCCTCTGTTTTTCTCAAATTATCTAAAAACTAAATACAAACCTAGTAATAGATATAAGTTCATGTTCTTTCTTTTTTCTGTAGCTGGAACAGCTTCGTATTTTACTGACAAACTGAGAATGATTTTTGTTCTAGACCACCTTAAAAACATTCTCAAAGATAGGATAAATGTAGCATTATCTTATTGTCTTTAATGTGGTCATCTGAGGCTGACAGCTACAGCTCTGAGCCTGAGATGACACATTAAGAAAATCTCCTCTTTGATGTCAAAAAACATTGAAAATCAAGCAGTCTGCAACTGCCTGATAACACTCATACATACACTGAGTTCATCATTAGAAACTGGTTATTTTTTAATATGATGATGCACTCCTTTAGTGGTTCTTTGTTACCCCTGCAAGCAGGATTCAATTTATAGTGACCCAAAAACCTTTTTCTTTTTTTTGTTTGTTTTTTTTTTGGCGCAAATGTAGAGGTTAACATCAACACTTCAAAATAAGAAGGTCTTGGGTTTGAATACACAGCCCAGCTGGGGTGCCCCAGTATGGAGTCTGCATGCTGTTCCTGGAGGCAGCCTCCATCCCCCTGCAACTGTAACTTGAACAAGTGGAAGAAGACTGATGTATGCTGATCCATCACAGTGTAATGGCTAAAATTCAATACCTGGACACACATATTATTACACCATATAATTCCATGTTCCTGTTGTCTGTCATAACATACTTTTGACTACCTGTAATTACTGAACGCTTGGTTACAACTGCCTGCCTTGTCCATAGTGTGAGCTCCCATCAGGTATTTCAGACACAGATCACCACTGCCTAGGTGTGAGGAAAGGTGGAGAAGAAAATTATTGGAGTGAAGAAAGACATTTAAAAAATTGTGAGGAATACAGTGAGGAAAATTAAAAGCTTCGACCGCTGCCAAGTAGCCCTGTACACTGACAGTCTCTGTGGACGTTCCACCGACAGCTGAACATGTCTGATAAGAAGTGAGCCAAGAAACAGTAGCAAAAAGAGAGGTACCGAGACTTAAAGGCAGAACGGTGAGGGGGTGTGAGGAGGATGGTGCTTATTTGATAGAACAAAACTATATCTAATATTAACTTAAATGAAACCTCCTCTCACCTGTTTCTGTACAAGTGCAACTTTGTAATGTAATCGTGTTCTTTGACTGCCCAGCAGTAGCATTTACATTGCTTTAATTATTCTAATTATTAAAAAAAAAGATTTTAAAAAAAGATGTCCTTTGGATCAAGGATAAAATATAAAGTATGGTTTATAATTCTAACAAACTTGAAAGTCAATTTATGTCAGCATCTTTATTTTTCAGCACAGCCATAATTATCTTAGGCAAGTTTTCTGCTAATTTGAGAGACATTGAAAGCTCTTTTTTTGCTCTGTTCTCTGTCAAGTTGAACCCACACTGCTTCTAAAATGTTGAAGTCCGGACTCTGAGGAGACCAATCCACCACTGACCACGTTCCAGGTACAATGGTTTGAAGTGTTTGCCCCCTTCATGAATTCCTATTTTTGTGTGTTTGTCACACTTAAATGTTTCAGATCATCAAACAAATTTAAATATTAGATAACTAAAGTAAACATGAAATGCAGTCTCTAAGTGAAAGTGTTTATTATTAAGGGGAAAAAGAAATCCAGACCTATGCCCCTGTGTGGAAAAAGTGATTTCCCCCCTAAACCTAATAACTGGTTGAGCCACGCTTAGCAGCAACAAGTGCAATCCAGCATTTGCGATAAATGGCAATGAACCTTTTCCAGTTGTGGAGGAATTTTGACCCACTCATCTTTGCAGACTCATTGTAATTCAACCACACTGGAGGGTTTGCAAGCATGAACCACCTTTTTAAGGGCATGCCAGAGTATCTCAGTCTGATTCAGGTCAGATCTTTGAGTAGGCCAGTCCAAAGTCCTCATTTAGATTTTTCTTAAGCCATTCAGAGGTGGACTTGCTGATGTGTTTTAGATCATTGTCCTGCTGCAGAACTCAAGCGCAGTTAAGCTTGAGATCACGCACAGATTCAAAAAAAGTTCAACTTTTGTCTCGTCCGTCCACAGAATATTTTCCCAGATGTCTTGGAGATCATCAAGATGTTTTTGGGCAAATATGAAACTTTTTGATCAGCAGTGGTTTTCTCCTTGAACTCTCCCACGGATGCCATTTTTGCCCAGTCCCTTTCTTATTGTTGAATCATAAACTCTGACCTTAACTGAGATGTGTGAAGACAAAGATTAGACGAAGACACATGTCTGAGTTAAGGTCATGAACTCTGACCTTAACTGAGACATGTGAATCTTGTTGTTCTTTAATGTTGAAACAAAGCCACCAAATATAAAATCTGAAAAAGATCAAAACAAAATATACAGAAATGAGTGGCGGCTCCAGATTTTGCAAAGTACTACACATGCCATACATTTAGATCTCGTTTGTGTTTTTAGTGTAGTAATATTTCACTACTACAGGGCCACAGAGACTGGCCTTTATATCATGAATTAGTTCAGTGCATTTTTTCATTAAAATACACAGTTTCTAAAGTTGCATTCAAATAAAACTGAGCCATCAGGGTTTTAACATAGAGCACATTAATCTGCTCCTCCTAGGTGAGGAGTCGTTTTTAAAATCCATACATACTGTATGCTGTGGTTGCCTTAACAGACTCTTTAATCTTGTATGACTCAGGCTACATGTAATGATAGCCAAAACAGAGCTTTTGTGACAGTTGTCTTAAGTAATGTTTCACTTTCAGCACAACACACAAGAAAACAGGAGTCTTCGTGCCTGCATTTGTCCCTGCGTTAGTGTTTCACATTATTAAATGTTGTGCTTTTATATTGCCAGGTCTATCAGAAGTCAGAAAATAAACAACATCCACAAAGTTGGCCCACAGGCCTTCAATGTGGCTGTGGAGATTAGAATGCAAATTTATTGGAAAGGGCTTTTTTGTACATTCCCAATCTTCACCTGAAAAACTCAGGTTTATAGAAGTCTGCTTCATCTTTCCCCGTTGCCTCTATAGCTGAATAAACAAAAGAGCTTTCATTTTAATCAGCTGAGTGAGTTGTTAAATTCAGCACATAAAAGGGTAAAACCTTGTGGGTCAGAGAATTTGAATATTTTCTTTTTGGACCTCCACAAAAAAAGAAAAATAAATATTTCTGAGTATGCGAGACTGCCTTTATCAGGCTGAACATTCAACCAATATTCCCTTTATGGTTTGAACAGCAGGCGACTGTTTTTAAAAAATAATCCAAGAACTTAAATAAACAAGAGCAAAAACACTGTATTTTGGATTGAGCTCATTTCCCACTAACATTCATCTGTCTGAGGGTGTTTTCAGTTCCATTGTTTCTCAGCGGTTTGTTTTTATTAACCATTTCCTCTATGCAAACTATTTTCACAGCTGTGCTGTTTTCTTCCTGCCTTCCTGCGGCAGTGTAGCTGACTGATATGGAAGAATGAACTGCCGGAAAGAAATTACCTTGGACTGGATCTATTCTAAGTAAAACCATTTTTGAAAGACTAAAGAGGGCTCTCAGGGTTCACATCACATGAGGTATCACCGCCAATGTGAAAACGGAGTGATAATTGCGTCGTCTCATGACACCTTTTGGTGTTTTCTGCCCTACTGAGTGATAATAACAGTTTTTGTCAATTAGTCAAACCTGATCCCAAACACCAGACTTTGTGATCATCTCTGTGGGACCCTGGTTATCGTGTAGTTTTTTGTACCTGAACAGAGATCACTACACACTGCTGTGCTCATCACCCCTGTCCACCCTAGTCTTTTAATCTGTCATGTAGCTACATGTTCTCTGACAGGGAGGCATGTCTGTTAGACCAACAAGTACTTCTTGTCAGCTGTGTCTTGGTCTAAAATTGCTACACTATGGGCCCAGACATGCTAGGGCACCCAGAAGTGGTGCTTGCAGACCAGCAGTATTGAAGGTAGTCGGCAGTGTTTTTCTTACTCAGGGTTACACAGTCTGCAAATTTAGAAAGGCTTTCTGCATTTACCCTGTTTGCTGAGGAATTAAACTTTTCCCAAGTGGGCTTTTTTGAAAGGGCTAGTTGTTCTCCCAGTCCAAGTGCATAAGAGTACAAATTATTTAAATTATTACAAGAGGTCCAAAGGAAATAGCAGTATTCACTATCCATTTAGCCACAAACCATAACCTTATATGGACTAGACTAATAACGTTGTATATTAGGCCTATTTGGAGGACTACTATTACCTGGGGATCACAAGTAATTTGTAATATTTGCAGATAGTCTGTAATCTTAATGCTAATGCTAATGCTAACATTCCACTGCAATATACCTAGCATATTTTGCCAAACACAGACGTTTAGACCATATTTGGTGAATGTGAATGACTTTTCTTTTTTGTTTTTATTTTCCCAGTGCTCCTTTGTTCTTTCTCTTTAGTAGTTGAATTATGGAGGCTCCATTGGCAATTAGAAATAAAAGTCCTGAATGTATTTCCCACTGAAAGTTAAGTAAGTCTTGTCTTGATGCATGCTCACCTGAATGCAGGTTTCCTCAGCCTTATAAACAGTACATTTGCATAATGATTAAAACTAGATTTCTATTCATCTGGATGCTGTGTCCACATGAATAGAATCAACTTTTTAAGTAAGGTTTGCACAGCAGGGAGACACATTTGTAGAAAGAGGAAAGCTTAAATGTAACTGTCATATTTTGGCTCTGCTGGCATTTTCTAAGTGTTTATTTAAAGGCTGGTGTGAACAAGTGGGCAGCTGGTGAGTATTTACAGGTAACTGGTTCTCAGAAGCTCTGTCAGAGAAGAGAGAGTGTTAGAAACTGGGAATAGTCCAGAGGGAATGGTTTGCTTATTGAGTGTTTTGTGATCTGAGATTTCAGCCTTACTTGCAAGGAGCTGCTCACAGGTGTGGAGTGAGCAGGGAGGTTCAGAGCTGGTATGTCCTTTGCTTTGCAGGGAATGTGAACAACTGATTGGAGCAGGAGAGAGAAAGGCTGTAGGTGCCTGCAGTTCCAAATCAAGGCGAGTTCCAGGGCCACTTCCAAAAGCTGAAAAAGAAGGAGTAATGAGAAACAGAGTTACAATGTGAGGAATTCGTAATGGCACAGGTAACGTAGAGAGCCTGATCTGGCAGAAATCTGTGGCATCCATCAGCCTGGATATACTGCAGTATTGATTGCTCCATTCTTCAAAGCTGTGGAAAGGACGGCATGAGCTAGAGGAAGTCGTAGAACAGGGAAAACGGAGCTGGTCCAAATACTCCACCTGAAACAAAACCCTACCCAGTTCGACCATGGCGTTATCAGAGGTGCAAAAAGTCTGCCGGATGGTCGGATAAAAAATGTGCATTGCCACATTGGTAGGAAACAATGTCTGCCTTTCAACCAGCTCAGCAGTTATGATTGTACATTAATAATGTGAATAATGTGAATAATGTGAATAGTGCTTTGGACAATCTAACTTTTATGATCTTGTAATTAGAGGCTAATGAAGTATTGGTTTCTTTCTGACCAGGATTTTCTCAATAATGCTTGGAGCAAAATGCAGCTAACCTGCAACTAATATATTATAGATGTTACATGAAAGATATATACCCACAGTGATTAAAAACAGTTGATAAAATGAGACGGTCCCACAGTAAGTCAAAGTGAAAGTGCAATAATGTGGAAATTAGTTTGGAATCAACAGTGTGCCACCATATGTGACTCCAAGTACAGTGTTTGCCTTTGCAACTGCCACCATATGAGGGGAAGCAGTGTGAAAATGATGAATAATAAAAGGATTAATTATTTCTCACCCGTACCACCAAGGGAGAAACCCCATATGGAGTTTTCAGTGAATGAATTAAACTCACAGATGTTTCAGCATCTGGTTGATCCTTTTGGCATTTGCCAAGGCAGGATGCATTACCGAGGGGGACCATACATGCTCTTTCCCCTGTTTTTGTGTGCTCACTTAGGCACTTCAAAGGTCTAGCACTTAGTTTACACAAAACTAAAATAAACTCCTGACAGGCCTGCCGCCAGCTCACTTTTGGTCTAAATTCACACTGAAGTTTGCTGATTGCTTACAGACCTGTAACTCAGATAGTGGGATCAACACAGCTATCGTTTACCTCTTGATTTGATTTTCTTTTACTTCTGTTAGTCTTCAAATTGTACAAAACTTTCAGAAACAAAATACACAGAGGAAGGTGGGCCTGTAATTGAGCTTGGCCAGAGCCGTCCTGATCACAGAAATCAATACATGAACATATACACAGGGCTGTACACGAGGCTTAAGAAGCTCTGGACTTCGTCATGTTGGAGCCTAAAAGCTTTCAAACGCACAGAGTTGTCAGGGTTTCTGGGTCGTTGACCCAGTATTTTCAGTTCACGTTCACTGTTTATCTACTGCCTGTTCCACTTCCTGTTTTATTGTGTTAGCCTTGGTCTGTGTGCATTATGTTCAGTCCTCTTCCCATTTATCATTAGTTCATTAGGTTCAGCTGTTCACTCACCTGTCTCCAACCGTTGTCATTGTTAGTCATGTATTTAAGCCCTCTCTTCCCTTCAGCCCTTGTCGTGTCATTGATGTTATGTTGTCGTTTCTGCCTGCGTTCAGCCAGCCAGTCAGTCCTTCAGTCAGTCCTTCAGTCAGTCCTTCAGTCAGTCGTCCAGCCAGTCGTCCAGCCAGTCGTCCAGCCAGCCAGCCATTTTCTACCTCTGTTCTGTTCATCCACTCCTTATAATAAACCTTCACCAGTCTTCACCTACCTGCGAGTCCTGCGTTTGGGTTCCTTCTTCCTCGCCTCCACACAATGCCTGACAAGAGTGTAAAGAGAGGTAGCACAGATCATCATTGTGCTGAAGGGGTGAGCTATACTGTAATCAATGTTTTCATAAAAAGAAGAGCAATCACTTTTTTATCACAATGTCAATGTCAGAAGTTAATTATTTTTTAAATCTGCATAATAAAGATTATTTTTTACACTAACAGGTCAATTTATCTCTGTAGAAAAAGCAGACACCATGAGATTACAAGATAATTTACCAAGACAAAAATAAAAATAGTTTTGTTAAGATCACTGTGTAGTTATGGAGAAGTCTGCAGATGTAAACAAGTCCCCTAATGTGGTTACTGGCAAAGTTAGCAGGATGCAGTGCCAGTAGCTTATCTCTATCAGAAAGACACAATGCAATGTCTGTCCATGTTAGATCCTGATTGCAGGCTGTTGCACTGATCACTAACAGGTACCTCTTAATTATTTTCTACAATGGACAGGATACCATCTGTGCAGTTTAACACACAATGTGAGAAAAATAATACTTTAAAATAATAATAATGTTTTATTTCACTTTTTATGGTGAGAAGGGACGTTTATACAAAATTTATAATAAGCTTTATTAAGTTTTTATTTATCATTAGCCATGCGGATGTGAGCAATAACAAAAGAAAACAGATATAGCTACTGTGTGTCACACCACCAACTGTTTATTTCAGAAATCATAGTAGCTCACTTTCTTGCCGATGAAGAAAAAACAGGATCATTTCACAAATCCACCCTCCTGTTGGGAAACAAAGTCTTTTTATTTGTTAAATTCTATGCTTGTCTACATTAACTATTTGGGCTATTTTATTTCCTCTTTTAAAGTGTTGACAAAGAAAAAAAAAAAAGCCTAAAAACAGCATGCTTGTCGATATCTTGTCTATGTCCTCTCAATGCTAATGTTTCATTGGATCCATGCAGTTGAAGACATATAAAGATAGATATGTTAATAATGTCAACATTAACAGACCTCTTAGAAAGCACACTGCTGCTGCATGCAGGTTGAATGTAAGTATAAGTGTGCCAGGGTCACTTACCATGATTCACTTCTTCCTATAAGAGCTACATTGCTTTCTCTTCTGCATACACTTATCAGGGTGTGGCTACCCTATCCCAGCTAACATAGGGCGGTGTACACCCCTCACAGGTCCCCAATGTGATGCAGGGCTAACGCAGAGATTCATACTCACATTCACCGCTACAGTATGGGCAACTTAGAATCAAGCTAACCTCAATTTCAATAATGAGAGAAGAATTGCAATTCACTTGGATGATTTATTTAGATAGAGAAATTACTGTATTTGGCGATTCGATTGGCATAACAGGAATACCAGCAATGATAGGATTTAGGACTGAACCCCTCAGAGTCTAGACGCTGGTGGTGGTGAAGATGAAGACTGAGGATTGAATAGAGCTCTGACTGAGGTGGAGGAGGTTGCACAAAAGAGAGTGTGAAAGGGAGAATAACAGAGCACACAGATTTAAACCATGCAAAGCAGAGGCTGGATGGCTCAAAGAAGGCCAGCAAGAAGAATAAACTCTGGAGTGTCTCCCTCTCTTTTTTCATTAAATCTTTAGCAGCACTTCTGTTTTTTCTGTATTTAAAGTTATCTGTTTTCATGGCCAGAGTACTCAATAGTGTCAACCAACTGCAACGAATGCCAACAGAGCAAAAGGACTTGAATGAACCAGTGCCACTCTGCCTGAAAAATTCAATACAATATTAAACTTTGTCTGATGGAATCCAGAGGTAGTTGAGGAATGCATTGTAAAGGCTGGAATCTACTTTTCCCTTTGAATCTTCATCAGAATTTGTTATGTAGTCAAAGTTTTTAAGATGCTGTGAGTAACTGGTGCTTCAAAAACTGCCTGGATTAGAAAGCAATCCCTCCTCAATCCTATCATTTTGACTTAATCTGAAACCATTTTGTCACACCAAAGTCACATCTGGGACTGAGCAGACCATGACATCCGAGCTCTAGCAAATTAATTTTTCAAACACTTCAAAGGCAGTCTGCCACAGCAAGAGCACCACTTTGCAACAGCAAGTTCATCATGCTCAGACCTTCGTACCAACTTTATACGCAACCTGAATTGTTCTGATTCTTAAATATAAGACATTTAAAGTGAATAGACTCAAGTTAAACATAGTTGATCTCCTTTTGTTTCCCCCTTTTTTCCTGTGCATGCTTATTCATATACCTATGTAATGTAAGGAGCATGGAAACAAAGAAACAGGACTTCATAAGTTCTTCCAGAAACTTCAGAAATAAGTGAAACGTCCAGTCGTTTTCATACTAACCGCCTTGACTACTATGACCTGGGTGACTGAGAACCTACACAGACATATTCCAATGTAATGACTTTACAGAAAACATACATATAAAGAAATGTGTTACTCCCCAAGTGATATAAACTTCTGAGTCACTGGGCATTTTTTTAGCATGCATCAGAAGTTATGATTGGATAATTACATGAAAGGATTTTCCGAGATTTCATTTGGTTTGGCCAATATTTGTCAAAATAAATTAACTTCTTTTGAAGCAAAGAAGCCAGACATCCACTGGTGTAAGCTCTAAGCAGACAGCTATGAAGAAACTAAAAAGGAAGCTGTTTTCCAAGATGTAAAATAAAAATATTCATGTGATATCATTCAGCCTCTACCTACAAATGAGCTGACAGTCTTTTTGAAGGAGACAGATACAAATACACAGAATGTAATTTAGGGAATACATTTAATATTTAAACGTATTTAGACACAGTAAAATAAATTAAGTAACAACTGACGGCTATAAAGGAAATGAGAAAAATTGTTCTGTAAGTACCTTTGGTGGGGCCTCTGTGGAGTTTGTATGTTATGTCTCCACGGATTTCCTCCTGGGTTTCTTTCCACAGTCCAAAGATATGCATTCTAGTATTACTACTGCTGCTACTACTACTAATAATAATAATAACTTTATTTATAAAGAACTTTCAAACAAAGTGCCAAACACTTATCAAAAACTAATAAGCATAGAATTAAGACACATAGGATAGCACACTCCCCAATAGTCTTTTTTTCTGGCTTTAGGAACTTTTAGTGGGCTAATTTAGGTGATGATTCTAAAGTCGTCCAACTTGACCCCACCTTTCACTGAGAGCTGGGATAGGCTCCAGCCCTCACACCAACTTCAATAGGTGGTTAAAAAAAAGGAGATCAATAGATTACTTTTGAAATATTTTAAAGGGAAAGAGACAAACGAGAGACACAAACGATAGTGTAAGTTTAATCAACAATTACCATTTGGGTATTTTAAAGAGGATCTTTGGCACGTCCTTTGGTTTGGAAGGGACAGCGCCAACCTGAAAAGGTTTACAGAGTCAAATGCTTTGATTAGATAATAAATTTCACGAGACAAAGTTTTTAAAAGTTTAAAACACTGTTTCCAGCTGTTATTGTTCAGGATAATTGGTAAGTTTTTGGTTTTTGTTTTTCAGTTTAAATTAAAAATTTGAGAGTAAGCCAGCCCATAATCTTTGCTAATCATTGTAACCACTACAAGTAACTATACCTGTCATTAAATATTTTTGTAATGAAACTTATGTGTTAGTTTAAATCCATTTATTAATAATATTTAAGTGGAAACCTGAGCTTTGATAGTGTCTTGGAGTCTTTGGTAGAGCTGATGCTTCTAGTGTGTTAAGGAAGAAGGTTAAAAAGAGAAAGAATAGGAAATG
Organism: Simochromis diagramma; assembly: GCF_900408965.1. Classification (NCBI taxonomy): domain Eukaryota; kingdom Metazoa; phylum Chordata; class Actinopteri; order Cichliformes; family Cichlidae; genus Simochromis; species Simochromis diagramma. Next base: position 2,805,105 of record NW_024387423.1, on the reverse strand, counting down.
TGCATCCTCTCTGGGAAAGTTGTGCATTCTTACTGTGTGCGTCATTGAATTCTTAATAATATTTGAATTATAGTAATTGTTTCTACTTAAATTGCCATCGCTGGATGATTAAAAGCGCCATCTTCAGCTGACTTTAGCAATTAAAAAGAAATCACTCTGTTTAATATTCAACCAGTTATCTTTAATACTCCCCATTGTGACAAATGTCAGTATGTTAAATATGTTTGTTTTTCACGGAACAACCAGCACATTTAAGATATACCAGTGTAATAATCTTTTACAGTTATAGAAATAACCGACTCCCATACAAACAGTAGCCTTCATATAAGTAATAATAAAAAAAGTAGTGCTTATTGTTTAATGGATAAAAAATTATCATCGAGTTGTATCACGTTTTCAGTTGTTTTAACAATTTATGTATGTTTTTATTTCTTTTACTGTGTAATTAAACTGAAGCAAAGAAAATGAGTGTTGTAATTTTTAAATGCTCTTTCGTTTGAAAAAAAGGAGGTTTTGTTTTATTGCAGTACAAACAAACAAACATGTATAAAATAAGCCTGAGTAGACAAATTACATGGTTTTCATCAACACTGCTTCCCCTCAGGCATCGGTGTAATCTGAAAAGGAAAGCTAGTGTTGTGCAGTGTAAGGTAATGGCCCCAAATTACATTGTTTTCTGCTGTAATTTTTGGTCTGTTCAGCAAAATAGCCTCACCCAGCCATCTGTTTGCTCTTTGTGTGTCCTTCAATTCACTGCTATGTGCTATTAGTAGTGGCTAATCACAAAGCTGAAAGGTGGACTGAGTGGACCCACCAAAACGATGAGAATAATCTGTCGGGTATGTAATAAATTAATGTGTGTTATATATCGTTTTGAAATGTTTGGGGTTGTCTGTGTTCCTCAATTCCACATCATCACTGAGCTGTGACAGGGCAGGTGAAGCTGAACACAGGTTATGTAACAAATGTCTGTTTACGTGAGCCTTGCGGGATTGTTCGGAGACGTTACAAATGTACAGCACACTTAATATTCCCCCATGCAACCATCATCTAACCTCAGCTTTGTTCAGACAAACAAAAACCTCTAAGATTATATTTTCAGAGATATTTCATTTTAGAAATATAATAAACATGTAAACACACAAAGGGCCATAAAAACAGGGGGGGAAAACACATCAATCAAAAAAAGCAAATACTACATCTGTTTCCATTAGTGACAAAAACACTGTATAGTTGATCCATCTCATATCCATCAGTCTAACGCATACAGAAGAAACTGAAGAATTTATTTGAATTATGTTACTTTTGTCCTCTTTACTTTGGAAAGACAATGTGAAACATAATCAGAAAATATTTACCATTTACTATCCATCAGCTCCTGTCCAATAGGAGCTTATTAAATGTTTAAATCAGTTACTGAAGAAATCTATCTATCTATCTATCTATTGAGCACCTTATATTTTGAGCATCAGTTCTGATTAGAAAAGAAAACTTGCCATCTTTGCCTCAGTCCAAGTGTAATTGTACCAAACCGCTCATCTGGAAGGAATGTAAATCACCATTTCTCTTAAAAATGCCTGATCTCACTCCCACAGATGGACAAACTCAGGTCTTTAGGATCAATCAAGAAATTGCTAGTACTTAGACAAGGACACGAGGAGCTTAGTGACTCTTCCTGCTAATCTGTGATGGACCTCATTTGTACATTCCTAACTGAGCATTTTGCATTACAGCTATGTGCTGCTATGCCATGCTAGTAGTAGCGGTATCATTGTTGCAGTTATTTGTATTACATTAGTTATATAATCAAACAGCAAGGGTAATAAAAATGCAAAACACTTACATTAGTACCCTGGACGTGTGATCTTAAAGCCAAATTGATGCACATTTGTATAATAACAAGGCATCGAATTATAATAATTACAAGCTTTTAAGTAATTTTTGAGTATCTGTTCTGCTGCTGTACCTTTGTGGATTACATTTTTCACTCTCATGGTTAACGTTCATCTGCATCAGACAGTTGCTTCAATACAAAAGCTCTAAAACACCACCCACTCATTAACAAGCAGCAAAGAGACATAGTAACTATCTAGTGAACACAGTAGTGCATTTATCATCAAGAGAGCGAAAGAGATAAATCTCAATAGAAATAAGAAAATAAAGAAATAAAAAAATAGAGCTAAAACTTAAATTCGCTACATAGCCACAAACTGCCTTTAAATGAATACTACTGTTGCTTGGTGACAGCTGGATATGTAAGTATATAACAGTTAGCTGACAACTTAAATATAATGTTTAAATTTTGTGTCTGACACTTTCTCTAAATACACCAAGAAGGAAAAAAACATACAGCCATACAATTTAAAAGTGTTTTGTCCTCCAAAAGAACAGAACAGGTGGTATTTTCCTTGAATGGATTGTAATATATTAGTATTCATAATTAAGTGCAGCCACACCATTATATAACTTGAATATTGAGCACTGGCACACAGAAGTGTGTTTGTTTTTATTTTGACATATATGATACTATTAATTATGTAATAAAACATGAAAACTAAAGGTTGAATTTATAGTCTGAAGATATTCCAGATAGAAAACATGTGAGAAGTTGCAAACTGGTGTCACGAATCGATGTAGCAATGTCAGCTTTGTCATGGAGGAAATCAGGATTTGATCAAAAATAATGATAGTATAGAAAACTGGCATTGAAACAGTGAACAGTTTTCACACTCAATAGCATAATGGCCTGAAAATTGTTTGATAATTGTTTTCCTACTTTTGCAAATGAACAAAAACAGGATTTTAGATGCTTTACTCAAGTTGAAGTCACAGTTCTACTTAAGCAACAATACAAATGTTTGACCATCAAATTATACGTATAGCACTCGTTGTGCAAAATGGCCCTTCTGAGAATTATAGACTTTAACTTATTAGATCATAATTTTTGAGTGGTTAATTGTATATCATGGGCTGGAGATTATTTTAATTCTGTTGATACATGTAATGCAGGGTTGCTTTGTTTATAATAATCCATTATAATACAAACTCATTGAGTCCAAGTACTGCTGTTAGAACTGTTTGGACTTACAGTTATATCCATCTCACTGCAAACTTGCACTACAAACATAATGTTACATAACTAACATGACATAATTTTTGAATGTTGAGGGTCATTGCTGCCGGACGTGGGTTACTGATCTGGTAGCCTGGCTGCTCCTGGGTGGGTCCGGGACAGGCGTGGGGTTCTGGGGGCGCTCCGTCTCTGGGCTGGGGCCCTGGCTGCGCCTTGGGGGCATGGGTCCCGGTTGGTGTGTTGCCGAGGTTGTGGGCGGGTGGGTGTATGGGGGCCCAGCCCTGGTGCAGGGTGCCGCCGGTGCATCGAGCCACCTGGGGGGCTCTTCAACTGGTGGGGGAGGCTGTTACATCTTGCAGGAGGTCTCCTCTCTTCAGGAACTCACTCTGCAGGAGGGGGAGATATAGGAGAGGTGGAGGAAGATCTCAGCCTGGGCGTCTATTGTCTTGTGTAGTCTGGAAGATGAGTGGATGACGGGGTGGGTGCAGTTTTCTCTGTGGTGGGGTCGGGTGGGCTGTCCTGGGCTCTGTGGGGCCGGGCGGCGCTGCTGTTCTGGGCCCCGGTCCGGATGGGCCTGGGCCCCCTTTCCCTGGCGGGTTGCAGAGTATGGGGGGTGCCTACTGGGGTCAGCGGGGGAGCTGGCACCAGGGAGGGGTCACTTGCCCCTCCCTTCCTTCCCTCCCCATCTCCAGCTGCCTCCCTCTTCCCGCTCCACCACAATCACCCACACATGCAGGGCCTTGGGGTAAAGGTGTGTCACCAGGGTGCAGGGGAGGCATCCCCCCCCCCCATCCCCTTCTGGCTGCCTGTGCCTCAATTTTATCCCACAACTTAGACATTCACATTACTCACACTCTCATAACACATACATATAGGATCTTGGGGGTGGGCACGATACACGGACTCCAAAAGACCATCAGGGTGTACACCTCACCCCTGGGGTTGTTGCCCACCTCTCAATTTTAAATACACGTAGACATTGAGGGCTATCACGAGGGGCTATGCGCTTACCTGCTGCTCTCTGGCAGGTAGCTCCATGCCCTCCTGGGTTTTAAAGGCACCTTAGAACACACATGCATCAACACTACATATGAGCGGGCGGAGGGAGGTTTGGAGTCTTCTCTCACCCCCGTTCTCTGCAGCCTGTTGGAGCGGGGGGCCAGGAGGAGGAGTTGGCCGTCCGACTGGGGTCTGGAGTGTGGGGCCTCCCTGCTGCTGCCGAGTCGGGGCGGTCTGCTTCTCCCCACCCCAGGGAAAAGGGTAACACCACCTGGGTCTGGGTGCATTTTCATTCTGCAGGGGCGAGGGTACCTAGACCTGGGGTATAGAGTACGCTTGGGGAGTGTGATCGTGTGTACAGTGTCTCTCTTTGTCTGTCTCCACGTTGGGTGAGTGTGGAGTAAGTGCATATGAAAGCATGAGGGTGGGAATGGATGTTTGTATCTGTGTGTGCCTGTATATCTGTGTCTATATGTTAGGTTGGGTATCAGGCGTCACCTCTCTGGGGACATCTCAGGCCCTCCAAGGTATGGAGGCCTATCTCCCCCCACCACCACTTCCCCTGCCAGTGGCAGACGCCCTCAGACATCGGTGCGTTGGTGGTTCTTTGTGTCTGGGGATGGGCGTCCAGGTACACACCGGCTCACTCCTTGGTGGCTGCTTGTCGGGGCCTGGAGCCTGGGGTTCGCTCGGGCCACTTCGGAGGTGGGGTGCACCTCGGCCTCTCGGCCTGGGGCTCGGTCACTCAGGCACAGCTGGCTGCCGGCGGAGCTCACGGGCGCGTCACTGCAACTCCCCCTGGCTTCTGCTCCGCGGCTGCTGAGTGACCCCTCATCTGGGACTCTCCTCAGCTCTTTCTGGGACAGTGGCGCGGCTGCCCCTCTGTTGGTCTTCCTTGGTCTCTTGTGGTCTGGGGGCCTCTGGATGTCTGGAGTTTTGATCTCCTCCATACCTGCTTCATGCCCTGGAGGACAGGGCTGTGGCTCCCCACACCCTCTAACAGATCATTACATGAAGGAACACACACAAACTACACCCTTTTTGGCTCCTACCTCAAAGCACACTGTGCGCAGTCGATCTTACGTGCTGCACAATGATGTTTAATATTTAGTATTTACTGCTATATCCCCATAGATCATCGTGATGATGTTTATTATATTGCTCTCTTTTTCTTCTGCTTGTTTTCTCTTTTTTTCTTTCTCAACAGGTGATCCAGGAGATTGATATATCTATTTTTGTCTGCTTATTTTGTTGGTTTTTGTTTTTTGCCCCTTCTCCCCCGTCCCTCTTCTCCGCTGTTTTTCTTTCCCTCTTTCTTTCCCCCCTTTCTTTTCCCCGGTCAAGTCTGTCCCGTATTTAGCAAGTGAAAATAAAATAAAATAAACAATAAAAGGTGAATCACAAACGGGACAGGCAACAACAAAAAAAAAAGAATGTTGTTTTCCCTTTTATGCTGTATATTTGAATTGTCTTGTCTAACAAAAATATTTAAAAATATATACGTTTCAGTGCAAAACAAAGGACAATACTTGCATCAAAAATATATTGGAGTAAACGTACAAAACACTTTTTAAAAACTGTTCAGTTCAATTCAATTCAGTTTTATTTATATAGTGCTAAATCACAAGTCACCTCAAGTTGACCTTATATTTTAAGGTCAATAATACAGAATAATACAATAATACAGAAAAAAACAACATTTAGGCGACCTCCTATGAGCAATCACTTGGCGACAGTGGGAAGGAAAAGCTCCCTTTTAACAGGAAGAACCCTCCAGCAGAGCCAGACTCAGGGAAGAGCAGCCGTCTGCTGCGACCAGTTGGAGGTGAAGAAAAGTTTTACGAGTGTACTAGTTCTTTTTTCAGAAGTTGGATTCCCATTTGAACCATGCAACAGATGTTTAACAGGAAGCAATTCTGAAGCACAGGAGAAGTTGAGGTTTAGAGTGTTACCTCATCTGCTCTCCTTGATTATAACTGTGGCATCCTCTGAAATCCACATCACTTTTATTATTATAGTTGAGAGGTTTGGAGAGGTATAAACAAAAAAAGGTAAATGGTAACAGGGTTTTATAATGTGGCAACTCTGAAAGGGGACTTCACTTAAGTCAAGATGAAAAAGACGATAGTGCCACCAGTAACAGGTCGTGTCTCATTTGGATCAAGAGTGTTTTGTACAATCTAAAGCCAAGTTAACAGGCGCTGCTTTACTGAAAGCGTATTTCATAATCTGGAGAATATGTATCTTTGTTTTCTTTATATTGCTTATTTTTTGTGCACCTCTGTCCAAAGTGAGACACCACTGGTTGGCTTTCTATCCTTCGGGGAGCACTTTACATAAACAGCTACAGCTGGAAGAAAGCACTCTGCATTGAGCTTGCAGCTCTTTCAATTTATGCGTTACAATAGCTTTCACAAACATCATCAGAAATCCTCTGCTGGCAATAATGGACCTCTATTCAATCGCTGGCTCACACTTATCCCGCCAAGTGACATTGCCTGGTCTTTTGGACATCCTAGATAATATTATCTCTCCTGCACATACAATCATTATATTCCTACAGCACACGCTGTGAATGATCAGTAAATACCACACACAATAATGCAGGATCTACACACTTACATACCAGCACCAATGCAGTAATTAAAAATACACACTAAAGCACGAACTCACAACATTTACTGCAATATATGAGAGAATAATGAACAGCTGTCAGATATACAAGCCTTTTTAGATTTGGCTTAGGTTATCATTTGAGGCTGATTAATTTGCTGTACGGTAGTTTGTCTATCATCCAACAATATAGGTTAAGTTTGCATAAACTCTCAGAAACATGTATGCATACTTTGTGTCTCTGTATTCTAGAACTGTGCCAGTTGTCAGGGTCCACCCTGGCCTGTCTATCACAGGGACAAAGAGACAACCTAATGGCTAATTAGTGATTCTTAATTATTATTATTAGTAGTAGTAGTATTACTGGTAGTAGTATTAACTGGATTAATTCAGCAGAGAACATGCAAACTCACACAGACCCAGGACCTGCCTGCTGTAACAGGGCACCACCCTGCAACCCAAAACTTTAAACATTTTGAGAGAACTTTGCATCGCTCCTTCTAAAGAACAAGATCCTCTGTGTCCATTTTTTTAAGAGACACAAACTGCAAAAACGATTTCACTAATTATTTGTGTCTGGTGTCTCCATTACTCTTGTGTGGCTTGTCACTGCAGTCTGGCTTCCTAAATCCACAGTTGGTCATCAAAACTTTGGCAACTTTTGCCCTGACGCGTTTAACCAACCGGATTTTGTACATGGCTGACAAATAGCACTGAGAATCATGTGGCTATTTGTTTTCCTCTCAGATTACACACTTCTGTGTAAAGAGGGTCTACCTTACAATATAAAGCGCCTTGAAATGACTTTTGTTGTGATTTGGTGCTGTATAAATAAAATTTAATTGAATGGAAAAAAAATACCTGGTATTTTCCATACGTGTGCTTATGTTTGACACTCTATATCCGCTTTACCAAACATATATTAAAAAAATACGAATCTCTCTTTTACAGTAGAAAGTTGGATGAATTATTTGGGGGTTGAAAGGGCTCTCGGGGGATTGGACAGTACTAGAAGTACAGCACATACAGTACAAGGACAAGGCCCCCTCAACAGAGCCTCACCTGACAACACTACTGGTTTATTCAATAGAGTAAAATATTGCTGCTGGGCACTGAACACAGTTCTTTGTAGTGCTTTTCCCTCCTGTACCACCCATGTTCCCCCCAACCGTGCTGACTTCAACTGTACCTTTAGTTCAGGTTGAATTGGAGCACATTGTATTCTTCCACTACAAGAAATGGCTTTGTACTTTTACATAAAAGTATCAAAAGCTTTGTGTCAGACATATTACACACCTGATATTGTACATTTGGAAAAAGTGTGCATTCAGTACTTTTCAGTGTGTTCCGTTAGTGCCTGTATCCTCTTTCCTCTTCTCTTCTCTCTTTGCAAGTTTAATCTTTCAAATGATCTGTGTGCATGACACACCCGTACAGCCACAGGAAACACATACGGATAAAAATTATAATAACATAGTACAATATCCTCTCATGCATATTTCTTCAACCTTTATAGTGAAAGACTATTAGTCACTGTGACACTAAAAGGCATAAATAAATACAGCTATGGGTGAGTGGGTCAAAGGCCAGTGAAACAGAAGGGCTAAATACAGTCTACAGTTTGACATCTCGCATACTTGGGCCAAGGTGGTACGTGGAGTTGGATGGTGTGATGCCTTTTAGCATGCTTGGGGTTTTTTGTGTTTTTTTTGTAGTTACAGTATCTGTTTTTTATTTTGATCTTCACCTCTGCTGATATGAGAGAATACTTATTTTAACCTCCTTCTCCTGTGTCTAGGAATAATACGAAACTGTGTGTTAAGTAGTCAGCATGGTGGGGAATGACCTGAAGGAACGCATAGCAGACAAAGGACGCCATAAAAATAGCACGCGTCTGCCAATTTCTCTCAAAAATGTATCATTTCATCCTTGAAACTGTGTCCCGTGAAACACAAAGCAGAAGGCACTCAGGCATGAAGGATGTGCACATGCACAGAATACATATTCGTATATGGAGGAACCTCACATGCTTTCTCACCGTTTACACAGTACTCTTGTGGGCACAGGGCAGAAGTGTAAAGTGTAAAGGTCCCTTTTATGTTCATAGTGTAGCTTTAAGGCCACGGGTCATTGTCTCTGGGAATGTCATTTGCCAGAACATTTTATGACACTGCTGGTCGACCTCATAAGCCCCAGGGATGCTGCAGAGAGGAAGAATCTTTGTATTAAAGCTATAAATAAAGTCATTGGAGTTGCGATATTGTTTCGAACCTCTAGGCTGCTTGCTCACTCAGCTCCAGCAAAGGAAAATTTTCTGACTGTGACAGGTGTTAGAAGATTGTGTTTGGCCTCTGGGGTTATAGAAGAAGTTCTCTTGACATAGGCTACTGACCAACAGGATGCTTTGAGTGAGACATTGGCCCCCGATCAGGTCTATCTTCTGATAGAGTAAGTATCCCATTGTACTAAGTTTCACAGATGGGCAGTCCCCCCAGCACTGAACCACAAGCCTGTAACATGGTGATAAAATAGAGTAACTGGGCAGTGTTCCTCCTGATACTAAAGCAGGCAGGTTAAGGTCCACTGACATCTGCTTATAGTCTTTTGGCTTTGAGTTTCTACCTCATGAAGGCGAATTTGGAGCAAGTTTAAATGATGCCTCTTGCTGGAGCAGCCTGCGTGGTCATTATTTAAAAATGAGTCAAGGCACTCGAACAAGTTCAAAAACAACTGCAAAAAAACAGCAGCAGGGAGAGAAGCAGACATTGTGGAATCTATTTAGACAGGAAATTTTTTCAACTTTTTTGCTGCATAAAAGTGAAACATGACGACTGATGGGTGTTAAGCATGAATCTTTGCACTGCCAGATTCTTCCTCCAGTCATTAAATGTAAATTTCAGTTAATTTCAGTCCATTTTTCTTTCTAATCATTTGATTGGCTGTAGAGACTCAGCTCTATGGACTGAGTTGTTGTCTCTCCTCCAGCAAAGAGCTTTATCTTCATTTGCCTATTCGATTCTGTGACTGAGCACTGTTTTGCCAAGATGTTACCCAGTCACCTGCAACTAGATGTGGCCGCAGCTCCAGCAGAAAACAATCCCAGTCTTTTTCATGACTCGATATTCGAAAATCAGATACAGATTAGATGTGGGAGCATCAGCCCAGTAGAGTTAAACGCAATAACCAACCATAATGCCATTGCTATGTCCCTAAAAAGGGCTAGAGGATGAAGGGAGTTACGATAAAAGAGTCTATGTGAAAGAAAGACTCAGTGAAAGGAGGCTGAAAATGAAGACACTGTTATTAAAATACTCATTCCACCTGAATCAGCAAATTTTTACATTTTAGCTTGCTATAGCAAAGTTACATTTTCTGTTTCAACATTGTGCATACAAAATATGGGCTTTTCAAGGTGAATTTTCTTTTATAAAATGGGACTTTGCAGGAGTGATGGACTTTTTTATATATAGCCAAGACTCTCCCAAATGGTACATTGATATACTGATTCACGTTGACAGTAAGAAAGGCCAGGATAAATTACAGACTTTTTTTTTTTTCTATCTTTAATAGTTTTTGAGATGTTCAAACATTGCCTAAAATTTCAATGTGAAAATAAAAGGCCCTGAAAGTCAGTTGAATGGACTTGAAAGTATTTGACATATAATGCTAAAATTTCACAGCATTTTTAACATTTTTATGCAAATAGGAAACAGGCAAGCACGTTGATTTGGGATCAAGTCAATGAAGCTAGGGAGCTGTACCAAACATTAAAACAAAGACATCAACAAACCAGATGTACAGGTTACAGAATAAAGGTTAACAAATGGTCAAAAGAAATGGCAGCAACTACCCACTAGGAGCTCAGCATGATCAAAACACTAAAGCTCACCATGCTACAAAGGTGGCCCACACTGAGAGACTGGGTAGCTCTTCCATGGTTGATTGCTGAGTGGAGGCAACTGTGAACTAGTACTGGCTCCACAGGAGAGATGTGTGGCAGCTGAATCAGTGAGAGAAACAGGGGACACCCACACACAGGAGGCGTGCTAGGGCTGTAACACACCCTCTCATATGTACAAACTATGTTTGTAAAACAAGGTCACATATCATGTTTGCCAAGTTACTCTTTAACACATTTGACCGCTGTCGATTTACATGTACTTTGGAGCAAGAGCATAAATACCAAAGCTTAGCCTCCATAACAATGGAGGGCGAGGCTAATAGAGCCTCCCTGTATCCTTTTAATAGGTAAGGCTCAGTGGTCATCCTCTCCAAGGTCAGACAGCTGAACTCTTCTGTTTCTAAAATTGGGTCTGCTGTGGAATCCTAGTAAAAGCAGAACATCTATAGGTTGAGATAGATGCTTATTCTCCCAGAATGAGGACCTTGTGTTTTAAATGGCATAAATTTAAGCTGCATTTGAACGCAGTTGCTAATGGGTGTGGGGAACAAAGCTTTTAGATGACTCTTAAATAAATATGCATAAATATTTATGTATACAGATAATGTTCAACCTTACCTGATAAAATAAGCTCAAGATTGACTGGTAGATCAGACAACTAGTGTGATTTCTTTCATCAACAAGGAACTTAGTCACCAGGAGCATCCTAATTTACAACTAAGCAAGTGCTGTAGGGATTCTTGGTCTGTCGTAAGGATGCTAGGCTAAACCACAGGAACCTGCACGATTGTGTCAAATTGAGAGAAGCTAGTCTGAACATGGCCCCATGGCTTCAGTCCAGTGTTCATATTCTTTTGTATAATATACAATACAGAGCAAAAGTCTTGAGTCATTTTGCCCTTGAAGGGAGGGAGGATTTAATCGACTCCATTTGTTTGTCTGTCTGTTTGTTAGCAGTCTAATGTCCAGTTTTCAAGAAACCACATTCAATCTCTGCTTGATGGTAGATACCAATAACTTCTTGAGCTGATTTAATTTAGTAATTTAGTGGTCAAGGTTGCACCAAATGTGAAAAATCTGAAAAAAACTTTATGTGACCCACAATATACTTGGTCTTGGGGGAAATGAGTACCTAGGTTGGCCAGGCATTTTATCTTGACCTTCATTGTTAGCGCCTACTGTTCAAAGTTGATCTTGAAAAAAAGAATTTAAGAAACCACATCAAGTTATATAAATAATATGAAAGGACACGTATAGAGCTGTCCAACACGCTTTTTATTCTTCAATATGACGTCCTACAATGTAACAACCGTAACAGGCTGACGTCAGCATGCTATAACAAAAACATCATAAAACATCAAAGTTGTCGTTTAGCCCTCGCTGTTTCAGGTGGAGTTGTGCTCACTGAGTGATGTTGTTTGCCTCACAGACTCAGACTCACTTGACATTTTTAAATTGGTTTTGAGCAATAGTTCCCGAGGCTTTCTGAAGGTCTTCCACACAGTTTTCTTTGGATTTTGGTTACTTTTTCACTCACTTTTTGTCCAGTCCATTTCCAGAGGAATTTTCTTAAGCCACTTAACACTGACCTATGAATCGTTCAAGCATAAAAAAGACACCTAACTCAAAGTATAAACCTTTATTGTTTCTACACATGACTTATCAAAAAAAAAACAACCTTAAACTGGATCTTTAGGCACTTTGTTACAAGCAGCCTGTCACAAAAACACATGATATGGTGCAACTTTTTTATTGCCATAAAATGGCAAAGATAAAACAGTTTAATCCATCCACCGCAAATAAGGCAGAAAAAAATCCAGCGAAGATCTGAGACGGGAGCCAAGAGATGCATCTCGACCTTCTGTTGTTTCATCTACTGCTTGTTGGAGACTCATGGTTCAAGGATGAGTTCCAGCCGGTGGTGTTGATGGAATTATGACTACAGAAAAGTCCGATTTTGATCCACCAAGCAATGCAGTAAAAGCACACCTGGACAAAATAATCATAATTTTGATCGTCTTGACAGGAAACAGAACATGTAATTCCCATTTTCCTTGTAAAATGTAAAGAAATGAGGAGTAGCTCAAGACTTTTTGTACTGTATTTTTTTTCTTCCACAGAATACAAAACAGTGTTGCATAGAGCATTCACACGATTCAATACAACATAAAGTAGTATTTCTGACTTATTACTTTCCCACTAAATCAAGGCTCGACTTTTATTGTCAGTTGAATGATTTATTTACACAGCAGAGATTAGAAAAGATTCTGAAATATTCCGGTTCCCTGTTAAAATGTTTTACCCTTAATGAATCTGTGAGACACAAAAAAACAACACAATGACGGGCTGTCATCATTGGCAGTATCTCAGAACGTACTGTATTTTGGTAAACGAACAATTTTGGAGATGTACTCTAATCTTAAAGTAAAAAAAAAAAACCTTCTTGATGAAAATATCTCAGTACAGCCATTAGTCTGTTATTAACGTCTAAATTATACTAGACTACCAGAGTCTAAAGTGAGGCTTTCAGTATCATAGCATGGAAGAAGCCCACTGAGGGTCGGCCAGGTCATCTCGTGTAATATCATCACGTTCGCACCAGGCAGAGGACAGGGTTTCAACAACAGACAAGATTACAGGGGGTGTCTGTCTCTCACACTCTATTCCCACCAGACCACTCTCCTATTTCCATAAAGGGTCTTCTCAAACGATTGCCTGTGAGGTAAGCTGTGCTTCAGAGAGTGAATGAGTCCAAATCTGTGGACCTCTATTCTCTGTCAGCTCCATTTGCTGTTGAGAAATATGATCTGAACTGTCGTTAAAAAAGAAAGAAACAAAAGTGAGATTATGGTTTAGAAGTTTGAGTATTTTAAATGTATGTAGTCCAAACTTGGAGCCACTTGTCCTTTCAGAAGGACTGAGAACACCTGGATACTCAGCGCCAGAATAAACCAGACTGTTTTGTTTGAGGATGAAGAACCTGAGATCCAACTTATATATATAGCCTCTCATCTCAAAGCATTCAAAGCAAATAAACCAGCAACATTAACTCAAGGGCTTGAGGTTAGATGAAAAACCAGAGAGGCTGGCTTCTTTCTTGTCTCTCAAATTCCTATCTGTAACTTTTTCGTAATTTTATGCTTTGATTTTTTTTATTTTTTTTATTTTTTTTTTTGTAGATTTCCTTTAGAGTTTCTAGCTGCTATTTTTATTATGTTTTAGTCAGAAGATTAATGGTTTGAGCCCACGGGGTACACAAGAACAGGCAGCTGTGGGCGATAAAACTGGAAGATCAATGGATTTTAACATTAATGATGTTCCTGTTAATTATACCCCAATCCTGCTGGAGATACTGTTGGCACAGTCATAACAAGAGTTGTTTATGTCTTTGGTGAAGGGTCATTATATGTACAAGCCCTGGTTGGAGATCTATCCCTTTTTAATTATCTCTCCATTTGTTAAGTCCTGGTCATATACCCGCTGCATCGTGCTGCCAGCTGCACTTTTGAACTATAATGAGAAGGGGCAAGATTAATTATATTTTTAAGGCAAGGATGTAATAAACAACATCATGGAGGTCATACAAAGCAAACACTATCACAAGAATGTCCAGAGGATAACAAAAAACGACAAAGATTCAAAACTCAAAACGGGCAAATCTAAACGTAATATTTTGATTTATATGCTTACAGACACTTTGGTTATTAGTCAGTGTGTGACTGGCACAAAATCTTCATATCGCCAATACACAAAGGCTTCGTGGTTGGTTTCACTAATCCGAGAACAACCACTCTACAGTTTAATAAAAACTGTAGGTTTTGTTTTAACTTTAATTGGTCTTTTTAGTTGGACTGTAATTACAGACGCCTTGTCGCTTTTCAGGAATTCTTAACAGGATTTGATTTGGAAGCCTCGACAACCAAAATCCAAAACCGCACCATGCTTTCAAAAGAACAATGAAATCTTTGTCAGATGCGTCGACAATTAAATTTGCGTGTTCAAAACAACGGATTATCTTGGTGGATGGTTGGAAATGAAAGCATTCAAGTTAATTTCCCCCCAGATTTCTGGAAAAGACAAAAACACATTTATCAGACGTGCTGAGAGACGATCCTTGAGAAAAGCTAAGAGCTCCCCTGTCAGTAGTGCGTAGCATTGTGTGGTGCTAAGTGCCTCTGACTGAGTTCACTGAAATCATCTGTGCCTTCATTATCACCACAGAAACTGTACAAAGTCACTTGAATTGAACAAAAAAGATTACATGACTTCATTGTTTTGTATTTTGGTTTAATTGTATGTACCATTGGCTTTTAGAAATACTCGGGTCCAAAAACTGAAATAGCAAGAGAGGTTTGGGGCCATGCTCCCTAATGAAATGCTGATTTCCTTTATCTATATGTACATTTTAAGATGTTGGCAAACATTGTTCATGTGGCTGCTCTTAGTGTTTCGTCTCTCACTTTTTGATTTTTAGCATCTCTGCAGCATTGTTTCTCTCTCTGTCTGGATAGACAAACAGATACCTTTCATCTCTGTATCATTTCTCACATTTCTCAAACTGCACATAAATACCAGTGACACATTGTTTGTACTATATCATTTTTATACATCATTTCAGCATATTAATGAAGGTTACTTGGCTGCTCCCTTATTCACAGTGGGAATAATCCTTTTTGTTCTGCACCTAATAAATATCTAAGTAAAGATCAGAATTCCCAGCAGATTACAGCATTTTTTCATTTTGTAGCAGGAAAACTAAAAATAGTATTTACTATTTTGTGAACTGAGAAGCATTTTTCTAACTAACTACTAAGTTACGAGTAATGTTGGGATTGTACTCATCTAAAAGAAAATCACAAACCCAAC
The DNA here is from genome assembly GCF_900408965.1 of Simochromis diagramma. Classification (NCBI taxonomy): domain Eukaryota; kingdom Metazoa; phylum Chordata; class Actinopteri; order Cichliformes; family Cichlidae; genus Simochromis; species Simochromis diagramma. The sequence goes on along the minus strand of NW_024387423.1, from coordinate 2,789,653 downwards.
AAAATAAATATAAACATTTGTAACGAATGTAAATATGAATGTGTAATTACTGTTCTAACTGCTGTGTTTTCAGGCTTTGTAAAATCACATTTTTGTAACCAGACTAGTTTGTAACAAACACTGTAATCGAGTATTTAAACCTTGCTTAAAGTTAAAGTGTTATTTTAAATGCTTATGAAACATCATTGAAGTATGTTGCATCATGCTATGAGCCCCCTAACTAGACTTTTCAGTTGGATCTGATTTCATTAGCGGCGTCTACTGTGTCATTTACCTCCTTTATGTAACTGTGGCAGTTACAGACCATTAGCTCTTTCGGGGTTGGATACTGTTATGGTTCCAACAACAGGGATTGTGCTGCTGCCGCCATCCAAACTAAACTGATATGCACATGTAGATATATATATGTCACATCCAGGAGATATAAACACACACTAATGTCCCTTGCTACATTTTGCTTCAAAACAGCATTCTTTTGCTCAAGGGCGGCATTGTTGTGTTTTCAAAGCACTAGAAAAGGTTATGTAAAACATGTTTTTGGATGCAACGGAGATCCTTGCTTGCCACTCTTGTGTCATGCGTAGTCTAAAATTACAAACAAGCCCAAGTTTCCTGTTGTTCACCCTTCTCCTTTGGGGATAACAGTGTAAATGTGCAGCAATCTACTATCCTAGGACTACAACGCCTTCCCTATCATGGTCTGTGTGGAGGCACTGCATTTCTGCAGCGCAGATTGAGTTCAAGCCCTTTTACTACTACCAACAATCTAGGCCATCTCTTTATATTTTTTTTTCTGAAATGAGGAGTCTGTGCGATTGACAGGGTGTTAATAGTACATGGATGAAACGAGAGCTGTTGTCTGTTCAGACGTGTGTGTCCTGACGGTAAAGACACACCTACTCTTTGGCCTTCCACACATGCTTATTATTCAAGCTGTTGGCAGCATTCCTCATGTGATGCAGGTATGGAGTGTAAGAGGGTTATGTTGATAGTTATATTCAGAGCACATGCACACATGATACATTTTCTGCATGGACATCACTGACACTTTTGAGGCAACACTGATGCAAATTTGACTACCAGCAGCAATCATCGGACTATTCCAACAATTGGTTGTTTTTTTTTGTTTATGGTACCTTACATAAGAAATTCAGACCGTACCTGATCCTCCAGTGTAACCTATTACTGACTGATCTCCACAGTGCTTATGTGCAGTCTTACAGTTATATACATGTCTTGTTGAATTCTAAAGTGGAAATTCACAATTACTGGAAAATGTGCCTGCATGTTGAATATAACATTAGATTTTTCAATGCAATATTTCCAAAGGCACGTTCACCCCGTATTTATTTATATTTCGCTAGGAAACAGGTGCAGTGATTTATTACAACATCTTCAAACATAAATGGAAATCCAATATGCAAGGAAACACACAGTACAATTCTAACCATCTTGAAAATCAGTGTTTGGTATGACCACTGTTATTATTCAGCACAGCATGAACTCAGTTTCTTGTAATTTCTATAAGGAGTCTTCAGGAATAGTTCTCCAGACTTCTTCATGGGCGTTCAAAGTTCTTTGGATGTTTCTGCGTCTGTAGCTCTCTTCCACAGCATGTCTTCTATCCTGTCTTCCTTCTCTCACTCCAACCAGATGGGCCTGCCCCTCCCTGAGCCTGGTTCTGCCGAAAGTTTCTTCCAGTTCAAAGGGAGTTTTTCCTTCCCACTGTCACCAAAGTGCTTGCTCACAGGGGGGATCATATGATTGTTAGGTTCTTCTCTTTAAGTATTATTGTAGGGTCTACCTTACAATATAAAGCGCCTTGAGGCCAATGTTGTTGTGATTTGGCGCTGCATAAATAAAATTGAATTGAATTGAACGATACTATATGTACTATTCTCTAATTTCCAAATGATTTCCAGTGTGGGTAAAATATTTCAAAGACCAAAAACGAAACAATTTTTTGCTGCTGTCTCCACTTGTAGTTTTGTTTTCTCCTGTTGTCACATCTTCATGATAAGCCTTTGTTATGTACATTATGACTGCAACAGCCTTTAATCTTGACAATCATACAGTAAGTCCAAGCATGTCTGTGCAAATCCAAGTGAGTGCTCATGTAATGCATTAACAGATTTGACACCAAATTTTAACCCAGTTGATTCAAAATGAGACTGAAAGTTACTCCAATAAATGAATCAGTCAGTGTCTCCACATCTGCGTGTGGAAATGCCAAGCGATTACAGTCTCAAGCAGTTTGAAGAATTGTGCCCGCCAGGATTTGACTCTGAGAAGAGACCGGTGCTGTCACACCTCACAGGGAGATTTATCGGAAGCTCTGCAAGAGGGTGCATGATTTCACAACACCTCTCTCCTGACTCAGGGGTCAGTGACAGAGACTTATGTGAGAGAAGACAGAAGTGTCATGGGGAAAATATGTGTGTCGGCTCACGTCAACACTGGTCTGCTCTCATATATGAAACAATAAGAAAGCAATAGCAGCAGTGATATAATAACTAATAATGGCATGATAGCATGACAAAGCCAAGTTCAAGTTAAAGTATTAAAAGGTCTGATCAGCAGCTCTGACCTCATGTTGATATGATAGTAGGAGATTCAAACTGGTGATATTTTTTTAAATAATAGTCTCGAGCTGAAAAAGGCAGGCTTTTATTTCTAAAGCCAAACCACTGAGTTTTCTAAATAATGCTAATTCCCCCTAGCAGCTCTATTAAGTTAAGCTAACATTAGTTGTGGAAATTCACTCTCCAACTTTAGTTTTTTTTTTCATTTAACTTGCTTCATGAGGGCCTCATAAATGGAGTCTTAAATATGTACTTGATTTCTACATGATAGTGTACTAAAAGACAGAGACTTAGGCATTATCTCCTAATTTAAAACTCAGCAGCTTCTAAAGTATCCATTGTAGTTTTACTGCAGAGTGGATCAGGATCCTAATTTGGTTCTAATGTAACTCTAACTGCTAAAAGCTAAGACAGACAAGATATTTCATCCTCCTGCTTTCAAACAGTGTGCCTCACTTTTAAAACCTAAAAGAGAATGTTTTAGGTTTTATAAATAAAGTCTGCACGACGACCATAATAGTATCTTGAATAACAAACGTGACTGGGATGATTGATGTAAAAGAAGTTGGAACAAAACCTGAGGTAGCATTGAAGACTTTTTTTGTGTTGGATTGTTTTGAGTAATCTGCAGCTCTGAGATGTTAACTAATTAAAAATTAAAAATCCTGTGGCAACTGAGTAAGGTAACTGTGAAGAAAAAAAACACCAGCAATTACTTGTCGCAGTGTCAGCAGAATCTCCTAAGTCATATGTGTCAAATGTGGCCTGTGAGAGCTTGTGCATGACTGTAAACTACGTTTCCCACAATGCATTTCAATTGTTTGAACCCCAGTGCCCCGGGTACCAAGGTCGAGAGGGAGAACATCTTAATGTGATGTACTGGCAGATCTGTTATTTAAATATAGACACATATGGTATCAACAGAAACTTCAAAATCTCAGCTAAAAGCTCATAAAACCATTTCAGCAACCACCAAAAAGCTAAAACAGCAAACTATCAAAGAGCAGGTAAACAGATTCAGCCAAAAGATGTAAAACAAAACAGGGACATGCCCATTGGGTACGGAAAGCCAACGTCTCACAGATTCTGAAACTCCAGAATTCGTCATTCTCCAACCAAAATTCATTGAACCAGCAGCTAAAGAAGAGCACCACACTCTTCTTCACGTTTGAAAAACATTGTAATGAATTCCCACTTACTTTGGCTGTCTTGCTTCCACCATGATAAAATTGCACGTCCTCCACAGCTCCATCTGTCAGTGTGCTTCGAAAGTATTTTCCCATCAAAAATCTCTATTTTCTGCCTTATTTGCTTGCTTATTATGCACCAGTCTACCATAGAGTGTTGTTTACCACTGTTTCTTCCCCCCCCACAAAAATGACATCTGACAAGAAAGCCTAATTTCTGCTATTCAGTCACAAACAAATTTCAACTTTCATAATTTATGCCAAATTGCAAAAAGCCTCTGTAACTTTGTGGCAAACAGAAAAGTTTATGTTTATCACTTTCTACTATATCAATCTCAGTTTTTTTATGACTACAATTTAAAAAAACAACAACATCCACAACAACAAAAAGCTGGATAGTCTGGTCAATGAGCTACCAGAACCTCTTCTGTAATTTTACACATTTATTTCTTACAGTTTAAGTCCAAAGAGTCGAGCTGGCAGATTTCTTTCTTTGTCACAGCAGCTTTTTCTTTAACATGTAGAAAAACAGTTACATATGTGACTGCATTTTTAGGTAAATAGTTGTATATAACTTTTTTGTTTACAAATTTTTTTGCATACGTTTTTTTTTTTAAATGTACTATTAATATTTGTATTTTAAGTTATGAAAAGAATTCACTAAACATGTCTGTGGTCTTTACAGTAAAAAAAAAAACGTTTTCTTACTATGATTGTATGTTCTTTGTGTGATTACAGATCAGTTGTGTTAATACAGTATGTCAATGAAAAAATAACTGTCAATTCAGACACGTGAGGTTGTGCTGACAATAATGATACCTAACAAGGTAAAAAAAACAACAAAAGTATGGCCAACTATATCCTGGACCCCAGAGGGTGAACCCAGTAGTCAGGAAAATTAGGCTTAAATGAAAATGTTTTCATGACAGCGCAGATTTCTGGCATTTTGTGTAAATGTAAGCGTGTAACAATCTGAGTGTGAAAGTTAAGCTAGACTTGTGTTTGTAAATGAACCACCCCATGTTGTGTAACTTTCTGGATTTTATACTTATTGGGCTACATACTTATTTATTATATAGGCTACACAGGACAGTAAAATAAAATAAAAATGCTACATAAAATGTTTTATGTAACTGAAACATGTTTCTGTGGACCAAAGAAAACAAGAAAGTTATAAACCATATTTATATGAAACGTGTAAAATTACTGCGTTTAATGTATTTTAACTGTATATAATGCATGTTATAGAGTGTAACACCTGCATATGTGTAAAAAAACAAACAAACATGGCTTTGATTTTGCCACCCTAAGAAAATGTCACTAGATCCGCCCCTGGTTCATGCACCACTTTATTCTGTTCCTTTTACTTGTCACTCACACACACTCGTGATACATGCATCGACAGCAAATTGGGGTTCAATATTTTTCTCAAAGAGCCGAGCAACAAACCAGTCACACAAGATTTTCTTTTTCTTGTACTTTCTGTGAGATTTCCAGTAATGCAGAGCATGTAACAAACACTCTCTCTCATTTTCTCTCAGACATAAGTGTGTGGAAATGTTTTAAAAATACAGCTATCATCCCATCACCTCACTGAGCCTGGCAAATATCAGTTTCTCTGTATATCATAATATGTGGCAGACTTTTTAAACTGCCGGTACGCATACTGTTCAAAAGGAAACAGTGGGACAACTCAAAATATCAAGGAAACTTTATTCTATATCTTATTGAGTTTTGTCCATTTTGACTGTTGTTGACTTTACTGAGACTTAGTTCAGGCAGCTTTAATTTTTAATTACAATGTTCCTGTAAGGTTAACAAGTTTTCCTTTGGCGCAGAATTTTACACCATGCACCCTTACTGATGCAACCCTCCAAATGATCTGGCAGCGCACTAGCTTGCTTACTTGGAAACTTTTGTATGTGTAAGTTAAACACATTTAACTTTCAATGTTATGTTGTTAAAACAATGCTGAATGAAGGGGACTCGACTGAAAGTTACTTACATGGTTAGCACTTTGAGCTAACAAGTGAAAAATCACTGGTTTGTATTTGGAGCCAACGTGAAGCCAACATTGTCACAAGTTGGAAAGTTTTATAACTCTAGAATTTTTTCTTGACTCAAAAATACCCATTATTGAAGATAATTGTTAACCTCATTGGTATAATGTAATTAGGCGAGTAAGAACACCTGAGCTTTCATTGTATAAATCTTAGTAAAGTCAACGACAGACAAAAGTTGAGAAAACTCAAAAAGTTACTGAATCACAGCTTAATATTTTGAGTTTTGTTTTTTTTTTCAGTTTTCTTTACAGTGTAATAGGCCACAGCACACATATTATTAGTCTATATTGCCATATAGTGTGTCCAGTTTTCCACTTTTTACAACCATTTATATACGTTAGTATTCTATCCATCTTACAGCAGAGATCACTGACTGCAGCAGAGGTTTGCATCTCCATAAAATGTCTTATCCTTCCCTGCACGGACCTTCTGTTAGTGCCAAAGCTAGAGTTGGACAAAACGATGACCTTTTTGTGTTGACACAACATGGCATGCATCAGAAACCATGTAAACTGACAACAAAGGTTGCATTCTTTGTTCTGCATTGCTTCGATGAGAAAATTATTTGTGATTCTAATATAATAAAGTGCATTTTAGATGCTTATATCTTCCACGAGACCAGTAATGTTAATAAAACACTAATAGCATCTCATTGCAGAACCATGTTTATTCTAAATCTCTACAGTGTGCACTACTCTTTGAAACCCGCCACTGTGGTCCCTGTAAATGCATCCAGTGCAAGAGCGCTACCCAGACGCTAGGCCAGAGATAAATCCTACTCATTTCCTGTGTTGACAGTCTGAGGCTGCTTCCTTGACTCGGTAAAATTAACGGCCCAGAACGTTATTTTCCCATCCAATATGCTGCCATCAATCATTCTGTGTGCCTTCATCGCTTTAAAAAATTATGTGTCACTGTTTTCTACAAAGGCAAAGCAACAAATTTAGTCACCAGGCAAAGGATTGATGATAAAATGCACACGTCTGACGGTAAAATGAAGGGGCCGTACAGAATTAAAGTTATTGCGCAACAATTAGTTATGAGTAGTTAGGTGCTTTAATTAAGAGAGTGGGGAACTGGATAAATGTGCTTCAAAAGTAAACGCGGAGGTGCGGGCCTACAGTGTACAGCGTTGGGTCACATTTGCAGGTTTTCTCTGATCAATTCATTGACATCAGTAATAGCAAGGTATTTGAAATTACTGCAGCTCGAGAGCTTTCTGTGACTTACAGACTTACCGAGAACAGGCTTAAACACTGACCTTACAAAATAACTAAAGTGCATCTAAAGAAAGTGCAATTTGCACGTCATTTGAAATTACAGAATCCTGGCAAAAGATTTAAAAGCTGATATTCTCCTCAGTAAGTGCATAAAAGTTTATTTTGACAAAAAAATGAAATTACGGTGGCTTGCACTTTATTTGTGAAGAGATCACAATGTGAGGGGAAAACTAGTGGCTGAAATAAAGTGTATTTATCATAGAATGACAACTAGCCTCATGTTCCCTGATAGACAGAGAAGAAGGTATATTACAGCTGTAGGCTGTGACTGCTCCTGCGTGAACTATATGGCGTTTTATTGCAGAGCGGGAAATTGCAAGTGCCAGGGAACAGAAGTGAGTGACATCAAGGAGGATAGTATGGTAAGGGAGCATGTAAAGCGCATCCTCATTTCACTTCCAGGCTTATGCTCTCCTACTCCCTGATCACAGAACAGCAAAGGCTGATGGGAGAGCGGATGGGTGGAGGGGAATGTGATTTGAGGGCATCGAGAAGCGGAACTGACAGAGACGGATTCACTGTGGCCCAAGCATGGAATTGCTTTTCCTTTCCCCTGGAACTGAGCTGGAAGTGTCTGCGGCTGCAAACAATCTCTAAGCAGGAGCTTTCACAAAGCCCAAGAGCCAGAACCATGAAAGCTCAGAGGCAGGTGAGAAAAACGCTGAACTATTTAGAACAAGAAAACGGGCAAAGTCAGCTTGAGTGCCCAGAAACTGTTGCATCAACACAAAGTTGTAATAACAAGATACTGTATGTTTTCCATCTTACAACATTAAGTGAAAAACGTGCGTTTGTTCACACAGTACGTGTCTGTGCATTTAAAGTGCAGACTATGTGTACAAAACCCTTCTTGTTGCTTATATGAGAGGAACAGAGTTCATGTGTCCACTGCTGTCGTGCTGCACAGCTAATTAGACAGGTGTTACAGAGCCCCAGGATACAGATAGGAAGACATGGGAGCATTTCACTCTCTCAGTTTGACACAACAGAGAAGGTGTTCTGTTCAATTTACACCTTAACCTGAGAGGAATTCCAGGCGGAGTTTGGTCAGGTATCCTAAAAACTCGAGGTTTGCAGGCAGTTTTATTTGAAGACATACCTCCGTTCCTAACCACAGTCACTGCTGCTACCGTCGTTATGACCGTATTAAATGAAAACCCTATCATCGTACTCCACACTGCACTGAGCCACAAGATGAGGTGTTGCAATGAAATGCATCATTAGAACCTATGTGCATTAGCTTAAAAACTACAGATTAAACTCCTGGTTTCTTCTAATGGTCCAAAGTCTCAGAGTTAACATTTGCTCTAAAGAGATCACATGAGCCCCTGGTGTTTCACCTCTAATGGTGCATGTCTGGGAGGACACTGGGCATTGGACTGAGATCCTCATTGTTACAAAACCTGCTTTTAATATTACTTCTCTTTTGCACAGCTTCTCCTCGGGTCGACAATGTTGTCAGGGTCTTTTATCACGTGAAGACAGGCTGGGGCAACCAATAAGCACACTGAGCCACAGTCTAAACCAGCAGTCTCCAACCTTTTTTGCGCCACGGACCGGTTTATGCCCAACAACATTTTCACGGACCGGCCTTTAAGGTGTCGCGGATAAATATAACAAAATAAAACTAGTACCGGTACCGAAAAAAAGAAGATTTATTCATAACACACTTGAAAATACCCAGGAAAACCGAGTTAACGATTAAAAACGATAACAAAATAACGCTGAAAACCGATAAAAACCCTGAAAACCATACATTTCACACCTGAGCCTCAACTCTCGCGGCCTGGTACCAAACGACTTACGGACCGGTACCGGTCCAAGGCCCGGGGGTTGGGGACCGTTGGTCTAAACCACTGAAGATGTGAGAGACTTTTAAACTCTCAAACAACCAAGTTTGTCCATGCTGGAAATGTCATTCATGTGACTGAAACACAGGCAGGATTATTCGAGCTTCTACTGGCCTATAGGAGTGACTTTTCCTTTTTCTGCATGCATTTAACGTGCATTTGGAGCAGATAATAAAAGAAGTGAAAGCAACAAACATCTACAATGAACAAGAAATGAATACATTCACAGATATGTTGTCCTCCTCAAATGTTGCTTGCACAGCTCAGCGTGGCCACAAGGGATGTCTACTGAACCAAAGACAAGAGAGTAACAATAACTGGCATCCAGTAGATATGACAAGGAGGTTGCTAGCTATTCTTCCATCTCTAATGTAAGCATTGCATTTGGCCATTCACGGTAATTACAGTCAGTTGTTGCCACTTTAGAGACACATGTCAAGCTCAATGCAATATGCAACATGGTTCAATGTGTTCGTGTTTTTCTGCTCATTCCAGCAGATTAACATCAAATATGGAGTTAGAATGCCACGGTGCATCAGTGAACTCAGTCTTTAAATAACAATGCCTTAGCACAAAGGCAAAGTCCAGTTAGTCGTCCACACCTAGCAGAGTGTGACTTTTCTTTTCTGCAAGTGTGCTCTCTCTGTCGTGCTTCTGAAACCTTCTTCATCCACTCTTAAAAAAAATTAAACGAAAAAGTAGAAATTGCTTTTCAGTAAATAGTGACAGCAAAACGGATTCGTGCCATGTTACAGGCGCTAAATCGGGATGTTTTGCATTGCTGGCAAAGCGTAATGTGATGCTGTGACAGGAGCAGAAAAGGCTGCCTGTTAACAGTATGTAGTTTAAAGGCAGACCTCACCGAGGACGCTGTTGTCGACGTTCTTTTGAGTGACACGGCAACATCAAATACAAGTTTCCACAATGAATGTCATGACCTCGTCACCCCGGTCACACGGCAGAGCAGACAGCTGACAAGCGGGCAGGGGGGAAAAAAAGCACCGCCCTACCCAACAAGCCCTCGATCAGCTGTCAGAAACTCACACCTCAAACAATCCCACCTGACACAAAACCGGTGAGATGCAGAGAGGATGAGGAAAGCACAAGAGGGCTAAAAAGGAAGGGAACAGATGGTGGGAGAGAAAGTTGAGGACGCTTAAAAAATAGACAAGAGGACAAAAAAGGAAATTGCAAGTGCAAGAGTGAAATTGATAAAAGGCTGCAAAAGCTGATCATTTTTTTAAAAAAGACAGAGTTAGATAGTCAAATGTAGTGAAACCGGGGCCATGCATTATTCTGTTATTATCCTGTCTGACGCAGTATCCAAAGATTTTTTTTTCTTGAGGTGCAGGCAAGCAGTCCAACCTGTGGAATGAAATATTAAAGAGCTCGTATCTGCATGCATGTAGATCCCTGGGTTCAGTCTACATGACATGACAGCATAATCCCCAGTGCTCTGAGGTTCAGGCACAGCATTAAACGAAGAAGCCATGCAGAGCGATGAAGAGAAATAGTTCCTTCTTCCCTTTAATTAGGTTTGAAGGTTGTGAAAGACCAGAACATGACACTGACAGTTACTCTCTGTGGGCAAAAGCCAAGACCTGGAGACCAATTTGTAGCCAAGTCATTCAGTACTACTGTCTTACTGACCTGCACAGGGATGGGAAGACGGTGGTAATAAGAGAAAAGCAAATTGTCAGATTTTATTAAATAAGCAATTTGTGCAAAATGTTCAACAAGTTTAAATAAAGTATTAACCCAGCAACTGCTAAAAGTAATAGTTTCACTTTTGGAAATTATGCTTTTGATAGGGTTTGGATACTAATGGCAGCTAGCTAGCTTAGCTTAAGGACAGGATCTTTCTGAAGTTTGGCTTTTACCAGAAGGCTGGAAATCAAAATTGCTTCATCTAAAAATATGACTGTTTATAGTTTTTAATTAACTATTATGTTATTTTGTTACCTTGCTTGCAGCAATGACAGCATTACTTATTGCTAACAGTTAGCCGATTTCAGTTCGTGCATCGGGAGGAGGAATATAGCAGAGTGATTTTGAGTAGATTAGATATTGTCATTACTTTTTTAATGCGCAAAAGAATAAGAGTGTGACAGTAAAGTCCAAACTGCCTCCATGACAGCCGACAATTGCATTATTCTGCTTGCACAACTTTGGCTTTTTTGGCCAAGAACACAAAGTTGAGTGTATGCTGACCTCAAACCTGCAGCCAGAGCCTAAACTTCAAAAGGTCACAAAGGCATCGATGAGCAGTCAAGCTAACAGCATTGTGGCCTCCATTTCTGTTCATGCTTCTGTAGTAGAATCTCTGTGGTGATCGACAGAGTCGAGATACTTTGGTTTTCAACTTTGCTTTACCTTCATACTCATCCAACTTGCAGACCACCACAGCAGATATTTTAAAAAGATTGAATGTGTGCAGATGCGTTGGACTGCAGCCTCAGATTTATAATGTCAGCTGGTAATTATGTGACAACGCATTTAAGATCAAGTTACACAGAAACATGAAAGTAATGTCAGTGTAACAAATTACTTTCTGCCTGGAGCAAAAAGTTACATTATACAAAAATTTACTTTAAAATAAGTTGTTTTGTTTTTTTACAAAAAAGGGGAACAAAGTAATGAGTAATAAATTACTTTTTTGACAACCCCAACACTGTTCTAGACAACATGTGCTTCATCTTTGTACAGAAAATACATAGTTATGTTTAACGTTTAGCTCAGTGTGTGTTTTTCTGTATGTGTGTAATATACAGAAAACAATCCTCTCTATAAAAAAAAAGAGCATGCAGGCAGTGTGGGAGTGCGCAACTATTCTCCACAGGATAAGGTGCTAAATGAAATGTAGACATTGTGAATGACGCTACATAGGTGTGAAAGACAAAGTACTCTGGGAAGTAATAGCGTTCTGGGCCATGTTTCCATTCAGGATGCAGACAACATTTTTTCACATAGCATGGCATTACTCAGCCCTGGCAGAAAGAAGATCAGTTGCCGCTATGGGGCTTCGTGAACCGGTGAACGTAGGGCTCCAGGGATGACAGAGTGGGGGAAGACTGGGGTTAATGCGGCCTGCAGTCGGGGATGTCTGGTGTGGAACAGAGATGGGAGAGCAGAGGACAACTGTGTTCTCCCTGAGGTTAATATAGTATTATCAGCTGCACAACTGTCCTCTCTTAGCCGCATCTATTTCAACAACTGCTGGAGGAAAGAAGGGGGCAGGAGGCGGGGGGATGAAGACAGAGAAAGATAAGAGAAGAAGCGACAAGAGAGAGAAGAAGGGCAAAAAAGGATGAGTGAGAAAAAAAACTTAGAAAACAAAGACAAAATAGATATTCTCAAGAGTGGACAGGAAAGTTTGAAGGCCTTGAAAGTTGATAACAGATTTAATTCTTCTCATATTATTTAATTTTAATGGCATAAAAAACACCATAAAACCCCAAAACAATAAAACGAAAACAAAACAAAAACACTAAGATGTCAAAAAATAGGAAGGTAGAAATCAAATCTAATCATTCTCAACGGGGGACATGTAATATGCAGGAGCTCCTGTGCCTGAATATGTTTTATAACTTAAAAGCAATAAAAGGTAATTCCATACTTTATTGACTTGAGTATACTCCCAGTGTTTGTTCCCTGCCTTTAGATGAAATCACAAAGACTCCTGCTCTTTCTTTAAGTTTGTCAAGGATCACAATGGAGTATGATTGATGCTAGTCGTCGCTTGTGGCCCCATTTTTCTGCTCTAAATAAACTGAAGGATAAATCCAGTTGCTAAGCCAGTCCCTCTAAGGGCTGACCTTTTGATAAGCTCATCTCTCAAATTTATAGCAGCTCGGAGAAGCATTATTGCCACAACCTAGAAATGGCTCATGTTGACATAAGATCGTTTACAAGCTTCTCCCCAGAAACCTCAAGGCTCAACATCTCTATGTGTGTACTAACAACGAGAGATTATCCTTGGAGCAAAATAACTTCAGCCTCTGCTTCACCTGAGATTGTGTTGTTATCGAGAGAGTGCGCGGTGGCAGAGACGGATTTTGTGTACACAATCCTGATATTTCATCACCACAACTTCCCAAACTTTTTTTTTTTTTGTCTCTCTCTGGATTATCCAACTTCTCTATCGCCTGCCGTGTTCATCCCCCTCCTCCAGCTTAATTCAGCTGTTGAACTCAACCCCACAAATGACACAAGTCAGAGGATCCAAAGTTAAAGGTGGCCGGTGTTGGTGGTGGCGGCAAGCTACTGTTGTGCTACCCAACAGCGAAAGGCGAGCGTGATAAAGAGGAAAGGGACGGCTGAATCACTCATGTGTCCTCTGATTCTGGTTATCTGTCTCAGGCTCCTTGTTTGCTTGCATGATCCAGGCTGGAACCATCAGAAGCTTCCTCTCTTCCCCTTGTTCATGTCAACCATGACTTTCACTGAACTCGGAGCACACTGTTGAGATAAGGACTCCAATCAGACTGACTGTGGCAATGGAACCGGTGAGAAAACATGGTGGACGGAGCCATCTGGCTGGCTCTTCTCGCTGTCCTCGCTCTGCTGAGCACAAAGCTGAACCACCTGTCTTGTCTGCTGCACTCTATAGCAGAAGCCGAGTACCACCAGGATGGTAGAACAAGATAGTGTGGATATGGTGTGTGTTTGTTTAGTTGTGTGTTTATAGTATAAAAAAAATGCTCAGAAAGAGAAGAATGGCTTTACTCAGTGGATGGGACTTTGTTTAAGTCTCTATTGGTCCTAAGGAATCATATAATACATCCCCAGACATACACCAGATATTTATCCCACTTTCTAAAAGCCTGCAACTTTATTTTCATGCCATCTTCTCTATCGACTTATTGACTGAGGCTTGGGCAAGGTCACCCGCAGAAGCTTCTGTGACAATATTCTCCCAGAGAATATTGGATTTTATCTGCATCTATTAGCAAAGCATTTGGCATGAAAGAAGAATCATTAAACATTTAGTAAGATACACCACTGTGCTTTGAAGAATAGCATTCTGCCGATGTTAAAACCCGGATCATGTCTCTGTAGCTATTAGGCAACGAGTGAGCATGTTTTTGAGTCCCAGACATTGCTTCTTTTTACAGTTGCAAGACTGTAAAAGTCACAAAACTATGAATAATTTATATTTACTGTGCAAAAGGTCTTGTTTGGAAAATTGGAAATAGGTGCAGCAATTTACTGAAACATGCAACCATTTATGGAAATACAGTATATAAGGGGGGAAAATGGGGTTTGTACAGTTGCAATGACCTTGAAAATCGATATATGATACGACCACCTTCATTCTATTGTTTTGAACCTTCACACGACCTTTACTATCTCAGACAAGCTTTCTTGTAGTTTAAGTAGTCTTCAGGAATACTTCATCAAATCTCTTGAAGGACACTGAAGCTATTCCTTGGATGTTGGCTGCCTCTGTGCTCTCTGTCAAGATGATTTGGACTCTGTCTTTATAGGTATTAATAGAGTAATAACACTGCATTAACATTGTGTTTGGGATCATTTTCATGCTGATAAATGAAGTCACTGCCATCTAGATGCTTTTCTGATTGCATGCTGGATCTACGTTCCTTTTCGGCAACGAGTTTGACAAGATTCCCAACACCAACGTTTGGAATACAGCCATACACCATGACAGAGCCTCCACCATGTTTTACTGATGGATGTAAACACTGACCTCCTCTGTATATGTTGATGATAATTTGAACCAAAAGTTTCAAATTTTACAATAAGACCTGTTGCTACTTATTTTCAGTGCAGCTCTTGTGTAATGTGGCATACTGCACCTGCTTCCCTTCCTTAAGAATGGATTTCTAATGAGCAGATGGATAAACTCAAGGACCTGATGCATACTCTGGTCTTTACTGGTATGCTTTAGATACTAAAGCTATCTGCTGCATATTGTTTATATGCTGTGGATAGTTTTTTAGCCATGCACCTTCTTCCTTTGTCCTCCATTTGTCCAGTTTTCTCACATTTTTAAGGACAAACTGAACACCATGCTTTTAACTAATAGCACTTTTCGAATCACCTTATAAGTGCAAATAAAAATTTTTTATATTATACGTTTATGTTAAACTCTGTTATATTTGGTGTAATACAAGGATTGGACTAAAAATGAGTGAAAAGGTGGCCAACTTTAAAAGAAAACCTGAATGAATATTGCTTAAGACCACTTAAAAGTAACAGCTTGGCTCCTTGGAAGCAAAATATAAAAATATGAGGGGGACACTCAAGACTTTGCACAATATTGTATTGTCTATCCAAATACCTTGAAGTAGATTTGTTTTAAAACTTCCATTAACAATAACATTAATCATACCTGATCAAATTACTAGATAATTTTTCAGCTTTCTCCGTTATATCAGCCAATAACAGAAGCTGTCGGAAGTCACAGCCGTTTTATAGAAAGATATCCGAGTGTATGTGGTGAGACTCAACAGGGAGACTGAGGAGAAGCCGACATCTATCGAGCCCATCAGTGACAGAATATAAGACAGGATGCTCCAAAGAGAGAGAAAAGACAAAGCCCTGTTGGATCCTGGCAAAGTGATAAGTGCCTTGACCACGACAGTCATTACACCATCAGAATTAAATGATAAGATTCCAATTACCAGCTAATTTAAACCGCCGGTCAAATATGAGAAATAAAAGATGGAAAAAAGGATTTTATGTTGTAATGGCTTTCTGCAGGTGAAAAGGGAAATTGAGAAAATCTTGCAGATATTAAATAGGGTTGTATAAATGACCTGTCTCCATAAAAATAGCTCATTGCCTCATTAATCTACAAGGTATTCCTGCCCTTTTCACCAACATGACTAGTGGAAAAGTACCAACTTAGGAATACTTAAATATACCGACACACTCCTTTAAAGTTTGTTTTTGCAGCTTAATCAATCTATGAGAAAATAAAGGCAAGTCTGCACAGCCTACATTGTCCTCATCCGAACAGTAGGGGGTCTTGTACTCTAATTAATCTGACTAGTCTCTCTGCTGAAGACTGGATCAGTTTGCAGGACTGCTGCATTATTCAACGTAGCCACGGGGTAAGAGAGGAAGTCTGTGGTCTGGAGTCACCTTACTCTGAGCTAAGGAGCAATGCAAGAGATGGAGAAAACGATGAGGAAAATACATTGAAAGTAATGGAAAATGAGCAGGGTGTGGCGGAGGGGTATGATTAAAAGAGATAAGGAAAAGAAACAGGGTGAGGGATCAGAAAGGCGGGTCAGATCAAATGGTCAATGCGGTTCAAGGTGACGGGAAAATGTTAAAAGATCACATCCGCATGAGAAACCGCAGGTGGGTCAGAGGGGATATAGACAGAAAGTCCATCTTTTGCCATCAGGTCTGTGCTTCTGCTGACAATCTGATCATGAAACCACGTTGTGTGTAGAGATGGACCGATCCGATATTACGTATCGGTCCGATACTGACCTAAATTACTGGATCGGATATCGGAGAAAAATAAAAAATGTAATCCGATCCATTAAATACCACGAAAGCACCTCACAAAACTTGCAACACACCGTAACTTACCTCAGAACGTTAGCACGTCGGAGCAGTATGCATCACATGATAGAGCGGCTGTGGCATGCGGGACCTGTCGGTGGTCTGGATAGCGTGTGGAGCTTCACTAGCAACCCGGCATTTCATCTCCGACAAAGTTATCCCCGAGAGAAGTAAAGCAAGTGTGTAAGTCCATCTCTGAATGTTTGTAAAGCATTCCTGCGTTAAGCTTAACAAGCGACTGCCTCTTCTTGCTGCTACTTCAATCATGAAACTGCTTAACGATCAGCTGATCGGCTTTTCTGTTGCGAGTCCGTCTCTGTTGTTTGTTTTTGGCCCACTTTGCACCAGAAAGAGGAAACCAGCGGATAAACAACAGCAGCACGTTTAAGCTTGATAAGCTGTTGTTAGAATTTATTTAATATTACTTTCTACTCGAGGATCTTTTTAAAAAAAGTTTAGCCAGGGGGGCCGATAGGGCATTAACAGGGAAAAGGGGGCACAAAGACATACTTTTCTTTCTTATTCTCATTTAAAATGTCTAGCTTTTAATAAATAATTATCTGACACCCAAAGTTTTAATTTGATGTAAAATGAATAGAAGTCAATTACTGTATATAGTAACTATTAAGTCTAATATATATACCCTAGTAAGCTATAGTACTTTTTCCTTTGGGAAGGTACCATCTGTGCAGTCTGCAATTTTGTTGAAGAAAGATGTTGAATCTATTTAATATTTCTTGAAAAATAATTGATTTCTGTGCATTTTTTTTCACACTGCATCAAATTAAGGTTGATTACGTCGATTAAGCATCATGAGTTGGAGCATGAGGGGTGGTTCCCCATTTTTTATTTATTTATTTTTGTTGTTGCTGGGAGTTGGAACCCTATTAGTTAGGTTGCTTAATATTTACGCTAAGTACTCTTTAAAATACCAGAATAGGGAGGATGGTGTAGGTTTAAGTTTATTAGATTGATCAGTATTGCTGAACTATGAAATATTTTTTTTTGCATACAGGTATAACAGAATAGCTTTAGTGTAGTTGTTGTTTTAAACTTGAGTATGAACTTATACAAAATGCAGCAAGATATTTAAAAAACAGTTTTGTTGATTAACAAACACTATATCGGATTCATATCGGTATCGGCAGATATCCAAATTTATGATATCGGTATCGGTATCGGACATAAAAAAGTGGTATCGTGCCATCTCTAGTTGTGTGTTGGGGTTTTTTAGCCGTGTATGCATTTGGTACAGAACATCCAATAAAGGCTGCGACAACGTCTTTTTTCCCCCCATTGTTCATTTATTGTTAATCGTTGGTATCGCTCAAAAGAAAGATCTTTCTACCCCGATATACATCTCTCTTCTTATTTTCTTTCATTAAATACACACCATGTCCCCACAAATACAATGATCAAAAACACAGTAGTCATGTACTGTTGGTTCATACAGAAAACAACAAGTGAAATCAAACGTCCTGTGTTGGCAGTTGTCACTCAGAAATAGTCATAATAAAAAGCTTTGGAATGGTAAAAGTATAATGCACTCACAGTCGTGGCTAAAGGTTGAAACAAATCATATGGATCGGGTTATTCTGAAATCACTGAAAAGAAAATGCAAAGCGTAACGAGCGCCCGAACACGCCTCATGAGCCGCTTCGCTCGCAGCGCTGGGATGAACGCTCGTCGTTAAAAGTTCTGACAAAAACTCACAAAATGCTCATTTACAGCAACATTCAGCTTTATGGTTATGTTGTGGTTACTTACTATACGTCTTTACTCTGGGCAAACATATAATATATTATTCACATAACATAATATACATCTGTATATACATATTCCTTCCACCCTTAACAAAAAAAGTGTCCAGGCACTTCCTTCAGCAATCTTTTGCCAGATCACTGACTACAATGTAGCTACCTCATTCTTCCTCCTCATCACAAACAAGCTGCTCTATTTGAGAATCTGTGGGAGTCTGGTGATGTTTGTATACTGTTAGATTGCTCACATATTCTGGTTATCCCACCTGAACCAGAGTGTGAGCTGCAAACTAGCAGCAGGGTTGCCTTTCTCAGCTTCTGCAGGCTTCAAGCTGTCTCTCCTTGTTCATTAGGATATGTCCTGGAGTGATACCTTTACCACCCTCCCTGAAAACCTCTACTTAAAGGAGTCTCGGGAAATGTGTTGGGGCATAACATATTTTAAAAGGCCTATGTTTTAAAATATCTCTAATGGAGCTTATTAGAGATATTTTTGTGGCTATAACGCAAAAGTGATTTAAAAAAAAAATAAATAAATCTCTTCCTCTGTGTAATGGGGTTTTTGCAAGAGCATGTTTCAAAGTTGTCTCTGATCATTATGTGTATCACAAATCCCAACCTGACTGCTTCTTACATTGATTCAGGCATGAAGAGTTCCAGTGCTCTCCAGGCCCTGGCCAACAGCTGAAAAAGAGTGGATTTTGTTTATCCATCAACTCTGCGGTAAGTCAGCAGCAGGGTATGTGGCCAACAGCTTCTTACTTTTACTACTTTTTTAAAACCACATTTCTGCAATCAAAAAAATATGTTCAGCAATGAGCGGTGACCCAAGATAGCACTCCCACCATCTACCCCATCTTAGTGCCCCCTACCCCCGGTTTTCTTTTTGCTTTTCTTAGACTTTTTTTGTTTTTACAGCACAACCAAACGCCTCGGACAATGAATGAGTAGAAGAGGTGCAGACTGAGACCTGTGTGACCGCACCAGTTCAGACACTTCACCACAGCATTAATGGCGCATCATTTTTCACACCAACACTGTGGCATCTCGATGCCTTTCAAACAGCTTTCGCCATCCTCTCCTTTTGCTGTCTCCGGTGAGTATAAAGTACAAACAATCACTTCGGAGCGAGAACATTAGCTGATGCAGTACATAGTGTTTGTTTGTAGGCATATATCAAGATGAAGCAATAGAACAAAGCAAAGGATTCAAGTCAGTCAGTGGGATTGGCACCGTGACAGTAACGAGACAGGAATCTCCCTCGGTGGCACCAGGCTCAGTGCCAGTAACGCCCACCTGTAGCACACATGGTAATCCAGCACAAACATTATGGAAAAATACAACACATTGCACTACTGTACAGTTTCTGCATCAATACTGTTGAATACTGGGCTGGTCTGCTTTACAATGTAGGTCTCTTAAAATCTCTTGTTCTTGTGTTCTACCCCAGGTGAAAAACTTTATCGATTTATTTGGTGGTTTCAATAAATCTGTCCTATCATTAGAGAATAAGGCAGTTTATGGTATGGTAGATAAGTCATGCCACGAGCACAGTGGACCGTTATTTTATGTAGCTCTTCCACGTTTAAATAATGCTGCTGTAACTCCAGAATTAGATCCAGCGTCTTCGGTTTGTACGAATGAAATGATGAAACACAGCCAAGGTGACCCTTGCTTTGAAGAGACAGGTCCACATTGCAGCTCCAAATATTGTTTTGCTGCTACAGAAACCCTTAGCACATACAAGATGTAGTCCAAGAGGCAAATAGGACCGAGAAAAGCACAAAAAAAAAAATATCAAAAGAGATAAACATCACCAACAAGGAGGAAATCACAGCTGTACATTAAAGGTTAAAAGTCAGAACCTTGACCATGTTTTTTTTCTTTGCTCTCCTTCCTCTGCAGTCCTTTCAAAGCCAACTTCACAGGTCCAAACATTTAAGTAGATGGGGGGTCACCAGGTGACCTTTGTCTCCAGCGCGTGGGAATTTGCTGCTGTCGTAAACGTTTAGTTGCTATCTGCCTTCAAAGCAGTCCAAGTACTCAAGGACAAGGTCATAGCAAAATCGATACTGGTCCTAAAGAAACAAAAAGGAAAAACACAAAACTAGAGTCAAAAATCTCAAATTTATTGAATTTGGGTTTTTTCAGTGAATTTACAGACTAGACTAAACTTCCATACCAGAGACTCGACCATGTTGGGTTTGCAGTTGCGTAGAGTTTTGACAGCATAGAATACGTCTACCATGTTCTGATACTGGATCATCTCGATGAGGATGTTGCAGGCACAGAAGGTCCCACTACGGCCACCACCATTGCTGTGGAAGAGAATACATTGTCTAATAACTATTACACAGTACAGGCATAAATCAATGCTGCTACTGTACCTATCCACAGGTATTCATGTGTATATGGACAGGACTCAATGCTCTCTGCCAGATCTGTTCAATCACTTCATGATTTGGACTAGTTAGCTAATTAGAGAAGTTACACAATGCAAACACTGCAGATACTAAGGTAATGAGAGATGATGAACACATGGATCCTTTGCTGCTCATTCCTCCTTTTGAAAGGCAAAGCCATGAATGTACACAAGCAGCATAGCAGCCCTCTCTGGCTGCGCTGATTAAAGCTGTGCTTGTGGATATGGTTAATGTTCAGATGTTACATTTATGGTTCAGTCCATAGTGCTATGGATAGATGCTGCTGTAACTCCTCTTTACTGCTCTAATGGACATTACCCAGAAAGCTCTGCTACAGTTTATGTCAGAGATAACAGTAGCAATTTTAGAGACTTCAGTACAATAGCACAAACAATCATAAAGAGTCAAAGCCGGACAAAACAAACCAAAAACAAGAAGCATCTGACAAAAAGCATAACCAGGCTAATCTACAGCAGTGTTTCCTTTCTTCCATTTATCTATTCATCTTCTACAGCTTATCCAGGGTCGGGTCACAGCCAAGTCCAGACCTCCTTCTCCAACTTCGCCAACTCCTCCAGCTTATCCAGTCAACGTAAAGACGTAAACACCCTGACAAGCTGAAGATGCAAACTCGCCGCATGTTCCGGGCCTATCCAGAAAACCCAGCCAAGGAAACATCCTAATCAGATGCCTGAGCCACCTTGTTTGGATCAGCTCTACTCTGAGTTCCTCTTCTGAGCACAGCCACCGTTTGAAGAAAGGGTTTGTTTCTGCAGTGTCATTCTGTCATCACTCAGAACTTTGTGATAAGAGGTGAACATAGGGATGTAGAATAACCAGTAAATTGATAGCGATGTTATTATAGACGTGTCAGCATCACTGCAGATGCTGCACCAGTCTGTCTGTTCACTCTTTCACTCCCCTCCCCTAACTCATTAACAAAAGCAGCTTGTCCCTCAGACTAGAAGGTGCTAATGCTCATTCTGACCACTGCACAACTGTGAGCTGCTCCAGTGCAAGCAGGAAGTCACCACCTGGTGATGGCAAAGGAACCACATCATCTGCAAAAAACAGCGATAAGACTCTGAGAGTGACATCCTTCTAGCACTTGGCTCCAGTCACCATAAGTGGTCAAATACCTTCTCCAAGTCCACAAACCACATCTACACTGGCGGCTCAAACACCCAAACATACTGAAATATTTGTATAGCGCTTTACTAGTCCCTAAGGACCCCAAAGCGCTTTACACAACCAGCCACCCATTCACACACACATTCACACACTGGTGAAGGCAAGCTACATTGTAGCCACAGCCACCCTGGGGCGCACTGACAGAGGCGAGGCTGGATGAAAACCACATTGTTCCTCCTTAATCCAAGGTTTGACCAACACAGAGTTATCATAGTTTTGTAGTTTTTAGTTTGTTTTTATTTTTATTTCATTTTTAGTTTAGGTACAGTTAGTTTTTAGAGCTGGTTCTCTTATTTCAGTTTAGTTTTTCAGTTTTTATTAGTTTCAGTCTTTTAAATTATTATTGCATGAAAGGCATATGTCTGAGGTAAGAGTTAGGAAAATCATAACTGGTATTACAAAAACAAAAAATCCAAGCAGTTGACTCCTTGTCTTGTCGACATCCAAAGTCTCAATAAGCACATTATCTATGACTCATCAGGCAAAACTAACAAATATTCCAACTAATCATATAACCTCCATTTTATTTTATTTTATTTTTTTTCATTTTTCAAAGTCTAGTTTTTATTTTACTGAAATATTTTTTCACATCTGGTTTCAGTTTTTAGTTTAGTTTTAGTTACCCATTATAACGTTGGACCAACTGGCACATTTATTCTCAATCTAGCGTTTCCCAGGGTGTGAATAAATATGGAGAGATAAGAACATCACCCTCGAAGTAAAACTCACGGCTTTTGCATGCAGCACACATTTCAGTTTTCTTCTACTTGGACGCTCACAGCTGACCTATAAAGGAAGTTCAGTGCAATGCTTATAAAAATGCACGGCATCAATGACTCTGTCGAGGCAGTACAAAAGATTATAATATAAAACACAGTGTTGATAATATCCAAAGATGGTTTGGGGTTGCCTCTGGCACAAAACAAGTGCAGGCTAAAAACTGTCTGAGATGGTAAGAGCTGGCCACTCATGTGCCTGCTGTGCTGCCCTGTTACTAATGTCGTGATAATGAAAGCAAAGATCCTTCAGTACATACATGACCACCAACGCAATTGCAGTGTCAGGTCATGCAATCATTTAATGATCCCAGCAGCTGTCTCAATTAATACTAGCTGCTGATGGTAAGACGACTGGTTGATTTAGTTCATCAAGATATTATTTCTTTCTCCAAAAGGTACAGATTGTTCCTGAGCACAGGTAAAGGTGCCTGTGGTCAAAGCAGCCACAGTCTATTTATAATACATACTATATCATACAATATATGGTCCAGAGGGAATGGAAAAACTTAATTAAAGTTAATGCAAGCTGACGAGTGTGAGGGGAAAATAACAAATGGGCAGACAAACTATCAACACAGAAATTTCTACCATGACCCTTCTGGGGCTGTGTAACATTACCATTGCATAATCCTGATATTTAGTAGGTGTTAGCAGTTTCGTGTAATATTTTATTTGAGTTAATAAAAAAGCTAAAGTTTGTTTTTCTTGTGTCAAAGAAAAGAAACATAATACTAAATAAGAAGGTGTATAACTGTATAACAGACTGGGTTGGAATCAGTAGTGAGCAAAGAATAGGTGGTTTTTGGGAAGAATACAAGTCAGAGTTGCTTTGGGTCATCGTGGCTCAAGAGTTGGGAGTTCGCCTTGTAATCGGAAGGTTGCCGGTTCGAGCCCCGGCTTGGACAGTCTCGGTCGTTGTGTCCTTGGGCAAGACACTTCACCCGTTGCCTATACTGGTGGTGGTCAGAGGACCCGGTGGCGCCAGTGTCCGGCAGCCTCGCCTCTGTCAGTGCGCCCCAGGGTGGCTGTGGCTACAATGTAGCTTGCCATCACCAGTGTGTGAATGTGTGCGTGAATGGGTGGCTGGTTGTGTAAAGCGCTTTGGGGTCCTTAGGGACTAGTAAAGCGCTATACAAATACAGGCCATTAACCATTTACCGTGGTGCAGTATTTTCTTTCTAAACTACCGGTTTATGTTAGGAGTAGGAGGCCCAAGTGAACGTAAAACATGAAATGAGAGCATTATCGAAGAATAAAAAGAGGCTTCATGGCTGTTTTCGCTCATGGGACACTACTGCATAATTTAACGAAGTGTATGCCATGAAATAAACATTTCTTGAAATGGAATATAAAAATTTGGCAAGTGATTGACAAAAAAAGTTCAAGCCTTCTTCATTAATGCATCAAATTAGTTTGATCCTTTGATATAATTTGCAACCTATAATATATACTTAGTCATGCTATTAGTGCAGCACTGTGTGCAGTCAAACTGACCACATTAGCTCAGACTGAAATACAGCACCAATAAATGGTTGGATATTTGTACATAAACATTTTTGATTCCCAAAAGGTATCTGATTGCCGTTGGTGGTCTACTTTTTCCCTTGCACCACTACGAGAGCGACATTTGTGATTCTGAGTGGAATGTTTCAACAGCTACCAAATGGATTGTCATTAAAGCAAGTGCCAACATTCAGGGTGCTTTTTTTCTTATCTGAAACCCTCAATAGGATAGTTTTAGTATATATAACATTTTCTAAGACTTTATATTTTGATGGTGATCACCCTCAAGTGCCCTGAGGCGACAGTTGTTGTGATTTGATGTTATATAAATAAAATTAATATTGAACTGATCACGGCTGATGTTACTGGCTAAACATCAGGATCATAGGAAGAATAAAACATAGATGCTGTTTCCTGGTCAAATGCAGAAGTGCCTGGAAGGTTTTATTCCATCCAAAAGAAACCAGAGGGCGATAGCTGTGGCTGCAAAATCACTCCCAGTCTCTTAGAAGTTGAGGCAAAAACAGCTTTCTGACTCAGCCTCTTTACACACTTTACTGCTGATTTTATGGTTTCAGTCCCTCATTTCGGGTCACACACAAAAAACCCTCACTGGCTAACAAGCTTCCGTCACAAGTCTTCAGCCCCACTGAGTGTGCATTTTAACATTTTGCAACCAAGAAGGTAATGGTGGAAAAATCCATCTCAAGACTTCAAAATGGGACTTTAGAAACGATGGTGATGTAATTGTAGCTACATCCATTTTTCATACTGTCTGTGATCAGCATGGGTTGATCTGATATCCTCGTGTTGGTGTAGTTCCCAGATCATCATACTAAATGTTGTTCCAGGATCAACATTGCAAGTGACCAATCAGAATGTTGTGACGTCATACTTTTGCGACTTCGGGAAAAACCGGCGTAAAACAAAAAACTGTACTTAAGCTGCGTGAAACCGCCTCTGTCCGCCGATCAACGGACCCTGACCCTAACCCTAACCGTAACCCTTTAATAAACAGTAAGCAGAATTGATATTGTCCTTGCAACATTGGAATTTCATAAATGCACGAATGGCTTGGCGCGCAAAGGAATAACGTCACAACAATGTGATTGGTCACTTGCAATGTTGAACCTGGAACAACATTTTCATGGTGGTCTGGGAACAACACCAACACGAGGATATCAGATCATCCGATCAGCATGTTAGCATTATCACGGTAAACGTGCTAGCATGCTTAGACTGTTAGCACCGCTTTAGACTAATACCTTTATTATGAGTTTAATTAACATATGGTGGGCAGTGGGTGCATGTGCAGTACTGTACAGAAGATCCATCCCCCATTTCTTTGTATTATGCTACAGGAGCAGTGATTTCTTGAAAGATGCAAACATAGATTGAAATACAGTGCATGAGGCAAAAACAGAGTTTTTACAGGCAGCTTGAAAGTCAGTATTTGCTACGACCTCCTTTATTCTTTAACACAGCCTGAACTTTCTTGGGTAGCTTTCTTGTAATTTCTGTAAGTAGTCAGGAATAGTTCTCCAGGCTTTTTGAAGAACATTCAAAGCTCTTTTTTGTGTTGATGTTGGCTGCCTTTTGTTCTGTTCTCCATCAAGATGATCCCACACTGCTTCCAGTGTGGGATCATTTCCAGGCTGGAAAATTAAGCTAGCAACAAAGTGCTAAAACATACAATTTAAATCTGGCATATTGACTCTTGGCTGAGTTGTCACACATAACAGTCAGAAAAAAAACTATTTATCTTACGAGACTACTTTAACAGATAACAAGATAAAAATCTGGATCCTTGGAAGCAAAATACAAGGAAATGATAGAAGGCTCAAGACTTTTCCGCAGTACGGCATATATATATTATCTATATGTACTCGTCTTATTTTTCCAGTATGAAATACATGTTTAACTGAATTCTGGAAAACAATAGTAGAAAACAAACAGTAATCTGATGACCCTGTATCTGAATTCCTATCTATCTCATAAAAACAGCATTTGTTTAAATTGAAACACAATATGAATATAAAATATTTATACAACATAAGAACAGCTATATGAGAAACACTGTAAGTAGTTTGAAATTGAGAAATAACACAATAGTGTGGCATTTTTGCCTTGTATACTCGCCCGGTCATCATAAATGTAAAACGCTATCAATAAGCTGATGAAGGACAAGCCACTTCCTCTCTCCTGAGACAAACGCAGCCAGGTGGGCCTGGGAGATTCTGCAGTGTATAGAAGCAATATTAAGGCAATCAATCGTCGTCAGTGCTCTGGCAGTGCTGGATTTAGTGTAGTGAGAACCATCGCATTCTGTATTAAGCTATAATTGATTTGATCTCCATAATCTCTTTCCTGGTTGTCGTGGGTAACACTGTGTGACAGCACTGAGTGATGTGCTTCTGGATGGGGGCGGTGGGGATGAGCGTGTGATGGGTTGGCAATGAGCTGGACGGCCCATTCATATTCATCAGCAGGGTGTGCTCTCCGGGGCTTTAGGACAACACAGACGCATATAACACCACTGACTTCACAGCACAGCACGGCGCAATTTGATTTTCTACAATATAAATACTGCCATGACAAATCACGCTGCATCTCATTGTGCCAAATCGCACATAACGACACAAAAACAAGGCAAGAATCGGTCGCCAATTTTACATTTCCTATGTTTTTTCATATACTTTTGCGACATCTCCCACCAAGAAAATGGTGTCGGCTTAAAATGCCTTCAAAATGTCTTCAACAGCAGCAAGAGCTTTTCAGAAATAGAATGGGCACATTACTGCCTTCTGTATCAATCTGCGTGACGCATGCTGCTAAAACATTACTCACAGGCAGTGCACAACTGTGCGTCCTTCTCCACACTCCCTTTGCCACTTGTGCACTTGAGCCAGCAGGTTGAGGAAAGCCTTCTTGGAGTCTGGAACGTCGCGATATGCCGACCAGCGCAGAAACTGGAACTGACACATCACCAGCTGGCCCTCTTGGAGCTTCAGATACAAGAGAAAGCACACAACACACATATCTGACACCATTGTTCTCTTTTGCTGAATATATGTATGCATGTGGCAAATAAATTGTTCTGGGTGTTTCTGTACATCTTGTGTGGTAGCCAGTTAGAAGCTACTTTTGAGTGCTCCCCAGGCTGTGTGTTGGCATTCGGCGCTGTGCTCACTCAGCAGCCTGACTTTGAGATATATGGGTCTGTGGGAGTAAGAGGGGCCCGCGCTGTGTCTGAAAGAGGTCCCTGTGTGTTCATAACCTTGTCCTGCAGAATCTCACCCAATACTTAAGGACCAGCGGAGAACTGTAAGTCATGCAAATTGGGCCGGCAAAGACACCGACGATGCATGGAGGAATTGCCTCAGTGGAAGCGGGATTTACACAGTGTGCTCTTTTTTGTACAAACCACATATCCGTACATATGCTTACAATGCACTTCCTTTGACTTTTACTCACTACCCTTGTATATCATTGTCAGGCAAAGGAAATCTACTCACTAATGCACAGAGAGGGGCTGAGTGAGGGAGAGGTGTGCGTTATTTTTGTGTGATTGTATTCCTTCCATGCTGTGTTAAGTTGCCCTCTCCCTGACTGTGATGTGCGCTGAGTAGAAAAGAGGTGCCATAGGTAGAGAGGGGAATGACGGGGGCGCAGTCGACACAGGAGGTGAGGATGCCAATCAAGACAGGAAGTTCTGGGCACCGCTTGTCGTGCTGCTTTTAATGGCATAGGGGAAACGCCTTGCATACAGATTTCTTTAGTAATTGGTTGATTTTGATCCTGAGCAGAATGCAAGCATGTGCGTATGTAAATTCCTGAGCATAAAACATGCATAACTACATATAAACAAACCAAACAGCCAACACAATGAAGTGAAAATGTTCTAGTCCTACATATAAAACACATTTGGGAATTCAGCTGAGGAAAGACCAAACTAACATTCCACTGTGCTTCCTCGACTATGACAGAACCACTGGTGCCTTCTTATTTTTTTTGTTTTTAGCCTATTTTCAGAGCTCTACCTAACGCTGCACTGTTTAAAAGGTGTGACGAGGTTTATGAGCAATTCAAAAGAAAATCTTCTTTGCTGCCGAAAAGAGTAGACGGCAACTGAAAATATGGCAGGCATCACAATGATGAAAGGTTCCTTTTTAGTATGCCAACGCGCGCATAAGAGAGGGAAGACACCTATCTAGGTAATAACAAGAAGAAATTGAAAAAGCGAAAGACTGACCTTTATGGCATGCATGTCAATGGCTTCCTCTTGCATGTTTTTCACGAAAAAGAAAATTCTTATAATAAAAATCATTCTCATGGGAATGTTTGATGGAAGCACTGGGGGCTCTGGTTCAATTTTCTGGACTGCTGAATATCAAAAGAATGTCCTTTGTAGTACGTATAATAAAGTCTATGAATAAAACTTCTACTCATCTGCCATTGTGCTCGATACAAATTTCCTGGCTCTCGTATAGAGTGTATTTTCTTAAGGGGACTTATTTGACAAACTCTTCTGTCCCATGAGGCGTAAACTAGTGAAGTGTTGCCGTGTTTGCATTAGTAACGCAAAAGCGCACACTATACGGAAATACAGTCTCATGTGAAACCCCGAGTTTCAGTTTGCATCCATAAAGGATATTGTAGAAAATGTTAGATGTATAACATTTATCTAAACCACCTGTAATACTTCTCTAGATTTTCAGGTGCACGTTAGAGGTGACGGCTCTGAAAGTACTGCAGGTAAAACCTCCCGCTCATACATTTCTAAAGCAGTTTAACTTAATATTTGTGAAATATCATTGAGCTCAATAAAATGTCCTGCGCTGGCTGTTTTGGGATGACAATGACTCACCCTCGTGACGTTCTTGACTCGAAATAGACGAGTTATGACGTCCTCGTCCGCTGACATAGACAGGAACTCCACTTCCATTGGCCCGTACTGCTGTAAACCAGGCTCCGGCCAGTACTGGACACATGGCTGCACAAACAACATGGGCAGAGACGAGTTCATTAGTGATTGAGCTTGAAAGAAAATGCATTTTTATGTAGCTGTGGCCATAATACTTGTTCTTAGAGCTCTGGATTATCAATTGCTGCTGGTGTTTATTAAAATAAAAGCAGCAGTTGGGTTACTGTGTGTTTTCATGGAATTTAAAAAGCCACACTAGTGTTAGCTAGAGAAGTTAGAGAAGCATTGCGAAGGGAGAGACCTAATGTGCTTTGAGAGATTTCAACAAGAGGGAGACAGAGCACCGCAGCCCCGCAAATGAACTCTATAACAGAGTTTATAACAAGATCTTGCAGTGGACATCTTAAAGTGGCTATAACTCAATTTTCAGACAAGACCCCACGGGCCGAAAGAAACGAGATGAAAACTTTTTAAAGGGGAGTGGATGAAAAGTGGGATTGAATAGGATCATTGCATTTGTTTTATTTTGTCTAGATTAGATAAGGTGCCGCAAAGAACAGCCATAAAAAACAGCACAGCACCTATTTTCCACTTAGCATGTGTAAACCAACAGTAAAGATGAAATATTCAGAACATTTATTAACATTTTAGCAATGCTCGTCACGGCTTTGGAGGTTATACTGATAGTTTAACGCTTGAGGACAGTTTTTACAAACTGCATTTGGTAGCTTTCACATTTAGTCATAAAAATAATAAGTATCTCTGTCTTAGCATATATATTTATAAATCCAGTATTGTTTGGGCTCTACTTTCTTCCTTCTTCAATTTTTTCCATCTTAGACCAAACGCCTGTTTTTCAAGGATCTGATGCACTGTAATACATATTTCACAAAGTTAATATTTAAAGACGGACTGAAAACCTTGTAAATCTAATGCCTAAAGGACAGAAAGGAGAATGCGTGAGCTATTATCTTCAGTGCCTTTGGCTTTTACAGGTGAACTCTGCAACTCACTCCTTATTCATGCCCATATTCATTATGCAAGACTGTAAATACAAGGTACTATGAGACTATACACAAGTACTTTAAATTGTCCTTCTAGCAGTACTAATAATAAATTGATGAAGGCCAGCGTTACTTTGTGTTGCAGACTTATGTATTTAAATTGTTTTTGACTCTTGTAGGCTGCATCCTTATTTTAGGACTGTTCTCACTTGTTTTGAATGCTTTCCCTTGGGCTACATTACTGGACTGCAAAGATTTCTTCTTCCTTTATTGCCAAACTGATGAGACCCAGTTGTACCTGTCCCGCAAGCTTAATTATTCAGCAACCTCGTTCTCTCTGCACAACTATTTATGTGCCATTAAGGACTGGAAGCTTGCCAATCTCCTTAAGCTTAATTCCAACAAAATGCAGTCAGGTTGTGCCAGCTTTTGGCTCTTTCACAGACTATGCGTTTCCTTCTGCTACAACTCGAGGAGTTACATTTGATCAGCTTCTCAGTCTGGTTTCCTATATTACTACCACAAGCTCATTAAATCCTGTTTCTTCCAGCTGACAAATGGCTTGAAGAGTGAAATCATTACTTTTCTTTAGGGACACAAAAGCAAACTACACGCTTCATGTTTGCTCGATGCTTATAATGATTTCTTATGTCGTAATCAGAAGAAACTATGTGAAAGATATGATTATGCATGACCACATGGAAAAGACAGGTCTGCTGGGGTAGAGAAATCCATAACTTTTCAGCATATTGTTGTTGTTGTTAATTAGCCTTCCGCGCTCCCCGTGGGTTCTGTTTTAAGACTTTAGAAAATGGCAATAACGTGTGGCAGTCACAGATCTTATCTGTTCAAATTCCATGACAGTTTATTTATTTTTTTTTTTTTGCCTAATGTCATCTTAAGCCCTTATTCACCTGCTCCAACCACATGAAATAGCTAGTGTTCAGGATTTAGCCTAGCAAAGACTTTAAAAGTCCTGAAGGCTAAAAAGGACAAGTTAATGACCACTAATCTCATGTTATGTTTCCACTAATTATTTTTAATATTGTTGGTTTAAAAATAATTTAAACCAAATTATTTTTTTAAAAAAATTATATGCTCATGAAAAAATGTGAGCTAGTTAAAAAAAATCTAAGATGTGGCTGGAGGGTAATGCAAGCCTATTCTTCAGAGATGTATCTTGAGAAGGGAAGGAAAAACTGGGGCGAGCGTTATCTAGTCATGCCTTGAGATCAATGTGGTCAGGGATCAAAGCCCAACAAAATGGCATGAAAGAACTAATCCCGAGCACAGTAAGATACAGAAACTGTACAGGCGGGGGATGTCAGGGAAAGTCTCGAATAAACTTCATACAACCCCAAGACTGAGAGTAAAAACTTGCACAGCAAACAGTGGCTCCTCTGTGTGTGTGCGTGCTCGCGTGCGTGTGTGTGTGTGTGTGTGTGTCAGATCTCAAATGTTTTAAGACATCTCTCTCTTTTTTCAGTGTCAACAAATCAATGGCAATAAAAAGTACCTAACACTTTGAACTTACCCAGGCAGAGTTTGACTGATTTAGCTGGTTGAGCATGACCACTGCCGTGCAGCCGTAGTCAAAAACCAGCCGCCAAAAATCGGCCGTGGTGCCCGGCAGAGGGTGAGGGGTCACAATGAAAGCAGCCTGCCGGTGGAAGCTGTCAGCGAGAGCAGCGTTGATGTAATTGTTACTCTCCCCTTCTGTCGTGACCAGGAACGCAAGGGCGCGATCGGGCGGGAGGACATCCATGCTGCGGTTCTTCTCTCGGTTTCTGGGTAAGAGAGCAATGCTGCACTCCTCCACATCCACGTGGGGAGTCACAGAGTTCAGCGTCTGAAAATGGAAATGTGTAAGAGGCCAGGTGAGAGGAAGGTGAGGATAAAGTGAAATTTGAGAAACCATTTAAAAGTGGAATATGTGAGGGGTGATGAGGCACCGCAGAGGAGTCTGAGATCTTAGGAAAGAGAAGGAGGTAGAAGAAGTGAACGAGACAGGAGGAGGGAGGACTGGAAAAAAGAGAATACAAAAAGACCAATGATGGTAATTGGTTTAGTCTTTGATACACTGAGCATCAGCAAACTAACTTAAAAGGAATAAAGCATAAGATTGGCAAACTGCGTAACAAAGCTGAGTGCAATAAAACAAATAAAAAAGAAATGTTGCATACTAATTATCCATAATGAATTTAATCATTATTACATTAAACAACTTGAAAAAAAATATTTGAATAATTAATGTATAGCATCAATAATAGATCTGTGACTTGCTGATCTCAGTGCTACCAATTGGCTGTTAGCCACAGGATGACAGAGTAAAAGGCAAACACAGCTCTTTGGTTGGTAGGGAGGCTTTTAGCATCAATGCCTGACAGAGAAGTTTACAGGATCAAAGCAGGGAGTGAAACACTTTCCTATATGAAAAGGTAACAGTTTGTTGCACCACCAACATTACTGCTCCCTACATACATCCATCATAATTTATACAATATGCATATTTTATGAGGATTAAATGGCACAAAATCATAAGGAGAAGCGCAAGTCTTTTTCGGAAGCACTTTGAAATGCTAAGTCACAGTGTGTGCTGGTTGAGCAGCGAGCGGCAGAGGAAGGTGAATGAAGCAGGTAGAGCGTTTTGGAACACAGCTGGCTCTCCTGTCTCCTAATCAAAACCTAATAAAATCTTCTGAGGGCACATTCCTTTAAACCACTCGAGGGGACATAAGTGGCAAAGAATAACAATGGAAACTAACATCATGTTTCATGTACGCACACATACATTATAGATGCAAACACGCCACACAGAGATATCTATTAGTCTGTTCCTTTATGCGCTCTTTGTCGAACTGATGTGTGCGCTACAAAGAGCATCTTCGTCTCTGCATGCGTGTCTGTGTTTTATTTGTTTTTCCCAAACAACCGTTCATCCTTTCTCCTTCATATCTGACAGGCGTGTTTGAAGTTGTTTGGATGAGCAGTTCACATATTTTGGTTAAAAGTTGACTGCATTTGAGATATTTATGGAACACCTGTGTGGTGTAGCTGCAATTACCGTGAATATATTCTCAACCTGTGGGAAACCACACAGTGGAATCCAGGCACACTGAAAACACCTGCTAAAATAGTCATGTGAAAAAGAAAGTTTTCACGGGACAGTGCTGTCCGATGAAATGCTAACTGCACCTTCCTGTTTCTTTAAGAATTAAGAGGGTAAGTAGCAGCCGGGTGCTGCTAATCATCTGCACTTGGCTAATTGATCATCAACAATCGTGAGCACCTGTAAAAGCACATGTTTTGGCTCTTTGGTGCTCTGGAGGGTTTAAGTGTGTTAACACCTGGGATGTCCCCTCTTTCCGAGAAGCAGACATCCCAGGAAAATTCACCCTACGGTCAGACCGTGCAGTGCTCAGAGAAACTGTAAAAGATCCAAAAGCTGCTTCTCAGACTCTGCAGTCCTCAGCTAGCATGTTAAATGTTAAAGTTCATGACAGTACAATTAGAAAAAGACTGAACAAGTATGACTTGCTTGGAAATGACCTAAATTTGAGTTCCATCTGAACAAACCACAAGATTTCTGGAACAATGTCCTTTGGACAGACCAAAGTGGAGATGTTTGACTATAACGCACAGCACAACGGCACAAACACCTCATACTAACTGTCACAGATGGAGGTAGAGGTGATGATTTGGGCTTGTTCTGCAGCCACAGGAGCTGGGCGCCCTGCGGTCATTGAGTTGACCGTGAGCTCCTCTTTGTACTAACGTATTCTAGACTTAAATGTTAGGCAATTTATTTGACAGCCAACGCTTGGTTGAAACTGGATCATGCAAAGCAGCAATTCTGTAACAGAATGCCCCCCCCCCCAAAAAAAAAAAAAAAAATCAGGGTGTTGCAATGATCCAAGGTCCAAACTTCCGGCTGATTGATGGTTTGATTGCTGTGGATAAATGAATGCCTGTAAACCTCAATGAAATAAAGTAATCTTATAATGACGAGTGGACTAACAAAGTCATGCAGAAAACAATTCAGCTTCATGTTATTGTTGCTGACGGTGCTTATTGAACCGTGAGATACACTATTTTCACATAACTAAAGTGGCCCAAATTTCTGTCTGTGATCGAGTTTTGTCTCCTCT
This sequence comes from Simochromis diagramma, assembly GCF_900408965.1. NCBI lineage: Eukaryota > Metazoa > Chordata > Actinopteri > Cichliformes > Cichlidae > Simochromis > Simochromis diagramma. The sequence continues at coordinate 2,755,420 of NW_024387423.1, read as the reverse complement.
CTCATGCTCATTTCTGTTTATTATCTGAGTTGTCTCTATGTTGGTCCTTTCTGTCTTCACTTTCACTTCACTCCCCCGAGAACATGGCTGGCTCTCCCTGAGCCTGCTGCAGCTGGAAGGACCGTTTGATCGTTGGTGTGCTCTCTCGAATATTCTGGGGCCTTTAGCTTACAATAAAAATCGCCTTGAGATGACTGTTGTTGTGAACTGGTGATATATGTTAAAAAAAAAGAACAAAAGAATTGAACTGAATTGAATCAACTGCCTGCAGGCGAGGGTGTTTAGGGAACACTGGTCACAGCCTGAATGTGAGATGCTGAGAGAGCACTGGAGTTAAAGCATTGGCAGACAGCCTGAAACTCACAACCTGTGAGATACATTTATCTTACTTTCAGCTAAAGAAAAGTAAGTGCATGTCCGGTGGCTGTGCTACTATCTGAATATCAGCCAAACAATATTAACTAAATTGAGCAAACCTACACTACATAACTACAAATGACTTCTAACTTGTACACAGTGGATCATTATCATGGCTCATTCTGACTTTGCAGCAACACTGACCTGAAACTCCTCTCGAAGCTGAGAGGAATTACTCTGAGAATCCACTCGCAGCATCTCTTTGTAAGTGACAGCAAACTCATTCACCAGGATGGCCGTCTCTCCGCACAGACACGCCTCTAGAATAGCATCATGGATGAAGATATACTGCTCCTGAAAAGACAGCAGGTGACATAATTTAGTTCATCGTTCAGGCTTTTGAATAACACATCAAAATATGTTATCTGAAGGTTGTAAGCAACCAGATGCTAAACACTACAAATGACGCAGGTTAAAACAGAAGCAGGTGAGAAACGTAAGTAAATAATCGAATAATAGTCAGAATGGGAGAAATCTTTCATAACCCGCCTTGTTCTGAATTAAACGTGCTTTAATGTTAGTGGTGTATCAAGGCCGCTGGAGAATAAATAAATATTTATTTGTAAACAAACACATGCAGTGTGCATTTAATTAGTGCGCCCCTGCAAATAGCTACAAATGCAATAAACAGCCAAGTCAACGTTGGATTTACATAATAAGAGGTAAAAATGCAAATTATGTGCACATCAAAGAACAGCACGTGCCTACACAGCAAACTGACAAAGAGACAGTCTTTTCTCTAAAACTTTAGCCGTGACCTTTACATACATCTAGAAGTGGGAGTATGGAAATGTACCCCCCTCACTTTTTGAATTCCCAAACAACAGAAGGAATTTTTACAAGCTTGGCTTTTCTGGGGGGGTTTGAGAAGATTATATTAAGGATCGAGATGTCACCTGCTAAATATGTGACATGTGCAAGAAATTGTGATTTCCTGGCTGCACTGCTGTCCTCACCTCCGTTTGAATCATGTTGATACGTCGAGAGCAGAGGGTTTTGACGCAGTTGTAGATATCCACCACGCCCTCACACTCGGCCATGTCCAACATGACATCCAGCACAATGTAGCAGCCGGTGCGACCTGCCCCCGCACTGCAACGGAAAGACCATCTTTTATAAGGAATTGTGTCTTAAAACATTAAAGGTCTGTGCATAGGATATGAGGGACCCATTGGCACAAATGGAACATAATATAATCATTGTGTTATAAATAAGTAATCAATATTGTTTAAATGGCTAAGAATGTGACAGATCTGCCCAATCTTATATATCTACAAAATGCAAGTACATGGGTCAAAAGTTTTCATACACTCGTGGGCATGAATGTCATTGTAATTTGGGGCTTTTAATGAGCTGTTCTTTTTCCAGATGGGATTGACTGGACAGCATACATCTTTGGTGGCTTTAAAAAACAAGAAATGGCTGCTCAAGTTTGAATTTATTTTGGATTTTCTCTCATCTACACAGGGTCAAAGGTATACATATAGGCCGAAATATAGACATACTCCCCAAAATCTTTTAATTATTGGTGATTAAGATTTTAAGATGTCTCTAAACTTGCCTATTAACTACTCAGTAATGATCAGGATGGAGTACAACTCACATTATCTCTTTGCAGTATAAAAAGGATTTGTTTGAAAGGAGTCACTGTACTGGCTGATACTCAAAGCAATGGGAAAGTCTAAAGACCTCGGTGAAGATCTAAGAAGGTGAATTGTAGAGTTACGCAATTTGGAAAGGATTCTTAGAGCCATTTCTAAAAAACTGCATAATACAAGATCATCAGATCAAACAAGTTATTCGGATGTGTCACTACTTTACCCGGGTTTAGAAGAAGAAAGTTGCCACCCCAGAGGAGAGGAAGTTAGGATGTTCAGGAACAACTCAAACAATAAGACTCAAGTCTACATGAACCATGAACTGGAAACTGCTGGAAACTTCAGTCAATGTCCACATTGAAACAAACTTGAAGAACTGTTAAATTGTCAAACAAGAATGAAGCCTCTGCTTCAAAACTGTCACCTTCAAGCTCAACTGAAATTTCTGGCTGCCCACATGAACAAGCCGAAACCGGAGAAAGGTCTTATTGTCAGACGTTTATTGTCAGAACTATTAGTGGGGACGTATATATAAATATATTTGACCCTGTGAGCATCAGAGAAAATCCAAGATAAATTCAAACTCGCACACTCAATTCTTGATTTTTAAAAACATTAAATATGTTTGCTGTACAATTCTTCCAACCCCGAAGAAAAAAAAATTCAAACAGTTGAAAGAAATCCTTAAAAGCGCAAAATTACCATCACATTCATGCCCATGTTAGAGCGACACATAGATATCTTATAGTAGAGTGCAGCGGTTTAGTGAGAGAGAGAGATTATACATATCTGTTACGCCAAAATAATGTATAACAGTTATAAATACAAAAGTTTATCAAAAGGTTATTAAAACATATATATAGCACTTGCAAGGCATTACGGTACCTGCAGTGAACCACGACAGGGCCAGCATCAGGTGGCGTAGAAGCTTTAACCCTTCGTATAAAAGCCAACAATCCAGTGGCGTGATAGGGCACCCCGTGTTCAGGCCAGGATGTGAAGTGGAACTGACGTACCTCATGCTTGGTCGAGTATCCTCTCTATCAACAGAAACACAGTGCACGTTAGTAGTTCAGGGAAAAAACAAAAACCATTGGCATTCTAATGCTAGCAATAGCCTACAGGCCTTGATCTCGCAGAAGATATGCTACAAACTATTCAGAGACTTTTTCCCTCTGTGATAGATGTGACAAATTTTTTTGGTTCAGAGTGAGGACACCCAGGACATTATTTACGCGGGGTGTTAGGTCTTCTAGGACAGTTAGGCCTCTGGGCCCCACATGTTAGGAGCAGCTGCAATCTGACAGATGTGCAGAAAGGAATTACTAAGGCTCTAGGGAGCTCAAGGAGGGGTAGCAGCTTTCTCTTTTCTTCTGGGAGGCTGCTGCAGTCACGTCGCAATTTCTTTTTCCATACAGAGATGACAAAGTAAAGCAATGCAAAGCAAAGATTTGTTGAAGACAGAAATCCAAAAAAAGAAAGTAAAAGAGCTATGAAAAACAAGCTGTCACCAGCTCGCAAACTCATGCCGATTTGAATAAGCAGCAGTTTGTGCCCGTGGAGAATGACTGTGACAGTGTGATGATAATGCTGTGTTTGTGCCACTGTCACTCCAGCACTGCTCTGAGCCCTTCCAATGAGAGATCCCCCAGGAGATTGACAGGATGGAGGCCATCGGGGGCACGGCACTGTAACAGCTATGCTGGAAAGACAGCAGGGGCATCCACAAAGCTACTGGTGTTAATTCCTCTCAGTTTAACACATGGACCTCGTGTCCATCAGCAAACCCCATCTAGTATCTAATCCCTTCTATTAATGCTCTACTTCTAATCCAAATTCCTGCTTCGCCAGGTAACATGATTAAGTTGTGTTTACATTGGTGAATCACAGAAAGAGATGAAGCAAAAACAGAACAAGATAAAAGGAATGTGTTTACGAGTAATCATAGATGATGTTCTACCAGGAAAGAGCAATCACAAACTGAGAATATAAAGAAATGCAAAACTCACCCTCTCCACTGCAAAGGTGCGAACTGTGTATTCAGCGAGTGTCTCTGTCTTAAGAAGAGTGATTTTGATGTCACCATACATCTCGGTGTCCTCTGGCCAATATTTGCAGCATTTCACCTGTTTCAAAAACGCGAAGGCGAAGTTTTAAACAATATTCAGAACTGCAAAACTGTAGAAAACGTGAGAGTAGTCAGTCTGCAGACAGAGAATAGTCAAGACACAATCTATTTTTTAAGTTTTAAACTTCTTTTTCTCCTTTTATATACTATCAGCATGTTAACAAATGGCTCACTGTGTTGCGTGAAATCACTACCCACACTTTTATTGAGTGGATTAAGCGGGTTGGTTTATGGTTTTGTGCACAAGCCATGCATTTATAGACTCCATCATGAACCGACGGCTCTCTGCTGAATTCCCACTGACAGGCAGCGCTAACTCAAGCAAAAGATCATTGGATGTATAAGATCTTTCTCAAATCTTTTCACAAAAGACACTGGAGGCTCAGTCATCTTTACTTCCTAAAATGAAGAGTAATGGTCTGAAGGCTTAAGTTAGGGTTTGTTAGATAAATCTAAGAGCCCCCCTAGCATGTTTCCTCGTGTCAGTATTGGATTTCTAGGGACTAAAATCCTTCCTGCGACATTTGAAATGAAACCACTGCATTTAGAGAGAGCGCATAATAAAATACTACTCTTTAAAAACACGACCAAGCCATTTTCAACAATTCATTCCAAAGTAAAGGAGATAATTGTAAAATGCATGAACACTATTCAAAATAATGAGATGATAATAATAAACGTGAAGTACTCAATTTCATGGTTTAACCACAACAGAAATATAATGATGTGAAATTTAACAAGTTAAAAAAAAATGTATTTATTTATTTATTTATTTATTTATTTATTTTGGGGGGGGGGGGCACACTTCAAATGATGTGGAAGAAAAAAATAGCAACCTGTTCTTTTGCAGATATCTTATCTTAGAGAGTAAAGAGAAGAACAACACAATAATCACATAATGAACAGCAGGGCAGTAATCTTTTTATTGTACCACCACCCAGTACAATGGAGGTAATTCTTTTTAATTTAATGGACGTGTTATTAGGATTCAGCCACACAGACCACTTCTCCAAACTGGACAAATGACTACTGTGTGATTTTCACCATCCGCCACAGTATATGTTTCTCCCGGCTCGAATGAAAAGGCTGGAATATTTAAGGTGGGATTTAAAGTAACTATGTTTATGTAAGGTAGAAAATAATACTGCTTAAGTATAGCAAGCAGAGCGTGTTCACAGACAGCAGCTCTAGATTTGTGGCCTGGAATACTGTATATATGCATTTGCAAGAATTGCAGTTTCATGATGTTTGAAATGCATGCATTCACCAAAAAACTCCACAGTAGCACACAGAGACAGGTTTGTGATGATTTCTGAACATGGTACAGAAAGTTAAAGCTATCTGAGTTCATTTATAAAAGTAAAATTCAATAGGACTTTTGGTCCATCCTTGGGCAATACTTTAAAACACTTAAACCCCCGCGGAGCCATCATTTTGCGTTTCTACCTATAAAACCCGGAGAGCAGTCAAATGGTGTAAGTGGAAGCTAAACTGGCTAGTCATTCATATGTATATTAGGCTGTTAAGTAGGAATTCTGGAGGGAGGGGAGTGGGGGAGTGGAGTGTTACAGTTTGCCATCTTAGGGAGAAATCAACACACATGGGTGTAGGTCCTTTGTTGCTGACATTTATTGATAAAAACAGTACAGTACAAAAAACCAACCATTTGTACACATATGTACAAATAATAATAAAAAGTGAGTGAGTGAGTACATTTCTACATTTTCAGCAATCACTCACAGTCCTGGCACTGCCATGGTATCTGTCGTCTGCATTTACCACATGTATATCTGTAGCAGTGAACACATTGCAAAGTGGCCTGATTTCTCTTGCATTTGTGTTTGACCTGACACGTGGCTCGTTGTTTTGTTGTAAAGGGTGGCAGGGCTTGGCTTCCTTTTGGTAGTGGAGCATTGACCAGTCGTCCATTGTGGCATCGATGTGATCACACCTTGTTTTGTTGTAAAGGGTGGCAGGGCTTGGCTTCCTTTTGGTAGTGGAGCATTGACCAGTCGTCCATTGTGGCATCAATGTGATCACACCTTGTTTTGTTGTAAAGGGTGGCAGGGCTTGGCTTCCTTTTGGTAGTGGAGCATTGACCAGTCGTCCATTGTGGCATCAATGTGATCACACCTTGTTTTGTTGTAAAGGGTGGCAGGGCTTGGCTTCCTTTTGGTAGTGGAGCTTTGACCAGTCGTCCATTGTGGCATCAATGTGATCACACCTTGTTTTGTTGTAAAGGGTGGCAGGGCTTGGCTTCCTTTTGGTAGTGGAGCATTGATCAGGAAGCCAAGCCCTATATATATGATACAATCTCACTGCACTTCGCCTAATCCTTCATTGCCCTGAAGAATTCTGTGGTGTACGGACCTCCTCTCCAAGGAAAGAAAATGCAGAGAAGACTGACCACTCAGCAGGCCTTGGAAATGATCCTGAGGGAAGTCGACCCTTGTGACTCAGATGGTGAAGACTTACAAGTTCAGCCAGATTCGGACTCAGAGCTGTCTGATCAGTCTTCCGGTTAGTTTCATTTCATGTTATTTCCTTTTTCATTTCAAACAAGTAAGTGGATGTAGTTAGTAAGTAAGATATTTCAGACATTATTCTGATACAGAGGAGGAGATACTGGAATTATAATTAGTATCTATGCATGCATTTGTGATTTTGTTTGACCTTCCCATTTTGCTCACAATTTGAATTTGTTCACACTGCAGATGAGGAGACTGCTTCTCCACCGAAAAAGAGACCTTGTTTGGGGACTGAGACAGCGAAAGATGGCACAGTGTGGCGTGAAGAACATGTGGGGACCTGTCTCCCTTTCACCCCAATAGAAGCGTACGCTGCAGATGGAGAGCCAACGGCTAAGGCCAGGAGAAGTATCTCGAGTCGCCTTCAGAGCTTCCTGTGTTTCATCACTCTTGACATGCTTCGTAGCATTCAAGAATGGACTATTCAACATGCACAGCAAACGGAGCATGTTCATTGGTTCATGGACCTCCCTGAACTAATGGCATTTATTGCAATTGTGATCTTGCGGGGGGTTTACAGGGTTCCATCTGTAAATGACTGCTGGTCAGCAAACCTGGGAAACCCACAGATAATTGGAACTATGGCACGAAACCGCTTCCAAAACATCATGCAACACCTACGCTTTGATGACAAGTCCACCCGCTGTGATCGAGCAAAGACTGACAAGTTTGCTGCAATTTCCAGTGTGTGGGGATCATTTGTCACCAACTGCATCACGTGTTACAACCCTGGTCTACATATCACCGTTGATGAACAGCTTTTCCCATCAAAGACTCGGTGCTGTTTCCTGCAGTATATTGCCAGTAAACCGGACAAGTTTGGGATCAAGTTTTGGGTGGCTTGCGACCTAAAATCCAAGTACATTTGCAATGTCTTCCCATATCTTGGCAAGGACCCCAATCGTCCCACTGGGGAGAGACTTTCTGAAAATGTAGTAATGAGGCTGATGGAACCATTCCTAGACAAGGGCAGAAATGTTACCACGGACAATTTTTTCACATCGCTTTCACTTGCACAAAAACTTCTTAGACGGAAAACCACCATCCTCGGCACAGTCAACAGGATTCGCAGGGAAATTCCTCAATCCACTAGACAGACAGATCGCAATGAATTCACCACTCAGGTATGTTACAGGTCTTTTGTGGTTCTATGTTTATGTGTTTCATTGTGTGTAAAAGGGCTATGGAAATAACAATTTATCTTATTTCTTAGGTGTTTTCAACCTCTGCTGCCACGCTGACGGCGTATGCGGCCAAACGGAAGAAGACAGTCTATATTCTTAGCAGCATGCACAGCGTGGTTCAGACTGATAACACCACCAAAAGGAAGCCAAACACTGTCACCCTTTACAACAAAACAAAGTGTGGCGTGGATGTGATGGACCAGATGGTTCGGGAGTACACTGTCTGCAAAGGAACACGGCGCTGGCCAGTCGCCGTGTTTTATAACATGATTGACATGGCAGCACTGAATGCACATGTGCTGTATCAAGCATGCACCGGGACGAAGGAAAGACGGGTGGACTTCCTGGTGGCGCTTGCAACAGAGTTGGCTAACTCTCATGTAGCTGGGAAGAAGGCAAGAAAAGAACAGTTGCTTCAGGCACAACCCTCCAAACCTAGCCCTGGGAAAAGAGCCACGTGTCAGGTCAAACACAAATGCAAGAGAAATCAGGCCACTGAGCGATGTGTTCGCTGCTACAGATACACATGTGGTAAATGCAGACTACAGATATGGCAGTGCCAGGATTGTGAGTGATTGCTGAAAATGTTGAATTGTTTGTACTCACTCACTTTTTATTATTATTTGTAAATATGTGTACAAATGGTTGGTTTTTTGTACTTTTTATCAATAAATCTCAGCAACAAAGGACCTACACCCATGTGTGTTGATTTCTCCCTAAGATGGCAAACGGAAACACTCCAAGTTGGTGACTTTTGGAGATTTATTTCCCTGGATGATTGAGAATGCATCAAGAAGTTCACAGCTTTTAGCAGCTCCCCCACCCCCTCAATCACACACCCCCACTCCCCTCCCTCCAGAATTCCTACTTAACAGCCTAATATACATATATTGTTTCTGTCAGATGTGCGGTCAGCCGAAGCTACAAATTAAAATTAACTTACTAAAAGCAACAAGTTGCTGTTGATGTGTGTTTACAAAGTATCCTTATATTCATCCCAGCTGCCCCCTAGCTAACAGAACCAGCCCAGTGTTGGAGCAATAGAAGTCGTCTCTGAGGCAGAAAAAAAGCTGTGGGTGCACTCGGCTTCAGAATAAAGCAAACACTACAACACAATAACATCAGTAAACTGCGCGCTTTATCTGAAGATTTCTAAGACACATCTTGAAACTTCCTTTATTTTAGAAAATGCATAACAGCAATCTGAAAAAGTAAATATAACTGTCTGACTGTAGCTTAAGACGTTTAATAATTTACCCTTGAACCGTCATGCAGCTGTTTTTCTTAGATTTATAGTGTACATATTATTGATTAATGCAATCTGCACCACCCTTACACAATGTCAGGCTTTTTTTAACTAACCTCATTTTAGCTTTTCTTTTGTTGTTATCACTGTTGTATGTATCAATGTTTGAACTCTCCCATAATGACCCTTACTAGGTGCCTGTGGCACAACTTTGCTGTTAATTTATTGTTTATTGTAGACTATACTATGCTGCTGTAACACAGCAGCAGGCTAAATGAGGGATCAATAAAATAACCTGCCTGTCTAACTGGTTAGGAGGTAAATGAGACAATTATGATAGCATACAGTAAGTTGCTATCACCAAGCCAGATAAGCAGGGAAATATTCTCTTTTGGTGTTTTGCAGCATTACCTTGGCATGAAATCGCACAATAAACTGCATGTGTGTTAAATACAGGCAGTTTAAATAAATCCACCAGAATCTTTAAATAAATCTACCAGAAGCAGATGGCTGGCTTAATGACATAAAAGGAAGGAAACAATTTGCCTGGTACTGTCCAAACAAAGGCTGAGTCACGACAGAGTGAAAATAGGACGGCAATGTCCTTGTGATTAGGAAAGAAAACAAAGCAAACAAGAATGGTGGCTGCACAAAGATTTCACTGAACCTTTGTTGCATTCAGTGACCTATTACAACTTGTAACAGCGACCAACTGGTTGCCCAAAGGTTGAGCCGCAACACCCTCGACCTCTGACCAACCGCTTTCAATCACAAGGCAATTGCAGGGGTCACCGGGTGGGAGGCAACGTGTCTCCAAACACTCATTGTGCGAATTGAACTGACTGCAATCAATCTCAGATACATCGGTGAAAGTTTGCAGATAACTGGCATAGAATTTATAAATACAGACAGATTGCCAACATGGTGAAATCAATCTAAGTCAATCTGTGCTTCTCAGCAGTAGGGGGTGAAATTCAGCTGATTGTATTCTGGTTACACGTCCAGATAATGATCTCTCTCTCTCTCTCTCTCTCTCTCTCTCAGGTAGAGCAGGTCCTCTACTAATCAGAAGGTTGGAGGTGCAATCCCTGGTTGCTCCAGGATATGCCAAATATCCTACGTCAACACATTGACCTCTAGTTGGTCTTCGATTGTTTGTGATTGTCAGCAAGTTGTATAAAGCGCTTTGAGTGCTTAGGTAGAGCAGCAAAGTGCTATTTAAAGACCAGTCCATTTACCATATAAAAGCAAGGTTGTCAAGGATGTTATTCTCCACTTAAATCACCATCCAGCAGCAACTACCTATTTGTGGAGGAGTTTCTGTTTCAGTTATGAAGTTGTGACTCAATCTGAATGTAATTAACTGAATTTGTCTTTAATGTGACTTTCTCTGTATATTGGAGGGAACAGATTTGTATTTGTGTTGACGTATCACAGTTAATTGCCATATTAAAACAAATATACTGCATGTAATTGCCAACTTCCTCCCATTTATTTGCAAACTGAGCCTGTCATTTTATCGTCTTGACACAGCAAAGCCACTTTGATGATGGCAAGTGACTGCCAGTGGTTGAAGCACTGGCCCCTGTCTTCAAAGCAACCATTTCAAAGGGCAACGTTGCACTCGGCTCCAGTAGTTTTGTCTCCCGTGCGACTGTAAGCTAACAAAGTCTGCAGGTCAGCACCTCTAAAACTAGTCATTTACCATACATTTAGTTTAATCTGTCCAAAAAGCTTCCAATTCACCAGATATTATCTTTCTGCAGTACTCGTTTTTTCCCAGTCAGTGCTAACTCACCGTTTCCATGCAGAGCAGGGTTGCAAACGCATAAAAAGCCTTTCATATTGACACCAAAAAGTCCCCTTATGATAAATGTGGTCTTTTTCTGAACACTGATTGGTGACAGGGACGGGGGAGGAAAAGGAGAGTGTACATCACTTACCCTGCCAACCTCCACCAGCTTAGTGATCATGACGATGCTGAAGCAATTTTCCTGCCACACCATCCTCCAAAAATCATAGAGAGTCTCCTGCTTAGGACCTAGTGGGAATAGGGAAGAAATAACAGAGGAAGAGACAAAAACGGCAGCATCAAAGCCTGCCCTCTCAATAACGGAGTTTCTGCTGTGAAATTTTGTATTATTGCGACCTAAGTGTCCTTTCTCAGATGGCAGGGTACTGATCTTTCGAGATTGTGCCATCAATAAAGTTATTGGAAATTCCAGGCAGGCAGAAGTAAGAGGCAATGGGTGACAAAACAACAGCAGTAGCTGATGATGAAAGCCCGGGGGACCGCCAGTCACTCACCAGGATCTGAGCAGGAGACGTTTAGGAAGTGAAAAACAGCTTTAAAAACGGGGATCACGTAGGAAGAAAAAGCTCTGAAACAGGAAAGTGCAGCTGACATCTTCTTTCTTTCCTTTACGTTTCATCTGCCTCTATCTGTTTAACAGGAGGGAAAGGAGGTGCGGGCGGAGGATGAACAGACCCTTAGGGATTTTGTGATGGGAGCTCCCTAGAAACTTGCTCCTCCTAAGAGGGAACGCTCATATTCCTGCAGATCCCAAGTGACCATCTGAAGCAAAAGTGCGTTTGAGCGACAGCGACTGAACTAAAGGTTCTCTGCGTGACAATGGACACATCGCTCCACATGTCACAGAGACTAAGAAGCTATAATTAATGTGTTTAATTATTCAACTCTACTCATAATTAATTCAGTGACTTCCCTAACACAGGCTCCATGGTTTGATAGTCACACTATCACCTTTGAAATTGGCAGAGAGATGGTTTTGGCAAGGGACTGTGCATGAGTAGGATCGTTGGCTGGATCATCTTCAATTTATTAAACTTCAACAAAAGGTACTCGCTGTACTGAATTCCCGCACACACAATTACACACCACAGCCTTGCCGGGATACTCACCCTGAGTGGCGATGAAGTGGTTGGATCGATGGTAGCCCTGAAACAGAGAAGAGGGATGACATGCTGAGTAAGCGATCTGCACCATAGGCACAGCTGTATGGGTGTCTCTCTCTCTCTGTGCTTCCCTCTTCCTTCCCTTGTTCCCTACATTCCCCTCTGTAAAGCCTGGTTTCTGTCTAATTCGTCATTGCTGTCTAACCTACTGACGCCTCCAGACCGCCTCCTTACCCTCGTTGACTCTGCAGACACGTGACGAACAAGTGCCGTTTCTTGAAAAACTGCTGACATCCCTAAAATAAGCTATTTATTCAGCTTGTCAGGCTAGTTAAGCAAACAATGCCTGAAAAGATATGATAAAGAACCTACAGGTGTGCATTTCTAAATTTCAGGTGTCCGGTTTATTTAGCCATCTCTGCCTCGGAGTGCCTACTCATAAAAATAAATCAATTTTCGTTGGAGATGCTATATGCACTGGGCGACGAATTAGCAACCCAAGAGGAAATTTCATCCTGAAATTCTTCCACTTGTCACAAGCCATACAGCTGGATCTGTGTCTTGCACACGTTACACATCAATGCACGACACCAGCAGTCTTCAAGAGGAAAATCAAAAGTACACAGCAAAGTTTTCTGAAAACCTTTATATCAAAGGATGTGACAACATTTGATATAGATGACAGACATTTTCATATGGCGAGTATGGGTTGAATATGAATGAACAATGAGATGTCACCTCTACAGCCTTGAGGGGGATAAACATGACAAAGACCACCTGAGGGACTTTGAAGCATAAACCCTTTTCAGGATGAGCAAACTGTTCAAAGGAGGTCCTCCTGGAAATAAGCACTGCTTAGCTAACCTTTTAAACGAAAGGAGACAACTGCCTTGAGATTGTATGAAAACATCAGCCAGAAAACTGCATAGATGGTTCCCTGTTTGCTGAGAGGAGCAGCTGGAATGATAATTGATGCTGCAATTACTTAACTTACAGGAGTCCGTGGAGGGGGAGAAGGCAGGTCAGGAATAATCTGAGAAGATTGCCAAGCCCACAGGCTCTCATCAAATCAGTATGATGAGGCAATCCATGTTGATAACACTATTTTTTATCTTTTTGCAGAGGGCATCTTCGTAATATTTTGAGTCCATCCACATTGCTGACGGATTGCTAAACTGAATCGCATCCACTCAGATAAATGTGGACATGTTTGAAATGGAGATGGATGACCAGTGCTGTGAGGCCTGCTATCCACAATTTCTCAGGCCCTGGCCAAACTCTATCAGCATGAATGCCAAGCTTTCTCCATATGAGACGGTTGCCATAACAACCGAAGATCCTCCATCCAGAGAGAGGACACATCTCTTTGTGTTCATTTAAAATCATGAGCTAAAAAGGGCATTTCTTTTGCATTTGATTGGTTTAATGCGCACTAACCTGATACACCCTGACCTTTGAGCATTTGTGGATAGAGGACAGTGGAAAGAGTAAGGAGGAAGGGGGTAGAGGGAAAAGGGAAATAGAGCAATGGCAGGCAGAAGAACGAGCAGTTAAGTACTTACTTCCCTGTTAATCCGAATCTACAGGGTCCGAGGTCGAGGAAGTGAGGTGGGAAGTAGAAAAGAAGACATATAGGCTAGTTAATGAAAGAAGCTTTAGGAGGTATGGTTAGAACAGCAGGGAAGCCTGCGTGTGCATAGGTGTTGATGAAAGAACAGCAAGAATTAGCTTCATCGTGTGTTAGCGCAATGACTTTGTGTGAATCAGTGACCTAAGGCCAATCCTGTTTGATCAACTCTCTTATCTCTCAGTTGTGTTTTTGTTCAAATTTGTGTTTTCTTTCCTTTTGAATTTGGCTTTAAAAGTATGCAAACAGTATTTTCATTGCATCTCGCAAATTCAAAGCAGCTAGTAAGCTTATATTAGTACTCTGCTTATTTAGCATTTTGCTCTCGTTGGCAAATTCATGATGCACAGTTAAACAGGGCGGTAGACCTGCAGTTATTCTGCACAACCAGATAATGTCTTCTTTATTCTGCATTTGCTTTAACTCATGCACTGCATATAACACTTAACAACAGAATGTGGTGTGCTAGTTACTTATTTAGCCACAAGATTTCGATACCACGCTCAAAAATTCTTTTCATTTTTTAACTTTTAGTCTTTGGCAGTCAGTTCATGAACAAAGCCGAGTACAGCTGTGCTACCGATTTGCAATGAGGAAAAAAGAAAAGGAAAAAGCATTCTCCCATTAGGCCAGAGCTAATTATGCTTAATATTTATCACTTTAAAGCTTATTGGTGCACGCCTTACCTAACAGGACTTTTGAAACCGTACAATCCAACCAGCGCACCGAGGTCTACGAACCAACTCCTCTTGGACATTCTGAGATCCAGACTTTGAAGCAGAGTCTTTTCAGTGGTGGCTCCTAATCTTTGGAACAACTTACCTTCTTACATAAGAGCTGCAGTGTCTCTATCATTTGAAAACACTTTGAATAACCTATTTTTTCTCCCTTGCTTTTGGGTCTAGTTGAGCGAGGAATCTTATTTTTCATACAAAAACAGCCTTATTTACCTGTTTTATTTGACTTCTAGTGTGTTTAATTAGTGACTGTTCCATAAAGTGTATATTTTATATAGCTTTTACAGCACTCTGGTTAACTGAGGCTGTTCAAATTAAGCTACAAAAATAACCTAATTTGACTCTACAGCAGTCTCAGTTTCTTGTGTGCCCCTTGGGACAATTTTCAACCACCACCCGCGACAGACCATTTCTAGAAAACAGACAACTATACCATTGTAAGAGAGATATTTTCAAATGCAAACAAGATTGGTTCATACTTTATTTCTTAGGCTTGATCATTAAAAAAGCTTTATTTGTGGGAAGTGAATGGGCTGAGCCAGAACCAAAACAACAAGAACAATAGAAAAGTGTCATGATTCACAGCAAGCGAGTAGTTTTCATTTAAATTAGTCCATATTGAAGTTTTCCTTTATACAGTCGAGCTTACAACAGAACTGAAAATGACTCAAGTAATGTCAAATAAGGGCTTCCTCTAATTTCACTGTAATATACACACTAAAACCCTTTTTACAGATTTAAATTCATAAAATCTCACTGAGGCACAAAGGCAGACTTAGTATAATTTATTAAGATTTAAACACTAAAAAAGCATGTTTGCTTTAGTTAGAATATGTGATGACTAAGTTCAGTTTGATCAGACCTTGTTACAGCCTGCGAGTGTTGCTATCAAGGTGCTGTCCACTGTTTGGTAAGTGTGAACATTGCACAACGTGCACATGCACGATGCTACTATCCGTGCCAGGGTTCATTACCAGGAGGCAGTCTTGAGTCCAGATGAAAGCTAGAAGGCCATTCAGACATGCACTCCCGTCCTGTTAATCTGAAAGCGTCTGATCGTGTCATCGTCATATCCAAATGGAAACCCTGGACCTCTTTTGAAATGCCTCCTAAGTGAATGCATCCAGTCACATCACCAGATAGCTACTATAAGATTATGACTACATCTTTATAAATTGCTCAGATCGTCACAGAATCCTTGTAAAAGTATAAACAGCATGAACTTAAAAACATTTTTTCTTTTCATTCAGAAATAAGACTCGTTTACCAGCACGATGCACTCATTGCCTTAAGTGTAACAAGTTGTTTGAATGTAAGACAGCCTTGCACATGCTGAAGCCATAAGAAACAGTAACATAAAGGGGAATTAGATCTTTATAACACAATGCTGTCACTTTAACAGGCAGATAAAGCCCAAAAGTGTAACATATCCCGTGTCTGAAAAGGAGTTGTACTGCTTTTAAGGATTTAACATTAGACCACTGTCTGTCACTTTTTCAAACAACAACAAAGGCCCTCTCTGCACTGCCTGTCACTACAGAATTGCATATGCATGCATATCTCAACACTCGCATCGACTCCTCGCATGACAGATGAGTGTCCTCCTTGTCTGCGTATCCCAGCTAGCCATACTCGTAGGATTTGGCGCACATGTTTGGCTGCGTATGCAATCGTCATGAGGATGGGGAGAGAGGGTTAATCACACGAAGCGCAGTGTAATCATAGTTAATCCTGAAGCACCCGCAGATTCAGATTTTGCTAATCTCCTATTGATTAACTTATCACCTTTTTTTCTGCGTGAACACTGCCCAACAACACTGTGTGAAAAGCAAGTGAACAGATTTAAATTTGGACGAAAAAAGGAGAAATTTAAAGCAAAAACTGAGAAAATCTTTGTATTTTTAGGGCCTTCTTATGCATATAACAACAAGATATTACCGTACTGCTATTTGTTATTTACAATATTTACATAGATTAACCCAGCATGGATAAAGAGTGTAATGGTGTAAGAGTATCTTCCTGAAGTGGGAGGAGCCTGTTGAGCCCAGTTATGAGGTGAGCCCATGGAGACATTAGGTTCAATTTCTTTGCTGGGAAAATGTCATCTGTTTTAGAGTTTAAGAATTTAAATAAATATTGTAAATGTGTGTTTGTTTACTGTCACGAACACCCCAAAACTCTTGATGCAGATAAAATGCAAAGTAGCAACAGCCATTAAGCACTGCTCTGCTCTCTCTGGTCTGCAAATGCTACAAGAAGCTGGTTCAGATATGCAAAGTTCTGTACACATCAGAAAGAAAATGCAAATAACCAGTCATTAAGCGACAAAGAGAGAAAACAGAGATCCAGCACTTTGTCCCCTCTGCTCTGAAAGCACGATAATGTTTCAGAGGGAGGAAAAACTTTTCCATTTAACCTCTGGTGAAATAATCACAGGCTGTCCAAAATATGCTCCACTGCGGCTGAGTACTTACAATTCATCTCGCTGGGTCAGGGAGTAACATCACTGACACTGACACTGTAGTGGCTGCTGAGTGGTGTTTTCCCTCTAATGCCCGCATGTCTGTGCCCTCAACGCTAATGGAGACCCTCACAATAACTACAGCCTAACAGCAGGCCAGGTTTTTAATGCCCTCTCATTGTAATGAACTCTCTAAAAGCATCTCACCACTGGCCTTTCTGTACAGAGTGTCAAACATTTAATGATACGATTTGGCCAAAAGGTAGAATTCACCCAAAATCAAGTCAATGTGAGGAACTAAAAATGACATAATTTGTCTTTAATGTATATCTTTTATAAATGTCTGGCAGACTGTTATCCTAAAAAAAAGAAGAATTATTTAAACTCTAACCATCCTCAAATGGAGTTGGGTGTACATAAGCACTTCTCTCTTTTATTCTTTTGTTTTACAGTCTGCCATACTTACAGTAGTCCCACTGAGAGGTGTGCAAAATAAATTTTGCAAGATCTAGATTGCCAGACTTCCCTTGACATTTCTCAAACGAACAGCAGTGTCACAACTATGACAGAGGATTCACAGGGAAACTGAAACACAAGTTTCTGCTTTTTTCCCCCCACATTCCTGGTTAAATCATTTATTAATAACTAACTGCTGCCTTCTAAGCACACGCGCTTCTGTTTTCTCAGTAAAAAATATAGCCTCGGCTAGCTGTAATGAATGACAACACATATGAATGGGAAACGTTAGCAACATACACATGTATTTCATATGATAAGTGAGAGATGTTGACTGCATGTGGTGTGACAGGAGGTGAACGGTGGAAAGGATCATCTCTGCTCGGCCCATCCAGAGATTGAATGACGACAGGGATGTCTATTTAATTTAGGGGGATTTGTAGCATCGTACAGAAAGGTTCATCTACTCTGCAAAGCATTAAATATATTTATCCTGTTCTGTTTTAATAAAAGTGATGGCACAGGTAAGTCTGGGTCAGGGATCCAATGTGGCAATTGACAACCATGGCATTTGGCAAAACACTGTCGGGAACGGTGTCTGATTGGATGAAAGCCTCCAGGTGAAAGTGGGGCAGCAGACTGGTGGGCTTACAGGAATGAGAGAGATGGACTGAGGCTTTGCAGAGTGTGAGAGATAGAGACTCAGCAGAGGCTATTTGTGTCCCATATTGAACCAAGACAGGAAAAAACAGAAAAGCAGAATCAGACTTACGTCAATGTAGTTTGCGTTAATGTAGTCTGAGTTGGGGTCTCCCAACAGAGGGTGGAGCTTCACTCTGTGTCGATCATCTGAGGGAGATAAAAATAAAAGAGCAAAGAAATATTAAAAATACCACTGTCACAACATTTTCTGTGTTTTTATTGATTTTTTAAACATTTTCTGATTACTTACATCCCAGCAAGGTGTCATGCCTCCCTTTTGTTTTGTCTTTTTTCTTTGTGCAGTCCCAGCCATCAAAGAAGCTCTGCGGATGAAGACGACACTTGTTGAAGATTTCAAGAGCAAAATCAAACACCTCCTAATCACAGTTTTCTCATGTTTTTCCAAGACGAAAAGGAAGATTGCATCTTGCGGTCAACAAGGAGCAGCAGCTTAGATCGAGAGCTCCTGTACACTAGGAAGTTTGGGGTTTTATGCATTATATGTAATTAAAGAAAAGATCTGTGTTAGCCGCAGATAGTCCTCGTCTGATCCCAGAGCCCTAATAAGTCACGGACCCCCCATTTGCAGCTAATCTTGTTAAAGCCCTCAGCAATTTAGAACTGGGTTTAAAGCTTTTGTGTCAATGAAAGTATCAAGAGGCAAACCAAAATAATCCAAGAATTAATTTTTTTCCCCACAGAGAAATAATGTCAGTTACATACAGTTCGGAGTGTCAGAGGCACATTCATCTGAAACTAATGAACACATTTAAATGTCAAGCTTCAGCTTTAATTAAAGCAGGTGAATTATGTACTGCGTATTAAAGAATACAACATGCCCAGAGATTAGAAATCAAAAGCAATTTGTCAGATAAACACAAAATCAAACACTATCATCATATCTATCATCTTGTGTGTTTGCCATCTTGTTCCGTTTATGTAATTCAGGGTCGCGGGGGGGTGGAGCCTATCCCAGCAGCGACAGAGAAAGAGGCGGGGACACCCTGGGTAGGTTACACAGAGAGAGCGAGACAACCATTCACACTCACGTTCACATACTAAGAATCCCGTTAAACTAACCCCACTAACTGCATGTGTTTGTACTGTGGGATGAAGCACCCGAATGATCCCACACAGACATGGGGAGAAAATCCTAACATCACACATATAGGCTCCGGCCAGATGGACCTTGTGCATTTGCTTCTAAATAATCCCAAATAAGAGAAAATAACTCCGCCACAGGCAATGTGGTGCAGGGAGACGCTCGTGTTTTTGATTACTAGTGAACTGAGGAAATACCAATCATTCCCTGAGAATTAAAGGTGGCCATAACACGATGGAAATGCTTCCATGAAGTGCGTGGGACTGTAAACAACAATACATGCTGTCGTCATGGCTACAGCTACTAATGGTTCTGATAATGCAGGAACCGCAGGTACTGCTGAAAGCAGTCCATATGAAGCTTTGAGAGGTTTTTTTAAAAAAAAAAAAAAACACGTGACCCTGACCTCGAGCACAGTTCGGGTGAAGAGCCATTAGGTGATTACTGTGTGTAAGGTTGATTACATTCTGACCAGTACTGCGGAGCAGGAATTGTAAACGGATGGATGGATAAGCTCATCGGTCCAGCTGGATGAGATAAAAAAAATTTCACATTTGAGAATGTCCCCGAGAAGCAGAATTAATAAAATAAAAAAATATGACTAAAAAGGTAAGACAATAAGACAACTGCTTACTTTACAGAACCGAAATCAATCAGCTTTAGGTCATGCTAAGTGCTAAAGAACATACTTGCATCTTTTTGTTCTTGGCTTTAGAAAGTAAGCTATGTGTGTTTCTGTAATAGTGCAGAATACTTTATTTATATATTTATGTATCTCTTTTTCTTTTTAAAGAAAGCATAAGAAATGAAGAGGAGCTAGCTTGTTTTGGGACTACAAGCTTACTATAAAAGGATAAAGTAGTCCATTTTCATTTGTGTGAGTGAACCTCCAGCCTAGCTTGGTTATCAAAAGCACATTTACAACTCCATCAGTGTGGATGTTATTGCTTTTTAACCAAGAGCGTGCCTTTTAACCCCCAGGTCATTAGCAAAGTAACATGGCTATTAAGAGCACACGAGACACCTTTAACAGGCTTCTTGTTTCTCTTTTACAATCCTGAGAAAAACAAAAATAACTTACTTGCTATGTGAGATAGAAATTGCCACATAAATCCACTTCACATTGCTGCTTACTGCTGTGCGACATACTGGCTGTTTGTGTACCTGCAGTTTACCAATCACAGTGTGAAAGCAGACAAACTGTCTACCACCTGCTTCATGGATGGCTTCTTAGTCATACTATAACACATCTCATTCACCGTTATCTGCCTGCCTGCATGGATGCACCAGCAAGCATTTACTCGCCCAAGTTGTCATAAGTCACTCAGTGGCTAAATTAAGCTTGCAAACAGCTCCCTCAGATCTGTGAATAAAAATACGCACACACCAGTGTACCCCCAGTGGTTTGCAGCCACTTGGGGAATTTTGTGAAACTCTGCCCAAGTCTGCATGCTGAGCAGGGGATTACAATGCAGTTCCCCCCGCAGAGAGCCAAGAACCAGCCAAATCCTGCCTAGGATTACACCCTCCTTCCTACTTTTTCCTCCTCTTTTCACACACTTCATTTCTGGGTCTGTCTTTCCCTCTGAATCACTTGTTCTTGTAACCAACTATTTCTCTCTCTGTCCACCTTTTCCTTTACTCCCTCCCTTATTTTATTGACACTACACCTCTGAGCTCTCTCTGCTTGTGTGAGTGCTCTGCTTCCTCTCCTGCTGCCTCAAGAGAGAAGCAGGAAAGTAAAGAATAAGAAAAAATACAGGAAAAACTGTGAGAGAATGGCAGAACAGTGAAGGAGAGAAAAACAACTCAGGCTTACGAAGGACTGATTAGAAACCATCGCTGGCAAAGGTCAGTGGGTGGGTAAGTCAAGAGGATTACATCATTTATTTGTTAAATTATTACACTTATAAATCAATTTTTTTTTTAATTTTAACATAGTGATGTTGTATCAGTGTCTCAGTAGATTTTATGACAGTAACAATCCAGTGGCAGACTTACTGTGCTGGATTAATCTTTGTGTCACTTTGACCCATCAATTTTTCAACCGCATAATTTTAAGATGACAATGAGTGAATTGTGGATCTCTCTGTGATGACTTTCACAATAATCCCCCCCAAACACACACACACACACACACACACACACACACACACACACACACACACACACACACACACACACACAGCCAAAATCCAATCAGAAATCTTATCTGCTAGAAAATATTCTACTAGAAAACAGCAGAATTAACAAGCTTGACCGATGTTTGTTTAAAAAAAAAAAGATTTAAAGACAGGAAAAAAAACACCAGCTGCCTATTTTTTTTTTTCTTTAAACAAACATAATAATTTGGTAGCCCCAGCTGCAACTAAACATCAAATCAGTGTTTGAATGAGTCCATCATTCTTTCTAACCTCAGCCTCAGGGTGCAAAGAGGTATAATGAAAGTTTTGAATTCTCCAGAAAAGCTCTGCCGCTGTTTACTTGTACGTTTCTGCGGTGGGAATACGACGGCGGTGACAGAAACCGCCACACGTATAAGCCCTTTTTACAGCTCACTGTAAATTCTTGATCAGTGTTTTTACAGAGCGCAGGTACTCCGCAGGGAAATAAAAACCTATGCCTGCCGAGGGAGTGTAATATGATACTCCTCATCATTTTCCTTCATAATAGAGAGAGACACTCCATAAAAACACATACTCTTAACACAGAGGGGGGAAAAAAAACACAAACACACACACAAAGAGATGTGTATTGATTTTTTGAGTGGAGTGTGTTTTGCCCGTGAGGGACAGTTTAATGAGTCTACAAGCAGAGTTCCAGAGGCGGAAACCATGAACCAGAGACAAAAGTTGTTTTCTCCCTCTCTTTTTTTTTTTGCAAATGTTTCAGGCCACGGGTGACAGAGATGGACTTCTCCTCAGGTTGTGAGCTCAACGTTCTGCCACAATTGTTCCATCGGGGAGAGGCATTCAGAGTTTTGGGCCCTTCGTTAGATAGCAAAGATAGAGACAGCAAAGCACAGCTAGAGGAGAAGGATATGTAATGTAAAATGTAAAAAATGAATAAATAAATAAAACAGCAGAGATAGAGACGGGCTCGTTATTGGTAAGACTGTGTATTATTATCATCATAATAGTTCAAAGAAAACAGGGCATTTGATCTCAGCGACACATGAGTTTTGAACTGAGGAATATTGGCTGACCCTTGATATCACTGGACACAAAAACCTAATAACCCCTACACACTACATTACAGGATAACTGGTGATTTGTACATTTCCTTGTGTTAACAAATCCCATTAAAAGATGAGAACCGCAACTTGAATCGTACTGGCTGTGTCCAAAGCTGGATTTAGCTTATGCCCCTTGGGGCCAGAGCTCCAGAAGAAGACATGTCACCCAGTGCAACATGTGACTCAATAATGAGTTCGTAAAAGTTTCTGGACAATAATGGGACACAAAGCTGTAAGACACACTAAACCAGGCTCTGGATGTATGTTAAGTCAAATACATTTGTAGCTAGTTTGCATCTCTTCAATAAGAAAAATATAGAAAATTACCATTGTTATAATGTAAGGACCCTCAGCTGCACATTATGGAGCATTGCCATGTTTGAGCTGTGACGGGGTCGAGACTTCTGGCTTCCAAATAATTACACACACTCTATATTTTCATGACAATTACAAGAAATCAAATGAACCAAACTGTGCCCGTCGCTAACAGCAAGTGCAAATCCACACGTTGTATTGTTAGATGTGCTCCAACAGAAAACATATACCGGGCATCACTAATGACAGTATTGATCTAGGCATCACAGTCTAATGATTACTTCTGAGAATAACAGAGCAGTGGGAGATAAATACTATCATAAATACTACACAACAGGGAGACTGTTATTTGGAGGCTTGAGTGACTGGGTGGCAAGAGCTCTCTTTTCTCAATTGTCTCCCTCTCACACAAAACGATCCCAGACAGCCCCTTCCTGTCCTCGTCGCCAAAAAAAAAAATCTGCTAGCAGTGGACGATGAGGCTCACTCGAGCTAGAGATGTTTAACCTCAAGACTGAGGTCATCTCTAGGGCCCAGATGAGGATAATTATTCATATGCACAACAACAGTGTGATCCAAATGCCTCTTTAACCTTGGTAATTAATTTCAGTGTGGGATAAGGAGGGCGGATGATGTGGAGGATTTCAGATTGATGGTCTCCCACTTTCAACATTCAGGCTATATGGCCTCTTTAAGCTCACAGTTATCTTCCACTGAGGCTGTGGCTAGAGTGCCCTGACACAAGTCCAGGTGTGTGTTGGGATTTTGTATCATTTATGATTGTGAGTGCATGAAATATATTAATTTGCCTTTACTGAATTAGTACACATCAAAGGTCAGGAGTAAAACATACAAAACCAGCTTTAAATAAAACAGGGAGGAGAAACTGCCGTAAAACTGACCTTGTGGCTTTAACTGGACCCAGACTTCAGCAGCCTTCAGCATGAGTATATCATTTGTTGGGAGGAGTTAAACAATGCTAACATGGTGCAAATTAAGCCAAACACATATTTGGAAACAATTTCAATTCACTTTCATAACACAGCAACAGTTGCCTCAAGGTAAAAACGCAGTAGAGAGAAAACCCCAACAATCAGACGACCCTTATTAGCAAGCACTTGGCGACAGTGGGAAGAAAAAACTCACATCTAACAGGAAATAAACAAATATCTCTTCTCCTGCTGTAAAAATAAAAACAAAACAACAACACACAGAACCTGAACCACAGGCAGCAACAACCCTTGCTTGCTTGTGCGAAAATAAGGGTACGTATACAAGCTGTCAACATAATCTAATAAGTCACTGATATAATTCCAGTTGACATAAAGGTTATTTTCTGCAAATGTGAATGCATGTGTACTTTAAAAATCAATCTCCTTTTTTAGCCTTGGGCACAAAAACAAACAAATAAAACAGAGAAATACCGATCCACAACATGAAATCACAGCCTATAGGCTTTCTTACTATTCTGAAATTTCCAGTTACTTTGGACACTTTACCAAATATCACATGGACTGGTGAAGTCATGGTGGACTGAATATCTGACCCAATTAAAAACTGCTGTTTTCCACCCCATCACCACAATAGACGGCTCACACTTTTGGGTCAATCCAGTTTAAAAATCAGTCACTTCTGAGAAATGTTCTCACCTGACTCATGAATCATGGCTAAAAGATGAGGCTGGTGTCAAAATGTGGGTACAAAGGAGAGCTTTTACGAGTTTGTTTAAGACAGGCACCTATCCCACATTGTTATATAATCCAAAATTCATTTTCTGAAGCTTTTCCCAGAAATGCATAAAATATCCAGGAAACCAATGCTTGTTGAAGAGCATCAAATAGGTGCAGTTTTGCTATGGAAACAGTGATGATCAAATGGAACTGATGCTAAAAGTGGGTGATCGCTTTAGATCATGAACTTTGGAGTGAGCAAAATAAATACAACTGATTTGGTTGCATTTTTCATCCAGGAATATCATATGAGGTACTCGGAAATGCTAGAAAAAATAAGACAACTTAATATGTACCAAATTTAAGCCCATCCCCATGAACTTACACAGCCTCTAGTTCAGAAAATTCAAAACTGACATAGTGTGAAGACAAAACTTTACGTGGCTTCACCACAAAACACAAAAACAGCTGATTCTGCAGGGTCAGGGGGGAGGCACTTCTGCGATGCAATGATCCTTTTCTGTGGAATAAATCTAATTTATATCGTCATCTCATCTCACATCTGTTTCTTTCTTTCCACTGGGTACCACTCCAGTCAGATCCCAAGTGGACTAAAAAGGGAACTAAAAGATAACAAAGTGTATAAGAAAGAACAAGTGCAATTCCTTGGTGTTTGAAGCTTTTTGTATGCGCATTCAAAAGCAAGCACAATTCCACCCTTCCTCCTAACAATGTTGGCAATTAAAGTCAAGCATTCCTACTGAGGGGGAGCCTCAGGACAGAACTAGGACACGTCTAAGAAGTAATGCTTTCCATCTGCCACTGAAACATCTGCAGAACCCTCAGAAGAAAAAGCCTTTAACTACTAGGTGTTACAAGTTGGGATGTAACACCGTAACACTACAGAAAATGCAAGAATAATATTTAGTAATACTAATTATGATAACATCACTATCAGCCAAGTTCTCCGAGCTGTTGGAGATAACTTGGCAAATATCATTTTAGTAAGTAATTTAAGGGAAAGGTGTAATTTCACCTGTCATCTTTAAAAGGTATGATAATGATATATTTAAACTTTTTATTTATAGGAAGGGAAGGAACCACAATTAAATTGGGCGATCAATGTGCCCCTAAGAAGAGAAGACCAAATACAAGGTAAAATCAACAAGTGCACCTATATGTACTAAATTCAAGGTCATCTTCTCCTGTACCTTGAACCAATTTCAGTGGAACTTCTATTTTTAGACTGCGCTCTGAAAGTCCCGTCATGACCGCTTGCACTTGTGCCTCTGGAATCTGGCTGGCACATGCCACAGCTCAGGTCATTTCCATTGAACGTTCGCCTCAGGACGTTACAGCAGAACTTCGCTGACCCCAGGGTGCAAATTCATTGAGCAAAGCCCCGTGACTGAAAATAAAAAATAGATAAATACATAAAAGCATACCTCCCCATTGCTAGCCTCCAATGTCACCGAAGGGGTTGGAAACTCTGGACTAAACAACTTGAAAATGCTGTTTGTTCTCTGGATTGTGCTTCCTCCTAATGCTCCTCGATACAAAAGTCCGATCAGTTTGTCACAGAAGTGGATATTTGCTCCCCGACCTCCTCTGAATAATTCCAAAGCACCGATGCATTTGGCCCGAAAGTGGGTAATGTGAAAATGGAAGCAGCTCTAGAATCGGTCCAAGTTTGGATGAGAGAGTGATCTTGAAGGGAGGACTGGACAGAAATGTAGTACTTTTAGGCATAATTTCACAATATCATGATCACACCCAACAAGTGTAAATTATGGAACTGAACCAAACAAGCACCTGAAGTACAAAATGTTAACTATCTCACAATATTAAAAATAACAAAACAAGCTCATCTCCATCTGTGTTTTTGTATATTTCCTCCCTGTAGCATCACTTTTAACAACTTTAACCAATACAAAAAGCTTTCAAGAGTCAGCAGAATGAAAGAGAGCAGATTCGGCTACACTTTGAGTGAAATTGCAGCAGCAACCATTGAAATCCATTAAATACGACAGCAGTGGTTTAGTGACACCTTCAGCTCGCAGTTCTGATAGCTCATTATTGCCTTTCATAGGCAGAATAGCCCCATCTTTTAGCATTAACATAGCTGAAACTCAAACTTCATGCTGGGTTCATTGAAAAAACATTGCTCTCTGAAGTTTTGGCTCGCGCTTTCTTCTTTGGGAAAGGCAAACACGTTTTCATACAAGTAAAGGACAACAATATTAAGGACAACTCCTCTCACTGACATCAACTAGCCAAAGAAGTAAAGGATACAGATGCGATCCAAGTACTTCAAATAGTCTGAAGCCTGAGCTTTTGGCTCACAGCAACTACTTGCATAGACTTTGACCTCATTATTTGAAACTTTGGCCATCTACCATTGCAACAGCACATATAAGACAGTAGGAAAAGTGTTATAGCTCCATTTTAAATAACTCAGCATGAGTGCACCAGCACCCATTCTTTATACCGCTGTTCATTTAACGTTGCCAGAGTGCAGGACTAATAGCTGTCTATGCTGTCTTATAATGTCACAGCGTTAAACAGGAGTACAACGGCGCCCTTTCACCTCATATTCCTGTTTAAAGCCGTAGCCCTCGGCGGTCTTCATCTGGTTAATGTGCTGGAGGAGGTCGGCCACTCTGACGGCAGGGTGGAGCTGTCCCGTGTGGTAGGGGGAACCTTTACGTCCACACTGGTGCCTCGGGGAGCCTCCCAGCAGGCTGCTGGCCTCGTTCACTGAACTTCGAGCATCACCTGAGCGACGCACACAGACACATTCACAGTTTGAGTGAGCTGAAACATTAATGACTCAGACACATCACGGCTTGAACAATTTATCGTTTTTTCTAACACTTGCGTGTCACGTTTATACTGGTGTGAATGTGTTAGCGGCACAGAAAGGCACTTTACAGGCCGATACATGACAAATACACGTCAGGCATGAAGTTTTGAATGGAGTTCGTCTCGATACAGATGTCTTCGTAATAGATCTTATGCTGATGCGTCGGCAACTCTTTCTCAGAAAGAGTGTGAAGCAGACAGGAATCTCGAGCATTTTTAGGATAAACACATCCATCTTTCCTCCTCTGTGATGCTGACAACATTAGAAAGCACAAAACTGACAAGAATCACAAATCATTTTTTTTTTTTATTTGCCATCTAGTGAGATTCTGTGTTTCTGTGTTGGCTTCAGGCGGTACTAGCTGACATGAAATCATACTGAAGGAGATTTTTCACATGTTGCAATTGATTGAAATATTTATGGAGCGATCGAGCAACGGCCAAAAAGATTACAAAGTGAGGGATGATGCATGTCAGATTCGGGGCTATGCAAAGCTTGCATGAGTGTCACAGCGGTGCACTTCTCTTACTTCGTGTGCCGCAAGTGTGTGAATCCATGAAGGAAAGAGCCATTCTTTCATCCTCCTGCAGGGTGCTCTGGTCTGTGAAACTGCGCTCCATAGAGCCCATATGGCTCTTCTCCTGGCGGTAGGTAATTGGCGTCTTATTCATGTTCCCTGGTTTCCTGTTAACGGATAGAGAAAACAATCAAGGGGCAATCAATATTAAGAAGAGATTGCCACAAGAGTCTCTGCAGTTATGTTTAGGTAGGGAAAAAAAAAAAAACACAGAAAGAAGCTTGTACACTTTTGATCTGCTGAGAGAAGAAAAAAAAGAGTGGTACACTCTTGTAACTCATGATTGACAGCCAGCAAGCGCACATGCACGTGTATGATGGATCACAAAACGATGGAAAAGCAAAGAGGTGGAGTCACTTACGGATAATAAGAGTAGTAGTCCCTTCTGGCAAGAGTGCAGGAGAAGAAGGGAAAAAAATAAAAATCAAGAGAAAGAAGAGATGTAAGATGAAAGCAATGTCAGCTAAGGGCAGAGCGCATTGATTACAGTGAAAATGAAAACCGTCCTCTCATGAGTTTAGCTGCGCAGGCGGCCATATGACACATGCGAGCGGATCAAGCAGGTGCTGACAGACTAAACCACAGCCGGGCAGAAAAATGTGTGTTTCTTTCAATCGAATACGTCTCAGTGTTACACTTCAAGGACTAGACCACGCGGCTTCCTGTCACAGCAAATTTAATAATCAATTCCCTAAAAGTGAAATTCATGGTGGCTTAGGAGAGCAACGCGGGCTAATGTGCAGAGTAGAAGCGACTTCCACAATCAAGATTATTCACCATTACCCTGAACGCTGTGTCAGCAATTTAAACACCGATTGCTGGAGCCTCTGACTAACTCCTATTTTGGCTGGATCTTTAGAATTCAATTTATCTTAAACAGGCGAGGGCGTCGAAGCCCGATTTGAGACTTTAGCTGCCGCTAAATAAATGCGGAGCCAGAGGTGTCGATGATTTACTGTAGACCTGCGGGATCATTGACTAATAATCTCTAAAAGCACACCTTTTCCCTCCCAATTACCATCTCATTTAAGGGTCAGGCGTCTGTTTGGTGTGTAATTAAGTGGCTAATTGAATTGCATCCGCCTTTAATTAAATACTTCACACTCAGGCTCTGCAGATGCGAGTTGTTTGGTCCCTCTGGTGCGATATAAGAAAAAGAAAAACAACGCCACGCCAGCTGTTTGCCCATCTTTTGGAAAGCGTGACCTTTGCAAAAGTCTAGCAAAGAGTAAAAGCCGATCACCGAGCTGCCGGAGAATAAAGCGTAAAAGGTAAAACTATGCGGGGTGATTAAGCACAATGACGCATGTTTTGTTCACAACGTCTATGGAAAGTTGTTTACCCTTTCTTGATGATGATAATGACGGCGCCCAGAAGGAGGATGAGCACTACCAGGCCTCCGGCGCACACACCGAGGATCAGCCCCATCTCCTCGGAGTGCTGCGACACCTCCAAAGCCTTGCGATGATCTTTACAGGCCGCTACACGAGGGAAGACAGAAGAGCCACATTAAAAAGGCAGAATGCAAACATAGAACTTAAAGGAACAAAGGGCAAAAAGGATTCAACAGAGGTAGGAAAGCTGAATTTTGTCATCCTGTCACACTACCTATCATAACCACTGCTAAGAGATCCACTGATCTGATCTGAGGCATTTTCAAAAAAATAGACAGAAATGAAAAACGTATGCAAATGAAGAGGTGACACTTTGAACAGGCTGTCCAAACAGATACAAGTGACATGTGCAAAATAAGCAGACTCGCTCCCACACGGAATGATTTTCTGTGATCATTTCAGACAGTTAAAGATATATGTCGCTACTATGACTACCATGATCGTTTTAAGCAGGTTTGTATGAATTGGAAAATTTTACAAGGCTCCAAATTTGGGAGAGTGAGGCGGTGAACTCACAGCAGCAAATCATTCTTGATTTAAAAGTTGTGCATTAAACATTATAATTATAATGCGACACGTTTGGATTGCAATTCATGCTGTCGTACACTCACTGACCTCTGAAGTCAATTTCCAATCAATAATCAGTTTCCAGTCAGAATCCTCCACACTGCTTTACAGTACAGTCTCAAGGTGCCCCGCTGTCTGTGAGCTACTGGAAAGGTCGTTACCATAATAGCAGGTTATTCATTTCTCCTACATAAAGCTTCATGCTTATGTAAATGGTGCTGAGCAGTGGGTCTTTCTTTGCCTTGTTCTAGGAGCCCACTGATCCAGTTTTTTTTTCCCTGTGTGTCAGCCTGTCCTCCAGGCCTTGACAGCCTGGAAACCAGCCCTCCAGAGCTTACTGGAACAGTATAAACTATCTGGAGAGTGGGAGAAAGTCAGAGCAGGCCTGGGGATAGAGCTCTATCTTACAGCCTGCTGGGGAAAAAGAAAATCAGATCTGGGGCAGGGAAAATGAAAACAGAGCCGTGCTTTAGTCCAACTATTTGCAGCCATGGGCACTTGGGCCGCCTTAGAACCCTCTGTCCAAATAAAGATGAAAGTAGTGCAATATCATGGTAGGATTTGGCTGGATTTTTTTAATCAATCATGAATGTCTGACATATCAGAATAGGGGGAAATTAGTCACTGGCCTGATATTAGTCTAAGGCTGTTATTTCTGAAACTGCTTTGGACATCACTTTCGTGTCGCTGTCCTCCGATTACATATTAATCCGATAGCGTGACATCTCTGCATGTGCTGCTTTTAAACGTCGCGTCTGCCGCCGTGGTGAGAAAGGATTTAGCCAGTGAGTGATTCCTTTTGTGGTTTCTGTTCACACACAGGGACACACCAACATCCAAAATGCCTTTGTGTCTCTGAGCGACTGTAACCAACAAATACCAAAGACTCCAGCGTGTCTGAGACGGGGCTCCATTCAAAGCACCGTCTCAGACACAAACTCAGATGCTCACTGTTTATTTTATGCCGCAACTTCATTTAAAATTAGGGGAAGGCTTCTTTATACGGGCTAAAAATGTAGCGGAGGAGGTGAAAAATCAATTTCAGTTTTCTGACATTTTGGACAGATAAGGCGGTTTTGCCTCTTTTACCCTCAAAATTTCTATTAAGCCAAACACGAGCATGAAATAGATTTCCACATGAATCCATGCACCTGCCAGCTGCCCGATGGTGGAAATTGGCACTTAGAGGAGAAATGGAAGTCTATTGTTGTGTTGAGCCTGCCAGAGGATCCTTAATTAAACTGTCACCTGGAAGTTGAAATGTAATCTCCAGCTTTGTTATCCAAGCCAGAATCATTTGCCTCCACTTCGCTTGTGATGGGCTGCTTGATAATAACGGCTTAGGACCCGATGATGCAGAGGCTCTGTTAATGGTAGAGGGATCATGGAGATCGTACATAGCAACAAAAAAAACAAAAAAACAACCCTGTGACCTGTTACAC
The DNA here is from genome assembly GCF_900408965.1 of Simochromis diagramma. NCBI lineage: Eukaryota > Metazoa > Chordata > Actinopteri > Cichliformes > Cichlidae > Simochromis > Simochromis diagramma. Next base: position 2,724,255 of record NW_024387423.1, on the reverse strand, counting down.
CTTGAAATTGGAAATACCCACATTTTTTTCTGTCATCAATGGGCATTTCAGGGGGTTTTCAGTTATATCACCATGCCTGTGGTGAAAATGTAGTGCTGGCAGTTTTTTTAAATCATAACTTTCAATTGTGCATTTAACCTTTTATTCTTTTGTCTTATCTCCACTTCTGTTCTCTCTACAGGTATTTTATTTCATTGCTAATTGTATTTTCTTTTTATCTTAGGAGCTCCATTGTTCATTTCTTTCATTCTGTCTCTGCCCAGTGTCAAATAAAAGTGGCACATGCAGCATAAAGTCTGTTGCTGTGGGGACTTTTAATTAATCAATGCCCAATTTGGCACTTGTGGGGAGCAAGAAGTCGAGCTGAAAAGGCTGGCCTCGCCTTAGCCTCATCTTTTTCATTATTTTCTCACAAAAGAAGAGGCCTTAACCAAAAAAAGAAAAAGACACCCCGCCAAGTCAATTTACTTGCAAGGCTCCTCTTACTGTTGCGGTGCTATGATAACTATAAATACATGACTTTTTATTTACCGTGATCTGACAGTGTACTATGGTGGAGGGGCTCTCCTGCCATAAGGACTTAGAGTCAATTTCTCTGCCCTTTTCATGTGCCTTTGAATCAAAAAAGCCGAGGTAAAGATAAGGAGGCAGGGAGGGCTTTCTCATACTGATAGGCCAAGGTAGCTCCATCTGGAAGTTTTGATCTGGAGAACCCTTCTGGACAGCGCAGAGGTCAGAGCCCTCAGATGTAGCTGTCTGGTGGGCTGCTGATGAGAACAAAGAGACTGCCTTTGATACGACGTGTCCCAGTGTCAGCCCCCAAACAAACAGGATGAAAGCCTGACCTCTAATCCTTCCCTGCTTGTTGCCCTTTTCTCTGAGGCCCAGTGCTAAACAACCGTGGCCGCCAGAGAAAATTTGTCCAGTTCTTCACCTTTTTACTTAAGAGAAGAGAGATAGGCGGGAACTACAGAGTACTAAGATGAAACCTTGCCTCTAACAACAGTGGCTGTAACAAAGGGAGGAAAAATAGTCCTTAAAGTGTCTTTTTTTCAATTTTAATAATTTGCTGATCAGGTCACTAATTTGTTTGAACCATCTGTCCCCTGTTAGTTTCCTCTTCACGGGACGGCAGGTTAACTATTGTTCGCTCTACCACGAGGTGTCACGAAGTAGCGACGCTGGGCAGTCAAACCGGCAGATCTGAAGTATTTGCACGTTTTAATGAACAAATAAATGGTGACAATGTATCGACAGCATATTAAAAACGAAAGCTACGCGAAGAATCACCTCATGAATATTTCATCCTACAACAGAGTAAACACACCATCACCGTCACATTCGTAATGTCCTGTCTTTCTACAAAAGTACACAATACTGCAAGTTATTTAGAAATGATGCAGGGAAATGGATTCAGGTCACAGTGTTTTTGGGAGGTGAGATATTTATGTTGAATTACCTTTGCGAGCAATGCGGATGCAGTTTATTCGAGATTCCTGAAAGAGAAAGACAACACAGACGTCAGGGGGAAAGTGTCACTTTGCATTTTGCATGAAAGAGATGTGATAATAGAAGAGAGGATGTGAAATACTGAGCCGAGGCGCACATATTTATCATGTGGTGAAAAAATTATGATTACAACACATAAAAACACACAAATGCTTTCAAAAATATGATGTTTATTCCCAAGACAAGCAGTACGGACTTAATGTTAGAAGTAATGCTAGCCCGCATCTAGAAGCATGATGCCGCCTTTCTTTTCAATTGTTCATACCCTCTGATTAGAAATACAAATTACTCAACACGAGTGGGTGGCACTCACGTCTCCAAAGAAAGCATAAAATGACTGAGTGTAAAATGACGAATTACCTCACAAGTTAAGATTCCTACTAACGACAGAAGAAAACAAAAAAATATCTAAAACCTGAGATCTGTGGTGAAGTGTATGAGAAGGAGATTAGGGATTCTATCTGAAGGAGAAAAGATGAAAGTTGAAACGAATTTAGCATAATTAAGAGGAGGGGTTTCAGACCAGTCCATCGCTATAAAAATCATTCATTTTATTCAAATTTCAGCTGATGGCATCTCTCTGTTACGAAAAGAACCTTTGTCAAACAGCACTAATGGGAACCAAGACTGTAATCCAATTCCATCCTGCCACCTCATGGAGGAGATGTATCATCAAATTAAGATTCAGAGATGCTAATTCGGGCATTATGGGACAATTATGCAAATTCTTCTATTCAGAAATGGGCAAAACGAGCTTTCCTCAAACTCCAGTTGCATTGCTTTTTTAAATTGAAAATACATTTTTAATCCGACACTTAAACAAGTCTTTAACTCCGTGGTTTAATCTGAAAATATAGAATCAAACTGTAAACAAACATGTCCCGTCACACAGAGTGCCATTTCTCCAGCCCAACAGTGTGTAAAACCTCACCACTAGATATCAGTAGATTGCAGATTGGAGTCAACCGAATCCAGTTTTCTTGCCCCTACTAATTCAAAAGCTTTGTGAAAGGAGTCCAATTAGAGTCAGTGAAACTCACTTCTGACCGATACTGAGGTGCTGTTGAAGATATACTTTTCTGTTGGTAACTGCTGCTATTTTGGCTGTTCCAAAGGTTGATTCTGCAGGTTTCCCCAACCTTATAAACAGTACATTTGCACAATAACTGAAACCAGCCCACTGAATGAACAATGGACTGTGAGGTCAGTTGCTTGATCATTAATATTAATTATTATTAATATAAATTATTAGCTGAATCAGTTATTGTGCAATGTACTGTTTATAAGGTTATTTATAAGGTTGGGGAAACCTGCAGTCAGCTGAAACTGAAGAAGTCACTCGGATAAGTGACAAAACGTTGCGCCTGTTGAAAACGCTACGTCCAGATGAACACAATCAACCTTTGGGATTTACTTACCTGGATGAATGAGCATGCATCAAGAAATTTTGGCTGTTGTTAATCTAGTTAGCTGCTAGTTAGCTTGCTTTCTTTGAAGTGGATCTAGCTTTGTTGGACTCTTTGCGAATAAACTCTAAGCTGGCCCTTCAGTTGATCCATCTACTGTACTTTTCACTAAAGCCTCATCAGAAATGCTCTCAGTAGAAAGATAGCTGTCAAGAAGCCATTCGTAAGGAAGAAAAACAGGGAGCAAAGGCTGAGGTTTGCCAAATTATAGAAAAATGAGACCAAAAACCATTGGCAACAGGTCAGATGGAGCAATGAATATAAATTTGAAATGTCTGGTTCGATGGTTTGGGGCTGTAATTGTTAACACAGACATGGCAGATTTTTGATTATCCATACAATAACATCTGGAAAGTATCTGATTGGCTTTGTTTTTCAGCATGACAATAATCCAAAAACACTGCCAGTGCAGTAAAAAAAGCATACTTTACTGGTAAAAACATACAATTATCCTGATAGAAAACCCAACAAAAGGCAGCCCAATATCCAAACTATTCCTGGAGACTCTTTAAAGGAATTAAGAGAAACTTGCCTAAGAGAGTTCAGGCTGTGTTGAAGAATAAAGGTGCCCAAACCAAATATTGACTTTCAAGCACCCTGAAAGTGAATTGAATGAATTCTGTGTTTGCCTCCATACTAGGGCTGGGCGATATGGCCTAAAATTCATATCGCGATATAATTTTGAAGCATGTGCGGTAACGATATATATCGCGATATATTCTTTTCTTCTGTATAACGTATTTATAATATATATAATGTTGTGCTACGTGATTGCTAGCGACACAGCTATATTAGCATAACATTAGCACAGTGAAGCTGGAGGATGAACGCCAACTTTTTTTCCACTCGATAAAAGTTAACGTGAGGGATTCTGGTGGTTGGGGACAAATGCAATCGCATAGCAGGATGCTATACACGGGCCAAACCTCAGTCAGGAGAACAACTGAGATCATTCATCCACAATACGATGTTAGTTATTAATATACTGCAACAACATGGGAATAGAGCAGCTGCGAGAGAATTCGGCATTAATGAATCAATGTTACGGAAGTGGAGGAAGCGCAGTTTTTGGCTTTCCCCATATTTCAAAAGTGCTTCATCTCTTTGCTATGACTGTCGCCCGCCATAATTTGCAGATGATACTGGTTGTAGCCACTGCGATGCTTTCAACCAAAACAGGCGCAGCTTGATAACATCATCAACATGCGATAGAGCTGTATAGTCAAAATCTCTATCGTTGGCCAAATTTATTTTGTTTCTATCGTATATCGTTTATATCACCCACCCCTACTCCATACTGTATTATTAACTGAAATGTTATAAGTAAATATTATACTAGTTAATGCTATATATATTATATTTCCATGTATGTCTGCATGGTTCGATAAATCGCTGCACCAATTTCCCATTTTCCTAGCAAAATATAAAGAAACACTTTTGCACATTACCACAATACAACGAAGCTGACAGGTGGATTTATATAACTTACTTTAAGCCACATTTCTAATATAATTTATATCAACTGCTATCAAATGATTATCAATTTGTTTTAATTAATACTATTCATCAAAGTGCAACCCACTTCATTTCCACTGCATGTATCAGGAGAACTGGAACATGCAGACTGCTGACTGGGGACTTTGAGCCTTCTGTGGACTGACTCAATTACATTAAACATTTTCCTTACGAAAGAAAAGCTGATTCATCTGAAGCAGTCTACTTTATGAAGAAAGTATTTGAAATCATTCATACATTCAATCATTACAAGCTTTGGCAAATTAAGACAGATACATTTACATCTCCTTAATGCAGATGATGAAAAATAGGTCGTCGTGATGGACAAGTAAATTTTTCAACTCGCATATCTAAGTCATTGTGCACTAGCTCAGCAGAAGTGTTAATTGGCAAGCTCCAGATTGTGGAAGAAACATCACGTCTCCCCACGCTGTGCCAGTTACGCCAGAGGGGCTGGTGGCTCCTGGCAGCTCTAAATACAAAACGCAAATGCCAACATGCAACACAGGGCTCTATGGCACACACTCAAGGTTTTTACAGTGTTTGTGTGTATGTGTGTGCAAAGTTTGGAGATCTAAGTGTAGTGGTTATAAATGGGTATGCTGTATCCTTCAAAGCTACAGCCTTTATCCACAGCTTTTCAAGTACCTCTTTAGATGGATCAATCAAAGCAATTACAGAGGCTTGAGAGTCACTCTCTAGATAATTAGCATGGGTAAATACCAAATATTATGGGTCCTATATACTGTTCAAACTGTTCCACCATTATAGAGGTTCAATGTTTCCCCTTCACAAAGACAAAACCTTAAATAAACCACAGAGATTCTGAAATAACGAGGCGTCCCAATAAGTCATAAAACGTGATGACAGCTCTGTTTGCCCCCCGGGGTGCAATAGCTTAAATAACTGTTAAAGATGACAATTATGTCAGCACGGCATCAACAAGTGTTTAATCCAGGTGTATGTGACTTTCAGATGCTTCACTCTTGGGAGAGAAACTACTTTCATTGCCAGCTTCTGGAGTGCTCTTTACATTTTTTTCTTCCACTAAAACGAGCAGGCATAAAGTAGTTACGCTTCGCTCTCTTCTTTACAAAACACCACTACAAAAATATCCCCAGTACATGCATTTGTGCCTCTGTACGCAATCGAATTCAAAATGCCAACGTTCACTTTTCTGGCCTACATTTTTGTGACAGTGTGCGCACAATGCGAAAATGTGAAAAGGCCTGTGATGCATAAATGCACATGGAGCACAAGCAGGAAGATACAAAACAGGACAAAACATTTAGCAATTGCTGAACCATTTCTGGTCCGTGCAGGCTACAGGAGCCAAACGTGAACATCTGCTTGATGGTTTTAATACACTTTGTCATTAGCACTTGGATGTGGCCACTTTTAAATGACTCTGGGAGGTGAAAAACTGCGCCTGCTAATGACGTTAATATCATTAACAAGCTAAGTGCCATGCCGTATAACTGTGTGCTCTGTTAGCAGTCTAATTACTGCTATTTTACACTCTTTAATACTTTTTTTGTTACATTATGCATATGACACCTTTTCTCCTGCAATCCTTGTCTTTTCATAATCCTGTTGTGATGTGTGTGGGTTATATACAAAAGCATAGGTTCGATTTAACTATACCGAACTCACTGACATCACACAGCTATTACACTGACATCAATGAAAAAGCTATATTAACCTCCTAGGACCTGCCGTCCACATATGTGGACATCACATTTTGGGTTATTTAGACCAAAATACTAAATTTTGCTCTACATGGGCCTGATATCCACTTACGAGGACATTATACTGCTACTGTTATATCAAAATTTTAAATGAATATCCTCATATGTGGCTCTCATTTTTCTTAAAAACAAAAATAAGGTAAAAAAAAAAATCTGGTAATTCTTTGTTTTTTACATTCATCGGGCCCCAATCAGCCCAAATATCAAAGAGAAATTAAAAATGCATGTCGTGAAAGAGTTCGGGTCTTAGGAGGTTAATAAGATCCTGTGCTAAGCAATGAACACTGAGCAAGGTCTGACACACTACCCGAAATATAGTGTTTGTGAGGGTAAACTTGTTCTGACTAAAACTCCTTGTGTTAAAAGCTGATTTAAGTGAAGTCGGTTCGGTCCTGTAGCACCGATATACAGATTTAAACACTCACTGCATCTGTACTTCCAGGCAAAGCAATGTTTAAAGGACTGAGGACAATGTTGGCTGTGTGATTTGGCACTGTGCTCCCATCACTGTGGGTCATGGATGCTGGCCCCCTGCCAGGCAAAACAAAGCCTAATCCCATCCGCCGGTAAAGCCAGGCCGCCCCTATCTAATCCCATTCTTGGTAGCCTAGCTGTGTGAAGTGCTCACACAGCACTCCGTCCGTGTGTTTTTTCACTGGGTTGGAAAAAGATCTTACTGGTGGGGACGAGCCACCCAGCTCCTGTTTGCAGGATTTTTAAAAACACTCACACGCACACTCCTAATGAAAAAGCAGCCGACAGAAATCGGAAAAAATAAGCAGACACGAGTGACCCAGCTTGCACGTATTTATCACCAGCTGATGATCACAGAAGACTGTGTTTTTACCTACGGCAATAACTCTCAGCTACATTGCCACAGTCTGTGAATATTAAAGCAGCAGCTTTCTACCACTGATCAGCTGCACCTGTGCCCAATTATCCTTAAGTAATTGCCTCACCCAGGTAGCAGCTCTTCCTGTAATGGAATTTGGAAAGGTAATGTGGCATCCTCTGGGTACAACTGAAGGTCTTTGTCTGTTCAAGAACAATGAAATGGAAGGAAGCACAGCCGTGTGGAAACAAGGTCTGCAAGTTTTTAGTGAGTGGACAGAAAAGCAGTCGCGTAAAAGCCTCAGGTTTAGTTCTGCGTTACCTTTGCCAGCTACATCTGGATTTCTCTCGAAGATAATTAACTAATTATTTGCATAAAGAAAGAGGGGAGCAGACAAGGACATGGAGGTAACAGGACAGAAAGAGGGGAGCAGACAAGGACATGGAGGTAACAGGACAGAAAGAGGGGAGCAGACAAGGACATGGAGGTAACAGGACAGAAAGAGGGGAGCAGACAAGGACATGGAGGTAACGGGACAGAAAGAGGGGAGCAGACAAGGACATGGAGGTAACGGGACAGAAAGGGGAGCAGACAAGGACATGGAGGTAACGGGACAGAAAGAGGGGAGCAGACAAGGACATGGAGGTAACAGGACAGAAAGGGGAGCAGACAAGGACATGGAGGTAACGGGACAGAAAGAGGGGAGCAGACAAGGACATGGAGGTAACGGGACAGAAAGAGGGGAGCAGACAAGGACATGGAGGTAACAGGACAGAAAGGGGAGCAGACAAGGACATGGAGGTAACGGGACAGAAAGGGGAGCAGACAAGGACATGGAGGTAACGGGACAGAAAGAGGGGAGCAGACAAGGACATGGAGGTAACGGGACAGAAAGAGGGGAGCAGACAAGGACATGGAGGTAACGGGACAGAAAGAGGGGAGCAGACAAGGACATGGAGGTAACAGGACAGAAAGAGGGGAGCAGACAAGGACATGGAGGTAACGGGACAGAAAGAGGGGAGCAGACAAGGACATGGAGGTAACGGGACAGAGGAGGCGAATGAAGTGGATTGTTTACTCTGAGTAATTCCACTTAATCAGAGCTTTGCTTGCTGTAAGTAATACATGCAAGTAATTCCTGTCTCAGAAATGCTTTGTTTGCAGAGAATCAAAGTGGTAGGATGTAAGCGTTTGTAGTTTTCAAGTAGTTACATTTGCCTGCAGTTTGTTTTCATCCAACAACCTCTTTCACTGCATAAGTGCTTGTTCAGAGGTCCACACAATACATCAGTCACAGCATTAGTACTTTAAATACAGATACTCATTAACGACCAAACACCACTGACTTCATTTGAGTACCACTGGCCAGGGATTAAACTGGGATAATATGGAGATGGGTGTGTTAACATCAGTGGTCAACAGAACAGTTTTCCATACAAAGGCCTGCAACTGATTTGAGAACATTTAATACATTAAAGAACAGGAGTGTCATTGGTACAATTTGACACAGACTATAACAAGGTCTGCAAAAACAACGTATCCAGATTTGCTGCAACACCAGTGCAAGTTTATAGTCACTCACCCCTCTGAAGTTGCTCATAGCCTGGAAGTAGACAAGGTAGCTTTTGCGGGGGTCCAAAGGGCTATTCCAGTAACCATTATACGTGTGATTGTCACCCACAGTAAAGGGACTGGCCTCGGGCAGACTGCTGGGCGGCAGCTCGGCTGTGTAGTAGTGAGGCGTCCCTCGGGCCTGGGCCTCCCCGTGTGACATGGGCAACGGAAAGCATTCCTGCACCCCCAGTTCCCGCTTCACTTTCTTCCCAGTTTCTTCCTCAACCACTACCTGGTATGTGCTGTACAAAGAGCGGATGTGCATTTTAATAAGCCTGGAGCATTGATGAAAATCATTTTTCTGTACCTGAAATGATCTCCTCACCTAACAGGTGCTCCTCTGCCTTGGGCGGGGCGCAGCAGGACAGTAATTGTGCTCTCTGTCTCACTCAGCGGAGACGGCATGTCTCCGTAATCAAAGGTGGGAGCTGTGGACACCAGACACAAAAGCTTACATGTCAAAAACAATAAAAGCACAGGCAAATAAGCACACGTCTAGCCTTAGCCAGTGCTCATTTCTGCCTCTTTGTCCTTTCACATAAACATGTTCATCCTTGAAATGTCACGTAACACGGAGCCTCACTCACTCACTATATAGCGTTTTCCTCATAATACACTAACTAGTGGCAATGCAGACAGTTGTTGATACACTGGCATATCTCGCCATGTCATTAAGATAAAAAATGTGCGCACACAGCTACATCACTATACCATCTTTTACATATTTACAGTTTAGACTATGGAACTAGAAATTCAGAGATGAATTTTTAAGTCAAGGGAGTCGACCTCATTTTGAATCGTGGGCCACACGCAGCCCAATTTGACCTTAAGTGGGTCGGATCAGCAAAACTTGATTTTGTCAATGTGCAGTCAAGAAGTTTAACTACAGTGCAGATCAATTTTTCCACACAAAGTTTTTCTACTGTAGCAAGTGAAAAGAAATCTGTCAGCACGACTCTTTGGGCTTAAATTATAAGAAAGAACTGTGTCAAATTACAAAAATAAATCTGTTTGTTCGTTGCACAGACAGCCCTGTAATTTTAACTTGCACTTAATTACTTTGTTTTAGTATGAATGACTGGGGGGGGGAGGTCTTTATCAGTGGGAAAAGCTGTAAAAAGTATGAAAATACAGGTGAAAGTTGAAAATTCTTATCCCATCTTTCACATTTTTCAAAGCTTCCCAGTGGGCCAGATTGGAGTCTTTGCCGAGCAGAGTCTGACCCCCCGAGCCTAATGTTTAACACCCCTGGTCTAAGCCGCACAAACTGTCTTTTTGAGCAAAGACTCGTTCCTTTGTCAGCATACAGGGATAAACGGGCTAATATACCCAAACCCCATATTGTCATTTTAAGTACAATGTTTGAATTTCCCTTCTAGTTGTCTTAGAAACAAGTCCAATTAAAAGTAAAGGGAGTGAAGCTAAATTGAATGGGTTTTTCATTTAAAAGGATTTGGCTAAAGTCATGCTCCTCCCTGGAGATGTGGCGGCACATTTTTCTTTAATATCAGCAGTCAATTAGCGAGGGGGAAGAGAGCAAACTATTCATGAGGAATCGATAATTATCATATTAAAAAGCAGTTCACTAATAGCGCAGAAGGAAAGAGCACGCATCAATTAAGGTGAGTTATTGAGGAAAACCAGATGCACTATTGTCGACATTACGTACTGCCAAAAAAGGAAAAAAAAGAGGGTTCGATGCCAGTTGCCACACTGAGCCTGTCTGAGAGATTAGTGCCCGTCAGCCACGACTCCGCGTGCACGCGAATGAGGAAACGTGCGTGGAAGGATACTCCGCGGTGGGTGTTGCTTGAAGATGCTGACAGTAGTGGCTGTTGAAGGTGTTCAGTGTTTGCTAGCTGTCAGTGCAGATTTGAGAGACGCTCAGTGTAAGTGAATGTTCTGCACCGTGGGCCAGAGGAGGAGGCTGAGGATGATCTGCAAAGACTTTTGGACTCTATCTGTGGTCTGGCTCCACGCCAGATTGCTGTCTGCCATACAGCGAGTGAGCCTGTGCACTAAATCTATAATTAAACAAACCGGACCTCTCTGCAAAGAGATGGGGGCAGAGAGAGTAAATGTTCGAGCGAGACCGAGTGGGAGTGGTCGTGCTGTGTGCTCCTCAGAGGTGTAATCTCATCCCTTAACAAGCGCAAATGCATCATTAAAAGGAAACAGAAACACAAAGGTTGGATTTCTATCACCAGTAATAAGCTCTGAGACTCTCAGAAGGGGTGTTCAGGTCCCGAGAATGTTCTAAATCTTTCTTCAAACATAACGCACAGCAGTGTCCCCTCTGTTGTGCTTTCCTGCTACCTGCAAGTTAATTTATGTCTTGAGAACTGTGAGATGACAGCGTGCCACTAGATTGGAAAGGCAATTGGAAAATAGCTCTTGCACTCTGGGAGCAGCAGTTTTGCCTCAGCGAGGGAAGAAGACACAGAGGTTAAAAGAGAGAAAACCTGATTTCTAATTATAGCACACAGTGGGTGAAGTCTCACTGTTGTACCTGCATGCTGCATTAGCGATAGGCAGCGATGGCACAGAGAACAGCCTCTACACGCCCGCCTTCATTTCTATCTTACGATTTTACACCAGATTTCACACCGTCGCCCACGATAGCACGGATGCTCCGACAGCGGCGCTCCTACCAGAGATGTTAGTGGTGATCTCGGTGAGGGCCGTCTGGCCAAAGCCCTTGGCCGTACGTGCCCGGACGGAGATTAGGTAAGTCGTTCCGGGGTGGAGGTTGGAGAACATGTGGTAGGTTTCGTTCTTGAGCTTTGACACTGTTCTCCTGGGTCCTGGGACGTTGATGCTCGGATCAGATGACTCGATACTCTGGTAGCTGATCTGATGTCAGATAGGGAATAAAAACAGCATAAAAAACAGTTAAAATGTTTTTTTGCTCTGTTGTTATACCTGCTAACAAACTTCAACTGTGATTTCCCCCCCACCAGTTGAGTTCATCAAATAGGTGCACAAATGGCTCGGTCATAAGTAGTAAATTAAATATTTCATTGATATGATTCACTTGACATGAAATAAAAACTGCTTCACTAAATAAACATGCTAATTGCTCATGTGGTTTCCAGTTTCAGGTGAATACGTCTTGATTGGCATGGTCGCCATTAGCTCAAAGGCATACGAGCAACATGGAGCTCTGGTGAGAAGCATTGGAAGCCGTAAGTGATTTTCTGACTAAGTAACTCATTATGAAGGCCAGAGACGGAACCTCACGCACTAAAAAGTATTTCCAAGCATGAAAATCAATACTGTGAAGTGTTTATGAGTTTAATTAACACTTGTTAACACTACGAAATCGGTGCGCGAGAGTGTCCTCAAAAAAGTGTAATCTTTTCAAAAGTTTTTCCTCGAGAGGTGATTAGCTGTGCCTCTACCTCATGAGAATTTCCACTTATGCTCTTTGAAATAGTGGAGAGCTAAATGAGATGACCTTACCGCAATCAGACAAGGGTGAGCGTATTAGGGAAACGTGGAGCTGGAGGAGATCCACTTCACTGAAGAAACGAACACACACACGATGCGTACCGTATGTGCTCGTGCGCGTGCACGTGCACGTTGCACACACCGGCGCTGACGCTCGAGCTGAACCGAAGCTTCTGCTGATTATCATAAGAAGAGCTTAATGTCTGCTCATGCTCGTAGGGAGAAGATAGAATTATGAGCCATCCAGTGACTGAGAACAGACAGACCACTGTGTTTCTGCTACAAAGGCATTCATAAAAAATGCCAGACCCAGCACAGAAGAACGAGGGGGGCTTGCAGGACAGCTTTCTGGTCGATAGGCTCAGGCAGACTGGTCAATAGTTTAATCTGAGAGAAATGAAGAGGATTTCTACAGCTTTGTATAAAGCTTTCTTTGTCAGTTGAGGAAGATCAGTGTACACTACAGTGTAAAAATCTTGTGCAGCCTCCACTTTATATGTCAAACTGGAAATTCTATTTAATATATCCTTGAGGTGACATTGCAAGAAAAGCCACGGAAGGAAGAGTTGAGCATGCTCAACTCTTCTGCAAACAGAGGGTGTAAAGTAAATGCAAAATGATTGTCCAGCTAAGCAGAAGCCCTACAGCAAAAATTTGTGTATCGATTAAGGTGCCACTCTCTGTTTCTACAGGACAAGAAGACCAAGCCATGTGCTCAAGGGTCAGCAAAAGCATATCCAGTCATCGCTGCTATTTTTGTTTATAAAGACACACATGCATTGTCCGTTGGGTGGAAAAAGAAAAAAGCATAAACTGCAGCAGAGCGGTTGTGTGATTAAGCACATACTTTATCTGTGCTGTGCCAGTTGCAGCAATGCTGAAATTGGTTCAGCAACTAGAGAGGGAAATATTTTTTGCACTAGGCAGGAAACAAAAAAGAACAGGCACGTTTCAGTTCCAGGAAAATGCTGTTTGGGTTTGTTATTTTTTTTGTATTGCTGGAGATTTTTTTTTGTGCTGGTAAAAATATTGAATATAAAGTTAACAACCCCTTAAAAAGAACCTCTAAATTTATCAAACCAAATGGGAAAATTATATTTTATTCTTGACCACAAAAATGGCATGGAAGCAGTAGAACAAACTACATCCACATCCACCTCAGTTTAATTTATGAGTTTAGTCGTATGTATGATGCAAGCAACCCAATAAAGAAACTCAGCCTGCAGTTAAGCACCTGATCGTGCATTTTGCTTAGCTTTAAGACTTTACCAGCTATCCCAGCAGCCCTTTATGTGTTGGAGGTACGTTTCATCCTACAGAGGTCACACAGCAGATGCCTGCACCGGGACTTTTACTGAAACTGTGAGTAAGGCGTCTATACTTTGCAGGCATTATATATTCTGGGGAGGTCTTGCATTGGATGACACCCAGGAGTGATTGCCACTCAAAATCTCAGAAGAAGATCATAGTTGATCTTCTATCATAGTTGAGTTCAGAGTGTCAGTCTCCTTTTTTCAGGCAGCATGTATGACCTACGTCTCTCACATGACACACTGTTGATGGCACACGTGGCACAAATGTTTTACTCACTGGCTCAATGGTCTTTCATTAATTTGCCTGATTTACAAAATTAAGGATGTTTAAATTTATTAAAACTGATTTTTTTTTTATTCTTTACATTTGACGTCTTAAAACTCATCCCTGCATCACTTTTCTTTTCAGCAATAGTGTATGCACTCATACAATCCCGATGCTCACTTTTATCACTATACAATACCAATAGGGTTAATACCACCAGGCTTTCCATCTGTAGTATATAATATTTAACAACTTTATTTAGAATATTACTGGGTTTTTCTTTGTATTGTCAAAGCCACTTTACAAATAAGGCACCACGGTTGCAGGTGGCACGGATAGCTTGGATGGCAGGTGAGGGAGAGAAACTGACAGAGACCTCACTCTGCGCCTTTCAACTGAAATGCCGACAGTGTTTAACAGGACGTTGAAATATGATTAAACATAATACTATTTAAACAACCAAAGTCAGATTCAAATTAAATTTTCCAGCTGTCTGTCAGGGCAGGAGAGGAATATCAGAGTTACTATTGGCTAGAGAATACGAGCTAGTTTGATGGTTTCCTAGCAATAACACGTTTAATATCTGTGTTTATTTTACTGTAGATCAATGTAATTTCATTTTTTTAAAGATTCATCTGAGCATATGAAATTCTCTTTTAGTTGTAGTCTAAAATCACTACTGTACAGACTGCACTTAAATAACTGATTCATCATCATCAGACACTTTGTACACAGAAATATTTTCCCAGTTAGTTTCTGGTACGCAAACCATGGCAACCCTGAATAAAGTTCAAGATAAAGCACAGAGACGTTGATTAATCACCCATCCAGCCACTGGTATTTAACATGCTGATATGTATGGGTACAGCCTTGCTTGTTATTAGATTTGAATATGTTTACACTCCAGAATCATTAAAAGAATCAGCAAACAACAGCACAGCAACCATGTTAGCTGATTAAGTCAACTTTTAAGTCCAGCGGAGCCAACAATGATAACAGAGAGACTACTAAATGCTCGCACCTGCCTCAATCCACCAAACTCTACAACCAATTAAATTTACACATCGAAGAAATTCACCCTCATGTCTCCATGGGCTCACCTCATACTGGGTAATAAGTCCATTGGGCTCAACAGGCTCCTCCCACTTCAGGAAGATCATGTCATCCAGTGGGGTGAAGGTGAGCGACTCCGGTGCGATGCCTCCAGGGACTATGAGAAATTACAGAACAAACATTTGTCAGGGAAACTGAAGGGCTAATCACACAGTGATCCTCTCCTGTCAATATCACAGAGTGAATGTCATTGTGGCCCAGAGCGACGCATCACACAAAGCACTCTGACACACAGAGCAGTAGGCAGGCAAAACTCACAAAAAGGATACAGTTTATTCATGAACTGCATAAATTATGCACCCATTACAAAGATGAGAAAAAAGAAAATATTATAAAAGAATTATATTTTTTATTCTGCTTCAGTCAAAGCTTAAATATACTGATGAATATGTGAAGGCCTGAGCTCTCAACTATACATGGTTTTGGGGCCATTCAGTTGAAGTCCTGGTCCCAGCGGTCTGTGCGAGTACTGCGCAGAGGAAGACTGTTATGTGAGATTCAGGCCTGAGGCTAAAGCGAGAGCCAAACAGCTGAGTTGACTGTTTTTTTGAATTGGGTTAGTCAGGACGACAAATTTGCTTATTGGGACTTTTGGAAAAGGTGGTTCTAATTGGCACACACTGTTTGTATTTATACATATACTCATCTTTATCTAAGCAAAAGAAAAACATTCACTCTCTTATTTGGTTGCTCTTTTTCTATCTTTCTCTGTACGTATGTGTGTATGTAGCTTTCTGAAAAATCCTGTTTGTTTAGATGTTTTTCCTTTTTTTGGTTCACGGCAGAATTGATTTCTCCTTTAGCCACCACGCAGAAAATCTGTGAAGGCACACAGGAATAATAGGAGATAAGAAATAAGAACAAAATCCTATCTCGGGATTGCCCGAGTCTCAGATATGTTTTCTCTTTTATGTTATTTCCATCTAAAAATGAAATGGATCTTTTGTGATGCTGACTCAGTCAGCCGGTCGCCCTTTCTGTATTAATGCGTAAGGGAGAAGGGGAGGAGAAGTTTTAATTACACAAAACTGGGCTGATAATGGATTTGTGTATTTTGAACACTGATGGAAAAGCAGAATTACACCAATCTGGCATAACATTATGACCACTGCCAGGTGAAGCAAATAACACTGATTATCTCTTCATCATGGCACCTGTTAGTGAGTGGGTGATATTAAGGAGCAAGTGAACATTTTGTCCTAAAAGCTGATTTGTTAGAAGCAGAAATCTGGCAAACCTAAGGATCTGAGCAAGTCTGAGATGTGCCAAATTGTGATGCTAGATAACTGGGTCAGATCATATCCAGAACTGTAACTCTGGGATGTTCCCAGTCTGCAGTCGTTTATATCTATCAAACACAAAGAAAGAACAGCGGTGAACCAGCAGCAAGGTTACAGGTGACCAAGGATCACTAATGCACAGAGCTGTTCTGGTAGAAAGGTGTCAGAATCTACATCCGCATTGCAGTTTGTTGTGTACCCCTGTCCCCAAATGAAAGCACCAACAATGGTCACGAAGCATCAGAACTGGACCACGGAGCCATGGAGGAAGGTATCCACATTTTCTTTGACATCACATGGATGGCCGGTTGTGTGTGCATCGCTTACCATGGTGAAACACCTGGTGTTAGGATGCACTATGGCAGGGGTGTCCAACTCCAGGCCTCAAGGGCCGGTGTCCTGCAGGTTTTTGATCTCACCCTGGGCCAACACCGCTGAATCAAATGATTAGTTCATTACCAGGCCTCTGAAGAACTTGTTGAGGAGGTAATTTAGCCATTTAAATCAGCCATGTTGGATCAAGGACACATTTAAAACCTATAGGACAGCAGCCCTTGAGGCCTGGAGTTGGACACTATGGGAGGAAGACCAGCCACCGGAGGCAGTGTGATGCTTTCTACTTGGAAACCTTGGGTCCTGTCATCCATGTGGATGGTACATTGACATATATCAATACCTAAGCACTGAAACCGTATTCCCTGATGGCTGTGGCCTCTTTCAGCAGGGTAGTGCGCCCTGCTACAAAACTAAAATAGTTCAGGAGCACAACAACAAGTTGTTTAGCCTCTAAATTCCCCTCAAAATCTCAATCCAATCAAGCATCTGTGGGATGTGCTTGACAAACAAGTCTAACAAGTCCATGGAGGCTTCATCTTACAATTTACAGGGCTTAAAGGTTCTGTTTCTAACAGCTTGGTGCCAGATACACCAGCACATCTTAGGGGTCGGGTGAAGTCCATGCCTCAATAGCTCAGGGCTTTTTTGCAAGCAAAAGAGGGACGACACAATCCTAGGGAGGTGGTGTATGTCCACAAAATTATAACATGGGACAGTTTCAATGTGGGAAGCCTGCACTTATTATGAGAACATACAGTGAGCTAACCCCAGACCGCAGTTTAGCATGTGACAATATGAGCAAATGCTTTAAGGCAATAAAACGTTGGACTGCCAACATTTAGTGGGAACCACATATTATTGGAACTTGTACTTTGTGATAATTGGAGAGTGGAGGGTTTCTGTTTGTTTGTTTTTTTAAGAAAATAACATTTATAATATGAAGGCCTGATGAATGACGGTGTCTTTGGCTGTTAAGGAGCGAGAGCAGCTTTAAGATTTTTCCCAGCTGCTCTAATATTAGTACACCTTGCTAATGTTACAGCTTTTTAAAGCAACAGTCCTACAATATTCTCACCTTCATCAAGGTCACAATGCTTTTGAAGAAAAGTGTTTCGGAAAGGTGTTGATTGGATTTTTTATTTTAATCTCGGAAGCGCTCAGCTTTTTGTTTCTCTCAGTTGTACTGCAATATAAAGCAAGGTGATTCTGTTATTTAGCCTCCCTTCATTGATTTAAATGAGGTGGAAAAGATAATAAACAGAAACGCCTGCTAGTAGGAAACAACGAGTTCAACAGCAACACAGACTACATCCGCCATTATAAAACAGTTTCACTGAAATCATTAGAACTTTAATAAACATTTGATCAGATATTAATGTTGCACTTTGCTGCAGATCTAATAAACTGGTAGTGAACCTTGAATGTGTAGCATTCATCCAGTGGCTCTATTCGGTTTTAGTTTCTCTGCGCTCCGTCTTTTACCATCTATCTACTGTCTTTTCTGTAATCTCCTTCTGGGACTTACTGTCCTCCTCCGTCTGAAAGGTGACCTCTCTGCCCTCTTTCTTCCCCTCTGGATTTGCCAGTGACAGACGGACATGGATGGCATGGTAGGGTGGCAGATCACGCAGCGTGAAGCGTGAGGCATTGTGTTCCACTGCAAGGCACTCGCGTACGGTGGTGTTGTGGCCGCCGCCTCCTCCCGCCATGGTGTAGCGGTAGCACAGGGACACTGAGTAGGTGTGGCAGCGTGTCAGGTTGAACGCCAAATTCTCCCACTGCAGGGACAACTGCCTGGGCTGGATATCTGTGGCGGCGAGTCCCCGTAATGCGCGCATGGGCTCTGTGAGAGATTGAGGAAAAGGATATGAGAGATATGGACAAGACACAGGTAAGCTTTTATTGTGAAATATTGGATTTTTGACAGAACATCCAGCAAATAGCCTGCATTACTAATATAACAGGACCACCCGGGCAGTTTTCAAGCTGTTCCTCTTCTACGTGCCGCCATACTGCCCTGCCACAGTGCAGAGGTCATTTTGCTGCCAGCACAACACACCCACATCCCTGATGGCAGAACAGGAACTTGCACCAATTGCGCTAATTAATCGGACAGGCCGCGGGTTGCTGTTGCACTCCCACCAGTCTCCTCCCTTTCCCCTACCGCAGAGCAAAGTGGTCATGCAGTAGTTTCACTCCTTCGCCCTGAGGTTTAATCCACATACAAAAAACACAAGAGCATTCACTTCCGCTGGTCAGTGTTACTGACGGGTCATCGCTGTGGCCCGGTCCATATTTTTAGAAGGCACCGAGTTAATTCTGGTCACTGGCGGGTTAACCCCGACTTTCTCTAACTCGTACTAAAAGAACAACAGCTGCGTCTGTGATATTCCCCTTGAATTTATTTGCTCACTGAAAGATACAGAGAGCCTCTATACCCAGAGGCACAGACCGGCCAGTGTTCGGGAGGACGTCCGAAACTGAAGCAAGGCCAAGTTAAGCCAAGGACATCCTCCGTATCAATGGAGGTATTTATCAGTGGAAATTATTAACACAATCAATGCCGTTTTTGTCAAGCAATATGCTACATAATGCATTGTATGGCTTTATTCTTTTAATAGGGCACGATGAGTAATGGGCCAGGGAGGCAGGGAATGACAGCAAAGATATCGGGTACAGCAAGAGATCAGTGGAGTTTGAGGTTACTGGCCAAGGTCTTCATTCCCTCGCTGACTTGCACACTCAGAGGGATTCTCGCTGCAGCACAGATTAGTGCAGAGAACTTAAATAAAGTGGCTAATGCATCACTGAGCAGGGGCTAATGCATTAAGACAAGTATTATCTGAGAAAATGGATTCAAAAGGTGCTCTGTACTTGTGCAAGGACACACAGGCACACAAACAGACATCACATACATATGTACATATATATATATATTCCAGACTGTCTGAGACACTTAGCTAGAGCAGTGGAGATTTTATGACAGTTCCAATCTATAGTAAAGGTCTCTGCAATCACCAACTTTCTCTTTTAATTTGCTATCTGGCATCTCAGGGTAGATGGAAATATGAACAGAGCATTGATCTGAACCTCATCCAGAGTAATGTGACGGTAGATAAATGGGTGGGCACGGTAATCGCACCGTAGTAGACTGCACCCAGTAAGAAATGTTAATGTACCATTGTTCAGTGTGACTGAGGATTGTCTTAATGGTGCAGTTGACAGTCTGCACAGTCTGAGAGCTAAATAAAGAGAGGCATTTAACTGCTGAGTTGATGAAAGCACCACCAAAGCGGCCACAGTGTGCTCATTATGGGTTTTCTCAAAGTGGACATTTGTGCCAGCCCCTTCCCCTAGCCTCGTCTTATTTGTCTGTATGCCACGGGCACCCGTTCCCTGGCACCCCGTGGCATGAAAACTGCAGCCGTCCCAACATGGACGAAAGCCCACAGCACCGTGGTGATGAACGGAGATTGGAAGTTAGAGAAGATGTGATTGGTTCTGGTTTACTTCCTCTAAAATTGTAGCATGGGACAGCAGCAGTATAGATTGTGTTATACAGACATTCACTCACACCCTGGTGCACAGAAATCCAAATCTGCCCATACAGGGAATTCTGCCTCTGAATGGAAGACATGATAAACGACATGCCAAGTAAGGCAAAGCACTTGTGTTCCTAATGTGCCTAATTTTAGTCGGGCTCCAGCGTTGGCTCCCTCTAACAGACCAAAAGCATCACGGGCAGGGGCTTTCCAGAAGGTTCAGTGACCCAGCAGCAGGTGGAAGCCCATTAGCATAGTTTGGGGACCACCTGCAGTACAAACGCTCGCCTCTCCTCTGTGGTTTACTTGAGGGGCTTCAAGCTGTGCTAATGCACCGTGCTGATAATCACAGCAATGGCTCATCAGGCACACCTGGATGACCATCGGAGCCAGGTGGAGACCGTGTTCACATTCACGGCCATTAGTTTTACAGCAGCGGCGCTAGGATGGCTCGCCACCACGAGGATGTATATGTGCACAGCGCAGCCGGCTAGCCAACATGCTTCACCATGAAAGTGCCAGATTAGTCACAGTGGTGAGACACGGCTTCGGGAGAGGAAATTCACTTCCTAAATACAAAAGAGGGTCCAAAATATCCCTTCTGTTCACCGGATAATTACAACCTTCCCCGAAACCAAACCACAACAACAACAGCAACCCCGCCGATCTATTTTCTCATACTTAAATGTAATCGGGCCAGCAGCGAGTGCATGTGCGTCTGTCTGTATTCAGGATTCAGCAGAAGCATGCAGGGTGAGCAGGGGTGGCGTGCACCAGATGGTTTGAAGGTTTGGGTCAGGGGAACTCTGGGAGACAGCCGGTTATTAGAGCTACTGAAGGGTCAAGAATGTGAGACGCACCAGGAGGAGATTCATAGTGTTGAAGTGTATAACAAAATACACACGTGTCAGAACTGTAAACACTGATTTGTGTCATGCAAAAGCCAATCAAATGAAGCCCCCACAACACACACAGACACACACGTATATATATGTACAAGATACACTGATGGGCCAAATTAATTTCACCTACACTTCCTCTGTGTTGAACTAGTGCTGCATCTAAATGCCCTGTTTAACAGCTCAGCAAACACAGCAGTATTACTTATCCCACACATGGCTGAACAACCTAATGTCACAGTGGTTGAAATGTAAATACATCATTAAAGGCAGAGTTTAGTGACTTTCACAAACACCGATAGCAGCAACTGTGAAAGCAATTTCCGTACGTTATGATTCCGCTCTCGCTTCACTTCTCGCACGCTCGCTTTCATTTTTACTCTCACTTTGAAAAACTACCCCGACTCCACCGCCATCGCCTTCCCTCTACTCTACTTCTTCTTGCTATCAACCTTTTTTTTTTTTTTTTATTGGGAATTTTCTCTGTCTCTCGTTGTTGCGGAGCGGTGTGCGGGGATAGGCGAAGGAGGGCAGAGAGCTCACTCACGGCGCCTGATGAATGAGGGGTGTCTCTGGCTGTTGGGAGAGGAGAGTAGCTTTAATATGTCATTGGAGAGGAGGCCAGGGAGGCTCTAGTGGAGCAGGGTAGGAAGATATGTGAGGGATGGTGTGTGGCAGGGAGAGACCGTTGGGCATAGAGAAGAGTGATGACCATGGAAGACGTGAATCCACAGACTGCCTTTGGGTAACACAAAGCTCTCCATTTTGTGTGTCTGTGACTACATCGCACACATTGCACATTCAGGCAGCGGTAATGACTACCTGCAGCTTCTGTGTGTGCATCTGCAGTAACGCAGTTTGTTGTATGTATATTTAAAAGAGAGCACGGTTATGGGGCCCTGCTCTTCTCCTGGGTGTTCTGTGTCTGAACAGTGACAAACGACAGAGACGGGAAACGCGAGCGGGACAAAATGAACAAAAACAATAAAAAGGCTTGATCAGAGCCTTAAAATGGACCAGAGAAAAATGATGATTTGGGGAATTGTTAAGTGTTAGTCTGAATAACGTAAGAGTCAAATGATAATGAGCTGTCTCTTTTTAAATTACAGTAGGCAGAAATCAACATTGTTGAGTTATTATTAGCCAAAAAAATCTTCTTTTTTCAGTTTTCTGACAAATCAAGAAAATCTTTCACCTGCTGATTCTTGTCCATTTGTTACACTAGCCAAATAAAATTTCTGTCTCCTCCAGTAGATACCAAAGAAGCCCTTTTTTAGACTAGCTACTGCAGTCAGCCAGCTGCTATCTTTTAAATAACCGTCAAAGCAATATTGCCATGCTGGCAGCAAATAAAGTCCCTTTCAGTCTCCTTGGCTACAGAGTTCAGAGAACACCAGTGATAACAAATATGCCTTTCTTATGAGATAAGTGCAGTATATGCAGCGACTGAGTCAGAACTTGTCTATCAGCTTCTCACTGATTGAATTTTAGCAGATTATCGTGACCAGCGCAGTCTCATATTGTAAGCTTCCTTTAAGTTGCAGTGTGTGGCTGTTGGGCATCAGTACAATGAGCTGAGGGTCTTTATTAGAACAGCTTCATCATAAGAAGGGGCCATATCTATAGGTATTATCATAGCCGAAATTAAAAGTATAAGCCTATCTGATTTAGAAATTCACTGAGCTGAGCTAAAGTAGAGGATGAGAGCTGCCTCGCACTTTACGGTTTATTAGTGTTCAACGTACTTTATCCTCATATGGTTTGCTCGGGGGTACTGCATTGCCTAAATAATGCAGATACCTCAGAGGTTTTTCAGAAACACAACGTGTTGTTTGGTGAGCTATTTCCACGCAATATCAACCCCCAATAAAAAAAAAAAAAAGATGTTTAAAAAAAGAAATGTTCTCACTTTTGTAACAACTCCAAACAGGAAACAGCTGACAAGACTGTCATCGTCTCTTCACACATGACAGCATACAAGATTTAGAGCTGCACACTGGCATAAACAAGATGTTAACAATAAGGCAGACATTCATCTGTTATTCAAATGAAAGCTTCCCCGTGGAGCTTTCGAGTGGAGCGTCTTCTTATTGTCTCGTGCACACGCACTAAGAGGCACGTCGACGTGAGGTGGCGTGACAGGTAGCGGGCCATGGAAAATATCAACGAGCCGGCACAAGCAGGAAGGACTCGTGCTGCTTAATAGTAAACACATAAACCGAGGTTGAAGCTTTGCAAGAAGGGAAGCACAATCATGTGTCTGCATATCAGGGATATGCAAAATGAATTTTGGGTGATTAGCAGCAATTTTTGTCTGCTTACAAGGAATCTCCAGAGAGTACCGTGCAGTATGGATGATACACTCCTTAAGAGTGTGTTTAGCTCCTTATGTCATCGTTTGGTACATTTACCCCATTAATCTTCTTTAAATCCTTAAAAGAAAACACACTTCCTGTGTTAAAAGAGAGAATATATACAGCATAAAATCCCATTTTTATGAAGCTCTTATGAACCAAAGAGTTTGGGAACAATTATTAGTCACCTGCACACTTGGTCCTGCTCACGAGAGGAGGTCCCGGAGGGCCGGTTCCGCCTTCTCCCGGTCGAGTCAGCAGCACGCTGATGTGATACTCTGTGTCTGGATCCAGGTGCCACAGCTTATAGGTGACCATGTTGACTCCATGCACCTCTGACCATGGAGACTGGCTGGCACGATACTCAATCTCCTTCCTGATAATAGGGCCATCTCCCAGGATAGAGTTGGTGTTGAGCTGGATGATCAGGTAAGTGGAGCCAGCACGCAGAAGCTGAGGCGGCGCAATGGGGGATGGGGGTACTGTCGGAGAAAATGAAAAGCAGTGTTTTCTCGTTTTGCTGGTTAAGAACACATTGGTATTGATAAAAGCACTTCCTGGCAGGCCGGCAGCACTGCTGCACAATCTAGGGTGGTAAAGTTGTGCTATTAATTTTACTAATCAGGCGTATGCAAATAGATTTCTGGCTATGTTAAAGCCCACTGAGTCTTAAATGAGTCTCCAGAGACTGCAGGATGTGAGCAGGTCAAACTATGTTCAAATAGCAGATTAGTCATACCTATTAACGGGGCGTTCAAAGCCTTGCATACATTTTTTAGCAAAAAACAGCTGTGCATGCGTCGCATTGAACGTGACATTCTCTGTAACTCAGACAATAATTACTGTGCGTGTTTTTCTCCAACTTCTCAGACAGCCGGCCACCACGATGAAAGAGCTGAATACATTACTGCTGGTAAAGCCTGGCAAACTGAGAATTAATACCACTGCCCACGTCACTTTCTGGCAGATCCAAGCCGCTAAACACTTACACAGGCAACCGTGAGAGTGAGGGATGGGAAAGCCAAAAGAAATGTGGACAAAGCATGAGAAAAGATCAGAGTTAGATCTGTGGCTGTGACTAATCCTTCATCCCTGCCTCTGTCTTTTATGGCCCTCCTCTCTGTGGGTTTTTCGACA
Source organism: Simochromis diagramma (assembly GCF_900408965.1). Taxonomy (NCBI): domain Eukaryota; kingdom Metazoa; phylum Chordata; class Actinopteri; order Cichliformes; family Cichlidae; genus Simochromis; species Simochromis diagramma. The sequence goes on along the minus strand of NW_024387423.1, from coordinate 2,699,882 downwards.
ACTTCACCTCTACTCTGTATTGCTTCTTTGTGCCTGCAGCAGCTCATCTTTTAACTGTCAATGGATGCATCTATAATAAAAGGCCAAATTTGAGCAAACAGGCAAACAGCCAGTGCGATTACCTTCAAAGCATCTCACCTACCCCTTTCACACTTTAAGTAGACTCAATTTTATCTGCTAATTTATCGTATCCCCCCCTAGTTCATTAATAGTTGTCACTTCCATGAAAACAAACCAAGCTCTCAGTGCTAGTGTCTGTTTAATGTGGGACTCCTCGTCGGTGCAACATTTATGTTTCTGCCAATGCATTTTCAAATATGCTTAGGACAGAATATGTGTGCACATATAAACTCAGGGCCCACAACAATAGCCCGAGACATACGGACAAGGTAAAACTGTTTTATTAATCATGTAGCTATCTCCGAGCCCTCCGTGGAGCAGTAGAAGGGTTTACTATGATTCTCGCATTCTTTCTGCATTATATAAACGAGTAGATCCAACTCATTAAGGGGATGATTAGGCTCTTTTTAGCAGAGCAGAGGGGAAAAGGGATTTATGAAAGCCTTGTTAAGTCAGCGAAGAGCACAGCCAGTTATGGAGTTTCAGGCAGCTGACATGAGAATAACTTAACTGGCCATTGCATTTACTGGTGGTGCAGCCTTGCCAGAAAGAACATCTTTGTCCTGATTATAACAAAATAAGGAAAGCAACAACCACAAAGACACAATGACACTTATTCACTGAGAGTGTGAGCAAATCACAGCCATCTGTCAAGTACATTCGCTGTGTCCTGGTTTTCTGGCACTCGCTGGTTAACGTTCTAGCAAAGGGGGCTCCTTTTTGCAGCAAATCAGTCTATCGCGACACTAAAATCAACCCACGTTGTCTTATCAGTAAAAGGACTATGGAAGCGAGGCATTACAAAGCTCATATGTGCCATGCTCACAATGTAATTTAAGCATGTGAGCATCCTAACATTCACTAACTCGTAGTAAATACAGCTGACGTTGATGGATGGTTTGAGATTATGGTGCTGCAAAAAAAAAAAAAAAAAGACAATCTCATGCATGTGCCCAGCACTTAAAAAAAACTACAAAAGCAGGGGACTTCCTCGTGGTGGGATCCTAACTGTTGGCTAAAATTCACAGCAGCCCATCCAACGGTTGTCCACCAAAGTGGTGGACTGCACCAATCTATCAGCCAGCCAAGCGACAGACACTGATATCCACAGAGCCACTCTGCTAGCTTGGCTTAAAAACTCCTTTTGAGCTTGTCCTCACTCTCATTTGCGCTCCATTCGGTCTTTAAAAACGTAATAACAAGAGCATACAGTAGAGGACAAGGGGATTGAGAATCCCTTACATCCTTATTTTCCTTTCTTTACTTTGCTGAGGGCTCGGGTTTGTTATGCCAGCAAACCATCCCGCAAGCCATGTCATTACTATGCTGTCAAAGCGGTGGTGTTGGGCGGTGGGGATGGAGTGAGTAATGGTAGTGAGGTCACCATCTGCGCTACATGATATGACAAGGGCTGCAGGAGTCCCATGCAAGTGAACAGCTTTCTGACAGAGAGCTGAAGAGCTCAGTATGGCAGTCTATCTGGCAACTACAGCTCAGGATGCCGCACATGCCAGGGAGACTGTGGATATCACTTAAAAAGCCTTCAAGTGAGTCGCTGTAGCATACAAGTTGTGAATAAGAAATTTCTCTGGAAATAAATTAGAAATAAATGCGCGAGACATTCGCAGTCATGCACAAATGATATCCTGTGGGTATCTGTTTCCTTTTTAATTCTTCTTTCAATCACACGCAGTACTGTACTGTGTCCAAGACAAGCAGGAAATCATAACGGCTGGGATGATGGAGAATGAAGGCTAAAAGGAAACAATAATAACAGTCAGAGAAAAGGGAAAAGGATGTTTACCTTTGACAACGAGTTCAGCAAAGTTTGAGACTCCGGAGCCTCTGGGGGACTGAGTGACGCAGCGGTAAAGGTCTTGATCAGTTCGCTGGACGCTGTCGAGCTGGAAGGACACCACAAAGCGTCGATGGCTCAGGTGCTTGACTGACGCCATTGTTAAAATGTCCCCATTGTGTCTCTGGAAAGCAGAAAAGGACATGGTCAGAGAAACCAGGATAGGCCATGACCTGTCCCTCTCACACGCACACAGATATAAATCATCTTATACAGCACAATAACACAGTCTTTTACACCCGCACGCACATAAGTGTAGATGTTTCTGTAGTAGTGTGAGAAATTCACAAAATACAAATGCATAATAACTCTGAACGACGTCTTTAAAATCTAGAGCTATGCAAAAAAAAAGGCGGGCATTGAAGGCTGAGATGTCCTCACTGTTACTCTTTAGCATGAGTCAAGTTGTCAACACCCAAGATCTTTGGCATGGGATAATGCAACATGATAAAGTCTCTCCATTACACCCTCGACATCTTTCAGACTCAGTGTCCCAGTTTGTAATGAAGGCCTGAAGGACGGCAGAAGACAACGGCTGTCACATAGTGAGTGGCCCTCACCATGACTGGAAACTGACCTTCAGTTGTAAAATTAGCGGAGTGTCCCTTCAGCTGATGGAAGACCTCGCTGACTGACTCACTAATTAAAACAGATTTTTAGCAAATATTAGTTATTTAACCTCCTAAGACCCGAACTCTTCCACGGCATGCATTTTTAATTTCTCTTTGATATTTGGGCTGATTGGGACCTGATGAATGTAAAAACAAAGAATTAATAAAAAAATATTTTTTACCGGTACCTAATTTTTGTTTCTGAGAAAAATGAGAGCCACTTATGAGGATATTCGTTTAAAATTTCGATAGAACAGTAGCAGTATAATGTCCTCGTAAGTGGATATCAGGCCCTTGTAGAGCAAAATTGAGTATTTTGGTCTAAATAACCCAAAATGTGATGTCCACATATGTGGACGCCAGGTCCTAGGAGGTTAAAGGCATGAAAAATATGCAGATGTTCAATCGGCATGGAGTTGTATGCTTTACGTTGACAGTATTAGTATTACAGAGCATGTTTGTGTCATATCCACGCGGAATCCCAGAATAGCTGGGGATGTTTGCCTGTAATGTTATAGCATATACCATCACCAGACACTTCATTAGGTATACTCTGCAACTTTTGCAGTTTTTTTCTGACTTCTGACTCTGGCACCAGTAAAACAAGCTCCTGAAAACACTCCTCAGAGATTTGGGTCCATATTAATGCAAAATAGCATCACACAGCTTCTGCAGATATGTCAGCTGCACATCCAAGTTGAGAATCTACTGTTCCACTACATCCCAAAGGTGCTCTATTAGATTGAGATCTGGTGACTGTGGAGGCCATTTGAGTACAGTGAACTCATTGTCATGTTTAAGAAACCAGTTTGAGATGATATTAGCTTTGTATCACTGTGCGTTAACCTGCTGGAAACAGCCATCCAAAGATCAGTACACTGTAGTCATAAAAAGTCAGTAATAATACTCTGGTTATGAAAATCACTTAGTACTAAGGAGCTCAAAGTGTGCCAGGAAAATATCCCTGATACTATTACACCACCACGTGTCTGAACAATTGATACGAAGCAAGATGGATCCATGCATTCATGTTGCTTATACCAGATTCTGACCCTACCATCTGAATGTTGCTCCACACATCCAACCAGTCAGTGTTTTTCCAGTTTTCGATTGTTCAATTTAAGCTTGTGCAAATTGCAGCCTCAGTTTCCTGTTCTTAAGTGACAGGAGTCACACCCACAGTAGTCTTCTGTTGCTGTACCCCGTTTAACATATTCAGAGATGTTCTTCTGCATATCTTGGTTGTAAGTAGCTTTTATTTTGAGTTGCTGTTGTCCTCCCATCACGCAGTCTGGGCATTCTTCTCTGACATCAACAGAGGTCAGCAGTTTCTGAAATACTCAGACCAGCCAAACAACCAGCAAATGGTGCCAGACTGGCACATTCAAAATCCCATTCAAGTAACAAGAAGCTGACCAAGCATAGCTAATAAAGCAGCTGGTGAGTTTAGGTGTATAAGGAGTCTTTGCCCTCTTTTAGTTTCCCTGCCTTCTATTTGCCTCTGCTCCCTTGTTTTGGTACTTTGTTTACTTTGTCTTTTAAGTACGGGTTCATTATGTTTCATACACTGATGTTTTTATTATAAACACCCTTGCACACACAACATCCAGCCTTCCCTATTAGCACAGGACACACACACACACACACTAACAACCTTTATGGTTGCCTCCACAGTTACCGCACCGTGAACTCCTGGAACACAAAGCTAATAATGTAGCAATACACAAATTATTGCTATCTGGGTCACTTCTAGTTAGAGCTGTGTGATTAAAAAGAAGAATCGTCCAGTTGTGTACAATTTCATTAGAATGGAAGGACCATCTCCCTGATTTAATCATGCAATATTACGATCAGACGTGCTTTAATGAAAACAAATGAAATCTTGTTAAAATAATAGTGATTATGGGGGTAATATATGTCATGAGCGTCGTGCCCTAATGGAACCCATCTTCGACTTCATCTGTCCTTAGCGTGCAATGTTATTGAAGCAAAACATTTAACCGTTCAACAGTTACAATCGGGAGACAGATGGACTTTAATGCATCAAAGTTTAATCACTCTAGCACAGATAATACTTGAATGATGGCATGAAGAGGCACGAAAGTGCAGAAATGGCCGCTGCTGAGAGGCACCAATCTGTCTGCACTTCAGAGGATGGGGTGTATGTGCTTGTGTGTCTATGTGCAGCTTCTGTGTGTGTAGGGCTAGGCCTGGGTCTGGGGCTCCCTGAGCATTGATCCCCACATTGCTATTAAGGGTGGGCCTCTCTGTTGCACGGTGGAGGCTCCACTGGGTGTCAAGCGGTTCTCGGGGGCCCGGAGTCTGGGTCCCCCATCCTTAGCTTGGCTGGGATGATTGGCCGCTGCCTCTGGTCCTCTGGCACTCTTGCCCTTGGCTGTGGAAGCTCCATCCAGGACCTCCAGGGTCTTTCCCTGTCTGCCTCTAGCTCTTGGGGGGGAATGGTTGGAGTGTGACCCACATTTTCAAGTATGTTTCATCACAAATGATCTCACACACACACACACACACACACACACACACACACACATTTGTCTGTCTGTTTCATCCTCACCCCCCCCCCCCTTCTTTTCTCTCTTTCTTTCTGTCCCTTTTCTTTTTCTATTCCTCCACTTTTTTCTCCAGGCTTTCACGCCCTGTTCACTTTAGCAAAATATTCACACAGATAATAATATGAATAATAAAATAAAATAATAAGATTACGAGAGGAGCCTACAGTGAGTCCATAGTGCTCCTCTTGGTAAAGCTAATGTGTTTGACACAACAAAGCATTCACACCTAAGCAGTCTTAGCAAAAAAAAAAAAAAGAAAAAATGTCCGCTTGTTTCAGTCTAAGAAGAATGGAAAGAAAAGCGAGTTGTGGCAGAAAGTAGGAAGTGGAGAAAAAACTGTGACAGAGAAAAAAAAAAAGAGGCTCCAGTGAATGTTGCATGATGCACCTAGCTGTTGCACTGTGAGAGGCCTTTCTCACTTGTTCCACACCATTAAAACCACTAGCATCTGTCACATCCTCACTGTTTCAGAATAACACATTGGCTCTGGCATTTTTTTCCTCATGTTTTCAGGCCATTCTCTCCGTGTGTGAAATAGTGGACATGAATCATCATTCTAGTACTTTTGATCCGACAGCTTTCACAAAATGAGAATGTGAGCGTACTGTTATTAGCAGCGAGACCTCTGGGTTACACTGGGCCATTTGGGCTTCTGTCATACTGCTGATTTGAGGCTTTCAAAAAGCCACAGACCACAGGAACCTCAGGCCGAGTCTTGCAAACAAACACATAAACACACACCCCCTGATTAGGGTTAAAAAGTCAACAAATCTTGTAACCGCAGGAAAAAGAAAAAAAGAATACAGTAATGTATCCTTCCTGCATCTTTTCTATTCCTGTTTTTTTGTTACTTGGCTGGTGAATTACAGAAAGGAGACAGCAGAAATCAGAATAAATCAGAGTAAATGAAATAGCATGCGATCACTTCATGTTACATAAACAATCTGGCTATAGCTAATTGGCGAGGAAACGACAAAAACGATCTGTTAATCTGGCAGGCGTGTATGGTTGAGACTGCGGTACAGCTGGTACTGCAGACACAATCAACACGAAAGGGCACAACAACAGAAAACAGCCTGAGAGGTGCATGTGTGGAGCAGACAATGGAAGAGGACAGCTGAAGGTAGAAGAGCGGTAGGAGGGGAAAAAAAGCATTCCAGTGGCCTGAAGATCTCATTACAGTAGGCGTCTGTAGGGTTATGCCAGCTAATTACCCAACGCATTTGCCTTCATCTTTGTGTTTGACTAAATGGGTGGCTTGATCAGAGAGGTATGGATGAGGATACAGCAATTACCTAAATCACACGTCTCCCATTTTCAAACAATGCAGAAGGTTTTCCTGGGTCAGCTTTGATTAATGCTGGCTGCAGTCGGTGGTAAGATGCTCAAAAGCACTGAATATGTGGCTACATGCTAACTGTATGCATGAGATGGACAAATTATGAATCCCTACAATATGTCTTTAATTGGGCCTCGAGAAGAGAAGAGTTAAAAAAAAATACTCATTCACATGGATTCAAATGGCGACCATCATGTGAATAGATACAGTGCAAAAGGACAAGAACACAGCGATCCTATCAGCAAGGCGACTTTTCAGAGGCAGCGGAGTGAAGGCACTTCAAGGCCTTCATAGCCTTTATAGCATTCAGCCTTTGTGTACCATCTTTATTTAAGGATAAATACGTCTGGCTACATATAATGATGACACAGAGAGAGACGTGACAGTTATGTATGCAGTAAACTGTAGCAGCATGTGAAAACTTAACCATGAGTCACAGACCTGCGGACAAATCACTAAACACAAAGATCAACACACCTATGATATATTTCCATTACGTGGATTGACTTATCCTAACCCAGGGTTTCCACTGTGCATTCACTTAAAAGGTGCAAAGTAACTGATTTTAAAAGCTAAAACTGTAATGTTAGAAAATTATGAACCAATTACTCAAATAATACAGACAAATGAGTGCCGTGATTTTTTGTGAGAGGAAACACACCCTCATTAATAATGTTATTAATAACATAAAGTTGTTTGCAGCCAACAGGAGAAAAAAACATCAAGGTCCAAGAATCTGCATTTATTATTGATGCTCATCAGGGAAAGGCTTAAGACATGACTGTAAAACTTTAGATATTCCTACAATCTGCACTCCGAGAGCTTCCAGGATCGGTGACACTATTTTTGGATCGGCGGTGATTTCATACCAATTGATCTCTAATCTAGAACATAACCTGCTCCGGAGCATATGAAATCTACAGCATAAGTTACCATCATGATATAGCCTGGTAAAGTACAGAAAAAACACAGCCTTTGTCGTACTAAACACCCAGGGTTCAACCTGAAGTTGCCCTGATAAGATGAAATCTTACTTCACACTACAGGCCTCAGGACTCCAGGCTGTAGGCTATAGCTTCTACTTGAAATGAATGTTCAAATTTCTTTTTTGAAAAATCAATCAAATAACAACAAGGAGAAACAAAATAACCAGATAACAAGAAAAAAGGTGCAAAGTTGAATAAAATTGACACAATATTTGTGGTCGCATGTGTCTTTTTCTGTGTGCAGGATGGTTTTCTCTTCATAGGAAAGTGTGTGATGACTTTTACTGTGTCCCACGTGCCCAGGGAGCCTTGTCTAATAATCCGTCTGTAACATTAGGCACTAGAGTTAGTATTAAAAGAAGTCTTCCCTTTGTACTGTTGCCATGTTGAAGGTAAAAATACAACAAGCTGACACACAGTAAACACAGGTTACTTTCAGCAATAAACACCATCATGAAGCACTAACCTCCAACAGGAACTTCTCAGCCTCTGATGCCCTTCCAGCAGCAACACACTGGAAAGTGGCATTTTGCCCAGCATTGACCTCCTCATCTCCTAGCCTGGAGAAGTGTGGCGCCTTATCTAAAGAGACAGACAGAGAGAGAGAGACCCACTGTGAGATTAAAAAAAAACAAAACCCATTACCTTTCAACCGTTCACAATGCAAGTCAGCTTCAGATTAACATAACATGTTTTTATCCAGGTTTTCTTTTTGTTTGTTTTTTTAAATGCAAGAACAGAAATTTCAGGCTTTTTCTGTTTTGAAACAGCAGTTTGGAGGACTTTGTATGAAACTGACCGGCTATGAAGGGCAACCATTAAAAACATAAATCAGTTTATCAGTAGTTTGGCAGCAATTTATTCACATATTTTCATTCGGTTCATTCAGTTTGCATCAGCCTTTTCAGGCTGAGGGGTAAGAATTGATTTTCGTTTCCAGTTTCTCCACGGTCAAAATTAAGTCTAAATTTGCACTGCATTTTCAAAAAAATGTAATTAAGATATAAAATACAAGAAAAACATTTATAGAAATTGAGTGTTGTTGATGTTAAAGCCACTGATGCCCATTTTCTTTCCGTAATGTTTAATCCACCAGTATGTACAAAGCTCTGATATTTTTAATGCTAAAATTGTTGTTTTGGCATGAATTATTGTTGTTATCCATCAATTTTCAAATTTAGCTTTTTACAGAAATGCTGAAAAAATAGTACATAATTATTATTATCTAAGATGCCAAATTACAGTTATTTACTTGTGTTCCTGAACACACAGATAGTTTTGCTCAACGTTATGCTCAATTAATCTGTGACTTCACAGAGAAGTCGAGTGCGTCGGCTCAAATTTGGGTATAAACAGGTGAATTCTCCAGAGAATTTTGACCAGTTTCCAAAATACTCCCGTTTCTTTGTTTTTATGGCAGGTTGTGTAATAAATGTGTTCAGCGCTGCTGCGTATATATTTTTATCGCGATGGAAATTCTGTAAATGCAAATGTGGGCAGTGGCTCGCTCAGAGCCCACCACTAAAATAACTTACAAACAACATCAGATTAGAGGGGATCTATAGATAAGCACAATGTGGGAGTGAATCTGTGGAAGAAAAGCCAGCGAGTGAGCATTGGCTCTCTGCATTTCGACTAATAATGTCCCAGCAACCTGCGCGGGAGCCGCCAATGAGTCAGTGTGTGGGAGTAGCCCTCTCACCCAACTCCATGATTAACAATAGAGCAATGAGTACCAAACCCCTGCAGAGCCAAATCACTGGGTAAATGCTGGCAGCACTGCCTGCCAACTCTGAGAGATGGGGTAGCAAAAGTTGACATGTCACTCCAGATGACTGACAGGAGGAGAATGCAGGGCTGCTGTGAAGCCGAAGCATCGGGGAGAAGCAAATGTTTGCGTCTCACTCATCTTCTGCCTGGTTTTGCACAAGACTCTGTTCCCATCTAGCTGCGAGGAAGATGACAATTTCTTCATCTTGTTTGTATACAGTAAGTAAAGGAGAGTGCTTGCATTTGTACCCCACATGTGGCCATGTTTCCTTTGAGTGACTTTCCCTCCTAAGGTTTATTCATAATTCATGCGAGCCAAATATACAGTAAACAAACACTGAAATGAGTGTGAATAGAAGAGAACAAGCTCTGCATTTGGAACCGACTGCAGTGTTATACAGCTAAATGTGTCAGATCCTATCCTCGGGACTCTTTAGCGCGATAAATATTTCATTGGGCTGCAACACTGGTTTCAGAGTCAAAGATTAAGACTCAGGAGAATACAACAAAAATGTCAACCATGCTTTATCCAGTATTCCCAGAAAGGAACTTTTTGTCGAGAGTTCCTCTTAGTTTTGTTTTTGTTTTTTTTTGTATGCAACACTTAATGTCTTTTCACTCCTTTTCTTCCTCCACACTCTTTGCTGCCAAGTAAGGCAGGCTGGCTATGTGCCACATCATAAGGCATGTTCAGGTCTTGATGAGAGTCTTAATTATTTAATGACCACAGTGGGAGCATTCAGAAGTTGCCATCTGCTATGTCTGGAAGTAAAAGGGTGTCTGACTGGGTGATATGCATACAGTATAGGTACAAAGCAATCTCACAGCCAATGTTCACGTAATAGAGCTCCTGGTGGTATCCTCTGTAACGTGAAATCCCCGAGGTGTCCAACTCAGCAAGAATTAAAAAAAAAAGAAATAAAAAACAGGGATATAACAGAGATCCCCCTGAGAGTAAAATATCCTTCAAGCTTGTGTCAGGTATATAAGTCACATGAAAGCAGCGTGGCTCAGGTGTTAAATGTGCTATGAACTGACAAGAGCCCTTGTGTTCAGCAGTGGGACTGTACAGGGAGTGTGTAAGTGACAGGGAGAGACTTTGTCCGAGTATTAAGCTCGGGAGCTTTAGCGAATACATTTTATACACAGACTGTACATCACTGTGTAAAAGTCTTGAGCCACCACTCATTTCTTTATATTTTGCTTGGAAATGGGAAATAGGTGCTGTAATTGATATAAACGTGCAACCATACATGTTAATACAGTATATAAGGCAAAAACAGAGCCAGTACTTTTTAATAAGCTTGAAAGTCAATATTTGGTGTGACCACCTTTATTTCTCAGGCAGTTTTCATGTCATTTCATGATCTAGTCTTCAGGAATAGCTCTCCCGGCTTCTCTAAGGACAAAAATGGATGCTGTTTGGATGTTGGCTGTATTTTGTTTTGTCCAGTGATCCCACACTGCTTCAACATCCGTGAGGTCTAAGCTCTGAGGGGGCCAATCCATGACTGATTGGGTGTTTTTCTATCCAGGTGTTCTTTTACTGCATTGCCAGTGTGTTTGGGATCACTTTCGGGTTTAAATATGAAGTCATTGCTCATCACACACTTTCCAGATGGTATTTACATGGTGGATCAAAATCTGACTGTACTTTTCTGTGTTCATATTTCTGTCAGTTTTGGCAACATCCCCAACACCACAGCTCCAAATCATGATGAGCCTCCACTGTGTTTTACATGTGACTGTAGACTGTTGCAGCTCACTCCTGAGCTCCTCCATGCACAATGATGACTTGAACCAAAAATTTCCAAACTGGATTTATCATCTATCAGACCTGTTGCCACTGTTTTATTTTACCATACCTCAGATTTTTCTCCCTTTTCCTCTTCCTTAAAAACGACTTCTCGACTGCCCGCCTTCCACTGACACCATTTCCAGGGAGACTTCAGTGAGCAGTAGATGGATCAACTCAAGGGCCAGATGCATCTCTCAGGTCCTCTGTTAGATTTTTTTTTATGATGATGTGAATTTCAGATAACATTTATCTGCTGTAGATAGTTGTTTTTTTTGTTTGGCCTGCTACTTTTTCAGCTAATAGCTCTTTGGAAATCACCTTGTTGGTACAAAAATGCTATATTATATCTGTCAAATTGTTCTCTTTGTCACTTTTCAGAGATTCAACTTTCAGAGATTCAAAAAAATGGGGAAAAAAATGTTGTTTTTGCAACAGGCTTCTAGTAACAAAGTGTCTAAAGATGCAATTTAAAACGGGTTCTTTTGCAATGTTGTCTGTTATGTGTAACAGATTCATCTTGTGTGTTGTTGCCTTTTTTTGTGCTTAAATGAGTCATAGGTCAGGGTTAAGAGGCTTACAAACAAAAACTCAGAAAACAGTCAGGTACAAAATGTTCATAGAAAAACTGAGACCCTCATAAAGCCTGGAGAACTGCTAATCACTCACACAGTAGTGCATATAAAAGATGTATCCAAGCCTGAAACTAAAGCTAGTGCCAATGTCATCGGTGCCTTAAACCTAAACAAACCTTGATGTGATTCACTCGTCACAGTCGTTTCAGGGACCTAGTAAGTGATACACATTTGATAATACTGGAAATAATCCAGCAGCAGTGACTGTAATTTGGTGTACACACCAACGTAGAAGGTGGCAGTGCTGCAGCTCAACACTGATTGCCACTTACCATAATAGGAAAGAAGAACTCCAGTTCCCAGCAAAGTGTCCGGCTGCAGCTGATCCATAAAATCAAGCTGAACTAGAAGACAGATAACACACTACCAGCACCTGACAAACCTACCTTGTTATTGCTGGAGTTTGGAGAAAATTGCTGAGATATCACCAAGAGTTTGTTTGGTCAACATAACTGTAGCGGAAAAACCTGACAATATGACAGTCCTAGCAGGTTTTTTAAAAAAGCAATAATGTCCATCTTTTATATACTATTTATATACTCTTGTTTCACACAAAGTTGTCAAGTTTAGGAAGAAAACTGAAATGCTCCTTTCACTTTTTCACCAGTGACACAAAAAGCCCTGTGCTGCTGGGAGCTGTTTATTATAACAACAAAAAAAAAAACAACCGTGAACAGGAGGCGTTTTCATTAAGCTTTAAAATGCAGCTAAATGTAGAAAACCTCTTTATGAGATAAGTGCAAGAAAATGCGGAAGCCTTCACAGAGACTGAATTTGAGATTACACTAATTAACAAATAAATCTGCCTGTCAAAGCGTGCTGGAGGCAAAACGACAGGTGTGTTCTCAGGTGGAAGGGAGTGTTGGCATTTGGGTGTCACAGTGTCTTAATAGTGCCGTTGTTGTCACAGCGTGCCCCGGGAGAGCTTGTCGTACTAATATAAAAGGCCAATCAGCCATTACTCTTCTCCTCATCACATTTATATTTCATGCTGCTTTAAAATCTGTTTTACCCCCACCCCAAGAAAAAAAGCTAAATATTTCTTTCCTGCAGCATCTTCTGTGACTGCAATCCACTTACAGCAAGGATAGTTGAGCACCATGATGTCATCTATGGCAATGTAGCCTCGCCGCTCCTTCGAAACCGTTGCCTCAATCAGCACCTGCAAAAGTGAACATTAATAAATGATGAGCAGATTTTATTCGTTAGCAGAGCAGCTAAAGCATATACTTTTCATTAGCCTGATGCTCTCGAAGCTGAAGTGTCAGCGCATTTGAGGGCTGTGTGAATTCTACTCCACTCTGCTCTTGTTCCTTCTACTGCGACAGATGGATTAATTACAAACACACCCATCACCGCATGTTTTACCTCAGTCCACGGGGCCAAGGGAAATAATTGATTTATCAGGAGGTACACAGAGTTGTTTTTGTTGTGTCGCATTCTAAACGCAGGACAGCCACAGCAGCTGATAATGCAACTTGCCACGAGACTCAAGGGGAGGACAAACCTCCACACCCTCCTATGGAACAATAAGCTGGATGAGCTGTGGGCTCTCATGAAACCTAATCAATATCAAATCACCAACCTCAGTAACACTGAGAGAGTTATGGGACACGGGGGTGATGTTTGTTTTTGCACCACCAAGGACAGTCTCCCATCCACAAGTTTGATCAAAGGCCAGCTTTGAGTTATTGTTTCTCATAATCCTCTGACAAAGTGATTACAGCATGTTTCCTGTCGCTGGGTTTGGATTTTTACTGAGGCTCCACCCCAAATTAAAATGAAATCACATCCTCAAAGCTGCTTTAAATGTGTCTCACATGATATTCTAAATCATGTTAGCTTAATCTTTACAAGGTCAAATACATTGGCGGCCACCAGAGCTCCCCCTCAGCCTCCTGGAAGTACTGGATCATCTGTTACCAGGTTCAAAATGTTCCATTCTTATTGTTTAATGTTGAAACACTAAGCAGGCAACATCTTTTAACACTTTTAATTCATCTTTTAATTGTCCCCTGGCCTTAAAATCCAAACAGTTACATCAGTCTGACAGGAGGAAAGTTACTATCACTATGAAAATTCACAGAATGCAAATTGGGAAAAAGCTCTGAATGCTGTCAGAAGAAACTGTGGTGCTGGTGTAGATACATATTATACTGCACCGTTGAAAAACCTGCAAAATAAAAACAAACTCAGGGAAAAATATCACTGTAGCTGAATACTTCTCTGCCAATACCAAAATTATACTTTGCAAAACCTCTGTCTGAGAGCTGGTTAGGTTTTTTTTTTTTTTTTTTTTACTTTTTGATTTACACTGAAGGAACTTTGACACCCACATCATCTCTGCTACCGCAATCCTCTTATGTTTGAACACCTAATTTAAGAGTCACAACTGCATCTTCAGGACCTCTGGCCCAAACCGCAGCCTTCCACAGTCAGCAGGACGGAGACGGTCCACCTTCTTTGGGCTTTGAAAGAAAGACGCCAACCGGTGTGACAACAAACTCAGCCATGCGTGACCCCTAAAGGCACCTTCCCAGAGAGATGGTGATGGGATGTGAGGAGATTGGGGTCAGCTGAAAAAAGAAAAAAAGTCCAGACAGGATGCCATGCAGGAAGCCAGGCATGCACAGAGGGGAGGCTTGAAGCTTGCAGAAGGAGAAGTGGAGTGGAGAGGAGAGGAGAGGTGAAAGGAAAAGCAGGAGGAAGGGTCCTGGCTGCTGGGTCTCCTGGAGTTGGAGGCTGACCCCGCTCTGTCCACAGCTGGCTGCTCTACTCACAGAGGAGCACTGAGGCTAATCTCCTTCTGTCAGAGTCAATTTTTCCTGTTTGTTCCCAGACTTTGTTGGAACCTGAGCTGGAAGATGGCACCGCTTTTCAAAAGCAATATTAACGTTTTACTGTTTTCATCGTTTTCCCCCTTCTTCAGGTTGTCAATTCGCTTAAAAGCAGAGTCCTCCCCTCTGATTTGATTTTCTCTGCCTTTCCATTTTTCGCTGTCTGCCTTTATTTCTTTCATCTTCCTCTCACGTCTTCTTTACTTAACTCCTTACAAGCCCCTGCTTAACCAGAAAACAAACAAACAAATCATTGCTATAATGAAAGCATAATACACTTCCGTATGTTGACCTGAATTAGCTGTGTAAACACATGCGGCCATGCCATTAGACTAACATCAAAATTAGCCAGAAACACTGATTGGGCTTAATGGCATACAAGACAGAGGGAAAAAAATGTCTCCGAAGTCTAATTAAGGTGTTATTACTCTCCGCTGAGCTAAAGCACTGAGGAGATTGATTGCTGGTTAATCCTTGAACTTCTTAGCCATTAGAAGAGCAGCTTTTTACGAGGGAGACATTCAGAGCATTTGTTTTAATAAACAACCTCTGCGGATTTTTATTGAAAGCCACTTTCCCAATGAAACTTTCCATGTGCCTATTCTTTATTCTAATGAGCTGCTACTTTTCTTTCTCGGGGTAAAAACGCAGGCATCATCTTTTGGAGATAAAAAAAATAAGGAAATAAATAAATAAAAGAGTGACACCGCGGTGATTTACGGCTGATATAAGATGCACATTATGAGAACATATTACATTATCCTGTAATACTGGCTTTTAGAAACGGTTATAATGTATACAAATCTGGAGACAATTTATTTGGCCCTATAAACGACCTGCTACCTTTCCTCCAGTCACGAGACACAATTAGGCACACCAGGCTTTCACTCACCATGAGACACAGTCATGCATTAGATAGATGACAAAGGATTGCGTGCTGAAGTAAATCTGATTGGGTAGGAATACCAAAGAATAGCAGCCAGTGTCTGAAGATATAATTTCAATGTCAAGAATCCCAATTCGCTCTGTACAGCGTTAAAAAAACGAAAACCTTTAATGTAGCCATGGGCTCAGCTTGAGGACTCTCAGCAGGCTACAGCGAGGAAAATAGCAGAAATTATCAGACAAAGAGGAGACACACAGATTCTCATTTACAAGCCTTTGATGTGTTTAATGCATGTTATCTTTTTCCTTTTTAACTGAAATTGGTTTTATAAGTAAACAAGATAACATCATGGGAAATCGTTTTACATATCGAGACTTAATAATAACAATGTGAAAAAATGTCTGAGCGTGTCTATGAAAGTAGACGCTCTGTCACTTTGTTATTCTGGAGCATTCAGGTGTGTCTTAACACAATGCCAAGGAGAAAAGATGTCAGCACTGATCTTAGAGGAGCAGCTGTTGCTGCCCATTAGCCTTGGAAGGGTTATAAGGGCATTTCCAAACAATTTAAAGTCCATCATTCACAAGTTTATTCCCATGTGGGAAACATTCAAACACTAGTCAATCTTTCCAGAAGTGGACATGGCAGCAAATTCACCCCCCAAGGTCAGCTGTGCAATGATCAAAAGAGCTACATGTCAGACTCCACAGGCCTCAGCTAGCATGCTTCATGTTCAAAAGTTCAAAATACTATAATTAGAAAAAGCCTGAACAGGTAGAGGTTCTTTAGAAGGGTTGGCGGGAGTTTCTTCACTCTAAAAAGAACATCAGCTGCACGGTTTACGTTTGCACAGTTGCATTTGAACAAACCACAAGACAGGTGGTGGTGAGAATTAGCTGTAATGCTCAGTACCGTGTTAGTGCAAATTAGTGCAAACACCACATTTCAACAGTCAGGCACCGTGGTGCAGGGCTAATGACCGGGGCTTTTTTTTTGCAGCCACAGTCGCCGCAATCATCAGACCACGAACTCCTCTGCACACCAACGTATTCTAGAGTCAAATATGAGGCCGTCTGTCTGACTGAAATCGGGGTCATGCAACAGAACAACGATCCCAAACACAGCAGCAAATCTATAACATAATGACCCAACGTCCAGACCTCAGTCGGATTAAAATGCTGTGGCAAGAGTGACGATGATGTGAGAGACTGATAAAGTCACACAGAAAATGATTACTTCAGTTTATCACTGCTAAAGGTGGTTCTACAAATACTCAATCCTGTTCTTGTTTACTTTCAAAACGGTTTCACACGATTGTATATTCACATTTTCTCAATCATTTGCTAAAAAAAAGAGGTGAAACACACATTGAACAAAACATTTCTTGTACAGTTATTTTATAGATGACACAAATATATAGGGAGTCAACATAAAACTATGATAAATGCCTTTGTGCACGATAATCATGTGGCAAACGTTTGACATCGTGTCAGCCATGCAGTGTGAAATTAAAATTTCATAGAAATCACCAGGTAAAAGAAAAGAAAAAGAAAAATATTATGTTTGCATCATACCATATCAACATATTGGGAAAAGTAAGAAAAGGAAACAAGAAGACAGGAGGGGTTGGCTGGGACCGGGTGGGTTCAGCGCAGAGGTGCATGTCTCCGGCTCTAGTTAGCAGTTTTGGGGGCTCGATAACATCTTTAATATTTGATAACAAGATTCTCCAGGTATTGCAAACACTCTAAACCAATATGAGGCAGAGAGAAATATGGCAATGCACAGCAGATCGCACTCGCACGACATTTTCAATCGAGACATCTCAAGGTGATCTTACTGCCTTCTATTTTCCATTCCTGAAACCCATTGCACTCCAAATCCCAATTTCACATCTGTGATAGGAGGAAGAGACTCCTGTCAGCCCTCGCATTAATATACACGGCAACCTGATCAGAAAATTTACAATAAAGTGCACATAAAGTGCAAACATAGACATGTTAAAGAAAAAAAGAAAAAGAAAAACATCATCATTCATTTTCGATAAAATCCTCAAACACTCAAGTTGGATATAATCAAGAAAATAATTTTTTAAATCACCAGGAAAGCGAACAAAGGAGATTGGAGTGATTGTGGTTTTTCGGCATATTAATCCCCTTAGTTTTGGTGATTATCAGAGAATTTGTCAGACTCCACTTAATTACATTCCACAATGACATTTTCAAGAAATAAACACAGACTGAGTGCGTGCCCCAAACAAAGTATTTCATTACACCCCAAAACGGTGAAAGCTCGAGTGTAATCTCACGTCTGTATCTCTGCAGTGTAAAAGCCTGACATTTTGTATCCCTGTGCTGTAGGCAAGAAACTGGCTCCTCCAATATGTCCTGAAACCTAATAAGGCAGAAGAACTTGAGGATTTAAAAACTGTCTCCAAAAGCTTGTGTGTTCCCGTGGGATTTATTTTAGTCACAGACAATGATAAGAAGGGCCCATTATCCACCGCTGCTTCAAAAGAGTGCTTTTCTACTTTAATGACAGTGTAAATCAGCCTGCCTATCATTTGAAACCCAAAGTGGAAGTATTACACCTGCCATGGAGCTAATATAAACAAAGACTTTCACCATTTACAGTCACACAAAGCTGCTGCTATACAGCTAAAAAAAAAAAAAACATGTAAAAATGAAAGTTGAACGCTGTGCCACTGCAAACTTCTGTTCCCCCTTTTCGTTGCTGCTTCACAATAGGGGATGGCCAGCACTATTAGATACCATTAAAGAAAACATTGAGCTTTTACACCTCCCCACTTGCCCTTCTCTCCGTTCTGCCTGTGCAACAGAGAGCAATGACGTGTTGCAAGACAAGGCCCACTGTCATTCCACAGTGATGAGGTTTTTGACTGCCGAGGGATTAGCAATGTAAGCCGTGGCATATGTGACTTTGTGGAGGCAGTTTGTTTTGTTTCCTTTGTACTCAGAAGCAGTATGAGGTCAGCTGAGTTAAAGTGAAATGTGAGATGAAAGTAGAAGAAAGAAATAAGGAAAACTACATTGCTTTAATTCCTCACAAGCTAAAATTGGATACAGTTTTTCTAACGGTGCCAATATCTGCTGATCAAATCCCAAATATTAGCAATTTAATCCAATCTGAACACCGTGTTCCCCCCCAACATGACATAAAAGCCATTAGCAGTTTAAGCTGTTCTATTAAAAGCCACTACTGTCAATTCTAATTCAAGTGTAAGGCCCATCTTCTTCTTCTTCCCTTGTACTGTTTGTCCTGTCTTCAGAGCCATCTACTCCTCCTCATAAGCCCATTATAAAGCTCCTTCTCCTATCTGGAGCCTCTCATTGGCAGCTGCAGCATAATTCTGACTCACCTATGAGCCATCACTGTTTACTGGGATGCTAACGAGACCGAGAGACGAGAGAGTACACAGCTCCCCGGAGAAAGGGAAAGGAATAAACCGGCGATGTTCAAAAAGCAAATTCAATAGCACTTGACTGGCGAAGAAAACGCAGGATAGGTTTTATTATTTTATTCAGGACTTATCTGCGCTGATGTTATGATAGGGTGAAACTGTGGTTAGTGAGTCTGTTTTATAACACGGAGATGGCAGCTCTCTTCCACTTCCAGCTCGCTCACTGTTAAACATGCAGAATGAGAGCAAACCTCCACTTAATGTATTTAATAAGGGTACAGTGAAAGTAGCGATTTGCGATGAAAATGCCATGAAAAGAAAAGAATCAGACAGTGTGGACCTCATTATTTGCCACTGATGAGCAGTTTCACTGGCAGGCGTCCTTTGCTACTCTGTTTATGGGGCCAAAGCTCAAGAGACACTGCAACTGGATTTGGCACTGATTAGTGCAGCTCGCTGTCTTCTTGTATAGTTAGTGATTTGTAGCTACTGACTTGATATCCGGAAATATAGCTACAGATGGCAGCGCCACAAACTCAGTGGGTTTCACTATAATGGTTTGTTTCTCTTTCAATCAAAGAAAAATAATGTCCCTTTTTAACTTAGGTCAACAAACGTTGGTGTTTAATTATAACCTGGAAAAGAAGTAGATACATAAAGTATGCCTGAAATATTATTTTCTGCTATGAGTCAAATGCCCCTGACTGTAATACTGTTCTGTACAATATATACATGTGTTTGATCCTGTTAACCTAACATTGTTTACCTTATTTTCAGATCGCATGATGTCGGGAGAAAGGCATCACCCTGCATCTACACCCCAGGCCTGCACAACGCTAAGGACTATTATTTACATAGTGAAGGTCACATCTTGCAGGTCTGAATAGAATTTAATTAAGTCAGCAGGATTGACAGTTCTTGATAAAATGCACACTACTCAACTTAATTGCTTTTTGACAGCTTCGCAGAGTTTGCAGAAAGAAGAAATTGGATTAATAGACGGATAACACTCACGCTCACCTGACTGTGCCATGTGCAGACCACAGCATATCAGACCCTCACAGTGCATGCCAGTCACTGTCTGCGTGCTGCATGCACACAATGGCGTACCACACGAATTGTTAGAGTGAAGTGAAAGTGCAGAAAAACAAACCTCGCAGGGTGAAATCTCCACCAGGCATTCCCTTGTGAGATCTACTTAGGTGCTTTAAGCACCAGCATTGGCTACATCCGCAAGGGAATCAGTGCTAATTAAGTTGCAAATGTAAGTAATTAACTGTACCTCGAGGCTAAAATGAGTAGTGATCAACAGAGCCTCACTGTGTACCATTTTTAAGCTCTACATGATCGCGGTCAATGAGTCTGTATATCTCCAACAAAAAAAAAAAGTTAAGTTCTTAGAGGAGCATCAAGCAGCTACTTTGAACAACACGTCCGACATATTAAAAGCGAGGATGACGAAGACTTTAAGTCAGTTTTAAATCAGTTTCATCAACATATTTAAATATGAATGTTTGTACCTGGTATTCGTTCGGCCAGAAGGTGCTGACAGCCAGCTCAACCTGATGCCACTGTTTGCCATGAGGCCCCGACGTGTTCCACACTGGACTGCCGAGCGGGCCGCCGTTGACCCGCACATATGCCCGTAGAGCCCCGGGACTGTGGCCATCACGGCTATACAGGAAGTAGCTGAACTGGACGCAGTGCGTGTCATTTTCACTCAGTGTCTGCAGCAGCAGCTGAGCACGATGACCCACGGCATGCTGGGAGGAGTTCACCAGCATATAGGACCCTGGAAAAAAAGCAGGACAGAATGCAACAATTAATCGCTGTATTCAACATTTATGTGTTATTAAAAGTTGGGCTCATTAACTGTGAAGCCAATTTTTCTGCTGCTCTGTATTGGCCGGTTTAAGCCTGAAAACAATGTAAAAGTATTTTAAATCATTGCGTTCACCAGATGTCTTACATGCGTCAGAAACAGACATCATTTACAAGTTGCGGAAGTGAAGCGTGCATTTTAAAAAAGTTAACTAGTCTCTCGAATACCTGAGGTGTTTATTCATTTTAAATTGGAAAATGAAGTCAACCACACAGACACTTGCACTATCTTCTACACCCGTGTTTTCCTGAGGCAGTAATAACTTTTTGGACATTCATGTATTTTTCATTCATGTATTTTACAATTTGACTGTGTTGTTTTCTTTAGAAACAAGGGGCAATATTGAAAATCATAGTTTGAGTTTATTTATATATGTAATAATGCATAATGGGAAAATACACAATCTACAGTACTGCACAAAACTCTTGAGAAACCCATCACTTTTTTATTGTACTTCGAAAATGGAAATTAGGTGCAGCAATTTATTGAAACATACATTTAAATGCAGCATGTAAAGCGACTCTAATGAGCTTCAACACAGCTTGAACTGTTATTGCTTTACGTAGCTTTCAGGAATAGTACTCCAGGCTTCTTGAAGAAAAGTTGAAAATACTTCTTTGGATTTTGGCTCCTTTCGTTTTGCAATAACGTTCAGGTTCAGGCTCTAGTGAGGTCAATCCATGACTAATAGTGTCACTGTGTTTTTCTATCCAGGTATGATTTTGAAGTATTGGCAGTGTTTTTTTGGAGTCACTGTCATGCTGAGAAATTAGGCTGTTGTAAATCAGATGCTTTCCAGATACAGGTACTGCATGGAAGATCAAAATTGTGCTTCGTAATTCCATTAATTCTGATCTGAAAAGATCGCCAACACCAGAGGCTGAAATCCAGACACTGTATTTTATAGATGTTATAGACGCTCATGGTTGTACCCATCTCCTGACCTCCTCCATACATATTGGTGATGATTTGAACCAAAAATTCTGGATTTTGGATGCTTTACTTTGTCAGACCTCTTGTCAATGATTTTCAGTTCAGTTCTTGTGGAATTTGGCACACATCAACCTTTTCTTCCTCTTTGCCTTCCTTAAGAATGGCTTCTTGACAGTAGTTAGTAGTGGACTGAACAACCATATCCATCTGTCAGGTCCTGTGTCAGGTTTCTACTAGATTTGTCCTGTTTGTTAAGGACAATTTGAGTTTCCTCAAATTTTTTAAGGACACACTGCACACCATGCAGAAATGTATCAACCTTTCAGCTACTGGCTGCTTGGGAATCACTTTGTTACGGAGCCCCGCGGGGGACATGGGAGAAAAAAAAAATTAAGACGGACTTTTGCGAGATCTCGCAAAAAAAATGTCGGGATCTCGCAAAAGTTTTGCAAGATCTCGCAAAAGTTTTAGCCGCATTCTTCGGAGGCCACCAGCTCGAAGCTGACCGGGAGGTCGAGGCACGATGTCTCGACCTCCCGTTAGCTTCGAGATGGTGGGTGTCAGATCTCCGAAAACGTCGGAGCACTTTTGCAAATATGTGATGTCTTGTAAACCGAGCAGGTATCTAATGTTTACACAGCTACATTCACGCCTCAAAATATCTTAAAAGTGTATTTCGTGACCCAGAAAGAGTAATATTACAACTAAGTAGCTGCCGCCATTGTTGGAATTTGTTGTTTTGTGAGATCCCGAGTTTGTTTTGCGAGATCTCGCAAAACGTTTGCGAGATCTCGCAAAAGTCCGTCTTAATTTTTTTTTCTCCCATGTCCCCTGCGGGGCTCCGTACTTTGTTGATGCAAGAATGTTATTTTATGCCTTTTGAACTGTGTTATATTTGGCATTTCTCAGATTCAGCTAAAGAAATGGGAACAAATTATGTTTTTGTGACAGGGTCCTACTAGCAACTTTAAAGTGAATCAGAAACAGAATACTTTATTAATCCCTAAGGAAACTGTGTAGACACACATGCTCCAAGACAGTAAGAACAGAAACTAAATACAGGTTGCAACATATAACATAATAGCTCTAATTATTATTGTTATTATATCTGTGTGCTACACAAAATTAATATACTTTGACATCAAGTTGCCCCTTTTATCTTTCTTATTTGCTCTGTAGAGGATGTGCAAATGTGCACTCTTTGCTAAGTTGCCCATCGGCTTAACAAAAAAACAAAATGTTCCTTTGGAAATGGTACAAGGACTGGACTGAGGATGAGTGAAAACGCAGGTAATGTCCAAAGAAAAACTTTGAAACATCTTTAGAAAGCCTGGAGAACTACTGCTCAAGACCGCTATAACAAAATGACAAGAAAGTCTGGCTCCCTGGAAGTAAAATATAACGAAATGAGGGCTGGCTCATGACTCGCACAGTACCGTACAAGCGTATAACAGGAGGAATATGAAAAAGAGAGTAAATTAGTTACATTAGTGCTCATACCGCGAACATGTCCATAGCACAGACTTATTCATCTAATTTAAGTGGTTGAGCTTTGCAAATGAATCACTGAGGCATTTTTGGGAAACAGACTCCCATGAACCAAGGCAAACATATCAGACAAGGAACAAATCTTTTTTTAACCACTTTTCGCCGTGTGAATCAGAAAGAAGAAAAATGAAAGTATTATCCGGCAAGTCACTGCTATGTGTGTAGGTGGTTAACAAAAGGGGAAAAAAATTAAATGTGGGCTTTTGAATGTACAGACACATTCAGTTCTGGCGATGGCAGCAGTGAATACCGGAGACAAATGAGGGGACCGAGTGAGAAAAGAAACTGAGTGAGAAAAATGAGCTCATGGCCAGTTTCCCTCTTCCCTCTTCACCAAGGTGACGCCGAGGTAAAAACGAGATTCACAAACCCCCCGACCGCCCCAAAGCCTCCTCTAATCAGGATAACATAACCCCATTGCCCTTTGCCTCGCATCTGTCCTGCCTTGAGTCTGTGCCCACTAACGTGATTAGCACAACAATGTTTGGAGACCTTCCTGTGTACTCAAATAATCAAGCCTGTTGTCTTTGTACTCCAAGGTCTTTCTGTTCTCAGTCAGAAACAAGCCCGAGAGACCAGACAGTCACAGCCTTGGCGCCAGGTGTCCAGAAGACACTTATTCTCCTCTCAGATGTAATAGCATGTGAATGGTGCAGAAGCCAGACAGAGGGAAAAAATCTTAACATCCCACCGAGTTTGCACCTCTGAAATAGGAGCCTCTCTGACAATAAGCATCTGGGGGAACACACCATACCTACAGAAGTACTCTGAGTTATGAATATAGAAGTCTTTAGCTTTTTTATCCTCATCTCTATTAAACGCCAAACAAGCACCTGATGGAGTCATCTGCTTCTTCACAAGCACAACCAGCCACTGAGAACACACTAATTACCTCTTTGAGCGCAAATAAGACAAAATGCCTAAATTTACAAGCTGATGTTCTACATAATGAGATTGAGATTCACAACTCTTAACCCCGGAGCCATAAAAAACATTAAATCAAGGAGCTGTATGGCCGCTCATTATGTGAAAGCTATACGTGGCCTTTGCTATAAAACCGCATTGCACTGCAGCGCACTGTCAACACCTCCTGATTTGTGTCCTGTCCCGCGCTTGGCATCTCGGCACTCTCATTTCGCTTTGCTTAATTAGATCTTTCAGAGTCCGTCTCCTCTCTCGCACCCTCCAGGCCCACGAGGGACTCATAAAATACCAGAAAAGGGCTGAGGTGCTGAGGCCATACTGTCCTCACTGTGCCTCCTGTTTTATATATAGGCATTATTAACACCTTTCTGTTGACTCTGCAATAACGTCACGTGAGAACGGACAGAGCAGCCGCCCTGCTGCCCTTTAACCTGCTTGAAGACTCAAACCGAAGACGGAGTGAAGTCATAAATTTAATAAGGGTTAGCACGTGTGTGTGAAAGCAAATGATGGCGAAAAACTGAAACACTGTGACAAATTAAATGGAGGTCCTGGACACAGTCGGTGCAGTAATCCCGATATACTGGGAGATAATCCACATTAGCTCGCTCAGTATGGGCTTTATGTATATTACTTGATTTGATTTGGCAAGTTTTCGAAGCCCTGCCTCTGTGTAAGCAGGAATTTCTGCTCCTAATTAAATGGTTGTGTCTGAGGGCTGAAAAGGCTAAGCAAAAGCATTTAACAAAAGGAAACATAATGGGAAATTAATCAAATCTATTTCTACACAATGTGTTTCTTTTTTCTGTTATGTAATCCGTTTAGTAAAAAAGTAAATAGACATTGATTTTTTTGTGCCTTTTCTCATACACAGACAACAAATATATCTCCTTTCTTTTAAAGGGAATTAACACTTTAAATACGATACAAAGATATAATTTAATTCGAGCACACATAAGGCGGGAGACTGGGAGACCTCCGTGTACTTCAGAACCAATGTTGAACAGCGTGAACGGAACATGAAGAAAACGAAATGTTTTCAGGCATAAACTGAAGTGGGTGACGGTGTGACAAAATGTCTTTTTGCAGCAGCACTCTCTGCACACTCCATCTGACCTTGTTTGCCAAGTCTATATTATGGAGACAGAACATCTCTGCAGGGCCCTGTGCAAGGACGGAGACGAGAAAAGGAAGGGCAACACCTATTCAATTTCCTCTCAATAACTGACACTTTGGAGAAGGCGTCGATT
Source organism: Simochromis diagramma (assembly GCF_900408965.1). Taxonomy (NCBI): domain Eukaryota; kingdom Metazoa; phylum Chordata; class Actinopteri; order Cichliformes; family Cichlidae; genus Simochromis; species Simochromis diagramma. Next base: position 2,674,520 of record NW_024387423.1, on the reverse strand, counting down.
TTTGATTTAAAAAAAAAAAAAAAACAAGCGAAAGAAAGAAGACCTCATCGGGGTCAAAGGGCTGCCTGCGAAGTGGTCCAACTTCAGAGTGCATTGCAGTGATGGGATTGTTAATATTAACCGTTAAGGCCAGTCAATTCAGGTTTACCTTGACATAGGGACACTGAACAACATCTTTAGAAGAAACTGCGAAGACGAAGAAATTGTTATGTCCTAGCGAGTCATCTTCGGGAAGTAAAGAAGAGGTCAGACTGAATTGTTACTGTCTTGCACACACAAAGTAATGACACCGTTCAGTCACTCGAAAAAACCCTTGGATTTATCTGAAAAGCGCTGCTCAACCAGAGTTTGTCTGCTTTTATTATAGTCATCATCTCATTGATTGAACACCTGGAGTGTCAGCGTGTCATTAGCACCTAAAACCCACCTAAACTGTGGCGTAAAGTCGTTTTTGCTTCAGTGACACCTGCCGCTGTAATCCATTCAAACAACCAAATGTATTTCAGGTCTATAAGGCAACATCTGAAAAGTCTACAGCTATGATGGCAAACTGTTCATGTTGCTGTATCGCCACTAATGTTGAATACTGAGGTGTATTGGTCAATTTTCATGTTTACATTCAGTTTTTTAGCATTTTATGAAGCCGTTCAACACAAAATTTAAAACAAATATGTTTGTCAAGCTGCCCACACAGGAAGCCATTTGTTCATCGTGCATTGCTTTCAAGCTGACAGTTTATCGCTTGTGGGCATTGCAGGTAACCTTGGAAACCCTCTAAAGTATTTAGGTCATGCATCAAACAACAGTATCCTGCACTCTTATTGGTCGTCGCTTTAATCACTGAAGTGAGTTGTTGTTGGCGGTTGAGACGAGTTTCTCTTGGGTCCCATCCGCTTTGTGTCTCCAGGGTTATTTTGACCATAGCTGCTTGGAGTTGTCAAATATCACTGGCTTTCTATGGTTACTCCATTGCTGCAAATCACCTCCAGTGTGGACACAGCTAAAAAGCATCTTAATTGAAGACAAACTAAGTGCAAAACAGTTTTCTCTTTCTTCATTTTACCATGCTTCTTGCTGAGAACTATATGGAACTGCCCATGTCCTCTGACTCTACCCTGCTGCTGAGCAGTGTTGTGGGTAACGCTTTCCAAAGCAATGCATCACTGTAATCTCATAAATTCAACACTAAATTCAGTAATTACATTGCAGTTACAATTATGTTGTTACTTGCATTACAAAGGTTTTTCAGTTATCTGAACGATGGCTGGACAGAAAGAAAAAACATCAAACATATTTGATCCTTCCTGAACACAATCACCGCTAAAATGAGCTGAAATAGGGTTCATATGCATCGAGGAGGAAAACAGCGGTCCGCTCTACAACTCTTGAGGAGAGGAGATATGAACATTAGGTTTATTTTTATTTCACGAAAGAACAAGAGCATGATGATAAAGTGCAGACTATATCAGGACACATAATTATTGCATTGCACTGCTAGCACAACATTAGTTCAAGCATCTGCAGCATGCTAACACTGAGACAGAAAACCCAGAACCCCGAGTGAGCTTCAACAGGTAACAAAGTCATGGTAGCCTCTGTTTCAAGGTAGAATCACTGTGGCGTTTGCTTTGAAGACTCTTTGGGTGCTTTTCAACTTTACTTTTTTCTTGTAGATTTTGTAAACACTAAAATAAAGATTGTATTTTTGTCCTCATGGGAGTTTGTGTCCGTGTATGAGACTGTAGGTTCAGGTTTATATAGTTAACTAATAGTTATGTGACGGTGCTTCTTACACATCATGTAAGAAGCAACATGAAAATAATGTATTAAGTAGTTACTACTTACATTTAAGAAAAGTAACGAGTATTGTGTAATACACTTTTCTGAGTAAATACACCAACACTGTTGCTAAGTAACTTTAACAAATCTTCCCAGAGGCAAATGTTGCTGCTCACAGTATCTTTTCCATCTCAGGAGAAAATAATCAACTTCATTTAAGGAGCCTGATGAATTCTGACCTGTTTCTGGTGAACTGCCCTTTGGGAGAATTAAGGAGCGAAACAACAAATCAATTACTGACTAATTATCCTGCGTAGGTTGAAAATAACTAGAGAAACCCAGTTCTCTTAGGTTGTCTTTAATTTTGAGTTCAACAGCCTCATGGAGCAATCAATAAACAAAAAAAGGAAAAAGCTTGTAGGATTCAGATCTTGGCATTGTCTGACTTTGGTGTCAGATGAAGTGCATGCAGTGCTGAGAACAATGCAAGCTACCGTACTTTTGCCATTAATGAAAACTGAAAGTACAATAAAGTTACTCATCATATTTTCCTTGCATTTAAATCTGGAAGTCACTCTTGACAGAATTCAGCATGAAATATCCCACGCTGCTCTTTCTTTCAGCAGCCAGCAGATCATCACCTTAAACGTGCAGTACCAATCATTGCACGTCACCAGCACCAAAAACACAGCATGAGCAACTCAACTGCAAATATAAAGAAAAAGACGAACTACACCTCGGTATGACAGACTGACGCACGCCAACGCAGCCCTTCCAAATGCTACAACACAAGTGACGTGCAGTCGGCAGACACAAAGAGGTGACGGTTTGTGATCGGCTCACTCCCTGGTGGGACACAGAGTACATCCCCACTGTGGGGCCCACTCAAACAGGTTTTGCATCTCACACTATAATATTATACCTGGGTTATGCATGCAATATTTTATTGAGAGAATTGAAGCAGACATTTAAATGTAACACAAAATGATTTTCTTTAGAATTTAATTACATCCTCCTACACTCGTACTCCCACATGGAGTAACTGGTAAAGAAATGTTTAGTAATTACAGCTAATAATGATGCTAATGCCAACTTAGAGTGTTCTTTTGTACGTCTGATAAATTATTTTGAGAGAATAATCTGAAACAATTTGTTGATAAATAAAGAAGTTTTAATGATCCACACAATCTTAATTTGAAAACAACAGAATTAAAAGCTTCCAGATAATTACGTGGCTTTAAAATACTTTAAATAATTTGAAAAAGTATGTGCTGAATATATCAAAACAACTAGTCTTGTGATCAAGGGGCAACCTCCAGAGCTAAAAGTTAAGCTACAAACTGCAGTACCTGTAGGTGCCACATGAGGCCGACTAAAATTGGCTTCTATGGAAAGATTCTCCCATCATAACAACTCTAGCAGGGATCATTTTTACTATAACTCATCCACCTCGACATTTGATGTGTGGGTGTGGCTCCATTATTGCCAGTCAGTGTCTGGTAGGACTCATTTCTTTGAGTCATTATACAAGACTTCTTAAACTGTGTGTTCTTTTAGTCTTTTGAAGAATTTTTAACAGCTTATCTGATGATTACAGAGTCTCCACGAAGTCTGAGCTCCAGTTTTGGTGAATAAAATTCCAGTTTTTATTAATCCAAATCATTTCAATTAATTTATTACAGTGGGGCCTTTAGCTTACAATATAAAGCTCCTTGAGTTGACTGTTGTGATTTGGCTCTAAATGCAATTGAACAGAATCTTTCATACGGTCTGTGGTTGTGAGGCATCATGCAGATCTTAGAGACATCTCTGAGAACAGAAAAAACCTTCAGAGTTGAGAATTCATTTTGATCAGTGAGATCATACTCATTTTTGATTTTCATTCTTTTGGCTCTCACTGTCATCTTTAAGAACTGGTTTAGAAAAGAAATCAATGCAGTTTGAGATCTTAAATTGAGGTTGAAGGATATTTCTCAGGACCTGAATTTAAGAAGTATGGTGAAATGGCCAAATTCTCATTCTGATGGTAAATTGATCCCAATTTTCAAGAAGAGTTTTTTTTTATTTCCTTTCATCCCTGAGGTTTTGATAAGTGAAATAAAAATGCTATTAAATGGATTTACTGCGTATTTACAAAGAGATTCCAGTTTGTCCGATTTTATTTTATTTTTGCGTCATTTATTTTCTTTGCTTCTGATGCTAACTATGTAGTTAGTTACTACTAGTTAACTACGGTCTTGATTGGATTGATTATCCAATGAGACCATATCCCATCATTATGGTAGCACAATGGTAGATGGTTTCATCTTCTTCTTCTTTCACCTGATCATTATAAGAGTTTTGCCACAGGATCGGTACAGTACAATATTTCAGAAACCAGTCTCTTTGTACCATAATTTCCTAGTTTATCATCAAATATCAGGTTCTGTGATGACTGAAAACCACATTTAATGTGTATTTAAAAAGTCAAAAAGCTTTTGAATATACTAGAATGCAATTTATTTGTATATCCACTGACATTGTGAATCTGAGAATTAAATAAAAATAGTATCTTTTAAGTCACTTTAAAAACTTGCTTTAATCTGATGATCTGATCTTCCCCACAATTTTTTTCCCCTGCTGCAATTTTCATTATTAAAGCTAAAGACTAGAGCATAGATCAAGTTATTCAGATCACACTGCAGTGTATAACGCTGCAATGCATGCCCCCACCCACACATACAATGCATACACAGCAGCACCTTTCATGAATTATATTCTGAAGCACCATAAAATCTGATAAAATTCTATCTATCCATTGATGTTATTCCCAAGGGCAAAAAAGAACATCCATAACAAAATTAGGGCCCATCCACCACATCATAATTCATACCGTGCACCACTGCATTACAGGCTGGTCACAGGCTGCATGTGACACTATCTGTGACAAGCCACAATGGACACAAAACACAAAGCCGGGCGATAAACTGAGAACGGGATTTGGATTGTGCACTGCATCGGGATCACAAATTAAGCAAAGTATAAAAAGGTAAAGACAAAATAAAGCTGTTAAGAAGGACGATTGTCAGAGGAAAATGGGAGACATAACATGAAAACACAACAAAAGGATAAAGTATATTCTTTGTTTATCCCCCTACCCTACCAAAGGCACCAAACATTCCTCAGTAAAGCCTTGTTTGTCTAACATCCAAGGCCAAAGTCCAAGTAATCTCAAACACGCAAGAGAGTAGCAGGCCTACAGGTCTGACAATAATGGGATCAATGGCTGTGTTAGGGTTTAAGAAATGTCCTTGATGCTGCTTGCTGTGCCATTACTGTTAGTCTGAGTCGCTGCCACCTCTTTGCACTTTGGCCTTGATGTTCATCTTTTCCCCGTGTCTTCATCATGCACTCTCTATTGAGGTCATATGGGATTTCAGACTCAATCTCTGAGGGTGCCCTAACTCTCTTTATTTGCTGCTGTTTGCAATATCCTACAAGTAGAAGAAGCTACATTCAGCTGCTCCCTTATTCACAAGGGGTCTTCATAGCGGGTAACTCCAAATGTTTTGATTGGTCACGAGTTCTACCCCAGGATTGTTGTCTCCTCCGGGAATCATCAGGCAAATGTGTAAACCACTACACGATGGAGCCACTGTAACATCCTATAAATAAATAAAGAGGGGGGAAGAGTGGGCATCGGCGTGAAAAGCACATTGCCATTGTCATTTCCTGGCGTTTGGTCTCACACTGAGAAATGTAGTTCACAGATCTAAAACCGCCTCATTATGTAGCAAAATTGTTCACAGAACCATAACAGCTTTCAGTGGAAGATGCCACAGTCTTGTCGCTAACACCAGATGTTAATGTGGTTATTATCCATCGCTGCAGAAAACAAATGGCAGATAAAATTGTTCTTTGATTCTTTGTTGGGGTTTTTTTCGCCTGTCTGACCTTATCGATAATTTGAGGCAGGCCTGGAAGTGTGTAAACAACGTAGATGGAGGCTTTGATAAAAGGAAACCCGTTGGGAGGATGGACAACTTCTCTTCCTAATGGAAGATCTCATACAGGGACAAACCAATAATAAGACATCACACAGACTTAATCGACCGACAGCAATAACACACAATGAGAGTGTTCCTACTAAGAGGCTGAGGATGACCTTATACTCAAAAAGAAAAGCAGCACAACAGTTTCATCTGAGCATATGGCAGTAAAGTGTTATGGGCGCCATTTTTTTGTCAGCATCCATTTTCATCTGTAAGGGATTTACAATACCCTCTTCATTTTGATGCTTCCAACTATGTTTTCTTACAAAATTCAAGTCATTCTTTTTGTATTACTATTATTCTGCAGAAGAACAGTTCGCTTTCACTTCACTTTTCTCGCCTACATCCATCAGTTATAAATTAAAACTGCTTTATTGGTTGGAGCTCGTCAGTTATTTAAGTCACTGTTCGTTATCCTTTAAGCAGAAACCTCACAAAAGGAGTTTGTGTAAAGAATATGGAAAATACGGAGACAAACCTTGTTATAGTCAGGAGTGTAGAGAGTATTAAATGTTATAATAACTCTGTAATGCAAAGATGTCTGTTCTAAGCAGTAGAAGACAATATTTTTGTTTATAAAGCTGTAAAAGTACAAGATGAAAGAATAAAGCTTAAAAAAAACTTGTTTTAGCTACCAAATCTATCTGGTTATTCTACACGTGGCCTTTTTATGTCACTGAAACTAAGAACTGTCAGGGCCCTGGGTCTGTGACCCAGCATCCTGAGTTTATTTTTAGTTAGGGTTTAGTTTTAATTTAGAGTTTTAATCTAGTTTGTGTTTCATCTGTTTCCTTGTTTATGAGTCTTTTCCTGTCCTCTGTGTTTAACTTTTGGTTATGCTTGTGCTTCTTTTATTTTGAAAGTCTTGTCTTTCCATGTTGAGTGTGTTTAGTTTTTCTTCCCCTGCGGCGTCAGGGCTATTTGTGTCAGCTGTGTTTCCCCAGGTGTTTCCACTTCCCTCTTCTGTGTATTTCCTCTGTCTCCCTCCCTCTGTGTCGGTTTGTCTGTCCATCTCGCTTCATGTCACGTCAGGTCTCAGGATGTTTCAAGCTACTGTTCAAGTCCATGTTCATGTTCATGTTTAGATTACTTCACGCCAAAGTTGTGCATGTACTTGTTCAGTTTCATGTTGTGGTTTCACGTTCTAGTTTTCATGTGTAGTTTAGCTGTCCCCCGTTTAGTTTAGTTTGGTTATGCCCCTGTTCGCCCTGCCGTGTTTTGTGCTCGTGTATTCAGCCTATTAAACGGCTCGCTTTGTGTTACACTTAGTTTCCTTCTCTTCCGTGTTTACATTTTAGTCTCCTTCACAAACACACCGGCCATCCGGTCGTAACAAGGACAGTGGTGGAAGGTTAATTTTCTCCATTTTATCTCTTTATAAACTGCTACTAGTTACATTAGATGATGAAATAGTGAAACAGACAGAGTAAAAATCCAGCATTTAGTCTCTATTTAATCAAGATTTCCAAAAGCGTGGGAGCCAGATGTGGTCCAGAGCCCATTCAATGGCCAGGTCTGTTCTAGAAGAACTGCTGCTGCACAGCTGGATGCCAACTCCATAAACAAGCAGGTGCCTGATTTTGCTAATGTGTTGGTTTTTTTCTTCTTTTTGTTGTAGTTGTCTGTCGCCCGAGTATCTTATACCACCATGACCGGCTGAGCTATGATTGGACAGTTGCTGTTTGCAGAAGTTCAGTCTATCTAAAGCTCAACAAAAGGAAAGAGCATTCATTGAATTCACATTATGCAACCTACAAACCTCACACTAATAGAAATGGCATTTTCTTTCTGTTCTTTTCCAGAGTGAAAATTTGACATTTACTGCAGCAAATCACATGTCTGCTCACACACAGACTACAATGTCAGACATGTGAAAACATCACTCCTAGCTGGATAGGGAACCTTCTCCATTGCGGCTGGATCAATAGAGCAGCCTACTGCTTTGCATCAGGGCATGAAGGACTGACAGGTTTTCTATTCTCAAGGCTGACACACCACCTGAAGTGCAGAACCTAATCTCATTTTCAGCCCCCACTCATTCTATCATTCACAGCTCCACCTCTGTCATACTCATTCTCTTGCATTCATATCATTTTTCACTATCACCGCCGCCATCCATCAAGCAGCTTCACTCTCCCACACACAACATTCAAAGAAGTGAACATTATTGACATTTTCTGTTCTTTAAAACAATCTGCCCCTTCGGCTGTAGTATTTTTCATTGACCAGAGATCAACTTCAAATGGCATCTCCTCTGTCATTCATTTCTAAATGTTAATAATGGACGAGTCACTTCCTCAATTTATCATTTTTCATCTTCTATTTCGAGGACTTCAAAGTATTCTTATTTATCTGCTCGCCGTGTCCTTATTTCTTTGACTTCACTGTTCTCCAAAGAACTAATTTAAAATGCAAAAGCGGACCAAAGGGTGACAGAAAGAAAAAGTATTGAATTAGGCTGTACGGTGCCACGGGGCACTTATAACCTTTTTCCAGTACTTTTCCTTTATCTACACTGTTAACAACTCATCTCCTTTTTCTGCTCTTGACTTTATCTTTTCCAAGCAAGCACAGTGACTGGTTTCTCTACAGGTCTTTATCGCCCGTGGGGCCGAGCAGACCATTACCAATCCCTCTGGGGACAGCCCTGCACGCACCGGGTAGAAACGAAGAGAGTAAGGGAGTAGGAGGCCAGCTGAGGACTGATGTTCGAGCGCAAAATAAATGAATTACAACTGCTATTGTCAAAGTAGCTAGTGCCTTCCAGCATTTGAGAAAGATAAGGCCACGTCAGCAAGTGTTGTTGTCTTCCTTCCAAGGAGAGAGGCGGCTGGCGCTGACCTTTTGAATTGTCCTCCAGGCAGTTCAGGATCAACTGCCAGATTTGGCCAGAAGAGAAGCAGCTGAGTGGACATGAATAAAAAAGTGGAAGTGAGACAGATTTCCTCTTCTTGACTGTTTCTTTTTATGCGTTGGAACTCCAAAAAGGCTCTACTGTCTTTGACTGCACAGAGGAAGAATGGACAACTAGTGCTTAATGATGATAATTCGGGCAAATAAAACAGCATTCAGCAAACATAACACTATATTCAACACATGTGATTGCTAAAGCAGTAGCATGAAAAAAGCTGCTGTATGCTGCAAAAAAGCTGCTCTATGTATAAACTGTATCTTTAATTAAATTGGACATTGTTAAGAATGCCACCATTTCACATATTTTAGGTGCAAAAGTACCCAACTCCTATGTTGGGACTAAAAAGGAGCACTTGAAGGCAATCACAAAGCCATACCTCAAATGTGTTCACTGATTATTTCCTCTTATGTGCTTAAAGGTCTGCTAATCAAAAAAAAATCTCCCGCTGCAGTCCCGCATATTCTTAGCACTACATGGCTGACCATCCATGGAACAGCCTAATTATACGCAAGCCCTAGTGAGGAAAAAAGCGTTCCCTAACTCAGAATGGAACAACATGAACGCAGGAATCATCCGGCATTAAAAAAGACGTTTTCTGCACATGCACGAGTGACTCTATTTGCACTAGTTGTTCCCACGACAGCCAGACCGACATAGGTGGGGTTATCAGCAGCCCTGAACAAACCAAAAGACAAGCCTTCACTAGCTTTGGCCACAATCCAACCTACTGTATATCAGCTATTAAGTAACTCATTAACAGAGATTAGTTTAGTTATTAAACCTATACTACTTTTAATACATTGCAGTCTGTTAAAATGTAACCTACCCCTTAAAACTTAGACACTAATGAACAGGAACTGCAATTTTGCTGTGTGACTGAGGAGCCATTTGTAAGGCAGAGACTTGACCGTACACACTTTAACATATTTGGTGTAAATAAATAACAATTGGACATTTTCTAATGTACATTTTTCATACTTGACTGTCACCACCTTGTTTACAGCTCTCTGCTACCTGCAGTGTCAATATGCATGTCCCAGCTTGTTTGTTACACGGTGTGCTTAGCAACAGTGTATGTGTGTGTGTGCACATGAGACAATGAGGATAAGATCTCCCCTGGGGTTCCAAAGGTCGGTCAGTGGTGCAATTAACCATGCAATCAGGCTCTAACCTCTATTGCTAAAAGACAAACTAGATAACCACGTGGCCCTGATTCATTTTGTCTCCATTCAGTCTGTAAAGTGTCTATCAGCATCACTCTCAGCAGCATGGTTAAAGAGCAATCCCACACCACTGTTCTACAAAATGAACATGTCCTAAGGCCCAGCCAGACCGCTAAGAACCAGCTTCTATCAGGTCGGTGTTTATTTTTTAATTATGCATTAAGATATTAAGATTTTTTTGAGGACAGTAATCACCTCTAAATGCATTTCCTCTTTAAATCAGTTTGATGCTACTACAATCCACAGCCAAAAAGATGTATCAAGGCTCATCAAATTTGGAAGTGTGGCCCTGACAACAGCTGTGATACGCCAGACTGGTCAACCTCATCTTCCCCTGTAGCGTACTGGAGGCCAAGAAGCTGCGAACAGACGCAGTCTGGGCGTGTGGCGAAAGAAGCCGAGACTTTCTTCCCGTCTTGCTCAGTTGTGGCTCAGGGGTGGTGCAGAAATCCATAACCCTCACCTCCTGACACTTAGCAGCACTTTATCAGCCAGTCATCACCCGCAGAGTACACATAGCACAGCCCTGGAAAACACGCTCTGTCCCTTAAGTATATTTAAAAAGCTTTCATAACAGCGGATACAATATTGATAAAGTGTGGTGCCTCTTTAAATCACTATCCATTAAGATCAGTAGAATAGGTGTGTGTTGTGTTTTGTTTTTTTCATTAGGTAAAAAAAACCACATTAAGTTAAAATGCTGTGATATGCTGATAGCCTCTTAAGACCCAACACCGTATTCAGGCAATTTTAATAGTTAATTACAGATGCAGTGGCTGCTTGACATTTACATAAAAATTAGATTTTCTGAATTAAACTTGTATGGTTTAGAACTCTTCTGCTATTTGTCTTCACAGAATCTAAGCACGGGGAAAAGGGAATCTATTTGTGCAAAAAACTATAAAATAACAATACTAATGAAATGTTTGAGGAAGCGTTCATAAATCAGCTTTTTCATAACATCTAATTATGTGCACCTAACAACCGAGCATATGTTCAAATGTAACTCAGGTGCAGCTCTCTGACAATAATAGCTTGAGAATATACACATATGGCTCTGCTTCACTGTCCTACATTCAATGCCAAGGGTATTCACACATTCCTCTCTAAAGCCTGCCCATTCAGTTTCACTGCAGCAACCAGGCCTTAAGGGCTTCATGCATATTAGTGGTTCCCCTTAGCAACGCTGCCTGGACAACACGTCTGTCCCATCTTGACCGAAGCAGGGGAAATTTTTGACACTGCGATGCACTGTTCCAGTTTATCTAGAGGTGTTTTATAAATACAGTACCGCCAAATACTGTTGTTATTAATACTAAGACATGTAGGACCCCACACACAGATTTCTGTACTTCATGATTCCTTGTGGTGATGCTGGTCAACATTAAGAGCAAAATGAATGGTAGTTAACTAACTTGCAGGGGAAATGAGGGATGGCTGTGGAAAAGCAATCACAGGGCTCATTATTTGGCACATGAATAAATTCACACACAGACTGACAGCTTAATGTAAGGATTATTAATTACAGGATTCTTGCTTTTTGCCTCTTTGGGGGTATTTTTTCCTGTAATGACGCATTATTTATCTGTGTTTTACACTGAGTCTGGTGGGATCTCTGTATCAAGACACCATCGGTATCGTAAGAATTGTGACATGTCACAGACATGCTGCCATCTCTAATCTTTAGAGTCAGGCATTACACTAAACTGAACTGCTAAAATTAGCGTCTATGTGACCTTTTCTTCTGGGATTAAACAATATTTTAGCTTTAGACCTATATAATCTTTGTCTTGCCTCTCAATATCTAAAGAGATAGATAATAGGCATAAATTCTTGGAAGTCCATTCATTAGTTTCCAGGATGCACCAAAGGCTAAATTTAACATTGCTCCAGTGGAAAAACCAGCTGTCAGCACCCATCTAGTATAATTTCTAGCACTAAAACACTGAACAGATTCAATTTGTAGAGTTCATTTTTTTTCCTCACAACGACGGGACTGTGAATCATCAGAGGTAGAATTTCCCCCACCGGACTCAGACGAGAGGCAGAGCAGTTTTGTGTCTTTGATATTCAGAGAAAGAGAGACGATGCAGTGACAGGCTAATGTTTTTGGATTCGATTTTCATTAGCTCCTTGTTATCAGTGGTTGATCCCATTAACGTGTCAGCAGGGTAACATCAGAGGTTTCTAGGGACATAGGGTGAAGACATGTAACATGCACACCATGGTTTGGTCATATCTGTGGATGGAAAGCTAATGAGCTACTCAGGAGAGCAAATCAGTGGCAGCTGACAAAAGCTGACATGATAGGAAGTTATTCTCAAAGCACTTCAGGGGTAATTAGTGCAGTTATACTACATGCACTAGAAAGATATTGTTGCTTTTGTTGTTGTATTTTAAGTTCCACTCAAAGTTGGCTTTGTGGTGTTTAATTGTTTTGTTCCAGGCACGTTGTATCCCAAAGTATTACAGTCAACAGTGATAAATTAGCACATCACCATTCAAGCAAAAACATGCTTATGCAATCTCCTCGAATTCTCTCTTCCAGCGTCTTCATCCACACATACAAACACATGTGCACGTGTGTATATAAACCTACATGTTGACACTTGTGTGACAATGATGTCAACAGACCATTTACTGCATGCGTCACCATTGTCATCAGACACGCTGTCCAGTAGCACCATTCATCTTGTGACACTAAACTCTGCCACCTCTAAGCTGCTGGATGCCAACACATTTAAGGTGAATGGTAAATGGACTGGTTCTTTGTAGCGCTTTTCTACTCTACTTGAGCACTCTAAGCACTTTATATATCCCTCATTCACACAAGCACATTTTCCCATGCTTTTTCTACTGAAGAGCTTTCTATCCAACATTCACACTCTGATGGATACATCGCGGAGAAACTTGGGGTTCAATAGCTTGCCCAAGGATGTCTGGCATGCAGATTGGCGCAGTCAGGCATCGAACCACCAACCTTCCAATTAATAGATGGCTCCTACAGCCAAACCTTAAAAGTGCTTCACCGGTGACAGAGCTTCTGTCTGCAGCTTTGTGATATAGCAGCACATTGTTGGCTCCGCTAACACTGCATTGCATTTATTTATTTGCACCCACTGAATGACCAGTGCGAACAGCAGCACTGCCATGTGGCAGCAAGGCGCTGCACAGAAAGAGGGATTCTGTCCACTCCATGGCAGAAGGACTTCAGCGGCTGATGGATGGACAGGTGCCAGGCTCGGCCCAAGATGAGGCCACAGTCTAGTGCCAGACAGATAAATCTCAAGCAGACACTGATAGGCTGCAGAGTCATCATAATGACAGGTGGGCTGGAGCCAAAGACAGGCGGCTGCGGTGCCGCCCATCCCAGAGGTGTAATGTGCTTGTGATTAACTGTCAATCCCTCCTGTTTGGTGGACAGACGTTCAAGCACAGTAAGAAGCACTCATCATTGTGACAGCTACTGTAGCTCTGACCTTGGGCTTCACCAAGAGGGCTGCACACATTTCCTTAGAAATTTCTATAAATGTAAACAATTAATCCAAAGCAATTAAGAATAAGTCTGTTTTTTTGTTTCTTTTTTATTGAGATTCATACACAGCATTGCAATAAACTACAAGTACGCCACAGAGCGAAGCAGCTCTTTAAAGGAGAAAGGGTTTTTTCATGGACGGATGTTTTTATATGTTACAAAAGGACAAATGCTGCTGTTAATAATGAACTTATTGATGGCGCAATTAACTGCTTCAAGTTTCAGCATTAGTGTCGGCTTCTTAATTAGCTTTCCATCCATCTAAATGTCAGGCAAGTTTTGTTTTTCAGACAATTAAAAACATGACAGTTATGTGAAAATTAGAAGTAATTCCCTAAAGATTTACAGAACTGTAAAAAAGCAGTTCTCTCTAAAAATTTACAATAAAACAATTATTTAACAATAAAAAGAGATCCAAGCTGAATCTTGAAGCTCAGCATGACACCATCCGAAACCTCGGGATTGCTTGTTTATGCGTGTCCCTGCCCACAGAACCGCTACTATACACTCTTAAGAAAGAAATCAGTACGTGATGGCTTATTGTGATTCAAACAAAACATGCTTTTCTTTCCAAAGCGACTGCTGCTGACAGGGTCTATTGCTCAGTGAGTTTTTCTCAAACATCAACTCAGAGCAGCTCTTTCAATCACTGAGTTACATATCTGATTGTCAAAGTTAGTCTTAATAATCCACAGTCTGCACTGACAGCTGTGTTCATCGGAGCTCCTTTCTACAGTTGAAGTGCCTTGAAAAAAAAAATTTTTTTGAAATCCACCCAGCGTACTGACAGACGCTGTATCTGAAAACAAACCCTGCATTTTCACTGCTGTCCACAGTGAAGGTGGGTATCGCTCCAAACTAACTGCGGTTTCTGCTTCCTAAGGACTTTTAAATGCTTTCTTAATGTGTGATGTTTTATTTCACTAGAAAACCTATATCATGCCCAGCTAAAACTGGCTGTTTGCCAGGTACAAAGAGTGAAATGGAGCCAGATATATTACATCCATATATCTTTAGAACTTAGCAAATATGTGCATGACTAGATACCACTGAGGGTACATCCTATATTTGTCTTGTAATACAAGTACGTCGGTAATGGCAGTGCAAAGCTGGGATAAAAACACACATTAAATGTTCATAATTCATTCATCTTTGCCTGCTATGTGCTTTCACATGCTGCAAAAAACCCAAAAAAGGCCTATTTGTTTAAATTTTATTTATGCACATAGGAAAATGTGGCTGACCCATCACCACTAGGCACCATTAGTTCTCATACCTGACTCATCTTGAGTGTAGGATGAACGTCACGGGAAAAAATCCAAACTTCAGGCAGAAAGCGCTCGGCTATATTAAACAGCTGCACTAACCGTAAAATGTCAAAACCATAGGTGCTGCCAGTTACCAGCTTTGGAGCGCAAATACAAAAATACATTTCTGCATATTGACAGAACGAGAAATTCAATAATTATACAATATTCTCAAGATGTTTTATGCAAATTAACGAATGCAACAAAGTGCCATAAGCGCTATTGGGACTGTAGTCATCATCTGATGAGGAACGCCTGTTGTTTGAAAACAAACACCTGCTGTGGGTTGAGATGGCCGTGTGGCAACGTTACGGTATATTACAGCAGCTGTGACTAACTCCAAAAGTACGTTTAAAGCAACAGGTGCTGAATTCACGGCGTGGAGTGTGAAGGTGGTTGCCCCCACCACCCCAAAGTCATGCTTGTTATATTAATTGGTGATTCTAAATTGGCCATTGGTGTTAATATCAGAGTGAATGGTTGTCTGTCTCTCTATTAGCCCTCTGAGACGTGTCCAGGGTGTACTGTGCCTTTTGCTTTCACCTCTCAACCCTGATTTGGATAAACTGTTAAGAAAAGGCTTGGATGAACACCATTAAAAGCCCATTCGTGATTTTTTTTTTTTTTGCAGTTTTTCTTTCTTTTCTATTATATTATTCTATTCTAACACAATTTTCTACTGCTGAAGGATCACATTCATACACAACAGCAAGCCAAAGCTAGTTGAACCCTCTCCTCCACCATAAAAGTGGTTTCTGTTTTCCAAAGCTTGGCAGAAAGTATGCTTTTCTTCCTCTGTTTTGTTTAACCTCCCATCGATTACTACCTCTGGCTGGCTGAGAGCAGAGAGACTTTTTTTTTCTCCCTTCTTTGTGGCGCCTCTCTGTGGTGTGACATCCTTGTCCTGACAATAACACTAGGAGAGGAGAACAAAACCTTAAGAAAAAAAAGAGAGAGGGAGAGAGACAGAGATGCAGCGAGGCAGCACGGCCGCACAGCCAAACGCACTTTCCCGAGCCTTTGTTTTCAGCACATTGCCTTGAGTATGCAACTATGCAGAGTAAAACACAAAGAAGAGTGATTAAAACAGACACAGGGAAAACAAATTTAGACTCGGTATTCCTCGTGACTGTTTTCCTTCCTTCGCTGCACGCAATGTTGTAATTGTGCTCTTCTGCTATCTTTTTTGTTACAGTCTGCTTCTGACATTACATTCTCCTGCTTTCTTGTCTATCTGTGTACCTTAAGGTTTGCGGATGATGAGTTGAGCACAGTTCAGTACTGGGATGTCTGCCCTCCGGCAAAGTGGCATTCTCTCAGACTAAAAGCCAGGCTGAATATACATAGTGAAAGGGTTTTTTTTTTTACTTAATCTGCATTTTGATGATACGGTTTGTCCTTTCACATGTGATAAAGAGAAATAGGAAAACAATTACTTGCATTCCTCTTGTACTATCAGTGCTCTGTCAATCTGGGGAATTAATGCACACAAGCCTTTGCAAATTTACAGAACTGCGGAGAAGCCATCTTCAGTGTTTCTTGAAAGGCACAGTCATTTTTACAAATGCTTGCTTTAAAATAATCAATAAAACAAAGTGAACAAAACCTTTTCTTTCCCTCCCAAAAAACTTGCCTGGTTTTGAAATCTCGACGGACAACTCAGACTCCACTTCACCTCCTTGTCTGCCAGGGCTTTTATCTGTACCTCTTGCTTAAAAAGGATCAGAAACTGTCAACTGCCAGACTCTGAAGGGCTGCAGCATGGCCATTAGGCAACCACAGAGACTGCTGTGCTCGCTTTCAGAGGGTTTGCGATAGAGCGGCTCTAAAAAGCTCTGCCAAGCCCCAGCCTAAGGGAGCTCCTGCAAGCTCGGGGCCCTATTTCTGCTCCTACATCCAGACTGCACTCATCAGCCAGTCTGTCTGCAATCAACAATAGAGCCAGATGGACAGAGACTGAAGGATCCACCGGCTGGCTCTACTGTATAGGCAGCCAAGAAGTACAGTGCTCGAAGTAACTTTGTTAAGTCGTGAGGACATTTGTTTCAGAGAATAAACAGGTGCATGGGCACCTGGTACCCACACAGTGTTTTTAACCTCTGTTTGTCCAGCTGGTGTTTGCTGAGCATGCACATGCTATTTTAGAGACAAGCACGCACATATGTGCTTCTTTACTGCCATAACATGATCCTGTCTGCAAAACACAAAGTCCACAATGGGCCAAAGCGTGTATGTGGTCTTTGTCCCTGCAAGGACACCACCAGCACACTGATTAAACTACGCACCACATCTCATTAATTCTGACCATACCAGGGGAAAAAAGCTGTTATATTGAAAGATACAGTGTGCTACTGTTGTATTATGTGGAAACATGTGCATGTTTATTGTTTTAACATCTTTTCAGGCATGAATGTAATTTAACATTCTAGATGCGCCATATTTAAATTAAAAAGTGCCACGAGAACAGCTCGGATGAAGTGTTTAATCAAAAGGCATAATTATTCATTCAAGACTTTCTGGGAAGAAGAGTCTACGATTAGAACATTGAGAAGAGTTACTGCACATCATAGAGCTGTGGTTTCAAAATGACTTCAAATATCTAAATGTGGTTTGTTTGGTTTTTGTTTGGCAAAGATTGTCTTTCATCTTTAGTGGTCTTAAAGCACCAAATTACATGGTTTTGCACCATATGTTCAAATATCACCTGACAAGTATCTCTCAGCTAAACAGTTTTATTGTTTGTTTGTTTTTTCCGGGTTTTGCCAAAGCTAATTTAGGATGTGCAGTCCCATTTTTCCACACACTGGGTTAGTGTTCCTTCAGCTAAATCCAGCATGTTTTCTTTTTATTTGACTTCATAATGAAAAAATAGCACTAGTCCCAAAGTAGATGGCTTACTTAATAGCCAAAACAAAGCTTATCAGCCATCTGCTTGCATTGCATTTAAAAGTCCCAGAGGTCTTATGAGACCAAATGCAAAGCATGTTAGGAACAAAGAGGGCAGACTGTACATTTCTGTGTGGTTCAGTGACCTGTTGAGCCTCACAGGGCACGATCCTTATGAAAGGAAGCCAAGCAGAACCACAGGGGGAGTAAAAAAAAAAAAGCCCGAAAGCCAGCGGCATTTGCAGACGAGCCTTTGAAGTGTGGATAGGGTAGATAGGGCTAAACCTTTATGCTTAATACGTCACAGAGAGGATTTAAAGCTGCTCCCTGCCTATGTAAACAAGCAGGGATGGTCCATGTGTCCATACACATTTATGAAAACATTGTCTCTGGAAATTTTTTTTGTTTTTTTTAAGCACACACTAATAAACATGGGCAGTAGTACTGGCATATTTGCATATATGAGGGAGCTGATTTAAGCCGTTCCTTATTTGCATTGTCTTTGAAGTGCTCCTATTGGTAGTGTAAAGGAGTTCGACCCGTTAAAGCCCACAGAAACAGGATTAGTCTAGCCCCGCTTCCTAATTAATTGCCGGGATGTTTGGCTAATAAATCTTGGTTATCTGGCCCTCTAATCGTAGCAGGAGATAGCAGGACTCTGACCCAGCCGCTGGAATGTTTAACAGTCTGTGCTTTCTGTAATCAAGCTCAGAGAAATGTGGAGGGAATATCTGCTTTATTTTGCTCTTCTCCTAATTTAATTAACAAAAAGATAGGCCACTGCATTGCGGAAATTGTAGTGCATCATTAGATTAGTCGCTAATTGGATACCAGTTCTCTGTAGCGAGTTCTGCTGTGTGTGTTTTTAAGAACTTTTCTTGAAGAAGCAAAGTTAGGAATTGTTTGACTGTGGTAGATAGTTCTAGTACACATAGATGGAGTGTCTTGAGACTGACATGCTAGCAGACATCTGAGTAGAAAACATAAGGACACCCTCACACCCAGAGGCATACAAGGCTACAGCAATGAGCACACGCTGGGAAGGCAAGTAGATGGTGTTTGGCTGCTC
Source organism: Simochromis diagramma (assembly GCF_900408965.1). Classification (NCBI taxonomy): domain Eukaryota; kingdom Metazoa; phylum Chordata; class Actinopteri; order Cichliformes; family Cichlidae; genus Simochromis; species Simochromis diagramma. The sequence goes on along the minus strand of NW_024387423.1, from coordinate 2,655,776 downwards.
CCGCCCCACCACAGACTGCTGGCCTCTCCAGAGAATTGGAGCCGAGATCTTAGTCTAGCTCTCAGAGACTGTTGCAACATGTCTGAGCGAGAGGGCATTTGTAATGCACCAACCAGGGCTCGAACAGAACTGCAATGTCATCTCATTCTCAATATCATGAGCAAAGTGTGAAATAAAACTCAGTGTTAGACTGGATAGAATATTTTGAGAGAGGGTTGGGGGGGCAGAAAGTGAGCAAATGAGTGAGAGAAAAGCTGAGATGCAGGTGCAAATGTGCAGCTCGAGATTCAGTGAAATGGAAAACGTGTGTGTGAGGACTTTGGTTAGTTATGTTGTGAGGACATAAGTCTGCTTGGATAGTCTCCTGATGGGGACTTGGTCCAAACCTGGTGCTCATTTTTTAAAAAAACCAAAAAAAAAACCAAAAAAAAAAAACCATGAAACTTAGTATTGCAACTGAGCTTAGTAAGGTTAGGTTCAGCTAAGTGAAAGTGAATTTTATGTCCTGTGTGCATGTGCAAAAATAGATGCGTGTGATCCTGGGCTGGGAAGACTCCTCTGCTCCCAGAGAGGCCCCAGATAAATTAGGTTAAGTGATGTGCAAATCCCACAGCTGTTTGAAGGATCGTTTTGCAGCCATATAAGGGGCATCCAGCTGCGCGTCGCAGATTGTCCCCGCCACCTCAAAGGGAACACACGGGACGACGAGAGGAGTGGCAGAAAGCCGCAGGAGCACTTTGAAACACTATATTTCCCACAAGTTAGATTTTGAAATTCCCTGTTTTCTCAGCAAAGAAAAACATCACAATCAAAGCATATAAAAGAATATGAGTTTCCTCTGAAGTTATGATTATGGCTTTTTCTATTGCTCCCTTTAGAGAGCAAGGCCCTTAGCAAGGTGACAAGGAAGCCGCCCGCATAGCGGTGGGAGCTGGAACTTAATAATTGTACTGTCACAATAAAACTGATGCAGAGCCTCCAGATTTCAGTTTATGGCTTTGCTTCAGAAAAACAAAAAAACAGCTGATTCGCTAAACATGGCTGCCTTACGCTTCCCTACACAAATCAATTACTGTCGATGAAGAACATAAGTCAGCAAAGTGGATGCATGCAAGATGGTGTGCATCTACGTGCCTGTGCCAACTTTATTCACGCATGTCTTGCGTTTGTGTGGCACCAATTTACTGCGTGTGGCAGTGTCCTCATTCCCATCGTTTGATATTAATATCTGAGCAAATGCTGTCAGACAGCTCTTTGGGAAGAACCCCCAGCAGTCATTAGCTGTAACAACCTGGGAGTGTTCCTCGGAGGGCTACGCTCTTCACTGCGATTAATTCAATTCAATTCAATTCAATTTTATTTATATAGCACCAAATCACAACAAAAGTCACCTCAAGGCGCTTTATATTGTACAGGAGATACAGAGAAAAACCCAACAATCATATGACCCCCTATGAGCAAGCACTTTGGCGACAGTGGGAAGGAAAAACTCCCTTTTAACAGGAAGAAACCTCCGGCAGAACCAGGCTCAGGGAGGGGCGGGGCCATCTGCTGCGACCGGTTGAGGTGAGAGAAGGAAGACAAGATAAAAGACATGCTGTTGAAGAGAGACAGAGGTTAATAACAGATATGATTCAATGCAGAGAGGTCTATTAACACATAGTGAGTGAGAAAGGTGACTGGAAAGGAAAAACTCAATGCATCATGGGAATCCCCGGCAGCCTACGTCTATTGCAGCATAACTAAGGGGGGATTCAGGGTCACCTGGTCCAGCCCTAACTATATGCTTTAGCAAAAAGGAAAGTTTGAAGCCTAATCTTAAAAGTAGAGATAGTGTCTGTCTCCTGAATCCAAACTGGAAGCTGGTTCCACAGAAGAGGGGCCTGAAAACTGAAGGCTCTGCCTCCCATTCTACTTTTAAATACTCTAGGAACAACAAGTAGGCCTGCAGAGTGAGAGCAAAGTGCTCTAATAGGGTGATATGGTACTACAAGGTCATTAAGATAAGATGGGGCCTGATTATTTAAGACCTTGTATGTGAGGAGCAGGATTTTGAATTCAATTCTGGATTTAACAGGAAGCCAATGAAGGGAAGCCAAAACAGGAGAAATATGCTCTCTCTTTCTAGTCCCTGTCAGTACTCTTGCTGCAGCATTTTGGATTAGCTGAAGGCTTTTCAGGGAGTTTTTTGGACATCCTGATAATAATGAATTACAGTAGTCCAGCCTGGAAGTAATAAATGCATGAACTAGTTTTTCAGCGTCACTCTGAGACAGGATATTTCTAAATTTAGAGATGTTGTCCAAATGGAAGAAAGCAGTCTTACATATTTGTTTAATATGTGCGTTGAAGGACATGTCCTGGTCAAAAATGACTCCAAGGTTCCTCACAGCGTTACTGGAGGCCAAGGTAATGCCATCCAGAGTAAGAATCTGGTTAGATACCATATTTCTAATCTTTTCAGGGCCGAGTACAATAACCTCAGTTTTATCTGAATTAAGAAGCAGAAAGTTAGCAGCCATCCAGGTCTTTATGTCTTTAAGACATTCCTGCAGTTTAACTAATTGGTGTGTGTTATCTGGCTTCATAGATAGATAGAGCTGGGTGTCATCAGCATAGCAGTGAAAATGTATGCTATGTCTTCTAATGATACTGCCTAAGGGAAGCATGTATAATGTAAACACAATTGGTCCTAGCACTGAACCCTGTGGAACACCATAATTGACCTTAGTGTGAAGAGGACTCTCCATTTACATGCACAAATTGGAGTTTATTAGATAGATATGATACAAATCACTGCAGCACAGTACCTGTAATACCTACAGCATGCTCTAATCACTCTAATAGGATATCATGATCAACAGTATCGAATGCAGCACTAAGGTCTAGCAGGACAAGCATAGAGATGAGTCCACTGTCAGAGGCCATAAGAAGATCATTTGTAACCTTCACTAAAGCAGTTTCTGTGCTGTGATGAGCTCTGAAACCTGACTGAAGCTCTTCAAATAAACCATTCCTCTGCAGATGATCTGTTAGCTGTTTGACAACTACTCTTTCAAGGATTTTTGATATGAAAGGAAGGTTGGAGATTGGCCTATAATTAGCTAAGACTGCTGGGTCTAGAGATGGCTTTTTGAGTAAAGGTTTAACTACAGCCAACTTGAAGGCCTGTGGTACATAGCCGATCATTAGAGATAGGTTGATCATATTAAGATTGAAGCATTAATTAATGGCAGGACTTCTTTGAGCAGTTTTGTAGGAATGGGGTCTAAAAGACACGTTGATGGTTTGGAGGAAGTAATTATTGAAGTTAACTCAGAAAGATCAACTGGAGAAAAAGAGTCTAACTTAACATCAATGGTACTAAGAGTAGCTGTAGATAATATTACATCTGTGGGATGATTATTGGTAATTTTTTCTCTAATGATAAAAAATTTATTTGTGAAGAAGTTCATGAAGTCATTACTAGTTAACGTTAAAGGGATGGTTGGCTCAGTAGAGCTCTGACTTTTTGTCAGCCTGGCTACAGTACTGAAGAGAAACCTGGGGTTGTTCTTATTTTCTTATTTCAGGGACGAATAGTAAGATGTTCTGGCTTTGCGGGGGTCTTTCTTATAAAGCAGCAAACTATTTCTCCAGGCTAAATGATGATCCTCTAAATTTGTGACACGCCATTTCCTCTCCAGATTACGAGTCATCTGCTTTAGGGTACGTGTTTGAGAATTATACCACAGAGTCAGGTACTTCTGATTTGAGGCCTTAGTTTTCACCAGAGCTACATTATCCAGAGTCGTACGTAGTGAGGAGATAAAATTATTAACAAGATAATCGACCTCTGTTGGAGTAGCGTTCAGATAGCTGCTCTGCTCTGTGTTGGTACAGGGCATTGAAGATGATAACAGTGGGTGGATTATATTCTTAAACTTAGTTACAGCGCTTTCAGAAAGACATCTACTGTGATAAAGTCTACTCTACACTGCTGTGTAAATCAATTATTGTAAATGTAACGATTACAAACAATAAAAAGACAGCCGGGCCAACGATGCCATGATTGAGCTAACTTTGCGGGCATCGGCGATGGTCTAACACTATGCAATAAACATTTAGAGTTTTATACCTTTTTGTTTTCCACAACAATTTTGAGACATCAAGCTGTGGCTTGCACAAGCATCTGCAGCCTCATTCCGTTCACCATCGCAAAAATACAGTTCCCGCTTTGTGCCATTCACACTCTATTACTGCAGTCAGTATGTCTGAAGGTAGGAGGCACTGAACAGATTTGATGGAGGCAGTAAAAACTGCAATGGCTGTGAAAAAGGAATCGAATGTGGTAATCCTACAGATGCCATAAAAGCACACAAGGCACTCCTCGAAACGTGCATCTCTCATTTTCCAAAGCTGTTGTAACCTTTATCCTCTTTATTTCCGAACTTACCAGCTAGGCCAACATTTACAGTCAGAGCGGAAAATGTATTCTATCTGCAGACCATCCAGTATTAGAGGGAGGCCTTTGTTTCTCACAAATATAATCTCCACAGACTTATTATCACCCCCCAACACACACACACACTCTGTCTCCAATGACATTGAAGAATCCTCATGAAAGCCAACCCCTCCTCTTCTAATTCGTCAGCTATGCCTTTGGAGGAGAGGGTGTCGAAGAAAAGTAGGGTTTACATCGGTTTACATTGGCCTATTGAATTTACTCATTTTTTCAAAACAAAATATTTGAAGTAATTGTGATACAACATTTTGCAAAAGCCTTGAGCTATCCCTTTTTTTTCTTTTTTTTAAGTGGTCTTAAACAGCAGTTCTCCAAGTTTAGCTGCTTTTTCAGGTCAGTCCTTGTATTTGCAGAATGATGTTTTTCATGTGTTTGTCTCAGAAATGGTCTCTGGCTATCAAGAAGCCATTCTTAAGGAAAGGAAAAAGGTCAAACAGGCTGAAGTATGCCAAATTACACAGGAACTTGACTAAAAATCATTGGCGAATTGAGTGATGAATCCTAATAAAATATGAAACTTTAAGTTCAAATTGTCATCAATATCTATGAAGGCAATCAGAACACAGGTGGTTGTCTACATCTGTAAGTGACGGCATGGTTTTAACAGTCAATAGTCGGTAAAGTACAGATTCAGTGCAGTAAAGCTATACCTGGATAGAACAGCACACAGTGAAACACTATCAGTCATGGACTGAGTCTGGACCTCAACATTATTGAGGTCATATTTTTCATTTACTTTCATTTACTTACTGAAAAATAAAGAAATGGTGGGTGTATATATCCACCTTTAAAATCTTAAGCTGAAAGCCACGTGCACAACATTGTTAAAATAATATTTTCAGTATTTGACATTTTCATGTGATTTTTTAATAATGGTTTGCAGCTGCAGGAGTAAAATACAACACAGCAACATCGAGAAACTTTTCTCTGTCAATACAAAGTATGATGCCTCTGGGCACCTGTCAGTACCTGGAACCAGCTCAAAGTCTGTGCACTACAATGCTTAAATAAACTTTGATTTAAGGATTTCAAAGGTGCTAACTCCAAATACTGACAAATATTTATTTTTATTATAGACAGTATACTTTAAAATTCTTTAATTAAAGTCTGTAATCTCATATTTTTTCCCTTAATACACTATGACCTTTGCAAAAGCAGGAAATCATTCACTGGAATACTTATAAAAGGGTGTCAGTAAATTCTTTAACCCATTTAGGCATGACAGTGTTTTAAACACACAAAGAAAAAAGATAATTTTAAATAAAGTTTGAATTCATCTTTGTCTTCAGTCATCTGTGGCGTCCCTTCTTCATCCAAGCCTTACCACCGTCACGTCTTTCACACTACAATAACTTATCTGAAAGGCAATACGCTTCATATGTGTTAATAGAGAATAATACAGTTTGGTGAAGCAAGAGAAGCCAATTATCAACAGTCTGCTTAAAAGCTTAGAGGTGGTCACACATATTAAACAGACGGCCAACATGAGAAGCGGTGCAGATATTTCATCAGTCAGATCTGAGATATTACTGTTGTCACTCCTAACTAACACAGAGCTGTGTTAGTTAGGAGTTATATTTCAGCTCGCTTCTACCATCTATTTCCACATGTGCTGATTTCCCTCCATATCAGATATCATTAAGGACGGGAGTGAAGTGAAGAAAGGGATGCCAGATCTGATGCAGACTATTTATATTCAGGCAGCTCGGGCTGATCTGAGTAAAAGACAGGCAACAAATTCAGGGAGAGCTCTGCACCCCTGAGACCTGATATAATATATTACTTATTGTGTATAATTCAAATAGCCATCCATCTCTAGTTAGTCATTCCGCTTGCATCAGGCCTTTCACATTCATTATCATATCAGTTAACACGATTTAATGCAAATGGCTCCACCCAGAAGCAGTGCCTACATATCAATTACTGACAGACTGTTGTGCACGACAAGAGTTATTATGGTAACAATGCTGAGTTAAATTGCACCTGAGAGGAAGTGTGTGAATGCGAATGTCAGGCATGGATAAGACATTACCCGGGAACATGAAGAAGAGGAATGAAATGTTTTGTCCCCACTCTATTATTCTATAAAGGACCCTTTTGGCACTTCATGAGCCTCCAACCAGATGCTAACTCAAGAGGATCCTACATCTCAAATCAATGTTATTTCAACAAATGGTGATGAAATAACCTACACTCAGAACCTCTACTGGTAACTAGATTGCCACCCACTATGTCTACAGAAGAAGAAAAAAAGAGCACAGAAATCATTAAGTCTCACAGCTCAGGATCAATAGCTGCATACAAATTGTGCTCATGCCATTTGCAGGGATATTTATCTCTGCAATTCTCTTGCCCCCCAGGTATGAAACATATACGGCAGTTTCAGTCCTAAATGATACATCCATCAACTGGTGAGCCAAAGTGACAGCTGATGTAAATATAGCACATGTAGACACCTTTATTTCCAGGACTCAACAAATAATATGTTTTGAAACAATGACCGAATCATTTTCAGATGCTTTGTGCTTGTGAGATTTAAAGTGCAGGGATGCATGCTTTTGTGCTGTTGTGCTCTGTGAAGAGTTGCAACTAGTTCTCCCCACTGGGACTTTTTTTTAAGAATGAACCGAGTCCTAGAGGGCACTGCATTTATAAGCAGATGGTGGTGGATTCACACTCCCACAGGAGATCGCTACAACATTTATTTCCCTTTAGAAAAGCAGTCAACCTAACAATGAAAATGAAGCAAACGCCAGAGAATAATGCCTCTCAAATGGCGAGTCAGCAGCGATAACTGCAACATTCTCATCCCACAGCAAAATGAGTTTAATGTATGAGGGATGTATATGTCAGGAATTGGAACAAACCAGAGGAGAGACAAGTTTTTTTTCCCCCTTCTTTCATTAAATAACTGCAGAGGTCTGATATAGGTTACATTATCTTTGCTCTAAGTACAATTTTCTGCAGAAGTAAACTCTCAGTTATCCAAGCCTGCTGATAAAGTGTCGGCTACACATGGGTAGGTACTCCCTTACCATTTTTGTCGCTGATACGTTCTCCCTCGCCTTACCGTGCCTTTTTCTGTTTTGTGCACCAGTGGGCTGTTTCCATTTTGTTGGTGCCATCATCAACACAACACCAGACCAAAACCAAAAATCTATCCTCTATACTCTTTGACTCACATCCATATGAGTCTTCGGAAGTCTTTGCATTTTTCACCAAAAATCATTCTTTAAAAGGAATCCAGACTTTGTTTTTTTTTTTCATGTCACATATTTGATGCTGTTACAAAAGTTTTTAAAAAAAAAGACATCAGCATATCTGTTTGGGTAAAGCTAGCCAAAGACAGTCGAACAAAGACTGGACTGGACAAATGTTTCCGATGTTTGTTGTCTTATCTTCACCGCCTGTAAATATCTCTCAAAACTATGAAACATGTAGTTTAAAAAACAGTTTCTGATGCCTAAGCTGTAAATTACTACTTTGCCCCAAATCCTCCAGAATACCCCTTGGATATAAGGGTAAAATCCCGGCTCAGTGCAGCCACACATTCCTACTGGTGCGATCAGCCAGCGAAATTTGCCTCCTCAGCACTGGTGACTGCTTCATCTTTACCCCGTGGCAATAACGCCAAGTCGATTGCAACTGTTCATGGAAATTTAGTAGAATCTTTGATGGATGTTTAATCATTTATGAGCATGTTAGAAATGACTCATGCTCAGTACTAAACTACAATCATTCAAAGAAAGTACACAGTTTGACAAGTTTAAGTTAAAAATTCATAGAAAATAAAGAAAGACAGATAAATGAAATCAGTTTTTGTATGTTAATCTGGAAGCTTTGAAATTGGTTTTTGCATGCTGTCACGTTTGTGCAAGTAATTCCTTAGTTAAAGCTCAAGCTTTTGTGTCAGGGCTGAAACAGCCATTCTCAAAGTCAAGAGGAGAGCAGCCCACTTAAAATTCACAAATTCCCACGGGGCCCACCCAATCTTAAATCTTCACTTTAATCAAATTAAGAGAGAAAAACAATTTCCTTGAAAATGTTATTCAAAAAGCATAAAAAAAAACAAAAACACAGGCTGTTAGCTATAAATCGCAATTGCAACCCAGTCATATGCAAAGAGTTAAGGCAAATATGCAACCCACCCGCCACTGGGACACAAACGTCAATACAAGAGCAGTAATTAGGTTTCTTATTCACTTTTTGTATAAATAAATCCATTTATATAAATATGTAACTGAACATTGTACACACTTTCAGATTCACTGGTCTATAATGTCAGTGGGAGCAAGTAACATTTAAAATGGTGATCTCAGGCACACTCTGAATGTGAGTACAGAAGCTACGCCCACCTGCCGTTCAAAACTTCTGTTTGTGAGCAGCAGCCAACCAGAAGAAAGTTGGCAGGAGGGAAGAGAAAGAAAACACCTCTTTTCAGCTAAGAGATAAGTGAGGGGCTATTAAAGATAGTTAAGGATTATTCTACTAGAAACTAGGACTACAACTGCACAAGTGGAAATTAGCATAACAGACCGTGTTTAAGGTGAGGGAGATAGTCACAAAAGGATTTATAAAGTAAACTTTTTGAGTCCCAGAAATCTCAGCCCAACACACACTAGGCGCATTCACTGTTACTTCAGTAACTTTCGTATTAGGCTGATTAAATGGCACACGGCATCCTGCTCTGGATATAAATTGTAGGCTGTAGCATCATCCAACACTGATATAATTGGTGTGTGCACAACCTTGGCAACCTTGTGTTCTGCAATATATAAAACTTTGTTTATTAACTGCGGAGTTTGTTTGTCAAACCTTTATTTGCTGATAAGGAACCCTGTTCCTCACCTTTAGCAACGAAGCTGCATACAAAGTGCAGGTCTATTTTATGGTCTACTGTGTCACAAGCTCATGTTTGAGCTTATTTATGAGGCACAATGTCATACATAATTATTCAGAGTAAGCCTAAATAAAAGCAGACAATTCTAAACAAAGATGCAGCTCAACAACAAAATGCAACAATGACCTGTTAATACTGTGCTAGAGCCAATAGTGTCCTAAACCTGACCAACTACATCCCTTTTTACTCACTAATTACAAAGATTTCTCTTCACAAAGAGTGTAAAACAGATTTAAATGCTCAAAGCAAGACATCAGATGCTATCTTGATAAGGTGTGTTGATGTTTTGGAGAAAATTATGTCAAGATACACTTTTAATAAATCACTGCAAAAGCTGAAGTTTTCCATGATTTAATTGTAGTGCCTGATGATGCCAGAATGAGAGACTGCATCCCTAAAGTCTTTGCTTTGAGCAAAATACCGTCAGAGCTGTCAAAACCATGAACATTTTTTAATTAATAAAATGTTATCAAAGTAACAAATTTGCATTCATCTCATCTGCCAGTGTTCAAGTGCTCAGACATGCTTTACTCTCTATATTCAAACTGCTATATGGCTAATGAATGAGTTACTGCAGTTGCAAACGAGGAGTTTTTCCTTCTCTTTACATTTTCCCTCCCATTTTTAATTCATATGTATTGGGAAGGCTCGATTCAGTCCTGTGCACAAACAGAATTTTAAGAAATAGCAATGTGGTCTGGTTTCAAACAACTTTCCAGAACCTGTGATCTGCAGAGATTTCAAGAGAGTTGGAGCAAAGTATGAACACGGAGGAGCAGAGGAGAGCACAGAGGCTGGGAGATATCCAGTAGCACACAGCCGTCCGCACTAGGCACATATACAAAGCCAATTCCAATCTCCAGATCGCCAAAGAGAGAATGTGTGATTAGCAGAAAAGAGGAGGATATCAGAAGAAGAAAGAGAGCTTCAAATATTTAAAGAACATGTTCAAAGACAGCAGGCAGTAGTAAAAATGTCTTTTAACTTCATTCAAGCATCCACATTTGATTCACAAAGATGCTTTAACTCTGTTAATCTTCTGCTTACTAAAACAGCAGCAGAAAGACTCTGTTGGATTAAATGATTCATTCAGTTTTGCAAGTATTCTTCTGACCGCAGCTCTGAGCTGTGAGCTTATGCTAAACTAGAATATCGATATCAACACAGTAACTGGGTTTTGTGTTTATATTACGTGAAAATATTAGTTTAAATAATGTGTATTTCACACTCACATTCTCCAACCGTTTCCTAGAAATGTGTCTGAACTCACTCTGTGCTTACTATATAGTGGTCTATTGAGTTTTATTGAGTTAGCTATTTTGCAGTGCTGTCCAAATGTTTAGTGAGTATTGCTACACCATATATAGTGTCCTCAAATTACCCCGCAGTGCTCTGTAAAACTAGTGCAGAACCAATAATCAAGCTTTTTAGACCATTATGAGTTGCACAGAAGGGAAAAAAAAGGCAGACAGAAAAGAAAGTGCATCACAACATAAACTCAATCCAAGAACAGGTATTTAAACATCATTTGTAACACTTCCTTGTTCGAATCCTGGCCAGAGTTTGTCTGTGTGGAGTACTACAGCTTACTGCAAGTTCAGGTCTGACGGCACTAGCCATTTCAAATCCAATCTGAAGACCTACCTATTTGTCAAGGCTTTCACATCTCTCTGACACCTCTTATTCTGTTTTAGCTATTGTGGTCTTTTATCTCATTGGATGATGTTTGCATGTGTATGTGTATACATGTAACTTATGTTCACGTATGTATGCTTGTGTGTGAATGTGTAAATTTTTGTATGTGCATATTTGCATTTACACATATTTTTCACAAACAGATATGGATGTCTTACAATGTTTTTGTATAATGTTTTCATCTTATCTATTTTAATTCTTTTCATTATATTATCCCTCTGTTCAGCACTTTGGCCAACACTTGATGTCTTTTAAATGTGCTACCTGACTTGACTTCCGGGTCCAGACTCTGTTTCACGTCCCAAAGTCAAACAAACACTGTGGCATTACTGAGAGTTACAAACGGTCTAAATTCTTTCATCTTTAATAAATTGATCAGTGTGGTTGCTCTACCAGGTGTAACAATTAAGTTTAACATCCAAGCATTCACGAAAACGGAATTTATGAAATTTAACGGAGTTAGAAGTTAGATGGAAACTAGCGAGCTAACTTCCATGCTAAGCATCATATAACATGTTCTGACTGAGAGACTTCTGAAAAAATTCAAATGTACAGCTCTGCTTTCACTTCAGACATAAATTAAGACAGAAAACTAAACAGTTGTGACTTTTGTAGGGTTACTGAAGTTAGGCTAGCTGGTATATAATGATGTGCTACGTGGTGGCCAGCTACACAGCTAAGGTTAGCATAATATGAACACATTAGCACAGTGAAGCTGGAGGATGAAAGCTAACTTTTTCCCAGTCGATAAAAGTTCACATGAGGGTTCCCAATGGTTAGGGACAAATGTAATTGCATGGCAGGATGCTGTAAACGGACCAAACTTTAGTGAGGAGAACAACCAAGATAATCTATCCACAGGTTAGTAATTAAGATACCGCTTCATGGGCTGGGCTGTAGTTACATCGTAAGGTTTTAAAAACTAAGCTTTAAAATGAATAGTGATGATAAAAACCAAGAGAGGCCGGCAGTGATCACTGACTGTTTTAGGGACATGTTCAGATTTAATAGAGCAAGATACAAAGCTTTAAAACAGGTTAAAAACACAACAGCCTTAATAAACACAAAGTAGTTTGGACCCGGAAGCAGGTTTCGTCACGTTATCACTTAAAGACTGGATTCCACAGTCTTCATGGATGTGAGATAGATGAAGTGCAAAGAATAAATTGTTATATGAATGCAGTAAAAAAAAATTACTTGTAGTCTAAAGCGCCATGAGTGGTCCATAAGACTAAAAAAATAAATGTGACTACATTACATTGTTAAAAGAGCAGGAAAAAATATCTAACTACTCAAGTGTGTCAAATACAAAAGTTACTGCAGCTGACACCCACATAGCCATTTTCAAAAGCTGTACTAATACACTCTTCAAGTGGCCGGTTATTTTATCTCACATGAGTTAAGGTGGTTCACCTAGAAAGTGTATTTAGCTACACCTCCAATTATATTATTTAAACTGCAACCTTGCACATAAAAGCCCTCTAGCTACCCCTCTAAAGTGACACTAATTAGACAGAAACCAGCCAAAGGGGGCTGCATTATCATGCCTTCCTATCATCTGGGTACCTGTGTGGGTGAGTGAAAAACAAAGAATTAAAAAAAAAGACTGGTCACAGAGTATACTTCAGCTGGACTGCAGGCTTCAGTGATTGGCAAAATGTCTGCGTTTCCCAAATGTGTCTCTATCATTCACATTAATGAATCGCCCTTACCTTGTTGAGGAGGCATAAAGGGAGCAGCTGCTCGCTTCCCTGAATAGCAATTCAATTAATCGGTTATATTTTAAAAGCTGCTGTGTAGTTACAGCATTTTTGAGATGCTTTAAAAGGACACTGGGCTTTCAGACATTTATATTATACATCAGTGATCAATGAATATGATGTCCTTTGCCTCGAAGTAATGAGTCTTAAGCAATTATCCCAGTGAGCCAGTAGCTCCCCTTCCAAGCCGCGGAAGGTTTTCTAGCAAATACCACAGTTGATTTCACTAATTATTTCCTGCCTCTCTGATTGAAGGTGTGTTAATTAGTAAAATCAGCTGGTGGAACGTTTGGCTGGAGTGAAACACGCAGAGCCTACCAGAAGACCGGACTCGTCTCCTTTAAAATGAAATGCTGTCCTCTGTAACCCAAGCCAAATGATAAATATGGCTGTGCAATGTTAAAAGGTTCCCCCCAAACCCTTCAAGAACAAAAGATGCATCACCATCCCAGAAAACAAACAGCAGACTACTTTATCTCATCTCTGATTTCATTCATCATGACACAGTTTTAGCCTTGTAGGCGAGCCTTCTCTGTAAAGCTGATAAGTCACTTCGGCTATTGCGCGACATTTTTTTTTTTTTTATTAAGATTTACTCAGCTGTGACTCTGGCCTTCATATTTTTGCTCACCCTTTCAGGTCCGTCCTCACCTATTTTTCTCCCCAAAACAAAAAAACACTGCAACACATCAGAAGGAAATTGTAATTGTTTTCAAAGAGTAAGGGGGAGGTCTAGCTTTGCAAACAAACAAATCCATCAGCTATTGACATTTGAGATATCAAAAGTGACATAAACGAGCTGCGGACACAAAATTCTCCCGACTCTCGCGCAGGATTATTGGAGTCTGAATTACCTCTGGGACACCTTTACGTTTCACATTCACTCACTGTTTATGTTCATTTTCACTCACGGTTTGTTTAGGCTCAGGCATTAAACTACTCGTTTAAGGTGAGGCACGAAAACTGTAGGATTTGCAGAAACGCATCTGCAGGCTTTAGTATGCGCACAACCGCACGTCTCCAAAGACAAAAGAGTCAGAATGAAATTAAAGCTCCTACTGCACAGTTTCTGTCTCCCCTCTCCTCTCCCAGCAGAGGCGAAACAGGATACAGCAGCTAACCCTCTTGCCTTCAGAGCCCCCTGGGCCTTCTAACAGCGTGTAGTCAGTGGGAAATAATCTTACTAGAACACTGGTTTACCAAAACAGCCCAGATAGTGCTGATCCAGCACTCCAAGCCAAAACATTACCCACTCCAGCAGAACATCTGGGTCCATTCTTCTTCTTCTCACAACAACACACAAGGCTGAAGTGAGCTTGACTCGAGCACACAGAGCATAACATAAAATGCATGAAGATTACACAAACATGAATAATAATCAGTAACCATGAAATGTCTCCCACACATTGTTCGGATTAAGAAACGTACTTTAACGATATTAAACAAGTGTTAGAGTGACGACTTTAGATTTTACCCCCAGCATGCACTTCATCGCTGTAATGACATCTTGAACAAACAGTGTCCCATCACCATAACTGATCAGTTATGCAACACCAAAAAATGCAGTTTTTGAACAAAATGACTGTCTTCAAATAAAAAGTTACTTTCGGCTGCTGCCGTATTCACATGGGGTAATCACCACAGCGGGTAGCTCCGCATGTTTGATTTAGCAGATTTTGAATACCGGATTCCCTTCATGATGCAACCCCAGAGGGATTTGTGTCTCCTCCAGGGATCAGACGGCTATCTTCAGTTTAAAGTCAGCTACACCTAATGCAGTAAAACCAGTAATGAGTCGCTGGTTTTAAACTGAACTGATTAATCAGAAGATAAAAAAGAACATGAATAGAAAGCAGCTGTGTATTTTTTACACTTGCTTTCTCCTAAAACAGTCAAATAGTATCTGCATGATCGCTATGGAAGACTTTTCTCCACCTACAGCAAGGCAAAATACGCCTGAGGGAATGGTGGAGAGGCAGAAAAGGTAGAACCAGTAAGGATCTTTTCACACATGCAGAAGGATCTCAGGTCATTCTCAATGACACGCACCATAATGTGGAGCTGATCTGTAGTGTGGAGCTGAGGCCAAACAGAGGTGAGAGGAGACGGATAAAGACCAGAATGGCTGCCCAGTAGAGGAAATCAGGCTGGAAATACAGGTGGATGCACATTTCACTGTATGAATTAGCTCTGTTCAGGTCATTACATTGTGTACACTGCTGCAGTACGTACCAGCTGACCAGACTCTAACTCTACAACAATACTTAAAGCCATAGTTCATACAAGTCTCAACCTTTCTTTGACCCGAGGTCCAATCGAACTATAAAGTCTATTAAAGGTCTCTCGGGCATTTATGTCCAAGACTTCTGCACTGCTAGCTAATAAAATAAGGTACACAGTCAATAAATTGACTCCGTAGCTTTTTGCAGTGTAGCAGAAACACGGAGACGGATTTAGACAGAAACAGGATCTTCAGTGGATGTGTGCTGCTGGAAAGAAAACATTTACAAAAAAGATGAGAGGAGCGCGAGGGATTAGCATGCAAAGGATGGTGAGACTAAAGCGGCAGCATATTCAACACTTTGTTTTAGTACTGTCAAAGTTTTTCTGCGTGACTCAGCTGAAAACTGTCCCAAAAACTGCACATCCAAGAGACACTGTCTGGCCTGTACGGCTGCTGAGGCAGAAAGTTTGTGGGAAACATTTCAGCCCTTACAGTATGCCTCGCACTTGACTTGGGGGTGGGTGGGGCTGTCCTAATATCTGTATACATTTTTACATGATATAAAGTGTCTTACTGAAATATCACCGATACAATTCCTTTCTCTAACACACAATGACGAGACAAGCCCAGACATGTCTGAGAGTGAGAGCAGCTAGTTAGAAAAGTGTCTCACTAAAGGTGGAAACAACAAACCTGTTTCAACAAACCTTGAGGCACAAAAGGACCGTTGAGTCTGCTATAAAGGCATGTAAGGAGGAGATGCTAGCAGCTGGTGATGCGTAACGCAAATGGAAACAAACGACTCCACCAGCATCACTGGAGCATTTGCCCGTTACACTTTGTATGACAGGAAGAGCAAACAGTGGACGGAAAGTAGCTTTAAGCAGCTGATTAAAAAGCTGAACCCACCATCATAGGCAGGAAATATTTTTTTATTTCAGTTTTATTATGCAACAACATTGTGCAGCTCCTAAACTTTACATATTTCACTTACTTTAGTTACCGTTAGACTAAAGCAGCTGTGTTGTAGTTTGACTTTCATGATTTTCATTCAAAACACTACGTAAGCTTCTTTTGCATTGACAGTTAACTTATGCTACGTCGCTATAATCCTCCTCCTGCTGCCACTTAGTTTTAATAGGTTCACATAATGACAGCAAACAGTTGGAAAAGAAAGATGGAAATTAATTTTATCTGCACTAATAAATGCTGCCGTCTGTAAGCTGCAATCACAGATCTTGTTTCTTTTTCTACACTATCAGAAATATCTTTATCGTAATATTTCTCAAAATATCGGTGATATTACTTTGAGGCTACAGAAGAACGCCACGTTTACATGGATGTCATGAAAGACATGAGGCTCTTTGCTTTTGCATTACACACCTGAAACTCTGACATCCCTGTCACGCTGTATTTTGACTGTAGTAGCAGGTTTTGATAACAGTGATCAGAAAATGCTGATTTGGAGCCAAGTCTTACAAATGAAATGCTAAGAAATGGCGTGTTATTCAAGGTGTTAACCAGCTGAGGTATTTTACTTTTTAAATGCAGCCACAAGGATCAATTATCCACCCTTTCTGTTGTTTTTTTCTTGAAGCCTCTTAGTCACCACTGGCACATTCCTTAAACAAAGGAACTCTTAAGCAGTGTTGCCAACTCCTCAGTAAGGAAAATCACTATTGGCTGTCCTAAAAGTCGCTAGAAGTTGCTAAATGACGTCATCGCCTAATTTGCATAATTGGTCATGCTAATCTAATTGTAACCTATGTTGCTGGAGAGAGAAATAACATCGTGGAAGAGACATAAAGTGAGTAAAAAATGTCCTAAATGCATTTAGAGTTTATTTAGAACTACAAATTAAATTTCTTTTAGCAATTATTGTTTTTTTAATGTCACAATTCCAACCCTGCTCCTTTACCCGGGCTTGGACCGGCAAAAGTGACCCGAAATAGGCACTCTGGTGGAGTTACTTTGTGTGTGTGTTTATAAGTAGTCTTAAACCTTGTGATCCACAAAACAGCATAAGAGTAAAAGAAGAACTGATTGTGTTACAGCACCCGCTGCTTGTTGAGAGTAAAAGCGATACGCACTTTCACGTCTTTTTTTAGCGACTTTTTTTTAGAAGTAAAGTCACTAAGGGGTCTGAAAACTCGCTAAATATAGCGACAAAGTCGCTAAGTTGGCAACACTGCTCTTAAGTATTCACATTCTGAGTGAGGAATCCAGGGTCTGCATTCAGTTTTTCACCCTTCTTTCCAAAAATGACCCTGTACTTGTTAGAGCTTTGTAATGGCCTACGAGGTGCCCCATACTTTTTGCTCTACTTTGCCTGCTTCACACAATTTTCTCATCCAAGGACACTTTGGCGTGTGGACCGAGGGAGCTGGCAATCACTCACTTCACTTCCACCAACAAGGTGAACAAGGAAAGCTAAATACATCACCATTAGCTGTTTTTAACCCCATTTAATGGATTTTCGCTTAAGGCGACCCTGATACAGTATAATGAATATTGCAGCAGACCCATAACTTTTCAAGCTTAATGAATCTGGCTTTCAGAAAATGAGGTACACTTGACATGCAAACACATTCTTCTCGTACAAGGTTATCATCCTGCACGCCTCACTTGTTCATTTAAACAAAAGCAAAAGAATGAAAGATTATCAAAAATCAGCCAGAAATCTCAACTCTAATTCCAAATAAAGTAAGATGTGATAAAAAAAAAAAAGGACCAGTCTTATTAAGACCTCACTGCGCTCTTTCTTCCTTTTTCTTTTTGTTTTGTAAGACTATTTTGTCTTTCATGGGAGCAGTAGTCTCTAATTTCTCCTGGGAGCCACAAGCTGCTGCTATCTCAGCTGTGTTTACTAATCTTCCCTCGACACCAATTTCTCAGCCCCGCAAAGTTAATACTGGTCCAATGTAAATAGCCTTATCTCATAAACTCTTGTTATTCCCCCCACCTTAGCTGCCCAATGTGATACATGGTTAGAAGTCAACACAAGGGGATTAAGTCAGAGAGGAGGAGAAAAAGACAAAAACTTCCTGTGCCTGTATCTGCGGTAAGATTATCCGCCTTAAATAACACGGCAGAGAAAATGTCAAGTTATAACACAATGAAGAAACGCTGCTGTCAATATACAGTGACAACATTTAGGAGAGGAACATGAATAATACACGGGTTCTTGTGCAGGGCTGAAGGATGAGCGTCTAATAAATGAGACAGAATTTGTCTCCTGGTCGACGGATCGATCGTGGACTGACGCTCACAGCCGTCGTGTGCAGATTACGCTACCTGCCTCATTCCACCTGTGCAGGTCTGTTCCACTGATGGCTCTGGATTGTTGTAAATGCCATGGCAGTAAGTTTTAATTAAACCCGAAGGGAAAAGAATTAATAATCTCATTGCCTGCTGTGAACTGGATGGCGGCTGCAGGCAGATTCTCGCTCGAATGCTGATGATGTGTGGCTGAATGAAGAGTGATTTGGGATTAAATGTGAGATTTATCGAGTTCAGAAGTGTATTTGGATAACCACCTGCAGACAAGAAGCGATTTTAATGCTTTAAATCAAAACCACAAGTACCCGGCTTTTAAATTACCCCTGCAGGGTGTTTTTGACCGTTTTCAAAGGCTACTTGAGTTGATAGTTTCCAAACGGACAGAATGTTCCCTGAAGCCTGCATTTATTTCTTTTTAGATGATGTATCTGATTGTATCCTATCTTGTCATCTCTCCATCTGTTCCTCTTAGCTGCCCCGTCTTTATGTCTACTGAATTAGCTCTGTTCTACCAACAAATCATACCAGTGCTTTCTTTGAGGCTTAAAGAAACGGTTCCTCCTATTTAGTGTGCAAGTGCTCTCCCCATCCTCTTGTAAAATGAACACTTAAATGTACGTCTGTGTCATGGATTTGTTGCATTCTCATTACCATATCACACACTGATTGATTGGTTAAACCCGAGGGAGGTCAATTTCTTAATCATATTCCAAGTTTTCCCCCAGTAGAAGTAGTTTACCGGAGAGAGCACTGCAGCCACTGGTATTTTATGCTGAGAAGCTGAAACAGCAATCTTCTCTTTGTCAGATCCCTGTAGGTATTTGTTAATGCAGAGATGGAGGAGCGCCTTATAAACTATGCATGCCATCACCCTCTGGCAACCACCAGTGGAGAAGATGATGGCAGGGAAATGCTGGTTTCCATTAGTCCTGTGAGGCTGGTTAACATAAAATTATCCTTGGGGTTAGCAGGAAGCAGATAAAACCAGGGTGAGGGCTTCATTAAATTTGATGCATAACGGACACAGGACATTTTTAAAGGCCGATAATGCCAGCCACATTAATACAAACAAGTCTATGTATTTCCCAGACATGAAAACAGGGCGCCTGTGTCCCATGCACGCTCGTGTGTTTCAGTGTCTAAAAACACTACAAAGTAAAGAGGACAGGGAACCATGAGCACAGAGTACTCACCCTTCAGCAGGTCAGAGTTGGCAGAAGGTGAACTCTGTGTCCTAAACAACAGCCAGTCAAAGTCATCCTCCTCTCCTTGGGTGAAGTCACACAGATTAGGGTCTGAATCCTCTTCGAACGTGCAGCCAGCAGCTAAAAGGTGAGAGGAAAACATCAACTGACCATCAGTGACAGAAACAAAGTACATCAAGACAGATTCACCTCAAAGGTTAAAACTCCACACAGGTTAATACATCATTTTCTACTTTCATTGAAATCAACAGCCTATTTAGTGTTGAAGATGAATAAGAAAACAATAAACTAGATATTTGTTTAAGAAGCCATAACTAGAGAATGCAGCGGTTATTGTTTCAGCTTTAGTGTCATGGTAATTTTATGAGTCACAACTTAATGTGACCTGTTTTTTAAATTCCCCCCGGGACTTCTTCCTTTTATGGAAACTGGGAAAAACAAACACAGCTTCACAATGTCTTCCTCCTACATCTTCCAATCTTAGCTGCCAGCCACAACTAGATGTGCATCAAAGCCACACTCACCACCTCTCGACCCTTTCTGGCCAAATAAATAGCCTCAGCTCAGTGTTGATGCCAATGCCAACGACACAGCCCTGGTTTCAAGTAATAACTTAGGTGTAACAAATTGGTACAATAACTGTAACAGGGATTGCAACTTGTGTCTCTCCTAGAGTCGTTTTTTCACCCATAACAATTACAAAGATGTTTCACTGTGAATGCTACATTATTTGTGCTAAAATTCAATAAAGTGATCAAACAACACTGTTGTAGCAATTTGCAGACAAACTGCTGTCAGAAATCAACAATGTGACCACCAGTCACATTTTAATGCAGGCTCAACCCCATGTCGTTCTCAGTGTGCATTTCAAGCACACCAACTTGTTCTAATATGAATAAATTCTCTCCAACCAAACCAACAATAAGCCCGAGCCATGTGAGCGATAATTACCTCAAACTCGCACAAAAAGAAACAAAGCCTGGCAAAAGCAATGATTACCCCTGAATCTGAGGCGAAATACCCCTCCCATAAAGCATTGACAAACAAGACTACACATCCTAAAGCCCTTTCACAAAGGCATATACAAATAGCAATAACATTTGCAGAAAGCAGCCACTCTGGGGAATGTAGTGATTATAATAATACCTCACAACCTGCCATTCTATGCGCCAAAAAGCAAATTTTTTCAAATTATATTTAATAGCTATGGCTTTAATGGCCCTTGGGTCCAGAATAATGTGCTTCAGTTGTTGCTCTCTGCATCTGTTGCCATATTTCACATTAGTCCATCGGCATGAGAATTACACTCTAACAGTGGGCAGTTTGAACTGCTCAGTCATAAGACCAGAGGTTGTGTCAGTACTAATTGGAGCAGGACAGCACGAAACAGTCACGCTAATGACAGGAATAACCACAAGCAGGTTCTGAAGGTGACCCCTGTGATATACAACTTTATTGCTGCTCTTTTGTCTCTAATCCTCAATTTTGAAAAATGGCTTCAGTATGACAGGCTGCAGAGAAAAACACATGCAGCCTTTCTGTAGTGAGGAATCATAACTCTGTTACTATTGTGACCGCTCCAGTTGTTATAGTTAGTTAGTTATAGGGCAAATAATATTGTAGCATCTGATTTTTATTTTATCCTGTTTCCCATGGTGTGGTTTCTGGGTGTGTGTGGGTGATTTTCAATGCTGTAGTGCAAATAATCAAATCAGAGGCTGACTGACTGTCACATCGAGGGCATTGATCCCACGACAGTGGAGATGACACTACTTGGGGGGGTTGATCAGATCAGTGCCATTCCAGCTTTTCATTAAATCTAAAAGCACTCCTGTTTCAGAGTGAAAACTACCATTTAATAAATAAAAAAGAAACTTCAAAGCATCGCAGGACTTGCCCCAAAAAACCTAGAAATATTCCTGCTGTGTATTAACAGCTTGTCTGATAATTGATAGATCAGAGTTCCTTACAAAGGTGAGATGCACAGCTCTTTCTTGCAGCTTGTCGAACTGCAGCTACAACTCGAGGCTGCTGTTGGTGGCATCCTGCAGTTGTGAAGGTCGTCTCTAAAGAAATTACACTCACGGTCTGTTGGCTTTGCAAGTGATGGTACATCTGCTGTGATGGGCTGCTAGAGAGGAACGACCACTCTCCCGAGTGAAAAGACCATCCCTAACGTGACATCATTGACGAGTTAAAACTTGTGCTCCATGATGATGTAGACCACGTTACAGATCTGAGTCATTTTCACATACTTATTTGCTCTAAAAGTCTACTGTTGTAAATGGAGCAGAGGCTACTTCAACATGTATGAAAAGCAGAAAAGGTTGAGCATCAAAGCAGTCTTTTGTATATTTTTTACAGCATAATATATCATTTTAATTGACAGCGTGTTGTGCTGTTTAAATTTGAGCTTACTGCATATTAAGTACTGAAATTAAATGGCACTAGTAGGCAAAGAGCACAGAAGGGGGTTTCATTCTGGCACGCTAAACTGCTGACTGGATCATCTGTGTCTGAAGAGGAAAACATGAGACTAAGCATAGTGCACATAACAATTTCATTAAAAAAAATTATAATATCCTTGTATTGTAGGGCAGCATGGTGGCACAGTGGTTAGGACTATTGCCTCACAGCAAGATGGTCCTGTGCTCGACTTCACCATCTGGCCAGAGTCCTTCTGTGTGCAGTTTGCATGTGGTCCGATATGCACTTAGTGGGTTAGGTTAGTTGATGATTCTAAATTGCCACCCATCAATATGACTGTGAGTGCAAATGGTTGTTTGTCTCTGTGTAGCCCACTGACAGACTGACGACCTGTCCAGTGCGTACTCCGCCTGCTGCCCTATGACACTTGGGATATTATAGATGTCATGTTGACAGCAGTAAAAAATATCCTATTCTAACAGACTTCAGAGTATATAGGACCATTCTGGTTCCTGAAATATTTTTGCAAAAATAAATAAATAGAATGGAAATGAACAGATTTCCCGTTTCCTGGCTTAGATAAGGGAATATCTGATTTAAAAACAAAAATCAGGTTAAGGCACTAAAAGTTAACCCGCTGACTAATTTAGCAACTCAATCCTCTTCTCTTTCTTCCTGTCATGTGGCAAGCACCTCACAAAGGCAAAACAAATGTCCCAAACTACACTTGAAAACAGACAAAAACAACATTAACCATATAAAGCCACACTAGCAGCCATATAGTGGCATATTGAGACAAATAGATGCTTTGACGGACATGCTAACCTGCTTAAAGTACCATCCAGCCTTCTGATTTATAAAATTGTGTGTTGCTGCTGTCTTGTTTCAAAGGTTACCACCAGTCCAATTTATTGAACTGCAGCACAAACAAACACTTAGGGTGCCCTTGCCTACGGCCAGCCTATTACAATATCGCTACAGCCTTCACTGATTGTATGATAGCACAGGAGCACATTTACAATCATGTAAGCTTGGTCCATTGGGTGACGGTAGCAGCCAACCAGGAGGGGTGGGAGTGTGTGCATCACCCTCTGGGTTTGATTTATTGCCCCATGCTGGGCTGTTACTGCACAGATCTGCTGCTGAGGCCAGGGGTTAATTGTCCCGCACTGGGGTCTATTTCTAATAGAACAGCCAGAGATATGGGACCTGACACATCCAAACGCTGGCACTATATTATTCCCCGCTGCTTCAGTAAATGAAGCACACAGACTCCTCCCTACAAAAGTCTCGGAGAAGGAAGCCAAAATCTAAGGCCAGAGCTACCCGGGAATGTCATCTCCTTTAGAGCACACTGGGAGAGATCCAGCTCATCTATCATGACAAGCACTCTCCCTCCGCTGCTCCTTCTGGAGGACCAATGGATGTACGGGGTGTCAGTGGCCATTTTTTACCTGAATAATTACAGCATAATTTAGTGCACTGACCATTGCATAGCTAGACACCGCCAAGGTTTGGTGGCTGAGAAAAAAAAGACTCATTTAAGAGCTTGAGCCACTGTTCATCCTGTTGTTGGCTGATGTATGTATTTGGCAACATAAAATGAGATGTTACTACTTCTTGGATAAACACTTTCTAGGAATGACACAAATGAATAGAATAAATCAAGATAGACGACAACGTCCAGTCTCAGTGTTAGGGCTTTCCATTTTTATTACAAAGGAAGTGGCTGATCTGCTGTCAGCCCCTTCTTCTCTCAGCATTTGCAGCTTGCAGAACCAGCAATAAGGCTTTTTCTAAAAGATTTTCTTATGAATCTTCCATGTTTTTTATCGTAATCCCAATAATGTAAATTTTAAATGCATATTTAAATTCATAATAATTATTTATTTACTTGCCAAATCAAATCAAATGTTTTACTTTTTTGAAATCTGACCAGCCAACACCAGTCAACTGCTTGTTAAGGCAAATATCTAATCAGCCTGTCACACGGCATCAACTCAGTGTGTTTAGGCATTCAGACATGTTCAAGACGACCTGTTGAAGTTCAAACCAAGCATGCAAATGGGGATTTTCCAAGCGCAATCGTCTCTCGAGTGCACAGAGTGGTCAGAAAAAGAAAGAAAGCTCAAAAATGGAAATAGAGGCTACAATTCACCCCAACAGAAAACTTGAAAAATTGGCACCCATAATACTTTCTATCGTTAGCTCAGGCTGGTTGTGACGATAATGGTGTGGAGGATATTTTCTTAGCACACTTTAGACCAGTTAGTACCAACTACATATCATTTAAATACCACGGACAACTTATGGATTGTTGCTGGACATGTCCATCCCTTTATGACCACAGTGTACCCATTATCTGAACACACCATGTCACAGAGGACACAACATCGCAAACTGGTTTCTTGAACACGACAATGAGTTGAGCACCCATTGTATTCAAATCGCTTACACAGTCACCAGATCTCAATCCAATAGAGCACCTTTGGGTTGCAGCAGAACAGGAGATGCACATCGCAAACGTGCAGCTGACAAATCTGCTGCAACTGCATCAATGTGGACTAAAATCTCTAAGGAATGTTTCCATCATAAAGAGTTAAGACAGTTTTGAAGACATATGGGGTTCAACCCAATACTAGCAAGTGCATGCTATATTTTAGGTATATCATTTGTAGAGCAAATGTCAGCTGTGATGAACTAGTTTTCAGGATTTAATACCAGTAGAAAACATAGTGGAACTGCTCAGTGGTGCTAAATCATCACTCTGTGGTTCTCTACATACAGCACAGCTGTGAACTGATGGGAGGGTCTGACCAATCGGGTGGTGATTTATAGACTAAAGTGAAAACGATTTGTGTCACTTTTTGGTTTCATCTCTTTGTTTAACACTAATCTCAGTATTTACTGTAGTTTACGCTTGATCTCCACAGATTAAGCCACAAATAAATCAATACATAACCTCTCTGACTTGACAGAAAACAGAACTAGCTTCAGATTTACACCGAGGAAGTGAGGAGCCGGGTTCTGTCAGAAGACGTATGTAGTGTGTCCTCCATCATTTCATACGGACATAAAAGAAGGTGAAAACTGGTTTGCAAGACTCTCCAATTTGGCACAGCATTCAGGGCTGATACGTAAAAAAATCTTCCCCAGCTTTATGTGAGCAGTAAATCATGTCTATGAGTCTCTCTCTGCTCATATCAGCAGTTAGTGTCACATGTAGCTCTTCATATTAGATTTGGTATCTCGCCCTCTGTTTACTTGTATAATCCCCCGCCTTGCTATCTAATTAGAGTGTCGCTGTGCACGGTGAATATTGTCAGAATCTCTGCTTATCCCTTTATTTGCATACGTTTTAGGCATAACATCGCTGGCCTAAGCTTCTTTAAAGGTGCCGCTACTCTGACAAACTTTTCACTTGAATAAATCATAATCAGAAACACAAGCAGAAGAGAGTCCTTCCTGAGCCACAGAATACCTAAGAGTTAAACTGTTGTTGGTATTTCAAGACCGTTAAACGATCAGTGGACAGCCATCAAAGTGAAATCTTAAAGTGTACGCCCTCTCTTTTCTAATATTTCAAAGAAGAAGAATGACACACTTTTGAAACCAGAAAGTAATCCTTTGATCTGAAACACTGCAGCTAATCTTTTCGCTCCTTCTGAGATTCCGTACAGAGAGTGAGCAGAATAAAAACTGCAGATTCCAAAAGGGCAGTGTTTGTACAGATTGTAAATTAGCAGCACTTGTTTGAGTACCAAATTGCCATATCGACCACTCACAGAGGCAGTAAAAATCTGTATGGGAGAACATTGGGGTAAATTAGCTCAAGTAATGTCATTCGGTTGGGTATATAGCCACATGACAAAAATTCTGGGACTCTTGACAACAGCTCAAAGGCGGCACAGAAATCCTTAACATTTTTAATCCTTTAATCCATGTCATAAGACCCCTGACCAGGTCTGAACCGCAGAGTCCTACCTGTGGCTCAGACTTGCAAAAGATTATAAAATATAACTATGCTAGGAAGTGAAAGAAATGCTAATAAATAGCATATTTTCTTTCAGAAAACAATAGACTGTGTTTATGGATAAAATGAGGCGACTGCAATGCTATGATACAGGCTTCATCACTGATGTGCAGCAAACAGCCAAATATCTGAAGGTGAAATTTGAGATTTGCACAGTATATCATCATATCACCCATACCTGCATGCACTATTAAATAAGTGGAAAAGTAAATGGAGCAATCATAAAGGAATATACACATTATGTGTCATAATGTGCTCTCTGTCCACTTTAGCAAGTCTATAAATGACTCGTGTAGCTCACAAATGGATTATTGCCAGCAGAGTTTTTCGTGGTAGTTTTGCACTGAGCAGCACTATTTGTAAAGTGGTGTTATTTAGTCTTAATTGGACAATCAGTGATTGAGAGGATGTTTCTGCCCATAAAGGATCTTTCAGGGTCTTTTCACCTCTATTTATCTTGGCTTCAATATAGAGAGTTCTATACTGCAGCACTCAGTCACTTTAGACCTTTACTGGATCCCACGTATCATAATTTTCCACCACAGCTCAGATGTGAACGTTTTTTCCCCATAAACACGCAAGGTTGAGTCGGTAACATCTACAAGGAGGTCCCATCACTGGGTGTGTGTTGCTCTGTTTGTTGAATGTGTCGATGATATTTTCTTAGCTACTTTATTGATGTAAATGAGAAGATATTTGTTGTTGTTATGTTCCAGTACATACATGGCTCCATCATTCAGCCAGTTAGCGTAACTTAATTTAAAAACTGGAAAGAAAACAGGAATCCTGATTCAGTTTAACCTGAGATCCATTTGAAAAATGAAGATTCAAGGAAGAAATGCGACATTATAGAGTGGGCTGCATTAACAGCTGTTGTGAGAATGATTTAGAAGAAATGTTACCTTTGGACAGAGGCGGGAAAAGTTTCTCCCCCCTGATTTTACTTTTTATGTGAAGCTAAGACAGCTTGAAAGGTATCAACGGTAAACTTACATTTTACTGGCATATATGAGCGTGACATTGATCTTCTCGTACAATCCTCAGCAAGAAACTCTATTGCTGCAGGTGTAAAAACACCACTTTAACACACAATTTCATCAAATAAGATCCAAGTTGGCAGAAAATCTGCAATTACTCTTTCTTTTCCCTGAAATTCCTAGAATTTTATTTGGATACCATTCAAGACTTGGCATTGCACGTGGAAGGTTTGATATCATGTGCAAAAAATAAAAACTATAATAATAATCAGAGAAAATTTTGAAAGAAGAATGATAAACACATGCAGCTGTAAAGCATTTTGGTCTTTTTTGGGGAGGGTGAAAACACAACAGAATTCAAAAACACTTGAGACCTAGCTGCTTGTTTATAACAAAAATAAAAAATAAAAAAAGGTTCTGCTCCAAAAAAAAGATGCGCATGCTTTGCCCTGCTAGAAATTCCAACTTCTACCCTTAATTATTAAGCAGCCCTATAGGTAATGAACACCAGAACCTGTCAAATCATCTGGGAAATGCAGCCCGGCGAAGAGGCGAAGATGCTTGTTGTATCATCCACAGAAGGGAAACAAACTGTGCTGAGAAGCTGAGAGCTCTTCCACTCCACACAGAAAGCCTCATATGATTCTGGGGTGAGTGCACGTCTGGCTGGTGGGGATCCAGGTGGGAACGGGTGAGTAATACTGGAAGCAGTTAGGGGGGAGGAGAGTGGTTGATTTGCATTGCTGTGAGTGTGGCCCTATGCATCAGCAGGGGACAGGTATATTTATTCACTACAGAGACTCTTCTCGCCAGCACTCCCCTGGCTGCCTCTGAAAGCCATCCATCCCCACACCTGAATATGCAATGAAATCATCTCTCTGCCTCCCTGGGCATTAATAACTCAACCCTAGTGGCTGGATGGGCCCAGTCAGACACAGAGGGGACTGGAAGCAGATTGAGAGAAGAAAGGGCTGGAGATGGCGAACAGGTACCGCAGAGGCGCTCAGCTTCGGGGTGTACTACGTTGAAAAACCAGTGTGCTGCAAGGGAGCATCTAGAGGGGGCGGAGAAACTAAGCGACTTTAAGAGGGGAGAGCTGAGCCTTAGGGTTGCAAAAAGACCCCCACTGCAATAATAATGTGCTCCTCAGATCCTCCCCCTTACTTTGTGGAAAAATATCAATATCGTATAGTGATAACACAGCGGAACGGCTACAGCTCACTGTCAACAGAAATCAAAAGTGTACAAAATCAAGACGGTTTATAAAGCTGGGGGAAAAACACATGACCTATTTCACCTTATTGCAGATGTTAACCTGCAAGTAAAGAGGATAAAAAAAGAAGAAGAAACAAAAGTAACAATCTGTCTCTTTAAGTGAAAAAACTATATGTAAGTTGTTACATTTGTAACATTTCAAGATACAAAGTATCAATATAATGACTCAATCATATTATACTGGAAGCTTGTAAAACATTACACTGCTGGTATAATCAGATCAGTTGTGAGGGAAATGTGACATTTTACAAATATATTTGTAATCAACCTGCATTCTGTTCATGCTCTTGCTTTCCTGCTGTTGTTCCTTTTCAGGCAGTCAATCACATGCATACGATTACATCCAGAATTTGTTGGACAATGACACGTTTCTTACTTGTAATTTTGCCTCTACACCACCGCAGTGGATTTGAAATCAAACAATCAACGTGTGATTGAAGTGCAGACTTCCAGATTTAATTCAAGCAGTTTTTAAACTGCACCTGTTTTCATACACAGTCTCAAATTTTCAGAGGCTCAAACTAAATTGGACAAACTAACATACTTTTAAATATAAGGGTTGTTTTTAACACTTGAATGAAAATCCTTCATAAACGACTGCCTCAAGTCTAGAATTCATGGCCGTCAGCAAATGCTGTGTTTCCTCCTTTGAGATGCTTTGCTAGGCTTTTACTGGTGTCACCTTCTGATGCTGCTGGTTTGCTCTGCATTCTGTCATGTATTTAATAACTAAGCCTGCTCTATTGGGTTGACATCGCCCACTGAAGAATATCCCATTCTTTGCTTTGAGAAACTCTTGGGTTGCTTTTAGAGTTTGCTTTGAGTCCATCCTGGTACTTCTATCAGCAGTCACACCAATAAACACTACTGAATCAATTCCACTGGCAGCCATACATTCCAATGCCACATCGTTGGCTACACCATGTTGGGCAGATAATGGCATATGCTTCAGATGACGAGTTGTTTCTTTCTTTCTCCAGATTTTTCTCTTCCCATCAGTCCAATAAGTTCATTTTGCTTTCATCTGTTCGGACTGTTAGATGTTTTCTGGCAAAGTCTAATCTGGCCTTCTTGTTCTTCAGTGTAACCAGTGGTTTGCACTTTGTTGTAAATCCTCTGTCTTTAGATTGATTGTACACTGTGACAATGATAATGATACACCTACTTCTTCCTGTGAAATTTTGTAACCATGGAAATAATTCTGTCATCATACACTTTTTTCCTCTTCTGTGGTCTTTCAGGACCTTTGATGTTCATCAGCTGCACTCCTTTTTAAATGTGGCCACTCCTAACGTCTTTCGTCATTCAGATTTTTAATTAATTTTTTATTTGTCCCAACATAATAGCAAGAGAATAGGCTTGCCAATAAAAATGCTTGTTAGTCAGTTTTCCAATTACATATGAGCCTCCAAAAATGGAGGCCTATTAAACTGGCTGTAAATTCTTAATAGTTAATGCAGTATTTTTGTTGCACCCCTTGAGTTAAAGCTAGACTGCTGCACTTTAATTAGTTGTTTAATGTAAAACTCCACTGTGGTGGTGTACAGAGGCAAAATTACAAAACAAATTGGGCATTAATCAAAAAAAGCAGAGTATCCTAAATGAAATCATTGTGGATCTTTTAAATTATATATGGCTCAAATCTATTGTACTTTTTCTTATATCAAAGAATTAATAAAAACATTCAGTTTCATTTGTCAAAAGTGAGACGATAGCTGTTACCTAATCAGGATAATAAACCCCTGATACAGAGTAGAGGTTGCTTTGTGTTGCAACAATTAACATTTAACACCTGTAATGAACATAAAATACTCTGGGATGAGTAAAGTTAAAGACTCGTATGCTCCTACAGCAAAAAGAAAACACACACATAACCTCTCCCCCTTGTCTACTCCGGTAATTTCCATACCTTCCCGAAATTCAAATGAAGTAAAGTTACACAAGCAAAGAACATTTTCCCTTTTCATCTTCCAAGCATGAACAATGACAAAACGGTTTCCTACAGCTGTATTCACGGCGAATCCAAAGATACCAGTCAGCTGCAATTCATCTTGAAATTAATTTTGCCTTCACTTTGAAAGACCGGTACAATATTTCATCCTGGATGGTGGGTTGATGATAAAGGTATCCCAGATGTCAGTGGAATAAGAATCAAAAATATTAATCTTCTGATATCAGCCTGTTCTGTGCTATTCTGAGGGCAGCACAAAGAAAAAAACAACAAGGACACAGAGACAAAAGCAGCCTGAGCTTGTTGTCTCTTGTTTCTCCTTTTCAGTGAAAACATGAAAACATCAATTATTCCACTTTCTAGATCCTGCCGGTTTAATGTCAGGGGGAGAGAAAAAAATCTCTGTTCACTGATGAAAGGGCGTTGGGTGTAATTATTAGATTTTTATTGTTGTTTTTTTACCAAAAATTATCTATTCTCATCGATATCGATACATATTCATCTCCACTTTCTCACCACCTCCACAACGGGAAAAACGAGGAGCATGCAGTCACTGGCCAATACATTAGGTACACCTGTTCAACTGAACGTTAATGCAAATTAGTCTCATCACAGCAACTCGGTGCATTTAGATGTGAAGACATGGTCAAGTTGACCTCCTGAAATTCAAACTGAGCATCAGAATGAGGAAGAAAAGTGATTTAAGTGACTTTCAATGTGCCGTGGTTGTTGGTGCCAGACAGGCTGGTCAGAGTATTTCAGAAACTGCTGATCAGCAGGGATTTTCCCACAAATCCAGCTACAGAGAACGGTCTGAAAAAGAGAAGAGAGCGGCAGTTCTCTGGGTGAAAATACCTTGCTGATGTCAGACGTCAGAGGAGAATGAGATGCTTGGTTCAAGTTGATAGGAAGGCAACAACAAGTCAAATAACTACTCATTACAGCCAAGGTATATAGAAGAGCATCTCCGATTGCACAACACGTTGATCTTTTTGGGCTACATCAGCTGACAATGGAAAATTATAGAACTATTGCCCGGTCT
This sequence comes from Simochromis diagramma, assembly GCF_900408965.1. NCBI lineage: Eukaryota > Metazoa > Chordata > Actinopteri > Cichliformes > Cichlidae > Simochromis > Simochromis diagramma. Next base: position 2,624,504 of record NW_024387423.1, on the reverse strand, counting down.
GAGAAATCCAAATTTCTTGTGGGAAATACAGTTGGTAGAGTCAGAGCGAATTTCCCATTATTTAAACACCACAGTCTACCTGAGTGTGGCCATGTCCATCTCACAGTGTATCCATCTTCCAGCAGGATAGTGAGCCATGTCACAAAGCTCAGATCATCTCAAACTGGTTTCTTGAGCATGTCAATTAGTTCCCTGTACTCAAACGCCCTCCACAGTCCACAGATCTCCATCCACTGGAGCACCTTTGGAGGAGATTTGCATCCTGAGTGATGCTATAATGTCAATAAGGACTAAAATCTCTGAGGAGTGCTTCTGGCACCTTATTGAATATCAACAGAAAACATGGTGGAAATGCTCAGCAGTACTAAACCATCACGCTGTGATTTTCTTTATACGGCACAGCTGTAAAATAACTGGAGGGTCTGATCATTATGTTGATGATTTATACTCTGAAGTAAAACAAAAAATTGTGTTACTTTTTGGTTCCGTCTCTTCATTTAACACTAATCTCAGTGTTTGCAGTGCAAGAATTAGGACAGCTCTGCAGGCAAAACGCCTTTGGAAAATAACCAGTACCAGCAAGGTGTACCTCATGAGGCAATTGGTGAGCGTATGTGTTTTGTGACAGCAAAGCAAAATCTAAAGGCCCATAATTAGCAGGACAAAGTTTGTCTGGCTCACTCTTCAACATCTGCTTTTCTTTAGAGAGACAGAGAAATGAAAGGGGGAAATCTTATAAAGGAACTAATCCTGCAAGTTCAAAGCGGGGGAATAATAACTCCACAGTGCGCCTGTGGAGTGTAATGAGGAAACCCACAGCAAAGTGAAGGACCAGAGGACATGTGTCTCTTCCAGCCAGTGACAGACTGAGACAAACCTGCAGAAAGGGGCCTCTTACATGTGAAGGGACTTTACCACCACTAAGCCAAATACTGCTTGTTTTGATAAAGTGCAATAAAAAAACCATCTGTTTATTGACTAGTGTCCATCAGCTCTCTTGCTTAATGACTGTGGTATGTTTATAATTCCTGGTTGGTTTTCTCTTTGGTTTAAGGCAAGAACTGAAAGAACTGGCTGCATAAAATTGATCAACTGATCTCCAGTAAACAGCAGAGGGCTCCACTCTGACTGACATTTTTCACCATGTTCTGACATCTGACAGCCGTGACTGCGTAAGTGATCATGAAAGTACACAACAAATTAATCAATGATAACAATATTGGACCTATGGCAGCACAAAACCATGCAATTTGAAGATTGAGGTGTGGAAGGTTTCTTTTTGCCATTTTATGAAAATTTATGGCCACGGGGTTAATTGATTAATCAAAACGCAATCATTATAGTAATGAAGTTTTGTTGGGAAGCGTGCATAAATGGCTCCCCTCTAATTACCTTCCTGGCCTTTTTAATTTATGGTTAAAGAAAACAGCTCATGGATTTTTAAGGTTGTTTTTTTTTTAATATGTATATAAGAGAGTCCACGCCATCAATGTCAAACGTTCCAAAATTGCATGTTAAATCTGTAAAAGTAACACAGTGACACCGATGAGTATTGGAGCTTCGTGTAGCCTAATCACATTTCCTGTGAAAACCCACAGCCTCATTCAACAGTTTTTATATATCATAAAGAGGAGATAAATATTAAACTATGACACACCTCACTTATAAAAATAATTGATCCCTTTAATTTAGATAGTAATGCCTCATGACCTAATCATAATGATTCATAATCCATCTTAGCTTCATGAATCACAACGTTATTACATTCTTTCCACTATGGAGTCGTTCAAATGTGCTTAAGAGGTGATTATGACGTGTCAAACAAATAAAAATACACACACACACACTTGCCTGTTGATACGTTACTTCCAAGTATATAGTATGTGTAGTCTTTGGGTAGGTACTGTAGCAGGATGTGTGTCTAACTGAAGGATTAAACTAGGCAGGCTTGAATGTTTCCACCTGATAATGCTTCCTGTAGCTGTTGTTGCAGCAGCTGAATTGCTAAAGTAAACATATGACTCACTGCCCGGCTGAGCAGTGTTGTTTGAAAACAGCTTCCTGGTTCGTAGACGGGTCGTTTTTGTGTGACTTCATCACATGTAGCAGAGGGTAACCAAAGGGTCGTTTAAAGGTCACAAGTACTGCGTCTGAATTTAACATCTACACTTATTTGGGGGTAAACAAACTCCCACACCAGAGGGAACTACAGACACTCACTTCCCACTTCAGCTGACCTCCACCAATCGCATGCAATCCCTGACCAGCTGAGCTGAGTCCATTTGACTGCACGTCCTCTTCAAACCGCCTGCAGCGTCCCAGCTCACCAAGGGTGGGGGGGGGTAACTGGTGTCTATCAACTCTGCTAAACTACATACCCCGTAGCAGCTTCACCGCTCTGCTGCCTGTCAATTCCACTTACACAAAGGCAGCCAATTGCTGTCTCCACAACCTGCAGCCTTTCAATTCCACTAACCCACATATAGGATTGCATGCAGGGAGGGGAGCAGGAGAAGAGCATTTCAGTTCACGCAGCCTTTCTTTGTACGTCTGTGTTTCTAATTCGCCATCCATTGTTCTCGTCTGGAGCACATTTAGCATAAAACATGCGCGCGCCGCCTTCCTTTGTTTTTACAGTTGACATCAATGAGGAGGAGACAAAGGACAGATAATTTTACCCTTCGTACAGGGCAAAGCCATGCTCTGCCAAAAATGTTAGAAACGGTCTAGTGTTTTGTAAAGACCAACATGATCCTGTGCCTGTGAATAGAGATTGAAAATGTGACGTCATTCAGGGGCAAAACCACAAAGAATTCTGGGAACTCGTGGCAAGAGGTACTAGCGCACGCAGGCTTTCAATTGAAATCAGTTACACAGCGATAAAAAGAAACACAAAAATGGCAAGAAGCCGTTGTATTATTAACTGCAATAGCCGGTCGTATGACAGCCACGGGAAGCCGACGGGTAAAGAGATCGGTTGTTATCGGATTACGTCATTGAAGAGAAATTGTTCGAGCCATGTTTCCGAAGTAACAAAGAGGCGACGGATGGCCTGGATTGCAGCCCACCAAAGACCATATATAACGTCTCAGAACACTCCAGCTCACATGTTAGTCTGCTCCAAGCATTCCCACAAAGGTCAGAGTTTTGTAGTAGTTAATACGTCATTTTTCATAACATAATTGGTGATATGGGTTACAAGCAAGTCTGGCGCTGAACAGAAATTGTCGCACTATGCTCCTTTATTTATTGTGCATAAATAGTGAATTGTCCTGACACAATATTGCGTTTCGCTTCTGTTATTATGGTACATTGACAAAAACATATACTTTTATTCACAGGATAAAACAGGTTTTTTGTATCACTAATTGCGCAGTAGGATTACAACATACAATATTATTGTCACTGCTACATTTCTGTGATGCTACCAGAAATTATTTCCACTACTAATTAATTACCGTTGAGCTCAAAGGTTATATTAATACACGGTTAACGAATGTGTATTTATGAAGATGATTTGTGAGACTGGTAAACTTATGATATGTACGATGGTCTTTCGTTCTACACGGTGCATTTCAAGGTCCTGCACCCATCCGTCGGTAAACTGTACCTGTGCTTGTTGCAGTGACCTGAAGTTACTAAACTTCATGAGTGCATGCACTCACTCCAAGAACCGTATAATTATAAATATGAGCGTGGTGAAAGTTGGGCAGCACGCTAACGTCTTTTGTCCACTCTGTGTGCTCGTAAGGGTCTGACCCTTTCACTCCTTTGATTTTTTCCTCGTATCTTTTCTTTGTCTGTTCGTCGAGTCTGTCTTTGTACGGACCGGCATTGTTTTGTACAAAACAATGCCGGTCCGTTTGTAGAAAAACCAAGAAGGTATTGGAACCGGAGACTGAACGTTTTGCAGTGCTGCAAATTCTTGCATTTGATGCGGTACATGGATTGTTTTGCCACGAGTTCCCGGCATGCAATGCGCGAAAATCACGTGGTCTGTCAATCTCTATACTCGACCTAACAAACAAATCTTATCTTGAAACGAGAGGAGGAGAAGTGGTGCACTTTGTGAACTCCCAAAGAATCTGCATGATGTAACATCCTAAAAACATGCTTATGCATCACTGATCTGTTCTTTATCTTTAACATATCTTTAAGTTTTGTTCTTGTTTTTTAATCTGTGTGTTTGTTTCATGCCAAATCTGCAGTTTGGATGTCCTCCAAAGGCCATGACTTATCGGGAGAGATGCAAAATCTTCCCAAAGTAAAAGAGTTCAATGACGGTGTTAATCCGTGATAGCAGTAAAACAGTAAAACAGCACAAGTTGTGCTCTTGTTGACTCCAGCCATCCGTCTTCTTCAGCTTATCCAATTCAGGGTCATCGGGGTGCTGGAGCCTTATCCTTGGTCTCATAGGGTTTGTCGCAGAGCTAACTAAATTGTTCACACTCATAGCCACGGTCAAATTAGGATCACCAGTTAAACTTATATGCATATCTTTGGACTGTGGGAGGAAGCCGGAGTACCCAGAGAGCAGTCACGCAGGCACGGCGAGAACATGCAAACAGAAAAGCCTCAGCTGGCTCATAAATTCAAATCCAGGACCTCCTAGAGGTAACGATGCTAACCAATACACCCCTGTGCTTTGGCTAAGATATATTTGAATTATTTAATGACATGCCTGCAGTGTAGAATTGTGTCTGTGTCTATGCAAATCAACACTCATATCTCCACGATGGAGGGGAAAGTATTCAAGAGACTAGCACGCATCAGCTTTTTTGATTAATAAACAGAGATTTTAGGGTCTGATTGCATTTGATTTACATCTCACTGCAGGACACTCGATTGTTCTAAATGAGACAAGTTCAAATTAGCGAAAAACAAATAGAAATGAAGAGAATGTTAAGGCAGAAAATGCATTTAACTTAGCATGCAGATGCGCAGCCTTACATGACCTGTTTTAAACCGCAGCTAAGCTTACGTAATGATAACTGACAGAGCAACCGCCAGTGTGAATCTATCATATTAATAAAAGAAAGAAATCTGCCTGACAGCAAAACCCAAAGTGTTGACTGTAATTAGACTGCACAACATTCTTAGTTTGTTATAGGCTGAATACTATTTTAAGACGTCTGACGGCTGACTCCACAGCTACTCAGACGAGGAGCATCGTCCCATTTCTGCCTGACATTTTAAGGGATTAGAAGTGGAGAGGGCTAGTTCCACCTGTGCTAGGGGAGCACGTGGGGGGGAGCCAAGAAGTATTTAAATCTACTTTAAAAAAGAAGTTAAGTATTTGTGTGGAGAGAGGGTCGTGTGCGAGCTGTGCGGCTGATTTGGAGAAAAGGATTGCACTGAAACGAGTCCTCAGACAGGTGCTCTGCCACGGCCCCCAGAAATGATATGAGAGGAGAAACTCAGTGCCTGGCACAGATTTTAATGGCAATAAGCAGGTGGAGGTGAAATACTCAGTTAAACATACAGGTAAACACATGTAATAAATCCTCCATATTTTATCTGAATGTTTTTGAGAAAGAAGCATCTATACGGCTATCTACTAACGATTTTACAGCGCAGTGTAAAATACATCTTATGGCTGTACAACTGATCATTGCAGGAGTCTATACCTGCAGTGATGCAAAATAAAGACGGGCCAAAAATGGCCAACAGCTTGCTCACTGTGGAGTCCTCTATTAGTGAATGAGAGACCGGGGGATTGATTTTGGACACAGCTGACAGTTCCTAGAAAGAAAAGAAAAGGAACAGGAGGAAAAAGCAAAGCAGGAACGAAAGAAATTCAAAACAAATGAAACATCTGGCCCTATGTAAAGTGAAAGTGAGGGTTTCTTCTTCAGTTCCTGTAAAAAAAATAAAATAAAATAAAAAATAGACAACCTGCTTCTCCAGATGGCTCCGTGCACTCAGATGATGATCCTATGGGGGATCTTATGAACAGCGTTGACAGTCTGAATGACAACAGTGTCAACATGCACGGCGCTGAAGACAAATGGAAAACTGAATAATAAATGCTTGGGTAGGAGGGGGGAGTAAAAAGTCAAACTCCTCTAAAGGGGCATGCTTTTTCACCTTTTAATTCCTTCCTCCTCTCCTCCCCAGCCTCCACCTGCTCTCCACCACTTTCTGGGCTACCACCCAGCTAGCCGTCAGTGCCCACCTGATCGTCTCCTCGTATCCGGGCACCACGAGCACATGGTCTTTTGGCCTGCTGTGGACCAGTTTCCTGATGCAGCTGCCACCTGCCCATTCGTGTGGTGTTTTGCATCAATCTCACTGTGGCTGAGGCCAAAGCGGCCAGTCCAGTGCTCGCTCGTATACGCACGAGGAGTGTGCGCAAGTGCCTCAGTAAGCATTCATTTATATACGCTGCTGCTGCACGGAAACAAGGCGAACCGGCCGCCAGTCAAACAAAGATGGACATGTAGAGAAATGGGAATAGACGTGGCGCAATCACAGATGAGGATGTGCTTTCACACTCGATTCAGGCAGAGATGGCCAAAAAGACACCAAATAAACCTAATTCCCGACTTTCCTGGCTGCCGCGGGACATAAATCCTGCCCTCTGACTTCATTCTCAGCAGCATTCAATAGTTTATGGTTTCAAATCATCGCTTATATGCGTGGATTTTGACTGTTTTCAAAAATATTTGGCGACATCCACCCATCAGCTGTAACTCCTGCTTAAATCCTCAGAGAACACATGAAAAGTAAAAATTAGAGGCCAACTTCTTCATCGGCCTCCTAGAAGCACATGCTCCACATCAATCATCAGATGCATAATGAGAGGAGCAGCAACCTCAAATTAAAGCCAGGGTTGTTTTTATTTCACACTGTGTCTGATTTTTTTTTTTTTGACATAAAAAATAAGCACGTGTGAGCGTTTCTGCAGGTCTCTCGGGGGCTAATCAGTGAGGCTTTGACAGATCGTCTGCTCTCGACATCATGCAATGAGGGAAAAGGGAACACAGGTTCCAGCGCTAAGAGTTCCCGCATCTGGCTGGTTGTGTTAGCAACAAGATGAGGACTGTGACCGAGACCATGTTTCAGCCATGTTAGGCCAAGTGTAGATGGCAGGAACAAAGAGCCTTGTTTAAAGAGATTAGCTATGCCTCAGTCACTGCACTTTGAAGGCACACTCAAAGCTTCCTGTGTGGAAAATACTATTTTGAACAAATCTAAATTTCCATTCACTCCCCGTGCTTTGGAGTCAAATGTATCACACGTTACTAAGAACCCCATGGATTCACACCTGGACCTGCACATCTAAGGAAAATGTTTAAAAGCCTTATGTTAAAGAAGGAGAAGCAGCCTAATGCTGCTGATTTCATGGCAACAAAAAAACTGAAAACATGCATCAAAGTGCAACTGCAATTTGTGCTCTATTAAAATGCTGCAAATAAAAACTAAGCGTGCATGCTACACTGAGAGTTAGAGATAGGAGGAAGAAAGATCAGAGGTAATAGCACTGCCTACTGGAGCCCAGCCAGTCAGCAGGGGACAGTGTTTGAGGTGAGAATCCTGTGGGGAACAGAGAGAGGGAAGGCTGCCAAGACTTGCTGTTAGAAAGCTAATTAAACTATTGGCCCATTGTGAGGGAGGTGAGAGTTGAAGAATGGGCTCATGCTCACCCCGAGCAGCGGCTCTGTAGCTCGAGAGCAGCCGCACTCTCTGAGGGAAATTTTCCAGAGAGTTATACAAAAAAGGCAGACGAGGGCCTTTGGATGACGCCGCTCCGTCTCTCTGCTGATCATCTCTCCTTTCTCTGTTCGTGCACTCTCCGACTCAGCCTTCGCGGAGAAAAAGCAATTCCAGGGATCCTTCTGCAGCCTCAATCACTGTCCTGTGAGAGCAGTGATGAGTTCCTCATGTGTTCAGATATTAAAAGGGAAAACACAATAGGCCGCCACACAATAAATTCCGCACAAAATCGGCGGGTCGGGCTTACGCCGCGCCGACAAGCAGCGGTGCTGTGTGTGTAGCAGGCATCTGTGGCTTTACTCTCTTGTTTATTGGACTATGAAAGCGGGGGCGTCTAAAGGAGCCTCTGACTGACGGCAGCAGCTGTCTTTCTTTGAAGCTGTGGCACACAGGAGGCTGGAGACTAAGTGATTTGATGACATGGCTCCTTCTAATATTTACTTTACTAAACACTATTTAAATATGTCTAAAGCAAAGGGAAGGGGGAAAAAAAGCGCTTGCAAATGTTCAGCAGGAATGAGAGTTACTGGAAGCATCCACAGGTAGGTGCGCAATATATTTGTCAGACCTTTCTGCACAACATCAAACTCAACATAAAAACACTCTGAGAGCAAACAGATGGGGCCCCTTTAGTCCACGCAAATCATTCCTCCCTTTGCTGTCCTAGTCACACATAAATGCTGTAATTCTGCCGCTGAAGAGATCCAAGAAAAAAATTGAAAGAAATCTGCAGCGTGAGGACGTTGTCCTGGCATATGTGCCAGACTGGTGGAAGACGGTGAGAGAGGCCTTCATTTGTTATATATGGCTGCCTGCCAAAAAAGAAAAGAAAGAAAGAAAAAAGTAAGAGCAGTGTGCACGTATGTGGGCTCTGAGCGCCCATCCAAACATTTTTCTTCTTTAACTAAATGTTAGAGCTGAAGTGCTTTACCTTTGTGCACGAAAGGAAACGGATGGAAGGAGTGAAAGAAAAGCACCGTCAATATTTACCGTTTCCATTTCTAATGTGTCACGCTGCAAGCCCATATGGAAAATAAAGAGGATGTAGGAAACGTTTATGTTTTATAAACGCATTAAAACCACATTTAAAAAATCAACTAAAATATCACCTCTGACATGATTACATGAGCTCAGCGACGACATATTGTTATCAGTGGATGGAAAACCCCTTTTATTATCTGTGCTAATGTTCGGGGTTACACTCTGCATTGACAGAGCCGCCACAGGAACCCGCACAGCCCTCAGTCTGCATCCTGCTGTATCTCAGTTGCAATTCTGCACTGGTTGATCAGCCTGGCTGATGGAAGACCTCCAGGCTATCTCCTCCCCGTACATTCAGCCACAGACGTGGGAGCCGTGCTGAAAAAAGGGAACTAGAGGCTTTGCAGAGGCTCCGGCTAACTGAGAAGTCAGGGAGGAGACTGGGGGGGGGGGGCTACACAGCTGTAGAGCAATTTCACTTTTACGCCGAGATAAGCCTGGATGTTTTATCACTGCTGGATTCACGTCATTTGTAACTGAAGTTTCCACTTAACATGCAATGATAAAGTGCCAGCTTAAGCCACGCATGTGAGATACATCTTTACTTACCAAGTTATCTGAACGGATCTATTTTTCATTTTTCTGCTTAAATTCATCTAAGATGACCCAGTTCTCTCAGTACTTGGAATTCTCTTTTGACTGTCGACAGCCAAAGACATCAAACACAAAGTCAAATGCCCATCAAATATGTAGCATCAGCCAAATCACTGAAACATGACTGACTGGTGTGCTATTTGTCCTCCAAAAGCTAATAATTTCAAATGCCACTTATTTTACATCATTTTTTTCTCCACCAAATCCTAAAGAACAAGATGTACTCAAAGGCAAACGCCGAGCGGAGATAACATGTTGTTCCTAAAATGTATATACACACCGAATAAAAGCTCGCTTTGCAACACCTTGTCTTGAGAGAGAGTCTTTTTCCACAGGACAGAAGTGCACCTCAAATAGATTTTTATGGCAGCGCCCTGTGAAAGGTTTTAGCTGCTTTCAAAGACCAATGCGATTTAGTAAAAGGTCACAAAATAATCCAATCCTTTCATGAGGTGTCTCCTTCAGATCTCCCCCCCCCCCTTTTTTTTTTTTTTTTTTTTTAAGTGCTGCACTTTTGTGTAATAATATCTTCCATGAAGGTGCAATCTTGGCTTTGGAAAGGTCTTGAAAGGGGAATTAAATTGTTGAGAGCACAGAAACACTACCACCCTGTAATCCTCAAGTGTCTGATAGTTTAATTTGCCTTCAAGTACAGTCATTCAATTTGTGCGCCATGCTACACAGTTATAATCTATACTTTCAGTGATGAGTGTTTTTCAAGCTTAACAAGATACTGACAGCATCCAGGGAGCCATTTTAATTCTAGTCTTCACATTGGGACTTTTATAGCCTCATTACTCAGCCAAAGTAAAATAAGTTAAGGGTCTTAATCAGGGATCAAGCAGTTTGAGACCTCTCACTGAGAAGATTAAAGGTGAAAATACCCTGGGACACCTGTCATTAGACGGGAGTGGGGGGCTGAGTGGGTTTTTATAAGGCTGCTTTTCTCTAATATCCTGCTCCCATCATCCGATTGTCTTCCATAGTGGTGGAGAATCCCTGCTGGGACACTTCACTTCACATTTCCTCAGCACCAGACTGACAAGCGTACGCCCAGGAAGGTCCTCTAAAAGACGGATTCATCTCCTAATTATAAAACCTGACTATGCTGAAATCGGACTGCTATTATTGAAACCGTAAAGAAAACAGCTAAACATCTCATCGGCCTAATTATGGCTGTCAGAGAAAAGAACCTATAGACGAGGGCTGGCTCGATAGCAAAGAAGAAAAAAAGATTTCTAAAAGCCTTACGGCATCTCGCTAAAAATACATTCACTTTTTCAGTCATGAAATCAAAAGTTCTTCTTGTCAGAATCTCTCTAACAGGCTTCTTCTTTGGGTGGGGGGTAGACAACTGCTCAGATTGGTGAAAACAAGCACCAACTGGATCTCTCTAGATGGCATCACAGACTGAGTGAGCATCCATTTTATTACCACTGCACACAGAAGGATGCAGAGCGATAGGCTCCCATTGTGAAGTCTGCGGACTGAGATGTTTCCATCATGATGCCCTCTGACAACATAATTATGCATTGTATCTCACTTCGCACGGCTCGCCAAACCACATCAGCAACAGCTCAGGGTCCAGTAGCACAGCAGCGGCGGCGGTGGTGGAAAAGCTGAGGGATGCAGGGGGAGGAGGGGAGGAGGTTTGAAGCTCAGACCCTGGAGCTAAGCAAATGCAACGCAGTGGCAGAAGATTGGAGTCCAGACACAGAGGGGCTGAAAAGGGATGTCAAAGGAGCGGCAGTGGTCTTTCACTTTGCATCAACGTCAGATTAAGGGCACTGGCAAGAAGAGCAGGAAGCTGAGACACCGAGGGGCAAGGGTGGCAAAGGAGTGTGAGGAGCAAGAAAAGAGAGTGTTAATCCTTAAGCTAGCGCTGCCATGGAGCATAACACGAAAGTCACTTTAAGGACTCGAACCACGATGGAGGACGATGACAAGAGATCTCTCCTACACAAAAGCAGAAATACAGGCGTGTGCTGTAAACCAAAAGATATTACTTACTCAAGTAGCGACACTTGACTGGAAACTCACACGTTTTAAACATTATTTTTTAAAAGAGTGTGAGCGTGCACCAACTCACCCTTCACCGATTAAACCGACACAGATTTCATCATTCAAACAGACTTTCTCCTTTTGTGGGGTGGCTGTAGCTCAGGTGGTAGAGCAGGTCAGCCACTAACCAGACTAACCAGAAGGTTGGTGGTTCAATCCCAGTCTGCTCCGGTCTGCATGCCAAATATACTTGGGCAAGATAATAACCCCATGTTGCTCTCCATCGGAGTGTGAATGTGTATGAATGATAGAGCTGAAGTGCTTGTGTGACTGGGTGAATGAAGTAGTTGTATCAAGCTCAGCTCAGACAGAGTCAAAAAGTGCTTTATAAGAACCAGTCTATTTACCATCTTGTAACTGCAACACTGTCACATTTTTTCTTGTGAGAATGACAGGAGGAGTCCAACTGAGTTCAAATGAAAGCCTAAATGAGGTATGCAACCACATCCACACAAATCAGTCGCACGATTTCACTTTTTGCAACATTCAGCACAAGAAATTTCAGGATGAATGATTCAGTGCTAAGAAACCAAGGAAAGACATCCAACCAATCAAAGTGTAGCTCAGCACTGATGGCAGATGGCAACTTCCAGTATTTCCCTGTTTGCAAATGTGTTTTATCACTTTTTTTCTTTTTATTTCTTAAAAAGTGATCGAGACATATTTCATGAAATGTTCTGTCTCAATATTGCAGAGGTTATATCCAATATAGAAGTGTGATAACGCAGCGGATGAGAGACTCCCTTCTCTATAATCGCGTGCCTCCCGCTGTACAAAACAATGTGTCTGCACTTGCGCTCCTCTGGGTTCTTTTCACCACTTTGTCTTCAAGAAAATGGACACGGAAAAAAATCCAAACGGTGACACAATGCCAAATAAAACATACAGGGTGGGCCTTTGAAATATATGCATTTGGGTTTTTTATCCATCCCAGATGAGACGGCAAAGATTTGCCGCACCACGCTGCAAATGATCCCCTTTAACTCTCCGAGGTCATCGCTGTAGAAGTCCAGGTGACCCGTGGGTCCTTCCGCAGCCAATGGGGGATGCAAGGTAAACCGGGCGGGGGCTTGAAAAGTGGCTCCTCAAATCTCCACCTTCATTAATCACACTTTGCATGCCCACGGCCCACAGAGCAGTGTGACAGTGACAGCGCTGAGAATGATTAATACTTAATGCAGCGTTTAAGAGAATGATTTATGCCATCTGTTAGTGGATGACATGCTGCAGAAGTTGGCTTCAGCACTAACACACACTTGTCAGCAAGGATTAGGAGAATGATACATAACTTAATCTCAGGAGCAGCAGGTCACCTCCAAAATTAGGCTGATTCTGGACCATGAACACAAGGAGGAGAGGTGGGTGTTAGGGGAGGATATACAGGGGTGGATGTGCATAACCCCAGCGAGAAATTAATTGGAGCTGGTCAGGAACGGTCCAGCGTAATCAGGCACTGTGTTCATTCAGTATTAACCCCTAACATGCAACGGCCTGTTAGTTGTTCATTACGATCTCTAACCATACATCCATCCATTTCCTGCTAATTATCGGTGAGTGTGGTACTGAGTGGTACGGTTGTCCGTGTTCGTGTCCTCCAGCCTGTCCTGGGAGCTTCTGAGGCATTTACAGAGCAGACAGGGAACATACTCCCTACAAAAATAGAAAAAAAAAAAACCCTCTGACTTCTAACCGATCCCAATGAAACGGAGCACCGGCTCTGCTGGAAGCTCCATCCGAGTGTCCTCATGCTTCATTCTGTGGCTAATGGAAATTTTATTCATGATCTAAAGTTGGGTTTTGATGAACAGTTCACCAGCATTTTTCACTCACTGACAGTAGTGTTGCTATGCATATGGGTACAAAATTAGGTAATTTCAGACCTTAATTATCCCCCCCCCAACCCCAAGTAACTGTGCTTATCCATTTAGTTTATGACGCAGGGAAACAGTTGGCGATAGTGCTAACAATGTGGTGCTGAAAAGTAGAAAATTACTGAGTGCCGCTACTCTCTGTAATTCTATAATGATTTGACTTCACCATCAAAAAAAGCTTCTGGAGTTAGAAAATTTAACAGAAGAAACCACAAGCGCCTAAGATTGCCAGTTACAATCATCATGTGGCAGCGTTCTGATCCCAGATACAGTCACATGGCACCTTGTGGTTATATCTTAACCTAAAAATCTAGAGTAATACTTCTGGTAAGTTTATCTAAGCTTGTGGAGACAAGAAAAAAAGGTCAGCTGAGAGCTTTACCTTCAGACTGTGTTCCCTACTTCCACGAAAAGTCCAGTGCAAAGTGTCTACAAACAAAAGTAAATATTACAGATATAAGAGCAACCACAAGACTTGTTTTAATAAACTGATGAGACAATTAGCATACGTAGTCTCTGATTTAATATTCTACTGATTGTGAACCCTTTAAAAACGCTGGACCTTTCCAGGCGGGTGTCACGATTTGTTTCTGCGCAACCTCCATACAGAAGTCCACCATCCACCCATTTTCTTGACCTTTTATTATCCACAAAGCTAACACATAGAGACAGCCAAACGTATTGAAGGTTCTCATTTTTATTTTTATGTAAAGTTGTAGGGTGGTTCTGGGCTTTAGTGGGCTTTAGATTACTATATTTTTACAGAGTGTACAAGATTTAACCAAAACTTAAACCATGAGGGTAAATTTAGAGCAAGAAGCCCTAACCTCATGCTACTGCACTATTACAAGCTCCTTCTGATCTCAACACTAGATTGCAAATGAGCAGCCTTATCTCTCCCTCCTTCTCTTGCTCCCCATTGGCCCTGTAATATTTACATATTCAAACAAACTGTCAAAGTCCCAAAGCAAACAATTTGTTATCCACCAGAGTTTGCATGGTTAAAAATATTCCACATCTAATCTGCATAAAAGTATCAGTCTTTCGTCAGGGATTACTGGCTTTTCTCGCTGTCCTCTCTCCTTTTTGTTCCTCGCAGAGCTTTCAGATGACAAGGTGAATGCAAGGATAATCAGTTTGGTCACCGCGTTGAATCTTTTTTTTTTTTTTTGCCTGGAAGGTTACACTCTTGTTTCATGTTTGAGGTTCCCGCTGAGAGGTAATCAACAAAATCAGTCCTTCAACAATACCCCCGTCTGTACTTAACCCAATAAAACAGCCTGTCCAAAACTTCACTTCGCATTACTGTTAGCATCGTCCTTTCATAACAAAAACCATTTAAACCATTTTAAAAAAAAAAAATCAAACAAAGCACACAATACTGCATTGAAATAGGTAGAAAGGGTGTCACTCTGTGTAACTATTCTTGAACAGCAAGTGTTTTATTCTACACAGTGGGGATGTTTGTCAGTCGTGGGCAAGCACCGTCTTGCCTGTCGGTAGTGTCCAAGAGCAACAAAATGCAAAACTGGAAAAGCTTGATGTGTGGATAAAGTTTCCCAAAACATCCAACATGTCGCAAAAAGATGCCTCACACGAGATCACCTTTGGAAAACAGTTATCATTCAAAGCTGCTGGTGTGTGCCATACGTAAACAAATTAGTAATACGTTTTTGTTTTTTTATTACAGCAAAAATACCAGCTGAGGTGTTTTAATAAGCCAAAGACACAGCATGTGATGTGCTGGAGCTGCACGCTCTATCCAATTAATTTAGAGTCATGAAATTGCCACCCTGCGCACCAAAGCCAGAAAGTGAAGCTGTCGGAATAAAAAAACATTACAACTATTTATAAAGGGAAGATAATTATTTCCCTCAACCTATTTAACTTTGCTTTTGGTTGCACCTTTACTCTTTGCCGGTGAAAGTGCCTCCCGTCTGTCTACAAATAGAAGAGAACATGAAATAAATAAATAAATAATACAACAAGGTACTTATAGCAGCGAGCGGGAAGGCTTTTTTGAGCGTATATTGCACCGTAGGAATCCACAGCAAGATCTGCTTTAAACAAGCAGCAATATGTCAAACAATGCTAACCTCACATCGCTCATTTCTCAAATCACAAGCGATACTGATGTCTCATTAGCGCCCAGGCACAACTGTAGAGTCTCTGCAGACTGATGCATCAGCAGACAGAGCTGTAAAGCAGCTCTTCTCCTTCTCCTGTGACTTTCTACATGAACTCCAGTGCTGTAAAAGAAAAGCGGGGCAGTATATGGGAAGCTCATACACGCTCATGATTGATTGATTGTTACACAGTGGTAAATCAAAGAGTGGGGTGCCTTTTCAATCACGGGCAAAGTCTTTGAACATAAATAACAGCTACCATCTTGCCTTTGGCAGTTTCATCTCAGTATAAACACAGGCACTTGGCAGTCATCGCGCACAGTGAAAAGTCTCTTTGAGCAGGAGACGGAATTCCTCACAAATGTAAATTTATGTACACCCATTTGACACTTTCCACTCGTGACTGGTTTGTATTTTGCCTCCTTCTCCATCCTACTTATTATAGGAGATGATTAGCAATTTTTCCAGGCCCAGTCAGGCAATGAAGAAGACGACCAGGCGGGATCTCGAGTCTAGAGCCCTGCCTGCCACAATAGACGGCAGGTAAATCCCTGCCGCGCGTTGACAACAAAGAGCCGCTGCAGAAATTCACCTGAGACCCGAGTCTGTCCTAGTCTGCAGAGGAACACCAATAAAAACTCTGTTAAGAAGGCGCTTTCTTCTCAGGCTATTAGTACCAAAGAGCGCTTGTCTGCGCTTTTCTTCGTAATTTCAGAATGGTATCACAATTATCGAGCCCGGGAGAAATTACTGAGCGACGTAAGGGCAATTTAGTCATACTAAAAAAGAAAAAAAGAAAAAATAATGTTGCATTAAGAGCATTATTTCTCACATCTGTCCCTTCATTCAACTCATTTCTGGGTCCTACTTTGAATTCGAGACATTTATGCAGACCATCTTAAGAGAAAAATCTCACCACTGACAATTTGGCTGCTAATGGACCCATCAGTTCTAAATTCACAGCCAAAAAAGAAATGCTTTCACAGACTTGGACTCATTCTTGATGAGTCTTTCATATATACATATATATTTATATATTTTGACAGTGCTTTTCGGGGGTTTGCCAGTCCCTCTATGATGTGAAGAGAAAATGAGTTAAGACCAATCCTTTTTTTGGCAGGGCTGCATCTCTCGAAATCCACAGAGTAGCACAGAAAAAAATATAAATAGATAAAGCATAATAAACACACTTAAAAGCTCAGTGATGTGTACGTACAAGCTGGTTTGGCTTTCATAAAGAGCTTTTCCACTTTGCCCATCAAGTGTCTGACAGAGTAAAGGATCTCAGACTTGAATACCAACTGGAGACGAGGACAGACACCACAATGATCCATGTGGACTCGTGCCAACCTAATGACAACCAAACTACACAAAAATAATTTATGGGCCACAGTTTTGTGGATATTTTGCATATATAACCAACCCATTATCATGTGAAAGAGGTCCAGATTCTTTCTAAACGATGAAATCTTTTTAGGCATCTGCATTTGCATACGCAGTATTTTCTTACTTCCCATAAAACGGATTCACACTGAGTCAGTTATCACTTCATTGCCTCAAACTGGGTCATCGTGTCTCCAGGCACAATTACAGCCAAAACCTTAGCGAGACAAATTCACTGTCAGTCTCTGCGCCACTTTTATGTATGTGGCACGGAGACTGACAGAGCTGCCAGCAGGACAGTCAAAGATGAATATATATATATATATATATATATATATATATATATATATATATATATATATATATATATATATATATATATATACACACACACACACACACACACACACACACACAGAGAGGTCGATAGGAGACAAACGCATCTAATAAGCCAATGATGAACTCTGAGGGTCCCTCTTCTGGGGCCCTGATTCTAACAAATGTAGTATTGACTTCACAGACACTCAAAGGAACACGTTACGTTTCCAGCAAGGACAAAGAGTGCTGAGAGATGAGACATGAGCTGCAGAGGGTTCAAGTATGGATCATACAATCGACTTAATACCACCCATCTAATGACAAGCAGAGCAAAACAGACATGCAACAGCCTCACAGCCTGACAGGACAAACCAACATAGTGTAAAGACTATAACTGTTAATATGCATTCACCAGGGCTGGAACTACAATACTTATTAATATTGCTTAAGTATTGCCTTTGATATTTCCTAAACTCGAAGGGAAAGTCTTCTAAAGTCTTGGTTTTTTTTTTCACATAAAATATTAAAGTCAAAATATTTTTCATTCAGTAAACATTGATATTAACATTAGTAATGTTAGTATGTGAAAAACATTAGTAACTTATTACTTCACTGAAGTTCTGGTTACAAAAAATCACCATCCATAAATGATTAGCTTACAGTGATTTAATGGTAGTGCTAATACTTAACATACATTTGAATGATTACGAGAAAATGAAGACAAAATGTGGGAATTACTTCCAGATACATTATTAATATGACTTCCTGGAGGGTTATCACTAACCCCCAACAATAAGTCAGGAACACATTAAAGCCATTTCACCTGCAGTTATTCATCAAAGTGATTCAGTAATGTTAACTACTGCTATGCAGCTCCACGCTGTGCATTATACATATGACTTATGGGGCTCTGAGGCTGAATTACAGTCACATGCTACAGAGCCTGGTGAGTCAGACTGCAATGGCACTGCTTCACCTGTGTGTATGGGTCTGAGTGTGTATGTGCACACAATGGGTCTAATGAAGAAGAAAAGAGCATTTTAAATTCATCTTTAGTCATTGATCGTTTCCACGAAAATCTTTCCTTCTGCTATTTTATATTTCAAAATCATTGCTTTAAATTTGTAGTGAAAGCAAAATAATAAAAAAAAGTAAGCGTACACAGACTGGAGGATGAAATTAGGGTTTTTTTTAACATGGTAAACACTCAGTCTTGTGTTTAGTGTATTCAATTAAAGAATTCTGTAGTTTTGGTTAAAAATAGAGTGACACAAGTAGCACAGGGTCCATTATGCTTATACTCTAGAAAAAAGCTAACTTGTGTTCAAGCAAACATACTAATCAACATTTTTTCATACAGCCACTGGCCACTTCATTAGGCCCACCTTGCTAGTACCAAGTTGGTCCTCAGAACTGCTTTAATTCTTTGTGGCACGACTTCAGCTGCATTGAACATGCTCAGCAATGGTTTCCCAACCTTCTGTTGACCAATTTTGGTGAGCCCGTGTAAAATGTAGCCTCAGTTTCCTGTTCCCAGCTAACAGGAGCTGCCTTCAGTGTGGTCTTCTGCTGCTCTAGTCCATCTGCTTCAAGGCTAAAGGTGTATAGGAGATGCTGTTCTACATACCTTGGTTGCCTTTCAATTAACTCAAAGCAATTTGACCTTTCCCCTCTGACCTCTGACATCAGAGGGGCATTTTCACCCACTGGATAGTTTCTTTCTTTTTTTCAGACCATTCTCTGTAAACCCTGTGAGAAAAATATCACCTTTCTTCCTCATTCCAATGCCGCAGTTTGACCTCAGTTTGGTCATCTTGATAATGTTTACATGTCTAAATATACTGAATTTCTGCCATTGGATTGGCTAATTATATATTCCCATTTTTTAAGAGAAAGCTTGTCTTCTATTGTTTGCTTTCTATTAGTACCAATGTCTGAGCATAAGAGGAAAAAGCATGTTTATAGCCTCTACGAAAAAGTGATTTCTGTCGTGGTTTCTAGAGCTATTGTGACCGTGTTAGTCAAGATTTTATACGCAAAGAAACAAAAATCGAAAACAGAAGTGGTCACATTTGAACATCTGATCGGAGCAGGTGAATGACACCTGAACCCCGGCCCTCTTTGGAAACATGCCACAGTTTATGCCTGATGATAGAATTGTTGTTTTTTAAAGAACTACAAATGACAGAAAACTATGTACTTAATATTTCACAGGAGAAGACACTTTTTGAATGGCGGTCTGTGGACAGAGAGATCCTCTGGGTCCAGCGCCGAGCGACCTTCAGCAATATGACGTTTTAGGCAGGGTCACACTTGCCTCAATTTTCAGTGGCTTTCTCCATCTCTTATATACAGACTATAGTAGTGTTAGACTAGGATATCACTGTGTGTGTGTCTGTGTGTGTGTGTGTTTTCAGCACACTGTTTATTTTGTCTTATTGTGTGTTAGTATTAACAGTACTAACGTTACATTTATGCACACACATGTGCGTTATCTGAATATTTGTGTTTATCTTTCTGTGTTTGCATACAGTGCACATAGTTGCTCGTGTGCCGTGTGGGTCAGCAGTAGCGAAGCGGAGTGTGTGATAAATGTCCTGTTTGGTGCTGACAGAGCAGGTCCTGGAAAGCTATACGGTCCCAGGGGCGGGAGGCTAATCATGGCGGTTTCTCTGGAGCCCTTATGCCACTGAATGACAAACAACTGTAAGCGCCACTCAACAGAAAAGTACACACAAGAATACACGCTCACAACACTGATTTAATCTCCGTCCCAAATGTTGATGATCAAGTTGAGTCACGTTAAATTTGTCCATAAAGCCCTTTAACAAACAGGTTTATCGCAGGGTGGCTCCAAAAAGAGCAGAACAAACCAATGAAAGACTAAAGCTGGTCTTGATGCAGTCAAGACTCATCCTTGTAGCTGGTAATAAATTGACACAGGGATTCAAAAGCATCTGAGTGGCTCTGAGGAAAAGGTAATGAGTGTTTTTGGCTTTTCATTACCTGGAATTTAATTACTTACAACCACCAGAGTAATGAATGTGTACGCGAGCTTCGTTTAGCCCACTGTGAAGCATTTTGAGTGTTTTCCATGCTTATCCTCTTGACAATATTTGCATTGGTGATCAGAGCTGATACTGTGTGTAGACACAGTTCTGTTTAACAAAACATTAATTATGTAAACCCAACAAAAGCAAAGCCAGCTCCCCTGGCCTCTGTTTCCCTCCATTTCTATCATTCTCTCATCCACTTAAGTCTGCATTCAGCCCTCCATCCTGCAAATGACAAACACACATATTCAGAAACACACACACAGTGCAGTGAAGCAGAACGCATCTGGCTACACACCCCGTCAATCTCACACTGCTGTGTGGCCTTTCTGAGGAACAACTCCGGCTCTGTCCAGTCTTGCTGCTGCTGCTGATTGGAGGTTTCACTCAGTACTGCATGAAATCCCACATAACACAGACAGGGAAAATATGAGCAGAGGGCGAGAAAGGGGTACACAAAGAGGGGTAAAAGTAGAGGGAGGGGCAGCAGGAGGAGTAAAAAGAGAGGGAACGGGCTAAAGAGATTAAAAAAAAAAAACGAGAAGCCAACAGGGGAAAGGAAAGCTGCAGAAAGGGCAGAGCGAGACCAGAGAGAAATCTGAGATACACTTGTGCCTACCAAGCACTTCTTTTTCAGCTCCAGCAGCACTAAACACATGCATATGAAAAGCGCCGGTCGCTGCAATAGCAGCACGACTCCCCAAAACTCGTCTGAAGCGTGGCGCTGCTATGAAAATAAAACATTTTCAACTTCCAGCGCTCTACGCCATGGGCGCTAAAGACATGCAAAGTTCTCGGCGCTGCCAAGAACATGCCATAGCACATCTGAAAATAATGTGGAGAAAAAAAAAGTAAATAGAGGCCCCCCTGTGAACATGTAGCCTCAGGTTGCGTGGGGGGTGGAACGGTGTCAAACGGGTGGATCGGGTCGATCGAGACGTGAATGGAGCGCGGCGTGAAGGAAAAGTATGACAAACAGAGCCACAGCTTAACGACTCATAATAGCATTACCGCCTCTTCTAACCCTCCGTGCTCAAGGTAAGAATGACTTCTCCTGAGCACGCTGGGGCGAGAAGAGAGTTAAAGGAAGCAATGACACTGACTGAGGAAAGCACAGTGCAGCTGTGAAACCTCTGGCAGATACTAAAGGAACACTCCACGATATCTTCATACTAATCCTGCTCCTCTGGGTGCAAACTGCAGACGTCGCACTGTCAGAGCACAAATGAGGTGTGCTGCACCGTTGCAAAGATAACAGCTTTCTTTACACCTCAATGTGTGTGAAAGACAGAGAAAAGACAGAAGGAGACTGGGAATTTAGATTTATAGTGTGCATGCATGCTTTTGTATTTTAGTGATGTCATAAAATGGCATTTTAGGACAGAATAACCAGATATACTTTCTGCTTTTTGCTTCACGCAGACCCTCTTCTAATTTTTTATTTTCGAAATGAACAGAAAATTAATTACAAGCTTTGGTGGTTTTCAGCAGGTTTTAGGGGATGTTTACTGGGTCCGTCTGTGTCTTGTTTCATCTGTTATGTTTAGCCTGTGTCTAAAAAGTGACAAGTGTTTCCAAACTACTAATTTGCCTATTAATATAATAAATGGGACCTGTTAGTTTTGTATTTGCTATAGTTTATATATGAAGAGATAATAAATCATTAGAAGGCATGAGCACAGAGTTCATTTAACTGTATGTGTATATACTGTAAATAAAAGATGGGCATAGCTGCTGTTTTGAGAGGTCCATTTTTTATCCTATGTTTGAACATTTGCTGGACTATCCTATCCTGATTGTTCTTGGTAAACATCTCCACACTCCAAATTATATCCTGTTTTAACCCCTTTGTACCCCAGAACAGTCACGGCAGCAGGCAAGTTTCTATTACTGTATGTGTATGAAGACAGGCTTTGTAACAGATAACACTTGTTCAATCACTGAATCAGAAAAAAAGCTAGAACAAGAGATTGATTTATAATTATTTTTTAGGAAATATCATCAAAGCCGTCAATTTTATCATTTCAACACAACTAAAACACTTCTGGCCACTAAACTCTTCATGAACGGCCTTAAAATGGTTTCAGCCTTCACACTCCACAATATATCCTCGTGTTACCCAAGCCTAGTATCACATATCTCTATCTGAGGGTCCAGTAACCAGACAAGCCAAAAGGCCATGTGTCCAATCTGCTGTAAAAACCCTCTATGCCCCTGCCCTGCTCTGCTAATACGACCTTATTTGCAGGCAGCAGAAACAGCCATCTCGATCATGTGACCATTCCTCGCTTGGTTTCCAGTTGCAAGGCATGGATGTGGAGGATTTTATCAAAGGCCAAGGAAAGAGGGCAGTTAGTCTCCACATACACAGCTAATTCCACTCCCTTAAAAGGTGGCACGGCAAACAGGAAGCTCTCCACCCTACATATTGCTAAAGGCCAAAACAATGTGAGTACAGTGGCTGCTGAGATAATAACATAACATAGTGTGTTATGAGCTTTCATGTTGCTAAAACCACTAATGATCTACCTGACTGACTGTCTTTGTCTGGGTTTGCTGGTGCCTGGCGGCTCTCCTGCAGCACGGTGCCACACACAGCGTCACGATAATGGAAATGACAGGAGGAATTCGAAAGCTGTAATTTTCCCGAAATTATAATCTGCGCTTGTAAACATATACGTGTCCATGTCCTCGTTTACCCTGCAGGATCTGCGGTAGCTGATCGGAAAGAATAATCTGCATCCAAACACCCTTTGCCAGAATGACTTCATTTTCATGGGTGCTGTGTTTTGTGACTTTAAAGCCAGAGGTTGCAGTCAGCTCAGTTTTCCCCATTTCCCACAGATTCTGGCCCGTCAGCTTTAGACTGACAACACCAGGGCGGCTGTCGGCAGGACGTGTGAGATCTGTCCCTCGTTCCCTCCTCTCATCTCCATGTGTCTGCATTTTTACAGCTCTACCTGCCCCCGCCCCCCCACCCCTCACGCTCTTCACCTTGACCAGGATACATGACTGGGGAGCCAACAAGCCCGAACATGTGTATGTGAAGGTGTGTGTGTGCTTTCTCAAGCATTTGTAGGTCACAAAAAACAGCCTCACTGGGAGTCTGACAGAGGGCTTACTTTTCAGTCTGGACCGGCCCAAAAGCCTTGCTTATGAATGTTATATTATAGTGGTGTGTGCAAGGAGAATACAGAATTTGTACAATATATACACATTTACAAAAAAAGAAAAATCAACAGGTGAGTGCAGACACAAAGCTATTATAATGCATCACAGGACAATTCATGAAAGTGGCCGTCGCTGCAGCTCCCTCAAGAGATTTAAAGTGTTTAATCTGAAGCACATGGCTTCATGTGGATGGCTTAGACAGCTGTAATCTAACATGCCTCAAGGAACAAAATTCCTCTGTTATCCAGTCACTCACATCTGATGGAAAGTGGAAGGAACTGGGCCGCAAAAGTGGCCATAAAGTGACTGGAACTGCTTTCTGTGAATGATGCAAACCTATCTCGCTAACTCTGGTCCCCAAAGGACACCTTTGGAGCACAGAGTACGCTGACATACAGGAAGGTGAAAATATTTTTGCATATATGTCAGACGTCCATGTTTCAAATCAAACAAATTTTAATATTAGATAATCAGAGAAAATACAAAATGCAGTTTTTAAATGATGATTTTATTTATTAAAGGAATGGGGTCACCCAAATCTAATAACTTGATTTATCACCACTAGCAGCAAGAGCTGCAATCAGGTGTTTGCAATAACTGACGATGAACCTTTCACATTACTGGGGAAGAGTTCTAGGCTGCTCTTCTTTGCAGAATTGTTTAAATCTAGGCACATAAACAGGACCTTCATACTCTTCAAACCCTTTAAAGGTCATGCCAAAGCACCAATCAGATTTACTGCTTTCCTCCAAATGTAACAGGGATCAAACTTTTGTCTCGTCAGTCCACAGAATATATTCCCAAAAGTCTTGGGGATCGAGATGTTTTCTGGAAGTATGAGACGAGCCTTTTTGTTCTTTTTTTAATCAAGAGTGGTTTTTGTCTTGGACTCTCCCATGGATGACAATTTTATTCAAGTCTCTTTCTCTTTGTTGAATCATAAACTCTGACTTTAACTGATTTAAGAGAGGCCCTCAGTTCTGTAGATGTTGTTTGGAGTTCTTCAGTGACCTCCTGGATGAGTCGTCAATGTGCTCTTGGAGTATTTCTGGTAGGCCAGCACTCCTGGGAAGGTTAACCATTTTGTTTCAAGTTTTCTCCACTAGTGTTTAATGGCTCTCACTGTGGTTTGCTGGAGTCCCAAAACCTTAAAAATGGCTTTGTGACCCTTTGAAGACTAATAGATGTCAATTACTTCCCAGCTGTTCCTGGGTTTCTTGGCATGATGTGTTGGTTTTTGAGATCTTTTAGCCTACACTTTGTCAGACAGGTACTATTCATGGGTGTTCCTGATCAGGCTCACATGTGATTATTGAAAATAAAGCCAGTTCTGCAAAAAATATGTTTAGGTTATGATTTAACAAGTGGTACGGAATTACTTTTACACAGGGCTGCGTTTTTCCCCTCAACAAAGGAAATCGTCATTTAAAAATGAAACTTAGTATTCACTCAGGTAACCTTTGTCTTATATCAATATTTGTGTGATAATCTGAAACATTTAGCTGTGACAAATGTGCAAAAAATATGAAATCAAGAAGAGGGCAAATACTTTTCACAGCACTGTATATGTAAACCAGCACCAGTCTCATCAACTAATGAAGCGCGTGAATGTAAGAAGTGCTGCGGATCAATTCAGGTTAAAAGAGGTTAATGCCGTTTGCCCTCCGGGTAACAAAAGGGCACGCCTTGCATGACTGCAAATGTTTGGACATATTAGCTACATAAGATATGTTTTTAAAACCAATGGAACAAAAAAGTAGGCGGTACAGAATGACAAAAACAACCAATGAGCATCTAAAGTCTTAAAACACACACAGAGGCAGCCATTACCACAGGCCTGACATCAGCCAAATTACTGAAAGGAGCTTTTTAAACAGGCACCTGCTCATTACCTGAGGATGATTCACTTTTTTAAATTACAGAGCAACCACATGACCCAGGTGCATTAACCGCCCCTCCTTCCCTGCCTCCCTTCATGGCATCCAGAGATGCAAGCTCATGCACACAGATGCATACACAGCTAATCCTATTAAAAAAAACATGCACAGATTTTAGTTCTAGGTGTGACAATTTTACTCTGCGCCACTGTCGCCATCAAGACTTGGTTAGTATAATCAAGTTAATCTGCATAGCGGGGACTGGCTAATGAAGTTACCTTCTCCCATCACCCCAGGATAGGAAATTATGTCTCTGTCGGGGGTCTTTTAACCTCGACATGCACGCATGTTTCTCCCAACAGCCTCCGGAAACACACACCTTCACACACCAGCTTAATGAGTGCCTGGGGAGACAGGCAGACACACACACACACACACACACACATAGACACACACACACACACATAAAGACGGGTCTGCTTTGAGCTCACGTTCACTCTGCCTAGAATACTGAACCCTTCCCAGAAACACTGAGCGTACTGTGGATCCCCGAGAAGCCCTAAGGCTGAGAGGACAAGGGCAAAGATGGAGAGAAAACACAGAGCCTTGTGAGAAATGCAGAGGGAATGATGAGAGAAAGAAGCGAAATCAAGAACAGAAAAGCACCTTGGCACCGCAAGAGATGTGACTGATCCGAGGATATGTCTTTTAGAAAGCTCAGTGAAATCTAGTTTTACTTCATGTTCAGTTTGTTACGAGCATTGCAGAACCAGCCCAAGTTTAGGGATTATTTGAGACTCGTGACAGTTTTACAGGAATTTTCACATCACGTTACCACAGCCAAATGGAAAGCAATCAAGACGCTATCAATTTATTAGTTGTATTTATATTAAAAGCCTATATATAAATGTTTATGACCAAGGCATCCCTAAAAAAAGAAGCACATTGAATCACTGTGACTAAACATGGCCGCAGCAAAAGAGCAGCAGGCACCAGCTGTGAGAAAGCAGATGTTTTCCATGTATGTCTTCCAGTAATTCAGACTCACCACTTTCGGCAGCTGCTTTACAATAGAAGTCTCCCAGTAAAACAAACAGATGCCAGCTTTAAGCACGAAGCGGTAACCTACGCTCACTGAAACGAGCTATGCGAGCCATGTGAAACCTTTAGCCTTAATGTTGCTTGTTGGTTTATTTTTGTGAAGGATATTTAACATGGCTTCCCCCTGTTGACTACGTTGGTGAGCATGTGGAGCTCTGTCTTTTCATTTCCTCGCAACTTATTAAAATCAAACAAGTTCAAGATAATAACCGGCCAAATTATTATAACTGGATCAATAAGAACGTGTAAACATCAGGGCCGGTCTGGTCAATACGGTCTCTATTTGACTAAATTCTCCAAGCTCATTCGTCTTGCAGCCACCGGTGTCACTTTCATAAAAGAAAAGCGCTACATCAATAGCCTCTGATCCTTTTTTGATTATTATTTTTGGCAGCAGTAGAAACAGAGTCGCTGTGAAAGAAACTTTTATGTTTTCACAACTGAGGACTGGAGTCCATGTTGTGGGAGTTTAACTAATGTTTTCATTTTCTGAACTTCTACTCAGACGTGACTCCAGACTAATTGGTGGCATGTCAGGAAGTTCTCACTGGGACCGCCCTTCGTTAAAACAAATGATCAAAAAGGCCAGTTTAAACTTTACATATCAAAGCTCAACTACAACAAGTCAAATCCTCAGAAACACTAAACGAATTTGTCTGTGCTAAAATTATCTGCTAAAATTCACATTGTTTCGATTGTTAACATATTAGACATGGTATATTTCAGTATGATGGCTCTAATATACAGCCCAACCAATATAGGGGTTTTTAAGACCCATACCAACACGGATATTTCGCAATCCAAAAATCTGACGTTCCATTATATCGGTCAATGTGCAGGGCAATATGGCCAAAAAATATTTATCACAATATATATTTGAAAATTTGCAATAACAATATAACTATATCGTCAGTTATAATTGACGATGGTGAGACAAAAACTCCACAACTTTATTAGTGCAAAAAAATCCCCATCAATTTATTTTCACTTAAACAAGCAGCTGTTTATATTAGTTTAGTTCATTAGTTAGTTCCCCCCACCGTTTGCTACTTTTGTCATAAGGCGTGCAGCGCGTTTTACCCATATTCTATAGCGATATTTCATTTTCTTATCATTGCCTAACATTTTACCAGTATTACCGTGAAAGGTGTAATATGGCCCAGCGTACTGTAACGTGCGGTGGAGATAAAGCCAGCCACGGAGGTGTGCAGGTGGACAGCAATGAGCAACGACTTGTAACTTTCCACAAGTACTTATTTATTTTAAATATCAAAAATAAAACTCCCAGCTTTACGACACGTTACTGGAGAGGACACTAGTCCACATACACATGGAGTATGATTTAATGATTTAATCTGCTGCAAATACTAGAGTTTCATGTCTATTTACGTGCGCTCCACAGACTAAAGACAGATTTTGGGAACTCGTCACCTCACATGACCAGTAGAAGATAAGTAAGATTTCTGTCATCCAAGATTTTCTTTGGTTGACTACAACCCTAATAAACCTTTACTTAACCCTCAATAAGCCTTTATGTATAGCTCCTACATCTTTCTTTTAGCAGAAACTACTACAGATGTTTCTAGACACGTTTTGTGCAGCTGTTAGGTAAGAACATTCAATACTGTTCGAACTTATGAAAAACTCATCTTGTTCTCAATAAAACTCCCCTTCAATCTTTCTTAGCCTTTCACCCACACTTCACCTTTTATGAAGTTCAAAGAGAACGTATTAACCAGACACATTTTATTACAACTTGGGAGAAAAAAAATTCTTTCCTATCTGTGGAAAAAAGACAGACATACAGACCAATCTTAAATCCTTCAACAGAAGCTTGTGGCGCCACAGGGACTCACTGGACTGGGATAAATCCTCAGTTCCATGGCCTCGGCACTGAATGAGCCTGTTCCCCCAGGGGTACATGTGCCCAACCAAGCCAGCAGACAACCAGTGAAGTGAGAAACCTTGCTCGAGAGGTAAAACCTAGTTAATTCATCTGCTATATTGAAAGTTCACCAATGCATCTACCAAAGCTGCTGCCAAATCCAAATCTAAAGTTGTCTCCTGTTTTTATTGACCCATACAGCTCACAGAATGAGACATTTGCCCTAGTCGTGACTCAGGAAGAGGAATTAAGAAGTCAAGTTGTTTGGGAGGAGTTTTCTTCCTTTGCTTGTGCCATGTTAGCCAGACAAACACATTCCTGTCTCCCTCTTGTTCTGGCAGCACTATCTCAGTTAGGCCTCCATGCTGTGCAGTCCCTCTGATGGGATTAGCTCTTAAAGACTGTGGAAAACAATTCCCTGCTCCCTTCTCAATAAGGTCAAAACAAAGCATTGTTGTGTCATGTCATGCACTGATAATTCTGCCAGCTATGCACCTGCAGCAATGTTTTCTAATGCGCAAGCAGCTGATACCAGCAAAGTTCATTGTAAATAAGAGTAATGCGATAAATTAGGTGGTTCATTTGATGTAACCTTTTCGTGTTTGGATAAATCTTCCCTCTACATTGTTATTATTCACACTGGCCTGCTTCCATATCCTTTCTAAAGGGCAACAAATGGCTTCACTTATGGAGGTGGTGCAGAGGCTACAGGCATTGGGTTACCTCTGCACAATAAAAAGCTGGACTAACAACAAAGTGGCTGTCATACCACTCTTTGTTTCACATGCCAGACACAGGCTATCCATTTCAGCAGCCATGTTTCATAAAGCAGAGGAGGGCCAGGACCCAGTGGTATCGGACTTTTAGTCCCGCCTTACAGCTTGCTCACACTGTTAATGAGAACATTAATTACATTCCACAAAAATATCTCAAAAACTGTGTTTATGTGTGTGAGAGAGAGACAAACAGTCATGCATCTTTCCTTTTAGAGGCGCTGGTGTTAGGCAAACACATCGGAACATTGCTTAAATACCTCGGGGAGGTGTACAGCAAAACATTACCATTTTCTAATTAGGTTGAGACAAATTCTATAAAGTTTGAATGGGCATAGAAGAAAGATAAAGCGGGAAGGTGGGGTGCTGCACACTGTGGGTAAACAAAGCAATCTGCAGTAAAGCCTATTAGCGCAGGGCAAGGGATCTCAGCATCAACAGGGTTCCTTTGTCAGTCGTCTCATTGTCACATGATAGCAGTGCTAAGAAGGGTAATACCCATATTAACCACTATTCTCCTAATGCTTTTTCTCCTGTCTCCTGTGATCAGCCTGCTTCTAGCCATAATCCCGAACTAAGCTGATTCTTAATTACCCTGGCTGTCCGAACAGACAAAGGCCAGGGCCGACCTGCTCTGAGGTCTCTGACACACTGTGCACTCCGGCTACTCTATAAACACAGAATGGCTACAAAGCCCGTTCCTATAGCAAAGCCTGGCTTTTTGATCTTTGCTGTGCAATGCATTTATCATCACAACAGTGTGTCCTAAGAACGGTATGCTAATTTTTTTCATTAGCATTTTCACTCCGTGGAAGAATAAAACAAACAAAAGCGCCATAATAATCCACAAGGCTGTGATTTATGGAAGTTCAAAATGGCCAAAGGAGTTCAGCAAATATTTACATATAATCAGGTGGGAACAATCACCACTCTGGCTCTGCCACATACGCAAAACACACACGCGGCCAGCGCGCATGCAAACAGCCACACACTGAAGGGCCAAGCAATAATTACAATCTTCTGTTTGTGGTTTAGAATTAAGCTCTTTGTTAACGACACCCCGTGGGCTCACTGGGCATTCTTGCATATTTTTTGGCTTTTGTGCTAATGTGAGACACGCAAACGGTGCTCTGCCTTTGGCTGCGGTAGGTCCAGGCTATTTGAAAATACCATGAAAGCATTCCATCCATATTAGCCCTTCCAGGTCCTTCGCTAGATGTCTGCCATTCATATCAAAATGCCAAAACCAACAATAAAAGCGCTGAATTCTGGATCCACAGGGCATGCACGGGCCCTGTGAGTCGGCGTCTTTGCAGCAGCTCACTTCACAGGGATGCAGTCAGTCGTTTTCTACCATTGAAGTATATTTTAGAAACTCAAATATTATATAGTAGCAATCTATAAACTATAGCATAATGTTATATAAATCTCCAATTTGATTCAGTGACTTTTCCACATTAGTTCTAATGGCACCCTCTATTCTAAAAAAAAAAAGAACAACAGGAAATTCAATTCTTCTACTGTATGACAGACAAGCATTTCTGCAGATATCAAGTGTACAGAATGGCACTGTCATGCCATTGCCCACTCCAGCCTATCAATAAGTTCCTCTTCTCACGGGGCAATTACCTTCCCACTGCCAGCCTCATGTCAGTTGGCACACAAGTCAGACAGCAAGCACAGGTACAAAGAAAGGTTTTTCAAACCACTCGATGAGCCGTGTCTCAGGAACATCGGGCAGCTAAGAAATCACTTGCCCGGGAGGACCCTGGAAGGCCCTCTGCAGCGGTCCTGAGAGCCCTGAGGGCACGTTTGCCAGGGCTACCCTACTTGGAATTCAGGTAAGAAGATGACCAGCTTTTTTATATGTCTGCATAAAAAGACCTAAACATCAAAGCACTGTGCAGACATTAATCTTGCACCTATTTCTGAGCAACACAATAGGAGCACCGCGAACTGAGGATAAAGGGCAAATATTTTCTTGGTCAGGAGCTCTCTCTCTCTCTCTCTCTTCATTAGTGTCCTTGAAGAAGTGACTCGCATGCTGTCTTAATGCACTGGATAGCAAATACAGATCATGTTTTTGCCTTTGGGCAATTATACCATCCTGCCAAAGAAAATGAATAAT
This sequence comes from Simochromis diagramma, assembly GCF_900408965.1. Classification (NCBI taxonomy): domain Eukaryota; kingdom Metazoa; phylum Chordata; class Actinopteri; order Cichliformes; family Cichlidae; genus Simochromis; species Simochromis diagramma. The sequence goes on along the minus strand of NW_024387423.1, from coordinate 2,593,406 downwards.
AGATACTGTTTTCTATGAATTGGCTGCTAATGAATGGTTTGAATGTGCACACTGCAGATCAGGCCACACAGAAAATGGTAGAGAGGCAAATCCTGAACTTGCTCATGAAACTATAGAAGCCTATCAGATAAGGTGCAAAAGACTTATACATATATATATTTGGGTTGTCACAATCCCTTGAGCAACTGCTGAAAAAGCGGCGTGTCAAAGTGAGAAGTATTGTGACGGGAGGTCATGTAGGATCGAAAGGAGAGTTTCAAGAGGAAGAAGACAATAGGCTGACTGTGACAAGCTGTGTTTGAGAAATCAATACCCTCTGCTTTTGCTCTGTCTCACTTCAACACCTAAGTCAGAACAAAGCTTTCAAGGCTGGCCGAGTTCCCAAACTCTCTTTACTAACATCACTTGACAAAAGCTTTTCAACCCATCGAGCGGTTAGAAGCCGACACATCTGCTAGCGTATCACAGCACGTTGCCATATTCTGCAGACTCACTGCATTTGTTTACATTCAAAACTGAAACTGGTACTCACACAAAGCACCCGCGGTCCAGAGGAGAACGAGGACTGCATGAACTCTACAAAAATAAGGAAAATTACGAATCTGGAGGAGTAGCGTGCAACGTTCCTCACATGGACCTATGATGAAACTGCAAGCAACAGCCACATTAGTGATAAAACCATCCAACCCCAGTTTGGGTGTATTTTCACTTCAACTAGAATTTCTAATAGTTATTTAATTTAAACTCCTCAAAAAGAACCCTTAACATTTTTTCTCACTCCAGCCTATAAAGGCTCGGTCACAGGTCAGTGCACTGTGTACAGTTAACTCATTTCTCTGTGTGCAGGGTTAATGTTAGGACAGAGAGTATTTGAACCAAAGCAGGTTTTTTCTTTGTCCTTAACACTAACCCAATAGTTTTGGTTCTCAAAACCTAACTAAGCACAATAAAAAATGAAATTATCCCTTAATCCAGACTCTTTTCAGCCCAAGGACAAAAACTGCTGTAAAAAAAATTATATTTCCACTTTAAATGGCTCATTTAAAAAAAAAAAAACTACTTCAGTATGAACTATAAATATCAAATATTAATTATAGTTTTTAGATTTTGACCCTTTAAAGAAGAGGGACTCTAGCTGAGGTGGAGCTACATGCATGCTCCTACATGGTGCTGCCAGCTCTTCTCTTTCTGTCCATGCAAAAGTCACACTGCCCTTATATTTGCTGATGAGACAGGTTGGGAGCAGCACCCTGCAGATTTGAATTGATTTATTATTTGGCCTGTAAACACAAAATGCACATCTCTACATGAGTATGCAGTTCCTCTGTGATTCCACTGGGATCAAACCTCTGGCTGCTGGGACGTAGCAGAGCCTTGCACTCTATGTGGAAGACAAAAATATGGGGATGACCAAAACGTTGAGAAGTCCATCCTTTCACTGCTTCAACCGTCTCTTCTCCACCCACCCTCCAATCAGATGATTTAGAGTTGGACTCCAGCTGGTCTGTTTCCACCTCTGAAGCCTCCTCCATGTCAACCTGAGAGTCCTCAGAGGAGGATGAGGTGCCATCTTTCCAGAGCCTCCTGTGTGCTGTAAAGTCTTGCTATCTCCAAAATGACTGCTCCAGCACTCCTGCTCATACTTCTAACCATGGCTGCTGTGTAGCTGCACAAACTCCTCGAGCAAGAACCAAAATAAAGTCCAGTTTTGTTTTGGTTCTGGCTGCTGAGATATCTTTAAAGCTCTGAAAGATTACCTATGGCTTATAATTATTGAATTAGTTTATAACACAGTGAGGCCTTTAAAGAGAAAAGACTAGAAGGTGGACATCACGCGCACACACACGTGTCATTTACCATGGGTATGTTTGTGTGACATTAACCATGTCTTGAGCTTAAGGGAGCAGCAGCTTTGTCTGGTTGTTTGCACATGTGCATTGTGGATAAACCTCTGGTCTTTGACAGGAGCCTGATAGGAGACTAGCTTACTAGACAAGCTGCCACTGGCTCTGCTTTCACAGCTACCTTTGCAGGAAAGTTAAACAGGTGGAGGTTCCCCTTAGCATCTATGACAAATCACCTGTTTCAACAAATTCACTTTGTTTACCACCGCGCTTCGTTTTCGTTACCTTCCCCCAAGTTATGCTTTAGCATTTGCATGTATGTCATTCTGTCTGTGAACAAGATAGCTTAAACATTTTTGAGTGATCAGAATATAAAACTGTGTAGGGGGTGGAGGGTAACGTCGTGTTAACAAACCATTACAATTTGGCTTACACCCACCAAGATCTTCAAGGTAAACTTAAATATTTGTTGGTCAAAAATTGACAAAAAACCTTAGAAACTATGATTCTGTGGTGCGATGTGTACTGTCAAAATATATAAAGTAGTGTATAAAGACTTAAAATATCATGTTACATTTGACCTCTGACCTCTTCTTCAAGGTCACTAGATGGATCTATATAGAGCCATTTAAAATGACTGATAAAAACATGTTGGAAGGGGATACTTTGAGTATAGTTCATTCATTTTATTGTGACTTTGTTGTGCAATTGCACTAATATTTTTAATACTCCTAAAAGGCGTAGTACTTTTTTAGGCCTATTAGAACTATTTTTAATGGCTGTTTCTTTTTTTAGAAATATATACACACGTCACAGGACAATCATACTACGAATGTCTCATCATCTAATACTGATTCAGCACTAAACTAGATCTTATTTATATGTCAGCAACTTTGAAAAAATATCAGTATTTTAAGCCCCAGAATTGGTTGGTTAGTCAACATCATCACATGTTAATTGTATCTTAAATCAAGAGCTCTGTGCTGGGCCCTAAATTATTCATATTATATATAAATGACATATGTAATGTTTCCAAACTGTTAAAATGTGTATTGTTTGCTGATGATACCACTCTGTACTGCTCAGGTAAAAACGTAGAACAGCTGAAAAGGAGTTAAATATATTAAAAAACTGGTTTGATGTAAATAAGTTATCATTAAATATAAAGAAAACAAAATTGATTATTTTTGGCACTAGACAAATGAAAAATGTATCTAAAATCAGGGTTAATGGAATTGAAATTGAAAGAGTGTACGAAAATAAATTTCTTGGAGTGATGATTGATGATAAGCTGAGTTGGAAGTCTCATATAAACCATGTGAAAACAAAAATGTCAAAAACCATTGCTATTCTCTATAAAACAAAGCATGTCCTGAACAAAAAGTCATTAAACACACTTTATTGTACTCTGTTGCTTCCATATATGACTTATTGTCTAGAGATATGGGGTAATGCATATAAAACAAATACTCTTCCTATTTTCAAGTTACAAAAAAGAGCTATAAGAATTATAAATCACTCAAACTATATAGAACCAACTAACATTTTGTTTATTAATCTGAATACCCTGAAATTTTATGATTTAGTTGAATATAAAATGGCACAGATAATGTATAAAGCACAAAATAACTTGCTTTGCCGCAGTACTCAGAAGCGTTTTAAAGTCAGAGAGAGTCAATATGACTTAAGGGGAACAGATTTCTTTAAAAAAAACAAGATAAGGACAAATATAAAGCAGAGATGTGTTTCTGTTAGAGGAGTTAACCTGTGGAATAGTTATGACAGTGATTTAAAAAGGTGTGGTTCATTTTCCTTGTTTAAAAACATGTTTAAAAATAGAGTAATAGAAAAATATATAAATCAAGAATGAAAAGAGCAAAAATAATAATACTGAAACTCTTGATTTTTTGCTTTGATGTAGTTACTTATCTAAGGTGGAAGGTTTTTTTGATTTGTTGTGTTTGTTTGTTTGTTTGTTTGTTTGTTTTTGCTTTGCTTTATTCTTTGCTTCGAGCCCTGTGTACAGGAGCTGCATGCAAAAAGATCTTTTGTTAAAAGGGTTGGCGTAATAAGCAAATGCTTCAGCCAATACCTTTTGATTAGCCTTGTCTTGTGCTTTCTTGCTTTGTGGTAATCTTTATTCTGTCTTCACTGAGATATTTGAATGCTAATCAATAAATCAATAAATCAAAATCAAATCAAAAGTACTGTAAACTTGTTATATGACATCAACAGGTTCAAAATCCCTCCGCTGAGTGACTTCCTGCCAGCTGGCACCTGTGCTACCCCAGCTGTCATGACCTACCTATAACCCACCAGCAGTGGCAGCTGTCACAGCTGAGTGTCACCCCGTGCCATGAGACTGTGCTGCAGGGAATCTTCAATCATGTAATGCAGAAGCTATAACTGAGAAGTTATTGCCTTTTTTTAAAAGATCTCAGTTTTAGTTATAGATTTCATGCAGGGCGAGCCTTGAATGCTGCGCTCTTTTAAATCAGCACAGTAGACATTATCCACGCTCTGTTACACTTTAACGCTCTTCAATTTCCACTGTGCTAATAAAGTTTATATGAAAGATTGTCAGTCTAATAAGTGTGGGATGCATCAGGGTGATAAGTGTTCAGGTTCATCCCTGGGTCTGCGTGAGGATATTTCTTTGCTGGAAGGAACTGGTCAAACCAGAAATACCACTTCCCTGCCTCCCCTTGAGAGCAGGTCTCATGGCACAAAGGCAACTAAATTCTGCATCTATTACAGGGAGAAAAATGTCCTGAAGAGAGTGTTTTGACTTTTAGAGGAGTGTCAGGGGCTCATATTTCGCTGACTGTTTCATATGCAAAGGACTAAAAAAGAAGCCGAACAATAGGTCAGATCTCGACTCCACAATCCCGTCCTAATTCTGAACTTTGATTCCAGCAGCATTTGTTACACACCGCATACACCAACTCAGAGGGCCTGAAGATTCTGGCAGGAAATTTTTGTTGACACAGAGAAAGGTAAAGAACTGAAACACGGCCAGCGGGCTAATTTTAAACTGCTCAGGAGGCTTTCTTTTCTCTGGGCAGGGGGATAAGGAGCGGCACTTGCAGCATCAGTCTTGCAGACCCAATTTCTGCAGTTGGGAAGGCACTGCCTTGGGGAGGAAAACACTGGGACTGAAACGGCTGCAAACTCAGAGCCCTGGTTATTTCCTTGTCGGCTAATTACACACCTGCATGCATGCACTCGAGCTATTCACTTTTCTTATTCAGGCTATAAACTCTTGCCAATCTGTGTTCAGTGATAATATTCCATGTCCGTTACTCAAGTGAAACATGTGCTTTTAAGTGATAATGAGCATGTCAGCTATTTTAAGTCAGACCAGTACATCGACTACATATTTTATAGCTTCCCTTTATGATCCAGTATGCAGCTTCCCTGTGAAACAAAAGCTCACCATTTCCTGTTTAAAAGCATTTCGGCTTTTACCTCTTTCTTGTACGCTATGCATACGGCTAACATTACTCCGCTCTTTGTGGGCACTTACGTAATGCAGGTCCTCGCTGACTGACCAGCTAATTCCCACTCCTACATCAAACTTGCAGGCCACTGGCGCTATGCCACTTTGATCAAATTTAAGTAAAATGGACTTCCCAGAGTTTGAAAGATCAATACCACATTAATAACAACTGGCAGAGGGAGCAAAGAGACCCGCACTCCGGCTGTAGAGTGGAAAGGAAGAGACAGGCCAAGGCAGGCGACTGACTGTAAATCTCTCAACTCTTGGCATCTCTTCCAGGGTGTTGGAAGGTGTCACAGTAACCCCGAAGAGCTCACCGTGGCAGCAGCTCAAGCCCATGCTAGCATCAGTGTCATGGCAAGTTCAGTCACTCAGCAACACGGGACCCTGCTGCATGTCAAGGCTTCAGCGTGTGATTTCGTGGTCTTACAAGCAGAGACGGAGGTGATGTTAACATGCACACATATGAAAATGACAGGGGACCACACGTACACATGCAATTTTCATCAATATGCTAAAACATTCATAGCGTACGTCACAGAGTGCAGCTTTCAAATTAAAAAAAAAAAGAATGAGCGGGCTATGAATCTAAGCAAAGAACTAGAATACATTTAAATTGAATTTGAAGAGCCTCAGCGATCACAGCTCAGAAATCCACAAGAAGCCAAGCCTTCGGCCAAACGTGCACCTCAATTATTAAAAGAAATGTCTGAAATGTAGTGCGGTGTAAATAAAAACAGAATGCGAGGATCTGCTAATCATTTAAACCCTACATTTAAGTGTACACAGAAAGTGGCACATGACTATCAGCTGTACATTTTCAATTTGATGCCAGCAACGTGCTCCAAAAGAAAGTCTGGACAGGGGCATGTTTACCTCTGTGTTGCATCATCTCTTCTTTTAACAACACTCTGCAAGCAAGAAGGCAAGAAAGGAAAAGGTTTCCCATTCCTGCTTGATGTGAGCACCTCAACAGTTCATGGCCTCTTTTTCATACGTTTGCTGTAGAATAGCAGCGCGCAAGTATTGAATACAAATATGATCTGGAGAGCAGATGCCATGCTAATTTCTCTAGTGTCTCGTTGCTTTACGTTTCACGGTCGTTTATTCTTTTCTAAAGGAGAAAATCTGTTTTTGGATTTCCCACTTGTTGTTTCTCAGGACTCCCGTGGCCTGATTCCTGGCCCCTTCATAATACACTTACAATAAGAGACCTCGACAGGATAATAAGTGTCATGTATAATTATCTCCAATCTGCCAGGTTTCCCTCCCAGTGGTTCCTTTCAGCACTTTGTGCTGGCCGGCGAGACCAGATACAAAGCAGTGAGGGCACACAGAGAAAGGCAAGGCTAAATGGCACAGGAGACACACACACACACGCGCGCACAGCGGAAGCAAACCTGCCTTTGGGCTTTGCCCTGTTCTCAAAGACAACGACCTGCTCTTTCTCTGCCTCTAAAACATGACTCCCAACCAGTGCTTGACCTTTCTGAAGAGCAAACAATCCTCTGCCTGAGTAGGCCACAACTCACAGAGCTCTTCAACAGACAGGGGAGAGAAAAAAACTAAGTTGGGACTGATTTAGAAACAGAACACTAGCATGTGATAATTAAAAAGAGAACAGGAAAAACGCTTAGCAGGATTAATTAAGCACAACAATCACAAGATGTGCGTGAGCCGCAGCCTGGCATAGGAGAAGACTAATAAATGCCTGCACACTCAGCAGAGCACCGAGATGGGGAAGATGCATGGGAAAGACATGAGAGATTAGCCCAGATGAAGACGGAGCAGGCCCCAGACCGGACACATGCCTTCACTGATGAGGCGTACCAATCATGGCACTTGGCATGAAGCAGAGCTCCTTGAGTACACACGGTAGATGGATACGTTTCATCTTCCAGCCTTGTGAGATGAGTAAGCCGATCGTGGCCTGGCTCTCTTCCACGTAGCCCCACATTACAATAGATGAGAAACAGGAGAGACAGGCTGGAGAGCAGAGGGCTTCTCTCATAAGCAGCCTGTTTAATCAGACACACGCACACGTGCAAGCCAAAGGCAGAAAGGCCGGCATGCACGAGCTCTGCAAATGTCCTGCTGTGGCCTCAGCAGAAAAACAAAACACCCCAACAATCTATCTGAACGAATCCCTCTGTCGCTCTCATCTTCTCCCTCTCTGAAATTCTTTCCCCACCGTCCTCCCGCTTCAATCCCTTCCCTCACAGTTGCAAAGTTTTCCATCTGCTCTCTGAATTACTGCCCCTGATCCCACAAAGATGGAAATCAACCAGTCATTTCAGGAGTCTGATTTAGGCCCAATCCTTACTGCCCGTTCGTATTCCATCCACAGATGGTGGCCTGGCTCCTGCAGGGAACACTTCCACTTGGTGGATTTACTGCAATTCTGTGGTGCGAGGCAACATTTTCTACATGATGGGTATTTTTTTTTTCTTTCTCCAGCAATAATTCACAAATGCATCAGAGGGTCTTTTTTTTCCTCGCCATTCAGTTAGAAGCTTATTACAGTGAGCACGTCTAATGGACTCTCAAGAACCAATATGTAACAGCTACAAATAGGCGCCGGGAGATGAATAATGCTACAATAATAACCTTTTGCAATAAAGAAAATAGTCAAATTGGCACAGCATAAACATTTAAATAGCCTGGGAACACTTCTTTTGAAATAATATAGCGACTGAATTATTTTAGCCACATATATACCGTTTTATTGTTGTCTGTTTGGTACATGTATCAATACATCTGCTAATGCTTGTATAGGTGTGTGTTAACTTTTTAGTTAGTCAGTTTACTATGATGCATGATTAAGTTACATTACTGTGTTTTTTTTTTCTTAAAATTATGTAAAAGACGATCTGATTATCATTGCAGCTCCATCCCCTCTATGCTTCTAAGTGCAGGTGTTTCCATATTACACATCCCAGGATCGGTGCTTTTGTTTATGCAGTTTAAACCCGAGGCCCCGAGGTGTTATTCATCCCATGCCATGCTTAAGCTAGACAGTCTGGGCTCCGCGGCCCTTTTCATCTTGATCTAAGCGTTAGCTTATTCAGGGAAATAAGCAAAAAAAAAAAGGATATTCTGCCTTAACTTTAGATCAAACTGGGAAATGAGTCATGAGACGCGGGATAATTACACCACTCAGTTGACAACATTCAGTGCTAATAGAGGAGACAGATGGTAAGTGAACATTCGTTCTATTCCCTTAAGAGACAACAGGGGAGTGAAAGTGGCAGTTTGAGCTCCATAGGATGGAGGAAACGCGCTCATATAGCTGTACAACTGGAACGTCGACCGTCTACATGACGGGCTCTTTATGCGAATTTGATGCAAATGTCGTGCTTTTCTTTATTTTTAATCACACACACTGCAGTGAGTCCAGTGCAGCAGATAGAGATAATAATCATTTCACTTGACGGCCTGCATTGACCCAAAGCACAAGCAAGAAAGGGTTATGGATTGAAAGATATGGATCGGAAGAGGTGAAAGGGGCGAGAAAATGAAAAGAGAAGTGAGCTCTAATTGTTCTAAAGCATCCAAGGTGGAGACGTGGTCCTCGCCCAATCACAGCAAAAGAGACTCTCTAAAGATTGTGAGATTCAAAGCTGCATTTATGCGTGCTCCCTAACTTCGCCTCCCACAGGATTCAGGTAGGTGGAGGAGCCATGAGGGGAAGTCAAGCCAGGGGAGAGGAGGAGGAGGAGGAGTGGCATCAGTCACGTAGAAGAGAAGCTGCAAAAACTGGCAACTAAACTGTTACCTATTAGCAGCTAATGGGAAAGTGGAAGACGTCAAGGACTTGCAACACTCCAGTTAACAAACTTTTAAAAAAAAAAGAAAAAGGAACGACAGCATGTACATTTTTGTTGACAGACTCCCTCACACAGCGTTGCGTAGTGAAGCGTTGTTGTTCCATTCAGCTCTTTTAATTACCTGTGTGTGATTTAATCCTTCATATGTCTCAGCCCATTCCTCTTAATGATGTGCTCCATTCAGCTCTCCACAAAACATATTATGCTTGGTTTGTTGGGGGGGGGAGGTTTTTTATTTTTTTTTAGTGCTGTTTTTGTTGCTGCTGCTTCTTTCACTTACACAGAGCATCAGTGGCTTCTCCCTTGTCTCGTGAACCACTAAGCAGGGCAAGAAAGAAATGCAAATCCTGGCAAAAGTAATAATGGAAAACATCAAGCCAATTTCCTTCCGCAGGTGACAAGCGCTGTGGTGCATATTTATACAGTCTGCCGTGTAAATGATATCCATGTTAACGCCTTATTAGCCTTATTAGGTTTAATGCACAATGTGCATATGCATGTGTGTGCATTAATTCAAACAGGCCCAAGCCGTTTCAGGCACTGAGAAAAAAAATTAATCCAGAACACCTGAGTTTATACCTGTATCTGAATAAATGTTTAATTCCTTAATATGACATTTATTCTCATTGCTTTTTTTCTTTCTCCTTCCACCTTTCAAATGAGGCAGTTTTTTCCCCATTTCTTTTCTAAAGATTTCATTTATAAGGTATAATCCAATCTCAAGAATAAACTAGAGGAAAAAGTCAGACACTGCATCCTATTCATCTGAGAAAAAAATCCTCAGTCTCCCAATCCAGCCTCGCAATAGACGAATAGACTTCTTCCAACAATAAAATCAGCCTCTAAAATGTTCTCTCTTTTTTAACGTGTCAGTTTTGAAATTAAGAGCCGCTTGGTGAGCTTTCTGCAGCCAGACAGCCCACCTCGTCCAAGGAGAAACAGGAGCATCTCACCACCTTGAGATAAAAATGTGGCATCTGTGAGAAAGATTCATCTAATCCCAGAGTGCACGCGACAATTAACCAGTAATCACAGCAGTGTCACATTCAAACTTTTTAAAGAGTCTCCGACTCCCCCTGTTTAAACCGACGCCGGTGTGGTTTTGGTTTTTGACGGGGGGGTCTGGATGTCATCAAGGATTGGGTCAAGGCTGTGGGGATATGAGAGACTCGTGCACACATGCTCTGCGGGGATCTCTGATTTTATTTTTCGTTTTTAAGGAGGAAAACCGTCGCTCTGAATGAACTGATGTCTAACTTTGGATCGCAGACACCGTTCAGGCTACCTGGCGCCTTTAAATGGGGCTTGGGCGATAACAGAAAGCAGAAGCGGCGCAGCGCAAAAGGGCTGTACTGTTTAGGGAAATGGAAGCTTTTTTTCCCCCCCGACCCAGAGCACCCATTCGCAGTCATCCTAACCACCAACCTTTGTTTTTTTTTCTTCCTTTTATTAACCTTGGAAACTTGAAGCTTCAGTTTATGAAAGTTATTGCTCGTAGCTTCTGCTGGGAGGACAGCGTCCCACGGTAAGTCGTGGAAAGGGGCAGAAAGGCGCAGATAAACGCAGCAGCGTGTTTTGGAGGAACAGGAGCACAAAAGTTGGCACCTCCACCAGATTCGCTCCGCTTTTTCTTTCAGTGGACTTTCATCCGCATGGTAAAACTTCCCAAACGTGTCCACGAGATCGAGATGAACGTGTGCCTTACCTGTTGGCCCCTCGATGCCATCGGCGTAGATCTGAACAGTCAAAATTAAGAGAAAGGCGCAGGTGTTCATCGTGTAGATGATTTAGTCCACTTTAAATGTGCAGAAGAAATCATTTCATTTACTTGGTGCGATCCGGCAGCGCAGGCAGAGCGGAGCCCATTTAGTCCCCCCCAAAAAAATCTGACTGAGTGGAGTTTCGGAGACACTGAAGCAGACAGGGCAGAGCTAGTTCTGCAAACTGACGTCAGGGTAAACATTTCAGGGGAGAGATTTCTTTCTCAAGCCCACTTTCAGTCCCAGCCTCCACTTCGCCCTCCGCGGGATTCAGAGTATGAGCCGGGCGCCTCCAAGCGGTCAGATCTATCAATGGCACCGAGGTGCTCAAACGTCGGCGAAGCAAAACCCCACAATGTGAGAGATTGTGTGTCTCTATACCTGTATGTTTGTGAGAACCCTTTAGTTGGCAATCACTTTTTTGCGACTCTTTTATTTGACCTCACTGCCTCAAAGTGCTATCTCATGTGTAAAAGTAGATTGTAAGATTTAAAGAAAGGTTAGTCACGTTGCTTTAAGAGGTCCAGCCACAGAGATCAGATTTGGCTCAGACAGTGAGATACTTTTCATATATTTAATGTTAAGGAGAAGCTCTCTAATCTTCCCTGGCCAGAGGCTCCAAACACAGGTACAGTAGTCTGATAACAATGCCTACAGGCGGAGGAATGGCCTACTTATTATTCCAGCTAAAGCTACATCACTGCACACAGTTGAGAATTAAAACTAAACATTTAAATATGCTAAATCATGTTTTAAAATCATATCAGCAACCTGAGGACTAATGAATCAAGTAATGCACAAACTATCCTGGAAAAAAATATTTTTTTTGTCATGTTAGCGACTGTTTTACAGCCGAGGTAAGACGTATACTCACACAAGACAGACAGGTAAGCATGCCTTCACGCCTACCCATGACAGGTGCAAAGCATATCTCTCCATAAATTATGTGGTCTGTCATGTTGTGTGCATTGAATTTGCATTTAATGAGACTACATTTTCTCTCCAACCCCAGCTGGCTGTGTTTGTTGGAGTCCACCTGATATAATGGACGGCAGAAATCAGGTATCATGCAGAGTGAAATATAAAACAGAGATGGAGCGACTACATGGAAAGAGGTAAGAACCCCACTGTGACTTTGATACGTATAAATGCATATCTGGTTGTCTTGCTTGTCCTGTCTGGTGTGTGTGAAAACACAAGTTGTGTATTTGAATATGAATTCCTGGATATTCTTTCCATCCAGCAACGTGTGCACTTGTATTTGATTACAGCTTTTTTCTTCCCAGCCTAAACGTCTTGCATAAGTGCTGATGTGACAGTCGCTCTTGTTCAGGTTAAAAGCTGACACGTTTAGCTGCTGCTCCAGGACCCCCAATTTGATCAAGATGCCATTAAGCAGGCTAATCATCATTCATTTTGCTGCGATGTGTGAGCACTAAGGCCGTGGATTAAATTAAAGGTGGCCACAGAGATGCATCTAAGTCCAAACATGAGAGCACATTGCAGACTTTAATGCCGTTAGCCCGGAATGACAGATGAATGATACGACGCTCAGCCGATTACTTAATTTAACCAAAGGAGCACAATATATGTCAGGCTAACAATTCTAATTACACCTGCGTGATGCACAGCAGAGCTTTTCTTCCAAGTATTCGAACCACAGAGCAGCAATTTATATAAACAAGCTCAGAATTCTCCATTATAGTTTAATTTGTGTTAAACTTAATAGAATGTTGCAAAATACTGTTCGAATAATCCAACAGCAGGACAGGTGTCAGCGGAGATGCTGAGAACCGCACTACGATGAAAGTCATTTTATCAGCTGCCACTCACGTTGCCTCACAAACAACTACATCTGCCCAGGCAGTGTTGTGCATGAATTGATAATAACATATCATCAGAGTTCTGAGAGAAGCTGTCAAAGGCAAATCATCAGCGTCTATCACGCGGCCTCGGCATGCAGCTCGAAAAGCAAACAAACAGCGAAACGCAACGGGGAGGCAAACATGAGAAGGCTACTGTACTTCACTGTGTGTGGCCTAAAACGCTGAAGATCGGTCAGTCAAACCGGCGATACCTTAAAAAACAGGACAATTTCCACCGGCTGTCAAAAAGAAACTGCAAGTCCAACACAGTGATAAGGGAACTCACAGCAGCAGTGTTTCCTCCTCTGCAGGCTGATAAGCTGTTCAAATACACTCGTTTCTGTTGTGAGGAGGTCAGTAAGGTAACAGGTGTCCGCGTGAGACGTTAGAACAATCTGACTGTGAGAAGTAATGAGATGAATGAAGCCGCTGAGATTAAAACCAGCAGGGAAACTTTGAATAAACAATGACCTCTGTGCGCAATTTATTGGCTTCCTGCCTGTACGGTCAGTAGATTAACCACCAACGTTTTCCAATTTCCATCAACGCCCTGACTTTAAAAAGGATCAGTAAATTGAGTGGTGTGAAGTTAGCGCTTGAAGAAAACTCACACGCTGCTGCTGTTAAAAATTCAAAATGCGAAGGTTTTTATTCAAAATGCATTCATTATCGCTCAAGGTCATTTTGATGGCTATTTCTCCCTTCTTACTTTTAACTAGCAAGGGGATAGTTACTGCAAGATTCTGTATTTGTTAGTACTCAGTGTAAGGGGAGTGATTAGAAACTGGGAGCCATACATCTTCAGGCAGGATGTGTCTGCAGGTGGTCAAATCCTAATCACAGCCTGAGTGAGAAATATTTCACAAAATCTAAAAGATATAAATCGCAAAACACAAGTAACAAAATAAGTATTTTACAAGTTGCTAAAAAAATCTATCATTAATTAGTGACAGTGTTCAGCTAGAGGAAGAGTGTCATCAAAGACGGCAGACTTGTAAAGGATTGGAAACACTGATACTATGTGGGTGATAATAATAAAAAAACAACCAGACCAGCACACCTTCATTGTCACCTGAAATGTCAATGATTTTTTCTGTTAAGTGCTGGTGTCATGTAAAATCTCAAAAAGCAGTAATAAATCTTCGTATTGCCAAATAGGGCATATTATGACACCCATAATGACTCGAACAATGGTTTGGGACAGTCGGTCACTTAATCGACGAGTCACTTCAGTTGTATTACCTCTGATGCTGTAAAATCCAGCATTTCCATTTAAGAACATTAAAAAGCGTCTGTGTGAGAAGACAACCCCACTAACTGTACTGCATATTTCACTGTGGAAAAAGTAGAGTTTGACAAAGTCATATTGTTTTTAATTGTTTCTCCGCTCCGTGTCTTCTTTCAGTTCCCGGCACATTCCCTCAATTAGTCCCGCAGAATCCCTCTGGGGTCGTCTGCCTCACTTACTTTTATGTTTCTTTGATGCCTTTCTCCCCATAATCACCTTTTCAATGTCGTGCAAGCCTTCTGTCGCCTCGTCCCTTCTAACATGAGATCCCTCCCAAAACTTTACACTCCCTTGTCCAGGTTCTTTGTGGATCCCTGATGTGTCCTTTCTCTTGTTGCCTTCCCTTCCCAGCCCATGAAACTTCTCCTGGTTGTCTGCCTCACTGATCTCTCGGTCCCCCTCCAGCGTGGCACTGTGGACATCCCTGTCTGTCCTGCCAGTTTCAGCATGACAACGCTGGCTGGTGTAGGCAGAGAAATGGGCAAAGAGCTGAGGGTTTATTGTGAGATGAGGGTAAGATGCAGCACATAAACCTGTGATAGAATGAGGCTGGATCACTGTGGCTGATTTGACAGAGGGCAGCGAGCTCTGGGGATGGCTGCTCGTCTGGCTTTTACGCTGAGTTCGAGGGTGTTTTAGTGATGAGGCTTTTTTAGATGTCCCTTTATCACAGCTCTGCTTCCCCTTGTCCTCCGAGAGCTCATCGAAGTCTACACAAGAAGAAAATTATCGTTAATTCGCTTCATCGGGGTATCTCTGCATGTGCCGCATGATAGTTTTGAATGCTTTCTCACCATAAACACTGTTATGGATCTTTTTCTTTTCAGTCTGGCTGCGCCTCAGGTCTGTGGCTTGTTTCACCGAATCCAAAAGCCCAAACATCTCACACAAGGAATTAAGCAGCATGACATCTAACAAAATAATCAAGAGTCAGCTACAAGGCTTTTGAATGATTTGTCCACAATGAAGTCAGCTGTTTGCAAAATCAATAGCAATGAATTTTCAGAGATTTAGCTGGTGGGGCCTTTATTGAAAATCTTTTTGAAACCTGATTTTTCAACTTTTGACTCAGCTGACGTTTTATTAACATCAACACTGAATCATTTTTCACAGACCAGGGGTTAGATGGGTCCCACTGTAGGCAATTACCTGTTTCCTGCAGGTTTCCGTTCTCACTGCGAAGCTCCACCCGCTTAAAAGTGCTGAACAGTTCATTCTGGAGGCTGGATAGGACCTCCCCCATCATCCCGCAGTCTGCCACACCCTTCCACAGAGTCAACACCCCGTCTACAGGAGGTCAAATAGGTAGGGCGTTATAATGGGATATCAAGAAATCTATGCAAGTGTGTGCATGTTTGTCCTTTCTTTTTGTTAGTTTGTGTAAAAGTATACAATGCTTTGTGTTGCTGTGGGGACAGGCAGCAAGAAAAATAGGGTTGGAGGTGAAATTTGGAGAGAGTCAGAGCTTTGAAAGAGGAATAAAAGAGAGAAGAAAAACAGAAACAGAATATGTCAGGGTTGGATAAACACTGGGAACAAATATACAGAGATAAAGGAAATAGGAGTGATGCAGCAGTTGGAGAGAGGATGTCAAATATGTGACAGAGGGAACGACAAAAGAGTGTGAAAATGGGTCAGAAAAGAGGTGCTCCAAGAGGAGAGAAAGGAGGGCAAGGCGAATTTGAGAGTGAATGAAGAATTACTGGAGATCTGCGCAAATCTGAGCCAAAAAAAAAGTCAAGCGCATGAAAGTGGTAAAAATGTCAAAGATGCTTGATATGAAATGCATGCAAATTCATGTTTGCTTAAAATCTGTCGAGATAAATGCAGAATGTCTGGTGAAGATATTCCAAATACCGTTTAAGGCCCTCTGAAGTTAAATTCATTCATTTCTTTACATCGTGCATTACAGAGAAGCAGCACATTTCTTCAGCAGCTGATAGAGGAGTAGAGGTGTAAGCTGTGAATTGGCTATATGTTTTAAGCCCTATGACAAGCAGCACTCCATGTGCTGTGACACATTTCCATTTGCCTTTCACTAAACCATCTCAGGCTATTTTACTGAGGACCCGGACTGAGAACCTGACAATTTATTTGGAGCCGATACCTATACCTATTTTTAGAAAGTAAAACAATTCAGATATCAATATTGAACATTATTCTTATTATTAAAACCATCTGTAAAATACCACCACACGTTTTACCTTTTTAAATCGGCACAAACTGTTCCGTGCAAAATTGCTGAGCCACTCCTTATTTCGTTATATTTTGCTTCCAAGGAAACTAGACTTTTTTTTTTAATTTTTAAAGCGAGCAGCAGTTCAAGTCCAGGTTTTCTGAAGGTCTTTCAAACGTTTTTCAGTCCAGTCCTTGTACCTGACCTGATTTTAGTGGAATGTTTCTTTTGTTTGTTAAGTCGTTTAACATTGACCTGTGAATCATTCAAGCATAAAAAAACATTACACGTGACAAAGAACTAATTTTAAATTGTATCTTGATGGAGTTTATTACAAGCAGCCTGTGTTAGATTTATGGAAGATGCCAAAGATGTCACGGTTTGATATGCAAAGTATTATTGAAAGGTTTTGTCATGGTTCATGGAAATGTTGGAGATCGTGTCAACAAACTTGATGGAATTCTGAACACAGAAAAACACCATCAGATTTTGATCCGCTATGTAATACCATGTGGAAAGAATCTGACTAACACTGGCTTCACGTTTCAGCATCACAGTGATACCAAACACACAATGGAACACTATCGGTCATGGATCGGCCTCCCCAGAGCCCAGAACCTCCTCGAGACTACTTAAAGAAAAGTTGAAAAAAGCTTGAATCAGAGGTTTCAGGCTGTGTTGAAGATTAAAGGTTGTCACACCAAATATTGACTTACAAGCTTGTTAGAACTTTACAAACTCTGTTTTTGACTTATATACTATACTTCAATGTATGTTTTGACATTTTAGTAAATCTCGGCACATTTTTCCCTTTGTCCTAGCAAAATATAAAGAAACGATGGGTGTGTCAAGACTTTTGCACAGTACCAATATCGATGCAACTCTAGGCTAAAGATGCATCGATATCTACTGTCATCTACTTTAAAGAGCACCTGATAAGGTCACTTAAAACACCCTTAAATCAAAGTTTGGTTAGAATAGCACTTAGAAATGTCAGATGGGGTCAGCAGCTCTTTAAGGACGGTCTGCAGGAATGGCACAACTGCAGATTCAAAGGTTCAGTGGTTTGGTGGAGGGGTCAAACAATTGATGCTGCAAGAGGTGTGACACAAGGGACAAATGGACTGCAGGATGACTCATTTAAACCCTTCAGGGCAGGTTTCAGGGCTCACAGACGTACAACCTCTTCAAGATCTGTGGGCTGAAGTTGTGCCTCCACCCATGATAGCATTGAAACTTTTAAAGTCAAACATTTCTAAGGAACATTTCCTTTAACAGATGGAAAAGTAACACATGCCAGGAGTAAATAAAACCTTCATGATGCCGGAGCCTACAGGACATATTCTAGCATATAACCTGACAGTCATTTGCAGTTAAACATGTGACTTGCACATGCTCCATGTGCTGTGCCCAAAACTGCAGTAAGCCACTAAATGGCTTCTAAACAGAGCATATACCCATGTGGCAACTGCTTAAACACCCAAAGTGGAGCAGTAGAGGTGAGCAGTTTGCTGCTGTGTAGGCTATCATGAAAGGAGATGCCATCTGCTTTCCCGGTTCCAACAGTGACTGATTGTGCACAGATTTTCCCGCTGAACAGTAATTATCTGGGTGTTATCTTTATTTAAAATAGGGCGTACCTGCCTTATGCAGTTTATTAATCTATTCAACAAGCACCCCAGTGTATGCACGTGTTCTTATAATTACCAGGTACGTCAGCCATCTTTCTTTTGGTAGCATGTCCATTGGCTGTTACAGGGTTTAGAAGCCTCCGTGGACCGTTGCTCCACTCTGCTGCTGCACTAATCCTATCCTGCAAACTCTCCTGCACCTCTGCCGCCTTATGTGCATCTTCTGAAATGGGAACAAAATGCAGTGAAACCCATAATGCGACCACTCCTCTCTGGATTTTATTTTCTTCTGTGCGGTGGTGAGGTAAACATTAAAAGCAAACTTTTTATTGCTGATGTTTATATTTAAACGTCAAGCTTATTAAAGCGTTCACTACTTTCCAAAAAATACAAAACCCCTAAGGCTGTGTTTCTTTTCTGTAAATGTTCAAGTGGTTTCCAAAGTGTTTAGGTTCTGTTTCCTGAGTGATGCCGCAGCAGCCCAAGCATATGTGGGAGGCAAAAAAAAAGCAGCAAACTGAATGCCAACTGAAATCTACCTGTCACGGGAGACACCTGCCCTCCAACAGGGTCAAGAGCCAGACACGACAGGCTCGGCTGCACCGAGTTCCCAGGAGGAAGCCGCGTTCTGC
The DNA here is from genome assembly GCF_900408965.1 of Simochromis diagramma. NCBI lineage: Eukaryota > Metazoa > Chordata > Actinopteri > Cichliformes > Cichlidae > Simochromis > Simochromis diagramma. Next base: position 2,574,884 of record NW_024387423.1, on the reverse strand, counting down.
TGATCAGCACATCAAATTTAGTGCTGTGGCAGGTGTTGCTGCACAGGGTGTCATGCTGGTAGAAATCTATCTGGCCGGAGTCCATCATTTTCCTGCACGGGGAGAGCCAGGTTAACACTGCAAAGTTTCCAGGAAAATATTTACGCTACGTAGCTACGGGGGGATGTTAGGACTGAATTTCCAGTGAGTTCCTGATAGCTTCTCAGCGGTGTGCTCGACACAGAGTGCCTTGATCTGGCCTCTGGAGGAATGAAGATGAAAAGAACAGATAGGGCCTTTTGAGCTTTGTGTACCATCTCACAGTAATACCAACAACAAGCGCAAACATGATAAAGAGGTGAGAAGTGTTTCTCGGCAGCTTGCATCCGTGCTATTTGATCCTGCTATCATGATAATGCCACTTACAGACTGCCTCTGGAATGCACCAGCAAACCCTGACAGACTCCAAGCAGCTGCAAATTATATGAGTGAGACTTTAGATGTGCGCCGCTCTACAACAAAAAGCAGACAAAAAGAAGTTATATGAGTCTACCTGAGCATTACTCCTCCCAGCCTGATGGCTCTTTTCCAGTCCTTTAGAGTAGCTTTCCCTGCCAGATGCACAAACTGCTTAGGACTGATGAGCTCGTCATTGAACTGTTAAAAAAAAGGGAGGACAGCACACATTATGTTTCTGAGAGAGTAATAAGACAGAAGGGACCAAAATGCCATCGCGGAGAAAGGTTTTCAAAAATTAATTTTGCAGTAATAATAAGGTAATAATTAAACGATCACACTAAACATCAACTTACTTTGACGCATCTGACGTTGATTCCGGGGCACACAAACTTCTTAAACAGCAGCACCGCCCTGCTGTCCCCGCAAGTGATGGGGTAGCCATACTCGACCTCATCTCCATCTGCTTCACTGTCATCTAAACGTTACAGAACACAAACATCGTCGTGACCGCCTGCAGAGGCATTACAGTGTGCATTTGCAGTAATGAAAGTCAGAATCGTCAAACACCCCAGGAGGTTTGTCAATACTCTCCGTGTATATCTGTTAAATGACAGTGAAGCTTGAGAGATTCATTATTCCGTTTACTGCATCGGTTAGACTGAATAAGCTGTGTGTTTGAAAGGTTCAGTTCAGCAATTAGTTGCAATGTCTTTGTGTCATTCACCATGATGCGTCTCTATGGCCAGGACTGTAGTGCCAGTGTCTGCAATGTCATCATTCATCCTGCAGAGGGCGACAGATCCACACATATAAAATAATTATTTATTGCACGCAAGCCTTGGAAATATTCTTAAAATGCGTGCAAGTTGGCTGCATGTATACACAGAACGACCAGATGTCACTCTTTATGTGGGACTGCAAAGCATTTGTATTGTTTATAGAGGAAATATCCTCAGTGTCAGTATTTGTTAGTTTGCTTTAAAAAAACTTTTACAATTTGCCTGATAAAGCATTGATGACGTCTTTATTGAGACTTTGGATGTCTACAAGAATCTCAGCCTCCATACAATAATAATTTAAGAAGTCTAAAACTAACACTGAAACTAAGAAAAAAATCAACTAAAGCCAAACATTTCCAAACAATAAAAATACTGGCAGCCACCAGTGCTACTCAGTGCATAATAAAGGAAGATTTTTTACTATAGTCAAAGGAAGGTCAGCCTGCATGATGCTATGCCTGTCAATGACATTTTCCCCCCAAAAAATCTGTCTTTTTATGGTAATGGGAGGCGCTACAGGAGCCTCCGGACTAAAACCACCAGGTACCGGAACAGCTTCTTCCCCACAGCTGTCAGACTCCTGAACTCTGCCTCCTGACATCTGACCCACGTTAACACATGGACTGAACATACACACACCCACAACGGACAACTGTACCCTCAAACACACAATAATAACATGGACTGAACCACCACTCACAACCACTAGCACTTTATATAGCCTCTGTAGGAATTATATCTCACTTATCTTAACTGCACTACTGTATAGCTCTGTGTAAATAATCATTCTGTACATTCGATAATCTTTAATCCTACAACTGTTTACAACTTGCATAGTTCCCATTTCTGTATAGCTGTATATCTCAGATTCTGTAAAGTTATTTATTTCATATTCTGTATAGTTTTTCATATTTATATCCTGTTCATAGCCTGTTCATAGCTTGTACTCACTACAGCCTGTACATACTTATAGAATATTCACAACATACTTCATACCGTGTACATTATAACATACCATAATAGACCCATTTCTGTAATATACTCACATATCTATATTATTGCTAATATATATTGTTAATATATCTATATCACTAAAGCACTTCTGGATGGATGCAAACTGCATTTCGTTGCCCTGTACCTGTGCATGTGCAATGACAATAAAGTTGAATTCTATTCTATTCTATTCTATTCTATTCAATCTGTGAATGCATCCGTACTGAAACTCAAAGACTGTTAGCTAAAAGAATCAACAGTGAAATAACAATAACTTCAGTTTCCTTTTATGCTCATTGTATTTATTTAGCAAGAGTTGGAAAGGTTGCCTTTAAATATAATATAGTTGTTAAGGTGTCTCACTTTAGGATGTGGTCATCTTCTGTATACCTGCCTGACTTTGTGTTCTTTGAATTAAGTCTGCATTAAACAACAGATGTATCTCACATAATTTGTTTAACACAAAGATCACTGTGCTCTTCACACAAACAAAGCGCTTATATTAATACGAGCCACTTTACCCATGCAGGACGGGCTGCAGGTGCAAGAGGACTTGAGATTTTTGCTCAGTACTGCTCTGCTCTCCCTCCTCTTCCCTCGCAGTCATGACCTCCTCTGAAGACACGGTGACCTGAGCACCCGCCATCACCTCTCTTCTCGGAGCTGCAGACAGAAAAGGGCGAGCAGGCGTGTTAACGTCCACATGACAAGAGTGCACGCTTTAATGCACATGCAAATCACTGAGTTTTACCCGCCCACCCCCTCTAACAGCCTTTTCTTGCATGCAACTGTCATAGAAATGAGTCCATACAGGGCTTAAAATGACATAATCCTCACATCACCGGGCCTTGCTTCCTATGCTGCTGCTAAGAATGCACAAGAACATCGTAAATACTGAAACAAAAGCTTACAGCTTTTACTAAAGCACTGCCTACAAACGTAACACAGCAAAGTCTATTCAAGGATATTCATCTATTTAATTCATTCAGTCAAAGGAATAATCTGACATCAGATCAGTCAGTCTGTTGAACAAATGCAATCTGCAGGAGCATTGTTACCAGATGAAATAAAGCAAGCTCTAGTTTATATCAGTCTGCAAAGCATGCTGCCATGTAGTCTGCCTATATGTATGTGTATGTGTGTGCTATAATTATGGCTACAGAACACCTTAAGAATTTGCTTTAAAAATTGGCACATAATCACATTATGGAGTGGTCAAATGTGAACAAAGTACCCACTGGACTGTGATAATATACGGTCAGTGCGAAATGGGAAACCGCTCCAGGGTAAAAAGCTACCGATTAATAATAAATAAAGTGCCTTTGCAATCATTCGAGCCTGGTTCTCTCTATTATATCACTTCAGTCCAACATAAGTAGGAGATGATAGCAGATACATATGAAAAGCACCGAGGAGAAACTCATTTATAAACTGTTTGGGTGATTCCACAGCAGAGACACAGTGGCTGGCAGGCTTGTTATGTAGTAAAGAGCAGATAACAGCACTGATTAATAACTTCCACGCTGTATTAAGTGGCCTTAACGCAGTGTGGATCACCAACTCATACAGCACGAACAGTTGCGTGCCTTGCTCACACTCCTGCACCCACTCAAACTGACGTCTGCTTGGTGCGGAGGCACGCACACCCCGACAGGGACGCGCGACCCTGTCCTTTTAAAAAATAAAAATAAAAAGGCGCACAAAACACCGTGTCCCGTGTCAAACTCCCACACACTCTACCTGCGACTGTATGTAGACATTGTCGTAGTTTTACTCACCGTTTTACAGCAGGGGATAATTCATCCTCCGGTCGTCAGAGAAGTGCGATAGCATGCGCAGTGCTGCTTCGCTTAGACTTCCTGCAGTGAAGGCAGCATTTGCCTGAGAAGCATCTGTCCCGCTGTCACGAGAAGCGGTTGGCTCGCACGCGATGTGTAAATCGGTCAGACTGCTCTTATGTGGCTTGGATTGAGCGCCTCCACGGCTGTGCACAGGCTGAAAGCTTTCCAGCCTCAGAGCATGTTTCCAATCCAGGGAAAATCCGCAAGAACTATTATTATTATTATTAGTAGTAGTAGTAGTAGTAGTAGTATCATTATTATTACACAAATTACATATCTTAGCTCAACAATCTGGGTTTTGTTTAAGTTGTTACAAGTGTAGCTTTATGGTTTTAATACGACAGGCTCAACCCTCACGTCACCTACATATTTGATTGATTGATTGAATCTTTATTTTGAACATGTTGAAAAAGTACAACAAAATAGAATTAAAAGAGACAAATGAACAAAGCAAAGCAAAAGGAAAACGAGCAACCACAACTCCAAATAACGTTCATGTTCAAAAAGGAGCAGGAAGAAGCACAAGCTTATTTAATCCCACCCCTTTTCCACTATCTAGTATCAATAGACTACAGAAATACCTCCTTGCAATTACATTATATGTCATGTGTATTTTTTATTTTTTTTTTAATATATATACATATATGTTTCTATCTATCCATACATACATATATAGACATACGCACATATACACATTTTCAATAACCCCATTAACACCTCAAGGATGCACAACCTACAAATATATATATATATACCCATACCAACATACCCGTGCACCCGCACACAGATGAAAATATTAGACAAGAACACCCTATCAAATCTCTACCTTTTCCCTGTACCCTGTAAAAACCATATCCTTAAACCGCTTTTTAAACTGCGCCATGCTCGGACATTGCTTCATATCTTTACTTAGTCTGTTCCACAGCTTCACTCCACACACAGAGATGCAAAAACTTTTTAATGTTGTACGGATACGAGGATGTTTTAAATTTAATTCCCCCCTCAAATTGTATCCCCGTTCCCTTTTAGAAAACATTTTTAGAATATTGTCAGGAAGCAGGTTGTTTATTGCTTTATATATAATTTGTGCAGTGAGAAAATGAACCAGATCTGTGAATTTTAGAATTTTTGATTTTCAGAATAGTGGATTTGTATGATCTCTGTAACCAGTTTTATGGATTATCCTTAAGGCCCTTTTTTGTAATATAAAGATTGATGATAGCGAACATTTGTAAGTATTGCCCCAAACCTCTGCACAGTAATTCAAATACGGTGCAATCAGGGAACAATAGAGAATGTGGAGTGATTTGTGGTCCAGAATGTGTTTTACTTTACTCAAGATTGAGACACTTCTTGAAATTTTGTTATGTATATGATTTATATGAGACTTCCAGTTTAATTTATCATCTATAATCACACCAAGAAACTTATGTTCAAGTACTCTTTCAATTTCCACACCATCTAAATGAATCTGCACTTGTGCATTTCTAAGGGAATTCCCAAATAAGATCATTTTAGTTTTACTTAGATTTAGCGATAGTTTGTTCCTGTTAAACCATTTTTTAATTTTGCACATTTCTGAAGTAATTGTATCCAGCAGCTCCTTTAGATTCCCCCCAGAACAAAAAATATTTGTGTCATCTGCAAATAATACTAATTTTAATATATCAGATGCCTTACAAATATCATTTATATAAATAATAAATAATTTTGGATACATATTGTACTTTACACTCTACACCTGGTCTTGATGGTCGAAGAATGTGTTGATGCAATAATAATGCAATAATATTTAACAAGCATGGACCGGACCAGGGATTTTTTTGAGGTGACCTTTGGAGAGTCACACCAGCAGGTGGTGTAATCCTTACAGCCAGAAGCATCAAGGCTGCCCAGATTGGGGCTCGTAGTGCAGCAGGATCAGCTCTCCTGTTCATGTGTGTGACCAGAGCATGCCCCAGCTCTCTCTCAGGTACAACAGACCCACATCTCCAATATTCTGATAACTTCCAGTCTATAACTTTAAACCAGATGATGAATGCATGCATAGCCTCTCAGTCTTTCTTCTTTAAAATGACAATCAGAGTGCTCCTAGATCACATGAATACTCTGTGATACTTTGATTGGGGACTCATGGCATTAAGTGAATAAATACTTCAATTTGTTCATAATTTGGGTGCGTTTGACAGGAGTCTCCTGGGACAGCGACAAAACGATGTTTTTTTAAAAGCACTTGTCAAAGCAGAAATGTTTTTAAAGTGAAGAACTAACTGATTGACGAAGACATTAAAAGGCTGGAATAATAGAAAAACACACGTAAGATTAAAGAAAAAATACATACCTCTAAATCTTGAGGAAAAGGATTAATCGTGGCTCTAGAACAGGCGCTTGTTATATTTTTGTTGTTGCCTTGAATTCACCGGAAGATGGCAGTCTTAGCACTTAGACTGAGAACGGAAATTCGGGCGAGTCAATAAAGCGAACAGACGAGGTGTTTCTGAATGTTTCATGTTTGCTTTAAAACTGCACTTTCCACCTTTGACACGCACGCATCTTCAAATAAAGATCCCGGTTCGGCATTTCCATCGTTTCTAATGAGAGTAAATAAGAAGCACTGCTACCGCTGGCTGGTCTCAGGTCAGCGAACACCTACGGATCAGGCCAGCCCTATTTGGGAATGGAATCCCGGACACCAACTTGATTGACGTTTCAGGAGAGCCAATTGGAGACGGGGTTCGACACTCGTGACCAATAGTAAATATCCAGTACTCTGTGCTCCAACTTTTTATTGAAGCAAGACCCCTCGAGTCAGCGAGGCATGCACCTTACTTTTTCCTCGCCGAGCTCCTGGAAATCATGCTCGCAAAGTGCGAAAACATCGGGGATGCTGTGAAGTCTTTCATTGCCGGTTTGTGGATCGCTTTAAGCGTCTGTTCGGTGTGTGTTCGCGGCCAGGAGGGTAAGAAAACGCCTGTTATGTTGACGCTTTTGATAAGATAAGGATTGTGACGTGGGAGACGGATTTTCGCACATTTCGTTAGCTGCAACTAGAGCTGATAAGTAACTCGCTTGGTTTGAAGAGTTTCCCCCGTTTTCTTTTAATTAATCGCACGATTATTAATAATCAAGACTGATGACGTAGGATGAGCACCCAGTCGGCAGCCTCCTTTAAAACACATTTCTGCTGTGTTTAAGATAGTTGTTGTCATATAACCCTGCTAACTATTGCTGTTTAATGCATTTTCATCAGAAACTATTATTGGAAAGGCCACCATACCTTGTCCTGTATTCTGCACTGTACACATCCACACTTATTTTGCTGTTCCGATCATCTTTATGGCTCTAAGCCAGAATTAAAGTGCATTAATGTGTCTGTATTTAGGTGCAAAGGTCGCCGATTGGAAGTCATGTTAACAGTTTTTACAAACTCTTTCCTTGCCCGTGTGTACCTAGTGATCCCAGCAATCCTTTCCCAGAGTCTTTTTCTTTCTTTCAACACATCAGTCAGGCCTGTTATGAATCACAGTGACCATATATAAACATAGACAAACAAGCTATTGCCCTGCAGACTATGACTCCACCAGTCAGCCATACCACAAATCTTCAGTGTTGTTTTTGTCTGTCTCTGGGGCTTTGATTTCCGCACATCGGAAGATGATTAAGCCCTGGATACATCATTATTTAACTTAGCAAATATGCTATGCCCCAGCTTTGGTGGGGCCTAGGTTTGGGGGAAACATTTCTACCTCCGGGATTGAATAAGGGGATGTAGTGACAGGTAGCATAGGTGAACATCCTGTCTGCTAGTGTGGACCTGTAAGGACCTGCCAACAAAGCATGAAGTGGAAAACTATATTGCTGGCTTGTTTCTGATGGACTGTCTGCTATCCTAACACCCAAGCTTTCGGTGGTTTAGCTCCTGAGATTTCTAAACAGGTCAGAACAGCCTGAACACAAACCCAACAGACTGTGGGTGAAACAGCCCAGTGATCAGGGGGGCAATTACTGGTCACCCAGACATTTCCCAACATTACGCCCTCTTTAAAGCTGGGAAAAGTCCCCCGTGGCCGGCCTCCGGAAGGTGACAGATCCATGCTCTGCTGCCCAGAGTTACAGTATGTGGCTGCGGTATTTCCAGGGAATCCTTTGGGGACTTGAGGGGGGACAATAACAGTCGAAGGTTTATGATATGAGGAACTGAAGTGCTGTTGGGAAGGAGGTGACCAGCTCGGCTGATGCAGGAGGAGACACAGGGCGAATGGAAGGCTACCCTGTAACTTCCAGTCAACAAATATTCAGGAGCCTTTTAAGGGAAGCAAGGACAGCGCTGGTGTTTAGGCACAGACTGACCCTGGTGCCTTCCTCAGGTTTTGACCATTCTTGGAGCACATTACTTGGGGGAGTGAGAAGTGAGGGCAGGGAGTGTTAGTGTCTGAGCTTGTCACCCCCGCAACACCAATCTCTGTGTGACTCCTGTAGGAAAACATTTTTGTGACCAACAGGAATCTTAAACCATCTGAATGTTTGTGTTTTCTGTTCCTCTTCAAGTGTTAGTCATAGCAAGATGTAGTATATCAGCACTATGCTTTTTTTTTTCCTTCCTTGCTTTTGCCTGGGGAAAAGCACCTCTTGGTACTTAATCTTAAACAATTATGTTTTGCTCTGTATCCAACGTGCAGGTCACAGGTGTTACAGTTGAGCTCTTCCCTCATTGGTATTTCAAAAAGTCGTGATGACAGAAGGATAAGCATGCCCTGAGCTGCCGTACATGCTCAGATTAGACTCGTTGCTCATCTGTCTTGAAATGGTGTATTAACAAAGCCTTTAATATTTGTATTTAATTAAGAGAGCCAGTTACGTAGCTGTCTCAGGTTATGTCATTTTGGCTTTCCTTAAGGTCTATAATTCCACTCTGCTCACTGCCGTCAGCAGCTGAACAGTTGAAAATATTAATCAACTAGATGCTGACTCAGTTTGTAAAGATTTGTGACCAAAAGGCAAAAGATGCTGAGATGAGTGCCGGGAAAAAAATGTTAGTAATGGAGAAGTTTAAGCAGTTAAACATAATAACTCAAGAAGGAAGTCACCAAGGATTTTTAAATTGATATCAGTGGTCAACTTTTCTAAAAAATCACTCAGGATTTTCACAAGTGCATCTGTTCGGAGGCTGAGAGGTAGCAGTGGTAGCACCAGTATTTTTTAATGTTTGAATGATTCATAGGTCAGCGTTAAGTGGCCTGACAAACAAATAAAAGGAAAACATTCCTCTGGTCTGGATGGAGCGTCGGTGAAGAGACAGCCACTGTCGCTCAAGACAACTTTAACAACATTACAAGAAAATCTGGCTCCTTGGAAGGAGAATTTAAATAAATGAGGCGTGGGTTAAGACCTCTGTATCGGTTTTAGAAGTGAGTGATTAGGAAACATGAAACTGAAAGAAAAGGAAATCAGAAGTTGTTAGAAGTTAATCTTGATTTTTACCGTGTGAACTGTGCCCTTTTTTTCTTGTCGTAGCTTTTCTTATAGTGCTTGTTTTGTGTCAGGTAATGGCTGTGGACATACGCTGCTGGCACCAGAGACGGGCACCGTAGCCTCCCAGAACTATCCGGGTACCTACCCCAGTAACACCTGGTGTAAGTGGAGGCTTCGTGTACCACAGGGGCGCACGCTGCGACTGCTCTTTGGAGATTTTGATGTTGAGAGCAGTCCAGGCTGCAGCAATGGCTCTGTGATGATCACAGGCAAAAACGGAGAGCACAGCCTGGGTGAGCACACCTCTTGATTGTTTTATTTATTTATTAATAAATAATAAAGTTAACATTTTTGGTGGGAGAATAAATGAATTTACTATATTGTAGAGAGTTTGGGGGTCTCTGACATATCAGTCAACAAATTTACTTAAATATTTCTTTTTTTATTTTATTAAACATCAAGTTCATTTTCAAGCTCTCTCCACATACACACTGTATGACACATCACATAGGTATGGCCTTTAACTGACCCTTCAGACCTGATTCTAGGGTCTACTTTCACTCCCTGTCACTCTCATCACGTTTGCTGACCCCACTGTGGGAATGACCCTCGCTGTCCAATCGTAGTTTTTCCTCATAAAATCACTTTGTGTCCATTTCTTGTAAGTTGTTAAAAGTCCATTTTAGTGTATTGTTTGCCAGCTCACATAAGCGACAGGTCAGTGCTGTCAAAACATTACCCCGCAGGTTCTCCCTGTGACCCCCACTCACACAAACTTTGCAGCTGGGAATGAAAAGCTTGCAGCTGCCTGATAACCAGATAATCAAGTGTTTTGGAGCGAGGAAGGAAGGATCAGAGTTTAGAAGCACTGCTTTAGCATCATTGCCCTAAGAAAAGTGGTCTAGCTGCATAATGTTACCCTGAGGCAATGAACCAAACAAATCCTGTTTTTAGTAAGTAAATGAAATCAAAGTCTGTCTTTTAAACAACCTCATGTACTTCTTTAGATTCTTTCTTTCAGGCACATGCACATTTTAGCAGCAGCAGGTATTGTCTCATGGTTCCTGCCCCAAGTCAAAGGTCAAACTGTTCTCATCCTTATTTTACTGAACAGCGACATGTCTTGTGTCATTAATTTAAAATATATAAATACACATTTTAAGGGAGAGGGGAATACAAAAATGTGGTCACACACCAGATGTCTGATGAGAACTTTCCCGTGTCCTCATCAAATCTTAATTGACATACTTACTGACAGAGACTTTGTTCTCACTCATTACTGATGATCTTCCAGTCTGGATTGTATAACTCACTCAGGACATGCCATTGTGTTGATGCACTGACAGAAAAGGCAAACCATATTTCACAGGAGACGTGTAGGTTTTGCAACCAGCTGCATCGTATCCTGAGGGCATAAAAGTTGCTCCAAATTAAGGGTTGAGAGATTCAAGAGATATTCCACTAGGCTGACTATTGTATACATCATCAGATTTCACAGCGCCTCACTTTCTTACAGAAACTTCTTTTTGTTTTGTTTTAGTGTTTTTCTGTCTAACAGACTGTCAAATCTTCATTATTAAGGACTGGAAATGGATGTTTATAGTGCACCGGCGTGTGTGCTGACAGGCGTATTTATGTTCTTGTGCTTTATAAACGTAGTTTGTGGGAATGTGTGTTCACAGGTCCTCTGTGCGGGAAGCTTGATGCAGCCGGGAAGAATGTGACATTTAATAGCAATGAAGTAACAATAATGTTCAAGTCGGGCCCACATCGCTCTGGACGAGGGTTTCTGCTCTCTTATGCCACAGATCAGCAGCCAGGTACTCTATAATTTATGTCTTCTGACTGATGTCATGCTGGGTAACTTTTGATGGAAGCTTCTTTGTTATTCCGATTGCATTGGTTTATTTTTTTTTCACTGTTTATTTATAGCAGAGTAAATTTGACGCAGAAGGAAATAAAACCACAGAACACCAGAGCATTTCTGGCCTTGGGTAATCTGCAGGGCCAGGGATGAGCCTGTGAAATATTTTAAAACCAACTGTGCACCATATATAATAAATGCACACACACTAAAGCACAGAAGCTAAAGGGGAAACAAGGCTGTTACATTATGTCACGTTATGGTTATTTGTCTGATTTATATGTTATATAGGTGCGAGTGGGGTTGTGAGAGAGATCTTTTTTTAAGTTTACACTGATACAATCATAACACTAGCTGTTCTGTGACTATTTATCCTTCAGTATAACACATTTGCCCGTGTGTTGACGTGCGCGTGAGTGTATGAGTCATTGCTTATTGGCATTCACCCTCCATCGCCTCCATGTTGGCTCCGGCGTGTTTGCTCAGAGAGCAAGAGTTCTTCTCCTTCTCTCGGGCTGAATGGAATGAGGCCTCAAGCTTCAGTCTGTCACTTGGACCGTCTCGAGCTCTCCTCCCCTCCTCTTCTTCAGCCTGTTAACCACTCCAAGCCCACTGCCGTCCTGTATTCGTCGCTATAAGGCTTCTGAACCCAGCGGCTACTTGTTTCTTGTTTTCAGGGGTTTTTTTTTATTTGTTTTTCTTTGTACCCCGGCCAGTTGTGACATGCGTACACCCGGTATGTTTATTCATGGATTAAACCACAAATCTCACTAAATGATACACAATATCAGATTCTCCTTGGGTATTTTTTTTAAATAACCATGTAGCCTTACTTACTTAGTCTGAATAGCCTATATTCAGACTAAGTCTTAATTTTCCCGGCTGTGGCCTTGTGTACTGTGCACTATGTATCATAGTTTCCTGTTTTTGCTCAGTTGTTTATGAAATCCAGCAGTGTCTGGAGCTAAGTCTGTACTCAGACATACAAACCACTGTCTGTTGGCTGTGATCACACATGGACCTTTCGCTTTGCTCACAGTAACAAAGGCGTTAGTCACATCAACAGTGATGACCACTCATGCCTGACTATAGCACAGTTGTAGCATCCCAGACCGTCTCACACAGTCTGTTGTCTGTTTGTGTGGTTGAGCGAATGCCGAGGTGGTGTTATGTAAGCCCGAGACACATGGTCCACCCGTACATGCTGTCAAAATGTTAAAAAAGATTCATTTTGAGGAGCACCGTTTGAAGTTTTCTGTTTTTGTTTTCAGATCTCATTTCATGTTTACAACGGGGATCTCATTTTAGCTCGCAGCATTTAAGGTAAGCCGTGGACCTCTGCGTCTTCATCTCCGATTCAGTAGAGCTGCAAGTATTTCTCACATGTTCTTCTGCTCCTTCTCAGCGTGTATTGCCCTGCAGGATGCAAGAAGGTCACAGGGGACGTGTGGGGGAACTCTGAGCATGGTTACAGAGATGTAAGCACAGCAGATTTCATTAGGAAAAGCTGTATTGTACTGTGCTTCTTATCAAATACATGTCTGAAAAGGCTCCATCTCTCTCTTCTGCCACAGACTTCGGTGCTGTGCAAGTCTGCAGTCCATGCGGGAGCTACATCTGACAGTCTGGGAGGCCATATCACTGTGAATCGTGGGAGAAGCCTTACACTGTATGAATCCACCTTTGCCAATGGAGTCCTTTCAAAAATGTATGTGTTTGTTTTCCACATTTTGAATGAGATCTTGTGGAAATGTCTAGCTGCTAGTTTAGTGTAACTGATTTGTATTGATTATCAATATTTCTTTTTCACTTCTTTTGACAGGGGATCACTTTCTGAAAAGAAGCTGCTTTTCATCCAAGGTATGAGCCTGACTTTACATTCACAACTCCAAATAAAAACAGAATCTAGTGATTTGCTGATCTCGTAAAGCCATATTTTATTCTGGATCTGCTTCTTTTAACTCAAAATGTTTTAATTTGGTGAAAGGTACGGGATGCAGACAGGCCATTTCAGTAGCTAGACTTTTCTACCATGAAGCCTTTCTGTTCTCACAGGTGGTTTAGTATTGTCTTGCTGAGATTATTAAGGCCCTCCCTGAAGTAGAGGTCATCTGGATGGGAGTGCATGTTGCTCTAAAACCTCTATATACATTTCAGCACTGGTGGGGCCTTTATAGATGTGGAGACCTCAATTTAATATGCACTGACACCCCCGTACAATCGACCGTTGTCCACATATGGTTTCTTCTTTGCGCGATAGAGGTTTAACCTGTTGCTAATTAACCTAATTAGTTGCATAAATTCCACCAACTGTTTCTTTTTTAGAGCCACTTACTTTTCCAGCCTTTTGTACCAACATGTTTTTTATTATTATTTTTTAATAGACGTCTTGCTGCCATCAAATTTAAATTGTGCTCATATTTTTAATATAATAGTAAAATGTCTCAGTTTAAACATTTTCCAAGTTGTATTGTGAATGAATTTATGAGATTTGCAAATCACTGCATTCTGTTTTTGTTTTGTTTATTAAAAATGTTTACATATTTTTTTACATGTTACACGGTGTCCCAACTTTATTTTATTTTAAATTGGGGTTGTATAACTTCAGATGATGACGTTTAATGTTCACGATGTTTGAGGAAAATGTTTAGACAACCTTCGGCATGGCCGAGCGGTGTTCCAACAAAGGTAGGAAATAGGATGGACCCCTGAAGTGTAAACACAGGTGGTGGAGCAGATGGCAAACAAAGACCTTGGATGAAACTCTCTGAACATCCAGGATGTTATGGAGACTGGGGGGACATGGGTTGCATGAAAGGCAGAGTGACAGAATTGCAGTGAGTTTTAAAGAACAGGAAGTCGACACCTATTCACCCAGAGGTGGTGGGCAGGAATCCGAGTGGATCGGAGTGATGACGATAGAATAGCGGGCGAGAAGACTTGGACAGCGTGGGAAAGAGGAAGTAAAGAAAAGATGAGAACAGCAGGAGTAGCGCAAACACAGCTCTTCCTCGCTGAAGCTAAAGGCTTCATTACTATCTGAAGCAACCGGTTTGCTGTTTAGCTTCTTTAAATAAAACGATTTACATTTCTGCACGTTATTTGTTTAGGGTTTTTTTTTTTTTTCTTCTTCTTTTCACTTTTAAGGCAAAACAGTGTCCATTACTTTCTTGATTTCATGCAGTTCATCACAGGGAACATGAATCTGTGTGGTTTATAATGAAAATGTGTAGGCGAGTGTTACTATGAAGCTCAAATTATAATTCATCAGTTTGTTTGTTTTCCTTTGATCCGTGAACAGAGTGTAACAACAACTTGGCTGTTTCTGCTTTAAACGCCTCATCTTTTGCTGATAAAAACAGTCAAGAGCAGACAAAGTCAAGGAACGCCAGAAATAATGATTTCAGCCATAACTTCCTGCTCTGGACAGCAGACAGTAGTGACCAGAGCCCGTGGGTGGAGATGGAGCTGAGCGATAGAAGCAACATCACAGGTAAAAATAACAATAATAAGTATTTGTGTACATAATATGCTTAGTTTAAGCAATTTATTGTGATTTCATGAATCAGAGATGGGCTATTTTTGTTGTTTAAAATCCATGAAGCCTTTTATTTCTTTTTGAATATTGATCTGAAACAAAATCAAACAAGCGTTGTTCTCTTTCGTCAGGAATAGTAACAGCGGGGTCAGATGAGTACTACATGGAATCCTACATCCTTTCATTTAGTAAGGATAGAAAGAACTGGAAGCTTTACAAAGATGCTGCAAGCAAAGAAAGAAAGGTAGGTGTTCTGCTTAATGCTTTCACTGCCCCAACTTCCTGAGCTTTTTAAAGCAGTAGACATGCAGATGCTAACTCATTTTGGTCTTTGTGGCTCTTAGGTGTTTCAGGCCTACACCGATGGACACCTCAGAGTGCTCAATAGCTTGTTTCCTCCTGTGGTGGCTCGATTTGTCCGCCTCCAGCCGCTGAGTTGGCATGGGAGGGCTTCAGCTCAGATTCAGGTCCTGGGCTGTCCTGTTAGTAAGGCCACACCGAGGTCTTCCCGTCCACCAGGCGGTGGTAGGCAGTAGCTCATAAGCTTCCAGATTATCCACAATAAAGTTTGGTTTGTTTGCTTTTAACATGGTTTGATTTGCAGCTGAGTTTCCTGATGTGAAGTTTTCCTGTCTCGATAATTCCCCAACAGACTCTCCGTCCATCAAAGTTAACTCGGGTCCACTGCTCCCAAGCCCCACTCCCACCACCACTGAGTGCACCGTGTTAGTTGAAACAAAACAGAGTATGTACTTGTGTCATCCACCAACTCACCTGTATGAAGTTTATACGAGTAGATTACAGTCACACCAGTGCAAACAGGGCAATATAGCCATTAATCTGATCGGCAGCACTTTGTACTTTGTAATAACAGCATTCCTTCCTCACACGTGTTCAGTTGTTTACGCAGACTCTCTTGCACTCTTGCAGGCTCCAGTCAGCCAGTAATAGTGGCAGTGGGCGTGGCCCTCGGCCTGATGATATGTGGCAGTTGTGTGTTGGCTGGATTCTGGTTGAAGCGAAGGTACTGCACATGTACTAATGTTTAACTTTCCTGTATGGACATACTGTCACTGATTTTTGATACATGGATTGCTGTCACGAAATGTCAACGTTCATTATTTTATTTAACCTCTGAGTTTGTTTTTTGTTATTTGAAATTGTAGGAAAAAAGATTCACAAATGAAGTACTCCTACTCTGTCCCCACAAGTAAGTCTAGCACTTTTCAGATTATTTTTTTTTATATACTTTTTAGTTATGAATCCTTTTTTAATGTTGCAATGATTTTATGGTTATGATTTTTGTGTAGGTTCTCAGAGTTTGAAGGAAAAGAGTTTTCCCGGCTCACAGTCGTACCCTCTGGTTCGAAACGTCCACGATGCACTACCAAACCCTCCTCTTAATGGTGAGAATTCACATTTTTATCAATTACAGGAAGTTGCTGGTGCTGCTTTGTTCTTCTGCAAGTGTCGTCAGCTGCTACCTTTTGAAGTTTATTTGTCCTGTTAAGTGTTCGGCTCTCCATCTTTCCCGCTCTAATGGTCTCTAGCTTCAGTGGTCAGTTTGAGTAGCTCACGCCAAGCCTGACAGGCAAACAGTTCTCTCCACGGGCTGTCCATTCTTTCCTCTGGCTCAGCCCATCACCCGGTCACAGCATAAACATTCCTTTCTTTGGTCCACAGAGGCTCACTGAAAGAGACCCTTTAATTGGAGCTCGATACAGGGCACTCAGCCTACTCCCCCCCCCCTCCTCCCAGCAGTCCCATCTCTGCCTCCCTTACCCCTTCCCTCAGTGAGGGGGCCCTTCTCTGAGAGGTCCAGTGATAAACAGGACAGACGGTCAATGCTAAGACAATCAAAGCCCTCAGTAAAGCTTGTCTAATTAAAATAGCTCTGGGTCTTAGACTCCCTGTGTGCTCTTGAAAGTCCAGGCCTCCCACACCACGGCGTCTTCTGCGAGGACAAAGAGTAGTCTGGATGGATCTAAGTGCTAGACCGTCAGCCCTCATCCTTGCGATTAGATGAGACGTTGTTGGTGGCCAGACTTCTCGTGCAGCGCTCTGCATTGTCCTAGAGACAGCTATTTGGTAGAAAAGAAGCAGAAGTTTCCCAGAAATTGATTTGCAAGATGTAAACAAGAAGTGGAGTTTTTCCCATTATCGAAAGTAGCCTGCTGCTACATGTTTTAGTATCTGTGTGTTTAAGTTTGTGTAAAAATGTCTTGATGCATGCTCAATCATCCCCGTCAGGAAATTACAAAAAGTTGATGTTGTTCATCTGGATGTCGCATTTCACTGAAAACGCTGCATCCAGATGAACAAAATCAACAATCAAACCATCAAATCATATAAAAATAGTGATCTGTGACCTACTGATCTGGCAAACCAAGAACTTTTAGGAGCTGCGGTTCTGCTGGTCGGAAATGCCGACAAATCCCATGACTTTAAAAGCACCCAGACTGGAGTTGCGGTGCATATCTTCACTCTGTTAAATGTAGAGTCTGTTTGTGCACCAAGAAAGTCTTCAGAGGAAAACTACCTCACAGAATTCAGAGCGACTTTTAGGATAAGCCAGAGTCGTTCTGGATGCTGTGCAGAGATAAAACTGAACTTTTGTGGAGAGAAAAACTGAGCAGCTGCTGACAGAAAGAAGACCAGGCTGCTCTGTGGTTGGGTGGCACGAATAAAGGGAAGAACAGATTTTATTAAAATTCAGATTTGGTTGTTGTTGTGCAGGCACTTCAAGAAGCTGGCTTCTAAAGCAGACCTCAAATGTTATAGGATACAGCAGCTTCAGTTTTTAGAACCTAAACATTATGTAAAAGTCTGTGTGTGTACGATGAAAGTAAATGTGCCCGGGCCCCTCAAACTAATCAACTGCCAAATCCAATTTGTGAGGTAACACTGAGTGAATAAATGTATTCACTAGTTTATTGTGTCTTTTTGAAAACAGTTTGGATTTTTAACTTTCTGCCATAGTTGCAGGATTGATGCTACTCTCTTATTGGTCTTATTTATAGTTAGGTCAATCAGGTAGGTCATGTCATTGGTAGCGTTTATGTGCGTGTCACTGTTTCTGTCTGTAAACACAACGGCTCGAAATGCAGGGGTGCAGATTGGGGTCATGTTAACAAGCCATTTATAATTTGCCTTGCATGCACTGAGGTCTTGAAGGTCAACCTAATGATTTATTTCTTTATAAAAGCCTTGTAAGGTGTGTACTGTCAGCATGTAGAAAGTACTGTATAAAGATTTGAAATATCAGGTCACATTTGACCTTTTCTTTACGGTGAAGTAAGTTTACATAGTAATTAATTTTCATAAAAGGTCGATCTTTAAGACTGTGCTTAAAATTCTGCTGCTTTTGTTCTTATTGGCAACAATTAGGAGATGATATACCGGCATATGGAGATACTGAATGTCACGATACAGGATAGATCCAAATATCATGTCAGGTTTGACCTCTGATCTCACGAAGGTTTGCTGTATGTCAGGTGACCAGGAAAAAAAAATCTTGTATGACTTTTCTTACATTTACATTTTCTCTTTTCTTCTCTAATCCTCCCAGACTATGCTGAGCCAGCTCTTACACCTATTGGACATAAAGTTGGCTCAACGTTTAAGCCTTCCTCAGAAGAGTGTTATACTGCCCCCTTCACCTGCAGCCATTATGACACTCCTGGCTGCCTGCCCGAGTATGCAGAGCCACTTCCTCCAGAGCCTGAGTATGCCACTCCGTTCTCAGATCAGCCCTCTGACTCCAGCATCATTCCTGCACCGACATCCAGCCACAGTCAGTATGACTGCCCCTCACACAGGGTGCTCTTCAATGGCTACTGCACTCCCGCGCTACATGCCAATGGACCAAGACCAGTCAGTGCTGTCTATGCAGAACCCAAGTCTTGTGATTCTTTACAACAGAAACACACATACGAAGATCCTTTGTGAGCACAGCAAACTTAGACTCAGGAAAAGGCTCTTTGGAGTTGAAATGTGTGTTGGCACCAGAGCAACACTTGGAGTGGTCTGAAGTTGAACAGTGAGCTGGACAGTGCTGTTCAGAATGCACTAACTGGACCTCCCGTGAGTGATGTACCCAAGGAAGTCACTATGCATATGAGGGTATTCAGACTAAACACTGAGAGCCACATGGAGGCAGATATTTCCATCAAGGAAGTATGGGATAGGTTTTTTGTTTGTTTTTTTCTTCATATTGCACAAATAAATACAGGCTCAGTTTGTCTCAGAGATACTGTTTGATGAAATGTTTAATCACATAACTGCACTTTCCAAAAGCACATACAGAAATTTATGTGTAGTCTTCTCCACAAATTAAGGCAAAACAAAAAATGAATATGTTACAAAGCATTGTATTCACAATGTATCATTTCAAAAACATTTATGAAGCACTATAAATTGTAACCTGTAACAAAGAGTACTGTTATAATTACACATAACCACTAGGTGGCTGCCACGAGCTTCAGACGTTAAGCAACAATGGACTGTGTAATTATTTGTCTGCGCAGGTAATTATCACCCGGTAACATACCAACAGCTAAAAATAACTGTTTGGATTGTAGTACAACTGAGAGGCACGAAAGGCAGTAAGATGACATAATTAGGAAGGACTGTCCTTTGCTTGGATGAACAGCTGTGTTCAGCCACTTTTCCTGGAGAAAGAAATGCTCTGTCTAGTTAAACAAGTCTCCAGAGGAAGAGTACGTTCCTTCTGCTGGAGGCCGAGTTATCGCAAAATGTTAACATTTAAAAAAAAAAAAAAACACCTCTACTGGCCTTGTTTGTTAGGCCTTTGCTGCTGTATAGCACCTTTCTCAGAATTAAGTGAAAAATTATAATAGTTATATTTGTATACTTGTATTATTTTTTTTTTTTACTTTATATTATATCCCATGGAAAGTTGTTTTTTGTATAGAAGACATGTGGTTTTATAAATGATTAAGTTACTAAATAACTTAATTAAACCTGTGACACTGATGTTTACTACAGATCCATGTTTAACATATAAAATTGTACTTGTTCCTATTTCATTCGTATTTCAAGGCATTTTGTATAAAAAGAGCCAGGTGGCAGTCCTCAATCCCATAATAAAATGCTACTAAAAGCCCATCAAATTACATTAATGTGACATGCTTTCTGGTATCATAATACAACACTGGGACTGCTGGATAAGGCACAATTACACAGATGTGTTAGCAACCAGTTGGTTTGGTGTGTGTGATGGATGAACATCAGGCTCTCTTGGAAATTAGATTTTTTTTTTTTTTTTTACCTGGATATATAAAGGACTGCTAAAATGGGGTAAATCTGTACATACACGACACTTCACTCACATACATCAGGACTGAAAAGCTGATGGAGAATAGAAAAAAAAATACATGAATTCTAAAAGTAAACTGTGGTTGTGTTTAAATAGAAAAGGTTTAGCGTTGAGTTTCAGCACAATCTTAGTGTGAAATATCAGAAAAACACTTGAAAAGGAGTGCAATATTACTGAATTTCCAATTTGAAAGCAGTTTTGCTTAAAGAACAGATTCCATAAGATGTTCAGTCTGTTATAATCTACCAGCCGCAGTAATTTACTCTCTTTCACTTTCAGCATCTGTGCTGAACTCTTCCCTCTGCCCCTCCTCCTCTCTTCCCTCGTGGGAGTAATGCACCAGAGACTGGTGTCTGTTCCTGGACAGTGCGTCTTTAAAGCGCAGGCCGCAGTCTTCGCATGCATACGGCAGCCCCTCTCTTGCTCCTTCTGGCTGAGATTTGCCCTCGTTCCCACTGATCGGTGTAGAGGCGGGATGAGAAGCAATTAAATCTGAGGAATCCCGAGTATTCAGAACTGCGTGTGAGTCGATACCTGGACTGTTGGGTGCATTTAACGCAGCGCCGGTTGGAGGTGTCGTTCTGGGGCGCCCGGGCTGACAAGCACGACCTGTGGGTCCTCGGTACACGCCTCCTGTCTCCCCTGTGACCTCAGGAGCCAGCCCGTGGACTGTGCGGTAGTGGAAACGGATCCCGGAGCGGTTGGAAAAGCCCTTGCCACAGATGCTGCAGATAAAGGGTCTCTCTCCAGTGTGGATGCGAGTGTGGATCTTTAGCGCTCCGGACTGGGTGAAACACTTGCCACACTGGTTGCAGCGGTAGGGCTTCTCTCCTGTGTGCGTCCTCTGGTGGGCACGCACCCCTGCCAGATGGGGGAAACCTCTGCCACAGAAGCCACATGAATATGGCTTTTCACCCGTGTGAATCCGCCTGTGGATCTTCAGCGCTCCAGACTGGCTGAAACTTTTCCCACAGTCGGAGCATGAGTAGGGCCGTGCACCAGTGTGCACATTGAGGTGTATGCGGAGGTTGCTGTGTGAATTGAAGGCCCTGCCGCACTCTGTGCAAATGAACCCGGCTGGTTTGTGAGCGTGCTCGGAGCGCTGGTGTTGTAGCAGCTGGGACGGTCTAGAAAATGAGGCGGAGCAGTGCATGCAGGGATGCAGTGACGACAGCAAGGTTGTAGAAGTCCTAACCCTCTCCTCCTGCTGCTGTGCTTGCCTGTGCTGGCGGTGGCACACCTGATTACAGGCATGAAAGGAGTGAGGGCAAGACAAGCATGGAAACGCGCCAGAGAGCCGAGCAGAGTGCGAGTGGGCGAGCTGGGGGCAGGGTAAACAGGACGTTAAAGGGCAGTGGTGGTGGTGAAAGTGATGGTGAGCGTGGGTGTGAGAAAACGGGGAGTCTGTGCCCTCCTGGCGGCCTAGTGTCTGGGTACAGGTTTGCAGGCCGGGGTGACAACACAAGTGGGGAAACATAGAAAGATGGGACAAAGACGCTCTTGAAGGAGGCACATCAGAGTTTTGGTTCTGGCTCTGAGTCCCTCTGTCTACATCCTCGTTCTGTGATCGGCTGGGCAGGCCCGTCTCTAGCTCAGATGTAGTGGTGGTGGTGCTGCTGGGTAAGGTGGACTCTGGTAAACACATGCTAAGGCTCACTGGACCAGCAATACTGAGATCTTTTGGGTGGGATATGGTCTCTGAGTGTGGCGGCAAGGACAGAGGCTGTCTGGATGTTAGGGTCTCAAATGAAGGAGGGAGACTGGAGAAAGGGCAGCCAGGGCAGGTGCAGGCATGATGCAGATCTAAAGCTGAAGGACAAACCAAACCACATCAGTAGGAAAATAAAATTTACAAGAAAATGGGTGGACTTGTTTATTTACACGGCTCCTACCTTCTCTCCGGTCTCTGGTCTCTCTCGCCCTCTGTGATGCCCCTGCACCCATCTTTTCCTGAACAGGTCTAAGTGGCTCAAGCGATGTAGCTTTGAACGCAAGAGCACCATCAGCAGCACCACCTCCTGCCAGGCCCCATGCTGCATTAAGCACATCTGGCGGATTTTTTGAGGAGTTTCCAGATGTGATAAGGTCACCGAGGAACTGATGCATCTCCATCCAGGAGCACTGACCATGCTGCAAAAGGTACACAAAGCATGAGTGCAGAGGCTGCATGTGGTGAGTGAACAGACTCCACACAGTCCAGTTAGCTGGCTCGTGTGAGCTACTGGCTGCTCTCAAAATAGGCTGAAAACGTGACGTTTTAGCTAAAGCAAACAACAGACTCGCTTACTTACAATATCGCTACACTTGTCTTTGTCCATGAATTCAAAATAACGCCGCCGCTGGCGCCACAAAACCCACAGCAACGAATTTAAAGTTTTAAATTTCGATAGCACGGCTGGAAACGGTAAAAGAAAGTTACAGCTTTTACACCTCGGCTGTCGACCATCCGTGTAGCCCACTTAAAACATCCCGTCACCAGGCATTGTAGTTCCGGGATTTTTAAATCACGTGACGGGAGTTGTAGTCTTTTTTTCTTTCCTCCTTCTTTTTCAGAAAAGACGGGCGTTTGTTTATTTATTTTTTTTAATATCTACTGGTAAGTTGTATTAATTTTTTTTTATGTATTTATTTAATTTATAGCATCTTTTGTATCCTGATAAACTGCAACTGTTATGTCAAATATCAAATGTGATTT
Organism: Simochromis diagramma; assembly: GCF_900408965.1. NCBI lineage: Eukaryota > Metazoa > Chordata > Actinopteri > Cichliformes > Cichlidae > Simochromis > Simochromis diagramma. The sequence continues at coordinate 2,551,926 of NW_024387423.1, read as the reverse complement.
TTGACATAACAGTTACAATTAGGCTGTAGTTACCTACATGTTTTGTTTTGTTAGGTTACACCTATTCCACTGCTGGAAATGCAGATCTAATCAGCCAATCACACAGTGCCTGCTCAGTACATTTAGGTGTGTAGACATGGTCCAATGGTCCAGAGGACCTGCTGAAGTTCAAATTGAGCATCAGAATAGGGAAGAAAGGTGTTGGTGAACGGTTGTTGGTGTCAGGCGGGCCGGTCTGTTAAAGAGTATCAGCCAAAAACAATAAATATCCAGGAAGCATCAGTTCCTCGAGTGGTCAGAGATCAGAGGAGAATAGCCAGGCTGCTTCAAGCTGAAAGGAAGGCAACAGTAACTGAAGTGAGCACTCATTTATGTAGAAGAGAATCCCTGATTTACTCCCTGCAGACAGGCTACAGCAGCAGAAGATCACACCAGGTGTCATTCCTGTCAGCTAACTACAGGAAACTGAGGCCACTGTTAAATCTTGCCTCGTATCAAGATTTTTTAGGCACATTTGGGCAGAGCATGATTTAAACACCACGGTCTACCTGAGTAATGTTGCTGACCATCTGCATCCCTTTGTGACCACAGTGTACCCATGTTTCAATGGCTGTTTCCGGGAGTATAGTACACTATGTTGCAAAAAAGCTCAGATCATCTGAAACTGGTTTCTTGAACATGAAAATCAGGTGGCTTCTGCGGTCGCTAGATGTCAATCCAATAAAGCACCTTTATTTGGGGTGCAACAGGATGTGGAGCAGACAAATCTGCAGCAACTGTGATGCCATCATGTCAAAATGAACCAAAATCTTAGAGGAATGTTTCCAGAACCTTCTATGCCATGAAAAATTAAAGCTGTTCTGAAGACCAAAGGGGCTCTAACCTGGGACTAACAAAGTGTATCTAATGACGTATCTGATGAATCTATGTCTATACACACACAGACTGTGGGTAAATATATAATGCCTTTTACACCCACAATTGTGGCCTAATAAATATATTTTTAAAGTTGTTATTGACATGAAATTCTCACCAGATGTCGGTAACAACCAATCCAGTCCACACATGCCAAGAAATTTACCCATAGGTGACCATAAATTATGTGTAATAATGAGAAATAATGCAGGGAAAAGTACTGAACACACAAAGAAAGGTAGGCACAATCTATCAGTAATTAGAAAGCAACCCTGCGGCTTTAATACCAGCTGGTTCACTCCCAGCTGATGGCTCATAAAAATGTTTCATTACCAAGTTGTCAAATATCTCATGATGAGATCTCTCACAAATCCTTCCTGTTTCAAAATATACTGATGGCACTGAGCACTGTTGGAGCTCTAATCTGGAAGTAGGAAGATTTCTGGCAGGAGTGAAAAGAATAATCAAGTGCCAGGGACCACTTGTGGAGAACTATGGAAAGACCTGGAATCAGCAGGCAACTCAAAGAAAACAATAAGTACTGCACTCAACTGCCATGGCCTGTATGCACACTCACCACACAAGACTCCACTGCTGAAGAAAAAAATACGTTGAAGTGTGTTTAAAGTTTGCTGAAAAACATTTAGAGAAGCCTGCGAAATACTGGGAGAATATAGTCTGCTCAGATTAGACGTAATTAAACTTTTTGGATGCCATATTTGGAGGTCAAAAAGACACTGCATATCACCCCCAAATCACCATACCAGCAGGGAAGTTTGGAGGTGGGAACATCACCCTACGGCACTGGCATGCTTCATATAACTCCTGCCATCTATGATGATGACGAAGGTGAAACAAGGGTGGACATTTCAGCAAGACAATGGTCCCAAACACACAGCCAAGGAAACTTGGTCTGTTAAAGACAAAAGAAAAGCTGCTAGAATGGCCCATTAAATCACCTGACCTGAATCCAAGTGAAAATCTATTAAAAATAGAGATCATGGAAGGGACCCACAGAAGCTCCAAGGTTGATCCAACTAGTTTCTCCATATAGGAGGCATGTGAAGCTGCCATCACCAGCAAAGGCTTTTATACAAATTATTACATTTCAGTAAGTGTGTTCAGTACTTTGTCCCTGTGTCAAGGACATCTGTGGCTTGATATCTTTGCATGTGTGGACTGGATGGGTTGATACCAACATCTGGTGGGAATTTCATGTCAATAGCACCTTTAGAAATACATTTACTTAGAAAATTGGTGACATGTTCGATACTTATTTTACCTGCTGTGTATATCAAATCAAATCAAATCAAAATTTATTTCTATAGCACATAATAATACAACAAAGTTGACCAAAGTGCTTCACAGTCGGTCAGAGCAATAGCATAAGACAGAATAAAAAGAAACAGTTAAAAGGAGGGCAGGAAACAATATGAACAATATAGGGGAAAAAACATAACTAGCCACGAAATAACATTAGTTTAAATCAAAAGCCAGACTAAAATAATACGTTTTAAGACTCAATTTAAAAGACTGGATGGACTCAGAGGAATGAATATAAGGAGGGAGGTTATTCCAGAGTCTAGGTGCTACAACAGCAAAGGCCCGATCACCTCTGGACTTCAGACGAGACCTCTGTTGTGTCAGGAGCATTTGATTGGAAGATCTAAATGCCTTATTAGGGATATACAAATAGAGGAGTTCGCATAGATAGCTGGGAGCCAAATTGTTTAAAATTTTAAAGGTAAGCAAGACAATTTTGAAATTGATATGATTTTCAAAAGGGAGCCAATATAGGTTGGCTAAATCAGGTGTAATGTTGGCATAATTTCTAGTACCGCAGCTGCGTTTTGAACTAACTGGAGCCGGTGAATAGAGGAAGACGGGTGGCCCGAGTAGAGGGAATTACAGTAGTCTAATTTGGAAGTGATAAGCTTTTCAAGGTCCTTCAAAGATAGATATCTGACGCAGCTGGTAGAAACTGTTTTCTACCACAGAGGAGAGCTGTTTCTTGAGTTTGAAAGAGCTGTCCAGGAAAACACCAAGGTTTCTAACAGTGAGCGAGAGATGGCTAGCAAAGGGGCCTAAGGCATCAGTTAGTCACGCCCCGCTGGAACAACTATCAAAAACTATAACTTCTGTCTTATCCTCGTTCAGTGTGAGAGAGTTGCGTGATAACCACGTTTTGACCTCATTTAGACAGTTAAATAGGGGTATAAACAGTATATCCATTTTTCAAAGATGTTACAGGAAATGAACCTCACTATGTCTGACTCTGTGGCTGTATGGTTTCAGACTTCTCATGACCCTAACGAGAGCTATATTTTGGCACATATATTTTTTCATTTGGTAGTTTTTAGAATTTAAGGCCAACTTTTTGCAACAGAAGGCAATACTGTAGATAGGCAAACTTAAAAAAAAAAAAAACAGTTTCAGTGCGACTCACCTTGCATCCAAACAAGCATTTATTAACCTTTAGAAAAACAAAATATACCTGCAGACTGTTTAGAGTCATGAAATGTTAATCACAAGAAGACATCTATTCATTCTACTAATCAGTACCATTCATAATGAAATATTTAACATAGCACTAAAATGCTAGTTACTATACAAAACAAGCTTTCAGAAGAAAAAAAAAAAAAACCCTGTTTCCCTCTAGTTTTGACACAGTTTACAAAAAGAACCAGTTTTCCAAGACGATAAGAACATGACAGAAATTTTAATGCTAATAGAAATTCTGCATCACACTGCATAGGATTCATCTCCATTCATTCTTCCTCCAGCAGGCTGAATTTACAGCCTTATATCTGAATGCAAAAGGAAAGAAGAAAAAAAGTGCCTCGATAAATAAAAGCTTGGAATGTCTTGTTTAAATTACAGATGCAAGAAAACTGTCACACTTTGACCCCTTTCAGACATGGATCCTTGTCTGTTAATATGAACAGCATGTGAGCAGGTCAGCTTCAGGTCTGAACCAGCACACTGGTCACCGTTCTGTGGAAGCGATGATGATCGTCTTACTAGACAACCATCATCGAGTCTGAACGGGTAAAGACACATTCCTCCGTCTCCAGTCTGTTGCACACGTATCGAGATTCTCTCATTGTATATTTCTGAAAGTAGAGGCCAATTCATGATAAAGTGACCTATGAGCTCAAAGCTCAAAATAAGCTAGACATATTCTTATACTGTCAATGATGGAGCTCCATTTCTTCTGAATGGCAACCCCTACCCCCCAAACAGTTTTATACAGCAGGTGGGAGGAGCTTGTGTGCTTATACATATAGCTGTATGCCTGAGATGATCAACCAAGGATATCCCTGGTCAGGGTGTACTCACATGAGACGATCTGTATCATGCAGGAGTGCAGTTGAACCCTCAGAGTCGAGCTCATTTGTCTTTTGTGATTGCTGGGTGCTGTACCAGGAACATGTTACAAAAGTGGTTCGACTTTTCCAATTAAGCTACAACATGTAAAAAAAAATCGTGAGCTTGCAAGAGTGCCTTTCAGGGTGTGTGCGAGAGAGGGAGGAGCTGAGATGCTCAGACAAAGTAATGCATACTTGTGTCTAGACAGTTGAGTGCAGGGGAGCAGGAACAATCATGCACAGGCAACCGTGTCTAGTGTGAGTACACCCTCACTGACATCATACTTTGGCTATGTTTAATATGAGCATCCACCATTGTAACAGTAATGAAGTAAAGGCATAAAAAATCCCCTTCAATAAACCGATGAAGCCAGCAATATTATGTTTTTCTGAATGGAGCTTCTGAAACAAAAACCACAGTCACACTAATAGTCTATCCTGCTGACAAAAGTGGGAATAGTTATAGGAAAATGCTGCCTTGTCATAAAACCGTATGATGGTCAATATACAAATTACACAGTAATGTATGTAATTCTAACAGTATATTAAATGCTTCCTTTACAGGGTAGGGAATGTGATCTTTCTCTCCTTTTCTGACCTTGCTTTACTTTATTTTTCCTTACCAGCACTTGAAATGTTAACTTCAATCTTAATCTCTTTCTCTAGCTTGTAGTCTGTCAGTTGGCTTGATTCGGACGACCACAAATCACAACCAGAAGTCTGAGGCTCTTTCTTTATATCCACTATGAGTCCTGTGGGAGCTGTCTTTATTGAGGTTGTTCTAGCTGTCACTTTGCTGTGAAGGTTTCCGAATTCTTGCCTTCCAGCATTTACAGCCTGTCCTGAGATTTCAAATTCTTCTGGTTCACCTTTAACAGGAAGGTACGTCACTGCAGACTTCTTAGACAGATCCAAGGGTGCTTCTGGATCCTGTTTAACCCCAGTTAACAGATCCAGTGGGGCATTTAGTGTCGCTCCAAGAGCAGCACCGACTGCGAGTGGACCCTCGGGCAGAGCTTGCATAGCTGTGATGGGTAGTGTCTGAGGGATTGCAGATGGGAGCGGGAGCCCGTTGGCTTGCGTTGGACAAACAGGAACGAACAAGACAAGATTGACACCAGCAGGAGGCTGTTTGTCAAGGGTTAGCTTCCACAACCCGTCTGATGGACCAGTGCCAGTAGACACACCCTCAGTCACCTGACCTGGATTGCTAGTATCCTCGACTGATGGAGCAGGGTTGTTTAAAACAACAGCGGGCAAAGTGACTGCGTTTGCTGTGTTTGATGAGTCTGGTGTAGTGCTGTGCTTTATTCTCTCCAGCGCAGAGCTCTTTAAAGACACACGTTTCTTGGTGGCACTCTAGAAGGGGAAAAATAGCAAAAGCATTTCAGTGTGACTTTATGATATGAAAAGAGTTCTTGGAAACAGGTTTCTGAGCATATCTGTAGCTACATCAGAGCAAAAAAACAAAAAAACAAACGATGGGTTGCTATAAAGGTTGCTCATGTTGCACAAAAACATCCTACAATGAGTAAGATCAAAAGTAAGATAAGACCGATGTGCACTCCTATTTACTCAGATATGTCAATAGTTGATCCTGGTTTAGAATCATTGTGCTGACACAAAAACAGCTGGCTAAGAAATACAGCCAAACCTACACACACACACACCTGGCTACTTGTGGGTTAGTCGATTAAGCAGGTTTCTCATGTTTGAGAATACAGATATAAACAGTAATTGCGAATTGGAGGAAATAGTTTTCCACAACCCTTAAAATCCACTGCCAAAGAAAAATGGCTGCTCTCATCCACATAGCTCCATGGCAACCAGCAGCAGCTGTAGGAGGCTCTACGCGCTCCTCTGGCCTGACTAGCTCAGTTAAGCTGTGCAACTTGATTTTGAAATAAAGTTGTTTCATTAAAGTATTTCTGTGCCAATCTGGAAGATAGAAAATCTTCTTAGCGTGCTTTAACAGAAGAGGCAGCAGCAGTGTAAAAACTTCTCTGTAAGTTTCACACACTCACCGCAGACTGAGGTGTTTGTCCACACGTCTTAAGGTGGCTGTCATAGTTCTGCTGGTGGGGAAAGCCCAGTCCACAGCTCTGACAAAGGCAGGGTGACTGCCCGGCATGGCCGCCCATGTGGGACATCAACAGCAAGGCCGACCGGAACCCCTTCCCGCATTCAGCGCACTTCAGCACCCTCTGATGAGCTCCAGCGTGTTTCTTCAGCTCTTCTGACGAGTCAAACCTCTGTCCGCACTCCAAACATCTGATCTCGTTCGTTTTCTCACTCGGCTCCTGATTGCCCCAGCAGCCCGTGTCCTTTTTGTGCTGCTGGAAGTCCTCCTGACTGAGAAACTCCCTCAGACACGCCACGCAGTGAATGCGTTCAGGTTCACATTTGTGCTGGCGGTACAGCTTAGCCAATCGGAAGTGGCAGCGACACCGTATACACGTGTAAGGCAACAAACCCAGGTGGGAGAAACTGTGTTTTAGCAGTGCATTCTTCTTGGTAAACACCTTTGTGCAGTCTGTGCATTTAAAATTACGGTGGCACTTCTTCCTCCGGTGGCGCGCCAGGGATTTCGGCGATGAGAAGTTGCGGCCACACACTTCGCACATGACATTCAGCATACACTTATGTAGCTGCACGTGATATTCGCATGCCTTTAGGGACGTGAACACGCGTTTGCACAGGTCACACTCATAGAACTCGTCCTCCAAGTGAGTTTTTGCCAGGTGGTCGTTCAGATCTTCCTGCGACGCAAAGCCCATCAAACAGACTCGGCACTGGAGACGATCCACTTTGGTCTGCGCGTGCGTGCGCAGGTGGACGCGATAGTTGTATATCTGGCAGAAGCGCTTCCCACACTCTGCACAGCAGTATGGGCGTGCTCCTGTGTGGAGGTTCATGTGATCGTGGAGCTTGAACTTGGAGGGCAGATGCTGTTGACACACGCTGCACCGGTAGTCACCTGACTGACTCGACTCTAGAGGGGGGGGAAAAAAAGGAAGGAAGTGTGCTAATTAAAAAGTCATCTGCTGTTTTTCACTTCTTTTTTCTTGTCCAGTAAGAAAACTGAGGGGGTAAAAAAAAAAAAAAACACATTCCATGTCAGTGTTTCAAATGACACCCATCATTTGAAACACCTGCCTTTTTGTCCTATTTCAGTCCCAGCCAGCATGTAGTTACAACATGTGATTGTTGGGCTTTTTTTCCTCTATATGTATTATTGTAGAGTGTCTGTTTAGGAGACGTTAAATGGCCTGTATTTGTATAGCGCTTTACTAGTCCCTAAGGACCCCAAAGCGCTTTACACATCTAGGCACTATAGTGCCAAGGTTCATGCGAATGAGTAAACAATTGCAAGGCCAAGTGCAGTGTTGTTGTTTGTTGTTCTCATGAGATTTGTTGACACTAAGGGAAACTATCACAGGCTCAGACTTCAAAACCACTATGCAAATAAGGCCATTTTACTCGGCATTTAGTTTGTGTATCAGGAGCAACTACCTGCCAATTACAGGAAAATCTGATATTTAGTTTTTTTGTTTATCTTGTGTTGAACCTTTCACCTGCACATGGGTGCATGTGTGATATTAACATATGGTCTTACCACTAGTTAGCTCCTCATCCTCCTCTTCCTCATCAACCTCTTCCTCCTCATACACCTCTGACACTTCACTGTCATCCGAGTCATCCTCCTGCACTTCCGCCGATTCACCCTCAGCCATGTCTACATCAGGTCTCTGCCCTCCTCCATCTCCATCAACACCCCCTCCTTCCTGTTCAGCGATCACCGGGGGAATGTCTGTGGTTTCTTGTAAAGCAATGGGATCACTCATCACTGTGGGTGCTGACGGCTCAGCGAGCGCTGTCTCGCTGCCACTTTGTTTGTCTTGCAGCCTTTTTGTTGTGGGATTCAGCCGTTTACAGTTTAACATCTCAGTCCGTTTGGATGGACCAGAGGCCACTGTGGTTTCTTGGGTGTCTGAGGTCTGTCCTGCTGCACCTACTACTTTGCCACCTCTGAGCAGCCGTTTCGGTTTATGTTTGGTTGGAAGTGAAGTGGGAGAGTGACTGGGTGAGATGGAGCCATCAGATGATGTGGAGCGACACGGTGTTTGTCTGACCAAAGCCTCCTCCGGCTGCAGTATGTCCGGAAATCCCAACTCTGTCAGCTGGATATCAATGGTGTATTCAATGGACATGACTGGAGGCTGAGGAGACATGAAATAGAGAGAGGGGTCCGTGTTCAGCTAACATTTAAAACGCTAACGCGTCTCACAGTTAGTGCACGTGTACTAATAAACAAACACTAGCACAAATGTGCTCCAGCTGATCTGCCGAGCGACTGTTACAAGTCTTCAGGATCCTTTTTTATTCTCAACATTTAATTGAAAGTCGTTCATGCCACACCTTAAAGAACTGCTGGTCACCTCTCTCACCTGGCAGGAGCAGCAGATGAAGCCAAGCGTGGTTTTTACAACCTTTTCTCTCGATGCTAGCTTTACAAAAAAAACCATCTATACATATCGAAACATATGACACGTCTAATTTGTACGATAAAAACAAAAGCACTATTCAGCATGACATAAAATAAGCCCGATAACCCAATTAGCCAGCTACAAACTCACCTCAACCGAAGATGAACATCGAGGTAATAAGGACAAAAAGGAAAACACAGGGAAAAAAATTCACACAAACGCTGGAGCACGCCTGGTGGCTCGGAGTGGTATTACACGGTCTTACAGCTGCACAGGTGTGCAAGCAGGGCAATATTTTAAGAAATTTTTAAATACATTTTGTAAAAAAGATAATATGTAGTGTGATTTAGACTGGTCTTATAATGCACAGGTATTAAAGTCAGTTTTGTATCTTATTAGTTACGTTCATATACATGCATGGATTCTCTGAGATTTTTATATGTAGGTTATAATGGAAAGCTATGGCAGAAAATGTACTGGTATTCACATAGCACCTTTCTAGTCAGCTGAGCACTCAAAGCCCTTTTACTACAAGTCTCATTCACCCCTATGCACTTTGTAACAGTCTCATACACACACTGATGCATCAGGAGAAACTGAGGGTTCAGTATCTTACACAATAATACTTTAGAATGTAGATTTGAGAAGCCAGGTTATTAAGGACTGAGAAAAGTGGCACCAGGTGTGCCTTTCTGCTGTTGTGCATTCAGAGCATCTCTGAATGCACAACAGCAGTTTTTGAGTTACTGTTACCTTCCTATCAATTTCAGTCTTGTAATTCTCCTCCATTGTTTACCATCACTAAGTCATTTTCACCCAGATAAATGGCCGGATAATTTCTCTTTTTACACCATTCTCTATAAAACCTAAAGATGGTTATGTGTGAAAATCCCAGTGGATTTGTGAAATATTCAGACCTGTCAGTCTGGCACCAACAACTACGCCATGTTCAAAGTCACTTAATCACCTTTCGTCCCCATTCTGAGGCCCAGTTTGAACTTCAGCAGGTCATCTTGACAATGTCTACATACCACTGCATTTAGTTTCTGCTGTGCGATTGATTAGAAATTAACAAGTAGTTGAACCTTTATGATGTACCTAATAGTGCATTAACATCAGAAAATCCTAAATAACATCATGCCACAGGCTACTTAGGAAGAGCATGTCTGACATTTGTTTTAGTGATTCAGCTGTCAATGAAAACCCACCATTTAGACTTCGTTCTCTTCCAGGCTTGGGGAAAAAGGCCTTCTTAACATTACACTAAAAATAGATACTAATTTCAAAACCACATGAAACCCAGCATGCATCTTTTTCAAAACAAACTGCATTATCACCACAAGCAATGCAACTCCTCATTTTAGTTGGTGCTCCTGAATTCCAAATAAGAACAGAAACAATAAGTCGAGTCATCTTTTCAGCAGCCTCCCTTGGGATAGCAAGTTTTATTTCATGTCCAGACACATTGCAGTGGGGAGAGAACAATCCAATCAGTGAGTAACACATGATATACACAGTTCCTTATTGGATACTAGAGAATTAAAGAACCACCAGTCCCATTCAAAAATGTCTAAGACATTAAAGATCATTTTAAAAGAGCATTGTGTAGGATTCATTGGCATCTAGTGGTGAGGTTGCAGATAGCAACCAAAGTCATTTTCCAAGCATATACAACTACTTGTGACTGAGCAGCAGGAAAGGCCCTTCTTAAGGTCTGGTTTGTTCATTCCAGGCTACTATAGAAAAATGGCAACTACATGACACACCTACTTTGCATTTTACATGGATGGCATGTATTTATGTTTACAGAGTTTTCTTCTCTACAAAACTACACGGACCTCTCAGATGAGGATCCTCTCCCTCTGTAGATACTAATGTGGTTAGTAATTCCAGTTTAGTATATACAATTATGAATATTGTACTTCATTTTGCCCAATAGACCACCCTAAATCCTGCACACTGGTCCTTTAAACAAGTGAAAAAATAAGGGAGTACATTTTAGCATCAGACAAATCAGGATTAAAGTGGATCATTTCTGCCCACATGCCAACCACTCCACATTGAACTGGGAGCACTTAGCAAAAAATAAACTTTCAGCAGAGCTTAATCGTGTTATTTTAAAATTCCTCCTCAATGAGACTTAATTTATAAAGTAACATAATCAAAATATTAAGTGTAAAAATGCACAATAAGAACCCGAAGCTGTACATGACATAATTCTTCTTGAAAAACAAAAACAAAACAAACAAAAAAAATGACTAAACAATTAAACATAGTATCACTACCAGGTATCTAAATATACCTCAACACATGTAATTGCCCAAAATTTAAGGGGGAAAAAAAGAGGGAAGACATTTTTTTTTTTTTAAACCACAAAGTGAGTTCAACAACTCAAGACACAAAGTAATAAATTCACACGCATTTCACACTTATAAAAGAAAATCCTTTAAAAAGTTAATCCAAACAGTTTCTGTTTTTACAGACTATTTTGTGACAAACGGTGTAATAGTTGGGTTTCATGTCTGGTTAGTTAATTTAGGAGATGTGTCTCTTAGACCAAAATTTCAACAGTCGGTAATCAAAATCAATCTCATCACCATAACTTCATTCTCAAAAACCAACATCATCTGCAGTACGAGATCCCCAAAGTTTAAAAAAAGAAAAGAAAAAGAGAGACAGGGGTGGGTAAAAAGGAAAATTTATGAATAAAATCTGCAAAGTCTCCATGCCTCAATTATCTTTTTCCACTTGTGTTTTCAGACTTTTCCTCTGGGTGACTTTTCTGGTGAGCTTTCAATGTGCGCTCTCGGCCAAAGCTCTTCCCGCAGGTCGGACAGGCAAATCGGCCCACGGCGTGCGCCCGGGACATGTGGGCATCCAGCTGCTCTGGACGGGCAAAGCTCTCTTCACATTCTTCGCAGGGGTGGGCTTTCCGTGGGGCGTGCTTCTCCTTCTTGTGAGCACGGAGCTGAATCAAGCCGGGGAATGTGAGGTCGCACTCGGGGCACGGGTGCTGACGGGGTGGGGTCGGCTCTGCTTTAGGTTTCTTCTCCTTTGCTGAAGCCTGACTCTCGTCCTCGGGAGTTTTATCTTCCGTTTCTGACTTTGCTGTCACCTTCGAGGGACGGCCACGCTTTGCTCCGCCTGCTTTCCCTTTTTCTTCCGCTGGGGTTGCCGTCGCGTCTGATGTGCTGCTGGCCTTCACGGTCTCCTCGGGAATGTCTGCTTCCTCTTTCTTTTTCCGCTTTCCCTTTTTCTCAGCACCTGCCGCGTCTTCGGCCTTGGCAGGCCGTCCGCGTTTCTTGACAGATGAAGCGCTGCCGTTGCACTGCTGACCTTCGGGGTATTTCTCCTGGTGTGCTATCAGCTCTGATTCAGCTTCAAATCCCTGGCCGCACTTCTTACAGCGATGAGTTTTTGTAGAATCCTCTGGCTGTTCTGTAGTCTCGACATCTGGGCGTGGATGCTGGGTCAGGCGATGAGCACGCAGCAGTCCGGCACTACGGAACGTTTCATTGCAATCTTTACAAACCATCTGTTTCTCTGGGCACACCTGTCTTCTATGGGATGTGAGCTAGACAGGAGAGAAGTAAATGATTATGCACAAACATTAAGCACAAATACATAAAGCTAGAAACTGATTCATTCTGCTGTATGTTCTAAATTATACTCACTTCAGAGAACGTTTTAAAGCTCTCTTTGCAGTGAACACATTTGAAGGGCTTGTCATCCTTGCTGTGTGTTGGCTGGTGCTGCGTCAGTTCCTCAGATGACAGAAATGTGCGGTCGCACACGTAGCATGTGAACAATGTGTTTCCCTGAGAAAAGATGACCAAAAAGAACGGGGAGGAGAAACATTTAAAACCTTATGTTTTGGACATAGAGTTGTGTGAAGGCTCCTTTAGAGAAAAACGGGTGTCTACGGACTCAACCGGAGCAATCTGGTGCCTTGAGGAGTAGTGTATAATGCAAAAGCTATGTAGTGTAACCTGCACTATGGTGTCATTTCAGTGGGTCGGACGCCTCCCGATTTTCTTCACTGCAGTCATTTTCAAAATGAATGAGGATGGGTTAAGACTGAGGAAATCTGATTGTGCAGGCTTTTACATGACAAAGGGTGCACAGGGATTTCCAGATGACATGGGACTCAAAGACGGAGATTTCTGCAACGGTGATACAGAAGATCACTAATGGACAAAAGCACCATAACGGCACGTAATGTAATGTGCGAAGCAACTAATGAGGCGAACACAAATGGGACATTACTTGCCCTCGGAATGCTAACATTTGCAACACCAGGGCAATGTGTGCAATATTCTGCTTGGTGCAAGATGCTACACACATAGGCTGAACTTAAAGGATGATCTAGTGACTTGAGAAAGTGATTACTCTTGATAAATTGTTCTCAAACACATGGGGTGTTTTTACAGATCGATGTTCTTCAACATAAAATGGAACATCCCTATTTCTTAGAGTATCTTTATCCACCAAAGGAGGACTTTGTTTATGGGTCAATGGCAGCTAAAACCACAAAAACCCCACAAATCTGTGGTTTTAATAATTTCATTATTGCAAAATTGGAAAAGAAATTAAAAAGAAAAATCCCAACTATCCATCATTGAGCAGGGTTGAACTCTGGTGAATAGATTAAGACACAAAAAGGTCATCAATTTAGTTAAAAATGACACACTCTGTTCTTCTCACCTGCTGAAGCTGCTGCTTGTATTCCTCTCGGTGGCTCTTCTTCATGTGTCTCTCCTTGGCTTTTGCACTGCAGAACGTGATGAAGCATTGGAAGCACTGCAGGTTTTCATGCTGGTCTGAATCCACAACAGAATGTCAAATTTATTATGTGTTGTTGCTTTTAGGAAGCTGATTTAAAAGGTATGATCGCTGCATCACTCACAGGAATGAACCGAGGGAGCCGGAGGTCCATTCAGAGTGATGGGTTTGTATGGTTCTGCCGGCTTTTCCGGGGGAGCCTCGGGTGGTGGATCCGGCAAGCCCCGTCCCATCACGATCTCCTCTATGTTCAAGATCTCAGAGTCCATGGTGCGATGTTCGCTGTTCTTCCTGGAGTCAATTTAAAAACAAAAAAGACACGAAACAAAGTTTAATTACCACGTGGAACAAACACTAGTTTAATAAACAGCGGGAAACATAACAGCGCCAGAAACGCAGATATGTGCTCATTACGTTAAGTTCAACAGATGACTATACAGAAAAATAATCGCCTTACTAGGTTGGTTACTTACGTTGGTTGAAATAACGCCAATACAACAGTTTTAGAATGAGCCGCGTATAAAACCCAAAGGCCGTGAAACTGTTAGTCCGCGGGAATTACCCAAGTTTTAGCCACTGTTAGCTAACGTTACCGTAACATTAAGGCCGCTAGCCATGCTAGCTACCTCCACACAGCTCTGCAAGTGGCAGACATTGCTCACTTCACTAAAAGAGCCTTGATATATCCACGCGGTAAACTGAGGGCGTTTCAATAGCACACAACCGCCTTAGTTAAATGTTTATTTTAACGTTAATAACAAAAGTACCGTGCTAAGTTAGCGCGCTAACGTTAGCTAGCTCACTACTAGTTTGCAGGTTGGCGCTAACAACACTGATTCCCAGAGAGGACCACAGAGTTTCCGTGTCCCCTTTTTTTACACGCTAGTTTTGAACTCATCTTCTGAAATTTAAATGCATCTGCCACGAATCATTACGAAACAAGCTAAGACCTAAACGAAAGGCAAATAATTCGACTAACAAGCTAGAGTAGCCATTACCTCTAACCGCTCTTTCAGGGTAGTTTGACTGAGAGAGTTGACCCCAGAGAAGTGCAACCGATAGATCGGACACTTCCTGCTGTGTGGTGGCCGTCGGTACAGCTAAGATGGCTGCCTGGAAGTATTCGATGTTGTTATTGATTCATATTTAGATGCAAAATCTAAATGGTCGTATATGAGCAAGCCGAGTTTACCCAACGCAAATATACAGAACACAAGTTTTATCACATCGCATACGCGAAGAAATAAAACTTTCAATTTAAAACAAAACTCATTAACAATGTTACTGCGCGAACTACTATTACAGTAACGTTATTTTCTGACTCTTACATGTTATTTTACTTAGATAACTAATACAATCAACTACAGCATACAGACGGGCAGAATCGTTTGAATAAATCTTTTCTATTAAGATCGATTCTATGCTCGATCTTTGTCACGTGACACAAAACAACTACATACTGTAGTAATCGTTCAGCGTACTACTGTGTTTTTATCATATACTGAACACACACGCGCGCAGATGGAGTTTTGTACCGCTAATGATTAAAACTGAGTATCTGGTCTACAGATTCCTTTTTTCATCTTGATGTCTTTTGTAACTTGAATTTACTTTTTACCACCAGTTTGTAAAATTTACTGTTATAGCTGAATTATTTCATTATTCCACCGCTCATTTCATCGTATTCTGCTTTCAATGAGTCAGACTTTCGTGTAATTTTTAAAAGTTGCCTTTAAAAGCGGTCTAGTTCTCCAGGCTTTCTGAAGGTCTTTCAAAGTTTTTTTTATTGGCCATTGACTGCTTTTTCTCTTTCACAGTTCAGGCCTTACATCTCAACATTTTCAGAGGAGTGTTTCTTGTTGTTTGTTAAGCCACTTCACATTGATCTAAGAATCATTCAAGCATAAAAATGTACCTAATTCAATTGGTGAGCTGATTTTGTGTATAGAGAAAACAGAAAACTTAGCAAAGGACCAATTTATATTGCACCAACTAGGTAATTCCCAAACAAGGTTATTATTACTAAACTAAAACTAAACTAAAACTAGATGCAACAATTATTTAAGGCAATTAAAAATTAAAACTAGATTTAAAAATAAAATGTGTGAGCTATTGTAAAACTCTTTAACATGAAATAAAATCTAAAGAAAATGTGTTTTTTATTATAATAATTTTCTGAAATCTTGTCTCTAACGAATACTAATAATTAACAAACTCTAATACTTACACCTAAACTCATAAAAAAATATCAAAAACTAAAGATTTATAAACAGTAAAATCTAAACTGAAACAAGAAAATGCACTCTGAAAACTAAATGAAACTAACCTAAATAAAAACAAAAAGTCAAAACGAAATACAAATAAAACGAATTTGAAAATGAAAACTATAATAATTCTTCACAAAGAGCTTTTAAATAACAGACAAACAGTATCTAAAAGTGACATCCTTAGTGGTGGATTTGGCCCTTGACTTCATCAATCTACTGTTCAATCTCATCAAAAATGGTCTCAGTGAAAGCCTGGCTGCCAAGAAGCCATTCATAAGGAAGGGAAACAGGGAAAAAGGGCTGAGGTATGTCAAGTTACTGGCCTGAAAATCAGTGAAGGCTTTGTCATGGTCTAGTCCAAAATTTAACTGACAGCATTGGTGATTTGAATGGCCTGTATTTGTATAGCGCTTTACTTAGTCCCTATGGACCCCAAAGCGCTTTACACTACATTCAGTCATCCACCCATTCACACACACACATTCACACACTGGTGATGGCAGCTACATTGTAGCCACAGGTGCCCTGGGGCGCACTGACAGAGGCGAGGCTGCCGGACAACTGACCACCACCAGTAGGCAACAGGTGAAGTGTCTTGCCCAAGGACACAACGACCGAGACTGTCCGAGCTGGGGCTCAAACTGGTAACCTTCCGATTACAAGACAAACTGCCAACTCTTGAGCCACGATCGCCCCAATTTTATCAACATTGACTGAATTATGAATGCAGCATCAGTACCATCAGATTGTTCTTGTTCACCATGTAATACCACCGGAAAATATTCTGATTGGCAATTGCTTAATTGTTCAGCATGACAATGACCCAAACCCACTTCCAATGCATTAAAAGCATACCTGGATAAAAAAAAAAAAAAAATCAGTCATGGATTGTCCATTTTGATGTGTTTTTGTAAGTTTAATTAATTTTTTCCACCAGTTTGTACAGTACTCTGTAATATATTGTATTTCAAACCTCATACAGGCATGCATCGACTGTGTGCTAGTATAGTTTTTCTTTTAGTCATTTCAGTTTTCACCATTGTTACGCGGCATTAGTGGAAGATGGTCTAGTGACCGATGCACTTTAATTTCTGTTATTGCTGCAGTACTGTGTCCTACTTGGTTATTTCAGTACACAAGAGCTTTAATATGTTTTGGCACATTTTTCTTTTGTACTTGTAAGCAGTCCTCAAATGAATAAATGAACAAATCAAAAGAGGCATCTTATTTTCCCATTTGTCCTTTATTGTTTTCTAAAACTCAAATAAATGATACTTTTTTAATAATAAAACTCAGAGCCAAAAAATAAGCTCACTGTAGAATGTAAACTAGATCAGCTGAAAATAAATAGTTGAGGGCAAAAGTATCATGATGGCCACAGTGAAAAAAACAAACAACTTTTTACACTTCTTTTCCAGCACAGTGTGTGGCTCTGAGTCTTTTTTTTCTTTCTGAAGGCAAATTCATTTTTCACAACTCCTAAATGACATATTAAGATTTTTTAAAAATGCATCACAACAGCCCTATAAAAGCATGACAGTGAAAGGCAGTGAGTTTCCCTACACCAAAAACACAGTTACAATCAGAGATTGGTAAATTCTGTAGCAGATACTACTCTTTTCCCAAACTTCCCTGATTATGGAAATTCAAAAAGCAGTTGTGGTTACGTGAGATACAAAGAAAGACACAGCACTTGAGGCATAACACTCGTGATGTCCTCTGACAGTCCCCAAAACGGCACCTGCCCCCCTCTCCCTCTCCAAGCTGCTCCGGCCAGTGACCTGAACCGTCATATCGTGTGGCTGCGTCTGGCAGAGGACTCTCCTCCACCAGGATGGGACTGCGGGTTTCATTTGTTGTGTGAACCTCTGCTGCCGGCGGCTGGGGAGGAACTGAGTCTTGGGTATCCGAGCTACTAGAGAAGATCAAAGCCTTGGACACTTCCAATCTGAAAGCCATGAGAGTCAAAGGTGGCACGGATGCTCTGAAATCCTGTCGATACAGGAGCCAGGAGTTTACCAAAGCCAGATCCGTGAGGTACCAGAGCACTGCTTGGGGCCAGCAGCTTGGTGCAGAGGCAGTGAGGGGAATTGCATAAAGATTTTTCAGTTCTCTGTGGAGACGGGCTGACATCTGGGCTTTCTCAAAGTTTTCAATGAGAGAGGCCGCGCTCCTTTGGCCATTTCCCGCAGTAGAAAGTATGAAGCCACAATGGGATCTGCGCAGCATCAACTTCCCATCTGAGCTCACAAACTCATCACCGATCTGTCCTCGAGCCCCTCCCACCCTGCCTGCTCCATGAACCCCAGCAGCTAAAAGGCGTTCGAGCATCACAGGGGTGGACAGTTCCTGTTTGCAAAGGAACACCATGCTACCTTTGGGGACCATTTTTTCTACAGCACCTTCTTTGTCTGAGAGATCCACCTTAAGATCGACATGTAAGAGTAAGCCGTCAAATCCAATTAAAGCAGTGCTGTAGAGAGACAGTTTGTTGTTGTGCACCTTCCCAGTGAGAGGAAGTGGATATTGGTCAACTGCATAATCGCCCTCTCGTCTTAATGACTGGCACCCTGCTTTGAAACGACACAATAATGGCTGAACTTTCCACAGGGGATCCGCCTGTTTTGAACCATCTGAGCCATTTGCCTCGTCACCACATTGATCACTATCACAAGTTCCTTTGTGGGGATTAGCGTTGGCTGGATACTTTGAAGAAGTCAGCTTCAGTGTGCGAGACAGCTCGAGGAAACGGGACAACGGGATGGCTTCAGCAATCAACGGCACCTTAGTCAAGTCTTCCCAGTAGAGCTTTGCACTGGGAAACTAAGAAAGTAACAATAGAAAAAAAATAATAAAATTAGGTTTTAGCATCTAACCAAGACTGAGGTAATAATTTCAGTAATCAGACAGGCAGAAATACAAACCTTCAAAGTTCCCATTGCGATGTGGATCCCAACAAAGCGTGCAACTTCCCTGGCCGTGACAGCGTCAGGCATGTTGGACAGTTTATTTGTACAGTTGGCAAGTTCTACCCAGGTATCCCAACCAAAGTACTTAGAGAAGTAATCAATGGGCTCTCTGGTTCTGTTGCCATCTCTTGGTGCATTAGACGGGATCACGGATGTTGGCAAACTAAGGGGGGAATAAAGTCAAAAGAACATCAAGAGCAAATCTTACATGTATGTAACAGAGGAACAACAGCAATAATAGAAAAAAAGGTATTTAGAGTTATTTCTATGTATGATAGTTTTGTAGACTCAAAGAAAGTCTTACTGTACCTTTGCGATGTGTGATCTGACTGTTGTGCGCTGATGGCCGAGTTCTTGGAGAAATAGGCCATTACTTCTGCTTCTGAATCAAGCTGAGGATCTGACAATTCAAAGCCACCCATATCCTCTTCATCGGGACTTTGGAGGAGAAACTCATGAAGATCTGGTAGGTGCTGCCACTCAGAGTCTGACACAGCTAAAGGACAGATTTATTAAGTTTTATTGACATCATCAATAAACAGCTTAAGAAAGTCTCTCAAATATAAATACTAATCATTCCACAAAAGGGAACAAACCTTGTTGCTCGATGACCTCAGGATCTGAGAAAAGACCTTCGACTCTTGTTTCCTGATAGTCTGGTACAGAATGGATCGATTCACCTGTTTAAACAGACTCAAAATTAATATATAAGCCTTTAAGTAGTATTTGGAGAATACCAAATATAAAAATCAATAAGAAAGTCAAGTCTCTTCCATTTGTATAACTGAAAAGTACTGGCGATTGTCAGTGCAACCTGCTAGTAGACACACCTATGTCATCAATTTGAAAATCTTATGTGGTCCTTGTCATCACAATCACAAAACTTTCAGAACTTACTCTGACCTTGGTCACTGAGATTTTAACTCATCCACAATTTTTAGTAGATGCACCTATGCTATCAATTTGAAAATCCTAGATGACTTCCTTCTTGAGTTATTGCACTCGTAAGATTTTCAAAAATCTTGATCTCTGATATTGACATTGAGGTCACTGAGACTAAAATCACCTGAGAGTTTTAGTAGCTGCACTGACAGTAATAATTTGAAAATCCTCATCCCTACATTCTCAAGTTACTGCATTGACCAGATTTTCAGAAAAGCTGACCTCTGAACTTTAGGCCAAGGTCACCAAGATCCAAACTCATCCAAGGTTTTTAGCAAATAAACCTGTGGTATCAGTTTGAAGCTACTATGCAATTATCGCATTCACAGACTTAGGGGTCAACGCTGCCCACCCGCCCATCCAGCAGGGTGATGACAATACCCCATCAGCCTTTTACGACTGAGGATTAAAAATGGTGGATTTCAAAGTATGTGGAGGTGGAGGTCGAGTGAGTTACTTACGTATATCACAATCAGCTGTTTGACTTTCTGTCTGATTTTCATCGTGGGATCCCTCTGGGTTTCTGCTGGTCCCAGCAGATTCTACTAGGACCTCTCTCTCCTCCTCCTTTATTGGATAGAAAATACACTGGCTGGTGTTGAACTCTGGTAAGATGCAACAGTCCGTTGTCCTCTCCCCAACCTCTACTGCTAAAATACAAATCAAAGAACATGATTTAACATGGCACAGTGGTTTTCCAAGAGTTATACTCATTAGCCAGAAGGTGATTAGCCATGAGTGGAATCAGAGGTGACAACAGCTAAACTTTGGTTTATCCAATAATCAGAAATCCTGTTACTCTCAAAAAAGTAACATTTGATTTAAAAAAAAAAAAAAAAAGAAATCAAGAGATACTGTGCCAGGTGGTATGCAGACTGCAGAAATCAATAGTTTTATAATTACATATTGGTTGAGAAACCTTAATACTTACTTGGGATGACTGTATTTTCACTAAGTGCCTCTACATTCCAGCGGATGTGTCTGCTGCCATTTGTGGCTGGAACATCATTCACTATGAGGCTGCTTTCCTCTTTCACCAGAACAGTCCTTATATCGCGATGATGCAGCGGCTGCACGCTTGCAGTCTGTCTATTTTGACTAGTGGATGCAGTCAGTGGTTGATTCGAACTGTTCTCTTCAACCTTGATCTCATCACTTCCAAGAACTTGTACCTCATTTTCAGTGATGTAGCCCAAACCCTGTAATGAAAACAATTTCTTAAGTATGCAGTGTTGAATTCTATCTAATTTGTCTCACTTAGTTTCTGAATCATCTTTTTCCACTTGTGTTTTCAGGCTTTTCCTCTGGGTGACTTTTCTGGTGAGCTTTCAATGTGCGCTCTCGGCCAAAGCTCTCCCCGCAGGTCGGACAGGCAAATCGGCCATTGGCGTGCGCCCGGGAAATATGGGCATCCAGCTGCTCTGGACGGGCAAAGCTCTCTTCACATTCTTCGCAGGGGTGGGCTTTCCGTGGGGCGTGCTTCTCCGTCTTGTAAGCGCAGAGCTGAATCAAGCCGGGGAATGTGAGGTCGCACTCGGGGCACGGGTGCTGACAGGGGTGGGGTCGGCTCTGCTTTAGGTTTCTTCTCCTTTGCTGAAGCCTGACTCTCGTCCTCGGGAGTTTTATCTTCCGTTTCTGACTTTGCTGTCACCTTTGCTTTCCCTTTTTCTTCCGCTGGGGTTGCCGTCGCATCTGATGTGCTGCCGGCCTTCACGGTCTCCTCGGGAATGTCTGCTTCCTCTTTCTTTTTCCGCTTTCCCTTTTTCTCAGCACCTGCCGGGTCTTTGGCCTTGGCGGGCCGTCCGCGTTTCTTGACAGATGAAGCGCTGCCGTTGCACTGCTGACCTTCGGGGTATTTCTCCTGGTGTGCTATCAGCTCTGATTCAGCTTCAAATCCCTGGCCGCACTTCTTACAGCGATGAGTTTTTGTAGAATCCTCTGGCTGTTCTGTAGTCTCGACATCTGGGCGTGGATGCTGGGTCAGGCGATGAGCACGCAGCAGTCCGGCACTACGGAACGTTTCATTGCAATCTTTACAAACCATCTGTTTCTCTGGGCACACCTGTCTTCTATGGGATGTGAGCTAGACAGGAGAGAAGTAAATGGTTATGCAACAGGTTAAGCACAAATACATAAAGCTAGAAACTGATTCATTCTGCTGTATGTTCTAATATAGTTGGTAAATTATACTCACTTCAGAGAACGTTTTAAAGCTCTCTTTGCAGTGAACACATTTGAAGGGCTTGTCATCCTTGCTGTGTGTTGGCTGGTGCTGCGTCAGTTCCTCAGATGACTGAAATGTGCGGTTGCACACGTAGCATGTGAACAATGTGTTTCCCTGAGAAAAGATGACCGAAAAGAACGGGGAGGAGAAACATTTAAAACCTAAAGCTGCTATTAGGGACATGGAGTTGTGAACGCTCTTTGAGAGAAAAATGGGCTTCTAATCACTCAACTGGAATCTGGCACCTTGAGTGTATAATGTAAAAGCTATATAGTGTAAGTATGTCTGTGAAGGTTCTCAGTCATCCAGGTCATCGTAGTCTAAGGAGCTTGGAAAGAAAAGCGTCTGGATTTCTTTAAGTTGCTTGAAGACGTTTCACCTCTCATCTGAGAAGCTTCTTCAGTTCTAGGGTCAAATGGTGGAGACTCACAGATTTAAGCCCTGTGGGAGTGTCCCCCCCAAGAGGGACAATGGGCCCCCTAACCATCTGTCTTCTCTATCCAAAATGTGAACATTGGCATCCTCAAAAGACAGATGGTTTGAAAGAAGCCATCTATGTCCACTGTGAAAGACCATTTTTGAACAGAGGCGGTGGCTTACAACACTGTCTGCCATCTATAATCCAGTTTGGAGATCCCTTCCCAGACGCCTTAACGCCCACTCACATCCTTGGCCATTTGACCTCAGTAAGTCACATGACAGGGTGGGGCTAGGTTTCACAGTGGGTTCCCCCGTAACCTTGGCTGATTGTGATCCACACCCGTTTTAACACCTTGGTTCATGTGATTACGTAAATGATCAATAGGGGGTCCATGACCCTCTTGGGGGGGGGGGAACACTCCCATAGGGCTTAAAATCTACTCCCCACCATTTGACCCAAGAACTGAAAAACCTTCTCAGATGAGAGGTGAAACGTCTTCAAGCAATTTAAAGAAGTCCAGATGCTTTTCTTTCCAAGCTCCTTAGACTATATAGTGTAAGCTGCACTACGGTGTTGTTACAGTGGGTTGGACACGTCCCGATTTTTTTTGCTGCAGCCATTTTCAAAATGAATGAGGATGGACTGAGGAAGTCTGATTGTGCAGGCTTTTACATGACAAAGGGTGCACAGGGATTTCCAGATGGCATGATACAGAAGATCACTAATGGACAGAAGCACCATAACAGCACGTAATGTAACGTGCGAAGCAACTACGGTAATGAGGCGAACACAAATGGGACATTACTGGCCCTCGGAATGCTAACATTTGCAACACCAGGGCAATGTGTGCAATATTCTGCTTGGTGCAAGATGCTACACACATAGGCTGAACTTAAAGGATGATCTAGTGACTTGAGAAAGTGATTACTCTTGATAAATTGTTCTCAAACACATGGGGTGTTTTTACAGATCGATGTTCTTCAACATAAAATGGAACATCCCTATTTCTTAGAGTATCTTTATCCACCAAAGGAGGACTTTGTTTATGGGTCAATGGCAGCTAAAACCACAAAAACCCCACAAATCTGTGGTTTTAATAATTTCATTATTGCAAAATTGGAAAAGAAATTAAAATGAAAAATCCGAACTTTCCATCATTAAGCAGGTTTGAACTCTGGTGAATAGATTAAGACACAAAAAGCTCATCAATTTAGTTAAAAATGACACACTCTGTTCTTCTCACCTGCTGAAGCTGCTGCTTGTATTCCTCCCGGTGGCTCTTCTTCATGTGTCTCTCCTTGGCTTTTGCACTGCAGAACGTGATGAAGCATTGGAAGCACTGCAGGTTTTCATGCTGGTCTGAATCCACAACAGAATGTCAAATTTATTATGTGTTGTTGCTTTTAGGAAGCTGATTTAAAAGGTGTGATCGCTGCATCACTCACAGGAATGAACCGAGGGAGCCGGAGGTCCATTCAGAGTGATGGGTTTGTATGGTTCTGCCGGCTTTTCCGGGGGAGCCTCGGGTGGTGGATCCGGCAAGCCCCGTCCCATCACGATCTCCTCTATGTTCAAGATCTCAGAGTCCATGGTGCGATGTTCGCTGTTCTTCCTGGAGTCAATTTAAAAACAAAAAAGACACGAAACAAAGTTTAATTACCACGTGGAACAAACACTAGTTTAATAAACAGCGGGAAACATAACAGCGCCAGAAACGCAGATATGTGCTCATTACGTTAAGTTCAACAGATGACTATACAGAAAAATAATCGCCTTACTGATTAGGTTGGTTGAAATAACGCCAATGCAACAGTCTTTAGAATCATCAGCGTATAAAACCCAAAGGCCGTGAAACCTCTATACAGCATACACTTCACTAAAAAAGCATTGATATATCCACGCGGTAAATTGAGGCTGTTTCAATTACAGATAACCGCTTTAGCTAAATGTTTACGTTAACGTTAATAACAAAAGTACCATGCTAGCTCAATACTAGTTTACAGGTTGGCGCTGACACCGACTCCCAGAGAGGACCACTGAGTTTCCATGTCCCCCTTTTTTACATACCAATTTTTTTTTAACTTATCTTGTGACGTTTACATACATCTGCCGTGAATCAATACGAAACAAGCTAAGACCTAAACGAAAGGCAAATAATTCGCTACAAGCCATTACCTCTAGATGTCGAGTCTACGGTAGCGAAAAGTTTACGGTGACTGCAGACAGTTACGTCTTTTCATTGGCCCGGAGACTACGGTGACTGTAGATTCGGTAGACTCTGGCCCAATAGGAGCGCTGGCCCACTGTAGACCAATCGTCTTTCGACGGAAGTTGCGTCACCAAAACAAGAACACGTGGCGGGACAGGGACTCAACCTGCAACTCAGCTATGTTTATGGAAAGTCGCATTTTTTTATGTTTACGCTAAGTTATTGACTCTAAGACGCTGCTGGATTTAACTGAAGTTATACGCGGCTGAATAGCTTATTTAACTCTTTTACTATATGGATGCGGAAAGGCTGCGCGTTAGCCAACATCCCATCCCCTTTTCAGTGGATACAATTGGTGATGGCAACACTAGCAATTCTTGTTATATATCCAGATGCCCCTGCACATCATCAGCAGACCGAGTGAGAAGTATGGTCTTCCCTAAACCTCCACAAGAGCTGCTCAGCCAAGTTGCTGCAATCACTCACGCACAGAAGCTTCTTCGAGCAGAGGGTATCCACGCAATGCCTGGGAAAGCTGGTGGTGTTTTCCATGACACCTTACAAATGATATGAGATATATGAAGAAGTCAGTGTATCATACTAGGCAGGTTTACTGCACTTCCACTTACTACACATTTACCCGTGTGTGTGTCTATTGTCAGTATATGTTGCTCGTCGTAAACTTTCTTAAAGTTTGCAACCATTACGATGATATTGTTGATGGTAACGTGTATGATTCCAGCATACCTAACAGGCATTTTTGACTTTTTGTACACAACCAGGACTGGACTGGGACAAAAAATCGGCCTGGGCATTTTAACTAGGCCCACCAAGTATTATAGGGAAAGCCATAAAGCCTTTGAATAAAAACAAATGCTGTTGTGACAGTGATGTACACTGTCATGTTGGTATATATGTATGATTTCTATACATTTTACATCAGATAAAAACTTTGGCTGTAAGATTCAGATAATTATTTATTAAAATCTAGACATTTTAAATGAGAATAAGACAGAAAAGTATTTCTTTGTGCCCCCCTTTCCCTGTTAATGCCCCACCTGGCCCCCTGGCAAAACTTTGCTAGAC
This sequence comes from Simochromis diagramma, assembly GCF_900408965.1. NCBI lineage: Eukaryota > Metazoa > Chordata > Actinopteri > Cichliformes > Cichlidae > Simochromis > Simochromis diagramma. The sequence goes on along the minus strand of NW_024387423.1, from coordinate 2,526,256 downwards.
TCGCCCCTGCACAGTTACCAGCTGTCAGCTACTTAGAAAAGGATCCTGGTATTATTTGTCTCTCAGAAAAAGTTCATAACTTTCCTTCAACTCATTCATGTCACCTAAAAGGTAATCCTGTTTCTCCATCACCTGTTCAGCTCTGATGATTCAGTAAGAACATCTCCTGGTTTCATCTTCATGCTTCCCTCTCACCAGGATATCTGCAGCTTTTAGGGCTGTGGCTCCAGCAAACATCAGCTGATAATAGAAAGTAATATTAAATAAATTCTAACAACAGTTGATCAAGGTTAAACATGCTGCCGTTGTGTAGCGCAACCTCAGCTGGTTTCCTCTTTCTGGCGCAAAGTGGGCGATAAACAAACAAGAGAGAAAAGCCGATCAGCTGATCATTGATCAGTTTCATGATTGAAGTAGTATCAGGAGAGGGAGGGAGAGCACAGCTGGACCAGCGGCCACCAAGGGTCTCTCCTCCTCCACCAAAGCCACCACCAAACATCAGAGTTATTTATACACATCTGCCAGCATCTGGCCAATCCATCACCTTTCATTTTTTTTATACCGTTACAAAAACAACAACAACAAAATAACCCATCGGCCCACCGGGCAAATGTCCAGTCCAGCTATGTACACAACTAATTTTTTCAAAGCCCCTCACATTTCAGTCATAATCAAGTTCACTGATTGACTATACTGCAGTGCTGTTTTTGTGTATTCCTGTTTCATCGACTATAATAAAGTGCTCGTGTTACAGTAACAGTGAGTGGTGGATTCATTTAATGAAAGCCTAAGTTGGTCTTTAGTCTGCTTTAGACTTACTGACCTTCTTTGAATCAGCATCACTATAGTCCAAAAGGCACTGACAAAACATACAAGCATAAATAAATAAAATCTATAGAAAGACAAACATGTTTGATATGTTTTTTCAAGTTACACACAAATAGCATTCTCCGCTAACAGGCTCAGAAGACGCAACTATATAGAAACACAGAACAGAACAGAACCAAAGAAGCAATGTGTACAATCAAGTGATAAAGACAAGTTTGTTAAGTATTTGTACAACACATGCCTGCAACAGCTTCAGTGTTTCCTGGAATTGATTCCGAAACACCAACAGAGCTATTATCTCTCTGTTATGTCAGTCAAATAATCAACTATTCAGTGACCCCTTTTAAAATACTTAGTCACAGGACAAAGATAATCTCTCATAGCAACTTTGTACTGATTGTACAACTCATTTCTCTTTGACAAGTGGACCCTAACATGGCAGCAAAGTGCAACAATGTCTCTCTGTGTAGGGGGTCAAGAGTTCAGGGTATGCCTTTAATTTCTTGCCTGTCTGTAAATGACACTGTAATGGTATGATTAATCCTTTAGATTTTACCAGTATAAAAGTGAAACAATTACATTGTCTCATTGGTGCAACCTGAAAGACTCCCCTTACAGCTAGTCTTTGCATATTATAATAAGACAGAGAAAAGAAAGCAATTCATTCTCAATTTCTGTTAATTACAGGGTATTTTCCAACCTGTTTAGGTTCAAAAGAGCCAAAGGAAAATCCTCATCAATATTGACAAGTCCTATCGGCCATTCATTATGCATCACTTGTGCATCTTTGATGAGCGCCAAATCTCCCACCTTGAGGTTTGCATGCTTATGTTGCCACTTGTTTCGGCTCTGCAGTGTCCCTAGGTACTCCTGTCTCCATCTGTTCCAAAATGTGTTTGCAAGGTATTGAACTTGCCTCCACTGCTGTCAATGGAGATCTTTCTCAATAAAACTTCCTGGAGGGGAGAGTAGTGCACACCTTCTGGGTGCCTGGCCTCTTCTTGTGCGCCTTGTGACCACAGGCCAAAGGCCAAATACATCCAAGCCCACAAAGGTGAAAGGAGGTTTGGTGCTGATACGATCAGGAGGCAGATCTGCCATTCTTTGCTCAGTTGCTCTCTTCCTAAGTCTGTTGCAGATGATACAGTTGTTGATAATCTGCTTGATTAGCCTCCTGGCTCCTGTAATCCAGTATCAAGCAGTACGGACTGCACCTTCTGTGAACACCCGTCTTTGATGCATTACTTGCTGGTGATGGTATTCTACTATTAACTTGGCAACGTGGCTGTCACCTGGAATAATGAGAGGATGTTTCTCCTTGTAGTCGATGTTAGCGTGTTTCAGCCTTCTGCCTGTCCTCAAGTGTCCTTCATTATCACAGTGGGGACTGAGTTTCTGTAAAGAGCTTTGTTTTGGTATGTCTTTACTATCTGGTCGTTAAGTCTGACGTCACTAGCTGTGTCTGGGCCTAAACTCCGCTGCAGGTCCATATATCAAACGATCACTATGGCATTACTGAGAGTTGAAAAACTGTCTAAAGTCTTTCATCTTTAATAAAATGATCAGAGTTCTGTTCTACCAGGTGTAACAATTGAGTTTAACATCCAGGCATCCATGAAAACGGAATTTATGACATTTAACGGAGTTAGAAGTTAGCAGGAAGTTAGCTCGCTAGCTTCTATCTAAATACAATATAGCATGTCCTGACTGCGGGGTTTTGGAAACAAATTAAAACGTACAGCTCTGCTATCACTTCCAACATAAATGAAGACAGAAAACTAAATAGCAGTGATGTTTGTAGGGTTACTGAAGTTTGGCTAGCTGGTATATAATGATGTGCTATGTGACCGCTAGCGACACAGCTATGTTAGCATAATATAAACAAGCTAACTTTTTTCCCCACTCAATAAAAGTTAATGTGTGTGTTCTCAGTGGTCAGGAACAAATGTACAAACAGTGGCAGGATGCTGTAAAAGGACCAAACTTCAGCCAGGAGAACAACTGAGATAATCCATCCACAATACGAGGTTAGTCATTCATATACTGCTGCATGGGCTGGGCTGTAGTTACATCCTAAGTTTTAAAAACTGAGCTTAAATAAATGATTAGCGGTAATAAAAAGCCGAGGGAGGTCAACAGTGACTGTTTTAGGAGCTTTTTGAGATTAAATAGAAGAAAATACAAAACATTAAACATGTTAACAACGCAAAAGCCATATTAAACGCAGACTACTTTAGGCCCGGAAGTAGGATTCGTCACGTCATCACTTAACGACCGGATTGGCAATACAGGCAAGTTCCTCCTCAAACATTTCCTTCTGGACACTTTTGATCACAACAATCTCAGCTTTTGTCAGTTCCTCTACTGTGTGAGACTGTTTGCAATGATGCCATGAACTGCAAGAGAGGTCTTCATCTTTGTTTTTGAAGACCTTCACAATATGAATGAGCAAGCCAAGGGCCCTGAGGATTTTCTTCAAAGAGGAAAAACGTCTGAAACTTTGCGATCCTAGCTGAGACCCATCATTGCTCGTGTGAGAGACAAAGCTACGTATTTCATCATCCAACACGGGGTCCACGAGGTCATAGGTTTCAGTTTCTGTTGTAACACTGGCTTGTAACAAGAAAACAGGTCCTTTAAGCCAAGCACTGTCACCAAGCATGGAAGAAGGCACTGAGCATGTGCCTGTGTCAGCAGTGTTAGAGCTCGTAGAAACATAGTGCCATTGTTTTGGTTCTGAAATCCTCCTGATTTGCTGCACCCTGCTGCCAACATGTCCATAGAACCTCTTAGTCTGGTTACTTATATAGCCTAAAACCACACGGCTGTCTGTGTAGAATTCAACTGCATCAAGATTTAGGTCCAGTTCAGCTGTGATGGCTTTGGCAAGCTCTGCAGCTAACACAGCAGCTCCCAATTCTAGTCTTGGAAATCTATGAGCAGATTGTGGGGCCAATTTTGCTTTCCCCAGAACGAAGCCCACATGATGGTTCTGATCTTCAACATTGGTCTTTAGGAAGGCAACTGCTGCAATGGCTTTAGTCAAAGTGTTTGAAAAGATGTGTAACTCTTTTCTGATTGCTCTTGACATCGTAGCAGAAGCATAGGTTCTCGGAATATGTACATTCTTGAGATCAACAAAAGATTCTTTCCACTTATTCCACTCAGCTTCCCTTTCTCCAGCTAGTAGAGTGTCCCAGTCTAGGGTTTCATTTGAAAGTTCTCTCAGCAGCATCTTTCCCTGCATTGTAACTGGCGAAGCAAATCCTATGGGATTGAAAAGACCATTGATTGTAGCTAAGGGACCTCTCTTTGTAAAGGGCTTCACTGTGTCTGCTACTTGGAAGTTAAAGGTGTCTTTCTTAAGGTCCCATATCAGACCAAGACTTCGCTGTGTAAGGTGTCACATCAGTCTCCAGATTTAGCTCCTTGAGCCCCCTTTGCACGGTCATCTGGAGAAAACGCAACAAGAACCTCAGAGCTATTCGATGCTATTTTATGCAGACGAAGGTTAGATGTGGCAAGCATTTTCTGTGCTCTCTTCAAAGCACTGTCAATGTAGAACTCCCTCTTAACAACACATTGTGCATCTGATTCAAATTCCTCTACACCAGGGGTGTCAAACTCAAATACACAGTGGGCTAAAATTCAAAACTGGAACAAAGTCGCGGGCTAACATTAATATTTATTGAAATATATTTATTCCTCCAGATATAAGAATGAATCTTTTCTTATGGACTCAAACACGTTTTGCTGAAAAACTGAATATGGAACAAGCAAAGCTTAATACTAAACAATATATATATTAGCTGTATAATACCAGTAGGCCAGCTCTAATAGTAATTTGGTATGGCTTCGCGGGCCAGAGTTTGACACCTATGCTCTACACCATAAGCTGCTGCATGTCGAAGGCCATATATAGCTACAGATAGGGAGGAACTATTGCCAAACACATGAACCGTCAAGCGATACTCACAGATGTCACTGGCAGGATTGTTGTCTTCATGCCAGAGGAAGCGCAAATAGTTCTGATGGTCCTCTCTTTCAATGAAACTGTGAAACATCTGTTCAATAGCGGTTACTGCAACATTTTCATGTCTGAATCTCAACAATACACTCATCAAGCTATTATTGAGGTCAGGTCCAGAGAAGAGGACATCATTGAGAGAGACGCCATGGCACTTTGCACTTGAGTCAAAAACAACTCTGATCTGTCCTGGCTTCTGTGGATGGTACACCCCAAAGGTAGATAAATACCAGTACTCCTTGTCCACTTCAAGCGGAAGGGCCAGTTCAGCATGGTCACTATCAAATATATTCTGCATGAAGGCAAAGAAATGCCTCTTCATTTCAGGCCTTTTTTCAAGGGTGCAATGAAGAGAGGATAAGCGTTTGACTGCCTGGTTGCAATTGTTGGCAAGCTGCTGGGAGGTCCCTTAAATGCAATTGGTGCCATCCAACTGTTGCTGTCATCTATGAGCATCTCTCTCTTCATGACCTCTAGGAACAGTTTGTCTTCAACAGAAAGGCCAATTTTGTTATCGTCCTCAGATGTATCAAAAATAGTGCTTCCAAGAGTGGATACATCAATTCTAGGTGTTTCAGTGGTAGGGAAGGCTTTATGCTCAGTCTTGGACCCATAATTCTCTTTGATATGAACCATATTTGGGCATGGCCTGAGATAGGATGGGTGATTGTTTTCAAGCACATTGGTGTGATAGGCATGCACAGTTGCAGGCTTGTGAGCATCACCTAAGCAGACATCACTAATGATAACCCATCCCAGATCCAGTTTCCGAGCGTATGGGGCATTGTGAGGACCATTTCTGAGCTGCTACAACTTATGGACACTAAGTAGGTCACGTTCCAGTAAAAGGAGGATCTCAGCTTTGTGGTCGAGTGGTGGGATAAGATGGGCTATTGGCCTTAGATGAGAATGTTTTACTGCCACCTCAGGGCAGCTATCTCAGCTCTGTTACTCGGAATGTTGTTAGATTCAATTATTCAATTATTGTTGGCAGTGTGACCGATGTGGCTCCATCTAGTGACTCCTCTACAAAGCCTGTGGCTCTTCTACCCATCATTTCTGTCGTTCCGCCACATGTACAAAGTGTAAATGGAGACTCCGATCCCTTTATGCCACAAACATCAAAAAACTCTGTCCTGGCAAGCGACTGATTACTCTGATCACAGCACAACATAAGCCTTTGTCACTCGCTCTGGCTGCGCTTTTGGGAAAGCCTTTACCAAGCAGATCTTAGAACAGGATCTTCCTCTCTGAGCCTCTCCACATACTTCAGTGCAAGTCGATGTTAAGGCAGGCTGAGTTGTGTCTTCTGTGCCCTCCCTGCCATGACCAAAGAGGGTGCGAGACAAGGTCTACGGCCTTCTGCAGAACAGGCTGGAGGCTTTTTCATGGTGTAGTCCAAAATTTAACTGACAGTGTTGGTGATTTTATCAACATTGATTGACTTATAAATGCAGCATCAGTACCATCAGATTTTTTTTATTCACCATGCAATACCACTGGAAAATATTCTGATTGGCAATTGCTTTGATTGATTTTTAAGCATGACAATGACCCAAACACACTTCCGCAGTAAAATGCAGTTAAAGCATTTCTGGATAAAAAAAAAAAAAAGAGTCATGGATTGGCCTTCCCAGAGCATGGACCTGAAGTGGTGTGGGATCATGTTGAAGTCAACATCCAAAGTATCTAAAAGAAAGCTTGTCTAAGAGAGTTCAACCTGTGATGTAGAATAAAAGTGCTCATACCAAATGTTGACTTTCAAGCTTGCTAGAATAGTATAAATTGTTTTTGCTTAATATTCTAGATTTTTTCACACATATATATTTGCATGTTTCTGCACCTATTTCCCCTTTTCTTAACACAATACAAAGAAATGATGGGTGAGTAAAAACTTGGTTGCAAGTTCTACAAACATTTCTTCCATTTTGACGTGTATTTGTAGCTTAAATTTGCACATTTGTACAGTACTCTGTATTTCAAAACTCATACAAGCGTGCATCAGCTCTATGTGCTAGTATAGTTTTTCTTTTGATAATGTTCTAATGACCGATGGACTTTAATTACTCGCATTGCTGCAGTACTGTGTCCTACTCTGTTATTTCAGTACACAAGAGCTTTAATATGTTTTGGCACATTTTTTTTTTCAACACTTGGACAGTTCAAACCGTGATAAAATGTACTTGTAAACAATCCTCAAATGACTAAATAAATAATCAAAAGATGCATGTTTTTTTTTCCCATTTGTCCTTTATTGTTTTCTAAAACTCAAATAAATGATACTTTCTTTAATACTACAATTCATAGAGCCAAAAAATAAGCTCACTGTAGAATGTAAACTAGATCAGGTGAAAATAAATAGTTGAGGGCAAAAGTATCATGATGGCCACAGTGAAAAAAACAAACAACTTTTTACACTTCTTTTCCAGCACAGTGTGTGGCTCTGAGTCTTTTTTTTCTTTCTGAAGGCAAATTCATTTTTCACAACTCCTAAATGACATATTAAGATTTTTTAAAAATGCATCACAACAGCCCTATAAAAGCATGACAGTGAAAGGCAGTGAGTTTCCCTACACCAAAAACACAGTTACAATCAGAGATTGGTAAATTCTGTAGCAGATACTACTCTTTTCCCAAACTTCCCTGATTATGGAAATTCAAAAAGCAGTTGTGGTTACGTGAGATACAAAGAAAGACACAGCACTTGAGGCATAACACTCGTGATGTCCTCTGACAGTCCCCAAAACGGCACCTGCCCCCCTCTCCCTCTCCAAGCTGCTCCGGCCAGTGACCTGAACCGTCATATCGTGTGGCTGCGTCTGGCAGAGGACTCTCCTCCACCAGGATGGGACTGCGGGTTTCATTTGTTGTGTGAACCTCTGCTGCCGGCGGCTGGGGAGGAACTGAGTCTTGGGTATCCGAGCTACTAGAGAAGATCAAAGCCTTGGACACTTCCAATCTGAAAGCCATGAGAGTCAAAGGTGGCACGGATGCTCTGAAATCCTGTCGATACAGGAGCCAGGAGTTTACCAAAGCCAGATCCGTGAGGTACCAGAGCACTGCTTGGGGCCAGCAGCTTGGTGCAGAGGCAGTGAGGGGAATTGCATAAAGATTTTTCAGTTCTCTGTGGAGACGGGCTGACATCTGGGCTTTCTCAAAGTTTTCAATGAGAGAGGCCGCACTCCTTTGGCCATTTCCCGCAGTAGAAAGTATGAAGCCACAATGGGATCTGCGCAGCATCAACTTCCCATCTGAGCTTACAAACTCATCACCAATCTGTCCTCGAGCCCCTCCCACCCTGCCTGCTCCATGAACCCCAGCAGCTAAAAGGCGTTCGAGCATCACAGGGGTGGACAGTTCCTGTTTGCAAAGGAACACCATGCTACCTTTGGGGACCATTTTTTCTACAGCACCTTCTTTGTCTGAGAGATCCACCTTAAGATCGACATGTAAGAGTAAGCCGTCAAATCCAATTAAAGCAGTGCTGTAGAGAGACAGTTTGTTGTTGTGCACCTTCCCAGTGAGAGGAAGTGGATATTGGTCAACTGCATAATCGCCCTCTCGTCTTAATGACTGGCACCCTGCTTTGAAACGACACAATAATGGCTGAACTTTCCACAGGGGATCAGCCTGTTTTGAACCATCTGAGCCATTTGCCTCGTCACCACATTGATCACTATCACAAGTTCCTTTGTGGGGATTAGCGTTGGCTGGATACTTTGAAGAAGTCAGCTTCAGTGTGCGAGACAGTTCGAGGAAACGGGACAACGGGATGGCTTCAGCAATCAACGGCACCTTAGTCAAGTCTTCCCAGTAGAGCTTTGCACTGGGAAACTAAGAAAGTAACAATAGAAAAAAAATAATAAAATTAGGTTTTAGCATCTAACCAAGACTGAGGTAATAATTTCAGTAATCAGACAGGCAGAAATACAAACCTTCAAAGTTCCCATTGCGATGTGGATCCCAACAAAGCGTGCAACTTCCCTGGCCGTGACAGCGTCAGGCATGTTGGACAGTTTATTTGTACAGTTGGCAAGTTCTACCCAGGTATCCCAACCAAAGTACTTAGAGAAGTAATCAATGGGCTCTCTGGTTCTGTTGCCATCTCTTGGTGCATTAGACGGGATCACGGATGTTGGCAAACTAAGGGGGGAATAAAGTCAAAAGAACATCAAGAGCAAATCTTACATGTATGTAACAGAGGAACAACAGCAATAATAGAAAAAAAGGTATTTAGAGTTATTTCTATGTATGATAGTTTTGTAGACTCAAAGAAAGTCTTACTGTACCTTTGCGATGTGTGATCTGACTGTTGTGCGCTGATGGCCGAGTTCTTGGAGAAATAGGCCATTACTTCTGCTTCTGAATCAAGCTGAGGATCTGACAATTCAAAGCCACCCATATCCTCTTCATCGGGACTTTGGAGGAGAAACTCATGAAGATCTGGTAGGTGCTGCCACTCAGAGTCTGACACAGCTAAAGGACAGATTTATTAAGTTTTATTGACATCATCAATAAACAGCTTAAGAAAGTCTCTCAAATATAAATACTAATCATTCCACAAAAGGGAACAAACCTTGTTGCTCGATGACCTCAGGATCTGAGAAAAGACCTTCGACTCTTGTTTCCTGATAGTCTGGTACAGAATGGATCGATTCACCTGTTTAAACAGACTCAAAATTAATATATAAGCCTTTAAGTAGTATTTGGAGAATACCAAATATAAAAATCAATAAGAAAGTCAAGTCTCTTCCATTTGTATAACTGAAAAATACTGGCGATTGTCAGTGCAACCTGCTAGTAGACACACCTATGTCATCAATTTAAAAATCCTAGATGACTTCCTTCTTGAGTTATTGCACTCGTAAGATTTTCAAAAACCTTGATCTCTGATATTGACATTGAGGTCACTGAGATTAAAATCACCTGAGAGTTTTAGTAGCTGCACTGACAGTAATAATTTGAAAATCCTCATCCCTACATTCTCAAGTTACTGCATTGACCAGATTTTCAGAAAAGCTGACCTCTGAACTTTAGGCCAAGGTCACCAAGATCCAAACTCATCCAAGGTTTTTAGCAAATAAACCTGTGGTATCAGTTTGAAGCTACTATGCAATTATCGCATTCACAAACTTAGGGGTCAACAATGCCCACCCGCCCATCCAGCAGGGTGATGACAATACCCCATCAGCCTTTTACGACTGAGGATTAAAAATGGTGGATTTCAAAGTAAGTGGAGGTGGAGGTCGAGTGAGTTACTTACGTATATCACAATCTGCTGTTTGACTTTCTGTCTGATTTTCATCGTGGGATCCCTCTGGGTTTCTGCTGGTCCCAGCAGATTCTACTAGGACCTCTCTCTCCTCCTCCTTTATTGGATAGAAAATACACTGGCTGGTGTTGAACTCTGGTAAGATGCAACAGTCCGTTGTCCTCTCCCCAACCTCTACTGCTAAAATACAAATCAAAGAACATGATTTAACATGGCACAGTGGTTTTCCAAGAGTTATACTCATTAGCGACAACAGCTAAACTTTGGTTTATCCAATAATCAGAAATCCTGTTACTCTCAAAAAAGTAACATTTGATTTAAAAAAAAGAGAAGAAGAAGAAATCAAGAGATACTGTGCCAGGTGGTATGCAGACTGCAGAAATCAATAGTTTTATAATTACATATTGGTTGAGAAACCTTAATACTTACTTGGGATGACTGTATTTTCACTAAGTGCCTCTACATTCCAGCGGATGTGTCTGCTGCCATTTGTGGCTGGAACATCATTCACTATGAGGCTGCTTTCCTCTTTCACCAGAACAGTCCTTATATCGCGATGATGCAGCGGCTGCACGCTTGCAGTCTGTCTATTTTGACTAGTGGATGCAGTCAGTGGTTGATTCGAACTGTTCTCTTCAACCTTGATCTCATCACTTCCAAGAACTTGTACCTCATTTTCAGTGATGTAGCCCAAACCCTGTAATGAAAACAAGTCTTAAGTATGCAGTGTTGAATTCTATCTAACATAGCTGATACTGCAAGTGTCTCACCTGTGCTTTATTGTCGCTTGCCATCATCAGGCACTGCTCCTTTTCAGCAGTCGCTCTCTGTCTAGAAGTAAGGAACTTCTCCAGTATGAGGCCTGGAGACTGGTCCATCACCTTATCTTGTTCCGTTCCTCCATGGAGCCCTCTTTCCTTCATTACTTCTTCAACACTCGTGGTAATTGACTCCAGCTCAAAGACGACTTGGTCTTCGGGAGATCCCTCTAACGTAGAGGGAATGGAAGGCAACAAAGCACCAGGAACATCTGCTTTGTTGATATTTAATTTGGAACTTGTCTCCGGCTGTGCCGTCTTTGTGCCGATCTCACAGTCAGTCATTTCTGAATCTGAGGTTATGGGACATTTTTCATAAACTACCTGACAATAATCCTGCTGTTTCTCTGAGTCTTTGGGAGCATCTCCAGCTGAAACCCTCTTTGATGGTAAATCCCTTTTCAGACGCCCTGTTCCTCTACTCCTACCTCTCGCAGAATTCATAACTGCTCCCTTTCCTTCTGCTTTTTGCCTCTGAATTAAAACTTCTTCTTCTTCTTCTTTGATCTCCACTTGATAAGTGGAACATGAAACAGTCTGCGAAGTCAGACTATTTTCAGTTGTATCAGTACTGACTAGGATAGATCCTTTATTATTATTTCCATTTTCAGAACTGCAGCTTGCAATTGATTCATTTTGAGGAACAGTGTCACGTTGAGAAGTCGGATCGTCTCTCTCATTCTGTTCCCCAACAGTGACTAAATCTACCTCTAGAAGTAAATCTTCCTTAATATCTTCCTCTGCAGTACCCTGGACTTCACAATCAGAGTTGGAATTCCTTGGGGTACCTTGTTCTAGCTTCTTATCATCTGATGCCGAAGGTTTTTCTGTCTCATCAGTCTTTGTCTGAGTAGAGCTACTTAAAGTGGTTTCGGATGTGAAATCTGGAAGACTCCCATAATGTTTCACCTGTTCAGATGATGAGTAAATGATTGGCGATATATGAGATGGATTACCATCTTCTGTTCTGCTTCCATTCTTATCTTCATAGGTCTTCACTTCAGCATCTGGAGGAGGTATGGGTAAAGATGGGGAGGGGATCAAAGCTGGAAAGGAGAGACTTTGTTCCCTTTCTTCTAATGCATTCTCTCCCATCTCTGTCTCAGTGTCCCAGTCTGTAGCAGCATTCTTCACCCCAACAAGCTTTTCACTTCCTTTGGGAAGCTGGTAAAGATCCAAGGTTGAGACGCCTTCAAAGATGTTCCCATTGGTGTAAGTGAGACTGGGACTTTCTACAATATGCACAGTTGCCTTGTGCTTCTGTAGGGATGAGACTTCACCAAATCGCTCTCCACAATCCTTACACTCTAAGGAACGCTTGGAATGAGATGTTATCACTCCTTCAGTCTCTATTTTTGAGGAAGCTTTACGTTTTCTGGTGTTCTTTGGCTTGGCAGGCGTTGGCTCAGGTGGTTGATGAGAAAGCTGGAGCGAGGACATCAATGAAAGTGCTTTCTGGTTCTTCTTGGGTCTTCCTCCTTTTTTCTTACCTTCTGCTGTGAGATTATCTGTGCACTCACTTGCTGGATGCTTGAGATTGTTGTTGTTAGTCTGTTGAGACATTGTCTGGGACTCATGAGGCGAAGCCTCTGAGGCTTGGGTTGATGCCTTGGAAGGGTCCAACTTGTAAACTTTCAGCTGAGGCTGTTTATGGCCTTTTAGTAGAAGCAGAGAGTCTTGCTTTATATTTGAGCAAGGTGTGTCTGCCTTTTTGACTTTTCCCCCTTTTTCCATGTCTGTCTTTGGCTTCCCATCCTTTGCATTTTTGCGTTTTTGCTTCTTTTGTATTATTTTTGTCTGTTTTTTCTTTGTAAGTATAGGCGATGCTACAGTTTTGTGCTTACTTATTTGCACAACACCCACACTGGCCACTTCCGTTTGCTTTTTCATCTTATTTTTTCTTGTATCCTCTTTGAGCTGTTCTACTTGTGGGGCTTGGGGCGATAAGGGTGAGTTTGTTTCAGCAGTTGATAATACTCTTTCTACTTTTTTATCCTTTTTTCCTTTCCTTCCCTTCTTCTGTGACGGTACTTTTTGCTCTGTGAGTTTTTTGGGTGGTGTCTTGCTTCTTGTCGCCTCTTCTTGCATTGGCTGACGCTGCTGCGAAGGCTTCCTCTGTTTCTTGTTTTTCTTTTCTTTGCTTTGTGGGCCAAATTTAACAACAAGGTGGGGTTTTTTTGACCTTTGCCGCTTGGCAGGTTTGGCATCAATTTGTAAGTCATCTTGGTAGATGCTTCCCACAAAATCTTGCATATATCCTTGAAAGAAAAAAGCTCTGGCTGGCTTTCTTTTCCGGACTTTCACCAGCTCTTGGGCTGACATTACATTAATGGGTAATTCTGAGATCTTTGCCACCTTCTTAGACTGTAATTGCGACAGAACCTTTTCTTCAGCAGGCGGGTTTTCTGATTCAGACAGGTTATTCTTGGAATCTTCCAGCAGTTTGTCAGGTGGTTCTTCTTCAGGCTTCTTTTGTGTCTCTTCTTGTGTGTCTGGATCTATCACAGGGTGCACCTGATTTAGATCTACTGTTTCCATATGTGAATCAAAAACTTTTGTGGAATGGGTTTTCGATTCACTTGAAGCTTGCGTGAGTGTGTTTGCTTGAACAACTGTGCAAGAAGAAATGTCCTGTTCCTCTGGTTGTAAATATGTTTGCTCCAACTCAACGGTAGGCATAAGAGGTGGAACTGACAGGCTGGTCTCTTGCTCATCTAGGACGGTATGCTCTGCAGTCTTATCGAGAGTCTCTAGTTCTGTAGTTGGTACCAGAGAGGAGGAAGGGATTTCATTTTGTTGGATTGCTTGGGATTGCTCTAGCACCTCAGTTGGTATCAAAGCAGGGGTAAGTTCTAATATGACCGTCTGCTCCAGATTTTGTTTAGGATCATCTACCTCATTTTGACTAACCATTTGCTCCACAGGATTAGAATGAAGCAAATCAATATCCGGTTGCTGAAGGATCTGATGCATCCCCTCTCCCTCAGGTCTCTCTGCTTGTTCAGTTGGAACAAGTGTAAGCTCTGCATTTTCACCTGCTGCTATGTGAGGACCTAATACTGAGAAAGAGGGATTTTCTAGCTGTCCATCTGGAGTAATAGGTTCCAGTATAATTGTTTGCTCCATTGGATCATATGGATTGTTTGACGGGTCACCTTCATCTGTCTTAGAGTCTGTTTGTTTCAGTCCTATAAAATCTATCTGCGGTGGACTGAGATTCACATTCACCGGCTCTAACCCTTGTGATACTTGCTGCACCTCCAGTGGTGGAGCATGAGGTGGCACCTGCCCCAGTATGACAACTTGGTTCACTTTCTGCACATTTCCCAAAGACTCAATAAGTTTGCGAATCTGCTCTGTGTCAATATTGGCATCAACTTTTTGCAGGGGTCCGTTCGGCTCCACCTGTAGTAGTGCTGGTTGGCAGATGGATATCGGAGTTATAATGGGTGTAGTCTGTTTCACTTGCTGACCTTCTGGGAGAACATTACTGGCAGTAGCAGGCAAGGAATTGTGTTTAGTTTTCATGTGGTGCAAACGTGTCCTGGAACTCTTGAAAGTGGCCTTGCACATAGAACAGGGATACTTTGTTGCTGAAGCACCTAGAGACAATAAACGAAGAAACTTTATGGTGATGCTTTTAATTCATTTCAAGTCATGGCATTTCTATTTAACAACACTTTACCACTTGTACCAATGGCTTTTTTCCTTACCATCATTTTTTCTCGGTTGTGCTTTAGCTGTGGTTTCTCCCCCCTCTCCTTCAGCTCCCTCCGGCGAGTGTAACACCAAATGTTTCTGCAGAGCCTTGGACATGGTGAACCTCTTTCCACATTCCTTGCAAACATAAGGCCTCTCTCCAGTGTGTGTGCGCCGGTGATACTTCAGCAATGTCAGCGTTTTGCAAGGTTTGCCACAGTCAGTGCAGGCATAACCATCTTGGCCAAAATGAATTTTTTTATGAACGGTCAGCTCTGATGACTTGTTGAAGGCCTGACTGCAGATTGGACACTTGAAAGGTTTCTTCTCTGTGTGGGCTTTCTGGTGGACCATGAGCTCTGTGGAGTTTGTGAAATGTCGATCACAAACATAACAAGCAAACAGGGCATTCCTCAGTATGCACTGTTCATATTCTGCTGGGTGGCTCAGCTTGAGATGACGTTCTTTGCTCTTGTGATCGCTGAAGATTATATGGCACTCCATGCACTGGAGGGAAAGCTGAGATGCTACAGGGGAAAAGGGCAGAAGCAGAGTAAATACATATAACACACGTCTGTATCCCTAGACTCAAATCCATACAAAACATACATGCTCGCAAAAACAAACACGTGATTCTAGGATTATTTCATTTGCGAATGTGTAGGTAAATTTGGATGGAGGTAAAGACAGGTTAAGAAACACCTGACAAAAATTATACCGCATAGTATTGCAAATTTTTTCCATGGCAATATTGTATTCATAATGGGAACCAAATATCAATATTTTGTTAAATAAATGAAATACTATTAACAAAAGGGCATCTCATGCACCTCCATCCTGAGATAACACATGTAGCCAAGCAAATTCAGATTAAATTGACTCGACAAAAGAAACATCCCAAACTGGACACACTTAGCCTGACAAAGCTAATGGCTCAGTCACAAAGTTAAAGACAGGACAGCAACCTCCTTACAGCTACAAAAAACACGATTAAATAAAAAATTGTTTTGTGCCTGGTGACTGCATTGATGTTTTTCACATTCTGTGACCAATCCCAACTTGCTGTAACTAAATGGTTGCTTAGAGCTTGGGCTGACAATTACTCATAAAGAGATTGTGGAATGTTTGCAAATATTTGCTCTCTAATTTACAAATGAAGACAGATTGCCAACATATTTCCATCAATGTGAATGAGTCTTTGTTGAGTCAAGTTTAAGAACATAGTTTGCAGTTGAAGAAAGGGAGGATAAATCGCAGAATATGCATATATAAGCATACTGGAAATTGTTAGAAATCAAAATAATATCGTACTGTGGGTAAAGTACTGTGATTATATTGTACTGTGGAGTGTCTGGTGATTCCCACCTCTAATATCAACCCAACCAAAATAATTTCTCACTTTGAGTTTTGTCTGCTACTGAACATTAGATTCTATTGACTGTACAGATTTAACCAAACTTCAAACAGTATCAGCTTAATGAAGCAATGTTAGGTTTACATCTTGTAAAAGTACTGCAAAGGATACAGTCATACACAGTTAATTACTGCAGATATTGTTTACAGCAGAATATGATGTCTCCTGTAATTCTAAATTTGAAATAATAACAATCAAGCAGGTCTCTCAGTCCTCGACAACATATAACATGGAAAGACAAGTAAAAGACTCACATGTGAGAGGCATGACCAGCGGTTTGGACATATCCATCTTCAAAGGATCTACCATGGCCTTCTTGGAAGGAACATATTTCCTGCCGTCACTCACAGCTTTCTCCTGCTTTTTACCCTTTTGCCCATCACATCCAGCATTCGTGTTAGTTTCAGGTACCACTGGTTTTGCAGCTGTGTCCACGTCCATCCCTACCTTTGCAGGTGTTTCTGCTGATTTTAGCCTTGCTGCACTTCCCTCCGGTGCATTTACCTCCTCGGTCTCAGCAGCAGCTCCCTTGCTGTCTTTTTTTTGTGCATCTAGCTCATTTTGTGCTGGCTGAGCCTCAGTGTCCAGCGGTGGCTTTGAGGTCGCTGTGGTCACAGGGTTTGACCCACTCTGAGCCTGGTTTGCAGTCTGCATTTGTAGTCTTTCTTGTTCAGATGTTTCTGCGAAGTCAGGTTCCAGACAGAAACACATATGACTGATAATTACACAGATACTAATCGCCCTACCTCATTTAGCTTTTTGCCAAGACTGCGGGTTCTACACATTTTAAAAGGAGTGAAAAGCATCTTTGTAATCCACATAGCGACAGCTGGGGGACTAGCGCATATTGTTACTGAGCTTGTAACATTTGCATTACAAAAAAACAAAAGCAAAAAAAAAAAAAAAAAACAACAACATGGGGCTCAGCCGCCACAATGAGGTGTTAAAGAATAAAAAAATAAATAAAAATTAAAGACATGTGAAAACATTTGAGGACCATATTCCTACTGGTGAGTTCCTTGAGCAATGTCTCTCTAATAACCAGACGAAGATAATGGTAGCCTGGTTAGCCTATTTCACTGATTTGCGGTAAAAATCAGAGTGCAAAATGCGATACTTCCGCTCTGATAAAGCGCCAAATACACTAAATAATATTCCTCGATTTAAGACCATCCATCTACACAGACGCCCACTTACACAGACACGGTGTGTGGAAGTAGGAGGATGTAGATTCAGCGTTACCTAGACTCACTCGTCCGCCCAAACATCACCGCGTCGTTTCTGACAAAGCCTGCACGGAGGAGATGCAGACATCGTGACGTCACGTCTGACAAAGCTCGCGGAGGAGTGACGGGAAATGTGGTTTTCCAGCAAGTTTGGGCCACTCTGAAAACTGTTACTACCGGTTGGCTTCCTTGACCAATGTTAAGTCCGTTTCAATTTTTTTGTTGCAACAAATAAAATATCAGAAGAGGGAGAACAAAAACCTTTAAAAAAAAAAAGTGTAATATTCATTTTTATTGTAAAATTTCCAGGGATCCTCAAAGTGCAGGTGTTCACGGAGACACAAAGACTTTGTAGTATAACCTTCATAAACTCACACTGGGACTGCACACTCATGTCATGTGCACGCATGCAAACATAATCACAAAAACCGTCATTCTAATGTGAAGCGTCTGTGGTATATACAAACCCAATTCCCAAAAAGTTGGGATACTGCGTAAAAGATTAATAAAAACAGACACAATGATTTGCAAAAGTCATCAGCTCATACATTTTTCACAATACAACACAGAAAACATGGAAAATGGTTAAATTGAGAAATTGTACTATTTCAAGAAAAAAAACAAGCCAATTTTGTATTTGATGGTAACAAAACACGTGTGTGGCATTCCTTCACCTTGTAACAACAATTTGTAAATGTTTGGGAACTGAGGAGAGCATCTGCTGGACTTTTGTGAGAGGAATGTTCTCCCATTCTTGTCTGATGTAGGATTCTAACTTTTTCCATTTGATGATGCATCAAATGTTTTCAGCTGGTGAAAGGTTTGGACTGCAGGCAGGTCAGTTCAACATCTGGACTCTTCTGCTCCAAAGCTGCTGTAAGAAATGCAGTCTGAAATATGAAAGCACTTCCTTGGAAAAAAAGGTTGCCTGGATGGGACCATGTGTTGATCTAAAACCTGTATATACCTTACAGCACTGATGCTTTCCAGATGTGAAAGCTGCCAGTTCCATAGGTGCTAAACCACCTCCATACCATCAGAGATGCAGGCTTTTTAACTGACCCAGAGAAGACAGCAGTGTTTCTGGATCATGTTCACATTTGGCTTCTTCACAAACCTCGACATGCAGTGATTTCAGTGACAGAATTGTGTCAAAGATCCCAGGCATGCGACGTAGACGTTTGCCTTATCCCTTGCCCACAGAAATGTCTCCAGATTCTCTGAATCTTTTGATGATGTTATGAAAACAATATATTCAAAATCTTCATTATTTTAAGTTGAGGGAAATTATTCTAAAATTGTAGATGCAGTTTTTGTTTTTTGCAGATATGCAAAACTCTGCCCCTCTAAGATGTAGTTTATATACTCAGACTGTTCCCAATTAACCTAATGAGCTGCAAAAATGTTCCTCCTGCTGTTTCCTTTTAGTACCACTTACCTTTAAAGCCTTTATTGCCACCATGCAAACTTTTCTGACATGTCATCAAATTTTTAATGATTAAACATTTTTCTTCAAACCCTACATTTTCTACATTTAAACATTTGAAGTGTTCTCTGAAAAAATAAAAACTGGTTTGTGTACTTTCCAATTGATTGCATTCTGTTTTGTTTTTTACATTTACTCATTGCATTGTTTTTGGAATGGGCTTTGTATACTGAGTTGTAGATGTCTCTTGCATTTATGTGCAGCCCTCGATTTTAATATAGCACAAATTACTAGACTTAGAAGCAGCAAGTACAGAAGCTTATGAAGTTGTGTGCTTATTTGCTTAATTTATAATTCATGAAATCTCATAAAAGTCTCTTTAGTGCAATTAGCTCTCATTGTATTACTAAATAAACCACTGAATATCATGAACTGTTACATTTTTCAAACTAGTGACTGTTGCAGACTGGCCAACTATCTATCTTAGTGCTGATTAATACACTTACTCTAAAATCAGTGAAGTCGTTTATCATTCTTCCTTTATAGGTTGCCATTTTATGCACAATTAAAGTGATCAGAAATGCTTTATTTGACAATATCTGGATGGAATTTCTGATTAGGCATCCAGATGCCCATTTTCAGCAACTAGTAACAAAAAAAATCAAAGTTTTTGAAGTCATAAACCTAATTAATCACTAGAAGAAAAAAAAAAAACATCTCCACTTTCTACATCAGAAAAAGCACATGTCGATTTGGTTAGTTGTGTGTCTGAGTTTAATTATACATTTAAAATGTCAAAAATAAAAACAGACTTCAGAAACTTCTATAAAAGAATATGCCTTTTTATTTGGAAAATATCTCACACAAAATATCTGTGCACACCTCTGGATACTGGAATAATTGAGGTGAGGGAGAAGGACTATTGTCCATTTACTTGATAAAAGTCGGATGGACAGAAAGGCTGGAATTCAATAAATATCCCAGCAGTGAGTGAGACAGTGTTCAAGAGTTTTTATGTGGGAAACCGACAGAAAACTGAAGATTTCCTACAACAGTGTGTAATCCACATTTCACAGTGACCTGTGACCTTTCACAAACTCTGGAGAGAGGAGAGAATGAAGTGACAGGCTCTGGTGCACAACTGAGCAAGAAGACATGAAGATCAGTGTGTCTAATTTCAGAGACAGATGTCTTGTACGTCCTCAACTGGCACATTCATAAAATCCTCTCCGTGTCAACATCTGCAGTGAAAGGATTCTCCAGGATTTTTTTTTTTTTTTTTTTTTAAGGAAAATATTAAAGGAACAGAGAGTGGACAGCTGTACTCAAGTTTTCCTTTTTTCTTTGACCTGTTTAATTCAAGAATGTTTCAGACTCTTGGATTTTACGTACTGAAAATATGCCTTAAAAAGTTTAATCTCATAGCACATTGAGGCTATACCTCAAATAGGCCTCCTTGGTGTAGATATTTGTTGTTAGGGTACTGTAACGCATGATTTTTAAAAATAAATTCATCAGGAATAAGTAAAAAAATTGTTTTAAAAAAGGGCAAAAGTGTTTTTGTAGCAGCTGTGTGACGTCCTTAAAAAAATCTGAACAGAAGCAGGGATGAGAAATCAAATGCTTCAGTGACACCTCATCCCTCTGTGTTATCCCACAGTATAGGCAACTCCCCAGTTGCATGTTTTATATAATGCGAGTGCAGCTTTGCCACATCATCAAAGCCCATATCACAGTCAAAGCACTCCCATTCCCAGTACTTATGGTCCCTGTGCACGTTTCTTTCCTGTGACTCTGCCTCGTCCGGCTCGTTTCTTGTTTTTGATTGTACGTCTCCTGATTTGGACTCGTCAGATAGATCAGCCAAGCTAGCTTGCCTCAAAATCTTAAAGTGAAACACCGGTTCTCCACAGTCTGACTTGTCAGATCTGTCACGATCCTCGATCTTCTCACATGGGCTTTGTAGCCCTGTTTTCTGTGTGCTTTCCTCCTCCTCTGGTCGTTCTTTTAAGTCTGCATTCATTTCTGGCTCTTCTTCAACACAAGGGAGAAGAGCACTTCTTTGAATCAAACCTCCCAGGTTCACAGAGTTGGTATGATGCTGTTTTTGATGCGAAATTACCTTTCCGGGGTTGGAGAAGCTCTGCTTAGCTCCGCCGTGGTTGCTGAAGTGACTTGTGGGTTGTGCAGACGTGCGGATGCTCCCGTGCCTGTGATAGTGATTTTGCAGGTGTTTGTCTAGTGACGCTTCATCTCTAAAGCCGCGTGTGCAGCTCAAACACCAAAATGGATTCTGTTTATGTAGCTCAGCGTGAGCCAACCACAGCCCCGCAGAAGCAAAGTCCTTGTTACAAGTATCACATCTGTGAGGGGCTGATTTTAATGAAATGCTTGCTCTGTGAACTCTCAGGTGGGAGATTAGCCGTGTTCGTCTGATGAATAGCATCCCACAATCTGGACACTCGTACTGGCGCAAAATTGACTCGTCCGGAGGTTTCGCTGATGCAGAGGACTCGTTTTCGTGCAGCTGTTGGTGTTTTTTGAAAGAAACCAGGTACGCGTAAATCTTTCCACAGATCGAGCAAACATAATCTTTTCTAGGTGCATTCTTCACTGAGGCAGTGGAAACTCCAAAGCTTTGAATCGGGTCTGAGGTCCCTGTTTGGGCTGAATCGCTCTCATCACACTCAGCTGTATTACCAGTCATGCTTTCATCTCCATTTTCTCCAGCATCTTCTCTCTCTGGCACTATTTCTGCTACCATGTGGTCTTCAATCTTTGCTTCCTCCTCTTCCAGAGCATGCTGGTGCAGGTGAGTCTCGTAGTTTTCCCACTGTGTGAACTTCAGCCCACAGTCCTTACATTCAACTCTGTGCTCCTCATCTACAAAGGCAAAAAAAAAGTTATTAAGTACAGTAAGTATTGGTACTGATTAAATGTTTAGTGTAAATTGTGAACATGTAGTATCATGGTGACATGCTGTTAAGCAAGGGTGCAGTAAACACTAATAATAATAATAATAATAATAATAATAATAATAATAATAAAATGTGTTCGCATGCTATGACTCACTCTCATCCACCTCTCCTCTGGTTTGCGATCGTACATCTTCTGATTCAGACCCATCAGATAGTTTGGAAACCTTTGAGTGACACACAGGCTCTGTACAATCAGACTCCACAGAGCTGTCTCGCTCTGCAGTCATTGCATCCTCGCCTGGGCCTTCAACTTCACTTCTCTCCACATTGTCTTCTTTTCTCGTCTCCTCTTGCATGTTTGCATTTGTTTTATCTCCTTTAGAGGTCCTCTTCCTGTGGAGACGCTGGTGTTTTTGGAACGAAACCCGGTATTTATAATTCTTTCCACAGGTCACACAGGTGTAACCCTGTCTAAGTGTATTTCTCACATCTTCATCTCTGCTCTCTCCATCGTCTGCTCTCTCAGAGACTGTTTCTGCTGTCCTGTCCTCTTCCATCGGAGTTTCCTCGTCTTCCACGGCGTGCTGGTGCAGGTGAGTCTCGTAGAGCTCCTGCTGTGCGAACTTCAGCCCACAGTCCTTACATTCAACACTGAGTTCTTTATCTGCAAAGAGCAACAGGAGAAAATTTAAGTACAAAAAATATTGACATGGATTAAATGTTTAGTGTAAGTATGAAGAAGTAGAATAAACCTGTTATGATTTTATAAATTATTTTAGACAAATGATCGTTCTGTTTTTCATCATCTGAAAGTTTCTCTCAAATTCAGGAGGACAGCTCAGTCACAAAGTTTCCATCTGATGTAAAGCAACCAACTGACCAGAGTCTGTGGAAAACTTGCACAATTTTTAACATTACTCTGTTAAAATTTTAGCAGTTTAAAAACAACAATAAAAAAAACAACAAAACAAAAATAGCACAGGTTGGACTCCACTTAAGTATTTCAGGAGAAGAAAAGTCGGTGTTTTTTGTTATGTTTTTCTATCATTTTTGAGGACCTATTTTAATATCCCACTATCCAGTCAAGTCATCTGAGCTAGGTTCTTTACATGTTTAAATATTTGATACCACAGCTCTATAAATATAAACCCTCAGGAAGGAGTGTAGCTCAAATTAACATTCAGCGATAGATGCTTGAAGTACTTAAAATTGTTGGATGTCCAGCCTCTGACAGCAGATCTGGAATCCTGTAGAAACCAGATTTTAATTTACAGCTTCTGACACACAAAAGTTCCTGTTAAATTTAAGATCATGTTTTTGCTCATTTTCCCATTTTATAAGAATTTAAACTGAATCATGCAGCAAGTAGATTTTTCTGCACAGAAAGAACAGATGTGTGCTGAATGCCGTTACAACACAAAAACACAAGTTCATGATTCCACCTGTGGACACAGATATGTATTTAAGGAGAACAACATCAAAATCCTGAGAATTACATATTTTGTGACTGGAAACACTTTTGAATAACATTTGTTTTATTAACACTGAAGACAAACAATTGAGGTAAGTGAATGTGTTGCACTCACTTAGTCTGATTATGTATTATGTTCTTGCAAAAGAAATAAACACTGTGGTGGAGAAGTTATGGTTTCTGTTTAGTTTAATAGCCGAATGATTCAGCATCACTGGTGAGATGATTCTTGATTAAGAATTCTATCGTAGCAATAATTTAATATAAATGTGAAAATGCAATTTATCAAACTGCCTCAAAAGTTACAGTGCTTACATTTATTACATCACTTGTCATAGAAACAAGAAAACTCCAAAACTTTAGAGATTAGGAAAATAAACTGGGGTCTGCATTTTTACACCCAAATTTCAGCTGCACACTAGATTTAAGAACTCAGAAATTAATCATTCAAACACTAAAAAGAACTCATCTGTTCACAAATACAAGTAAATGACTGTAATTTGCCATCTTAACCAAATAATAACATACTTTATATTTTTCTCAGCTCTTTTGTAAAGCAGTCAATTTTAAAATACATGGAGTAGAGCAATAATTATATTATAGCATTAAAAATATAATTTTGATAAAAGAGCTTGCACATTACAGACAAATAAAATTCGATTTGGTAATTACCAAAACTTAATCTACAGCAGCTGTGGCATAAACCTTACACTGGGTTGTGGTCTAATAAATTTCGTAAGCATGCTATCTCACCTTGTAAATAAAAAGCACCATGTGAAATTTAGACTCTTAATCTTAAATCAGGAAATCTTAGAATGTATTATAGACTCTGGCTGCCAAATTTAAGCATGGATATAAAGAATTTATATTGAGGAAAATCAGAGCGATCATCATGACAAACTTTGGATGTAATATTAAAAGGAACTTGTTATTTACAAACAAGTTCATTTAGATTTGGTGCAATAGTGTCATAGCTGGATGAAACAGTGTTTTTTTCACCTGAAATTGACACTTTTAAAGAATATTTTGAGCCTTTTGTATGAAAAATTGTACATAAAATCTCAGTTCCCTGCCTGTAAAACAACAGCATTTCAGATCTGTCAGTAAAACAAATATTTTAGGGACTTCGAGCAAATTTCTTTCAAAGAAAACTAAGGCCAGTAGAGACCTGGAATTTTGCTTACTTCCTGTTAATAAGTATAACTCCCCTCTTTGAATTATTTTTCAGGCAAACTTGAGATGGTCAGCTTGGAGACGTGTGAAGAACTGGCATGTCATCACCTAAGATCAGAATCCGAACACTCTTATTACCACTTATCTATGTGTGTGCATGTTCGCATGCTATGACTCACTCTCATCCACCTCTCCTCTGGTTTGCAATCGTACATCTTCTGATTCAGACCCATCAGATAGTTTGGAAACCTTTGAGTGACACACAGGCTCTGTACAATCAGACTCCGCAGAGCTGTAACGCTCTGCAGTCATTGCATCCTCGCCTGGGCCTTCAACTTCACTTCTCTCCACATTGTCTTCTTTTCTCGTCTCCTCTTGCATGTTTGCATTTGTTTTATCTCCTTTAGAGGTCCTCTTCCTGTGGAGACGCTGGTGTTTTTGGAACGAAACCCGGTATTTATAATTTTTTCCACAGGTCACACAGGTGTAACCCTGTCTAAGTGTATTTCTCACATCTTCATCTCTGCTCTCTCCATCGTCTGCTCTCTCAGAGACTGTTTCTGCTGTCCTGTCCTCTTCCATCGGAGTTTCCTCGTCTTCCACGGCGTGCTGGTGCAGGTGAGTCTCGTAGAGCTCCTGCTGTGCGAACTTCAGCCCACAGTCCTTACATTCAACACTGAGTTCTTTATCTGCAAAGAGCAACAGGAGAAAATTTTAATTACCATGTAGATTATTATGGCAGCCTGTGTTTTACATGGAAAGTCTGAGTAATATTTTATTTTGACAGTTTGAGATAAATTATTCTATGTTTCAGCAGGGATTAGAAAGTGATCACGTCAGCAAAAAAATGTGCAAAACAAAAACAAAAAAAAACAACCCCAAAACCAAAACTCAAATAAACTTAAATAGGAAATTAAAAAAAAACAAAACAAAAAAACAACCTAAAATTAAGCATAAAAATACTGATTTCCAAGCACTGACAGTAAAGACATCTTTTAGCACCTCCTGATTACACTGATGTATTCAAATATTTTCTTGTTTGCCACTGAGAATTTTTTTTACACTGATTTTAGATAAGAAATCTGATTTAAACCTACACATTAGGTTTTTGAGAGTCACGTTGCCATTTCAATATTTTTTAATAACAATATACTGACACTATATCTGGGATTTAAACTATTTGCCACCAAAATTGTTTTTTGTGTTTTTTTCTTAAAGACGACACTGGAGTTGCATTTAAGCATATTTCTATCAATTTAGCTAAAAATAAAAACAAGCATGCTCAGGGTGCTCAGAGATGTTTGAGGCACTGGATTTTACTGCACATTCATTTCTCTTTGCAAGAACCAACAGTGGTCACTCATCATGCTCTGACTCAATTTTCCCTGATATCAGTTTTTCATCACTTTCATATTTTGATTAAATCTTTAGCGGCACTTATCGCTGACATCACACAGATCTGGTGGAGAAAATGTAGAAAGTGCATCTTCAGTGACATTCTGGCACTCATTATCTGATATACTTTCAGCATGTTTATCCACAAGCTCAGCACTATTAACAGCTATGTGACTGCCAAGAAACAACCTGCTTGAATGCTGCTGATTCAGCTGGTTTACGTTTCCTTTTGAACTCATCATATAAAGCATCAGTTCATGTTCATCAGGAACAAGGAAATCACCTTTAGTGCACTGATGTCTTAAACACTGAAATCCATCTCCATTTCTGTCCAGTCCTGTTATCCAGTGAATCAGTGGAACATCATAACGACAAAAAAGGTGAAGCTAGAAGAAAACAGCTCTCATATTTGGAGTCAGTAAGTGAAATTAGTGGAAGTACAGGTGAAAGAATCCCAGGAACAAAATGTTTGTTGATCAGTGCTACAGCAGGCACTGCAAACATCTTTAAATTGGAGGAAGCTGGACCTATATCACTGCAGAGCCTTAACTAATATGATCAACAACACATGCTTTTACTTATTTGTACATTGTTTTAGTAGCAAACTATTAGTTTGCTCCTAAAAAACTTTTAGTTTGCTCCTTTGACACATCAAGGTGTTCTATTTAATACATGCTAGATATGAAATGTAGTAATGCGAGAGCAATTTATGTCACCCGCATATTGGCATATTCATAAGCTAAGTAATCGTGAAATGGGAAACAACAATATTAACAACCCAGACATGACTAGAATATGCAGACTGACTGAATTAATCACACAACCATTAATCATGGCAAAAACAAGTTCGTTTATTTTCAACTTCTTTGACTTCTAGGAATAAAAAACAAATAAATATAACAAACTACTCAGAACTATACTACAAGAACATAACTGCTAATTTAAGTAATGAATATTTTATCACACAATAGAAATAACACTATAAAGAATCAACAGAGGAGCTTATAAATCAGTTAATGCATAATGCATTGTACAAAGCATACAATGAACGTAGTATAGTTTATAATAATGGAAGTGACCAAGTGATGTTAGACAAGAATTTTGTTTTTTCTACCAGGTTATGTAAAGAGTACGCATTGCTGAATTTCAGGTTCTTTATCTTTCTGTAAAATATGCAAAACGTCAATCATCCTTCAACAAAACATCAGTTCTTAACAAAAACAGCAGCAAAATTAGCACATGCGTGTGGCGCAACATTGTTTAGCATGTCTTTCTACACTTTGCAAGTAGTGTGTCAACAGCATTTTTCATTTCTCTGGGCAATTTACATGCATAAATTTATCTGAAAATGAAAGACAGTGGTCCCCAAAGAAATTAATCAAGTTCAATTTACATTCACAACAGGTCAATTTAAAACAGCAAAAAAAAAAAAAAAAAAAAAAAAAAAAAAAAAAAAGAGATCTATGACATCAGTGCTCCCCCCCCCAAAAAACAACACTGTGTATTTTCAAATTTGTACCACCACCAGCCAGATCATTAAAGCTACCTCTTGCACAGTGAAGCTCTTTCGGGTGCTGTCTGGTTTTCAGCACCGTTTTGATTTGTGGTGCAGGTCAAAATAGAACTAACATCAACTTAATAACGGGATAGAGTGATCTCTGTTACCGATTTTACCTGCCAGTTCTGCTCAGCATATACTAGTCCAGTGTTACATGTTTAAGTACAACGAATCTCAAAAACTATACGAACAAATTAGGAACTATTTAGCCGAAGTAAAAGGTGCAAAAAAGAAATTTTCTAACAAAGATTTTTAGAAGTTTCAGAAAAGCCAGCATCTATGTACAGAGTCATTGTTTCAGGTCTTTTCAGGTTTCTTTGCTTTAATTCACTCTGTGGGTGTGTTCAATATAATGCTGGTGCAAATCAGTTTCTTGACAAAAAGTAGTTCCACATTCAAGGCAGGTAAGGCCATTGGAATCTCCTGCAGAGACAGCAGCAGGAGCATCGCTTTGTCTTTTGTAATCGCTGATACATTCCTGGTGATGCTCAATGAGGTCTTGGATTTCACGGAAGGTCCTGGGGCAAACGGAGCAATGGTATGAGTCACTGCTGCTGCACTGCTCCGTTTTGTGTTTCTGTAATTCGGTCGGTGAAAGAAAGGCTTTGCCACAGTGTTGGCACTTATGGCTACTTTGTGACTGGCCCGCTGAGTTGAGCGTAGGCCGAATCACTTTAGAAGATGGGAAAAACTTTTCTCTGTTGTCAGCAGCGGGGGGATTGGGTTTTAGAGGCTTTGAGGTCATAGCAGCACTCAGTCTATAGCGTACTTCATTCGGCAGACGGCAGCGGACTTCGTCGTGCCAAGCAAGGTGCTGATGTAGCTGATTCTCAGTCCAAAAGCCTTGGCAGCACAGAGCACAGGAGTAAGGCCGACTCTGTGCCTTTGCCTTATGGGTCCCTAATTGTTCCTCCGTTTGGAAAGCTTTCCCACACTTATCACACTTGAAGAAGCATTTGGCTGTGTTCTCCGATACACAGCTGACTTGTGGAGGAACCTCAGCTGCAGCTCTAGGAGTTTGATTATCCGGTTTCGACTCCTGCTTCACATCCAGGTAAACTCTCTTAAAGTTGGGGGCGCCTTCAGAAATGCCCCATTCCCTGGAGTCTGGACACAATTTCACAGGAGAATCCAATGTGATTTTCATCCAATCTGTGTCAACTGTGCTACTTTTTAACATCACACTGGTGTTATCTGCTGCTGATGAATCTCCAGTTTTCCTCATCTCACTACTTGAGGCAACAGGCTCTTTTTTTCTACGCAAAGCAGCTTTGCGTTTGCCTTTTGTGCTCTTTGCGTGGGCCTGCCATTTGTGAGCACGTAGTCCTCTTGCTTTAGTAAAGGTCATCGAGCAGAGGGGACACTGGTGAGGTTTTGGCTTTAGTGCCAGTAACACGGCATCACTCTCACTGCAATTTATTTTGACTTGTTCTGGAGCCTGGTCAAACGCCTCGTTTCCCGTCTCTAAAGTTTTACTGTTCTTGGCTGGAAGTGAATCTTGCACAAATGTCTTGCCTGGTTCGTTGCTGCTCAAATCTGGCTCTGGTACAGCTTTGCTTTGACATGGTGGATTAAACATCTGGTGGCGCTGCAGAACGCGGTGATTAAAAAACTGTTTGCCACAGTTTTTGCACTGAAAAGTTCCATCTACGGTTTTGTGGTTAAGAGATTTCAAATCATCATCTTTTAGCAGGGACCGCGAAGATTTCTTTTCTTTGTGCCATCGTTTGTGGGAGCCCAGGGCTGAGTTAGACATGAACCGTCTCCCACATTCAGAGCAGTGAAACAGTCCTTTACCTTGCTCTTCTTGTTTAGGTTTTTTTAACATTGTAGAAATGGCCAGTTTGGATTTTGGTAAAGACCTGTAGCCCTCAGCATGAATTCTTTTGTGAAAATTTAAAGCCCCAACTACTGAAAAGCTTCTGTCACATTTTTTGCATTTGTATTTCATATTGGATGCAGTTGGGTTTTCCAGTTCTCCTTCACCTGTGTCATTTTCCATCTCTGGTTCCATGCCATCCATTTCACTCTTTACTGGTGTACGTACCTTTGACTGGTCAGAGCTTTCCCATGTGCTAGCATCCACGTTGCCTTCGCACAATCTTAGAGCATCATCGTTTTCTGTATTTGCAACGACTTGATTGTCTCTTTTAATGCACAGTTTCTGATGAACCCTTAAAGAGACCTTGCTGTTGAAATGTGCAAGGCATGTAGCGCACTGTAGATCCTCCAGTGTGACTCTGGACCACGATGATGATGGAGAATGCCCACTCTCATAGCCATGGCTTTTCATATGAAACTGCAGTGCTTTGGCCCGTGAAAACAACTTCCCACAGTCAGGACAGCTGTAGGTGTTCTTTTTCAGCTGTTCAACTTGATGCTGAAAAGACTTGATGGGTGGTGGGAGCAACTGGTCATTATGCACTACCTGGTGTCTAAGGAGGCTGGAAAAAAGGCGAAATGACCTGTTGCAGAGTTCGCATTTGTGATTTCCATTTTCATGCTTTCGCATGTGCAATGTCATGATGCCTCTGTGCCGAAATTTTCTGCCACACACCGGACATGCAACCTTCATGCTAGAGCGTTGGTGTCCATTAACAGAGGATCCCGGGACACCTTTTCTCAGCCTCAAATCTGCACACTCTGTCGGATTTTGCTTGTGGTGTGAGAAAGCACCTAAAGACCAAAAACCCTTTCCACACTGCTCACAATGATAGATCTTTGGGCCCAGTAGGGTTTTCTTTGGATTGTATTCTTTCTTACTGACTGAAATATTTTCCTTTTTTTGTGCAGAGCAGGTTTTCATATGGTTAAACAGGCTAGCTGCATGCAAATAAGACATTGTGCAATCTGGGCACTGGAACTGTTTTCTTTTGGGATGATGCAACTGATGAGAGACCAAAGCAGACAAACGAGAGAAAACTTTGCCGCATTCACTGCACGTCAGATTTTTCTTCTCTAATCCCTCCACCTCCTGAAATGCATCGCTGCTTGGCATCTGACCACCGTGGGTCTGTATGTGATGGCAGTGTGCCTCAAAGCTACTTGCTTCATGACCACAAGTGTCACATGTGTAAAAAGGCGCTGACTGACCTTGTGCCTGTTGTCTTCTCTTATAAACGCCATGCCACATTCTGTGAACACGCAGCGATGAAGAACTAGAAAACCAGCGATAACACTCTGGACAATCAAACCTGTCTTCTGCTGATTTATTCTCAGCTTCCCTCGCTATCAGTGCAATCGGCTCATCAGCCTGCTCAAAATCAATTTGTACAATTTTCAAGTCCATTTCTGGTTTGGAAACAATATCACCGTCATCTCTTCCCTCCTGATCGGATTCACACACCAGCTCCAGGTCAGGATTCAGATCTTGGGGTGGCTCATCCTCAGACTCACTTGCACTGATCACCTGTACGTTAAAGTCACCAGGGTTCATAACTTTCCATGTCTTCATCAGTCTCAACTATGTACAACTCTTCAGTCATGTTGGTCGGAGGCAAACTGTCCAGCTGCACTTTTCCTTCTGTAGACGTTTCCAAGTCAATCTCTGGTCTTCCGCTTTCTGCCATTTGGTCTTGAGGTAGAGAGGAACACATCTGGGCCTCCTTCTCAGTTTCTCTAAAAACATCTGTGTGATGAAGCTGATGAGAATGAAGTGCCGAAGACCTGGAGAACTTTAGCCCACAATCTTTACATTCAAATGCCTTCTTCTGTAGCTGGCACAGCTGATGGTGAAATGACTTTGCTGGGGTTTCGTCACTGTGTGCAGTGCGCTGATGCCTGTAGTAGAATGTAAGAGTCATGAACACTTTTCCACATTCCTCACATGGGAACCTTTTTGCAGAATTATCAGCATGATTGGCATGCCATCGCTGATGGTTAAAGAGAGCAATATGGCCACTGAAACCCTTTTTACACTCGCTGCAGTAAAACTCGTTGCAGTTCTTCTTTGGCTTTTGTTTCATTTCTTCAGGAGAGCACTGACTATTGCGGCTAAATCTCTGATGAGTCTTAAGTCGCATCAGGGCAGAAAAAGCTTTCCCACATGAGCATGTAAAAACCTTTTCAGAATAATCCTCCGTTTGACTTTCACCTGCTTTTGTTTCTGCTAATGACTCCCCAGCTGGAATTGCATCTCCTGAACTCCTGTTTCTGGGCTTAATCAACTTTTCCTCATGACAACGACGATGGGCATCAAGAGCTGAAGCACGAGAATAATTTCTCCCACAAGATTCGCACTGAAACGACTTCTTTTTCAAATGCTGAAGGTCATGAAAAACTGATTTGGAGGGTTGTCTGTGTGAGCGCTGATGGTTGAGAAAGTGTCCAATCACACCATAAGATTTCCCACAGTCCTGACATTCATAAGTTTGTTGCTTTGCTATGGCAGCATTAATCCGGATACCAGTCTCTTTTTGAGAGATCTGATCATGGTTCTTCTCCATATGCAAGTGGTATTCACTCAGGTCAATAAATGAGGCTGAGCATAAAGAACAAAAGTGAAGCGCTTCATTGTCCTTTTCTCCATCATGTAACTCATCCATGTGCTTGTCCAAATACATGCTTTCTTGTGGATGTTCACGCAAATGCTTCAAGAAGGCTGCCTCCTCTCTGAAGCCTTCTCCACAATGCTGACAGCAGAAAACCCCACTCCCTAAAAATAGAAAAGGGGAAAAGAGGAGGTCAAAGCCACTCCTGTTTTCAGAGAAGAAAAAAGAAAGGAAATTTAAAAACAAAACAAAACAAAAAACAGAGGCGCAAACATGTCTTTATTTTAAAGTAACTTGAGCTTACAGTATAATCACACAACTGCACAATTTCCATATAAAACAAAGAAATGATAGGAGAAAAATAACACTTATTAAAAAAACAACAACAAAAAAGTGTCATTACTGAGGTGCAAATACACTGCTTAGGGCTAAAATACCTTGAAGATGAATTATTTTGTTATTTAATACAGTTGCATTTTTTTTTTTTTTTTTTTATAAATAGACATGGTAAATGGTTACCAAATGTCCGCAAAGCACCTGCGCACTGTGGACAACCATGTTTAAATAAAATCTCATTTAATGTCAACTCATATTTAAACGTTTAGAGAATTAATAAGTAAAGGCTGTGTTTTTCAACAAAACTCAATCCAAACAGATTTTTAACGCATATTTCTGAAATTTAGAGCAGTGAACCACAACTGTTACTCTGTAAAGTGCAGTGCTTCTTATGTGTTAAAAACATGTCCCTATTGAAGCTTTTCTTATGGATACAAAGGAATAGTGACAATCTGCCTGCTGACCTGCTGAAACTTTAGTCTGATGTCTCAACAGCAAGAAGTCGAGGCGTAAAAGTAGTGAAGATATTCTGCTTCCACCTACATATACACGTAAAAGCATACTAAATGCTTTGGGTGGAAACAGCCAAGAGAAACTGTATGAGTAGTATTGTTTGCTGTCTAAATAAATATTTCCTATTGATCTAAAACAAAACACAAGCAATGCTTTAGTCGTTACACAACCATGCTCAGGAAAACAAAACTTCCTTCCGTTGATTGCTAAAGTTTGTGTACTGATAAAACAATAATCAGAAAAGTCTAATTTAAAACTAGTTCCAAATCTAAAATCCGTTTACGTTAATCTTCTATTAAGAGTGCCAGATTGTTAAAGCAAATGAAATAAATACCAAGGGAAAGATTATTATTGGGGAAGAGAACCTGGAGATACCGCAGATTGAGCACTTCCCTATTTATGGCCTGGCCAAACATTTATATTATTCAGTAGGATTACAGAGAAAGCATGTTTCCGGCAATACATAGATTTGCTTCTGGCAATGCCCTGATTCAATGTCATAAGACTAGATTATTAAAGCGGTCACATAATTTTCGATCCATATGGCTGAGTATTAACTTTGACCAGGGCTGGCGCTGTTTGTTCAATACGCCCCACTGAAAATGCTGGGAAACCTTTAACTCGAACTGGTAACTTTATATTTGTTACTGGTGTTAAAAGAGCACTTTTTAAATCTGCCTTCAAGTCAAATATTTACATTTTCCTATTGATGGAGTGCAGGAAGACAATGCACAGGAACGCACTGATGCTGTGTTAACGTAAATGTTTAAGTCACGGCCTGTTGATGGGTGCTTACTGTCAGCGGTTTCTTCAGTCGATGAACCGGCGTTCTCTTCAGGTGTCCCTTCGTCAGCATGGCGTTTGTTTTCAGCTCCGTCCTCTACGCTGGCCGAGGAAGCAGATCCCTCCATCTTGGCGTGGCTGCTTGGTGGCGCTAGTGCTTGTTAGCTTAACAGCGCCACCGTTGTTTTTTTTTTTTTTTTTTTTTAATACAAATTATTTTTTACCACTCAGTCAGCTCCACGGGAGTGAAAACAGTGTGTAATATAAGTCTAGTTCGCTAAAATATAACGGAGAAGTATCATTAACCGTTTTAATAATGCGGTTGGTGTACATCTAAAGGCGAGCTGTAGTCAGAACACCTGCGCAGTGCGCCTATCCTTCCCCTCAGCGGAAGTGTCTTCTTCTTCTCTTTTATTTGCCTCAACACGAAGTTATCACCCTGCAGCGACGCCAGTGGTGGTAGTGGTGCATTACTCTGACAAACAAACGCCCTCACAAACTTTTCCACTTGTTGCAGAAGAGGAGGAGCTGTTCTCCACTAAAACTAAAGTTACATATATACTGCAGTTGATTGGAACTAGTTACCTATTTGAAAAGATTTTTAAAAAAACACCTTAGAGAATAAAATATATTTACTTATACTAATTGATCAACAGTACACAGGGTTAAAGTTTAATTCGGTGACCTGTGAAATTTTAGGGTCATGTATCAAATACATTTTTGATATATTGATATTTCAAAAAGCCAGTCCATTCATTTTTAGCTCTTTTTTGCACACATTAAAATCTGAGCAAATGTTTGAAAATGAATATCTCAAAGACTACCATGTATAAAAGCCTGAAATTTGTTCTAGTCTTTTTTTTCTCCTTTAATCTTAGTCAGAGTAAATGGATATCACAAGTGGTTATCCTCTTCAAAATTATTTTTGGATGGCTTTTTTGCCTTTATTTGATAGGAGAGTATTGCACAGGAAAACTGGAAACACACCAAAGGACCTTGGGTCGGACTTAAACCCAAACAGCTGCATTTAACCATGGGGAATATGGTTGTCTGCACAAACAGGTAACCTAAAGTGGCCTAGTTGTTTGCACCATACAACTGAATCAGCATCAATAATTTGGGACAGATAATATTCATGTCTGAATACTGGGTAGTTAAAATGTGAAAAAAGAAGCAGTCCTGTAAAGTCCCATATTTGAGTATACACTAATACAAAAAAAATACAAAAAAAAAAACCCTGTCACACTGTAAAAGACAGTTTGTGAAGTTTTTTCAATTTATTTCACAATAATGCAAAATAAATAATCTATAATATTTTTAACACTACATTCCTATGTCACTAAAAACAGGGAAATACTATTTTCATTCAATTTTTATGCTGCATTAAGCAAATATGACAAGTTGCACCAAATAAACAAAGCATGGTTAAGTTTCTAGATGTTCTTTGGGAGAGTAATTTTGGTAAATACTTTTCATTTTTGACACCCACTTTGTAAGCATGCACATTGCCCTTCAGGAGCCTCCAAAGACCACGGAAATTTTCAGGCTTTTAATTGTTAATGGTTTTTGAGATATAATTATGTTCAAAAATTGCAATTTCAATGTAAAAAGAAAAAGCTTGAAAGTGGGCAGATTGAACTTCTAAAAAAAAAAAAATCTAGAAAAGTATTTGGTATATGAAGATTTCATTACACTGTCAAACTTGGACGCTAACCCCGTCCAACCACCCAAAAATCACACCACTAAACAAGAGTATGTGAATGGCTGATAAGAAACTAAAAGTATCTCTTTAATTCTCATA
The DNA here is from genome assembly GCF_900408965.1 of Simochromis diagramma. Lineage (NCBI taxonomy): Eukaryota > Metazoa > Chordata > Actinopteri > Cichliformes > Cichlidae > Simochromis > Simochromis diagramma. Next base: position 2,491,108 of record NW_024387423.1, on the reverse strand, counting down.
CTAATCATGTCATCTCAGTATGGTTTTTAATCTGTTTATCCAGTGCTCTTATACATTTGTTTATTTACGGCATTTACTCTGGCACTTCACTACTGACTGGTGGAACTGAAGCTTAGGGCAGCATGGTGGTGAGGTGGTTTGAAACAGTTGCCTCACAGCAAGAAGGTACTGAGTTTAACTCCACCACCTGGGCCCTGTTTCAGGAAGCCGGTTTAGTGGAAAAACTGAGTAAGTATACCCTGAGTTAACGAAAACTCTGGGTTTTCGGTTTCACAAAGCGAGTTTAGATTAATTCTGAGTGAGTTACTATGACGACACACTCCGTGAAGCTAACCTGCCCCCTAGCAGGTTTACTTCAACTAACCCTGACGTTCTCCGCCTCTTTGTCGGAAACCTGACTGTAGGAAGTGTCAGACATGGCGTGCCCCTTCCTTGAAGAGCCAGTAGATGTTGAAGCCCAAATTCTCCGCAGAGCTCTCCGCCGGGAGAGAGTGATTAGAGCGCGTTCGGACATTTTATCATTTCCTGATGATTTTCTGTGTGAACGTTACCGTTTGTCAGCACAATCTATAATTTATTTGAATAACATCCTCAGGCCTAATATTGCTCATGTGACACATCGCGGACATGCTCTCAGTTCTGTACATATTATTTTTATTGCACTTCGGTTTTTTGCAAACGGGAGCTTTCTGTATAATATTGGTGACGCTGAGCACGTTTCCAAGGCTACCGTCTGTCGGGCAGTCAGGAATGTTACAGTTGCACTGAAACGTCTCCTGTACTCGTTTGTGGTGTTCCCCGGTCATAGACCCACAAGATTTATCAAAGAGGGATTCCACAAAATTGCAGGTATCAGGATGAACAAAACTTAATTTATGATGTGGTGATACTTGAACTACTACTTAAATTTTACATTTATTCTCACGGTTCCCAGGCGTGATTGGCTGTATAGATGGCACTCACATTCCAATCATTGCTCCTTCAGTAAATGAAGGAGACTATGTGAACAGGAAGTCTTTCCACAGCATTAATGTACAGGTACATAGTTCCCTGTAGCATTTCAAACTAACAAATTATTTCATTATAGTAATGGATGCTAATTTGTGTTCTCTGCACTGTGAAGATCATATGTGATGCTGCCAACATTATCACAAATGTGGAAGCCAACTGCTCAGCCTCTGTGAGTGGTGGTGGTGGAGGACCCCCACCTGTTTTTCGGGCCTCCGCTTTTTTTTCTGTTGGCTACAACGGGTCACATTTGAGCATACAGAGTAAGCAAATATGTACTTGTAATGTGCTCAGATAATTTCAATAAGTGCTTACAGAGGGGAAATTAATGTAGCCTCTAACTGCAATTGATTTACAAACAGACCAAGCACTATGGCTCATAATACAATTACACCTTACCTGTTTGGACTATATTTTTATATTTCATTTTTACTTGCTGCCAGGGACGTTTGGGGCCTGTTGGGTTGCACCTGCGCTCAAATCACGTCACAAAATAAAATGTATGAAATAAAAAATAAAATAAAATATAATAAAATAACGTGTTAAATGGGTGGAAATCCCTAGATCAATGTTTAAATTAACACTCACGCATTGACTCTGTCGGCTATGTTTTGCCATGCATGCTCCCTTTCTTTTGCAGCTGAGGCTGTGTTACTTTTTTTCCGCGGAATTTGCATGTTATCGGCATATGCTGCCATCAGAATTTCAGCCTCAAGCACTGTAAAATACATTGACCGCGCCTTCTTTCCCTCCGTCTCCATGGTGACTCGCTTAATCTGTGCTCCACTAATCAGGGCTTTATGTATCCTCGTGCGCGCGCTTAACTTGGGGTTAAAGCAACTCCGCGTTGACTGAACTAATTGTTATCAGCCTTTCTGAAACCGAATATTCCGAGTTGGACAGTTCGGGGTTACTCAACCCTGAGTATCGTTTTTCACTCTGAGTTTTCTAAACCGGCTTCCTGAAATAGGGCCCTGGCCAATTTCCACGACAGAACATTGTAACTTTTTTTCTTACTGCATCAGTCCTCAAGAGATCAACACATTTTAAATAATTCATACAGGAATATGTTTCATGACCTTGTTTCTCGTACACGTTTTATCTGGGGTTTTTTTTTTTCCAAATAAGTTAATAAGTTTATTCATTGAAGAAGGAGTTAACTCAACCCATCATTCACCGAGTCATTTTCATCGTCTCATTCGGCATTAAATATCTATTTAAAGGCTCCTACAAGTAGTAAATCTTGCTACTCCGGGTCTCTAAACTGTGAAAAAGATTACAATGTAATGATTAAACATAGAAAATCACAACAAATAAAGCCTATAATGCAAAACATATTTTCATGGGTTATGCACGAACCCATACAGCTTTCCATTATTCAGTGACCTAATTCCTGGGGAGGAAAAATAAATCTGATAGCACATGTTCAAAATTGATCCTACCCTGTCATATTAAGGTTAAGGAGTTCCCTATAATAGCAATGTCCAGGTGCTAATGCTGGTTTATGCTAACTGTGAAGTACTGCACCACACAAGTTTATAATCAAAGGCAGGTTTTTATTTTAATCCAATATGTAGACATCATGGGAAAAATCTTCCATGCTAAAACAGTGGATAGAGGTAGAAGGGCACGTTTCTGAATCGATGAATGTTGAAATGCACAGGAAGTTGTTTTGCTTTTCCTTCTTTTTGTGGCTTTTTTTTTCATTTTATTTTTACATATGAACCATTTGTTTATTTCTACAGCAGATAGCAGTAATGAATATTGTCAGTCACTTGGCGGGCCACCAGAGCTAATCTAATGCCCATTTTCATAACGGAAGGAGATGTGATGATGTACTCACCTAGATCTACTGTTACGGAATGAGATCATTCATTATTCACAAAAAAACAAAAACAAAACATTTACGCACTAAAAAGTGGAATTAATTTTTACAAACGTGGGTACATTCCAATCTGAAATACTTATTCTGGTAAGAGATGCAGACTGGACCAATTGAAGCAAAAAATTATGTAACCAATTATTTTCCTTTCTTGCCACTGTAAAAAAAAATGTTAATGACAAAACATCACATAAGTCTAACATTTCTTACAAAATGAGCTATTGGTCAGCAGTCATTAATTGTGTAAAGGTGCCAATTTGCCCCATCCCCAATGGCCACCCCAAGTGTTGCAGTTACAGAAAACTCTTACTGTGAAATCACAATTACATATTAGAAATGGTTTTGCGTTTTACTCGTCGCATATTTGGACCAGGCCAGTGGCCCTGTGATCACAAGTGCTCCCTAAGAGGATTATACTGTATGTGTACAGTTTTTTTTCCTTGTTATGTTCTGACAAATCTAATCTGTGAGCACAACAATCCCCCTCACTTCTCCAAAAGCAAAAACACATTTCTTTACAGTATCTTTGAAACAGTTGCTCTGCATTTTGGGAGGGAGGTCACATTGTTGAGTCTACCTTAATAAGCACAAACTAGGCCTAGGATACCAAAGACAGCAGACATGCAGACTGTACTCATAAAAAGGCACACAGTATACTGTACATGAAGAAACACAGTACAAATGATTCAGGACATATGACCGGAACTAGAAAAGTACTAATATTATCTAAATCTAAAGGTCATTGGCAATAAATGAAATGTAGACCTTACAGTAGAACCTCATTAATCTAGAAGTATTTGGATATGCATTTTAAAAGACAGCAAAACACTTTGAATGGCACGTGTACACACCCTTCATGTCAAAACACACCCTGACTGTGCAATCTAATCTGAAGCCAAAAGACTTAAAATGTGTAACAAGTGTACAGGCTAAACCATGTTTCACCTTCCCCATCTTTTTGCTGATGCTCATCCATGTGTGATAAATGAGGTTCCACCAAATAATAAAATTATTACAAAAACAAACAAACAAACAAACAAAAAACTAAAACTAAGTCTTGTTGCTAGAGTAGAAATGTCAAATCTCTCCTTGTGCATGTTGCAAGTAATGCATTTGTAGATCCAGCTCCCGAGGAAGAGAGCACCCGCATATCATGCACTGGAGAAGCCGTTCAGGGGCAAAAGGCAAACGAGATCCAAGTTTGTGAGTTTCTGTCCGCGGGGCAAGTTGAGGTAGGGACAGGGTCTGTGGCATGTGTGGCCTCTCGCTCATGACCGCCTGTGGTGTGAAAAAAATATTTGGGTGTGGAGGTCTTGGAAGTGCACCAACTGCGACAGAGTGAAGAGGGTGAGGGCCAGGCAAAGCAAGAGGAGGGAGCGGAGCAAGTGGAGGTGAGAAAAAAGGAGAAGGCTGATTTATGATTATTTGAGTGCCTGTTACCATTGGTTGTTGCTGCAGCTCCGGTCCATTCCCTGGTTTGAGTTGCCCAGAAAGCAGGGTTTGAGGACCCACTGGGTTGTTTTGGAAGCCCCATACTGGTGTTCCCATGCCCTGTCCAAAACGATGAGGCTCGTACTGAATGGAAATGGGAACCTTCTGTGTTGCTGTCTGTACATTGGCCCAGCCAGATGACGCCTGCTTTTGCTGCAGCTGAAAATCTTGATTATTTACTAACTTCTCCGTGGAGTTTATAGTCTTTGGAATTCCTGGTGGTGTTTGTATGTCCCATAAGGTGCTGCTGGCCCCATGAGAGACGGGACTGGAAATTGGCATAGCACTGCTTTGGTCTATTTGAGCTGAGGTGGATGCACCTGCTAAGCCAGAAGCCCATGGCTTTTGCGGCTCACAGCCGTTCCATGGCTTCTCTGGCTGGCTAACAGTCGAAGGTATTAATTGAGGATTACTCAAGTCCCACACTCTGTCCTCCTTCTTAGGAGGTGTTGACGGCTCCTTTTGTGAGGACACTGGGATAACTGACCATCTTGGCAGCTGAAGCTCTTGCCCGAGCTTACTTGGTGAGCCCTGTGAATTTACTAGTGGAGTAGGCCTGACACTCCACAGAGCTGCTCCGTCTATGTAGGAGGAGGGAACAGAAAATTCGTGTTGCACAGAACTTGTGGAAGCTAGCACTGTAGAAGTGGGAGTGCTGCTCCAGGAAACAGGCTTGTGCAGCCTGTGCTGCACCATCTCGTTCACTGCTGACGGGCTGGATTTTTTTGGCACGGACACCAGGTGAGAGGCGGCAACAGAAGACGTGCCGTCTTTTGTGTGTGCCGAATCTAAACTCTGAACAGACGTGGAGCCTGACTGACTTATCAGAGGAATATCTGCCCAGGATGAACTTGTCCGATGGTGCTGCTGTAGCACTGAGCTGTCAAACTGTGTCTGCTGGGGGGCTCCATGTTGGTGTTGCGATGATGGAACGGGCATTACTTCCCCACCATCTACCTTCCACTGCACTGGCTGAGGGTGTAGCTCGGACAGCCACTGCTCCTTTTGCTGCCTGCTCTGTAAATCAATGCGAGATGCATGCATGGAAGATGGCGGCTGTACTGCCCTCCTGTGGAGCTCAGCGTCTCTCACTACCGAAACCGGATAAGAAAGCTGCTGAGGAGTAGTCATCCCTGAGCCTCCTAAAGGTCTAGAAAATCCCCACACTGGCCTCCCACCCCTCCTCCCCCCCCCCCTCATCCTAGAGCTCATTGGGAAAGAACTGTACTGGCTGAAACTCTGCCGCTTACGAGCGTGGATCTTCTGGTGTACCAGCAGGCTACTAAACCACGAAAAGGTTTTGTGACACTCTTCACAGCGATGAGGTCTCTCTCCTGTGTGGGTGTTCATGTGATCACGGAGCAGATAAGCTAACCCGAAGCTTTTGTCACACTGGTCACACTTGTGAGGTTTGTCACCGTTATGTGACAACATGTGGTGCTGCAGCTGGATCTCGTCGCTGTAGCCTTTGCGGCAGCTGGTGCAGCGGAATGGTTTTTCCTGATGCAGCTTTTGATGCGTTCTCATGTTCTGCAGGAAGGCAAAGTCCTTCCCACAGTCTGAACATTTGTATGGCTTCTTGCCTGTGTGAATGATGAGATGCTGCTGTAAATAGCTACTGAATCTAAAGCCCTTGCCGCACACTTTACACTGGTAAGGCTTGTCCTTGGAATGTATGCGCATATGCAGTTCCAACACTGAACGGTGGCGGAAAGTTTTTCCGCACTCTGAACACTTGTACGACTTAACACTTATGCTTTCGCTTTTCCACTTCACCTGCACATTATCACTGGTTAATGGAGTGAATTGTTTTTTAGGTGGAGCAGCCAGTCTTTCTAAATACTGTGAAACAGACTTGTGGACACTTAAAAGATGCACATTTAAACTGGACTCGTCCCGATAAATGGACGGACAGTGTGGGCAGGTGTGTCCCTTATCCCAGTACTTGTTCACATCCTTTGGGAGTCGGGGTGATCTCTCCAGCTTTTCATACTCGGCTTCATGAATGAGCATGTGGGCTCTCAGGTTAGCTGGTGCACAGTATGTCTGGGGACAAAGGGGGCAGTTAAATGTGCGTTTTGGTTCCTCGCTCTGGTGTGCGTTCTCCTTTCCCGGCCCTCTTACCTCCTCCTGTTCGGCAGCAGGGGCCTGCTTACTGGTCTGTGCACTACAGGAGTTGGTTTCACGCAGTCTATGCTGGCGGCAGTGCGCCTTCATGTTCTGGGCAAAAGCAAATTTTTTCCCACATTCGGGGCAGCGGAAGGGCTTCTGCCCTGTGTGCAGATACTGATGCTGATGAAGGAGGCTGCTGTACTTGAAAGTCTTACCGCAGATGTTGCACAAGTGAGAGCGGCTGTTGTCGGTGTGCTTGCGACGATGGTCTTCCATGACGGAGTAGTGTTTAAAAACCATGCCGCATTCGGGGCATTCATAGGGCTTTAGGGCGGCGTGACACCTCTGGTGGAAGCGCAGGGCTGTAGTGTTTGGGAAAGTTTGACTGCACTCTTGGCACGTAAAGGCGCTCTCATGAGAGTGGGTCATCATGTGCTTAGTGACGGAGACCTTAAACTGGAAATCCTGGCGGCACAGGGGGCAGTGGTAAGGCTTTTCTACTGTATTGCTGCAGTTGTGATCCCTCAGCTGGCTGACTGTGGAGAATATCCTCTCACACTCTGCGCACTGAAAAATGCCCTCCTCCATCGTTTGCACCTCCTTTTTTGGAGTGATGAGCTGCGGCTCCTCACTCTCCCTGTGTTCGTTTCGGTGTTTGATGAGGCTGCTGCGGTGCTGAAAGGTAAGGCCGCATTCTTTGCAGGTGAGGGGCGTGAGCTCGTCCTCATGCGCGTGAAAGTGCCGGTGGAGGTTGAACGTCTCGCGGCGGGTGAACCTCTTCCCGCACTCTTTGCAGACCAAGCGGCACTTTTTCTGCTTAGCAGTCAAATCAGTATCCACTCCTCGGTCTGCCTCCTCATCGTCTTCAACCACATCCTCTATGCCGTCCACTTCGCCCACAAAATCCTCATTCTGTGGTTTAACTGCGCTCTTCTCCTCCACATGTGGCTCTTCTGCATTTGTGGCAATGTCACTGTCAACACGCTTGTCCTGCCGCACCTCTTCAGCATCCTCACAGACACTGTTGAGGTCTGCAAGAGAAAAAAAACACACACAAAAACAACAGCACAGTAACAAGTTAGAAAACAAACAGTCTGACAAACTGCATGCAGCCACCCTAGCATATGCATCATGAGCGTCTTTAACAAGCAGCGGTGCAGGGCTGATGCTTCGGAGTGCTGTGGTCAATAATGTCAGCAGAACTCACAGTGCAGAACAGAACCAGCAGTGAGAGCTACAGCTCAGGTTAGCCCCGGAGGCTAAAGCTAACGGTAAAATACATCAACAATGTTAGCATACCACACTTATCGTTTTCCTCCGCGTGCGTCTGTGCTTCTTTGCCGTCATCTTCAGTCTCGGACCAGTCGAATGGACGCTGGTCACTGCCACTGGCCTCGGCCATTTTTTCAGCCGCTCTCAGGTCCTCCGGTAAAATGCATGTCGTTTTGTCGGCTCCAGCACCGGACTCGACAGTAACCTCCGAATGGCTGGCAACACAACCGCCGCCGTCGCTGCCAACATCAGCTCTCTGCTCATCGTTGGGGCTACCCCCGGTTTTATTACACGTATTCTCATCTTTCTGCCGTGCACTGCACCCCGACTCCACCGCCTCGGTTTTCTCCCCACATGTTTCCACCTCCTCCTCGGCTATTTTCTGCCGTTTGGGAGACTTCGCTGGGTCTGCGGCGGCCATGTTTCACCCATGCACCCCCTTGTCCAGACCAGAGCACACAAGGATCATGCTAGTCAGGAATCAAATTTCCGGTCGAAACTTTCAAAATAAAACGGTAATTACGCTCAGCACGGCTCACTTCATCGTTTCGGTAAATATATTTTGAAACGTTAAATCATGCGTTTCCTCTTTACTACTGTTTTGGAGTTGTTTTTATAAACACTTGACAATTGTATCAAATCAGCTTAACTTTTCAACATTAGCCCTGATATTTTATTATTATTATTTTTATATGCGGTGACAAATCCACAAGTGATTGGCTGGGTTTATTTGGAGTCCATGTCTGTCTTTTATTAAGTTTAGTTACATTTCATCAGAACAGTAGCTATCTACAAAATATAGCTTGTGCAAAACTACTTAAGTGATGGCAATAATCTGTTTCTTTGCAACTATTTACAAATACATCCATGTCACTGCATGCAAGATTACCATAAATAGCTCCTACATACTTATGTATGCTTTTAAATTCAACCATAAACATAGGATTTTAAACCCAAAACATACTGTGATGTATTTGTCATGGTGTCTTTTTTGTTTTTAAATATATCCCAAAAAGTCTCGGTTCTTCTGAATACATCATTTTTGTCTCAAAACGCACTGAACAGAACACAGTCTAGCTTTATTGTCCAACCAAAGTTGGAAAATTATGTACCATAAAACTGTTGAAAAGCACAAGCATACATTAGCAGATAATTACAATGGCTGTATAGCTACAATATATGGTAATAACAGCAGGTTACAGGTACTTTATGACAACATGGTTAGTGTATCAGGAGAGCTGAGTCAGTATTGAACTAGTAAGAGCATCATTGAGCTTTGCAGCTCTGCTGCAAACCATGTACAGAGACATGCATATTGAACATCACTGCCTACAGTATGTCATTTTTCTGAGTTCTTAAAGTCCACGAGTGAAGTTGCCACTCAACAGAGTCACTGTTTTTAAGAGTCTTTTAGAACATGAGTATGTACACATGTCTGAGAAACCAATCTAATGTTAAGGCCACCTATGATCTCAAGTGTCTAATTTTCATATCTGCTTCAGTCCTGTCTGAATACAAACCTAAGTGCGAGATGGATCCAGAGTACGGCATAGCACTCCAAACAACTATTGTTACTGAAATACTGTCAGTAGAAAAAGAGCATCATTTGTTTGTCACATTTTGAAACATCAAATACAGATGATATGCAGTTTATAGAGTTTCTGAATACATTCTCCTCAGCGCCGTCTCCTGCGTCTGTGGTCAACAGCTCTTCCTCGCCGTGGTCGCTGCATACTTCCATTTGTGTCTGTGGGTGGATCGGAGGAAAAAGTGCACTCGTGCATGTCCGGGGATGATGGTGCAGGTACAACAGCTACAGATGACTGGTTATTTGAATGCTGGCTGACCTGTGGTTGCTGCTGTATTTGTGTTTGATGTTGTTGTGACTGCTGTAGCTGTGACTGCTGTGGTGTTTCGATTCGCTGTTGTTGTGGTTCTGTGTGCTGCAGCTGCTGCTGAACTGGCTGTGGCTGTAAGTGCTGCTGAGGTGTTTGTGATTGGTGCGCTTGTACACGATGTTGCTGTGGCTGTGGTTGCTGCTGGGCCTCAAGCACTCCTAAGAGCCTTTGCAAGAGGACATTGTTTTGTTGTAGACTGACTGCTAATGCCTCTTGTGAAGTGACAAGTGTTCTCATGTCCTGTCTGAAACCTTCGCCAAACTCCCGCAGACTCTTTTCTACCCGATTTCCAAGCTGAATTGCAGCTTCCCCCAACCCTCGTAGCTCATCTTCGAGCCAGGAACTCCGTGGAGGGGCTTCAAGAGGACCCTGCTGTGCTCCAAGGGATGGCTGAGGACTGCTGGGTTGGGGGCTACCATTGAGGAAAGGAGCACTGTAGAGAGGAGAAGGTGGCAGCCATCGTTCTGATGGAGGGGGTGGTCCTATTCCCAGACCAAGGCCTAATCCCAGTTTGTCCTCCATACTGTTCTCTACAGGTTCACACTCAGGTTCTCCCATGTCTCTGTCACGCTCAAGATTGTCCTCATCTTTCTCCAAACAATCTCTCTCTGATCCTTCCATTCCTACACCTGAAAATAAATTAGTTAATTTATTAATAAAAATGGACACAAGCATTGTTGAAATTAGTTGCATTTAAAAATCTAAAAAGAAAGGCAGTTCTCAGACAACAGTTTACCTGTATCAGAGTCAGCAAAGCATGGAAAACTGGGCTTTGGTCTGGTGCTTTGCTTCTGTCTGGCTTGCTGAAGCCTGGGGCTTGGCTGAGAAGGACGCCCGAGCATTGAGGTCCCTCTGCTAGATGGCAGGTAACAGCTGCGGTGGCGGGCATCCGCCAGTCTGCCCCCATTGCGCCTCTTTAAGTCATCCCAGCGCTTCTTCACCTCTCTAAGGGTTCGCGGGACTCTGGAAACAGCATTTACTCTCTCCAGGATCCCTGCCCAGATGCGCTCTCTTTCACGTCGCCGGAGCCTCCCTGCCGGACCAAAGAGTTCTCCTTCGCACCGAGTAACTTCGGACACCAGCACTTCAAGCTCCGCTCCGCTGAAGCGACTCTTTCTTTTTCCTGCGCCGCCAGCAGCCAGTGCAGCTGACATAGCTCGGTCTGTCAAGAGAAAATTGAGAGGAAAGCCAAATGGGAAAGAAAAAAAGAAATATATAAATATAAGTGTCAAGAGCTTTAGCAGTCTTATTTTAACTGTGCTAAACAACAACATGGGCAAGTACAACAACTCTTGGCAAACCTCTGAGCCCTGTGACATCAGAATTTTCTTCCATCACTAAAATGTAGCTACACATTTTCTAACAATAATAAAAAAGTATTTTTTGCATAATCCAGATGATTTTGCTGACTAAGGGTGACAATAATTTCACAAGGATTTCCATTAGGAGTAAGGCTGGTTTACAAAAAAGATAAAAAGAAAGAACTCTGTTTTCCATGTGCCATGCACATGTTTAGAATTACTCTAAACAGGTGCTCATCAGCAGGGCAAATCAACTGCATAAAAGCAAACAGACTCCTGTTTGTTGGAATTATAAAGATAGTTAATAAAAGTCGCCAAAATACAAAACAACTGCAGATAAAAAACAAAACAACGACCCAGTCTTCATCTGATCAACAGTAGCTTGTATTTTCTTTTTCTTTTTTTGTTTGTTTGTTTTTTTGCTCTATTGCTCCAGTTCTTTTATATTTTTACAACTTTTAATCAATATCTTTATAATTCAGACCAATAGAGTGCCTCAGGAATCTCTGTTGTTACAAATATGCTTACTTTGTTCAATGGACAAAAGGTCATCTGAGGACATGCCAGGTGCCATGATGTTTGGATGCACCACCACAACGTTGAAGGGGAGTCCTCCGGGTAATCCGCTGCTCTGGTCGCAGCTGCCCTCCGAATCCTCATCCTCCCGGGGGAAGCCGTTCTCTGAGGCTCCCCCCCCAAAGGGTCCCTCCGGAGACTCCACTTTGATGTGCATGGGAGGTGATTGCTCGTACAGCAGCCCCCCCTCCTCGTAGTACTCAGTCATGGATCAGACCTGATTTACAGCAGAACTGACTGGCGGGCCAATTCTGATACTGACAGCTTCTGCCCCATTAACAAAAGTTCAAAGCAGAGGTGAACCTACTGCTGAAGACAATATAACTCTTCTGTGTACACATAACTATCAACCTTTTAAGGGTACAGCTGCCACACACTAAAAGTGCGAGGGGGAGGTGGTTCTCAGGAAACGTAAAGTTAAAGTAGTCTTAAACCCGCTTTAGCACATTTATTAAAGCTGCTTAAATCATTGTTGTAGAGAGATACAAAATAACATTGTCTGATTGATCGCTAGCTCCAACCTCTAAAATCCATTTCTATCATTTCCACCAGTACTGACATGTTAATGCAAACGTAAGTGCAGTGTGTAAAACACCAGAAGAAGGCTGAGTGCTGTATCTAAACGTCCACTTGTTTAACACCGAGTCGAAACATCAGGGCATAGGCTCGCCTCCCAGTTCTGAAATCCATCAAAAAATGCTGCTTACAACTATGTCGAAAACCAGAACGGCTACGTTTGCTTTCCCCCTGTAATCTCCACGTCTGCGATATGTCGCATCGATGCGCATTTCTTTCTGCACCACATCCGCAATGGTTGCGCATTCCGCATACATTAGGTGCTGGTCTTGGGATGGAGCTAGTTGTTAAGCTAACAGGCTACCGCAGCTTCAGGTGGAGCGGCAGCTCTGTCGGAACTCCCACTGACAAGCTAGCCGACGCGATTGGAAAGCTGACGCTGTTGTGTTTCTTACCTCATGATAAGGGCACATGGGAGGCAAAAGCAAACCAAAACACAATCGGTGCAGCTGTTAGCTCAGCAGCCGACAAACAGACCGAGGACAGTCGCTTGTTGTTGACGTCAGTGAAGGTGCAAGCTCAGGACCAATCAGCTGAAGAGCTATCAATTCATCCGTTTAACGATGATGGACAGGCACATCGCGATGTCACACAGTATACAGATGACTTGGAGGGTTTTTAATTTTACTTTTATTAATAAAACGTCTCTGTTGTTTTCTGCTTTGTGTCGTTCATGATATTTTTATAAACTCCCGAAAACTCTCAGTTCTGAAAGTACGAACAGTTTTATATATTACACTTTGTTATTGTGATTATCCTTTCTATTTTATTTTAAGCTATTTTGTTTTCTCCTGCCACTTCATTAGGTTAACCTGTTCACCTTCTGATTAACGCACATGTCAAATTAGCCAATCACATAGCAGCAACTCAGTGTATTTAAGCATGTAAGACATGGTTAAGACAACCTGCTGAAGTTCAAACTTAGTATCAGAAGAAAGGTCAAAGTTACTTTGACCGTGGCATACGTGTTGGTGTCAAACAGATTAGACCGAGTTTTCACAGACATACTGGGATCTGCAGGATTTTTCTGCATATCCATCTCTAGGATTTACAGAGAATAGTCAAAAAGAAGAAAATATTCAGTGAGCAGCAGTGCCCTATTGATGTCAGAGGAAACAGGAGAACAGCCAGAATCAAATAACCAATCATTTCAACCAAGATATGCAGAAGAGCATTTCTGAATGCACATGAATAGCAGAAAACCACCCCAGGTCCCACATTAGGGGTCTTAATACCAGCTGAGCATTGTTTAAACACCACAGCCTGCCTTTATGGCCACAGTGTACCTGACTTCTGATGGCTTCTTCCACCAGTATCACAAACCATGTCACAAACTTCAAATCATGTGAAATTGTTTTCTTCTACATGACAGTGAGTTCACTGTACTCAAATGATCAACACAGTCACCAGATCTCAATGAAGTAGAGCACCTTTGGGGAAAGGAAGATTCACATCATGGATGTGCAGCTGACAAATCTGTTTCATGCTATCATGAACCAAAACCTCTGAGGAATATTTCCGAGGCAAAATGCTGGTCCAACTTAACACAAGCAACGTGTACATAACAAGTGGCATTTTAAGTTTCTCTATAAAAACATGTTAAATGGCCTGATTGGTCATGAGGAGGATGGCGCTGTTAAGGAAAGTAAATGTTGTTTTTTTAAATAAAAAAAAAACAAAACCTAAGGAGGATCTTAAAAGCTGTCAGGTGAAATTACTGTAAAAGCTTCACTGGACTGTGAGTGTCAAAAGCCTTCAGCCTGAGTGTGTTGTTTACTGGGAGGAGTTAACTAATGCTATTATGCCAAGGAAGCAAAAAAGCACCTGAAAACCAAATGGCTATTATCAGAAAAATGTTGCCTACTGTAAAGCACTGGCTTTAAATCAAAGAATGCAAGAATCTTTGTTGGATTGTGTGAACATGTCTGATGACAGGAAGAAGTTATGTTGTGTTAGCAGAGCGGGGGGGGCAAAGAAAGAAAGAAGAGGGGAAAAAACCCACCAAAACTTTACATGTCATGCTAAAAACTGTTGTATAACTCATACTCATGCGCTGAACTTTAAGATGTTGACTTGTTCTTTGTTTCTTTGTTGGGCACAAAAAGTTTTTTAAAAAGTATGATTAACTACAAACTTAATAAAATTAGGCAAAATTAAATAGGTTGTAGTAAATATTTCTCCAGTAATTTGTACATAGTGTGTTAGCGAAAACCGTCACTGAAGTGATCTTAAAAGTGCTCATGTAGGATAAAACATAACATGTTGCAGAGTGACAATTTAGCAAGATGTGATGAGTAAAAGGAAAAAAATATATATTTTTTTTATCTTTAAACATGCTGCTGTTTCCCAGGTGGGCTAATATTTAATCAGTGTGCATGGCACATGGAAAAATACGTGGGAGCATGACTGAGATAAAGAGCTGTGAAGCTGGGCTGCACATCTGTATATAAGGCTGCTGCACACTCCTCTGCTATGTGTAGATTTGCAGGCACAGAAAACAAACATGAAGTACTTCATTCTCCTTGCCCTGTTTGCTGCAGCATGTAAGTCTTTGCACAAAATTTCTCGATTTGATCATTTGAACAGAGAGTTTAACACTGGAACTCTCCTTCTGTATTGCAGATGCTGCTCCCATTGAGGATGACAAGATCATTGGAGGCTATGAGTGCTCAAAGAACTCTGTGCCCTACATGGTTTCTCTGAACGTTGGCTATCACTTCTGTGGAGGCTCCCTGATCTCCAGCTCCTGGGTCGTGTCTGCTGCTCACTGCTACCAGTCGTAAGTACAGAGAGCATTCATCAAATTAATCTAATGAAAAAAATGCACGCAGGGCTGCTAACCCCTCTAAAAGGGCACACTAACCAAACAAGTAGACACTTTACTTGAATACATTCCTCTTCTGGCTCTCCCTGCAGAAGCATCCAGTTGCGCCTTGGTGAGCACAACATTGCTGTCAATGAGGGCACTGAGCAGTTCATCAGCTCTTCCAGGGTCATTCGTCACCAAAGCTACAACAGCTACAACCTGGATAACGACATCATGCTGATCAAGCTGAGCAAGCCCGCCACCCTGAACAGCTACGTCAACACCGTGTCCCTGCCCTCTGGCTGTGCCAGTGCCGGCACCTCCTGTCTGATCTCTGGATGGGGCAACACCAGCACCAGTGGAAGTGAGTCAAAGCCTTCAGTCACACATTCAGAAAAAAAAGTGTAAATGTTGATGTATGAGTTGTATGACTTTTAACTTTTTTCCCGCCCCTTCTAGGCAACTACCCTGACCGTCTGATGTGCCTGAATGCCCCCATCCTGAGTGACGCAGACTGCAGGAACTCCTATCCTGGAGAGATCACCAACAACATGTTCTGTGCTGGATTCCTTGAGGGAGGCAAGGACTCCTGCCAGGTATGAGCTAAAGCCATCCTGACTGTTTTAGGACAAACCAAACTTCAGAACACCTCTGCTCACACTTGTCTTTTCTGTGCCTCAGGGTGACTCCGGTGGCCCCGTCGTGTGCAATGGCCGGCTGCAGGGTATTGTGTCCTGGGGTTACGGCTGTGCTCAGAGGAACAGGCCTGGAGTCTACACCAAGGTCTGCAACTACAACAGCTGGATCAACAACACCATGGCTAACAACTAAATGAAACTACAGATTTCTAACTAAAGTTTCTTGTATAATTAACTATGAAATCTGATTCAAATAAATAAATAGTCAACATCATTTCATGTTGTTCCTTGTTTTGTGCTGTTGGGTAAATCATGACGAGAATCATCAGTAAAGCAGATAAATCATAATCACACATGTTGTTAACAATTAGCATAAGACAGTGGTTCAAAAATGAAAATTATATATTTTTTTAGTATTTAAGATTTAATTAAGTTCTTTTTAACTACTTTACATTTAAGACCACAGCGAGCTGCATAGATCGATTACTTTATAAATAAAATTTGAATTTTTCATTCATCACTTAGTGGTAATGCATTAATTAACCTTATAAACATTAATATTTGTCTTGGTCAATGACTCTATAAAGGTTTTCTAAGGTCATTGATTTTAATTCAGCAGTGTGTATACATTATATAGAAAACAATAATTTTATGTTTAAATTGAAGTCACAGTCTTACACTCTTGTTCTGTAAGTCTAGAATTTTTTTCATAAACAGATAATAAAAACAAATTATCCAAAGAGATCCACAGGCAGCACAGTATATATATATATACACATCCCACATACTGGTGAATTAAGTATGCTCAAGCTCTTTAATCAAACTTGTATTGTTTCCACTAAAATATAATTATTGTCGTTATCCATGAGTTTTCAACTTCAAAGTTTTACAAAAATGCAGAAAAAAATAGTAAAGCACGTTATTATTGTTTTATTGAGATTCCACATTACACTCATTTACTTCTACTTCTGAACAGAAAACGTGATTTTGTGGTTCAATGTGATGCTTGGTTTATTTGTGCGGGGTCAAATTTGATACAATGTGTGAAAATAGGAGTTCAATTAAATATTTTCCTATTAAATAATAAAATAATCAAAAAAATGTAAACCTTTTTTCTGACAGTTTTTAAAAAAATTATGTTTTCTTATCTTTATGGCAGGTGTCTAATCTAATACATTTGTTTAGCACTATACTTGTCTCTCACTTATCTTCTTTGTGAAGAGACACTAAGAGTATAAGTAAGTATATAATGCTACATAATTATACAGTTTTTCCATCATTAATTCAAATCTTTTATAAATGAAGTGTATGTGACTGGTTGTAGGACTAAACCTAGATTATAAGCACTGACCTTTATCAACCAGATGTCTTTTCACACGCTGGTCAGATAACAGATTGTCACAGTGGGTTTAAAATGGCAGCAATTTGTTTGACTATCAACTGTTCTTCTGTTATTATTTGGTTGTGAAACACTATAACACCTTTAGTATATAGCTAGCATATAGCTGTTGCACCATGTAATACGATCTGAAAGGCATCTAATTGACAATGATCCCAAACATAATGCCAACGCAGTAAAAGCATACTTGGATAGAAAAAAACAACAAAAAAATGAAACACTATCAGCCATAGACAGGCCTCCCCGGAGCCCAGACTCAACATTATTGATGCAGTGTGGAATCATCCTGAGAACAGAACAAAATGAAGTCAACAGCCAAAGAAGAGCTGTGAATGTCCTTCAAGAAGCCTAATCCTGAAGACGTCTTCAGACAATAAAGGTTGTCTAAGAGAGTTTAACCCTGTAAGAAAGAAATTTCTAATTATTTGGAACTGAGATGTTTATTAACCCTTATAACAAAATCCACAAAACTTTTTTCTCCTATATCATGTTGTGTATGATTTATTTTTTGTATCACATTCAATAGACTGGCAACTTTTTGTTAACAAAAATGTTAATTTTAGACAAAAAGAACTTTTGTGCATAACATTTTGAAATTATATCAACTATTGATCATGTTGATGAGATAGAGGTCTCAGAAACCCATGTATTAAATATGATAGAAAGGCATTATAGGGTTAAGCTGTGTTGAAAAATAAAAGCGATCATACCAAATACTGATTTTCAAACTTGTTGCAATCGTACAAACTCAGTCTTTCCCTTATACCCATTCATATTTTTTGAAATATACATATTTCAGTAGATCTCCACAGATATTCTCCATTTTCCAAGCAAAACATAAAGAAATGAGGGTAAGTTCAATACTTTCACACATTATAGTATACCAACTTTTTTTAAAATCACACAATAATAAAAGTAGTATTTGGGTTTCAGTGGAATACATAAACATCAGGACTTTGCCCTTATCTTCCAGACAGTGGAAAAAAAGGACAAAGATACTGGTGTCCTTGTTATCTAATAAAAAGGAAATGGTAGGTCTAACAATATTTTGAAGGCTTTTATTCCTCTGATGATAATATAATACTTTTAGAGATGGTCAAATACTACAATTATAAGTTTTTGCTTTAAAATGTTTTATTAAGACCCCTTATTAACTTAAATACACAAACTCGGTACCTATTGATCAATCTGACTTATTGCCTTTCAGTGCGAAAACATGCCGGAGAAGCCGATATAACTTAAAAATAAAGAATAACGATTTGATTACAAAAGTGATGTTTATTTAATTAAGACAAACTATAGAAGAAAATTATTTACAACACTGCAAGGTGTCCATTCAGAAACTGCTTTGAATTGATAATTCTTTAAAGCAGCGCTCCCCAACCCCCGGGCCACGGACCAGTACTGGGCCACGAGAGGCTCGGGTGTGAAATTTATGGTTTTCAGGGTTTTTATTGTTAGCTGCTAATAAAGTTAGACAATTACACAGTGAATCCGCGTTTATTATTATAATTACGAAATACCGCAGTTTTTGTTTTGGTCGCATCATTTTATTTTGTTGTATTCATCCGCGGCTTTAAAGGCCGGTCTGTGAAAATATTGTCTGACATTAAACCGGTCCGTGGTGCAAAAAAGGTTGGGGACCACTGGTTTAAAGGACTCCACTGAACTCAAGCGTGACATAAACACAAAGCATGAAAAAGCATCTTTTCCAAAAGCTGTAAACAGTGATCGTCGTTCAACAAAACAAGCTTGGCTCAACAAATGAGGAGCGTGTGTTTGTCAGTATTTATTGAAAAACTTTGCAATAATTCAGTTTATCACACAGGCTCACAAAATGATTCATGAGTAAAACTGATAGTCACTCTTAAAATGTAAATACAAAATGCCAGAACACGTTATTGTTGTGGAACAAAACAAAATTGTAATCGGTACACTGTAACAGCCAAGAAAACATCTGCATGAAGTAGATTTTAATACTGAACCCACAGTGTCAATGTCCAATATGTTGTATTTACTTGTTAGTCAGTCAATCCATGCCTCATTAGTGGGAGCAGTACTGTGTCCCCCCCCCCACAGAGCACAGTGTATTTTCTCCAATTTGTAAAATGAGAAAGATGTAGGGTGGCAAGAATGTGATGGTTCAAAAGAATAGTGAATATTGTGCTCAAAAGCAAAACAAAATCCATCCAAGGAGCACTCTCTTTATGATTTTAGAAAATTTACATCAAGTAAAATTTCTAAAATCATAAACATGTATCCAACAGGCCTATTTCACAGCAGCCATTTGACTTAAAATAGCAGCTAAACAGACAGGAAGCTTTAATAATGCGTTTAGATTAGTGACACCTGTGTCTCCCTACTATCTGCTGTGGCTGCTGCGAAATAGGCATAATGCATAATCCCAGGGTGGCTTCTGGTTAAACTGAATTTGACACAGAGCACTCGTATCAAATTTGCACGTCTCTCTTTATCTACATGTCTTCTGTTCATTTTATACGAATTTAATTACAGAATACTAAAAGGAAGGTTAGTGGCTTTTAGCCGCAGGCGTTGTCTAAACCTGACAAACGGCTGTCTAAACGATTAGAGCATAATCTTCCAAGTCACTTGAGTGTCTAAGTTTCCCAGGTGTGCAACAATATTTCATTACCTTTATTCAAAGCTGTCTTGATGCATGCTGAATCATCCAGGTAAGGAAATCCCAAAAAGTTGATTCAGTTCATCTGGACGTGATGTTTTCAGTGTGACATCCAAGTGACTTCTTCAGTCTCGGCTGACTGCAGGTTTTCCCAACATATTAAACAGTACATTTGCATTTCCACAGCTGTTTTTAACTTGAACCTTTAACTGCTTAATAAACTTAAGAAAAATGTACTTTGCATATTTGTCTTCTCTCATAAAACGAACCCAACAAAACCTGCATTGAGTTGAGACCCAAGAAGTCGTTTGGATTAGTGATGAAACATTTCTCCCACTGAAAGCTCTACGTCCAGATAAACATAATCTACTTTTGGGGATTTATCTAAAGCTGCATTTCCACCACAGGTTTCCCAAAGAATAAGGAACCTGCGGAGTAAATCAGGATGTTTTCCAGGGACCCGGCAATATTTTAGAGTTTAATATTTAATATTTTGGGTGGCTGTAGCTCAGGTGGCAGAGCAGGTCAGCCACTAATCAGAAGGTCGGTGGTTCGATCCCAGGCTGCCTCCTGGCTGCATGCCAAATATCCTTGGGCAAGATACTAACCCCATGTTTGCTTACTGGTGGTGGTCAGAGGGCCTGGTGGCGCCAGTGTCCGGCAGCCTCGCCTCTGTCAGTGCGCCCCACGGCAGCTGTGGCTACAATGTAGCTTGCTATCGCCAGTGTGTAAATGTGTGTGTGAATGGGTGAATGACTGAATGTAGTGTAAAGCGCTTTGGGGTCCTTAGGGACTAGAAAAGCGCTATACAAATGCAGGCCATTTACCATTTAACCTAACAAAACATCCTTTCTAAGCGGTATTACTGTGAATGGGGCTTCGGTTCACGTCTGCAACTACTGCACTTCTCACTCACATCACAATATGCTGCAATACCTCACAAAATATGTTCAATCTAACCTTTTGGATCCACTTTGTGATGACTGCATGTCTATTTAGTGACAAAGAATTGCGCGCTCACCTCCCTCATTTCACATTACAACATCAACATTTTAGTGTGCTCTACACTGAAGTAGTGATCTGCAATATAGTGGCATGCCTAATTTGCCTAATCTTCACAGCTCTTTAAATCATGGTGGAAATGCAGACGACCAACAGTCTGAAGAAAGCTTTTTGTGCCTTGAAATTTCCTGGGACATTTGTGTGGAAATGTAGCTTAATACAGGATTACAAGGACCCCAGAGTGGAAAAATGTGATGGGCACAGAACGTCGATGGCCACTGAAATGTATTTTGATTTAAAATCATTACACCTGGCCTCTAGCGTGCTGCAAATAATGCTGATAAAGGTCTGAAATGGCTGCGTAGGAACTTCCACACACAGCACAGCTCACACCATCTGAAGGCTTTTCATTTGACATGCTGGCATTCTGAGTCACGTGTTTCTTCACAGTTCTTAAAGGGGTAATGGGTTTTCCAAGTCCATTTTTACCTACACTGTCACAACTGGCCTCTTTATCTTGCACTACGTTTGCCCTGCTGGGATGCTCAGAAGAATTACCCAAATCAGGATCCCGGCTTTGAACACAGGAAGTCACAATTGATTCTTGAAAAACCGGGTCTGGATATTTAGATAAGGGATCTGAGAGAGATTTAATTTCCTCAGAAGCCTGGCGTAATGTTTCTATGCCATTATTGGTGGGAGGGTTTAGCGTTTTCGTGTTTGATGGTGCATTGCGATCATCTACTGATAAATCAAAATCAGAGTCTTTGCGTATGTCTTGCGTTGAGGAATGGCAGAGCTGGTGACTAAACAGCATGTCTAGAGTTTTAAAGCTGCACCTGCAGCGCTCGCATTGATAAGGCAGAAACACTTTCTTGGGCCTGACTTGAACCCACTGGAACTCTGGGTGCTCACTCATGTGTTTTTTGTAAGGCTCTACAAACCGAAAACCTTGCCCGCACTGAGGACACGTGAAGCGGCCATCCCTGTGACGATGAATTCTCTGATGGTGCCACAACTTTTTCCAGCTTCCTAGTATTTTACCACAGCAGGCACAGGTGTAGCTTTGACCTGGGGCGTGTGTGAGCATGTGGGCTCTGAGCCTGCCCATGTGTCTGAAGAGTCGCCCACAGTTTGGGCACAGATATCTCCTGGGATCTGATCTGTTGTCTACTTTGTTTAACTTTGACACTAGGTGTGAGAGACTGTGAGCTGGTATGACTGTGGACTGGAACGGTTTTTTCAAGTTGTTGGAGCGTTTCTTGCGGATGATCTGTGGCTGTTTCTTCTGTGTTTCACAGCTGGCAGCTGCCACCAGAGCTGAATTGTGCGCCGATGAGCACCTGAGCGCAGGCACTGTGTACTGAATTAACGACACCGTCTCCTCCTCCTTAATCGCAGAGCTGGAGGCATTTTTTTCCACGCTGCACTGACTGCGATGGGCGTTGAATTCAGACAGCACACCGAACAGCTTGTCGCAGTACAAGCAGCGATAAAGCTTTGCGCCGGTGTGCTCTCGCATGTGGCTGTTGAACTCCTGCAAATGGTCAAAAACATTCTTGCAGATGTGGCATGTGTACGTTAGCGAAGGCTTTGGGCGTCTGTGTGCTTGCACGTTGTCATCGCTTCCCAAAGGTCTACATGAGTGATTTTTTGCATTGCTGTAGTGAGTAAATGATTTTTCACAATGGGTGCAGTTGTAACGCTTCACAGACCAATGCGTGAGCTCGTGAACACGGAGGAAATAGGCCTGCCCGAAAGCTTTGCCACAGATGTCGCACTTATAAGGCTTCTCTCCTGTGTGGACTCGGACGTGTCTTATGAGCGCCGACTGAAATGGGAATGATTTGCCACAGTACTGGCAGACTTTTTTCTCTCTTTTTTCCACTGCTCTTTGCAGCTCCCTGCTGCTTTCCTCTGCTGGTTCTCTGCTCTGTTCCTCAGCCTTGCTGTTCTTACACTCCTCGTTCAGCTCGTGTGCATGCATTTCCATATGTGCAGCGTACTCAGAGCAAGAGAATTTAATCTTGCAATATGGGCACTTCTGATATATGTTGCTCTTTCTGTGGGTCTTGAGATGAAGATTTAAGTTAGAGTTTTTGCTAAAACCCTTGCCACACTCTGAACACTTGAACGGCCTCTCTCCTGTATGAATGCGCTGATGGATGACGAACTGAGACAGAAACTTAAAAGTACGACCACAGTAACCACATTTCAACAGGGTTTTACCCCCCTTTTTAGTATAGATGACATTTTCGCCAACACTGGCGTTAGCTTCCTTTTCCTCATCACTGCAGTTTGTTTTTGGTTGGGTGTCACTACCCGCTTCGTGGTTCTCTACAAGACGCTTTCTTGGTAATAAAACCTTGTTTACCATCCTCCTCCTCTTACCACCTCTCTTGCGTCGAAAAACAACATTTGTAACCTCAGATTTAACTAAGGGAGTGGTGCTGCGCTGGGAAGAATTGGGGCTATTTGACCTGGGCGCAGGTTTTAAATGCTCCAGCTCTAGCTCTAAATTCTCAGCTTTGACAGCAAACGGGGCCCCAATAGATGTCCGCGTTTGCTCAGGGGGAGTCAGGGTATCTGTGCTAGAGGGCTTTGGCAGCTCTGCATCTGCTGGAGACTCTGAGAAGTCTGGTGTTTCTGATGGTGACTCCTCGCTGCCATTTATGTCCAATGACTGATTTACTTTAAGGTTATCAGTCTGAGTTGGGTTTGGCAAATCAGATTCTTTCAAGCTGTCTGAAGGAATAGCTTCAGGCTCAGGCTGGGAATTCACCTCTGCTTTTGGTAATGCAGTTTTGTCTTGTTGCTTCTCCTGCTCTAGTCCTTCCCCAGAATGCAGTGGGAGCTGATCATCCCTCACATCTGAATCAGTCTCATGTTTGTCAGTGTCCACCTGTTTTTCTGTCTCTGTGCTTTTTCCGCAGTCTATGTCAGTGCTCAACGTCAGCAAGGCCTCCTGGGATTCATCCAGCTTGGACACTTTTGCTGGAAGTTGCTGATCAATTTGCAACTTAGTCCTTCGTCTCTTCACACCTTTAGAGTTGGATGTACGAGTACTTTCTGTAGTCCCCGCTTCAGTTTGTTTTAGATCCTCCTTGTCCTTCTTGCTATGAGATTCTAACTTATCATCCTGCATCAAAGTAGGTTGCTCCACCCTACTCCTCAGTGTTCGTGCAGGACTGCTAAACTTATTAGCATGAGGACCAGGAGCAGCCATAGAAACCTGGTTTTGAAAAGCTGCCATTTCTGATTTTCTTGGCCTTCCTGGTCTTCTTTTTGGCAGCAAAGGAGCAGCGACTTGTACGTTGTTATCCAGGACAGGCTGAGGAGCGGGCATCTCATTATGAGCCGCACTATTTATTAACTTACTATCCACAGCGTAAGGCAAATCGTCACTGTTGTGGTTTTCCACACTTGCTGGCAAAGGTATGGTGGTGCTAACTTCCTTATGCTGAACAGCATCTGGACCTCTTTTGTCTTCAGTCGGGGCTGGTTTGATTTTACGGGGTCTCCCACGTTTCTTGTGGATGATCACGGGCTTCCCTTGGCTGTCTGTTGCAGAGCTGCACACGCTAGCAGGAGTCAGAGATTTTGCTTCCACCTCTGCCTGCGAGGGCACTGCCTCACTGCGCTGACAGTTTCTCTCACCAGCGCTTTCAGAGCTGACATGAACATCAGACTCCCTGCTCCCAGGCTGTTTCAACGCCGTCCCTTTCATTTTATCTCCCCGCCTGGAGTCCACGTCTCCCTCACTGCATGTCTTACCTTCGGGTATCTGTGGAAGTAAAAAGAAGAGTGAACATTAATGAATTAATGATTTTATTTTTGTTGCACAAATCATTTGGAAAAGCATGTTTATTAAAGGTGGAAAGAATAAACACATGAACTGGGAATCATTTGAACATTTCAAAAACTATAGAGAGATATTTGCACAAATATATCTACCAAAATTGGTTCAAACTGGAAAACTAAGCGTGCATATTCACATATGCACAGATGCATGACTTCATAACACATCACATCAGACTGCGGTCTTCATTAGTGCAGATTTAAATGACGCTGTATACTGTAATAAACAGCACAAGCTCATCCACTTGTCTTTCTTACTGGCTACCTGCTTGCAGTCCGAAGAGGCATGATTGGAACTGCGAGGTTGAGGTGCCACAGAAGTTAACTCAGAGACTGTATTTTGGTCACTGCTTCCTCTGCTGAAGGACATTTTACTCCCCATGTCAAGAGTCTGTGGATTAAACAGCGACAAGGAGGTTGTAAAACGAGCAGCGACGCGTAAAAGCAAAAACGCTTCGGGCTGGGGAGTAATTATTCCCAGGATGAAAAATAGAAAATTACTAATAAACTGCATGCCATGCCCATTTGTCGTGATAAGTTTAAAGTGGATGGTTGAACTGGGATCATCTCATGCACCCACTGACTATTTTTACAGATAGGGGTACCAAACTGCAAATTTATACTGGAGAAGTATAGTAAAGGCCATAACTGGATCACACACAGCCAGATTTAAGCTCAATAAGCATATGCTGCTT
Organism: Simochromis diagramma; assembly: GCF_900408965.1. Taxonomy (NCBI): domain Eukaryota; kingdom Metazoa; phylum Chordata; class Actinopteri; order Cichliformes; family Cichlidae; genus Simochromis; species Simochromis diagramma. Next base: position 2,465,953 of record NW_024387423.1, on the reverse strand, counting down.
TGCAAAACTTCAAGTTTTCCCCAAAAAAGATGAGCAACCTTTTAAAATTATCTAAATCCGCTGGGAAAGAAGCAGAGTTTGCAACTGGTTTTACAGAGAACTGCTGAGTTTCATAACCTCAAGACTTGAAAATACACCTCTAAGGGGACTGACACCCTTTTCCCATTACATTTCCAGAGGTAAATCTAGCATTTCTTCTACAACAGTTATATAAAAGTTAGTCAGAAGCAGATGGACTTTGCCAATTTAAAAAAATAAAAACCATACAGCATCTTATAAATAATGATGCATCATTACACAACTGCTTACAAGCTATTTGGAATGAGCTCCCTAATAGGCATCTTTAGCATCAATAACAATACTCTGTATGACAATATTTAAAGCTCATCTATCACCAACAGTTTAAAGCGACCGGACCCGCAGAAACATGCACACTATCCAGGCTCAAAGTAGATTCACTGCAGTTTGCAAAAGCACAGGGCATATGCATTAGATGTAACAGAAGAAATCCAGCCTAGCTTGACAAGATGTGCATGGTTGCTATTGTTATCCTGCCTTTCATCTCCACTGCAGGAACACTTCATCTGATGGAGACTTTGTGATGCTCACGAGCTGCTGACTCACATTTAAACCCCCTCTCAGACACAGCCGTGCCCCCACTGGCTCACTTCTTTAATGTTTTACAGCATTTACAGATTTAAAAAGAAACCCAGCTACCAGTTATTCAAAGCTACCAAAGCCGTGACTAACAATGTGAGTTAGGCGTTATCGTGTGCTAGGCCACATCGCTAGCTCCGATAATTTGACATCACAGGCCACACGAACCTTAAGCATTAATCGCTACGCCTGCTCACACAACTTTCTTTACAGCTAGTAACGCATGTGTAGTTCATCTGTGATGGGTGATAGTAAACACAAAGTGCTTGCCTGCGTGGGAGAGAGTCAGAACTGGTTTCTGCGTAGCCATGCGCTGACCGCCGCTCAAACTAGAACTAGCTAGCACTGGCTAACTCAAGCTGTGGCTACGAGGCATTTTGGATGCCCTTTTCTTACAGGGATGCACTGATCTAAGAGCTGAGCTGTTAATGTGGGCCTCGCTTTTTCTTCTTTTCTGAACAGTTTGCAGAAGTGAATCAGTCGGTATCCACACACAAAGCAACCTGAAAAAACTGTTAATTAAGCCGAGCGCACAGAGCGCGTAGTTAGAGTGCTGTGGGAAATTTCGGAACTCCTCATGGGGAAAACTTTAAAAATTGTAATCAGAACACGCGCACACAAAAACAGCAGATTTGTTCTGTTTGTCAATATGTGTGTGTTGCTGAGACAATTAGAAATGTTATAAACAAGAAGCGTGGAAGGCAAAAAGACATACATTCATTTAGCAATTAACAATAACGTGAGTATGCCCAACTCCTACTCGTTCTGCAGTTTTAAGTTTTCGCAGGAAGTCCGTGTCAGATGTGCAAGCATCAAGTATCTCAATGTACACCCAATATATATCCAGTTTGGCATATGTTATCTTAACACATAGGATTTAAATTGACGCTTCTATTACACACAGACAACAAGTGAACTCCGCATGCGCGCTTCTGCAGCATCTTTGATTTTAAGGTATGGATGTTACCTCATAATGAATGGACGCACGACGTCGCTTTGTTTGTGCTTTGAAACAGCTCCCTCTGCTGGAGAACCACTAATGACAATGAAACTGTCATCATTAGTTTGGTGGATACAAAAAACAGGCAATTTTAAGAGTGGAGGCACAAAACTTGATAAAAATTAAGAAAAAAACCCCTAATACACTATTAATATACCTCATTTTCAGACAATATCTTTAAAATATCTATAATGAATTATTTTTCACATTTGTATGTATTTGATGTACTTTGTGAAAGATTACCAGCGCTTTACAATGCAGTATTAAAATATGCAGGATCTGATATCCTCATGTCGTTTCCACATCATCATAATAAATGTTGTTCCAGGTTCAACATTGCAAGTGACCAATCACATTGTTGTGACGTAATACTATAAAGTGTCGTGAACACAAAACACTGAGTTTGAAAATATACTTTAATACATTATATATTGTATTCTTAAAAGTCTCTACAAAGCTGGTATGAACACACTGGGCATTTTGGCCAATCCCCACAGCTTCACAACACATTCTGATCATACTAAAAACATAAAAACAGAGCAAAAACTATAATAGTGCCGGTTAGGGCACCAAACATGATTCAACCCCCACATACGTACATTTTTTTTTTTTCCATCTTCTGCAACCACCACAGAGGTACCACCTTCATACTTTCATAAATTCAAAATGCATTAACAAAAGAAATCGAGGTGAATTAAAGATGCATTTTTATTATCACTACTCTCTATATCTTAAAACAGTCTTGAGCAAACCAGGAAGCATCATGCTCCTGTGCAGTGAACTGAGCAGATTACTTTCAACCAGGATGTCGCCATCTCTATGCGCTTGGTCCATATTTTACATGACATGCAGACTGGATGTGCCTCACTAGTTTTGTCAAGTCTTGATTGGTACAGATGACATTACTTGGTAAATCATCTCAGCAGGTTTGTCTGGTCCGCCTTCAACGATGTAACAGTCATCATCGCTATCTACTCCCGTGTTCCCGTTGACAGGCCCTTTTTCCAAGTTTACAGTCAGGATTTGGCTCTTCTTCACATTACCAGAAGGTGGTATAATGTATTTCCTTTTGCCATTTACCTGAGCAGGAACTGGGCTTGCCACTGGCATCATCTTTTTGAACTGCTGCATGCCACCTCGCACGTGTTGGGCCATAAACTCCCGTGCTTTGACACACTTGTGCCTCTGAAGGAGTTGAGCAGATTCAAAAGAAATATGACAGACTCGGCATGGGAAGCCACTTGATGCAGAAGACACCCCTGCAGAGTTTGTGGGCATCTTTAACTGCAAACTAGGATTTTGAGTCTGAGGCTTTGATGGAAAGGACACACCGATGTTGGGGTTGGATGCATTCTTAAACTGCAATAATGGAGTGACACGTACCCCCTGTTTGGTAATGAAAGGGACACTCTTAATTTTCAAGATGGAAGTGGGGGGCGGTTCACCAATATTCTGATTTGTCACCTGCAGAGAGGAAGTAGTCGGAAGACCCAGGGCGCTCAGAGTCTTTGCCCCACTTGTCACGTTCATAGTCTTGAAACCAAGTGGCTTTGCTGTGACTAGCCTGAATTTGGATCCGTTGTTTGATGAGTTACATACATGGTAGCGAGGCACAATCTTTTTGTTGGAGAGCAGCAGCCCACATCCTATGCAGCCCGAAATTTTGTCAGGAACATGAAAGTTGTGGTGGGAGATGAGTAAGGTCTTTGAGAAAAAACACTGCCCACACTTACCACAAGAGTATGGCTTTTGCTTGTTAAACTTGCGCACTGTTGGAAGCAACACAACTGGCTGATAAAGCGTCCAGACATCCACTGTCGGTGCGCCAACATCTGCGAAAATATTCTGCATGTCTGTTGTTGAGGATGCGGGGTTTGGGAGCAAAGATGCTTGTGACATTGATGGGTACAACTCAGGCACTTGTGAAATTTTTGCAGGCTGCACGCAAAGCTGCGGCACACACACCGACGCACTGGGTACCTGCAGCACAGGAGTCACTGGCAAAGAAACTGGGGGTGCACTGGCCTTTGTCCAAGCATTGGTCATTTTAGGCGTATTCCAGATTACCTCACCCTTCTGTATCCTTTTAAGTTTCTCCTCCTCCTCTATGCGCTTCTCTATCCTGCGGTTCCGTATGGTTTTGTGATCAAGCACTTGGTGCCCGGGCTCGTGCATAGTGCTGTGCTCCTGCATGTGCTTGTACTCAGTAAACTCGGTCCCGCAGGAGCAGATGAAACTCGCGGATGAACACATATGCTCCTCCAGGCATTTCCTGTTTGCAAATATCTGCTCACAGCTGAAGCAAAACTGCCCTCCATTCATCAGGTCTGTGACCAAGTTGTAATCCAGGGTGCTTTGCCTTCCTGTCTCCATCCTCACACTGAACATTAGTGTGTTCACTGCTAACGGGGAGCCCGCTGGTCCTGGTAGAAGAAGCAGGTTTGAGAATAAATATGAATCACAAGCAGTGTACGGAACATCACCTTTACCTTCTTTTTACATGTTTAAAATGCATTTGCTGTTCGCCTATAAAGGAAAGTCCAAACTTCTGCACAATTACTAGCAAATCACTACAACTGTGAAAGGAAAACCAAATTATTAGGCGGTGAATTATTCACAAAAATGCACTGTACACTTGAGACATCTGGAGGGTAAAGCGCCTTAGCTAGCAACGCTGTAAAATTAATAACGGCTTTTTTTTATCTAACGCGCGCTTCCTTTGCTACATGCCTAGCATGCTAGCGTTAGCCTCTGCTACATCACATACAACATCATTAGCTCACTCCAACATGAAAACGAAACCGCTGCCATCCCAATAGTAAGGCACTACCTTGGAAAAGCTGCAAACTGTTTGTCTGGTGTCGTTTTGCGAGACATTAACAAATGGGCTGAGTCGCCGGTATGTAGCACAAATAGGTAGCAGTTAGCCTGTAACCACACCGAACAAACAAGAGGGAAGAAGGGGAAAAAAAAGAAGAGAAATCCTTATCTTCTTCTCTTAAACATCACACGCTGTTATGTTGCACTAGCGCCACCAACTGGGAATCTTAACGCATTCACCGAGTATAACAATAAAAATCAGGAAAATCAGAAAATCCCCCAAAACATAACAAAACAAAACAAACAAACAAAACCAGCAATAAAGTTTTAGATACCCTATCTTTATTCAATTTACAGAACAAACCGAAAGGGTGTAGGCTGATGCTAAAGCTAAAACACCTCAAGAAAATCAATTCAACTACAACTCACCTCATCTTTTAATCAAGACAAAAAGAAGAAAAACAAAGAAATAATAGATCACTGATGTCAAATTTACAACTACAGATGAACTCTTTAAATCTAAAGCATCTTAGCAGTAAACAGTTATCACAGTACTGAATAATTTTGTCTGGGAAGCCTATTAATTTCTTCTTAAATGGTGCCATATTTGGTGATTTAGCAGTAGAGCTGAGCACGTGGGCTGTGCCTGTGAAAAACTTGCCAAATCTTCTCTACCAATACGAAACAGCTTCTGGATATTAAGTGGTAATTATCTCTTGTAGGCTTTGTCCATAATTTGAATTATGCTGAAAACTACTAATCTATCATACTTTGTTTATTTCAGTGTATTTATTGAATATATATATTGGATTTGTTGACTCACTGTAGGGTTTGATAGTTGTTATTCATATGGTTTCAAAAGAATTATTTCTTTATTAGGTTTTATTTATATAAGTAAAAAGTTAGAAGTTTGTCTCAAGTTTCCAAACACATCTACACATTAAATTATATATGGAACTATATGAGAATAATCTAAATACACAGTGAATTTATTTGTATATGAGGTCTTCAACTTTGACCATACTGAACTAGATTTGGACATTTAGGTTTAGATACAATTTCTATACAATTTCCAATTTCATTTTACATAAACTAAGTTCTTAGTTATTGCCTGAAGAACTTTGACAAATAGTTTGATAAAGAGAGATTTTGTTGAAATCAAACTATTTACAACAACAAAGGTTCATAAGTCAAAGCTTTACTCCTTTCGTTTCAGTATCTTTTCCATTCTTTCATAATATTGCTAATATTTCCTTCTCCTTAAAAACCCCAATACTGCTATAATGGTGTAAAGAATAATTTACTGGCATACTTAGGACCTACTAGTATCAAGTGAACACCATTTAAACACCAAAGCCTACCTGTTGTTGCTGACCATGTCCAACCCTGTGTGACCACAGTGTACCCATCTTCTGATGTCTGCTTCTTGCAGAACAACACATCACAAAGTTTAAATGATCTGAAACTGGTTTCTTGAACATGGCAGTGAGTTCACTGCACCTTTGGGATGTGGGAGAAAAGGAGATTCACATGATGGATGTGCAGCTCAAAGCTGCATCACACAGTTGCTCCAGCAACTATGATGCTATCATGTCAACGTGGACCAAAATCTCTGAGGAATGTTTCCTGCACCTTGTTGACTCTGAGACAAAGAAATAAAGCATTTCTGAAAGCAAAAATGGCTTCACCAAAAGTACCTAATAGTGTCTGGTGAGTGTGCGGTAAGACCTTTATCCATGTCACTAGCTCAGTGAGACCTGTACATTTAATCCAGTTTAATCCAGCCTAAGTGAGTCTTACACAAACAAGTTAACACGAATGTTATTAAACCTTCCGACAGCAGGCACAGCCTGTGAGTTTTACTTAAACTAATACCTATACTGATTGTTACTAATCTACTTTTGCATTTGCTGCAGTTTATGTCAGTGAATTGTAGATTTCACGCTGTAAAGAAAAACACTGACTTACAATGTTCAATCCAGACCTTGGAAATGGCAGCAGACTCAGTGCCACTTGCTCTAGAATGTTGCCTTGGACACACAGATATTAAGCACTTCTAATTCTGCTAATGAGGGTCATTTGATAAAGTTAAAATCTCCTCAAGTAGGGATTAAATAAACTGCTTGAAATCCCGTTTGTACAGCTTTTGAGCACTGTGCTCTCAAGTGTGCTCTCAAGTGTAGATCACAGCATTTTAACTTTACTACACACCCACATCATGTACTTTTCATTTGTCAACCATGTTGATTTATTCTGATTACCATTATACCACAAACACTTTAACATGGCCTGTTCAGACAGCAGCCTTGAGTCCAGGTAATTGTGGCTGGATTGAGCTCCTCCATTCTTTTTTAGAAAAGCTGTAATGCCTGGTAAGTAAGCCACTTAGTACTTATGTAATATGCAAAGTGAGCTATAACTGACCACACAGATTAAGGAAATAAAAAAAATGGGAGAGAAATTGGTATTCTCTCATAAATATGCAAATCTCAGATATGTTTTCTTTCTATTGGGTACCTACAATTTAAGTATGAAGCAGCAATCTAATGATCTTGGTACATCACATTCATGAAAACCTTAAGTTACAGAAATATTAATACAATACTCCAAAAGACCACATAGGATGATGGAGGTGGCATAAAACATAAAACTGTGACAACATGAAGTAAGCACCCTTTACTTGATAAGGTTTGGTCAATATACTTAACATGTCCATTGAGAGAGTTCACAACTTTTCTGTTTCACATACTGGTATCTTTATTAACACCAAGAACAACAACAAGCTACAGCACCAACCCGATGATAAAAGTTTGGTTATCAAATATTCAATCATTTACAGGCTACTGAGCACAGAGAAAAGGATCAACTTAGTAAAACTAAAATGTGTAGTATGTCCGTTTTGTTTTTTGTTTTTTTTAACATTTTTAAAGAGGGTTAAGCTACTATCGCACTTTAAAAAAAAACACCTTATGTAGCTGTACAACATCCTGTAAAGTTTAAAAACAAAAAAGCAAAAAGAACACAGTATAATAAAAAAAGAGCTCATTTCTTAATCCAACACTCTCAAGACAGACACAATTTAAAAAAATGCTGTTAAGATGTAAGCTGTTCTTGTGTTTTTGGATTTATGTCCCCAGCCATGATGCGATGAATCCTCCTGCGGTGGTTTTTGAGTGATTTCAGGTTTGGGTACGTACCCTGGCAGACGTCGCATCGGTACGATTCAGACTGTTTGTGAGTCAGCAGGTGTTTCTGCAAACTCTCCACTGTACCAAACCAGCGGAGGCAAACAGGACAGCGGACAGGCTTGATGGCAGGCTTGCAGGCACCGCTCCTCTGGTGAAAAATCAGACTGATGGTGTTTGGAAAGTCAGCGTTGCAGTGGGAACAGTGCACGCTTTTGGGTGGGCTTGCAAACTGATTTGTAACCCGTGCACCTTTGCATCGATTCCATGATATGTGCCTTCGGAGGGAACAGCGAGTTGCAAAAGTATTCCCGCATCGTGTGCACACAATCCTCCCCTGCTTCTTTGGTGGATTTGGTAGTGGCTCTGGGTGTGATTGCTTCTGTGGAGGAGGGTGCACTGACTGAACCTGCTGCTGCTGCTGCGGCGGTGGAGGTTGCTGCTGCTGAAATCGAATCAACAGTGGTTGTGATCGCTGTGGCTGTAGTCCCTTCAGTAACTGGTGATGAGGATGCATGTGGATCTGCAAATGAACTTCATAGTCTGCCCAGGAATTGACTGTTTCTCCACAAGTTGGACAAGTGTACGATTCTTGAGCATGCTTCTGCAAATGCTCCAAGAGAAGTCTCGGAGACGTAAATCCGACCCCACACTCACACGTCACCCTCCTTGGAAGTACAGACGGCAGTGACATGATGCCCCAGTTTCCTCCATCATCCTCCTGGGTTTGACTTGCTGGCTCTGCTGATCCATTGCCTGGCAAGCTCGTCTGCACAGTCCCTCTTTCCACATCTGCCATGGTTCGTTGAAACTGACATCTTTTTCTATGAACCATCATGTTATCTTTGCGGTTGAAGGTTTTCCCACAGACAAAACAGGAAAACATTGGTTTGATATTATTGGCATTCAGTGTAATCAAACCCTGACTACCACCCTGTGCTATAGCTCCAAACCCACGTGGCCTGAAACCACAGAGTCGCAGGTGGCGCCTCAAAGTTGAAGCACGGCTGTAGGTTTTTTGACATCTGTTGCACGGGTATCGTTTCACTCCATCCCGGACGAAATAGCGCAGACCATGTTCGACTGAAAAGGAGTTCTTCGCTTCATCATCAACACCCTTCTCTGCAGAACTGAACACCTGCGTTTCATCATCCAAAGGCATTGTCCACTGCCCTTCGTTACTACCGTCACTATTGGCTGCTTCTGCATCCCAGTTATTTTCTTCTCCTTGCTGGAGTGAAATGCTACACACAGAATTATCCTTGTGCTGCTCCATCACTGGAGATTTCAGGGAGAATGGGGAGAAGTTCTGTGCTGGGCGAGCCCAGGCCAATTGTGAAACTGCAGACTGCTCTGCATTTGGAGAGGTCACCTCTACCTTGATACGGCCAGTAACTTCCGTGCCCACGGCAATGCTCTTGGAATTCTGGGATGCAGCACTGACTTCATCCACACAATCACTGGCAATGCTGTTAGTGGACTGCAGTGCTAGCATCTTCTGTATTGAGGGATTGATCTGCTGAGAGAGGACTGACCTTGGACCTTGGCACTTGTGCGTTTTGAGGTTCCACCTCCGTGCATAGCTGTGCTTGCACATTGGACAGAAGAAAACCTTTTTCGCATTGTTGAGACTGTGGAACGGCACTATTTTCTGTGCAAATGGAAACTTGGATTTTAAAGCGCTCGATGGCGGTAGAGCCCTGTTTCCGAACTGAGGGCACACATGATTGTCAGGCAAAGGCAGTCTCCCAATGATCAGCTGTTTGCATCGACGACAACACTTAATCCTCTCTTTTTTGTGTAAAAAATGATGCTCTGTCAATCTGTCCAGGTTCTGAAAAACCCTACGACAGCGGCCACACTGGTATTTCCCATATGTTCCGTTACCAACAGGATCCACGAGCTTTTGACGAGTCTCGAGAACTACAACAGGAGATAAAGTCTTAGTCAGAGAGACAACCCTCTTCTTACTGGACTCAAGAATTCTGCTAATGGATGGAGCCTTTGTCTTTATATCGGGTTTTGCGAGGAGTCGCCTCAACTGTGCAATAGACAGATCATTGATTGGCGCCGCTTCTGTTTTTGATCCTGGTGTTATATCCACGGGTACAGCTTCCTGCTTGGGGATAACTGTGTTTTCGTTCTGATCCTGACTCTGAGGAAGGGGTAAGTGTTTCATGTACGCTGATGCGAGCAGCTTCATAAGGATGTTATTTGTGGGCAAATTCTCTCCTTTTTCACAGCTGCGGACAGCATTTGTGTTCTCCTCAAAATTAGTTTCCTCTACAGTCTCTGTTATTTGCTCGGCAGTGGATGGCATGTTCTGAAGTTGCTCCTCACTATCATTTTCAGGGGGAGCACACTGGCCTTGAGGATCGGTTACTATGGCAATATTGTCCTCCAGGCTTACATCTGCTTTTTGGGCTGTTAAAGTAGGTAATTCAACAGCTGGGGACTTGGAGGTAGAGGGACAAGCAAGGGCCAAACTGGACTGGGTTACAGGAGTGAATGATACATGCTGGGTTGGAAAATCCTTATTGCAATCTGTTGCACTGGGGAGAACAATGTTACTATCCAGGGGCTGCAGCAGCTGTATTTGAGATATATGTGAACGTTTGTGCTCCAGCATAAGACCAAAGTCCTGAAATTCCTCTCCACAATCACAAATAAAGAAAGAAGGTGTAGGGCTGTCAGGCAAGAGTGTTGGCGAGCTTAGGTGCTCGATGGATGAGTCTGTACTTGCAAACGGCGTTTCATGTGGGCTGATGTTAGGCTGGGTTGGAGGAGGGGAGGTGACCTTGGAGGGTGGGCTGGCATGGGTTGCCTGATGTACTAGCAATGAGGCCAATCCAGTAAAGGTGGCTGAACAAGCCACACAGCGATACACTTTGGCAGCGTTTCCCTGTAGCCCAAGCATCATGGCAGCCAATTTACCCTGTGAGGCAGGCAATCAGGTGGTCAAACAGGATGGATTCCTGTAAATCACACAAACAACATGAACAAAAGGATGTCAGCAATAGAAAGCAGACAGTCTCCGTTTAAAAGTATACAACACAAGCACACATATTTATTTCAATTAATTCCACAGTTAAATGTGTTTTTTCTGAGTACTGATGCCAGGGTTCCCCAAGTGTAGAGCAAACCCTGTGGTTTGGCAGACCTACGGTGACCCCCAAACCGTTTGAGAGTACATTTTCACACAGAAAAAAGGCAACTGAAAAAAAAATGTAAAGTAGATTTAAGGAGGAAAGTGTCCGTCAGGTATTAGTCTGCCAATTGCAGATTACAGAAGGGTAGAGCCTTTATCATTGTATGTAAAAGTGGTCAACTATGACTGGATAATCTCTTGTTAATATAGCTTTGAAGAAAATTAATTCCCTGGAGTCTGTCTGTAGTGTGCCAATTAGCATTATAGCAGGTGTTTGTGCGACAATAATTTAGTGCAACATTAAATTGACCCAGCAGGAACCCGAGTAAAACAAAACAACAATAAGGAAGCAAGAATTCTAAGTTTCCTGCTACCTATAAACCCTTTGGAGAAATTATAGAGAAACATTTCCCATACACACTAAGCCTTGAGCTTTATTTACCTATGTGTATACAAATCACCTTAATTTATGCACAAAAAAAAAATGCAGAAAGTTTTGCATATGACCACTGACCAATTTTGTTTGGTTGGAGAAAAGCAAAGTCACTGATGCAAAAAGCCAACAGAATGTCCCATCTTTGTTCACAATATATATATTAGGGGTGCAACGATACACAATATTCACGGTTCGGTTCGATACTTTGGTGTCACGGTTCGATATTTTTTTGATACAAAAAAAATGTTCATGCTTTTTTAATTTGTCATTTATTAAAATTATAAATATATATTTTAACTCAAAAGTACAGTTTTTAAATTTAATGTTGCTGAAACAACAAAATAATTTAAAAAACAAATCTATCTGATTGAGAAATCACTCATCTTTGGAAAAGAGAGTTTATTACAGAGAAATGGCTCTTTCCAAAATAAAAGCTATACTATACGCTTCTTCTGGGCTATATTCTCAGCAGCATATTAAACATATCAGGTCCCCATAAGGAGAATCATGTGCTAATGGCTGTCTAAATGACTTGGGTAAAGTTTGTAGCATGCGTGCTTGTTGTTTTTGTCTGATTCCACTTGTCTTTGCACTAGTAAATGTGCAGTCATATTCATTGTGTTCCCACTAGTGCTGTCACCGTTAATCTCGTTGAAATGATGTCAACGCCACAACATGGCAAATCTCCGTTAACGAGCTACCGCGGATCGCCCCGTGCATGGGGCTGGACGGCCAACACGTCAACGAGCTAACTGCGCTAACGCACTAGTTCCCACCAATGTAATTGAGCATTGCGTGGCACATCCAACATACTGTTTTACTTTTGTCCATGACGCGCTTACCTTCAGGGTCATACGTCACATGAAAACCAAAATAGTTCCAATCGCCAGATCTGAATGAGGGTGGGGGAGGTTCAATTTGCCATGTTGCAAGGAGAGCTTAACTTCTGTCTCGCTAGCTTGCCCTGCGCTCAGTGAATCTGCGTTCGACTACTCCGCCTAGGTTGCACTGTCCAGCGCAGATCCACTGAGCGCTCAACACAGACAGCATCGTCAGAAGGAAATTTGATAAAATAAATTAAAAATTTTGTATTGTTCGATACATATGCGTACCGAACCGAAAGCACTGTATCGAACAGTTCAATATCGATACGAGTATCGTTGCACCCCTAAAAAAAAAAAATAAATATATATATATATATATATATATATTAGGGGTGCAACGATACACAAAATTCACGGTTCGGTTCGGTTCGATACTTTGGTGTCACGGTTCGATATTTTTTCGATACAAAAAAAATGTTCATGCCTTTTTAATTTGTCATTTATTAAAATTATAAATATATATTTTAACTCAAAAGTACAGTTTTTAAATTTAACCCTAACCCTTGTGCGTGTTTTTTTATTTTGACAGCGAATGCGCACCTGCGGACCACTTATGTGCAGCCCTGGTTATTTAGCTCGTCATATTGCAGCCACAGAAATTATTTTGTCCATGAAACCATAAAGCTGCACTTTCTTTTTGCCTTATAGTCTGATTTGTCATAGCTTTTCTTTGGCTGTCACTTCTTCACCCTGACCTGTCTTATTTGGCTCAGCAGAACTAAAATATATATCGTGCTGCTTTTACACACGCACTCGCATAAGCTCAGCGATTCTCTGCGCGATCAACCTCTCACATGTTTAAGCTGCGGGAGATTTCACTTGTCATGTTTGCATAGTAAGCTAACGATTAATAAGACGATGTCAGAGGAATTGGTGCACAAATTATCATCACTCACAGATCAGTGCTGTCGCTCTCTATACACAGTTCACACGATTGTAAAGTGAAAGCAAAAAAACAAGTGCAAATTCAAACGCGACTACAATATGTCACATATTGACAGTGGCTCACTGATGCCAATGACATAATTACCCAGCTACATTTCTGAAAGAATGCAAAAGCATTGACATATATTTTTCCTTCCTACAATAGCCCGACGGGCAGGGAAGAGATAGATTTTGGTAGCCCGACTGAAAAAAATCGCTAGCTCCAGGACGTCGGGCTAGCGATATTGCAAGCCCTGTATCTGATTGAGGAATCACCCATCTTTGGAAAAGAGAGTTTATTACAGAGAAATGGCTCTTTCCAAAATAAAAGCTATACTATCCGCTTCTTCTGGGCTATATTCTCAGCAGCATAAGGAGAATCATGTGCTAACAGCTGTCTAAATGACTCGGCTAAAGTTAGTAGCATGCTTGTTGTTTTTGTCTTTGCACTAGGATGATGTCGGCGTAAATGTGCAGTCATATTCGTTGTGTTCCCACTAGTGCTTTCAGGTTGATCTCGTTGAAATGACCTTAACGCCACAACACGGCAAATCTCCGTTAACGAGCTACCGCCGATCGCCCTGTGCATGGGGCTAGACGGCCAACACGTTAACGAGCTAACTGCGCTAACACACTAGTTCCCACCCATGTAATTGAGCATTGCATGGCACATCCAACATACTGTTTTACTTTAGTCCATGACTCGCTTACCTTCAGGGTCATACGTCACATGAAAACCAAAATAATTCCAAACGCCAGATCTGAATGTTGCAAGTAGAGCTTAACTTCTGTCTCGCTAGCTTGCCCTGCGCTCTTCCTTCTGACTATGCTGTCTGTGTTGAGCGCTCAGTGGATCTGCGCTCCACAGTGCAGCCTAGGCGGAGTAGTCGAACGCAGATTCACTGAGCGCTCAACACAGACAGCATCGTCAGAAGGAAAATTGATAAAATAAATTACAAATGTTGTATTGTTCGATACATATGCGTACCGAACCGAAAGCACTGTATCGAACGGTTCAATATCGATAGGAATATCGTTGCACCCCTAATATATATATATATATATATATATGAATAAAAGGGAAAAACAAATAATATAGGAAACACTATTAATGAGACCCATTGTCATTTGGGATGTTAGTGACTATGACCAAACTATATTAATGCTTTATCATGTCTACTCCAAAAAAAGAAGCGATACATTTGAAACCATAAAAAAATATGTGGTAAAAGACACGCTTGGACAGAGCTGCCTTTTGCAGAGGTCTTTCCTCCCAACACCTCATTCTACAGAGCAGATGAAGCATGCCCTAGATTGGAGGGACTGCAGAAGAATCTATCAGGTCTTTCTGCAGAAATGGGATCAGGTCCTCAAGCTACAGACTGACCCTCATTTCCACTGGCATGATGAGGTGCATTTCCACTTACTCCTGACAGCAGGAAAAAAATGTGCAGACCTGTGATACTGTGATTCTGCCTCTGAAGCATGCCCAACTGGGAGAGCCTCAACAAAGCTGTGCTGCTGAGCAAAACCAGATGGCTGCATGTTTGGTCATGCGATAAACTGCACTCACTCACAGCCACTCACATGTAATGCAAATCAACACAGGTCCCATCATTAATTTTACACTACCCAAATATTTTAAAAAAAGAAAAGGAAATCTCTTAGCTGATACAGATAGGGTGATAAATTAAAGGAGAAACCAACATAAAGTGTTCTATGATTTGCAAAATGCAAAGTGATGGACAGTGTCCGGGGAGGAGACAAATCCTTTAGGGTCTGCATCAGGAAGGGCATCTGGCATTAAAATCTGCCAAGTCAAACATGGATAGCTACCTGCTGTGGCAATACGGGAGTAGCCGAAAATAGCTGAAAGCAATGAAATGTGTGCAAAACAGGTGAAGAAGAGAGTGCCAGGGGTGATTTGTGATAGAAGGACAGCACCGAGATTGAAAGAGAAGGTAGTGAGACCTCTATGATGTAAACAGGAAGCTGGGATGAAGATGTTAAGATTTTCACTGTGAGAGACCAGGGTGGACCAGATTTCAAATGAATATGTTAGAGGGGCAGCTCAGATAGAGCAGTTAGCAAAGGAGAAAAGGCTGAGATGTTTTGGACATGTGCAGAGGAGTGACAGTAGATATACTGGACAAAGGATGTTAAAGATGGAGTTGCAAACCACGCAGAAAAGAGGCATGTAGTAAAAGACAACGTACAGTGGGTTGATGCAACAGAAGAGTATGCTAGGGATAGATGAAGGCAGATGATCTGCTGTCGCAAGCTGTAAAGAGAGCAGTTGAAAGAAGACAGTGATGACAGTCACTTACTGAATTTTCACACCAATCATTTGTAGCTGCTGTTACCTTTATTTTGTTTACCATATTTTGTGTTCTTAAAGATTTGTTTGACTCCAACATGTTTATTGTTACTTTGCCTTAAGCAGATTCAAACACTTTCTTAACCTTGCTGCCATATCAAAAATGTTATTTTAAGTCACAAGTGATCGCACTTCTATGGACCAAATAGCTGTGCATTTATACTGGCAATGCTGGGATATTTAGGGTTGCAAAAATGTTTCTTGCCAAGAATTTGTCACTCTACTTCACCTACAGCTTTTTACAGTTTTTACAGAAATCAAAACACTGATGTGGCAAAGATAATAGAAAGCTGCGTGGGATAGTCAGCCAATAGAGATTGAAAATGTGACGTCATTCAGGGGTAAAACCGCAAAGAATTCTGGGAACTCGTGGCAAGCGGTACTAGCGCACGCAGGCTTTCAATTGAAATCAGTTACACAGCGATAAAAAGAAACACAAAAAAATGGCAAGAAGCTGCTGTATTATTAACTGCAATAGCGGATTGTATGACAGCCACGGGAAGCCGACAGGTAAAGAGATCAGTTGTTATCGGATAACGTCATTGAAGAGAAATTGTTCGAGCCATGTTTCCGAAGTAACAAAGAGGCGACGGATGGCCTGGATTGCAGCCCATCAAAGACCAAATATAACGTCTCAGAACACTCCAGCTCACAGGTTAGTCTGCTCCAAACATTTCCACAAAGGTCAGAGTTTTGTAGTAGTTAATACGTCATTTTTCATAACATAATTGGTGATATAGGTTACAAGCAAGTCTGGCGCTGAACAGAAATTGTCGCGCTATGCTCCTTTGTTTATTGTGCATAAATAATGAATTGTCCTGACACAATATTGCGTTTCGCTTCTGTTATTACCATGGTACATTGACAAAAACATATACTTTTATTCACAGGATAAAACAGTTTTTTGTATCACTAATTGCCCAGTAGGATTACAGCATACAATATTATTGTCACTGCTACATTTCTGTAATGCATACAAGAAATTATTTCCACTACTAATTAACTACCGTTGAGCTCAAAGGTCCTATTAATAAACGGTTAACGAATGTGTATTTATGAAGACGATTTGTGAAACTGGTAAACTTACGATATGTACGATGGTCTTTCGTTCTACACGGTGCATTTCAAGGTCCTGTACCCATCCGTCGGTAAACTGTACCTGGGCTTGTTGCAGTGACCTGAAGTTACTAAACTTCATGAGTGTATGCACTCACTCCAAGAACCGTATAATTATAAATATGAGCGTGGTGAAAGTTGGGCAGCACGCTAACGTCTTTTGTCCACTCTGTGTGCTCGTAAGGGTCTAAACCTTTCACTCCTTTGACTTTTTCCTTGTATCTTTTCTTTGATTTTTCATCAAGTCTGTCTTTGTACGGACTGGCATTGTTCTCCTTTGTTTTGTACATTCCTTTATGGGGGGGGGCAAAGAAAAAGCAAGAAGGTATTGGAACCGGAGAATGAACGTTTTGCGGTGCTGCAAATGCTTGCATTTGATGCGGTACTTGAATTGTTTTGCCACGAGTTCCCAGCATGCAATGCGCGAAAGTCACGTGGTCTGTCAATCTCTATACAGTTGTGTTGGTCACTCTAGCACGACAATACGCCCAAGCTGATCTCAATAGTGCTCGGTGAGGTTGAGGCCAGAACTGCAGGGATCCTCTCACTTCTAAATTGTGGAAGTAGTCTCTGATAAACCCTGCTCTGTGACGTTGTCATCTTAGATGACGTCTTCTCGTCAGTCCCAGACTAGGTTTGGCACGTTTTTTCCCCACGGGCGCAACTTATATACTCAACTCTGCTGCTCAACCCACAAATGCAGTTTCCAAACAAATATGGCACCATTTAAGGGAAAATAAATAGGCTTTCCAACAATATCAGATTTATTGCCAAGAAGCATTAAAACAAACAAATAATTAACCAAAGAAGTTTCCTTACTTTCTGTACTGAGCTTTAATTTAATGTGCATTTTAATGTGGCAAAGAATGGATGAAACCTAAAAACTGCCACAGATTTCACTCAAAAACAAAAAAGGTTAATGTCATTGATATGACATTAATTCTAGGGAAACATTAACCATAAAGTGTTTCCTCTATGTGCAACACAATAACTTTAAAAATGTTATTAATTAAAGTAATGACACATAATCATGTTATGAATATTTTGAATATTTGAAGTTCAAGCATGAGGAGGCCAGTCTGACTTGCTGCTTGCATTATCGGACTATAAACAAGAAGATCAACTACAGCCAAGACACTCAATGCAAGGTGAGCATAAATATGCACACTGACAGGGTCGTTGCTAAGTAATATAAGAATAATAGCGTTACCTGTGTAAGTTAGTTTGCTAATGCTGGACGCACTGCTAACAAACACAGCTACAATGTTTTGCCAACTTACTTTTGCACTAACAAATGCTTAAACAGCTCCAACTGAAACATATGAGAGCTTTTGCTAGATCCGATAGCTAGCTTGACATTTGCGCCCACCGTACATAAACAGTGTCTAGCTGAAACACCTCAAAGGGGGTTTGCTAGTGAAAGCTAACCAGGAGGAGGTGCCCGGCCACGTTCCCGAGTAGGCCCAAGAAATGAATAACTAACTAACGCTCGCAAGCTAGCTACCATGACCTACGAAGCAGCAGCTCCACAGAAACCGCCCGTTTCTATCTTCACGTACTCACCAGTCACAGGAGCGCGAACGTTTTCTGCAGACGAGGAATCACAAAGGCTGGGAACAAGGAGAGGAAATGGCTCGGTAGACATCTGTCCACGCAAGGAACGAACTCTCAAGGGAAGGGAAGGAAAGCTCAGCTCAACCCAGCTCTATGGTGAACAAATGTGATGCTGTGCCAGAAGGTAGAGCACTGAGCGGAAAGCTGCAGCTGCAGCAAGCGCGGAAGGGGTTGCACTGCGCGTGCGCAGTTAACGGAAAGCCTCTAGCAGCGCCTACCCTGTGCCCCCATGGCCGCGTGCCGGATTGGCTCTGTATCTGTACTAGAGTTCAGATTGCATATGAAGCACACAGTCCCACAAAACAACACACTACACACCGAGATCTGTAGAAATTTTACACTCAGCAAATGTTCACTTTTTTAAAAAAAAAGGTGAATTAAGTATCACTATCAAAGTGTTGATTTCAACACTTTTTCAGGGTTTTTTTTTATAGCTCCACACTCTCCAGATGTAAATTAACACTTTCAAAATAGTTAAATATTTAACACTATTAATGAAAATTAAGGTACAATATACAAACTTTCATCTGAAACATTGTACAAGCTTTGCATATAAAGTGGTTTATGAAATTTAAACTCAGATATTTTTAATAATTCACCTTTCCTCACTTTACAGTACTGACTGCATGATAATGGTTATTAAAAAAAGGGATTTTCTACCAAAAGTATATCACTTATTTGACAAAAGATAGGCATATTTTCTTCCATGGTACCGCAAACAACAAGTCCAGCTTTATATTCTAAACTATCAACTTTAACGCAAGTAGTTGAGAAAAGCTATTTTGACGAAATCATTTTAAGAACTTAATTGCTGACCACATTCTCGTCTCTGACAGAAAAACATTTAATTGGCCCAAATTCATTTTGTTTTAGGGTGAAGGTTTCCTGGTGATAAGCACTGGCTATCTGATGCTTTTTAGCATGTGATTTGGTTACATTTTTGAAATGTTTAAAAGAATCTTTAAACACCTTCACTTTGGCTTCAAACCTCATACTCCACATGTGTAATAAGGGGCCAATTTTCCTAACAGAAGATGGGTAATGGCTCATAAAATGATGCTTAGGTATCAAGTTTCTATGTAGATACAAGTACTTAAATAGTATGTGGGGTCAACAATCAAATGCTATAAATATATATATATTAGGGGTGCAACGATACACAAAATTCACGGTTCGGTTCGATACTTTGGTGTTACAGTTCAATATTTTTTCGATACAAAAAAATGTTCATGCCTTTTTAATTTGTCATTTATTAAAATTATAAATATATATTTTAACTCAAAAGTACAGTTTTTAAATTTAATGTTGCTGAAACAACAAAGTAATAAAAAAATAAATCTATCTGATTGAGAAATCACTCATCTTTGGAGAAGAGAATTTATTACAGAGAAATGGCTCTTTCCAAAATAAAAGCTATACTATACGCTTCTTCTGGGCTATATTCTCAGCAGCATATTAAACATATCAGGTCCCCATAAGGAGAATCATGTGCTAATGGCTGTCTAAATGACTCGGGTAAAGTTTGTAGCATGCATGCTTGTTGTTTTTGTCTGATTCCACTTGTCTTTGCACTAGAATGATGTCGGCGTAAATGTGCAGTCATATTCGTTGTGTTCCCACTAGTGCTGTCAGCGTTAATCTCATTGAAATGACGTTAACGCCACAACACGGCAAATCTCCATTAACGAGCTACCGCGGATCGCCCCGTGCGTGGGGCTGGACGGCCAACACGTCAACGAGCTAACTGCGCTAACGCACTAGTTCCCACCAATGTAATTGAGCATTGCGTGGCACATCCGACGTACTGTTTTACTTTTGTCCATGACGCGCTTACCTTCAGGATCATACTTCACATGAAAACCAAAATAGTTCCAAACGCCACATCTGAATTAGGGTGGGGGAGGTTCAATTTGCCATGTTGCAAGGAGAGCTTAACTTCTGTCTCGCTAGCTTGCCCTGCGCTCAGTGAATCTGCGTTCGACTACTCCACCTAGGCTGCACTGTCCAGCGCAGATCCACTGAGCGCTCAACACAGACAGCATCGTCAGAAGGAAAGTTGATAAAATAAATTAAAAATTTTGTATTGTTCGATACATATGCGTACCGAACCGCAAGCACTGTACCGAACGGTTCAATATCGATATGAATATCGTGGCACCCCTAATATATATATATATATATATATATATATATATATATATCCAGAGATGGTGCGAACTATGTTCATTATTTGAAGTAATCATAACAACAAATTCCAGTTTTTGTCTCCTGCAGGAATATTGTCACCAAACAACAATGGGATGTTTCAAACAGGACACAGCATCTGAATATAATTCAAACCAATGCCCTCTCCGAAATAATCTTTGTTGGACTTTTTTATTTGTTCTAAAGATCCATAATCAAAACATAAATCCTGGAAAGCAAGTCATGTTCTGACATGACGAGTTGTATGAGATATTCAAAAAAGCTATTTGATGTCGTACTAAGCTACACCCTCAAGAAGATCATGCATTAAATCAAATGAGTAGTTATTACAAACTGCATATACTTAAGTAAATTTAGTGTGGAATTTTTTTTCAACCCTTATAAAGCCTTCAAATGTGGGTTTTCTTACAGAGACTGGCAATGCATTTCAAACACATCTTTTTCAGGAAGGATCATCCTCACTGTGTACCTTTTTGATGATCATTCTTCTAAATCAAACAAAGGTGACAGAAATGACTGCTACTGAATGACTATCAAGATGGCGCCAGTGTGTATGGCAAGCCGTCTCTGGATCCGTCTTCCTGAGTGTTGTTTACTCTTTGCCTTACTACTTTCTATATGCTTTCTGGATGTTACTGCTCTAATTGCCTATGATCGACAAACCCTTTTAAATCTTCAACCCTTGAATCATCAAAAGCCGGATCTATATTGGAACTTAGGGAATTTTTCCCGGTCTCGAACGGATACTTCCACCTGCACATACTACCTGCCTTTTTTTCCACCACACAAGAAACGATATAGGAAACGGGGTAAACGGAGTGGTTTTCGCGTTCGTATTAAAGCCTATTTAAAAGCACATGGAGTGATTAATTACCGCTCCATCATAGACATCTTGCGGCCCTCCCAGTATACTTTCAGACTGTGTCGTCATCGATGAATTCGCTATGCTGGCCAGCAAGCCCACTCGGTCCTACCAGTTGAGTGCCCACCTGTATGGAGCTGGAAGCGGGTCTCTGGAGGAGGTGTGGATCACAGCAATCTTCGCCGGCTGGGACGTGCTCCTAGTAGCGTCAACGTGGCTACGCTCCAAATGGCTCTGCTAAACACTAGGTCACTGGTGAACAAGTCCTTCGTTGTAAACGACTTTTTTCTCGCGTCAAGGCTGGACGTCCTGTTTCTAACGGAGACCTGGATTCGCCCTGGTGAGTCCTCTTCCCTTTTGGAACTTCTTCCACTGGATTGTGCTTTCTTTAACTCTCCTAGGACCGCGGGCAGGGGTGGAGGGCTAGCCTCGGTTTTTAGAAGTAAATTCCGAGTGCGGCAACTGCCTCCTGCCTCGCATTCCAGCTTCGAAATACAACTACTGGAGCTGTCTGGTTCCCCCCGGACCCTCTGTGTGGTGGTGTATCGACCTCCGAAGCGCAACAAGGATTTTATCCGTGAATTTGCTGATCTTTTAGGATTTATCTTTTTAAATTATGATCGTGTTCTTATTTGTGGTGATTTTAACATTCATACAGGGAGTGCAGAATTATTAGGCAAATGAGTATTTTGTCCACATCATCCTCTTCATGCATGTTGTCTTACTCCAAGCTGTATAGGCTCAAAAGCCTACTACCAATTAAGCATATTAGGTGATGTGCATCTCTGTAATGAGAAGGGGTGTGGTCTAATGACATCAACACCCTATATCAGGTGTGCATAATTATTAGGCAACGTCCTTTCCTTTGGCAAAATGGGTCAAAAGAAGGACTTGACAGGCTCAGAAAAGTCAAAAATAGTGAGATATCTTGCAGAGGGATGCAGCAGTCTCAAAATTGCAAAGCTTCTGAAGCGTGATCATCGAACAATCAAGCGTTTCATTCAAAATAGTCAACAGGGTCGCAAGAAGCGTGTGGAAAAACCAAGGCGCAAAATAACTGCCCATGAACTGAGAAAAGTCAAGCGTGCAGCTGCCAAGATGCCACTTGCCACCAGTTTGGCCATATTTCAGAGCTGCAACATCACTGGAGTGCCCAAAAGCACAAGGTGTGCAATACTCAGAGACATGGCCAAGGTAAGAAAGGCTGAAAGATGACCACCACTGAACAAGACACACAAGCTGAAACGTCAAGACTGGGCCAAGAAATATCTCAAGACTGGTTTTTCTAAGGTTTTATGGACTGATGAAATGAGAGTGAGTCTTGATGGGCCAGATGGATGGGCCCGTGGCTGGATTGGTAAAGGGCAGAGAGCTCCAGTCCGACTCAGACGCCAGCAAGGTGGAGGTGGAGTACTGGTTTGGGCTGGTATCATCAAAGATGAGCTTGTGGGGCCTTTTCGGGTTGAGGATGGAGTCAAGCTCAACTCCCAGTCCTACTGCCAGTTTCTGGAAGACACCTTCTTCAAGCAGTGGTACAGGAAGAAGTCTGCATCCTCCAAGTAAAACATGACTTTCATGCAGGACAATGCTCCATCACACGCGCCCAAGTACTCCACAGCGTGGCTGGCAAGAAAGGGTATAAAAGAAGAAAAACTAATGACATGGCCACCTTGTTCACCTGATCTGAACCCCATTGAGAACCTGTGGTCCATCATCAAATGTGAGATTTACAAGGAGGGAAAACAGTACACCTCTCTGAACAGTGTCTGGGAGGCTGTGGTTGCTGCTGCACGCAATGTTGATGGTGAACAGATCAAAACACTGACAGAATCCATGGATGGCAGGCTTTTGAGTGTCCTTGCAAAGAAAGGTGGCTATATTGGTCGCTGATTTGTTTTTGTTTTGTTTTTGAATGTCAGAAATGTATATTTGTGAATGTGGAGATGTTATATTGGTTTCACTGGTAAAAATAAATAATTGAAATGGGTATATATTTGTTTTTGGTTAAGTTGCCTAATAATTCTGCACAGTAATAGTCACCTGCACACACAGATATCCCCCTAAAATAGCTAAAACTAAAAACAAACTAAAAACTACTTCCAAAAACATTCAGCTTTGATATTAATGAGTTTTTTGGGTTCATTGAGAACATGGTTGTTGTTCAATAATAAAATTATTCCTCAAAAATACAACTTGCCTAATAATTCTGCACTCCCTGTATATGCTGTGAGGAGGACCTATTGGCTAAGGACTTTCTTGCCCTATTGACTCTTTTAATATCACTCAGTGGGTGAGAAAATCAACCCACACTAAAGGGCATATGCTGGACTTGGTATTGTCGTATGGACTGGATATTTGCATCACGGACATTAATGATGCTGGGATTTTGGACCATTTCCCAGTTATGTTTGATGTTCAGTTATGCAATATGGAACTGAACTCTGAGGGTCCACTAAGCCTATCGCGTCTGATTAATTCTGAGGCTGTTGCCCTTTTCTCTGCGGCCTTTGCTAACTCTTTCTGTTACGATGACATCAGTAATGCACTTCTCTCGGTTGATGGCGTAGTCAACTCTTTTATTTCTACATGTTCTTCTATTTTGGACACTGTGGCTCCAGTAAAAACTAAACGCCGTAAAACCTCTCGCCAACTTTGGCTAAATGAATCCACCCTCACTCTTAGACGTGAATGTCGTCGAGCTGAGAGGAGATGGAAAAAAGATCAACTTCAGGTGTCCCTTGACATCCTGCATATGAGTCGGTCTAAATTTCAGAAGGCTGCCAAAATGGCAAAAACTTCTTTTTTGTCAAACATTATTGCGACTAATAGTCACAATCCTCGAGTTCTGTTCAAAATCTTTAACTCAGTGGTTAATCCCTGCTCTGATGTTTCGATGGGTGCCTCCCTGGCCCTCTGCGAAAAATTTCTAAATCATTTTATAGATAAAATCTCATTGTTAAGGGCCCCACATTCTCCGGTAGTAAATCAAGCCCCAGTTTCTGAATGTTCAATGGTTTTTCAACAGTTTGAACCTGTGTCATTCTCGACTTTAAAGGAAATAATTAATAACCTGAGAAGCTCAAATTCTCTGCATGACATTATTCCTTCTCGTATCATTAAGGATGCATTGAATACAATCGGGTCCTGTATCTTATTTTTAATGAACTCATCACTGTCATCTGGCTATGTTCCGACTGTCTTTAAACATGCAGTCGTGCAACCTGTTATCAAGAAAAATAGCCTTGATCTTAACACTCTAGCAAATTACAGGCCGATTTCTAAACTCCCCTTCATGTCAAAAATTTTAGAGAAAATAGTGCTTCAGCAACTACAGGCCCACTTAGAGAGAAACGGTATAAGTGATAAATTCCAGTCTGGATTTAGACTGCGTCACAGCACCGAAACTGCCCTACTAAGAGTTTTCAATGACCTTCTTCTAATCGCCGACTCTGGGCACTCTGCGGTCTTAGTTCTATTGGATTTGACTTCAGCCTTTGACACGGTTGACCATGATATCCTTTTGGCAAGATTGGAACAAGTAGTAGGCCTTAAAGGAAATGTTCTATCATGGTTTAAATCATATTTCTCTGAGAGGTCGTTCTCTGTCATGATGGGAAAATATTCCTCTTCTTCTGCCCTTTTTCGCTGTGGTGTGCCCCAGGGCTCAGTATTGGGTCCTGTGTTGTTTTCTCTGTATATGCTGCCCTTGGGCTCCATTTTTGAAAAACATAATGTCTCTTTTCACTGCTATGCTGATGATATTCAAATCTACCTCCACCTGACTGGGGATGTTTCATCTTCACTACATCCTCTGTTTGATTGTCTGAGCGATGTCAAAGACTGGTTATCACGTAACTTTCTTACTTTAAATGAAAAGAAGACAGAAATTATTGTTTTTGATAGAAATATGCCTCTGGGACAACTGACTGGCACATTCGGGCCTGTTGCTAACCACCTCACTGATGCTGCTAGGAATCTTGGAGTTTTCATGGATAGTTCCTTCAAACTAGATAAACAGGTCTCTACTGTGGTAAAAACCAGCTTTCACCAACTACGCCTAATTTCTAAGGCTAAACCTTATATACCACACAAGGATCTGGAGAAACTCATTCATTGCTTTCATCACTTCAAGACTGGATTATTGTAATTCTCTCTACTTGGGCCTACAGTCTTCTCTTCTTCAGCGTTTGCAGCTGGTCCAAAATGCCACAGCACTAGAAAGTACGATTCTATCACCCCTGTTCTGGCAAATTTACACTGGCTTCCTATTAAATACCGAATTGATTTTAAAATTTTATTGTTTACTTACAAAATCCTAAACAATATGGCACCTGACTACCTAGCTGATCTCCTCTGTCTGTATAGCCCTCAGAGAGCACTAAGATCATCGGGCCAACTGCTCTTAGTGCAACCTAGGTCTCGGCTGAAGACCAGAGGAGACCGTGCCTTTGCCGTTGCCGCACCCAGGTTATGGAATACTCTTCCTCTTCATATTCGCGCATCAGATTCCATTCAGTCTTTTAAATCACGTCTAAAAACGTATTTGTTTAACCTGGCATTCAAGGCGAATTAGGGTAATTTACATCTGGCTTTGCATTTAGATTATGTAATTATTTTATATTTTATTTATATCTGTAATTTATATTTTTATATTGTGATTTTTATCTGTATCATGATTTTACTGGAAAGCACTTTGGTGTACTTCGGTCTTTAAAAATGTGCTATATAAATAAATTTTGATTTTGATTGATTGACTAATTAAAACCAAGAACTGTGTGCATTCATAGATTATCTCCAGTGATCTGTGAGGTTGTACCATATACCTGGTCCTCAAATGGAAGACCTAGCCCTTGACTCTCCAGTGTTTTTATACCATTGATCAATGTTTCCAGTGTAACATCAAAACCGTACTTGTGCAGAGTTTGCATGTGAAAAAGTGATACCAAATGAATGCTATTCAAAACCAAAATAAATTTGGGGGGCAAGTTTCTTATAAATTGGAAATTCTACATTTGGAGCCGAGGGGATTGGCTGTTTCAAAGTCATCATAGCATAGCTGAATTTGTAATGCTTGTCTTTTGGCTGAAAACGAAGAGTGAGTTTTAAAATAACTTCCATCAGAGAAGTCAGTGTAAGTACTAGGTTCTGGTCTACACTCATTTAAGAGCACATAAATGTCTGGATTTCTGCACACTAACCTCAGTGTTTCTAAAATTGGTCCATATATAAAAGTATCACTTACAGTACTTGATCATAAGTACTGGATTTTGCCTGTTGTCATATCTCACTCCCAGTGTTATTTCAGCTGGGTGCTCAACTCCCCATTTTGGTTGAAGTATTTATTTAGTTTCCATTCTGTATTCAGATTTGTGAAAATATTTTCAAATTTGTCAAAAGATTGATTTATCCCAGATATGCTGGGATCAGTTACAAATAAAGCAGAAATGGCAGTATGCTTTGCTTGTGAGTAAATTTCACTTGTTAGTTCGTCCAAGTATCCTACAATTGAGGACACCAACCTATTGGAAATCCCACTCCCCTGTAATTTGGCCACAATGGAGGCACACATTGCACACATGACCACTGTTAAGGTGCTTTCGGAAACCTGCGTATGTCAAGAACTGAAACCTACAGCCTTGCTGAGAACAAAACAATTTTAATTTGGGCCTAGGATATTAACCATGTTCAACTCTTAAATGTGAAATCAACTGCTGATTGTTGGGATACAGTTTCTGATAAATGAAACAAGTCAGCATAGGTTTAACTTCTCACTTCCTGAGTGAGAGCGGTAGTGGCTGGTTAAGCAGTCTGGCTCTCAAATCTTAAATCTGGGTGACTCTCTCATTTTGCCCATATTAATGTTACACAATACACTGTTGTCTGCAGGAATGTGTAAAAATTCTCCAACGTAGCATCATAAGACATATTGAACACAAAATGTGTTTTGAAAAGTTCATCAAATGCCCCAAGGGAGTGGTTTGCATTGTATTGGATGAGATGCTTAGCTATGGTGATATGGACACTGTCAGACTTCCTCTTCTGATGGTCAACAGTGCGGTGGTATGGTTGCCAACCCTGCTGATTACGGAGATGTTCCCCCAAACTGCAGCACGACTAGGCTTAAGATAGGGAAACTCAACATTAGACATGAGAATAACCTGCAGCCAGAGTAGAGTATTTTATGTTATTATTTATATATGGCTACAAAGGTGACATAAATTATTTTAACCACCTTAATAATATGATTACCTCATGAAAGAGTACAAGTCTCCCAATTGCCTCGCATGCACTAATTGCACTAATTTTTTGAGACTTTTGTTCCCCTGGAGATGGTGGAAGTAGATGTACCAGCAACAGCAAGGAAGCCATTTCTTGGTCGTAGGCTGAGGACAATGAGTGACAGGATTAACTAAAAACTCTTGTTCATATTTATGACAAAAATCAGATTAATCTTTCAGCGATTCACTGAACAAACAAATAACATTGAAGGGAAAAAAAACTGTCTCACAGTTGTTCTCATTTCCTAATATTAATCATATGATCGCAAAAATCATGAATGAAGCAGCTGTACCTGAAATTATGGCAAATGCTTCAAAACAAGAAAAAGAAACAACTTACTTGTTGAGTCATCAAGATCACTTCCTGGAGGACTTTCTGCCGACTGCACCAAGTGATGCATCTCTAGTGTTGAAGTGAGCTGCTTAGCTCGTCGTCCCATTTCTGAAACAGTCTAGAGGATGTCTCGTCATCAAACAGGTAAATGAAATCTTGTTACACCTTTGGCAGAGAAGATATTAAACAACACAAATACTTTGAAATGTCAAGCTATTTCAAACATCTCATTTCAAACTCACTAGTCCTTTACTATACAGGAATCTTGGGAAGAAAGAGAGGATTTCAGCACTTCTGCCTGTCTCATTAACAAGCTTTTGAAATGTCTCTCTCATCTTCTAGAAAATCAGGCAATTTTCTGTAGTATGATTGAGCAAAGATATTACCTCTTGGCAAGCATCCCCATCAAGCTGCCTGTCAACATTAACAGTCCTTTGGAAATTTGGGCCTCCTGGAAAAAGGTCTACAGAGCTATTCTGTGGCACCGCAGATCTTCGCCAAATTTTTCTTTGAACTGTTTTCAGATGCCAAGAAACGTATCCTGTGCTGCTTGCAAAATCATAGAATTGTTCCTTAAATTAAGAAAGGTTATTGTCATATTCAGTTCATAGAACTCAGAATTTTGAAATGCAAAAATGACACTTACATAGCCTTTCTTAGAATATGGATTCTTCAGGCAAGGGAAGAGCATCACAATACCAAGAGGATACTTCTCTCTGACTGCTTTTGTGGGGAGGTGTCTGAGAGGAGATATTAAATTATTCATCAAAATGTATGCCACGGCCATGCAGAAAATTGGCACAAATAAAAAGAAACCCTGAAACACATATACCCACATATATACCCACTCACAATCATGTGAGCCACCAGGATGTTAACCATTTGTCCTCTTGTGGCATCAGTTAGCATTTCTGTTGTTTCATACTCTTGTAGTATGTCTTCACCAACAGACTGATTAAACCTGCCTTTCAAGCTCACGCTGACTTCTGACAGTCAGCACAACATTGCCTTGTCCAACAAGGCCCTGACTATTTCCACATCAGCTTCTGTCCCTGTTGCATCCCTGTATATGACTTCTGAATCAGGGGGCACGAAAAATCTCTCAATAACTGTAAGATAAAAATTCATGTGGTTTTGAGGCAGCACTTTGTATAGGTCACTGGTAAAGACTGTCCATTTTAAATGCATTAAGCCACCACTTAGTAACCATTAAATAGGTACATTTCTTCCCTTGCAGAACCTAAAGTCCAAATTTCAAAGTTAATGATTTGCTTTTTATACATATACAATACATGTTTCCTTAATTTACAAAACAGTTTGCTAAAGGCAAGGTTTAAAACAATACAAATCTGTTTCTAAAATTTTTCCCTATCAGAAGCTACAATAAAACTGAACACCTTTTTCGTGGAATTCGAGAAATTCAAACTGTCCTTCCAAGGCCTCCAGCTTGATATAGTTCTGCTGCTGGTTGTACTTCACCAGCATTTTTACCAAGACATACAAGAAAGTTTGATAAAGCAAATTATGATTTAAAGGGAAAACAGCTGAGATGCCCTGACTGCATTAAAAATGCGTGACAAGGTTAGCTAAACAGACCACATACAGAGGACTTTGTATTGTATCGTCCCTCCACAGAAGACAGAGGTGTTCGGTATTCAGTTTACCGGCTGTTTATTAGGAATGGTAACACAGGCTACTGTGGGCCATAGCCAACGCCAAAACAGAAAAAAGCGCTCCCTGAAGAATCAAAACAATCCCTCTCTCTCCTCTTAAAGTCACGCTCCTTTTTCCCGCACACACACACACACACACACACACACACACACACACACACACACACACACACACACACACACACACACACACACACTCCATAACTCCCACCCCCCATACACTCTCATCCAACAACAAGCATGTTCTCCTACAGACTCTCTGTCATAGATAGCTGATATGATTGACAAGCTTAATAGCCTCTAGACTATTACACCTTCAAGGACACTCGGTAAATCACATTGTTGCAGGTGTGGAACAACTATGCCAACACTGTGTGGCAATTCTGGACACAATGACACTGAGAACACAACAATGAAATTAACTCATAATCCAATCCTTTACAATTTGTATTTTCGCCAAGCACTAGCTAGTCATTCTGACACACTAGTGCTGGCACCAAACAAGACTTTGTAACGCACTTATTCTCCGGATATGTTCCCGTCCATGAATCGCTCGCTACCTTATTGTGGTGGAGGGGTTTGTGTGGCCCAGGGATCCCAGGGGCTATGTTGTCTGGGAGCTTTTGCCCCCTGATAGGGTCTCCCATGGCAAATTGGTCCTGGGTGAAGGGCCAGACAAAGAGCCTTCAGAAGACCCCTATGAGTAAAAGACCAAGGGTACAGTTCACCCTGTCCAGGATAGGGTTATCGAGGTTCCGCCCTGGAGCCAGGCCTGGAGAGGGTGCCCGAGGGTGAGCGTCTGGATGGGGCCTGGCTGGGCACAGCCCGAAAAAAGTACATCGGCCCATCCTCCTGGAGGCCCACCACCCTCAGGAAGCGTCGTAAGGGTCAGGAGCAATGTGTGCTGAGCGGCGGTCAGGAGCAGAGGCCCTGGCGGACTGATCCCCAGCTATCAAGACTAGCAATTGGGACATGAAACATCACCTCTCTGTTGGGGAAGAAGCCTGAGTTAGTGCGTGAGGCAGTGTGTCAGAATCTACCGACTAGATATAGTTGGGCTCACCTCAACGCATGGCTTGGGCTCTGAAACCATTCTCCTGGAGAGGGGCTGGACTCTGTCTCAGTCTGGAATTGGCCATGAGGTCTGCCATGAGTTCCTGAAGGCTCTGTAGAGCTGTAGGGCTGTCTTGGTTGACACGTCTCTGCAATGTTGCATGGAGATCAGGGGTGGTACATCTGGAATGGCAGACCGGTGTGGTGGTTCCCATCTTTAAGAAGGGGGACCAGAGGGTGTTCCAACTATAGGGGGCTCACACTCCTCAGCATCCCTGGAAAAGTCTAGGAGAGTCCATCCGTTAGTCGAACCTTGGATACAGGAGGAACAACGTGGTTTTCGTCTTGGTCATGGAACACTGGTCCAGCTCTTTATCCTTTCAAGAATTCTTGAGGATGCATGGGAGTTTGCCCAACCAGTCTACATGTGTTTTGTGGACTTGGAGAATGCATTCGATCATGTCCTACCGGGTGTCCTGTAGGAAGTGTTGCGGGAGTACGGGATGTCTGGCCCATTGCTACAGGCCATTCGATCCTTGTACAACCGTTGCAAGAGCTTGGTCCACATAGTCGACAATAAGTTGGACTTGTTCCCAGTAAGTGATGGACTCTGCTAGGGCTGCCCTTTGTCACCGATTCTGTTCGTAATTTTTACGGACAGTATTTCTAGGCGTAGCCAAGTTATGGAAAGCTTTCACTTGGGTGGTCTCAGAATCTCATTTCTGCTTTTTTCAGATGATGTGGTTTTGTTGGCTTCATCAGGTGATGGCCTCCAGCTCACACTGGAACGGTTTGCAGCCGAGTGTGTAGCAGTGGGAATGAGAATCAGCACCTCCAAATCTGAGGCCATGGTCGTCAGCTGGAAAAGGGTGGAGTGCCTACTCCAGGTCAGGGATGAGTTTCTGCCCCAAGTGGAGGAGTTCAAGTATCTTAGGGACTTGTTCACAAGTGATGGGAGAAGGGAGCGGAGGACTGACAGATGGATTGGTGTTACGGCTGCAGTGATGTGGTTGCTGTATTGGTCCGTCGTGGTGAAGAGAGAGCTGAGTGTAAAAGCGAAGTTCTCGATTTACCGGTTGATCTATGTCCCTACCCTTCTTTTGGGTAGTGACCAAAAGAATGAGATCAGGGATACAGGCGGCAGAAATGGGCTTCCTCTGAAGGGTGGTTGGCCTCTCCCTTAGGGATAGGGTGAGGAGTTTAGCCATCCGGGAGGGACTCAGAGTAGAGCCTCTGCTCCTCCACATCGAAAGGAGTCAGTTGAGGTGGTTCAGGCATCTGATAAGGATGCCTTCTGGGCACCTCCTGTGAGGTGTTCTGGGAATGTCCCACTAGGAGGAGTCCCCATTGCAGACGCA
This sequence comes from Simochromis diagramma, assembly GCF_900408965.1. Classification (NCBI taxonomy): domain Eukaryota; kingdom Metazoa; phylum Chordata; class Actinopteri; order Cichliformes; family Cichlidae; genus Simochromis; species Simochromis diagramma. Next base: position 2,434,029 of record NW_024387423.1, on the reverse strand, counting down.
GGACACGCTGGAGAGATTATATCTCTCCGTTGGCCTGGGAACACCTTGGTGTTCCCCCGGACAAGCTGGAGGAGCTGGCTGGGGAGAGGGAGGTATGGGCTTCTCTGCTTAGGCTGCTACCCCCTAGTGATGTGTCGGTCGCGAACGAAACGGCTCTTAGAGCCGACTCTTTGAAGTGAACGACACGAGCCGGCTCCTTTTTGGGAGCCGTGGGGTTTTTTTTCTTTCTCTCACCCTGTCTCTCGCACTTTTTTTCCGCTTCACTCCGCACGCGAGCCTTGTGCTTTGCGCTGGGAGGGGGGGGGGGCGGTAGTTACAGTCGCAGTAGCACAGGAAAAGAGCAGGAGGGAAAGAGAGAAAAAGAGATCCAGGGACAACAACGTCACATTAGAAAGGTATAGTAATCATCCACAACTACTTTCAGTTGCGGATGATAAAGGATTCAGAAAGTTTATTCATGCAGGCCCATATGACAGAGAATGTGCATCTTCTTTTTGTTTTCATATTTTTTCATATGTATATTCAGTGTTGGGAAGGTTACTTTTAAAATGTATTCCATTACAGAATACAGAATACATGCCCCAAAATGTATTCTGTAACGTATTCCGTTACGTTACTCAATGACAGTAACGTATTCTGAATACTTTGGATTACTTAATATATTATCATGCTTTTTACACCAACGTGAATGTACTATTGCTGTGTGATTTATTACTATTACTGAAGGTCCGCGACTCCGAACTGTAGTAAAGGGACCTCTGACTAATACGGCGGGGTCCCTGTCGGCTCGTAGCCGAAAAATAGCTTTACTTTGTTGTGTGGGTCAACTTTTCTTGTGAGAGACAGAGAGAGGCGTTGAAAGGCTGCTCCAACGGAACTTATTGTTTTCGGAGGAAAACACGAACACGGTGTACAGTCGAGTCTTAATAGCTTACTTACAACTGGGCTCGTCAGGCACTCTTCTTGGCTGAAGTGGTTATTATTATATTTACATGCTTCCAGCTCCCGTTTTTCCTCGATGACAACTCGTACCTTTCCACTCCCCTTTTTCTCCCTCCTCGCGCTCACAGACCCATAACGTGTATGGCAGTCCATTCTCCCTGCAACACGGACTACACTGCCTATGATGCTACATTCTTTAGAGCTATGCTTGTAGCATTCTGCCTGTTAGCTTAGCACAACAACAACAACAACAACGAAAAGGCGCTCTCTCACCCAGGAAACACACAGTCGCAGAGAGAGAGAGAGAGTGTCGCCCTGTAACCATGGCAACCGTAACGCTGCCGCCTGGAACAACAGAACATAGCTGTCAAACAAAACCCAAACAGTCCTGACCCGCGACAATATGAAACAGGAAAGTACCGCAGTGTAATCCATTTATTTCAACAAAGTAACTGTATTCTGAATACCACCTGTTTAAACGGTAACTGTAATGGAATACAGTTACTCATATTTTGTATTTTAAATACGTAACGGCAGTACATGTATTCCGTTACTCCCCAACACTGTGTATATTTAATTGTGTTGTGGTTTGCAGTGTTTTGTGTTGTTTCACTTTAAATTTGTGTAAAAGGAAAACGCTGAAAATTTAAATAGTTAAAAGTTGAAATGTAAACAGTTGGTTTTTGTATTATATGATTTATTTATTACATTTTATGTGGAGTGAATAAATAAAAGTATATTTACGGTGGCCCCTAGAGACAAAGCATGTACGAACTCCAAAACACGTACAAACTCCGAAGCACGTACAAACTCCGAAGCACGTACAAACTCCAAAACACCTACAAACTCCGAAGCACGTACAAACTCCGAAGCACGTACAAACCCCGAAGCACGTACAAACTCCAAAACACGTAAAAACTCTGAAGCACTCAGCAGGCATTACACACACACACAGGCAGGAACAGAGGATCACCGGAGATAACTCCTTTCTTTATTTTTTTTTGTTTTCTTCTTCTTTTTCCAAATACCACAACCAGAACAACATACTCACTAGTGCCCCCTAGCGCTTCTGGTAAATGCATCTACAGAACAAATGCAATAATGTGTGGACACAACATCTCCCCCTTTGAACAAGGATTTCTTATGTGAACCTGACTTCATCATTTTGATGTATGTCACCTAATACACGTTTAACATATTTCACATTACTCAGTGACATTCACCTTCCCATAACAAAGTCTTGGGTCCAGCAAGGTGGGTTCCTCATCCTGGTGGGCCTAAGCCTACTATCAGACTCAGAGTTAGATGCTAGATCAGTTCCTGGTTTATGACAGTCCATTGTTGTGTCAGAATCAGTACCTGTGTTCAGCTCTGACAGAGCCGATAAGTGTGAGGTGTTCCAGGTCCGTCGGTCATCCAGCAAATAAGTAAATAAGTGTTTGGTCCTTTCCTTGTCATGACAGTCCTTGGTTTAGAAAACTTTAACTCGCCTTTCTTTACCTTCCATGGCTTCCTAACCCGTACCTTGTCACCAGGCTGAAAGTTGGATGGATTGGCGTGTCTGCGAGCATCAGTGTATTCTTGCATTTTCATTTGCTCATTCTTAACTATTTCACACATGGTATGCCTCTCTGTCTGAGGAACAGGCATATCCATTACCTGTAACTTTGTTCTCATTCGTCGTCCATGGAGCAGTTCTGAAGGGGAAACTCCAGTTGTTGAATGAGGGTTTGCTCTGTAGTCCATCAGGTAAGTTCTCAGGAACGATTTCCAGGGTTGTCCTTGAATCAAGGCAGTCTGTAGGCAGTCTTTTGAATCTCTCAACTTCCCCATTAGCTCTTGGGTAATACACTGAGGATCTCAGGTGTTGGATTCCCCTGCTTTTAAGGAAGTCAGCGAACTCAGCAGAGAGAAATTGAGAGCCATTGTCACTTATCAATGTCTTTGGATTCCCTTCACGAGAGAAAACTACAGAAAGGAACTGAATGATAGTAGCTGCATCAGCTCGGGAAGCAAAAGCTACTTCAGGCCACTTACTAAAGTAGTCTACTAATGTGATGGCAAATCTACAGTCAGAAGGGGCTATTTCAAAAGGGCCTATGATGTCCACAGACACCTTTCCCCAAGCAGCAGCTGGTAAAGGAATGGGTTGAAGTGGAGCATCATGGGTGATAGTGGACTTGTCATTCTGTCTGCACGTTGCACAGTTCTTTATCAGTGTCTCTATGTGACAATCCATTTTGGGCCACCAGTACAATTCCCTCAGGTGTTGTTTGGTACGTACAATGCCTTGGTGAGTTTCATGAGCTATATCAGCGAGTTTTTTCTGCAACGACTCAGGCACTAGCAATCGGTGTGTACCTCTGACGATGCACTCGTTCAAGACCGCGAGTTCATGGTGGATTGGGAAGTGCGGCTGTAAGTCAGGTTCCAGTGACATCTTCCTTGCAGGCCAGCCTTTCTGTATCTGCACACAGAGCTTTGTGAACATTGGACAGGCTTTGCACTCTGACTGGAAGTCATCCTCAGACACAGCACTCAGATCAGTGAGGATGGCTGCAACTGACTCCACATCCTCTGCACATGCCATGTCTGTCTCGGGAAGTGGGAGCCTAGAAAGATAGTCAGCAACATGGTTCAATGACCCAGTTCTATATTCCACTTCATAGTCAAACTCCAACAGGCGAGCTGACCATCTGGCTATGCGTAGACTGTTATTGCCTTTAGTAGTCAGCAGTGTTGTAAGTGCTCTGTGATCTGTTCGTAGGAGGAATTTTCTGCCCCAGAGCCATGTGCGCCATTTCTCAGCAGCCCAGACGCAAGCTAGGGGTTCCTGCTCAATGATTGAGTATTTCCTCTCTGCATCAGACAGGCTGCGAGATGCAAATGCAACAGTCTGTTCTGCATTATTACCGTGAAGTTGAGTCAAAACAGCACCTACACGGTAGTTTGAGGCATCTGTCGAGACTATGGTGGGCTTACTGGGGTCGAACATCACCAGGGCAGGGCTGTGCATGATTAACCGCTTGACTTGATCAAACGCTACCTGAGCTGCTTCGTTCCAGTGGAATGAACAGTCCTTACGCAGAAGAGCTCTCAGTCGTGTAATTTGGCACAAACTTGCTGTACCATGCACTCAAGCCAAGAAATGAGCGCAGGTTTGCAGGATCAGTAGGGGGCGGAGCATGCAGGATAGCAGTGACATGAGAGTCATCTGGCAGCAGACCTTCTGGACCGATCTTTTGACCAAGAAAGCTCAGAGTAGTTTGACGGAGTTGACATTTGTCAACATTGAGTTTCAGTCCTGCATTGTTGATTCTGTGTAACACAGCACGCAGATTGGCCTCATGTTCGGCTTCTGAAGTTCCGTATATGATGACATCATCAAGATAGCATTGCACCCCTATTCTGGCCACGTAGGATTTGTGTCATCATCTTTTGGAACACTGCAGGTGCTGAACTCAACCCATAGGGAACTCTGCAGTACTGGTACAGTCCTTCATGTGTAATGAAAGCAGTGAGCCCTCTACCCTCTTCATGTAGTTTCAGCTGATGGTAGGTGGATTTAAGATCCAGGGTGGGGAACATGACAGCCCCACGCAGCTCAGACAGTATGTCCTCTATCAGTGGCAAGGGATGACTGTCAACGACCACCGCTTTGTTAGGTTCTCTCAAATCAACGCACATGCGTATGCCACCAGTCTTCCTTCTAGTGACTACAATCGGGGAGACCCATTCAGATGCATCAATTTTCTCTATGATGCCATGTTCCTCAAGGTTCTTGAGTTCTGCGGAAACAGCATCACAGACTGTCAGGGGTAAGCGTCGAAGTTTCTGCTGTATTGGCTTCACTTCAGGTCGCACCTTCACTTTATGTACAAAGTCCTCTGCACATCCGAATGCAACTGGAGACTCACATTCCTGTTTGCATTGAGTGGGCAGAGCAGAGGTTTGCTGAAGTGTAGCACAGACCTTGGAACTCTCAAGGACTAATTGTCCCCCTTTTATGTGTAGCTGGAGGGCGGTCACCAAGTCCATGCCCAGTATGGGTGTTCCTGTTCTCACAATGTAGAGATCTGTGGAGGCACTCTTGCCATTGTAAGTAATGTCAGCTCTAAGACACCCTAATACATCCAGTTTCTCTTTTGAATATGTAATAAGCTGAACAGCTGGATTACTTAAATTAACTGAGCCAAAATTTGTGCTGTAAACATGTTCAGGCAGTATGGAAACACCAGACCCTGTGTCTACTAGTAGCTTAACAGTACATGCCTGTGCAGTATTTGGTACAGTGACAGTAACAGTGCACATCAGTTTAGCCAGATCACCACTGACACAATTGTCAACAATTAAAACACACATTTCAGGCACAGTCACTTCATTAACAGGCTTATGGGAAGATTTACACACTTTCGAAAAATGTCCGATTTTCCCACATGTATTACATTTGCAGTCTTTTGCGGGGCAGGATTTATCATTGGCTTTGTGATCAGCTGAACCACAACGGTAGCACGTCGGAGCTGTATCCGTTTTTTTAGCTGCTTTGTATTTTGGCTTGCGCATTTTCTTTTGTACTTGAACAGCGGCAACAGGCTTTGTTTCACCAACAGCAATGGCCTTTGTATCAGCTATCGCAGCCTCTGTATGCCTAGCAATTTACAAAGCTCTATCAAGCGTCAAATCCTCCTCCATTAGCAGTCTTTCAAGTATACGAGCATTATATGTCTTCTCTACAAGTTGATCCCGCAACATTTCATTCTCCATAGCCCCAATCGGATCGATACCAAAATATGCAGTATCGCACACCACTAGTGTTGAGCTTTTGTTACCTAGTGGCTACACCAGCCAGGAAGTACCAACGACCAGATTTGGTGTGTGGTAGTAACAGGTAAATTAACATTTTTTTTTTAAAATTATTTGAATATATATGAGTGCCTGTGTATAAATACACAAACAATACACATATGCTTTCAATTGTGTAATTTAAGTCATCTAGATAGCTCTGTTTTGGAAGTTCAGTTAACGCTAGAAATGTGCTTTGGAGTTTGTACATGCTTTGGAGTTTGTACGTGCTTTTTGGAGTTTGTACGTGCTTTGTCTCTAGGGGCCACCGTATATATTTATATATAAACATATATAAATAAAACCACAGGGTTTTTTTTTTTTACATTAGTAATTCCTTTTGTGCATAATTTTATATTGTTGTTAATAATAATAAGTTAATTAAACCAACAAAACAACCTGAAGAGCCGGTTGGGAGCCGAAAGAGCCGGCTCTTTTTAGTGAGTTGAGCCGAAAGAGCCGGTTCTCTAAAAAGAGCCGGAAATCCCATCACTACTACCCCCGCGACCCGGCCCCGGACAAGCAGAGGAGGATGGATGGATAGATGGATAGATGTTTCACTGTACATATTGCAGTTTGTGGCACTAACTTATGACTATTCCAGTAAATTTGACTTAATTGCACTTACCACTTAGAACTGCACGATAGCAGTGAAATGGTTGAATCAACACCAACGTGAATAACTCTGAAAAATTGCCTGCATTTGAACCAAGGTAGTACTCGCACTTGTTACTCAAAATTTTAAAACCCCACTGGTTTATAAACAGTGTTCAGTGTGAACAGTGTTTCTGGTGGCCAAAAGACAGTGACCCCCCTAATCTGGGGTGGTGCCTCTGGATTGGCAGACTGGGTTGGTGGTTCTCATCTTTAAGAAGGGGACCAGAGGGAGTGCTCCAACTATGGGTCCAAACTAGGGATCACGCTCCTAAGCTTCTAAGGAATATCTATGCTAAGGTGATAAAAAGGAGAGTTTATTTGTTAGTCAAACCTCAGATTCAGGAGGAACAATTACATTTTTTTGTCCTTGTCATAAAATGCAGGACAAGCTCTTCATCTTCTCAAGGATATACAAGTGTGCATGGAAGCTTGCTTATCTACATGTGTTTTATGTTTACTGTGTCCCTCAGTGTGTCCTGTAAGGGATGCTTTGGGACTATGGGGTGTTTGCCCATTGTCATGAGCCATTTAGCCCACGTACAACTGTTGCTAGAGCTTGGTCGGCAAAAAGTCAGAGTCCTTTCTGGTGTTGAGTTCCAAATGTGATTTTCTGATCACAGTCCTGTTAACAAGTTTTGGAAAACATTTTGTTCTGATTTATGAGCCAGAGTATGTATATCTGTCCATCCATTCACTTCCACTTACCCTTTTCAGGGTTGCAGGGGCGCTGGAGCCTATCCCAGCTGTCTTAGGGTGAGAGGCAGGGTACACCCTGGACAGGTCGCCAGTGTGTCGCAGGGCTAATAAGTAGACAGGGTCACATCGAAATCTTATTTGAAGAAACTAGCACCTTCCCTTTCTTTGAGAATCTACACAACCTTCCAGTCCCTCAGTGGCTGAAGAGCAATCTCTTCACAAGTCTAAGGAGCTTGGAAAGAAAAGCGTCTGGACTTCTTTAAGTTGCTTGAAGACATTCACCTCTCATCCGAGAAGCTTCTTCAGTTCTAAGGATCAAATGGTGGAGAGTCCCAGATTTAAACCCAGTGGGAGTATCCCCCCAAAAGAGGGACCCCCTGATGATCCTCTACCTAATCACATGAGCCAGGGTGTGAAAACGGGTGTGGGTCACAATCAGCCAGTGTTTCCTATCATGTGATTTCCTGAGGTCAGATGACCCAGAGTGTGAGTGGGCGTTAAGGCGTCTGGGAAGGGATCTCAAAACTGGATTACATGATTCACAAGATTCACTTACCTGATCCAGTTGAGTCAGTCCACTTGTCGGAAGAATAACATTTGGATTACTTACCCCATATCCTCACCCGCCTGTCCACGTGCCAATATCTCTCTATATTCCCAATGAATAAATCACTGGTCCTACTCAGAGCAGCTTCGCATCATATGACCCAATTCCATTCTTCATCCTTTAGCAGAACTGATGGAACAAATTCCTCCTTCCTAGTGCATCTAGCTCCTTTGTGTGAATTGTTTCCCAGACCACCACCTGTAACTATTATTCCTTGTGCAAAGCTTATCTGTAAAAATACCAGTTTAAGGTCATTGTAGTCTGTCTTGGGCCCTCCTTAAATGTAATCTCAAACTAACTGCCTTCACAGCACATGATGTCCTCATATTGATCTGCTCAGAGTTTCCACTCCAGCGTCCCCCTATATTTGTTTTTGGCATTCTTGATTGATGCCTTTCTTGAAATGTTCTCACCTCCTACTTTTTCCAGCCCTGAAGGCTCTCATCTTCCTGTTGAGGAGTGTTTTGATGTTCTTGGTTATCCTTTGTTTGCTTGGATAACACAGTCTCTGTTGGAATTATGGATTCAGTGCAGTGTATACAGTCCATGGTTAATTCTGTGATCCCATCAAAATCCTCTCCATGCGACTCACAGAGAGGTTTGTAGTCAGGCACCTCAAAACATTTCTGCATAGCCTCAAGAGGGTCCTCTGACTGTCACAGCCTGACTTTTGACTACAGGGGTGTGGCAGGGGTGAGGTTAACCATACTTTTATTTGAACTACCAAATAGGTGTAGGGGAAACGAGCTGTATGCATCCTTTATGTCTGTATACAGCAGATTTGTTGTTCTCTCCTCTCTGATGGTTTTCTGCCATGTGAGACAACTTTTTAGGAATTGTGATTTGAAAAAAAAAGTACTTAAAAGATCTCAGTAAAATAAATATAAAAATATCAAATGTATACATTTATTATTGGAATAATTACAATCTATATGTCCTCTTGAGCCATAGAAAATTAACTCACCAGCTAATTAATTATGTACACTTGTACACAGTATACCCATCTTCTGAAGGTTGCTTCCAGCAGGATAATGCACCAGAAAAGCTCAGCTCAAATCATCCCCATCCCCTGAAAGATCAAACCATCTCAAATACGTTTCTTGAACATGGCAGCCAGTTCACTGCAGCAACTGTGTGATGCTATCATGTCACTATGGACCAAAATCTCTGAGGAATGCTTCCAGCACCTTGTTGAATCTGTGCCAAAAGTTAAGGCAGGTCTGAAGGCAAATGGGGATCCAAACAAGTGCTTGCAAGGTTTACTTAACAATGTGTTCCGTGAGTGTCTTTACTAGTTCTAATGTTATATGTTAATTAAGTAAATGATTTCACTCCAGCTATCTAATTAAATCTGGTAAATTCAAGCTCAGGAAGGCAACCATTTGTCCCAGAAAAAAAGGTCAGTTTCAATGAAACCAAGATAACTGCAGCTGTTACTGTAACCACTAAAGCACCTAGTCCTTCAACTCAGCATTTTTTTGTGTATTTTACTTGACATTTTTTATTCATTTATGGATTTTACTACAACCGTTTCCAATGAAAACCCCCCAAATAAAGGCAATCATAGATCATAACTTTAGGCACCTTCACTTGTAATTTTCAGTAGTTTAGTTGTACAAGACGTTTGATTGTACTGATTTAGTTCACAGAAAGTATTCCTTTTTCTAATTTAATGTTTTGATTTTTATAAATACAGAGTAAACCTAGGACCTTCTTGATCCAAAGCAGCTGATGCACCACTGTGCTGTACTGGCTAACATGTGTAAAACTCAAGCTTTAGAGCACAGTGCACAGCGATGAAGCACTGTGGTGGGGTGTGGTTTGTGGCTCAGCTGCAGGGGAGGGTTGATGCAGTCAGTTCAGGAGCAGTGCCAGGGGAGGCTGGCTCGCACAGCTGCTAGCCATCATCTAATCATGCCTCTCCTTCACAGTGTAGGAGGCTGGGACTGAGGTTAGCGTGGAGAGAAGAGACCAAAACTGGCAAAAGAGAGACTGCAGCAGTGGACTAGAGCTGACCGGGTGTTATTGTACAAGTAGTAAATAGAGCAAAAACTGTGTGTAATAAAGAAAATGCGTATTGAATGATAAACACAAGTGTCCAAAGCACATAGCACCTTTTCCAGGTTCCTGGGGTTTATACCCGGGTTTTATAACATCTCTGCTTGTGTGAAAAAGCATGTAAGGGAGAGTAGGACTAGCACAGCACAGTGTAGTGCAGACAAAAAGAAGCAGTGTATAAAAGGAGGTAAAAAAGTTGGTTAGCTAGCCAAGCTAAAAGGTAACCGTTTTTGGCCAACGTGCGCTCCTTCTACAACAAGGTCGAGTTAATTCACCTGAGGCTGGGAGATGATGAACTGTGCTGTACTTTGGGCATGTCTACCCTGGCTAGAACAACAGGATGCCAGACTCCCATTCCACATCAACAGCCTGCTACTTTTTCCATGTGGACTAAAACCATCTGTCAGGGAAAACTAGAGGAGGAAATCTGTTTGTGTACATACACAAAGGTTGGTGCATAAACTGTGCTCTGGTAAACAGTCACTACACTTTTGACCATTAAATGCTGGTCGCTCTATCTGCCTCACAAGTCTACAGTGGTTTTTGTCATGACTGTTTACATCCCACTAGGTGCTAATGCTAACATGGCACTGAAGGAGCTGAACAGGAAAAACCTGATCGCTCCAAAATATGCATCGGGGCATTTTATGTCATAGCTGGAGACATTAATCAAGTAAATCTGATGAACATCCTGCCTACATTTTTAACAGCATGTCACCATAAAAACATGGGGAAACAGCACACTATACTGCTCTGCTAGTGGCGGGGGTTTCTTGAGTGCCAGGGTGGCCGGTTGCCTGTTCTCTCTGGGACTCTCACCCTTAGGCCATGGGGGCACCATCTGGCGCCTCCCTCCTTCTCATGCTACCGTTGCTATCGTCCCCATCCCCAGAAAGTCAGTGTCAAAAGCCGCTTCATAGATGATACCACTTCATGAGTGGTTATGTGGCCCTCACATGCCTGGAGAGTAACAACCTATATGTATGTCTGTGTAGGTTCTCAGTCATGTAAGTCATGGCAGTCTAAGGAGCTTGGAAATAATGCGACTTGATTTTTAAAAACTTCTCTTGAAGATGCTTCACCTCTTATCCAAGAAGCTTCTTCAGTTCCAAAACTAAATGGTGCAGAGTCCCAGGTACTTAATCCTTGTGGGGTTTGTCTCTTAAGAGGGTTGTTAACTCACTATTACTCATGTGCCTTATCACATGATCCAAAGTGTGAAAAAACCATGGGTCATTATCACCAGAGGTTTTGGGTGAAACCACTGTTAGACCTTGCATCACCCTATCATGTGACCTACTGAGGTCACCTGAGGCAAAATGTGAGAGGGTTGTGAGGCGCCTGCACTGTAGATGGCTGACAGTTGGTGCTGTAAGCCACCCCCTCTGTTCAATGACGATCTTTCACTGTGGATATAGAATGCCTCTTTTACTCCACTTTGAAACCATCTGTCTTTTTGGTCCAAAATGTGAACATTGGCATCATCAAAAGAGTGATGTTTGTCCTTTAGGTGCAGTTATACAGCTGAGTCTTGTCCTGTCAAAACTGCCCACCCTATGTTTTGCCATGCATTTATGGAGTTATATGTACAGTACATGCATATATGTTATATGAACTTACATGTACATCTGCTCTTCCTAGACTTTACTTCTGGCTTCAACACAATGATTCCACAGACTCTAGTGGAAAAACTCAAAGTGCTCGGTTTGAGGTTCTCCCTCTGCAATTGGGTTTCAGACTTCTTAACCAACAGGACATTGTCAGACTCAGAATCAGAAACAGAGTACTTTAATGATCCTTAAGGAAATTATGTGGTTATTTATGTTGCTCCAAGACAAAAAGGACAGTAACAGACTCACCTAAATTAAATAATACAATATACTACAAAGTTACAAAATATAAGAAATAGCTCTAATATAAACAAATAGCTCAATTATAAATATCCAGAATATTACAGAGATTACATAAATATGACTAACATTTTACTCCAAACTGTAAAACTTTATTTTCACAATAGAGGATGTGCAAAAGCGTGTAATTATTGCACTGTGTACTGTGCATTAGATGGAGGAGTTGTATGGGGAGATAGCCATAGGTTATGTCCCTGATTTTGTCATGGTCCTCCGTTTTGCCCTGGTGTGCTGTTTTCACTCCTCCCCACCAGGGCAGCGTCTGGTTTCCAGTCTCCATCTTGTTTTCCACACCCACACATTACTCACCTGCGACTCATCACCTCTTATTGTTCCAGCCAGTACTTAAGGCCTTGGTGGAGTGCTGTTTTTCACTGGATTTTTGTACTGTACTTGTTAGTGTAGCCCAGCTCTCTCCTGTGAATTTCCTCGTCTTCCATTGTGTTTCCTGGTTTTCTCCTAAAGGCCGTTTTGGTCTCTTTGTACAGATCTTCCTGGACCCCTGCCTGTTTCCCTTGGACCATGTTTATGTGAGTGAGAGTGAGTGGGACTGGACTCAGTGTGTTTTGAGTCACGGATGGTACGAAGAAGAGTGTGAACGTGTTACCCCTGCCCTGGACCTCTCCCTTGGAATCCCTGGAGCCCTCATCCCCTATCACTGTATATGTGTATATCATTCACCTGATATTGTTAAAAAAAAAAATCTCTCTTTGATTGCACAGCTCCGAGTCCTGCATTTGAGTCCTGCCTTAATCCAACGTGACAGAACAATCCAGCCACGATGGAGTCAGCAGACGACTCAGTATGTCGGGCCAGGCGTCACGAGGAGATGCTGCTCCACAGCAATAAGGAACTAACTGCTCTCACACAAGTCCTAGCTCAACGTACCCCACTGGTAAGCTCACCTCTGCCATCCTCCAACCCTTCTCCACCACTGGATTTTCAGACTGCTTCCGCGCCACCTGCCGCTCCGCCATTGAGGAGGGCTTTGATGTTCCTAGTCAGCCATGGTTTTTTATTTGGGTAATAATGAAGAGTTCAAGCTGGAACAACAGAGTCAGTGCAGAAGGTTATATAGTCACTGATACACTCAGTAAGCCCATTGATGTCCTGATGTCTGTAAAAATCCATGACATCTCCTACTCCATCATCCTCAGTACTGGTTTCCCTCAGGGATGTGTGCCGAGTTCCTTCTTGTTTATTCTATTGACATACACTAATCAGGCATAACATTATGACCTCTGAAAGATGAAGTGAATAACACTGATGCTCTCTTCATCGTGACACCTGTTAATGAGTGGGAGCAAGTGAGCATTTTGTCCTCAAAGTTTATGTGTGAGAAGCAGGAAAAATGGGCAAGTGCAAGGATTTGAGCAAGTCTGAAAAAGGGCTAAATTGTAAAGGCTAGATGACTGGGTTAGAGCTCTTGTAGGATGTTCCCCAGTCTGCAGTGGTCAGAATCTATCAAAAGTGGTCCAAGGAAGGAAAAGTGGTGAACCTGCAACAAGTTCATGGGCTGCCTTGGCTCACTGATGCATGTGGGTAGTGAAGCCTGGCCTGTGTGGTCTGACTCAACATAGGAGTTACTGTAGGTCAGACTGCCAAAAGAGTTAGGGCTGGTACTGAAAGCTATCAGCCTGCATCACCATAATGTTGTTCCAAGTTCAAAATCGCAAGTGACTAATCACATTGTAATGATGTCATAGTTTTTCTGCATGGGGAAAAAAAAACCCTGTCATTGTCTACTCAGGAAAAATCCAACAAAGGGGCAATTAGGGTCAGGATTAGGAATGGGGGTGAGAGTGAGTCAGTTTAGGGGCTATAGTTATGGTTATGAGTCCATGTCACAAAACTATGACATCACAACAATGAGAAATAAGTCTAAGCTATTGGTCACTTGCAATGTCAACCTGGACCAACATTAATTTTAATGATCAAGGAACAACAACACAGGAATATAAGATTGTGCTCAGGATGCCCATGCTGACCCTTATCCATTGCCTAAAAGAGCGGTCCCCAACCCCGGGCCGCGAGAGCTGAAGCTTGGGTATGAAATCTATGGTTTTCAGGGTTTTTATCGTTAACTCTGTTTCCCTGGGTGTTTTCCTGTGTATTATGAATAAATCTTTTTTTTTTTTTTATTGGACATCGGTGCTGGTTTTATTTTGTGTTTATCCACAATACCTTAAAGGCCGGTCCGTGAAAATATTGTTGAACATAAACCAGTCTGTGGCGCAAACAAGGTTGGGGACCGCTGGCCTAAAGCACTAACAATGAGCACCATGAAGAATGGAAGAAGGTAGCCTCGTCTTATTAATCACTTTTTAATTTTTTAATTTTTATTTATTTATTTTTTACATCACATGGTGTGTGGTGTGTGCTTTGCTTACTGTGGGACACCTGGGATCAGGATACATTGACACTGGTGGGGAATCTCGGTTTCTTCTATCCATGTGGATGTTACCTTGACACATACCACCTACCTAAGCATTGTTGCAGACCCTGTACATTATTTTATGGAAACTGTATTCCCTTATGGCTGTGGTTTCTTTTGCCAGGATAATGTGGCCTGCCACAAGGCAAAAATGGTTCAAGAATGGAGAGAACAAAAAGTCTAAGCTGTTGACTTGTCCTCTAAATTTCCCAGAATTCAATCCAATTAAGCATCTGTGAGATGTGCTGGAAAACAAGTCATCTATGGAGGCTCCAACTCACAATTTATGGTTCTTAAAGGATCTGCTCCTAATATTTTGCTGCCAGATACCAGAGCACACCTTCAGGGATCTAGTGAAGTCCATGCCTTGACAAGTCAAGGCTGTTTTGGCAACAAAGAAAGTTCCAAGACAATATTAAGCAGGTGGCCACCTGATGACTGCTAAATAAAACATCACATCAGTCATATTGTGAAATTTGCAGATGACACAGCAATTGTGGAATGCAGCACCAAAAATGATGATTGTGATCACAGACAGGAGATAAAGCAGCTGGAGATTTGGTGCAGGGATCTCTGCATCAATGTCAAGAAAACAAAGGAGAATCATTTCAGTAGCAGCATAACCTTCCCTCCACCTATGTACATTAGGGGAGAAGCTGTGGAAGTGGTCTGCAGCTTTTTGTATCGTGGTACACGCCCCACTAAAGACCTTAACATTTTCTGGTACACCATAACCTCTACTTTCTCAGGATAAAGCACAACTTGTGAACTACAATGTCAATTGAGGAACAGCTTCTTCCTGAGGGCCATTGAACTCTGTTGCCATCTCATTTCTGCTGCTCGCAGCCAAAGGGTAACAGACATGTGAATCCACTTGTCTTTGCACTATCCGCCACACACTGTTTTCTTAAACTTAAAAACAGCGGTTTTCTAATATACACTTCAACTGTAAATATCTCGGTATTCCTTATTTCTGTATATTTTGCTATTACTTTTGGTGGCTTTCACGAGCACTTGAGTGCAAAGTTCATTTCACCTCATGAAAATACGTGTGCTAGAATGACAAAATTGCCTCGATGCTAACTAATCTGACTTTAACTAGTTAAGGCTAGGTATCCAACACTGAACCCCAAGTTTCACAGCAGTAATATCACCAGTGTCTGTCTAATCTTCTGTAAAAAGAAAAAAAAAATTATACAGGGTAATCTTCTACTCTCTCTAAATGGATTGAAATATATAGCACTTTTATCCAGCACTCAAAGCACTTTTTTACTGGTGCAAGCACCATCCATAGAGACATAATTTACTCTTGTACACACACATGCAAACTCACATTAGGGGATATTTGGGGTGTATCTTACCTAAGGACACTTCAACATATGTGCAGAAGCTGGAGGATTAACCTCAGGCCTCCTCCAAATCCTGATCCACCATAAACAAGAACAATTTCAGAGGCCATATGCGAGAACTAAGGAACTAATGAGTAATGTAACAGGGTCCATCCTGATGTGATTGAAGAATAAAGGTATTACTACTTCTACTACAACCAAAAAAATCAGTTAGCAAATTACTTTAATAAAGTTGAACTATTTAAGTCTTCTAAAGCTGACTTCAACATGTATTTGACACCAGAAAAAGGCAAGTCCATTTTATTTTATCTGAAAAAACAGCCCCCCCCATGTATTTCTTTGTCGACTGTGTGAAAACGGTCATCATCTTGAGTTCTCAAATTGATAATGGTCTTCATTAAAAAGAAAAAAAAAAAAAAGTAAGAACATGTACAAATTTTGGAAAAACTATCATTTTAATTTTGGTTGGTGAATTCCTCCAATCAGCTGTTCCTGTTAAATTAATCATTTTCCTGACAAGCTAAAAAATTTCACAGCTTCTATTCTGTTAGTTTTTCCCCAGAGTAAATAAATACACAAAGACACAGATAGCTTTCCTCACTGACTTTACTTAAATGCATGAACTCAAATTTCTCAAAAGTAACATCAGTTTGTGGAAAGAAAATTCAATCAGAATATCTTTTGAGTGTACAAGATATTTTTCTTTATCAAAAAGCACCCTTTGACAATCAAAGGAAAAGAAACTAAAAATTACAAATTATATATATAGATATATATTTTTTACATGAACGGTCATACCATACAAAATATCAATGGATTAAAATGACCAGTGTAAAGTCTACTTTACATACCGACAAAAAAACAAAAAACAAAAAAACTGTTTAAAACTATTTCAAAATATATGCCGAACAAACAAACAAAAATATATGATCAGAAATCTACGTCTTAATCCAAGACATTATTCTGTCATGCCTTTTCTGTTTAAACAGAATATTAAACTTCTTTTGACAATTTTACAAATACTGTCAAAAAACTATGTTACTTATTTATTGTATACAAATCCCAACATCAGAACTAAAAGTATATACAAAGGGAATAAAAACCCAGGAGAAGATCCATCACAGAAAATCTCAGTCTCATATCTCTCCAAGTGCTTTCCAATTACGCACAAGAGGAAACAAATAAGGAGTAATTTTAATTATCAATTACAAGTGGAGATTTACTGTTAGATGTAAGGCATGAAGAGGGTTTGAAGACACCTTAACTTCCCTTGAATACCTGTAACAAAAGTATGTGGTATTTAGGAACCATTACTCAGTGGACCCCGCATGAGTTTGTTGATGTTCCTCCAGCAGGTGAGGAAAAGCAAAGGCTTTGTCACATTCTGTGCATTCATACACAACCTCACCAACATGACTTTCTTGGTGCTGTTTAAGAAGAGACCACTGGCTAAATGACTTGTAGCACATGTCACATCGGTACTCTCCAACGTCTTTTTCAGCGTGCTTTCTCATATGCAGAGACAGCTCTTGGGCTGTAGTGAATTTGCATTCGCACTGGGAACATTTGAACTTATTCTCAGCCTGAGTTTCGTTTTGGGCTTTCTGACGATGCCTGCGCTCGTGCTCTTTCAGGTATCGCTTCCTGGCAAATGTTTTTCCACAAAGCTCACATGTGAATGGCTTCTCATTTGGATGTTCTTTATTTTGATGCTCCAAAAGGACATTTTTAGAGGTGAACCGCATTGAGCAGACAAGGCAGTTGTACAGGTCGTCTCCCGTAACATCTACCTCTTCCTCCTCCTCGTCCTCTCCTGCTGCTTGAAAATATGATGGGCTGGATTTTTTAGAGGATGGATTTGAGCATTCTGTTTTTGTTGCCTGCTGTTGCCCGGAACACTTATGCTGGCGGAAAGCAGCTTCTCCCAAAAAGCCCTGCTCACACTCTGTGCATTCATATTCAGCAGCTGAGGTCAGCTTATACTGCTCGTGTTCCTTAAGCTTGCTTCCAGAGGCAAATTTAATTTTTTCAATTGTACCATCAGGATGCGTTGGGAAATGATGAAACAGATCCATGGCACATGGAAAACACTGGCTGCAAACTGGACACTTAAAAACATGTGATGGTTCACCATCTTCATCATCAAGTTCTTGTTTAATTTCTGCTACAATGCCAATATGGCTCTTAAGATGGGTCAAGAAGAGCTGAGAGGAAGCAAAGCTACTGTTGCATTGATTACAAGAATATATACGATTGGACTGTAACTGTTGATGGGTATTCCTGTGCTTTTTCAGGTGAGATGCATGAAGAAAATGTTTATTGCATTCAGTGCAAGAGTATGGTCGCTCTTTAGCTTCCATGCAGCCATGCTCTGAGAGCTCCTCTGGATCTCTGAAGCGCTCGCTACAAACACCACAGCGGTATTTAAGCTCTGAGGTGAATACAAATGAGCTTTCAGAGCGTGAGGCAGGTTGTTCACGTTCTCCCCTTGACACTGAAGGTGAAGGATGGTCACTTGATGTGGAATGGGTTTTCCAGTGTTCAGCTCTGCTACTCTTGGACAGAAACACACGATTGCAAATATCACATGGAAAATTCTCTTCACGGTGGGTCGACATATGCTCTGCTAGCTGCAAAGGTCCATTGAAAAATAGGTGACACTTGGAACAACGATGTGAGCGACTTTTACCATGACTGTGCTTGTGGTTACGCAGAGCAAAGAGAGACATGAACCCTCTGCCACATGTTTGACACTGAAATTCAGACTTGTGCATTCGATGATGCTGCTGCAGCTGAGATGCCTGGAAAAAGCATTTACCGCATTGTTCACATTCATGCGGCTTTTCACCCAGGTGACAGAGCTGGTGATCCTCAAGGCTTTCTGACGTTGGGAAGGTCTTTCCGCACACGTGGCACGGGAAGTATGGTGCGGAGTCTGAGTCACTGTCTTCGCTGCCGTTATTTTCATCCTCCTCGCTGTCACCAGCTGTGCTCACTTGGCTGCTTGAGTGCTGTTCGCTGCTGCTCTTTTCCCTCACAGCAGCCTTGATATCCTTATACTGTTTTGGATGCCAGTTTCTGTAGTGTCTTGCTAGTGATTTTTTTACTGCATACGATTTGCTGCAGAATCGACAACTAAATACATCATCTTCATGATCCTCCCTATAATGGCTGCATAAAGATGGTCTTGTCCAAAACCGCTGATTACACAGTTTGCAAGCATATGGCCTGCTTAGATCGTGACACGTTCTGTGGGCTTCAAGATCAGACCTGGTATAGAACAGCTTGGAGCAGTCGAAGCAAGGGAATTTCTGATCGCCTGTGTGCATCCTCATGTGTTTTTCCAGATTTCCTTGACTAGTGCACACCCGCCCACACTTAGGACATGTATTGCGCTTTTTCTCTTGTTCCTGTCTTCCATGGTCTTCGAGGTGACTGATGAGCACTAAGCCATCTGTGAAGCTCATTTCACATTCTGAACATTGATACTGCACGGCTTTCTTCTCTTTACTTGAGCTGCTTTGCACCTCATTTCCTTCTGAATTTTTTGTTGATTCGTCCATTAAATCATCGTTGCGGAAAAGCCCAGTACTAGTCATTGTAGAGCCGCCTCCAAACGCAAGAGCAGAGTGATTAAGAGCAAAATCAAAATTTGCTTTTAAAGGTGTCTCCAACTGCTGGTTTGGAATACGTCCATTTCTACACTTCCTGTAGTGGTTTCGGAGGAGACTTTTATTCCAGAAGCCCTTATTGCAGGACTTGCAGTTAAAAGGATGGCCCACTGCATGTGTACGGAGATGACCGGTTAGTCCCGCTTTGTTTGCAAAGAACATATTACATTGTTGGCAAAAAAACTGCTTGGAGGGCTCCATATTAATAGCGGTATTAAGACTTTGTGTTAAATTGTCACTAAGTCTTTCATCACAACTCTCATCCACAGGCTCTTCTTTGATGCCTGACAGAAGCTGCTGTAGGGGGGCAGTTGACACTGGATGAGTCATTGTTTCCAGCTTGTGCGTGCTCAAAAAATGCTCTTGGAGCTGTGAAAAAAGCAGAAATCGGGAGCTGCAGTATGCACAAGAAAAGCCTTTTGGTGGGTCATGAGTGGCTGACTGCTGGCTTTGGAAAACTGGTGATGAGCTTGTTGTTAAACCACAACCTTTCTTGTGATTTTCAAGCTTGCTTGCAGGGAAAAAGCCACCACATAGGTCACAGAGAACTGTACTTGTCTGGTGTTTCTTGGGGCACTTTGGAAAATGACGCTGGACATAATCCTTCCTTATAAATCTCTCACCACAATAATCACATGAATATGGCTTCTCTCCTGTGTGCAGGCGGGTGTGAACACCTAACTGCCAGCTGTTTCCAAAAACACGGGGGCAATAGCTACAAACATACTTGTACTTCTTGTTAAAGCAAGGCTGGATCCTCTTCAGCATTTGGCTTCTGATCCCATCAAGAGATCCTGGCATGTTTTCTGCTGGAGGACAGGTTCCCTGCAGTAAAGCAGCCGCTGTTTCCCTCAAGACCTTTCTGCACCTTCTCATCTTTTTGTGCTTTTTCAGAGATTTTTCATGAGCGAATGAGGAGCCGCAGCGTGTGCACTTGAATAACTTTGTGGCATGGAACATGGTGAAATGTCGGGAAAGTTTAGACTGAGTTGTGTAGCTTCTAGAACAGACCTTACACTCAAACATCTCCTGCTTTTTAGCACTCTCAATGCCAAACTTATTTTGCCAACCTTTGCCAACATCTTCTAAACTGATTTTGGGAATACGGACCTCCAACCTTGTTTTTTTACCTTTGCAGCGAGTCTGATGTACTTTCAGATGATCGTACCTTGAAAAGCAGCTATCACAGGCCTTACAGCGATATGGTTTTACTTCATTGTGTGTCAGAATGTGACGTCTCAGGTACCTTGGTTTCATGAAAGTCTTGGTGCAGAATTTGCACTTGTACTCCGTTTCACCATGTGCATTGGGCTTTGGTTCTGCCTCTATGGCAGAAGGAATGTTGGGAGGTTTCGTTGCAGCAGTGCTTTTGAGTTTTGATAGCGCATCTTTGTTAACACCGTCACAGAAAGCTTCATGCTGCAAACATAATGTCTTTGATCTGTATCTCTGACCACAGTGCATACACGCATATGGTTGCACACCAGTATGTGAGACCAGATGTCTCAAGAATAATGACCTGAACCTGAACCTCCGGGTACAGTAGGGGCATTTAAACTGAAGCAGAGTGGTTGCATTGGGCTGTGTAGACATTTTAGGAGTATCCTGGTTTGTTGGTAGACTGCTTTTATTATAGTTGGTGTCATGAGATAAGCCAGTGCTCAGCTCTGTTGTCTCTTCACAGTTCCTCTGATGTTGTTTCATTTTATTAGGTCCATAGTACTGCCCACATCTTGAGCATGGATGCACAGAATTTATCTTGTGGGCATGCTGATGATTTTTCCAACGGTCTTTCTTAGAAAATTTCCGTGGACAATAGGGACACGGATATAGTGTTTTTGTCTTTGTTTCAGACTCGAGAGTTCGGGTTTCAGGAGGGGAACACTTCTGACTGTGAATTTTAAGGCATATGTTACGGTAAAACTGTTTTCCACAATTGGCGCAAGAGAAGGGTTTGTCCCCAGTGTGTTTGATCATATGGCGCAATAAATAGCGGCGATTGCTAAAATTTCGTTTGCAAAATGGACACTGGTTTGAAGAAGACCCTGATATATGGGTGAGACAATGTTTTCTTAGAACTTGGGCATCATCAAATACTTCTTTACATAAGGAACACTGTATTTGCTTTGGTTCATCCTCTTCTTCCACAGATTCCAAGGTTTGCTGATGATTTGATTCTGTTCCCTCTTCAAGTCTAAGTGCCCTGTTTTCTCTATTTTTGTGGGTTTTTAGATGTCTGAGGAGATGTGCGGGATGCTGAAACTGCATAGTACAGTCTGGACATTGAAGCGTTCCCCTCCTTAGATGTGAACTTCTGTGCTGGATCAGTTCTCCAATAGTCGGTAGAATCTTTTTGCAGACAGTGCACTGTATCCTCCTCTGGTGAATAATTTTGTGAGCAATCAGATGGGACCGCTTCTTGAATCCCTTTCCACATTCCAGACAGCGGTATGGTCTCTCACCACGGTGATTGCGTTCATGCTTCTTTAGTGACTGTGAAGAGCTGAAATATTTACCACAGAAGCGACAATTGAGATTGCTCTTTGCTTCAGCTGAGTTCAAGTTTTCCTTTCCATCTTCATTCTGTGTACCATTTAAAGTTTCAGGATTACTCTTGGTGGAGAAAATGGAATTCCGGTACCTGATAATTTTCCCAGTGAGTTTAAACAACTCGTGTTTCTTCATATGTCTGTACTTTCCAGAAGCGTAACAAAAAACTGCAGGACAGAGGTTGCATTTGTATCGTGGCACAGACCTGGAGGTTGTCAATGCTGATGGTGGTTGTTTTTTCTTCTCCTTTTCCCTTGTTTGCATTTTCTGCTCTTTTTCAACCGTTTGTGTTTTTTGCTCTCTTTCCACCGTTTCTTTCTCAACCTTTGTCCTTTCTTTTGCTTTCTCTTTTGCTAGTTGATTAAGAAATTCTCTGAGGCAGCTTGTTTTAATATGCCTATATCGATTGGATGTCATAGTGAACATAGTGTGGCACAAAGGACATCGATATTTACCAGCAATTTTTTCCTTGCCACCGTATATCGCATCTCGAACACAGTCACGCAAATGTCGCGCTCGATTGTAAGAGTACTTAAAAAGCCGTGGGCATAGAGGACATTTATATTTTCCTATTATGTCATTCTCCACTTCTTGAGTTTTCTCCTGCTTTTCATCACTCTCACTGACTGCTGTGGTACTCTGGTTTAACGACACTACTGTACCCTTTCCATGGTGTACTTTATAGAGATGCTTTTTAACCTTTTCTGCAGTAGGGAAGGTTTTACCACATAATCCACACAGATTTGTCTGGGAGATGTCGAAAAGCTTAACAAAACATTTTGGCATATCTATGTTACTTTGCACCCCATCCTTTTGTTTTGGTGTGTCAGTTTGTCTGACAGCCACATCAGGATTTTTAGCTGGGAGGTTGGACTGCTTGCATCTACCAGGTACACGCTTGTGTCTTTGCAGGCTCCCGCCTTGTGCAAAATAAGAGCCACAGTCATTACACCTAAATGGTGTTTTCCCAGTGTGAGTCCGCATGTGCTTGATATAATGCATTACTTTTGAAAATGTCAGTCTGCACCTATTGCACCTATGGTTGCCTTGGCGATTTCCCTTTTTCTGTGGGCTAGGATCTGAAGGACGCTGAGACCCGTCTTTAACGTCACCACACAAATGTTTCCCAGCTTGTTCATTTTTCACCAAATAGAGACTGCAACTTTTGCAAAAGTCAAAATTGTTCACTGAATGGCAACAATGGTAGTGTTCAATTGATTGATCGGTGCTATAAGTTGTGTGTTTGCAATCTGCACAGTAATACGAGTCACTTGTTCCATTTTCTGACTCCAAACTCTTCAATATTACAACAGGTTGCAGCATTTTCCTCATTTCAGCTGCAGATTTTAGTTGCGGAGCTTGTCCTCCTGAATGGTCCATGTTCTTCCCATCAGTTTCAGTAACAAATGCTTCTTTATACTGTGATTCATTAGTGTCACATGAGGAGTCATCTCTGGACAGAGGTTCACCATACAGCATGTCTGGCTGTTCCTCTGTAGAGATGTCCATGTCTTCAAATGAGTCTCTAGCATTTTCAGACCAATCCTCCCCAAGACCCAGAGGTTCTTGGCCAACTGGACTTTCACGTAGTGATTGCTGCTGATCAAGAGAACAGGTTGTCTTTGCGTTCACTTCTGAACTTGCCCAGTCTGAAAAATTTGTGTTGGAGCTTGAGGGTTTTGATTGAAAGCAGGATTCTAAACTATTAGGACTTTGCTTGTTGCAGTCACTTGTCACCACATGGCTATTAGATTCATAATCTGTGGAAGAGGTTGCTCTTGCCTTATCAGCGGGACTTATACATTCATTTTCTACACAGCCATGTGTGTCTGTGTTGGAGCTTTCTTTCAGTGGGGAAGAGTCTGGATTAGCAGCAACACTTTGCTTGTTCTCGTCACTAGTGTCAATGGAAATACCGTCACCGGTTACAGTGGTGTTGCCACAATTTTGATCTGGAGAAGAGGTTTTGATTTCCATTTTTTTAGAGGGACACGTGTCTGTGCTTAAACAGGATTGTGAAATACTAGGAACACTTTGCTTGTTCTTGTCAGTATTATTAACAGAAAGACTGTCACTAGTGATGTTGGGACAATTACAATCTACATCTGGAGGGGAGGTTGGACTTTCGTTGCTTCCTTCTAGAGGAGGATGTGTGTCTGTGTTTAAGTACTCTAACTGAAGGGAGGATTCTGGATTAGCAGCAACGCTTCCCTTGTTCTTGCCAACAGCATCAACAAAGGGACTTTTACAGGTTGCACTAGGGCTGCTACAGTCTTGATCTAGAGGGGAGGTAGGGTTTTTCTTCTCAGATTGACTTTTGAATTCCATTTCTACAGAGGTTTGCACATCTGTGTTTAAGCTCTTTTGTTTAAAAGGAGATTCTGAATGGCTGAGATTCTTGTTGCTAGTATCAACAGTGACACTGGATCCACTACAGTCTTGATCTGGAGAGGAGACCGAGGTTGTTTCTAGCGAAGTTTTAAATGTCCTTTCTTGACAAGAATGTGTATCTGTGTTTAAGCTCTCTGGCTCCAAACAGGATTCTGAATGATGATCAACACCTTGCCTGTCCTTGTCAGTGATGTCAATAGAAAGACTGTCTCTGGTGATATTGAGATCACTATGATCTTGATCTGGAAGAGAGGTTGGGTTTTTCTTTTCCGATTGACTAGTGTCTTCCATTTCTAGAGAGGGATGTGTATCCGTACCAGGCGTCTGCAGTTGCAAGGAGGAATCTGGATGAGTGGCAACACTGTCTTTGTTCAAGTCATTAGTATTTGTAGAAAGACCTTCATTACTGGCAGAGAGATGACTGCAATTTGAATCTGAAGAAAAAGTCATATTTGTCTTCTCTGCTGCACTTGAAAGTTCTGTGTCTACATGGGCATTTGCACCTTGGCTCAAGCTGTTCAACTTTAAACAGGATCCTACATGAACGCCTGCACCTTGCTTGTTCTCATCTTTAGTGTCCATACATAAATAGTCTTTAGTGTCAGTTCGGCCACTACATTCTGGATCAGGAGAAATCTCAACGTTTGACTTTTCTCCTGCAATTGCTTGTACTTCATCTACATTGAGATGTATGTTGTTGCTGCAGCTTTTAAGTATCAAACTTGGTTCTGAAAGCCCTGAAATACTGACATCGCTCAACAGATCTTCACTGTGCTCATCAAGGTTTCTAAAAACTTCACCAGCCACACTTTCATCAGACTTTTGTGTAGATAATAAGTTAGATTTAACATCATGACTGGTCCTTGTGCATTTCCACAGTTGTTGTGTAGAAGCATTAGAATTGGATGCCTTGGAGGATTTAATGGCATCTGTCTGAATTTCTTTCTTCTGGCAGTCAGAATCCTTATTTTCAAGTTGACCTCTGTTGGATTTGGGAATTTGGGATTTATGTTCATCTGAAATCTTGTTTTCAAGTAAATCTGATTCTCTCGTTTCCCCTTCAAAGACCTCATCATTGTTTTGCACATCTTGACCCATATTTCCATTTTGACCATCTGCTGAGTTTGGATGATTAAGTCCTGCCTTTTCTTGGTTCAACAGTTCTTTCATGTCCTTTTGTGAGCCATTTTCATTTATGGGAACTTGATCATATTTTAACATACTTATGATATTTGGAGAAGCTGAAGTAATTTGCTTTTCCTCACTGTTATCTGGATACTCATCTATTCCATGACCAAAGTTTTCATGACCACTTATCAAGAGGTCTGAATGAGTATGTGCAAGATCTCCCTCCACATCTTTCCTTTGTTTTTCATCTTGGAAACCACCATATTCACTTATTTCAAGCTCAGTTTTGCTCTTGGTAGTTGTCTTCATGTAGGAGGTAGTAGAGGACTGATGATGTCCTGTGTATGATGTAACTGTTTTCTCTAATTTTTCCAAACTGTCCTCTGGAGACTGAACTATGTTTTGTCGTGCCTTCAAATTTGACGATAAAAGTACATCAGTCTCCGACATATCTGAACACAAACTCTCAGTCGGAAAAGTCATATTATCCGTATGAGTAAAAAACCATGATGATGAGCCTTGTTTTTCGGAACCATCAGTTTTAGGATTTGAATAGGACTTACTTGCCATGAATTTACAAGGTGGTCTTGTTTCACCAGCGTCTGCATCAGAGCAGCTACTGACATCTGAGTAGTTCTCAAGAAATGATGTACTTGGCATTTCATAATCTTCCTTAAGTCCTTGAAAGTCTGTTCCAAAAGATGATGGAAAAGAGTCAGATGTTTGCAATCCGTCTGCAGCAAAATCCGGGATATTACCATTTTCACATCGTTGCAAGTAATCCTTTCCCATTTGTTCTCCATCAGCTTGCCATTGTGTTTCACCACAGTACCTTTGATAAACATAATCTGACCTGGAATTCACAACACTGGGGTCTGAGCAATAGTTTGTGTTAAAGTCCGAGTTAAAGACAGGGGCTTCATGTGAAGCACCAGCGCTGGCAAAGCCATGATGTCCAGTGAAGTCCTCAATATGATGGGAAAGGCACCCATCTGACTCAGATGTCCTTCTCAAAGTCCCTGGATCTGATGGTAGAGGTGGGGGATTATGGAAATATGAATCCCACCCATGCGCCATCCTCAATACGGAGTAGTAACTAAGGCTTACTGTAGCCTGAAAACACAGATAAACAAAGAATGAATAAATACAAATTAAAACCAAAACCATCCACAGAAAAATTAAAAAATAAAAATAAAAATCTCACCTTATTTTAAACATCTATGGACTGTCCAGAGAAATGTGAATTACATCTGATTGGAAACCTGTGTAAAAATTAAAATGAATATTTTTATTGCTCTGAACATTTTACAAGCTACAGAAAACATCAGAAAAAACACATCACACCTCTTTCACACTGCTGTTGTTAGTATAAATTAAACTTTTAATGATCAAATTGGTATTGCCACCACTCTACAGTCAAAAATTATATGAAAAAATATTTTATAACTGTTTTCTCTGCAACTACAATCTCTTATTTTGGAAGTATTCACATCCGCTATGGCACTCCAAATAATATCTGAGAAAGGCCTGTGTCTACAACTTGATGAGTCCGCATTTACAAGGCTAATGAAACTGACACCATGGAAGCCACCAAGTTGAGAACCTCTTCAGTAGGCTTTCTGGCCATACCTAATATCTAAGTAAGTAGATTCTTGGTCAGGGGGGTGCCCAAATCCCAGTATTGTAATGGAGCTTCAGGTCTCATAATAGATGACCAAATAGGCAGCACTTACAGCAGAGGTGGCCAACTCCAGGCCTTGAGGGCCGGTGTCCTGCAGGTTTTAGATATCACCCTGGGTCAACACCCCTGAATCACATAATTAGTTTGTTACCAAGCCTCTGGAGAACTTCAGGACATGTTGAGGAGGTCATTTAGCCATTTGAATCAGCTGTATTGGATCATCTAAAACCTGCAGGACACTGGCCCTCGAGGCCTGGAGTTGCCCACCCCTGCCTTACAGACTTTTATGGTAGAGCAGCTAGATCTGAGCAACTATGAGACCCATACGGCATTTTAAAGAAAAAAGTCTTTGGTTTAATAAGAAATAAAACTCCACTCTTTGCACATAACTCCAAACAATATGTTTGGCACAGTAGCAGGCACAGATCATCGACCTACTAATTTGATTCCAGCTTCGCCGTTGCTGCTGGAGAAGTGGGCGGCTGCCCGAGCTGTCATTGCCCTGTTGCTGCACCTGTGGCTGGGGGTGCCGACGGTCCAGGCCGATTCCCTCTCTCAGTCACGCGGGGTGGGCTTAGGTTTGGCCAGGTGGCTCCCTGGCCTCAGTCGGCCAATCGGGGTATGTGGCATGGCCTGCGGTGCCAATGACTTGCTGAGCAGTAGCCAAAACTGAAGAATTGAGATGCAAACCAGGAACAGAGAACATCTGCCTTCAAATTATAACTGATGCTTTACTGCAAGCAAAAGGTCCAACTTTTACAGTTTCTGTTTCAGGTTTGTGTTCCACTGTCCACAATTTCACCACTTCTCACAGTTCTATATACTTCTCTCTAATCAATTTCACATCAGTCTCCTCCAATTCATCTTGTCTGGTTCTGGGGAACAGCTGGTTTATTCTCCTGCCTTCTATCTCTCTGATGTACCACATTCTTCATTGCACCTTTCTGCAGCCCCGATAGTTAGCTAACCTCCTTTCGTGCTACCTTGACTTTGGCCTCTAGTCTCCTAGGGTACTGCTCGTGTGGCTTTTCAACTTGTAGCCAAGCATCTCACTGATCACTGCTGCCGTAGTGTTAGCTGGTTAGTCTCGGTAATGATACCGTACTTTGGTACCGTAGGTACTGTCCATAGTGCTGCATTCACATCATCTAGTAGATCTTCTGAGGGTAATTCACATAATCTTTCAGTCCAGCTTTGTCCACCCACTGGTAGGACTTCTGGATGTCAGCCACTTCCTCTATCTGCTGGTAGCACATACCGTGCAGGGGCCTATCCTTCCACGATGGTTCCTCCTCTTAGTCTTCTTTCTTGGGTTTCTGCTTCCTGAGATATTCACTGAGCATGCAGTGGGTTGGGGGCATCTTCCTGATGTATTCGTGGGTGTTTGTTGTCTAACACTGGACTGTGGTACTGACACTCACCAGTCCCCGGCCTCCTTCCTTACGCTTAGCATACAGCCTCAGGGTGCTGGACTTTGTGTGAAACCCTCCAGCTTGATGTCAGTGGCTTCTATTTCCTCCTTTGGCCATCTTATTATTCCAGCAATGTAACTGATCACAGGCAGGGTGTAGGTGTTAGCCCGGATCTGTTCTTACCATTCAGCTTACTCCTCAGGACTTGCCTGACCCTCTGCAGGTACTTCGTGGTTGCAGCTTTGCTAGCGGCCTCTTCGTGGTTTCATTTGCCTGTGGGATCCCAAGGTACTGACCTCAAATTATGACCACCTTGTAAAAGAAGTCACAGAAGCACTAAATCGATGGTCAAATCTGCCTATATCTATGATAGGTCTGATAGATATACTAAAAAAATGACAAAGTTTTTTATATTATTTCCAAACACCTCTGCTGCCAACTCTATTCTCTGACAGTTTAAACAAACTATTTAACCAAATTTATTTGAAGTAATAGGAGGGCAAGGCTCTGTCTAAAGCTACTTTACTTGACCTATGAAATAGGACGACTCCAACTCCCCAGTCTCAGATGGTATTACATGACTGCCCAACTAACATCAGCTTCCACCGTTAACAAAAATAGAGGTGGTATGCGTTGGGAATATAAAAGGGAAAGGCTTTCTCTCTATGCATTATAACTTATTGACGCTTTCGTCCTCAGACTCAGCAGCGGATAAGTTAGATGCATGGAGAAGGGATATCCAAGAAAACAAATGTTTTTAAACATTGTTTTGTTTTGTTTAAAAACACAAAAACAAACAATAAAAACATGCTTTAAACTTGTGCAATTTAAAGCACTCATACGTACAGTATAACACCCGTCAGGCTCTATCATATGTCCAATCACATTCCAGACATTTGTACCAAACGTTTAGTTGAAGAAGGAACTTTTTTTCTGCTCTTGCTCTTGACGAAGGCCAGATGGTGACGAAGGCCTCTCCTCCCTGCTTAGCCTCATGTCCTTGTCTAGTCTCGTGTTTTTTGTATTACTTTTCCCTGGAACACTCTCACAGTCTGTTCTCTAAAACCTAAAAGAGGAATTATGGATTTGATCAACTGGTCCCTGAATGCAATTGACACCCTTTTCTTAACGAGAAGTCTGGGCTCGGGTGAGCCTGAGTGCAGAAGATATCGACCTATTAGGAACCATGATAACAGGGTTCTTGCTGATCAGAGCTGGCTTGGCCCTGACTTATCGAAGAATTAAGAAAGCGGAACCAGCTGTTCAAACCCCCACAAGGCTGCCCGCTGGGATTGAAACGATGGGACGACGCGTGAGTTTCTCAAAATGGGCTCATTGAGTGCAGCACGGATAAGATCTTGGAGAAGCTCGCGGCTCTCCAACGGGAGATTGAGAGACCAGTGTCAGACTGTTAGAAGAGCTTTGAAAATCATATGAGTTGTTCGCACTAAAGTAAAAACCACCATCACTTCATGCGGATACCCCTTCGGCACCAGCTGCGGTCTCAAGGCTGAAGCTGAACAAAAACACCCTGATAACGACTGTGTTTAGACTGTTCTTCCCATTCTATTCAAGGCCACCTGGGTTGGCTGGAAGACTGTTTACTTAGCCTGGCAGGGCGAAGGACACTGTCTCAGCTGAACTCTGGACACATACACACACGCACACAGACATTTATACACATGCAGATGTACACTCATCCCCCCTCCCCCTCCAAACACCTTCGACGCTTATTCCCTTCCGATGCTGACGGTGGATCAAGGACCAGCACATAGGCTGCAGGCCCGGATGTACTGTCTACATTGGCCGTCTCTCACCCTTTACCCACCCCTGTTGCTTGTCATGTGTTTCTTTGGTGTATTAAGAGTTTTTTCATATGCTATGTGTAGAGGTGTTTTTTTTTCTGTTCTCAAACTGATCTCCCTATTGGAGCTCAGTCTGGGGGGAGTTATTTTTTTCTCCTTATCTTTCCTCATGTGGTGCATTTTCCATTGTTATACCTCTCTGACCTGTCTTCCTCATGTGATGTTTTTGTGTAATGTATGGTTGGAGGGTAAGATTACGCCGCCATTGCGTGCAATAGGTCAGCAGCCTTAACATGAAATTTCCCACTTGTGGGACTAATAAAGGTATATCTTATCTTATCTCTTCACCATTGTCTATGGCAGGGGTCAGCAACCTTTAAGACCCAAAGAGCCATTTGGAGCCGGTTTCCATGCAAAAGAAAACACTGGGAGCCGCAAATACTTTTTGACATCTAAAATGAAGATAACACTGTATATATTGTTCTTTACCTTTATGCTTTGTGTGAACAACTAAAGTGTGTTGCTTATGAAATCCATGAAGTGCTACAGAGAAAATTACATTTTATTCATGTAATTAACACATTTTGAACTCTTAAAGAAATATAACAAAAGGAAAGACACCCAGCTGAACTAAAATGATCCATGTAGCAAACAAAAACTGTTGTGAGCCGCCACCCTTATATCGCCTTTGGGCTTTTGGAGCCTTGACCTGACTTTAAAAAAAAAAATAAATAAATAATAATAATAATAATAATAATAATAATAGGAAAAAAAGCACTATGCTGCTGAAAAATGCAAAATAGATATTTGCAAAATTCTGCCTAAATATATATTTTACCAGGTTAATGTGTGTGGCAGGGTGGTCTGCAGCGCCGCTGCAGGGGAGGCGGACGCACCTGAGCGGCACCCGCAATCGTGGCTCACCGTTTAACGTCTGTGCTATCTGTGCTGTTGTTGGTATATGTCGGGCTGTGAGCTGAAAAGCTACAGCCGGCTGTGTGCGTACAGCAACCGTGTGTGAAAAGTGGTCAATAAAGAGATGCTGAAAAGCATGTTCATGCAAACATCGTCAGGTCTGCCGTGGTATGTTTACAATGGGACTTCTGCTCCTGAACCTCTGCACACAGCGTCTGCAAATCGGGGCTGTATGAAGTCACTTTCATCTTCACGCAGGACTGTAAGCTGTCATCTGTGAGGCGTGAGCGGTGTTTGTTTTTAACATAGTTCACGGAGGAGAACAGCTGCCGACATAATGTGGATCCAAAGATCCATAACTGGCCTACCTGGGGTTGAAAGTCTCTATAAATGCCGGTGTACCCCGTTTCAGCGGGTACACCGGCTTCCGCGAGTGTGACGCTTATTTTGAGCGATGAAAAAATAACAAAATATTATTTTATTTTTATATTTCAATGTCACAATAATCTTCCAATTTAGAAGTACATAATAAAAAAAACCTAACATAAATAAAATACACTTCAGCTAAATACTTCAAATTTATTTTCCCAAACCACGCGGAGCCGCACTATAAGGACTAAAGAGCCGCAGGTTGCCGACCCCTGGTCTATGGGAATGTTCTGAAGTTCATGAATTGTAGAAAGATCTTGCCAAGTGTTTGTCTGAAATGTTTAATGTAAAAATCCCCTTAATGGTTAAACTCTGGGTACTTGGTAACAACTAAAAAAAGCTGACTAAATTACTGGACTATGGACTACTTCAAGCCAGAAGTAGCCTGGCTACTGACTACTTCAGCCCATGTTGGAGGAGTATGGATGCACACTCCATGGGACTCTAGAAGTAGGAAACTGCAGAATCTGTAGGCCTGGAAAGACGAACATACATTGCCAAGGGCAAACGACGGGACTTTGTGAATATCCATTTTTTAAAATAATAGTTTGACTACTATTGTTCCAGATAAACACATCCAGACCCTTTTCAGTGCTACTGCTATTTGTAGATTGGTCTATGGAAATCTTGTTCTGTCCCTATCCCTGTGTGAATGGTGGACAACTTCCTAGTGCACATCCCACTGAATGTTGAGAAAAAAAAATATGACTGGCTGGACTCCTCAACTCATGTGCTGCTTATTAGCTTGGAATATGATGAGTCTTCAATTGTAAACTGGTGGGTCACAGCCAGTAACCATCTATTGTCATCTGTCTTGATGATACATCCAAAACTCAGGTCAGTTTAAAACAGAAGTTCTTTTCTTTGGGAAAATGTTGGATCTTTGTTAATAACGCAGGGGCAAGTGGCCAGAATGGACCTTCAACTGAGCAAACAATAGGGGATCTGTGCTGGAAGAGATCCAGAGGTGCACACGATTATCTTTGAAGCAAATACTTAAAATTCAAAAAAAATCACATACGGTTTTTGATTTTTTTTATTGGGCTAGTTTGTGGAACGTATTCCACTTAAGCTAATTTAGGTTACCTGATGTACTTCGGTTTTGTTTACTTACCTATACACCAGTCCTGAACTCAAGACATAGATGTGCCATTTTAAAACAAAAAGAAAGAACACACTCAAAAGCTTAACACTAAAATTCTTCTTTACCTGGTGGTAAAATGTCTGCTGCCATCCAAATCTTCAAGATGTTTTTTCAGTTTTCTGTAAAAGAACAAAAATAAATAAAATATGTTAACATCATTATTATTGTCATCATCATCACTTTGAGTACTAACAGTAGCTTTGGCACCGTGTGCAAATTAGATCATGCAACAGAAGAATGAGCCCAAACACAGTAGCAAATCTACAACACAACGTTTGAAAAAGAAAACAATCCATGTGTTGCATTGGCCTAGTTAAAGTCCAGACCTTGACCAGACCTTAAGACAGCAGTGAACAAACAAATGCCTGCAAACCTCAGTGAACTGAAGAAACAAAGAAGAACAGACCAAAATTCCTTCACAACAATTTAAGAGACTGACGAAGTGGTATAGAAAACTTGAGTGTACTTAGTTTTTCCTCCCACACATTGTTACTGCATTTTTAGTTTAGTTTTTGTTGGATAAGTAGCTGTGATCTAGCCATTGCTCTCAGCGTGAGTACTTCCCTCTCACTCAGTCACAGCAGTGACTGCCAGGGTTCAGTGCTCCTCACTGGGGACATGGCTGCTTTCTCTCTTTACTTATGAGTGTGGCACTTGACAAATTATGTTGTGCTTATAAGAATCAGGATCTTTAAAAAGCAACGGCTTTATTTAAACACAAAAATCTGCACCGTTACCAGCTCATGTTCATTCAAAGACGATATGCAAAAGATCAACAGAGCCACTAAGACGACCTCCATTCTTTAAGCCTTTAACTGAGCTTTTTGGATTTTGTAATAAAACGTTATGAAACCAGATGTGATCAGTGAAGGGTGAAACTGACTGAAAAAAATCAAGAAACACTGTAAAATGGTAAATGGCCTGCATTTGTATAGCGCTTTACTTAGTCCCTAAGGACCCCAAAGCACTTTACACTACATTCAGTCATTCACCAATTGATACACACATTCACACACTGGTGACGGCAAGCTACATTGTAGCCACAGCTGCCGGACACTGGCGCCACCGGGCCCTCTGACCACCACCAGTAGACAAACATGGGGTTAGTATCTTGCCCAAGGATATTTGGTATGCAGCTAGGAGGTAGCCTGGGATCGAACCACTGACCTTCTGAATAGTGGCTGACCTGCTCTGCCCACCCCACAATGCAAAGACTTTTCAATTACAATGTAGGCCCATCCCAATGAACCGCTTACTTTTTCATAGTTTTCACTCAAATCGGAACTGTATTTTTCAGTATAAGAACATCATATTTAGTCAAAGGAGCTTGCAAAGAAAAGTGTCTGGACTTCTTTAAGTTGCTTGAAGACGTTTCACCTCTCATCCGAGAAGCTTCTTCAGTTCTAAGGTCAAATGGTGGAGAGTCCCAGATATAAACCTAGTGGGAGTATCCCCCCCACAGAGGGACAAAAGGACCCCCTGATGATCCTCTAATCGCCTGAGCCAAGGTGGAAAACTGGGCGTGGGTCCCAATCAGCCAGAGTTTCGGGTGTGTTCATTGTGAAACCTGGCCCCACCTTATCATGCGAATTCCTGAGGTCAGATGGCCCAGGATGTGAGTGGGCGTTAAGGCGTCTGGGAAGGGACTCTCCACCATTTGACCTTAGAACTGAAGAAGCTTCTCGGATGAGAGGTGAAACGTCTTCAAGCAACTTAAAGAAGTCCAGACGCTTTTCTTTGCAAGCTCCCTTGACTACTATGACCTGGATGACTGAGAACCTTCACAGACATAACATCATATTTAGTAAGATGTGACACTAACCATTGAAACCATCACCTTATCAGGACAGTATTCACTGATCAAAATCAGATGAGCAGCTTTAGACCCATGCCATGCTTCTGTTTTTGCTTTGTTTTTTAAATATAGGAATTATGGTTCAATACCCTCCCAACCCCCCCAAAAGGTGAAATAATAACAGAATTAGATTTATTTACATCACTGTATCTTCTATCTACTTTGCAAGGCCAAAGCACTGTAAGCTTTAACAGAGCAGCATGTTCTTGCAAACCAAGCCAGCTGTGACAGTCCATGCAAGTCAATGCTTGTCAAGCTGGCAATAGTGCTGGTTTGTGCAGTTCCAGTTTACCCTACAGCTACAGGATTTTACCCTTTACTTCTACTTAAGGAAGCAGTATTTTAATGTCAAGTCAATAATACAGATTATTTCACCTGTTAATTTTTGTGCTTTTCCTTAGAAGTAATTTTTAAATTGGCGTTTTATTTTACTAGTTTATACTATTGGCTTATTATTCTGGAAGAGCTATGTGTCAGAAAGATCATGGTAAAACCTTGAGGCCTCGGAGATGTGAGTCATGGGCAGCAAAAGAATCTTTTCAAGTGGCACAGATCTGGATTGCAAAATGAAACTCCAAAAATATTGTATTGGTAAAGATACATTGTTTCCATGTCCAGGAGACCACGTTCAGTTGGCCTTCATGAAGTTTGCTGCTTTGCTTCATTGCTTCAAGCTACAAGCTACCTCAACCACACGCAGTTTTAACATGTGTATAACACAAGCCAAAAATAAATGTAGGTTCCCATTAACGAAACACCTGAAGAAAAAAGGATCATGCTACCCTTCTTACTCATTTCAAACATAAATCACTTGGCTTTGTAAAGATCATCTTTTGTGCTGATTATAATTTAGCACTTATTTTCTAGTCTACCACTGCTAAGGTATAGTGCTTACTGGGTCAGTTTAAAACTCCAAAACCAATACACCTTCTTGTCTGCTGTACAAGATGCGGTTGGCATTTAAAGGGTTAACAAGTAGCAACCATTTTGTGTCCAAGACTTGCTACAAAATGGCACCCTCTTTCCTTCTGCTTGTCTATTACACAAACGCCTTTTGCTTGTGAAGGCACACAGGGAGCAGTTCCAAAGGGGACAAAGGAAAAAAAAAAAAATCTGGAATAGGAGCAGACCAAATCGTTAAAAGGCTGAAAAGAAGCCCATGGATCAGTCTGACACCGAGATGAGCTTGCTTTACTCAACTGCACATAAAATCCCAGGAAATAGACATCCAACTGTTTCAATCTGTACTCTTAATGTCAGACTTTGCTCCATGCTACTCCAAAGGTCCTCTGCTAAACTGTAAACTGATCCCACCTGACTCTGTAGAAATGCCACACTCACACTGCAGCTCTTGCCTGTCAGTACACTTGTATCTCCAAGGTCATAGGCTTAAATCCTGAGATTCATTGTAAAACGCTTCCTTGGATAACAGCTAAATGACTTCTCTGCTGGCTGCACTAGTCTCTGTAAGGTCAAATGCTTGATACTGGTGTATGTCTGAAAATAACTGGTCCGTAGGAATTGTCTGTAATATCAAAAAAAACCCAAAAACCCTCTTTCCATACTTTACCTCTAAAAAGGAGACATTCAGACTGTTTTAGTGTTCGTTTGTGGTGCTGTGGGAAGTGGGAAGTACCACGGGACCTTGGGAGGAAAGTCTTAGTCCTATTTGTTATCTCACTGCTACACATCTGACCAAATGCTGTGTAAAATTGGTATTGTTGTTGTGAGGCTCAGCACTTAATTAGATTTTAGCTTCAAATATGATTTTGATTCTCAGTAATAAGGAAACAAGAACACTGGGGTGAAGCAAGCACTGTTTTACATTCATCAAGCACACCTCCTTTACAGCTATGTACTTTCAGGCCTCTATAAAAGTCCAAACAGACTCACCACGTGTTTCAACTTTAGTCAACAAGTTCTGTCTAGAAAAAATTAAAATCAATATGTTGTTCAGTGACCTTTTGAAAGGCTATTTAATGCTTGCTTGCTTGCTGCTCTAATCTGTCAGGAATCTATCACCTGTGCCAGACTAAGGTGTCATCTTACTTAAACTAAAGCCCCTTTTGCCCCATTAGTACCTACTCTGATTGTTCAACAACTACAACAAAGGTGGACGCTGAGGCAAGAATACACCTGCTGCTCAGTCTGTGGCTTTGTTCAGACTTCCCTCGTTGCCAGGATTCAAAATTGGTGGGGGTTTCCCCCCCCCCAATCTTTACCAGTCGTCATCCCAAGTCTTTCTTTACAACTCTAGATTCTATAATCTTCTCTTATATTTGGAAGGGTAAACGACCTCGAGTAGCTAAGGTGCAACTACAGAAACCTAAGATTGAAGAGGATCTGGCACTCCCCAACTTCCGCTTATACTATTCAGTTTATTTTGAAAAGTCTCAACAGGAGCTTGAGCTTTATTGTGAAAGGTTTATGTGGAAGATAAACAAGCGGACACGCGATGGTTTTACCATCGTTGTTGCTAACGACAATGCATAAAAGCAGGCACTTGTCCATCCGTAGTGTGGTTATATTAAATATAAGAGAAAGAGAGAACTTTAAGAAATGAATATAGCCACTACAGTGACCATCAAAACGATGAAAAAATATTGCCGTAAACAGTTTATTTTGCGACACCATGAAACAAACGATAGCGTAAAATGAAACTATAGATGTTTTTATATCGTCATCCGATATATCGTTATATCGAACAGCCCTAACCCTTGCTGTAACAGATGCAGGTCTGATAATGCTAATCTAACCCACATGTTTTGGACCTGCCCTGGCAAATTTTTGGGAGGAGATTTTCTGCACTTTGAACAAGGCTTGAAACTAGCTCTCAACCCCCTAACTTGCTCTCTTTGGTACAACAGGAGAGGATGATAAGTATATTTCCAGAGCAAAGCGTAGGGTGCTGTCTTTTGGTTCCCTCCTGGCTAGGCGTGCCATTTTGATGAGGTGGAAGGCTGCTGCCCCGCCCTCCCATGTTCAGTGGCTTGCTGATCTCTTCCCTCTTCTTCTTTTTTTTTTTTCCTTTGTAAACTGTATCCACAATTACTCAATAAAAATATTTTGATTTAAAAAAAAAAAAAAAAAGGGGGTGGTTTTGATTTTAGTAAACGAGAGACTCATGACGCCACTGACCAGGCAATCGGTGGCACGTAGTCTGACGACGTCACATTTTAGTACCTGCTCGGATCACTTGGGATCCCGGCTGAGAAGGTACTAAAAAGAGTACCTGGTACCAGGTACTATGACCTAATGGAAAACCCCGAATACCGTGATGAATCATGCTGAGTTGTAGGTAGGTACTAATGAAAAAGGGCTTAATAGCCCAATTCTACTACTACCACCTACCCAGGTCGGCTCAGTACAGTTCGTCACGGTTTTCCCTTAGATGGTAGTACATGGTTCCAGACTCCATTTTTAGAACCTACTTGGTTGGTGTTCCAAGCATTCCGAGTCCGGAATTGTGACATCAACAAACTGCACAAAAAAAACAACACTGCAATCGCAGAGTGTGACAAAAAGTGATACCCCGAAGCAGCAGGTATACCACGCCTCAACATCCTACTTTGTTGTGGCGTTCGTGTTGCATTCAAATGATGTCCCAGGACTTTTGGCCATGTTGCTACAATGACCCCACGCACATTAGGTGGTACTCCACTGTATTGGAAAAAGAGTCAAGCCGAGTCGAACTGCGTCAAGTTGTGTCGAGCCAATCCAAGTAGGTACAAATTGAAAAGGGCTATTACTTTCGCCACACTGGTTGCTGAATGTGCGAGTTCAGAGTTCACCACAGTCCTTCGTGTCACCATTAAAGCTTGAGGCTAGACTAAATCTCCTCACAAAAACCCCCTCTGAATCAGCTGCAGAAGTTTCTTAAAAGTTTTTTTCCCCAGAAACTCATCATTTCAAGCTGTTGCTGCATCATAACAGCTGAGAATCTCTTAGCTGCTCTAATGATATCTAGGCAGCAAAGATTGAATTGCTTGCTTACAAATTCTCCACAACAGGAAGGGCATCTGGCGCAAAAGATTTTCCAGAAAACATAATCTTTTTAGAATTGGAACATCTCCCTCTGGATAATCTGTGGAGCTCTGAAGTTCCTCAGCGATATCATTAAAATGGCGGTAAACAAACTAACAACGCAATCGTCTTCAATTCTGCTTTCCCAGCCTCAGCACCGGTACGATGTTACAAAACCTGAGAGATGAATAAATGGCCAAAAACAACAACAAAGCATGCCTTGCGTCAGTACTGTGACATCACTTGCCATGGGTATAATGAGCCCCTTAGAATCTCCATTGATCTCCCTGTGGCTACTTGAGCAGTTTTCTCAGTCACTTACTACCTAGACCTCATTTTGATCCCATCTGCAAGAACAAACATCTTGTGGTAGTGACTGCACCCTGGCAGGGGTCATTTGTTACCCTTGCTTACTGAAGCGAGGCCACAGATAAAGTGAGCAATTTCTTAACTGGGTTACGGTTCTAGCCTTCAATAAAATTTATGATTCACCCCAATGACCCCCACAATTTAAACTAACTTAATTTTCTTTACACCACTTTAGCATCTGACTACAATAAGAAAGTGCAAGGAGAAAGTACTATGCAAGCTTTACAGGAGAAAGTACTATGCAAGCTTTACAGGAGTAGCATATTCCGGTACACAGAGCCCCTATAGACCATGCAAGACAGTGTTTACCAAGCTGGCAACTGTGGTGGTCTGTGTGGTGCCATTTTAGCCTAATAATCCTAGTATGTAATCCCATCACCTTTAAAAAAAAATAAATTAAATAAAACTATATCCCAAGATTCATTAGTTGCTTTATGTGTTTTTTGTCAAAAGCAAGCAAAACGCCTGCAACAGAATCAACATTCATGCGTGTTGCCCTGAGACCTTTAGTGGAAGAACTTCGAAGTGTTTGTTTCCACTGTTTCATATATTACTGCCTTTTTCTTTTTGAGAAGCTATATGCTCAGTGCCATTTGTCTTTTTGTCAAAAGACTGATAAGGATATCATTGTTTCTACCGCACTGTCTAAACCGTCCCCAACCCCCGGGCCACGGACCAGTCGTTTGTTACCGGGCCGCGAGAGATGAGGCTTGGGTGTGAAATTAATGGTTTCAGGGTTTTTATCGTTAACTCAGTTTCCCTGGGTATTTTCACACGTGTTATGAATAAATCTTGCTTTTTTTTGTACCGGTACTGGTTTTATTTTTTTGTATTTATCCGTAACACCTTAAAGGCCGGTCCATGGCACAAAAAAAGTTGTGGTTTAGACCACATTTACAGTCTTAGTCTGATTGAGCTAAAACAAATATCAGCAAAAGAACAAAGGATGGTTAGCATTATCAACAAATGAATCCTACTTGCTACTAATCTTACAGATCAGCCACTGTGAAGATTTCTTTCTGTAGCAATAATTAGAAATGGTTGTTAACAACCAGTAAAGTTGGCTTTGTAAAGATCATCTTTTGTGCTGATCATAATTTAGCCCTTCTTTTCCAGTATACCATTACTGAGGTATTGTGCTTACTAGGTCAGTCAAAATGCTGCAAAGCCAATACACCTTCTTGTCTGCTATGCAAGATGTGATAGGCATTTAATGGGTTAACAAGAAGCAACCATTTTGTGTGCAGGACTTGCAACAAAATGGCACCCTCTTCTCTTCTCCTGGCCTATTACACAAACTCCCTTAGGCTGCAAGGGCACACAAGAACGAGTGCCCATGCGGACAAAAACAAGCAACAACAACAACAACAACAACAACAAAAAAACAAAAAAAAAAAAAACTACTACAGAGCAGATAAAATGTTCAAATGGCTGAACAGGAGCTCCTGCATCAGTCTGACACTTTGTGACTAGACAGACTGAGCTGCTTTACTACATGACTGAGTAAAGTAGACCTGCCATCGAGGGGAGCAGCAATGAAACGCTCCACTGATAAGGAACTGGTTAGATACATGTTTCTCAAGTGAGATTCAATCCATGTATTCTTGTTAGAAAAATGCTAAAGCTTGACACCTGACCATTTTATTCCCCAATTTCAGGATTTTAACTATAAACAGTTTACTCTCCTGCAGACTTTCTGGGAAGTCTTTAATAATGTCTCTGATTGTGGAAAAAGCACTAAACTGATCTTGTCTGAAAACTTCACACTCACTGCAGCTCTTGCCTGTCAGTGTACTTGTGGCTCCAAGGTCATGGGCCCAAATCCCAAAACTGGATGTAAAATGCCAATTTGGACAAAGAAACCCCACCCCTCATTTCAGTTTCTTTATCCAAGAGGGTTTTAGTGGAGCTGTGGCAGTTAATACACACGAGAAGTACAGGAAGTACCAAGGGAACTGAGGAGGGAGCTTTCAAGCATGATTTTGACTTGCAGTGAATCTTAAACTTCCTGTTTTTGAAAAGTTTGTTTTTGCATTTTAACAAATCCAGTCCTCTCCTCTAGCACCATGCACTTTCACCCCTCTCTAATAACCTACTGGTACAGGAGCAGAAGGAAACAAAATAGAAAGCAAAGCAACTGGATAACATTTTGCAGAAAGTCTCAGCTTTTGTATAATCTTTGATTTTCTGAGAACCCTATAATGACATATCATTGTAATGATGGTAAAGCCTAAGACTCGTACATATTTCAACCCAACATGGCAGCTATTTGTCCCTATCTTTGGTGCACAAAGTGCAGGGAAGAATATAAAAGCCTTTGGCATTCAACTCGAAAACTTTCTCTGTCATGCTATTGCTTGGTGACGACATCGTCTTTGACTGCCCAAGAGACAACTTTCATCGTGCAAAGCCACACTTAAGCCCTTTTCCATTAGTACCTACTCGGATCAACTCAGCATAGTACCTGCTACTTTTTTTAGTACTTTATTGGCCGGGATTCCAAGCGATCCAAACAGGTACTAAAATATGCTGTTGTCAGACTGCATGCCACCGATTGGCTGTCCAGTAGCGTCACTGGATGAGTCATGAGAACGTCTCGTTCCCGAAAATCAAAACCGCCATTTTTGAAACTCGGCAACGTAGGAAATGGCAACAAAAAAAACCAACGCCATGTTCCCCTGGGTGTGACGAAAAGCTACAGACCGAGCAGCGGGTATATCTCAGTTTCGATGTCCACCGTTGTTGTAGCGTTTGTGCCGCATATTAATAGCATTGCAGGACCCGCAGACACGTCATTGTGACGACAAGCACGCAATCAAGGTACTACTGGATTGTAATGGAAAACCAGTCGATCCAAGTTGAGTTGAGTCTATCTGTAGCGAGTCGACCCGAGTAGGTACTTTTCCCACTAGTACTCGGGTGGTACTTTGGTCAGCTCTGAATGGCTTGACTCAGTTTTTAGGGTTATCCATTACGTGGTCTTAACAGGTACAAGTTACTGTTTTAGTACCTACTCGGCCAGGGCCAAGCAATCTGAGGTGATCCCACAATATGCTGGTCAACAGACTGTAGGTTAGTCAGTGGCGTCACCCAATCA
The DNA here is from genome assembly GCF_900408965.1 of Simochromis diagramma. NCBI lineage: Eukaryota > Metazoa > Chordata > Actinopteri > Cichliformes > Cichlidae > Simochromis > Simochromis diagramma. The sequence continues at coordinate 2,392,064 of NW_024387423.1, read as the reverse complement.
ATCAATCAGTCATGACTAGTGGTGCAACAGATCACGGTTGATCCGAAATCCGAACCGATCCCACTCCACGGTTCGGTACGCACGTGATCCGAAGATTCGAAAAAGAAAAGTATGTGTATGGTGCGCGTGGTCAGTCTGTCAAGCGGTAGTTATGGCCAGTGCTAGTGGTCCAAGTGGCGGAGCAGAGGAGCTTGCGGCATTTAAGCAGGCTTTTGCTGCCCAATCCGACCGGGCTAAAGCTATTACAAAAGCTATTGGGGTGTTTAGCTGCAGATGGGAGGCCGTATTCCGTTGTGCAAAACAGGGGGTTTAAACTGTGATGAACGTGCTTGAGCCACACTATGATATCTCGTTGCGCGTCCACTTCAGTGTGACAAGATCGTTCCAAGCATGTATGAGCAGGAAAAGTTTAAGGGTATGGCTGAACTGTCCCAGGCATCTTCTGTTGCTCTAACTACAAACGGGTGGACCTCCAGGGCAACGGAAAGCCACGTGACCGTGACCGTGACCGCTCGTTATATCACAGCGGAGTGGTAGATACAAAGCCCTGTACTACCCTTTAGATTACATTAGATTTGATGAAACTTTATTTATCCCTCGGATGGGTTCCTCTGGGAAATTCAGTTTCCAGTAGCACAGCACTGACAGAAGTTGCAGAATGTGAGCAGAAATATACCATATATAAATACAGAGAATACAAAAGGGATAAATAGAATAAATAGGAATAAGAATACAAGGGAACGGCACATTTCAAGTATTGTGAGTCTATTACACCGCTGGATATTAACAAAAACTAAGGCACTACAGCTTACTTGTTCCCCCCCTCCTTTGTCCCAGTTTCCCCTTCCTCTCCCCTCCAGCGAGGAGTTAACAGTTTTATGGCGTGTGGGACAAAGGACTTTTTAAGTCTGCTGCTCCTTGACTTTGGGAGAAGCAACCCGTCACTGAACAGACTCCTCTGGTTGTTTATGGCCATGTGCAGAGGATGCAGAGGATGCCCAGCATGATCCATAATGTCCATATTACACTTTATCTCCAAAAGTTGATTCTGTTCATCTGGACGTAGCGTTTTGTGGGAGAAACGTTTTGTCACTCATCCAAGTAACTTCTTCAGTCTCAGCTGACTGCAGGTTTCCCCAATCTTATAAACAGTACATTTGCATTATGACTGAAACCAGCCTTTTCAAACCTATTGCACTTTAATTTGTTTTTATATAAGTCCGTGGAATGAGTCTTCAGTTGAATGTTTTTTAATAGGCAAAAAAATACTTGAGTAAATGGGGAGTCGAATTTTTGCCTTTTTTTCTACTTTTGCTGATCCGAAAATTTATCCGATCCGTGACTTAAAACCGTGATCCGATCTGAACTGTGAGATTTTTGATCCGTTGCACCACTAGTCATGACAGAAACAAAAATCCATATATCGAGAAGCAGGTGTACCATTGCCTCAGCATCCTCCGCATACAAATGACATCACAGGACTTTTTGGCTGCATTGCTATATGTACCCCTCGCATATTAGATAGAACTCAATTGTAACCGAAACAGAGTCGAGTCAAGTAGCTACTAGTGGAAAAAGGCCATTATAGTCCGAATCTGTGATCAAGACAAAACAAATGCGGGATTCTGGAAATGTCAATGAAACAACAAAAGGAAAACAGGACGGTGCCACCAATGAATAAATATTACTTACATCTAAACCCACAGAAGAACTGTTGTGAAGCCCATCTTAACAAGGTGCCTTTTTCAGTCTTCCACCACTCGGGTACTGTGCACACTCCCTCAATGCAATTGCAAACCAACACACAAAATAGGACAGAGGCACATATGAATTCCATATCCACATCTACCACCTTCATTCTCCAACTCCTGCAACTGGACTACCCAAAACAATTCTACACTGGTGTGCTTACTAACTACTAGCTGAATTGATTCAAATGCTGATTTGATTTTTAACAAAGCTTAAAGTAAATTTTGTTATAATTTAGTGCAGCAGTAACAAACAAGATCGAATGATCAGCACATTTTAAATGTGTCAAAACATCCAACTGTGGTGAGTTACAAAAAACTCTGACCAATGATAGCTGTCAATAAATTAGACCCAACTTATATAAAACTTCACATGCTTGCAGAGCTTTGTTTTATTTCAACAAAACTCACCAAGGACAAGGATTAAGGCTCAAGCTAACACAAGTGGCAGATAACAAACTGAGGAGTGTTGGGGGGTGTTAGAGGGCTCTTGTCTTAAGTAAAAATTTACAACTATATAGCACCCTAGCCATGTCTAGGCTGCTGTGTCACAGTGAAAATTAAACCTTCAAGCACAAGTATGAAACAAAAACAAAACCAGTATGACCAATTAGTGCTCTTTGCACTCATGAACTGTTACAAAACAAAACTAAAACTGAACTTAACAAAACACCGGTTAAAAACAAAGACCTTCTGCTGATAAATTGAGAATGTTCCACCTGCCATGACGGTGTAAAAGATGTAGAACATGTCTGAGGTCAAATTATTAAAGTACACTCCAGAAGAGTAAATCTAAGGATGAGTGTATTTTTGCAATTTTACAGTTACATTGAGCCTGTATGTAAATATTTTATGGAGCAGGATCTCTACACTAGGCAGTCCCCACCAGTTCCTTTGGGGCAAAGGATCTGGTTTGACTTGAGGCAAAATAAGTCCCAACTGGCCTTCAAACTGCCTTGGTGACAAATGGTTAAGTGATATAGGACTCTTGATTTCACAAGATACTACAAAATAGCTAATAGAACTTCATAAGGTATCATGTCACTTTCCACAACAACCTAAAATACAAATAACAATACTACAACTAATAATAATTTTAATATTAATAGTAGTAAATGCTAGCACCTAAGCAGATTCTCCCTCCCAAATCTTTAAAGTTGCTTCAGGCCAAATAGCTTGGCTTCAGGTGTTTCATTGTGGATACTGTTTCAAGAGGTACAATGAATGCACTATGAATCTGGTATTTATTAACTAACATGGTGTTGACCTGTTATCCACAAAAAACAACAACAAAAACAAAAGCTTTTTAGTCAAATAGCGAATTATTTGTGTAGCTCAGTGTCATAAAAACCAAAATGTGATCTTTAAACAAATGCTAAAATACCTTACTCATTAAACAGTTCTGTCACCTTTTGAGCAAATAATACACTATTTTTGATGACACTATAACGAAACTAGCCATGAGAAAGGCAATATGTATATGAATAAAATTAGAGCAGTTTACAAGAAAACATGTATACGGAACAAGTATGATAAACTGATATTATATGAAATCCAGGTATTTCCAGGTGTTTCCCTTTCACTATTTTTGCTATTAGTCTAAACCTTAACAACATTTTTTTAATCATCCTAGAAAGCTTAACTATCACATTCAACTCGTTTTTTGAAGTAAAATTTAAGAGTAAGAGTTGTTGTTTTTTTTAAAGAAAACTTTAAAAGTGCACTTATTTGATTATTATTGTAAAATATGATACAAACCACAAAGTAACTTCTTCTTCTTCTTCTTTTTTTTTTTTAAATGAAATTACTAGCAATATCAATTTTATTGTGCATTTGTTGTTGGAGGGTCACAGAGAACACCAACACTGTGACCACATTAATAACAAACAGAAAGCTGACCTAATATGGGGCAGAACTATTGTGTTAAATAGTGTAAATAAATAGCAGGTCTGCCCACTATACCTCATTATAACAGTGGGTTAAACCACACACCTGTCTTACCGTTCCAACAGCAGCCTGAGCTCTAATGAACCACTGGCAGGTAAAGCAATATATAGATGTGTTTTACCACATGGGTTTATTATGCATATTACTAATGACCCTTTAGACCAACGAGCCCACACTTAAGAGTACAAAAACAGCTCCAGTGTACAGGCTATTTTCTGTTAAATTGGGTTAGACAGATTAGCGCTTTAGATCATTTATTGTGTGACCATCTGAAAGCGCTGTGTCCCTCTTGTCCTGATGTTAGACACTGATTTTTTTTTTTTAGCGAGCCTGGACGCAAGAGTGCAGACCAAAACAAAGCGGTGTGATGCATTCCGGTCAACAAAACCACGAATAGGGCAGCGGTGCGGCTCTCCACTCCAGCCACGTGTCTGTTAATTTTACATTGACGATAGCCGATGTTCTGACAGTAGCTACCTTAGTGCCTAGCACCGTGCTAGCTAGCATTGGCACCCAACAGCTAATGGCTACGCTGCGGCTGGTCTTTAGCACGACCCCCTTACCAGATCAAAGCTCCGCGCTGGTCTTGCGTGCATCACAGCCACTCTTCCCCTGTGGTTTATCAGCTACATGTCCCGTCTTGTAATAACCACTCAACAGGCTCCCATTGAAGCATCGGCTTTGTTTGCCAGTGTAAAAAGAAAGCGGCAGTCCTCCTTGTCGATGTCTTCCGTCTTCCTGTGGAATACCGTCAGGATAATCTTTCTATTTTCCTTTCAGTGAGCTAATGGAGGTTGTTCAGTCAAAGACACTAAAGCGTTTTATTTTAAGTCCGGTGCAACACAGCTCGCTTTGTCGATGATAGCAGTGCTAGATCCGCCTCCATTATCTGAATTTGCGCAATTACGGACAGTGTGCCCGAAATTCTGCGCATGTTACACAATATCTGCTAACAACCAATGACAATGTGCGGGGAATCCAATTGAGCCCGCCCCTTCATGTTCTATGGCTCTCAGAGTCTGGCTGGGCGGTAGGAGGATCTCTTCCGGGCGACCGCGCTGCGGTTCTCTGCGTGCTGCTGCAGCTGCTGCTCCTGCGCTCCCTACGTGCTGTAACAAACACCCTGTACCTCTTGCGCTGACGGTGACTGCGCCCATTAATGAAGTCCTCAGTGGGGCTTTCCTGCTCCCCTGTGCAGTTTCAGTACTCTGCTGATGTTGCACGAGCATCACCAAACTTATCTGGGCACTCAGACCTATGTGCCTACTTGTCTGCTGTGCAGGATGTGGTTGGTATTTAAAGGGTTAACAAGTCGCATACAACCATTTTGTGTGCAAGTCTTGCACACAAAATGGCGCCACCTCTTCTTCTGCTGGTGAGCCAGACAAAAAAGAAAAAAAAAAACCCTTTGGCTGAGAAGGCACATGAGAACCAGTTCCCATAGGAGGGAAAAAGATGTACAAAAGACTGAACAGGAGCTCGTGGATCAGTCTGATAACAGTGTGACCAGATACTGGGCTATTTTACTGGTGCTCTCATGCTCCTAACATATGAACCTTTTAAGGAATAGGCAGTTAATTGGATAATTAACCATAAGTCATTCGATGAAATTAAATGTGTACTACAAAAGTTTTGCAAATTAATGTTCAACTGTTTCTGACCAACATTAGCCTCTCAGATTTTACACCCCCAAGCAGCAAGAAAAGGCTCCACTGATATGGAATTCGTTAGATCACTGTTTGTCATGTGGGATTCAATCTAGAAATATCAGAAAGTGGAGATCTGACCATTTTAGTCTTTTCCCCTAATGTCAAGGTTTGCCCCATAGATATTTATCTTCTCCTGCATGACTTTCTGGGGATTATGTTATGTAATTTCCTACTATTCTGGAAAACTAAACTGATCCTGTCTGAAATGGTAGAAAAACCATACTTAATAAAAGTCTTCCCAGTCAGTATACCTGTGGCTCTTGGGTCATCGGCTCAAATCCCAAGACTGTCCATAAAAAGCCAATCTGGATAAAGAAACCCCACCACCCACCTCCATTTCTCTGGCCTGGAGGGGTTTTGTGACGCTGTGCTTGTTCATGTGCATGGAAAGTGGTGGGAATACCATGGGAAATGAGGAGAGATACCTCAGTTGTATCTGCCGTCTCATATTTCTACATATCTGAGCAAATGCTGTCTAAAATGGGCATGGATTTTAATTTTCAAATATGATTTTGGCTTTCAGTAATTATGTAAACAAGAAAATGGTGATAAAATGTTATTTTAAAAAATATATATTTTAGTAAATCAAGCACACCCATTAAGAGTTCTGTTCTTTCACCCCACTCTGAAACCCCCAAATCAATCTCTGTTCAGTTCAGCTTAAGATTTCTCAAAGTGAACCTGTAAAAGGACCATAATGCTTGTCCCTAAGGGTCTCTCAGCTGGTCCCTTTCAACAGTGCCCAACTGAGGTGTACATTTGCTGTTTGCTTTGGCTCTCCTTTGCTCTCCCAGAGGCTACTGTGCAGTTCTTCCAAGCAACATGAGTCAGTTATTGTCTAGGCCTTTCTTTATCCCCATCTGCCAGCACACACATTGTGTGGTAGAAGCTCCAGGAGGGCAGAGGCCAATGTTTGTTGTGACTTTACAGAAACACCAACTAGTTTGGGCCAAACTTCCTACTGGATAACCCTGTGTCACCCACTTCCTAAAAATATTTTTTTCACCACTTTAATGTTTTTCATTTGAATTGTATTAAACGTTTCTGGATATACCCCATAAAAGTCACATTTTTTAAGTTTAACCTAGTAAACAATGTTTGCAAAGTCAATGAATAATTATGTTAATAATACAAGATCAGGACAGTGACCAAAATAGTTGAAATTATGGTTTTTCCCATAAATTAGCAGTCCTAAGTTATTGCATTGTCAGTTTTGGAAAATGACACAACTTGGAAAGGCACACCCCTATGTGTCTGCAATGCTGGGTGGGGTGATGGGGGGATCTAATGTTTACTGATAATCTGTCAAGCAGATTGGTTCCTTAAGTTGAGAACTTAAAAATAAACTAACAAGCATTTTCTAAAGATGTGATTGTGACTGATAAGTTTGTTGCAGAAGTGATCAGACGAGGGTCAGTGACTGGCTGCCATAAGAATAAGTGCAATTTGGAACAAGCCAGACAAAGCACTGGAACATGGAGCCATATTAGCACGGTGGTAGCAATTGGTATTGCAACATAATTGGCATGCACTTGCCCAGATGATTTTTTTTCCCCACTTTCCTAAAACAACAACAACAAAAAAAGTCCAGCCCTTAAATGATAAATACATCATAGATACTTTTTGTGGTATTAAATCCTTGTCATACAGTTTTATTAGTAACTTCCACCCATCGATCCATTTTCTTTACCAGTGGGAGTCTATTTCATCTGTCAATGGGTGAAAATCTGTCTGGTGTCTGGTCAAATCCCTAGAGTGTATATGAAGAAAAGGGACAATCCCCAAGAAGTGAAGCAAAATGGGTACTGAAATTTTGTGCTGGTGACATCAGTTGCATAAATGCCAACTCTTAAACCCCAAGTCATTTATGTACACTTTGGCGGAAAATCCTAAAAAGTGCAAAACACCTATTGAGGTTTTGCAGACATGTGATCACTAACCACATGGCTTGTCCACTATTTTGAAAGTAATGATGCAGTCTAGGATTAAATAAATAAGGACCCAGTCATACAGGCCTAGACTGTATGACAATGGTTAATTAGCTCGACATTCCTTAAAGTCATACAACGCCACTGACTATGTTTCCCGTGTGCACACTCCGTAAGATTGGACACATGTTGGCCTTTCAGCTTAACAATTACTTACTAATAAGTAAAGCTCGGTGTGAGGCACCAGTTTAAAATACATGGTGTGCATTAAGAACAGGGACTGTCAAGAACTTTAGCTAATAGACGTCAGCTCGGTCCATGTATTTCCCTTGATTATTTTTTAAACAGCTTTGACAGTGGTAAAGTAGTTGGCATCGTCTCCACGGAAGCAAGGTTTTGGGTCAAATCTCCTGCTCAATTGGAACCGTGCTGTATTAAGTTTGCCACTTGTCCCTGTGCCTGTGTAGTTGCTCCAACTTCCTCTTGCAGTCCAAAGACATGCATATTCGGCTAATTAGTGATTTAAAGTTGGTTGTATAAGAGATTAAGTGAACAGAATAAAGTGCTTTAGAGTATAGAGTATAGTTGCTAGTGTAGAGAACTTTGGTCAGAAAGACCAGAAAAACAAGCAGCTCTTTGAAATGTTGCCTCAAAGCAAGAAGGTATGGGTTTGAATTCACTGCCCAGATGGGGTGTCTGTTTGTGTGTATTCTCTTCTCTGGATTCCTCCCATAGTCCAAAGACATGAATTTTAGGTTTACTGGTGATTCTAAATTGGCCATAGATGTGAATGTGAGAGTGGATGTTGTCTGTCTTTCTATTTCAGCCCTGACTGTCCAGGCCCTACTTCCAGCCCCGTGACACACGATAGGCTTCAACACACAAGTCGTTAAGAAAATGCATGGATGGTAATTCTACTATGTAGTCAGCTATATATGTCAGTCTTTTCCATGTCTCTTGACAGTGGTTATTGAATTTAAAGGAAATATTTGCCAGAAACATAGCAATGTAATAGAAATTTAACCAGCTCCTTCTTAGATGAAGTCTTATCAGTTACAGCAAGCACATAAGAGACAATGGGTTCAGTCGTCTATATGGGCTTAGTTGTGGGTACAGTGATGTACTAGCCAATGGGCATACCCGAACAAATCCAATTGGGCTACCACACTGTTGATCTGATAAGACTGTGAAAAACTGCAGTCTTTAATTAGCCTTCAATGACCACACATTTCACCCTGCCTTCAGACTGGTCCTGAGGGATATGTCCAGGACTGAATTTCTTTCTTCCTACTCCTGTGTGGGTGGAAGGCGAGTGAGAGACTGCATAACATTTGCAGGATTAAAAACTTCCTATTGTATTAAAGTTTGAGAACGGTATAGGAGATAGATATGTTTTACACCCTAGTCGGGCCAATATGTACAGTGAAGGACCATTGCTGCATGTGTTTAAAAAGTGACTGACCATACATACTTGATGACAAGACTGTATGGGTTGGATAGGGACGTCAGACAGCAGTGACGCCATCTACACAGCCTGTGCAGATGGTGCAAAAGCCAAAGCCTAAATGGTACATTTCTTGACACTGACCAGCACAATGCTTTCTTGAATGGACCTAATGGATATGTTCAGGTTTCATAATCTAATTACTATAAATAAAGTGACAGTTTTAATTGTGCCCATTAAAAACTTCACTACTAAGATAAAAGTCTTTCATAATTTACAGACAACATATCTAAAACTAAATTACAAGTCATCTGTAGTTCTGAGCCTTTCCTAGTTCCTTGGGGCTGTAAGAATGAGTTGACCTACTTACAATAACGTGCAGACACAGAAAGGATTCTATGGGTCAACACAGATAGATGCTTGATAATAACAGCTGAAGTACAGAACATATTTGATCGCCCAACATTCAATTAATCAAAGGATAAGTGGAATTTGGATTTGCTTGTACACCTCCCAGTCTAAACAGTCAGACAAAAAGACATTGTATGACTTACAGTTTTCTTTAGAGATCTCATACTGGTCTTGTCTTATGTACAAGGAATTTTGGTAAACTTAATCAACATTTATAATCCATCTCTACAATGGTATGTCTTCCATTAATACATTCTTTGTGACAGGATCACAACTCTATTCCAAGGCTTCATGTCCAGAGGTCAAATTCAGAATGTCCTTCATTTGTAGTTGAGTATTGGTCTAATTTTGTAGTAAATTGCAGAACACCCATTTTGTGACCATTTTCACCTGTTGCCAGCCACTAACCTCCAACAACCAATTGGCAACTGGTTGGGGATGACATCTTTCCCTTGTGACCAGAGATTTCCACGGGGTCTCTGTCCAATCTCTAGACCTGTGTGACCAAGGCTGCTACTGTACCCGTCTCTTGCTGACACATTTGCCTATGGAGAAGCTCTACAGTTGTTTATATAACTCCACTTTTCTCTGTGGTAGGCTGATGGACCAACAACAGTACAAGCAAGAGTAGCCAAAAGATCGGCTGTACCATAGGTAGGCATGTAGACAGTCTGACTGCCAACACGCTCCCGCCGCTGATCCATAAAACCCCCATTTCCCTATGTGTGCAAGTTTCACTTATTTCTGATCAATACTGTAAGAGTAGAGATTCTAGTGAATTGTGGATAGATTGGCAATGGATGGCTTACCATAGCAATAACAAAGAGTGTGTCACCTCTCACGCAGTTAAAAGATTAGTATAACTTGAAGTTATACCATCTATAAACCCAGCTACAGTACTGCAACCTACAGTGCTCCTGCAAGAATCAACAATTACTAGTTTCCCACTGGTGCATCTGTGATTCATACAGGACCTTTGTCAGACCAGTTGCCCTTCAACTTGAACTGCATTTTGGGGAAGTGGAAAAAAAAAAAACATCACGATGCTCTTAATTTGACATGCAAGTAGTGTGCGAAGATTGAATTCTCAGATTGAAATTTTAGTGTGCCATCGGCTTGTCCATGGTATGCACCACCGTTCAGGTGATTTTTGCCAAATGTTCCGCCATCAATGGGCCCGGACGTTAGAATATAAGTTTGTGACCTGATTGATCATGGGGTACAAACGCAGAGTACACCTTATCTTCCCACCTAAAAACACAAGCAAGCACCTGCTCTAGGCTTGATACATCACCTTAGGGCCCCATTATACCCTAGTGTTGCTGTTGTTAAATAACGGCGCGTGGCTCAAGTGACTGTATATCGATTGACAAAAACCATGAGTGTATGATTGTGTCAGTTTTTATCGCCATCAGTGCAGAAGCTTAGAGTTTCCCAGGTCTTACATGAGATTAAAAAGATGAGACTTTACAAAGAAAAATCTGCAGTTTTGTTGTTTCTGATTTCAACAACTTCTACTCCTATACTGGCACTGATGTAGAGGTTTTGTCTGAGTGGCCATACCTATGGTTCAGAATACTGAGTACCTGCGCTATCAGCAGTGGACTAAATAGTGGCATCAACATTTGCATGCGACATGACCAGTGCAATAACCATAATGGGCCTTTTAAGTCTTCAACACTGCACTCACTGTTGTGTCTATTGTGCTTTTTTAGCTAGTCCTTGCCTCTTCATTTTTAAGTCTTGCACTTGTCTACCTACAGACCGACCAGACTACTGCTGTTGAGGTCCTTCATATCATTCAGCTGCCTCTTCCAAAGGTGTTTCTTCTAATGGTCACACTGACTCAGCTCAACGATAATAGCTGGTGGAACTCTGCTCTGGAGGGCCACCTCAACTAGCACTTGGGACAAAGCCAAAAAAGGACTACCAGAATGGAGTACCTCCAACCATGGGACAACATACTTACTGGAGATGTAGCTAAATATATTATACAGAAATCTGTGACAAGAGTACTTGGTTAAAATATATATGCAATGTTGTGAACAATGTGATTAACAGCTTTAAATGGCTCTTAAACCATACCAACTGTCAGCACAATGGTTAACTTTAATTATGCTCAGTTTTGGCAGTTTGAGTGTTTTGTTACTTTAAGATTAGTTTGCCTGATTTTTCATGTTCTTCTACTTAAAGTAGCCAGGAACATCTCTAGTTTTAACACTGCACTGTGACCTGCTGTCAACTAATAACTTTTTTGACTATCAAAGAATGCAACCAAAGAAAGACAAGTGTCGATATTTCCTCAACAGAAGTGGTTTCTTATCTTACGTTAATGCAAAAAAAGAAAAGAAAAAGAAATACATAACTACAGATTTTTGAAGAGCAAAACAGGATCTTAAGTTGTTTCTTGGTACAACTTTATTGGCACAATTACCCTAGTAAATGACAATGCAATCCTTTCAAAATAAAGAAGTATGCATAAGATTTAAAATATTTTAAAAAAGTTACATTTTTGCAAGTAAAAAATGAATGCAGCAATTTGACTTACACGGACAGCATAGGTAACCATTAAAAATACAATGGAGTAAACAACATATTTACTTTCAACTGCAACAATAGTTTGAGACAGAAAAATAGAAATAAATATGCATTCTAGCCATACACATGCAAACACTGCATTTGTAACCCATTTTCACAATGATTTTAATAAAGAACGGATTTGGTATGGTCTCCACTTGTGCTTCATTTCCAAGTTTAATCTCTGAAATTCACCAAACATACTTTTCATGGCATGCCAACAAAAAAATGTATAAAAGTACTTATATAAAATGACCAACACAAACAAACTTTACAGTCCATATTTAGAGTTATCCAATTAGATGCATTCTAAAGTCAAAAAGACTCAACTCCCTACAGCTTAATTGTTGGCAGGAATAAAGAAAAATGCGTCTGACAGGATAGTTACCCATTGTTTTCTGAACCATGAGAAGTCTGATGCTGAAGGAACGTCTCCAAGCATGAGAATGTCTCAGTACACTCTGTGCACTCATAGACAGCCTCTGAAGAACTTCCTTTATCATTTTGAGTATGGTCCATATAGTCATCCTCTATGTCCTCTGCATTACCCTTTTCCAAGACAACATCCACACTAGTACCAGTGCCATGAGATGTTTGTCCAGCATCGCCCACTTCCTCAGTGCTTGGGTGATTCTGAAGATGAAGCTCAAGGGATGAGGAATTCCTAAATTGAGCTGGACACTGGGGACACTTGTTGGGTTCCTTTTTGTGGTAACGCAAGTGCCGTTGGTACACACATAACAGCCCAAATCTCTTTCCACATTCCTGGCACTTGTAGTTAACTCTACCTGCTTTTCCTGATTGTTTATCATTTTGATTCTGCTCTGGTGAAGCTACAGCTTCATAATCAGAAGAGCTCTTGGTGTTTTCATTAGCAGGGCTCATGTTTTTCTCACTATTACTAAGAGAAGTGTATGGAGGACCTTTTGGTGGAGTTGTGTACAAGTGTTTTAAACCTGGCTTCTTATCCAATTCAGCTTTGTGATACATGACTACATGTCTCCTCAAATCGCAGCGCTGAGGAAAATGCCTACCACAAAATACACATGTGTGCATTGTACCTTTATGATATCTCATGTGCCGGGACAAACTACTAGAATGATTAAAGACACGATGACAGTGCTTGCACGGATGGAGCTTTCCATTTGGATTACCCCCTCTTCTACGTCTGGCTTTAGGTTGGACCCTTTGCTTTAAAGGTTTTTGGGACTCTTGATTCATCTGATCAATTTCCTCCTGAGTTTGATGTGTGAGATGATGTTCCTTTAAAGCTGCTAACTTCTGGAAATGATCCCCACATAAACCACATCTATATTTTCTGAAAGAGTAGTCATAGTCATCGCTACAATGCCTAAAGATTTTAGTCTCCCCATTCTGCATCTCAATGGCTGTGCCATTACTATGGCAGTTTTCAAGTTGCGCATTGTGTAGGTCCTTAGAATTTATGTCAATTTCGATTTCAGATGCAAATAAAGCATCAGGCTCTTTCCCCTTGCAATGGTAGAGGGAATGTGTCTGGAAATCTGACATCCAGAAAAAATTCAGTTTGCACTTCTTACAAGGATATGTTTTCTCAAGCTTTTTTTCCTGCTTATTCTCACATTTACCCAGAGCTGCACCTTTGGAAATAGGGTGATTTTCTTTCTGGTGAGCATTCAGGGCATCTGCTTTCAGGAATCGCTTACCACAAAGACGACAGCAGTGAAACCTCTCATTTAAGTGGTCATGGAGGTGTCTCTTGAGATCCTGCCTATCTTCAAAGATTTTGCAACACAAAGTACATTTGTATCCTCGTTCTGTGTTTCGATATTGCTGGTGACGATGTAAACTCTGCAAGCTATTAAATGATCTATTACATATTTCACAGCGGTAATGTCCCTGGCGAGACTTGTCCGAGTTCACATCAGACGGCCTTGGCCTGAATACCTCTTTGTGAGGAGCAGGCTGCGATTTTACGTTTGGAGATACTGGCCTTACAGAGGATGGGAAATGTGAATGTGATGGCAAAACTCCAGGAGATACTGGCTTCAAAGGAGAATGTGACTGTGTCAAACCATTCACAACTGTCAGTGTACCATTTTCTTGTAGCACATATTCTCGGGGGACTTCAAATCCATTGGATGAGCCATCAAAGGAAAATGACTCCAAAGGTCCATGAACTGCCATATGTGCCAATACATTAGCGTACTGACTGAATCCATCACCGCACTCAGTGCAGATGAAGTTAATTTCTGCGGCTGAATTGCCTGAAGACGCACTGTTCCCAGACTTCTGCTTTTCCATTACGAAATGATTTTGTCCATGTACAGATGGCATCATTTTTTAACCGGTATGTACAAGTAAAGCTATCCAGGCACCAAGAAAATTGGTCTCCATGTGGCCATCAGTGGGTTTGCTCAAAACCCTGGTATTCGAAAAAGATGTGTTTCACAAGATGCATGTTGACTCCTCTGCTTTTCCATGCTGGATTAGGACCTGGAGGGATGAAAGAAAAGTATTACGAAACAACTGACTCCGAAGTTTGTTTAAAATTCAAACTGTATGACAAGTAGTGCAAGTCAGCATTCATTTCCCATGATCTACACTAGGCAAAAATGATGATCAATAGAGGTTTAACATGCCTAAAACCTATTATAATTTCTGTATCCATAGATCCGGTAAGGTCCAAATGACGTAAGTTGTGTCAGACAGTAAGCATCCATGTGTGTGACAGTTTTTTTGGTCAAACACGTGAACTCTACCACTGAGACTTGCATTATAATGCACCAACTATGCATGCGTCTTTCAGGTAGACTTCAAAGACATGTAACAGAAATGACCAATCATCTGGGGCATCTGCAGTTCAGAGCACAATTACCAATTAACTGTGCATTAACTGTGAAAATGTTTCAGAGCTCGGCTATAGTCAATCAGTCTATCGGATAAAGCTGTCTGAATAAGTCCCCAGTGACACAGGCCTAGTGGCTGGTCTGTGACCATCTCGCAACCACCTATCCTGACAGAACAATGTGTATTCTCCAACAAGTTGTTAGTGGTTGCTGGTGATTGCAGGTGTGAAATTGGTCACAAAAAGGGGTACAGTGCTGAAAACCTTATGTGATCATTTTTGTCTGCATATAAGACACAAACTCCTCTGCAAACTAATTCAAAGTGCTTCCACAAGCAGTGATACTGAGTGTGACCGCCTCGGCTTGTCTTCATAGAAGTTATACGCTTTTGCTGCAACTGCATTTCAAAAAGGGGGAACTTTTAGTTTTTAAGGCAAACATTTTCATTTTTTTGGTTCGCATTTCACTTTTTTAAGTTTTACTACATTTTGGAGAATTAATGGTGAGACAAGTCAGTTTCTTCCATGCAAACTATGGGCACCCGTGACGTTTAGGTGCAGCCCCCTCTTTTCAACTGATTAAACCTAGCACCAACCGGCAGGGAATAGACATCCCACACTCCCAGCGACTGGAGGGGGCCAGCAGAGGAAAAGTCTGCTATGGGTGGTGCTGCAGTATTCACAGACACAAGAAAGAAAGTCTGGTAAGGACCATCCATCTTCTTTCGCTTATCCGGGCCAGGGTCGTGGGGGCAGCAGCCTAAGCAGAGAAGCCCAGACCTCCCTCTCCCCAGCCACCTCCTCCAGCTTGTCCGGGGGAATACCAAGGCGTTCCCAAGCCACCTGAGAGATATAATCTCTCCAGCCTGTCCTGGGTCTGCCCCGGGGCCTCGTCCCGGTGGGACATGCCCAGAACACTTTGCCCAGGAGACACCCTTGTCAGATGCCCAAACCACCTCAACTGGCTCCTATAGCCTTAGCCTGTCGCTTATAGCCTGTCACTGAGTTTCTCCATCTGCCCTTTTAGAATTCCAAGTTCCAGCCCTCATCTTGTTGAATAACAGTATCTTACATGATGATCAAGTAGACATCATTTCATCAATCTAGACCCATCTTGACACCAGTGCAGACCTTACTCGGCAGACTGGACATTGCCCTTGATGCAGCAGAGGCACTTTAAATTAAATGCCTTTGTCATTATCAAATTAAAATTAACAGAAGCTACTAATTCAATATTTAGTGTAACACCTGGATTCATGTTACCCAACAACAAAATGGGAATAACTAAGGACAAGTACACCAAGTGGCTGATACTGTTAAGTATCTGAATAAAGAGAAAATGTTCCCAGAAGTAGCTCACATTATTGGAGTTTCATAATGTCCTGACGGTCATACTGGGCTGCAAATGCTCCAATTAAAAAACAGCATCTAAAAACACAACTGCCCAGTCCCTTATGATGTTCACTTTTATTTATTTAGTTTCCGTTTTCTCAAAGTGACCACTTGGGTAACTTTGCTCAAGCATCACAACAGCTAGCACGAAGTTTCACACGCAAAAATGAACTTCTTTATATTTATAACTAAATTCAACCCCAACTATAGCTACTTCCTACTGTTTAATTTTTACTTTCACAAGTAAAAAACAACTTTTTTTTTTTACTTTAAAAGATCCATGCTCTCAGGATGGTAAAAAAAACCTCTGGTTTTTGGCTCATTATTTTACTCAAGCCAGTTACTGGTAACTAACACTTACCTTGTGGAAACACTGCAGTTATAAGGAGAAGCAAAGAGATATTGTCATACTGTTGCTCAATCAGAACAGTTCCCTTTCTGGACCAGCAAACACTGTACTTAACACAGTCTGGAACCACCCAAGACTACATTACAGTGACAGTCACCCCACTTGCGTGCACTTTACAGTGTCTGTGTCAACATTTCACACACACACACACACTCTTGCACCAGAGAAAGACTGTAGCTTACCACCGACAATAAAAGCCCCACTGAATCTAGGTCACACTCAGGGAGGAGAACTTGGAAGCAGTCTAAGTGGGAAGGCTCAGCTGGTAACAAGAGGCAATGGAAAAATGAACATGACGATATTCCAGAAATTAAGTAAAGAGCACCTTTTTATGCATGTTCACCCTGTATATAATTAACAATTACATTCTTTAGCAGTAAACAGATATGCTCACCGTTTTCCCAAAGTATTGGCATCTTCAACAGATGCTTATGGATTACATTATGAACACAAAAATGGACATGCACACTTCATTAAAATATATAACCACTGTGCTCAATACGTTTGTGCCATTAGATAATGATCTCAGGGAACAATTGCCAATGAAGGTGATTTTTTACTTGATTCCCAATTAAGGCATTATATTAATATTAGCATTATGTTCTTCATTGCAATTTTATTTACTTGGTGTATTTTCTTATCTAATCTTTGCATACAACTGACACTAAAAGACATAGAAGAGTCTGCATCCCTGCTTTCTTTGAAATAAATGGGCGATTGTGGATCAGCTTAATTGGTTCATCATTATCAAATGGGAAAAAATATATAAATAAAAGCTGGGCATTTTCTGTCTGTTAGTTTGATTAGAAATGAATTTTATAATTGTAAGAATCTCCTCTCATCAAGTGTATTTGTTGGTGTAAGACTGTGTGGGAGAGCAAAGTGAAAGGGTAAAGAGACAGGTGAGCCATTTTATTAAAAAATTGTTTTAAAAAATATACATTAGTAGAATCAGGATAATGTTAAGCTCTAATACAGTCTTAGATGTTCATTTAATAACTACCCACTAATGGATATTAATTATGAAACCTAAATCATTCATTTGTATATAAAAACAAAACCTCACTCAAACAAGCTCAATTACACCACGTGCTGTAGACTGAGGGTAAATAATACTTCTTTAATTGGTGAGCATTAATCCCATTCTCTACTTTACTGGGAATGGCATTCATCATTGGCAATCACACAGTAGGAAGACTGGACCACGGATCAGATCACCCACCCCTTGTGCCCAGGTTTTAAATGGCAGGGAAATCTCTCTATATTGTTGGTTTTCATTTGCCATTTGCTTATCTTTTGCACACCTAAAGCACAAAAAGGGTATTTTATTTACTCAATTTCTCCACTATGTCTAGAATCAGAAACAATCAAACAGCTTTCTTGAAAACCTACTTCCCTTACAAGCACACTTGATTGTCACCACCAGTAAAATTATAATCAATACACATCTTCAACAAAGGACAATGCTGACAAAAACAAAGCAGCCTGAGTGAGCTGGTTAGAAAAGTAACCTCAGATGACAGTGCAGCCTCTGTTATATATCCAAAGCAGTACACCACAATCTTGGCATCAAGGTCTTTGTCAAAGTTTAATGTGTATTTTCCACTGGTTCAAAGTAATGTAGTGCTACCCAGTTTAGGAAGTCTTTTACCTTGTTTTTATCAGCTATCAGGTGGATAACATGTACCTAGATTGGTTACATACAACAACAGTCCCACGAATGCAATTCTTTCTATATTTAATGTAAATTTTACACCGTTACATCTGTCCAGGTAGGAAGCATCAACCATTGTGAATCAATTTCACCTGCTTTGAAGCAAATGAAAGTGACTTCTTTCAATTCTGTTACATGTACACACTGCTCAACTGCAAAACCATTGTTATTGCAGATTATCTTGTTGCTGCCTGTCCAGCGCATCCATTTTCACTTTCATTTACACCAAAGAAGATAAAAGGGATTCACAATATTTTATGCTTCCTAACTGAACTGACTGATAGTTCTGAAGTGAAACTGACTTTGTGTTATATAGCAATGACTGAGCAGCATATATACAGACATTAAATTGCTTTCACTTCAGAAACATGTGGTTGAGGCATGGAAAGACAGAGAGCAGCAAGTGATTTAACCTACTATAATTATCTAACATAGCTATAAGATGAACAGTGGATTGTGAAACATGTTCCTACAGATATAAAAACAAACACACAAAAATTAAATTCAAACAAATCATAATATGTAAACAATGCTGTTAAGTTGTGTTTGTGCTACAAAGTAAGAGAACTAACCTATTTAACAGGCTGAAAACACTCAGGATGAAGATATATGAATGCAAGAACGCCAGGAAAAACAAAACAATGGTTGCTACTGGAAACAACAGCTCAGATATGCATAGAAATCATTTCCACTGAAATCAGCAATGCAGTTGTAATCCTTTCAGCTAAAGCTACATGTCTAATAAATACGGTGATTAACAAAGGCTTTAGGAAAAAAGACATTATCTCCTCAAGCAATTATTTTTTCCTTTAAAACACTACAGTTTCTGCATAGTCTGCCTTGAATTCTTCTCAGATGATTTCATTCCATGATAGCATATTTATTTATTCATTTTTAGTTTTCCTATTTTGCTTCTGAAAGATGCATTCAGGTCAGATGAATTAGTGCCTGATAGTCTGCAATGATATTTTGAGAAAAAGGAATGGAGCACAGTGTAATGGTAGCATTTAGGTGAAAGCCGAGAATCAGTTTCATTTTCACGTGAAAACTTGCGCAGTAAGGGCAATATTGCACAACGTGGATGTGAAAGCACTGTTATCTACCTGACAATCAAAAATATTTATATCCACTTAAAAAAAAAAAAAAAAAAAGGAACAATCGTGCTAAATATTAATCGAAACATGATTATCATTTTGGCCATACAGCCCTAGAAGCAATATAATTAACACTGCAAAAAAAACAACAACAACAAAACATCAATTTTGCAGATTATGAAAGAAATACACCGTGCAAATCTATTTTGTTCCTCTTGTTTTCCCCCATTACAAGTAACAAGCTTCGGAAAATATCATCCATCGCCATTAAACACAAAGAGATTTGTTTACGGTTTAGCTTAAGAGTACCGGTTTACAAAGAAGCTGTATGCCGCCGATTGTCGTCTCGTTAGCATACTTTGTGAAAGCCATACTAAAATAAAATACATTATGCGCTGACAAAGGCTGAGCGAAAAAAAACAACGTTAAAAACAAGCGTGGAGGAAAGCCACACACATGTTTTACCTTCATCTAAAGCTGAGGATTACCATTGTAGCCACACAGCTAACGCTAGGAGGTACTGCTGCTAGCCGCTTCATAGTAGTGGTATAAACGCACTGCAGTTCGATATATATATCCATAAAGGAATCTTAGTGTTCAAACTGTCACTCGAGCAGTGAACTTTGACATGACTTACCATTAAATCACAGAATGCAACAAATCGCGCCTGCATGGTCCTGCTTCAGACCACTGTCGGGCTACTGAGTGCTGCAGGCCGAGGTGTCTCCTCCTGCGATTACTTCTTCGCATTACTGCGCTGGAAGTCAGCTTACCGGAGCATTACCGCCACCTGCTGATCTGGAGTCTGGACGAAAGAGCAAGCATTTCTGTTTTATTTTATTTGTTTATTTTTTGTAATGAGCTGCTTCTCAAGAGGGACGCTGTTCAGAGGATCTAAGGATTTGGAAGTGAGGTAACAGTAAAACCCAGGAGATGGCAGTAATGCAACATCTTTGGATGCAAGCTGCTGTTAAAATTGTAAGAAGAAGAAGAAGAAGAAGAAGAAGGGATGCTGTCCAGTCATTCCCATATTAGTAAATCCAGATCAAACTTCTTCTTCTGCCTACTCCGTCATCTATCTCCATCTCACCATATCGCTAGCATCCTTTTCATTCACACCAAGCATCTCCATGACCTCCTTCCTTACATCCATGAATCTTTCTCTGGGGCTGTCCTCTTTTTCCAAGCTTAACAATCTTTGTCCGACATATTTAATATCCCTCCTGAGGGATGAGGTGGCAGAGCCATTGCAGGGGGCATGGTATGAATTAAAAAAAGAATGCTTAGACTCCCACACAAACGCAAAGCAAAAGATAAGACATCGCCAAATATGCTTCCAAACCTCTGGGACTCTCCACCATTGACCCTTAGAACTGAAGAAGCTTCTCGGATGAGAGGCGAAACGTCTTCAAGGAACGAAGTCCAGACGCTTTTCTTTCCAAGCTCCTTAGACTTCCAAACCAACTTCCTTCCAAGCCAAAGATTAGAAAATATGATGAAGCATATCTTGCCTGTGGCTTCACCTGCACAACGAAGGTTCCAAGATAGGTATCGCCAACAGAATTTGTTTCCCCTGTGTCAGAAACACTGAAACACTGAATGCAAATAACCCCAATGCTCATTAAAGTAGCAGCTTATAAAGTGCTCTGTAGTTATCTAATGCAACTGCCATTTGTTTCAGGACATCTGTAGGACATCTTGATTACATCTGTAATCAAGGGTAAGGACATTTTGGGAATACTTATAGCTCATGGCTTAATTATTGAAATAACTACTATGTGGTTGATGCTTCCTGTTCCGCCATATTAGGTGGACCCTTTGTGGAAGTGGGTTCCACTGGACCTGTGTCTGTTAACCATCAATTGAGGGGGATTTGTTTGGCTTTGACTGTGTGTAAGGACCAGAAATACACACACACACACACACACACACACACACACACACACACACACACACACACACACACACTGCTGTGTTAATTTCCCTTATTGCAGAAAAAAGATTTCTTATGAAAATTTGTTTGTTTCTTGGCTTTATCTTTACCTTCATTCTCATAAAAAGAACAGAATCGTAAGAATGTAAGACCACAAGCACTGCAAGTGTAACAAAGAAAAGGTGACGTCAAACGGTATTTGCAATCTATATGAAACAATGACACATCTATTTTTTCCTATTTTTTCATTTATTTGTTTCCAATTGTCCAAATTAGTCTATAATTGGCCTTAGTGTTCCAGAAATCATATTTATATACAACTAAATATGAGTGGCAAATATGTTTTAAATGGATGATTCCTCACTTGATGACGAATTGTCCATTTACATATTTGCAGAGTCCTAAATTTGATGCCAGTGAACTTTTCAGCGGTTGGTTTTAAAGAAGCCCCAGAATCCCCTATGAGCAAGCACTTGGTGACAGTGGGGAGGAAAAACTACCTTTTAATAGGTAGAAACCTCTGACAGAACCAGGCCCAAGAAGGGGTGGCCATCTGTCTCGACTGACTGGGATTCAAATGTTCACTGACAATTTAGTTGTATATAACTATGATTTCCAGGACATAATGTTGAGACCATTTAAGTGAAAAGGTGAAGCAGCCAGTTCCGCTTCTTCTTCTTCTTAATCGGAGGCATTGTCTGTACAGATTCCTGTAAGACAATGCAGGTGAGTCCTCTTTATCTTCCTTTTCTTGTTCTCTGGTTTCATTTTCTTTCAGAGGCTCCTGCACAGAGATTGCAATTGATGGCAGCAAGTCCTCTTTTTAGTCAAGAATGCCTTTATTTGTCACATGCAAGTTGCCCTGCAGCGAAATGGGACCCCCCCCCCGACCTTGTATACACAACACAGACATCACATGGGGAGACAGGTCGGAGACTGGTAGTATTATGGAAAAACACTGAAATGTACAATACAATGGGCAAGTTGAGGAAGCGAAAAAAAGAGACCTCTACTCATGCTGGGCTCCTATGGGGGGACAGCATGAGAACAGAAAACAAAAAAACTCCTCTGCACAAAGAGCACATAAATGTCCACATCACAACATCATGAAGCACGTGACAAGCAACAGGGCTGGGTAAGGGGTGAGAAGTAAGCCAGACACAGCCATCCTGCCCTGCAACTATTCATCCAGCGCTGGGCCCAGACCCGCGGTCCGACTCGGCCTAGGAGATAAGTGTACAAGGGCGTTTGGAACGAAGAGTCTAAACACAGTTTGTTATCAGGGGAGAAATTGTTTGTTATGTTCAGCTCCAGCCTTGAGACCGCAGCTGGCGCCGATATGGTAGCCGCATGAAATAATGGTGGTGTTCTTGCTTTAGTCCGAACCACTGCATGTCAATTTTACAGTCGATCTAATGTCCATCACTGGTTCCTCACCATTCCCATTGGAGAGCCGTGAGCCTCTCCACGATGTTATCCAGCTACACCAAGATGTTATCCAGTTTGCTTATAGCGCATGAGTGTTCACGATAGCTGTGAGCCTCTCCAAGATGTTGTCAGATGTTGTCAGAGTCTCAGCACTCACAGCAGCCGCAAGCTTCTCCAAGATGTCATCCATGCTGCGTCTAATGAGCCCATTCTGAGAAGCCACAGCTCGCTCCATCGTTCCAATCAACATAGCGGGCAGCCTTGTGGGGATTTGAACAGCTGTTTCCGCTTTCTTTATTCTTCGATAAGCCAGGGCCAAGCCAGCGCCGATCAGCAAGAACCCTGTTATCATGGTTCCAAAAAGATAGATGTCTTCAATGGGCTCTCCTGAACCCAGGCTTCTCGTCGAGAAGAGGGTGTCAATTGCATTCATGGACCAGTTGATCAAATCCATAATTCCTCTTTTAGGTTTTAGAGAAAAGACTGTGAGACTCTTTCAGGGTAGAGGGAGAGAAGCAGACAAGACTAGACAGAGACATGAGAAAGCCAAGCAGGAAAGATAAGGGAAGGGAGAGGGAGAAAGTGAGAAGGGAGAAAGTTTCATCCCCTGTCCTCCAGTGTCTTTTCCTTTCAGAGTCTCCTGCAAAGACGTTCAAGGTGATGGCAGAGAGGCCTCTTTTTCTTCTCCTGTCCTCCAGTGTCTTTTGCTTCCAAGGCTCCAATTTTTGGATTTCATTTGCTGTGGTTAAATTTTGTTCTTTTGGCTCCTGTGTGATTTTAACATTGGCTTCTTTCAGCTCTCTGTCAAGAGTCTCTACCTTCAAATCATGAAGGGCCTTGTTGGAGCAGAGCTGGGACTTCAGGTCACTGATTTCCATGTGGAGTGTCTCCTGCTCCTGGCTATGTTTAACGGTCTGCTTTTTGATTGGTTCTGAGCTCCTAGGAGCTGTTTCTGGAGCATCTCTATCTGCTCTTGTTGATTCTTACACTGGAGCTCCAATTCAGCCTCTCTAGATGTCATGGTCCGCGGCCCGGCGTCCGGGGTGCTGTTGGGATGCCCACGCCCACGGGCGTGGCTGCTAACCCCACACCTGCATCCCATCCCAGGCGATCACCAGGTGGACTATTTAATCCTGCCCTACCTGCTGCTCCACGCCAGTCCGTAGTCACCTCTCAGCGGTAACGTACACCTGCGGGAAAAACCCCTTATGACAAATTGTCCATTGGAACTGACTCTGTTTTACACTGTGTACTCAGATCACAACTCGGCGTTTTTGCGAGCCACCTGCCGGTCCACCTGTCCGCCTGAGATTCGGAAGCACCATCAGCCTCGCCGTCTCGACCCTTTTGGAGCCCCCCCCCCCTTCTGGTTCACTCAGCCCAGCTACCTCCGTAAGACGTATACTCCACCTTCCCTCGTATGCTGCCTTTTTCTGCACCCCAGTAATCTGTTTCTCTTTCTTGTTTTACAGCTTCTCACAGCCCCGCTTTCGGCGTTCCCTGCGCAGTTCACCTCCCCAGCCCCTCGGTTTCTTCTGGCTCCATACGTTGTTTTTTCGGCTACCCTCACGGGACACCTTTAGTTATAATAAATTTGCTTTCTTTATTCCCTCCTACCCTGGTGTGTGTGTTCTGCTTCTGGGTCCAGCTTGCGCACGGAACTTCGGTTCATGACACTAGAAGACTTCAGGCCTACAGAGTCTGTGTGTGAAGCCTCTGTGGTTTGAATGGCAGACTCCACACACTGCTCTTTGGTAGGGTGGCTGATTTGTTCCTGCAGGGTAATTATCAGATCATCTATTTTGACAACTGCTTGATTGTCATTTGTGAGAGCCTTTGTCTCACTGTTGTTATTGGGCTTATTACTAGAAGCCTCCTCCAGCTGCTCGATGAGGTCTTTACTTGTTTCCTCATGATTTCTACTGTTGTAGTTCATGTGTGAACAAAGTTCGATCACTTGAGTATGGTAGAAAGTGGCCCTCAGGTTAGCAGCTAACATTTTCCAATAATCTGATGTTTTTGGGAGGCTTGCAGTTGCAGATGATCTGATATCCTGGTGTCGGTGTTGTTCCCAGATCATCATAATAAATGTGCAGGCAGTGGGATCTTGGTGGTTGCCAAGGTGACAAAATGTCATCTATGTTTTGTTTTAAATTCAGTTTCATTGCTGAATCTAAGAAACAACAGGCTGTAGAGGGGGGACTTTAATAGAGGTTTACTAACTTTTACTATCATATCCACACCTTATTTTTCAAAGTTTTTCAAAGTTATCTAAGCTCAGCTCTCTACTGCACACAAGCATAACAATCAAAGATGTATTTGAAGCTGAATTTGGTGAACAGAAAACGATCCCTAATCACAAGATGGAATTCAACACTGAGACAAGTAAAGGCTGTTCTTCAATGTGAACATCTAAAACTCTCTGCTGTTCTTGACATGGCTGGGCACAAGGAGTTATTATTCCAGAATGATACTGTTGAAGGAGATGGTGGACAACTTGAAGCCGTTTGGAGAAGCAAAAGATTTGACACAAGGTGAGAAAAAAAAGCTGTACATTATAGAGGTACGATTTCAGAATTACTTTGTGTATATTCTGTAAGTTTGCTGGTTTCAGCATGTGTTGAGATAAACGCAGATTTAAGAAAGAACACATGGTCTATTATTTACAATTAACATATAATTGCAACATTGTTTTCTACGTTACAATATGAAGTGACATGAGACAAGATTTGTTGACTGGTGCTATATGAATAAAAATGAACAGGTCTAAAGAAGGTGTTCCTGAAATTTGGGTTTATTAGAACAGGAGAGATGGATGACCACAGCCCTCTCAGCACAGGGCTGAAAGGATGTTTCCCCACATAATAAATAAAAACACAAAATAGATTAAGACAGGTTACTATACCAGACTTAAAGATAAAAGTGCAATTACTGGATTTGTTTTATTAGCTCTTAGTTTTCAAAAACAGTGAGGAGCAAAGTGCTATTTTCAAGAAGATGTTTAAACAGCACACCCACGCACAACTGACCACCTTAAAAAATGGTACAGTTTTGAGCTCTATAACCTGCAGGTGAAAAATCTGTACATCAGTCATTGCTCTTCTGTGATGTTAAGATGCTAAATATAAGAATAAAAGTGGAATATAATCAATACCAAAACGGATCTTTATCCATGGAATCATGTCAGGCTTCATTATCATGGTTAATTTAAGTAAATAAATAAAAACAGGTGTGACCATATTTGACAGTTTATATTATCATTGACTGCATTTCTGATGGAGATGAGACGTCATGCAGGACAGAGGTGAGAGCCTTGACATCATGGTGCCATGACAACAACCTGGTGCTTAACATCAGCAAAACCAAGGAGCTCATCGTGGGTTACAGGAGACTAGCAGTAGCAGAGGTGGAGAGAGTCAGCTGCTACAGATTCCTAGGCATCAACATCAGCGAGGATGTGTAATCAAAGTAATCGTAGTGAAACTAAATTTACAATGTCTGTATCCAATGTTAGAACCCCTATCCTCATAACTTCAGAGGATATTTTACCTGCTGTCAGCGGGTGTTTCGATAGACTTTCTGGATTACAGTGGGGCATGATAGAAAATGGGATCTGGGACTCCCGTGTCCAAGTAGCACTGACTGATATGATTACTAATGTAATACAGTCACTTAGTGCAAGCATCATTAAAGCATAACTTCTAGCAGTTCAGGACGGACTGAAAGATGCATCGTCCCAGACAAGTTTTAGCATATTCGTGAGAGAATTAAGCCCCGCATTTGGAGACTCTCTCTCAACAAGCATTGCTGCCGCTCTAATGTCACCCATGAGGAATGTGAGAGTGCTGTGGAGCTGACACAGATGGTTGAGAAGGAGACCTCAAATAAAGTCAACTCTGGTCAGGTACGTGAGATGGACAGGCCACGATCTGGATTACAGTCAGGGATGATAGAAAATGGGGTCTGGGATTCCAATGTCCCAGCTGCACTGGTTGATATGATTACTGATGTCATACAGTCAGTTAGTGCAAGGATCATAAAAACGTCACTTCTAGCAGTTCAGGACCAATTCACAGATATATCATCCCAGACAGATATTAGTATAGCGATTAGAAAAATAAACCCAGTATTGGGAGACCCTCTCTCAACCAGCATTGCTCTTGGTTTTAATATCGCCCACGAGGAATGTGACAGCACTGTGGAGATGACACAAATAGTTGAGGAGGAGATCTCAAATAAAGTCAACTTGGGTCGGGTACATAAGATATACAGACCGCGATCTTCACATAGGCTCTCTGGATTGCAGTGGGGCATGATACAAAATGCGGTCTGGGATTCAGATGTCCCAGCTACACTAACTGATATGATTACTGATGTCATGAAGTCACTTAGTGCAAGCATCATTCAAGCTTCACTTGTAGCAGTTCAGGACCGACTGACAGATGCATCGTCCCAGACAAGTTTTAGCATAGCCGTGAGAAAAATAAGCCCCGTATTGGGAGACTCTCTCTCAACCAGCATTGCTGCCGCTAATGTCGCCCACAAGGAATGTGAGCAATCTGTGGTGCTGACACGAATGGTTGAGAAGGAGATCTCAAATAAAGTCAACTCTGGTCGGGTATGTGACATGTACAGACCGCGATCTTCACATTCTGAAAACTCAGAGAAAACAGATTTTCAAAGTAATCGTAGTGAAACTAAATCCTTTACAATGTCTGTACCCAGTGTTAGAACCCCTACCCCCATTAATTCAGAGGATATTTTACCTGCTATGAGCAGGTGTTTCGATAGACTTTCTGGATTACAGTGGGGCTTGATAGAAAATGGGATCTGGGACTCCGATGTCCAAGTAGCACTGGCCGATATGATTACTGATGTCATACAGTCAGTTAGTGTAAGGATCATAAAAACGTCGCTTCTAGCAGGTCAGGACCGACTGACAGAGGAAATTTCCAAGACAAGCCTTAGCATAGCCATGACAAAAATAAGCCCCGTATTGGGAGACTCTCTCTCAATCAGCTTTGCTGCCGCTCTTGATGTCACTCATGAGGAATGTGAGAGTGCTGTGGAGCTGACACAGATGGTTGAGGAGGAGATCTCAAATAAAGTCAACTCGGGTTGGGTTCTAGTCCCAGAAAACCCTGATTCTGTTTATGTCACCAGAAAAATAACAAACATAAAAAAAACTCAGATGCATGGTTTCTCATGCTTTCTCATTTCTGAAGAGATATGAAGGTAAGCTGAGCTGCCTGTGCATGAGGGGGACTTTACCCAGCTCCTTTAGTTCAAGTGATGAGAGCCTTGAATCCAAGCTCTCTGAGATGGGAACAATTATAGAAATAAGTTTGGCTCTCATGAGATGGTGTCACGACCTGCAGGATCAGCCAGGTGCTGATCAGAATCTCTCCACTCCTAGCCTTCCTTCTCTTTTTCCCCTCTTTCTCCTCCTCTCTCCTTCTCTCCCCTGTTTTGCCAGGGCGGAACTCATGGCGGGTTCACACCCTCGGTCCACGCCTTCCTGGAAACCTCTCATGTTTAACTGTTTTCCACTTTTTCTTTGGTCATTTTAGCCTTTTTGGCCAGGGTGAAGGGAGTATCTGCCATCAAACAAGAAGACAGCCACATGTAGCTATGATGATGTTTGCTAGTTCACCTTACATGCATTAATGTAATAACGTAGTTAGCCTACTCAACGTAAATTACACACAAACAACATTAAGCTACTCACGCAGAGAAGAACGGCTGCTGCTGCCATCATCATCCGTCATCACTGGCAGGGCTAGGGGCCAGGACTCTCCTCTTCGGGTTTTTGGAGGATGTTGCTAACTCCGGGTCCAATAACAGGCACCACACCCGCAGTAGATGTGCACGGTGTGAGGTCTCGCAGCAAGCTATCAAATACGGCACATTTCTCGGCTTTTAAAAAAAACGCTATGCGTCGCCAGGTGTTTCATCGGATTTGAGGTGTTACCTCCTTTGACAGTATCACAGTATCAGCTTAAAGCACTTGTTGCAGGCTGCGGAGTTTGCATATTTTGCTGTGAAGTACAGCCAGACTTTTGACCGCTTCGCCTTGGGCATTTTTAATCTGTAGCTCTGCTCTAAAAGAACGTACGTACCTGGACCCGCCTACTATCCTCGGAAACGTAAAATGATTGGCTAGAATCTAAAGTGTATCTGTCAGGCTCAGGAGAGACTCGGAGGCAGTCCGTCACTTCAGTTCACAATTTATTTACACACAGACACCAGGTGCGGATATATATAGGTGAGGGGGCACAGGAAGAGGGTCTCCGGGGAACACAGGCACGGGAAGGGGATGGCTATGTACACAATCCTTCCCTGAAGCTCAGGTAGCTTGGACTCCGGCTTTTAGCTCACCAAACGGCGGTCCTCAGGCTGGCGAGAAATCTGACACAGGGAGGAAAAAAAGGTAAGTTGCGGCACGAAAGAAACTCGGGAAAAAGCTCAGATTGGCGATGACACTGACGAGTGTTACACAATAATCCATCGAAGAAGCACTCTCAGCAGCCGCCTTAAGAAGTGGATGAGATGATTGTTTGCAGGTGTCCGAGCCAGGGGCTGGAGCCGTCATGACTCCGCCCCGGTAGAGCGCAGTGTGTGGGAGGGGAGAGAGATGCAGCACAACAAAAACACTTGTAGCCATACAGAGTCAGCCGAGAAGGCACAGGGTCATGACAGTATCACAGCTCAGGAAAAAAAAAGCACCGAAGTAAAGCACCGAAATGTGCACTGCTTTTCGGTCTGGTTACTACCGTTTATGTCAGAACCGGTGCCATCATGGCACCGGATACCAGTACCTATCCCTAGAGGAGAGGGTTCTGGGGTGGGGTTTAGGAGTGCCACATGACCTGTTTAAAAGCAGCTACTCCCGTAAAACAGTCTAACCCACAACCACACGAGCCCCCTGACCTTTCAGCCGTTCCGTCTGAGTATCATGATCTCAAGCAAGTTTTTTGTAAGAATTGAGCCCACTCTTTTCCTCCTCACCGCCTGTACGATTGCAGTATTGATTTGCTCCCAGGTGCACCTCTTCCCACTAGTCGCTTATACTGCCTCTCCCAACCTGAACGTGCATTCATGGAGAAGTACATTAATCAATCCTTGACTAATGGACTGATTCGCCCCTCTTCATCCCCCGTGGCTGCCGGGTTCTTTTTTGTAACCAAGAAGGATAAAAGCCTTCGGCCATTTCCGGGGTCTCAATAACATTACCATTAAGAATAAATACCCTCTGCCACTCTTATCATCCGCTTGAACTCCTGCAGGGGGCGACCGTTTTCACTAAGCTCGATCTGCGAAATGTTTACCAAATCAAATCAAATCAATTTATTTATATAGCACTTTTCACAGAATAAAAACCACAAAGTGCTTCACAGTAATATAAAACAGAAATACATAAAATACATTAATAATAAAACACACAGCACAAATCTAATTAAAAGCCAATCTAAATAAATGAGTCTTAAGTTGCTTTTTAAAAGAATAAATACAATCAAGGCAACGTAATGATGGAGGGAGAGCATTCCACAACCTGGGGGCCACCGCTCTGAAAGATCTATCACCTCTGGTTTTAAAATATGTTCGAGGTACTACCAACAGCCTTTGATTAGAAGATCTCAGGCTGCGAGAGGGAGCGTGGGGTTCTAAAAGATCAGAAATGTAAGCAGGGGCATCACAATTCAAAGCTTTAAAAGTCAGTACCAAGATTTTAAAATGAATTCTGAAATGTACTGGAAGCCAGTGTAATGAACGTAACACTAGTGTAATGTGCTCTCTTTTTCGTGTCTTAGTTAAAAGCCTTGCAGCAGAATTCTGGACTAACTGGAGACGGTCAAGATTCCTTTTGCTCAAACAAAGAAAAAGGCTGTTACAATAATCTAAGCGAGAAGAAATAAAAGCATGAATAACCATTTCTAACTCAGACTTAGACAGCAAAGTTCGCAGTTTGGAGATGTTTCTTAGCTGAAAAAGGCAGTTCCTAATTAACTGGCGAGAGTGTTGTTCTAGGGACATGGCAGAATCAAACATCACACCAAGGTACCTGAGGCTCAGGTGAACAGATGAGCCAAGAGAACCAAGATGCTGTTTGATTAGAGATATCTGGTTGTCGGGGGCAATAATTAATGTTTCTGACTTCTCAGAGTTCAACTGTAAGTAGTTGTCACCAAGCCACTGTTCAATGGAAGCTAAACATTTAATTAAAGAGGATAGTTTATGGACTTCCATCGGCTTAAAAGAGCAATAGAGCTGAATATCATCAGCATAGAAGTGATAAGACACCTCAGGGAACTGCCTAATTATAAGTCGTAGAGGTAACATGTACAAAAGAAAAAGAATAGGACCCAGAACTGAACCCCACATGTCAGATCATTAGAATGTGACATAAACCGATTCGCAAAAACACTAAAAGATCTGTTGGAGAGGTATGACTGAAACCACTTCAAAGCCAGACCGGACACACTGACTACGTCCCGGAGCCTGTTAATCAGGATGGTATGGTCAATGGTGTCAAAGGCAGATGTCAAGTCCAACAAAACCATGACTGAGGATGATCCGGAGTCAGCTGATATTATAATGCCACTAGAGACTTTAAATAATGCGGTTTCTGTTGAGTGACGTTTACGGAAACCTGACTGAAATTTGTCATAAATTTCATGTTTTTCTAAAAAAAAGTGGTAAGTTGATCTGCAACTACTTTTTCCAGAATTTTCGATAATAATGGAAGCTTAGAGATAAGCCTATAATTCTTAAGCTGAGTTGGCTCCAAACTGCTCTTTTTTAATATCGGCTCAACAACAGCATGCTTACAGAACATAGGGACCACACCTGTTAAAAGAGAGGCATTGCATATCTCTACAATAGAGGGGCCAATGACAGAGAGAGCATTTTTAAACAGCCCAGCAGGTAGAATGTCATTTGCAAAAGTGGTGATTTTCATTTTATCCAGCAGGAGTGAAAGGTCATATATGGTCATTGGGTTAAACACTGACAGTAAATGAGGTGGAGGTGGCCCAGAGACACAAACCGATGGTATTGACACTTAGAGTCCCCCGAGAGCAGCAGTGCCCAGCCTTCTACCTTTCTACCTATAAAACCCGCCTTCCAGCCAAATGGCTGGTAGGCTTTTAGCTAGGCTTTAGCTTCAGCCAAGTGGAAGCTAAATTGTCTAGTCATTCATATGTAAATTAGGTTGTTATCTGGGAATTCTGGAGGGGAGTGGGGGTGTATGAATGAGGGGGTGGGGGAGCTGCTAAAAGCTGTGAACTTCCTTTTGTGTTCGTCTTGATGCATTCTCAATCATCCAGGGAAATAAATCTCCAAAAGTCACCAACTTCCCAACACTACCAAAAGGAAGCCAAACACTGTCACCCTTTACAACAAAACAAAGTGTGGCGTGGATGTGATGGACCAGATGGTTCGGGAGTACACTGTCTGCAGAGGAACACGGCGCTGGCCAGTTGCCGTGTTTTACAACATGATTGACATGGCAGCACTGAATGCACATGTGCTGTATCAAGCATGCACCGGGACGAAGGAAAGACGGGTGGACTTGCTGGTGGAGCTTGCAAGAGAGTTGGCTCACTCTCATGTAGCTGGGAAGAAGGCAAGAAAAGAACGGTTGCTTTGGACACAACCCTCCACACCTAGCCCTGGAAAAAGAGCCATGTGTCAGGTCAAACACAAATGCAAGAACAATCATGCCACTGTGCGATGTGTTCACTGCTACAGATACACATGTGGTAAATGCAGACTACAGATACCATGGCAGTGCCAGGATTGTGAGTGATTGCTGAAAATGTTGAAATGTACTCACTCACTTTTTATTATTATTTGTAAATATGTGTACAAATGGTTGTTTTTTTTGTACTGTTTTTATCAATAAATCTCAGCAACAAAGGAAATACACCCATGTGTGTTGATTTCTCCCTAAGATGGCAAACTGAAACACTCAAAGTTTCCTTGTGGCTCAGGAAACTAACCACTCCAAGTTGTTGACTTTTGGAGATTTATTTCCCTGGATGATTGAGAATGCATCAAGACGAACACAAAAGGAAGTTCACAGCTTTTAGCAGCTCCCCCACCCCCTCATTCACACACCCCCACTCCCCTCCAGAATTCTCAGGTAACAACCTAATTTACATATGAATGACTAGCCAATTTAGCTTCCACTTGGCTGAAGCTAAAGCCTAGCTAAACACCTACCAGTCATTTGGCTGGAAGGCGGGTTTTAAAGGTAGAAAAGCCAAATGGCTGCTCTCGGGGGACTCTAAGTGTTGAAGAACCAATGCTCATACGGACATGATCAACTTTATCCACAAAGAAATTCAGAAACTCATCACTCTCAGATATAGATGTCACTTAGTCAGAATAAGAGAGGGAGACGAGTGGAAAACAGCCTTCAACACGCACCTGGGCCATTTTGAATACTTGGTCATGCCGTTTGGACTAACTAATGCTCCTGCTGTTTTTCAGGGTCTTGTCAATGATGTGCTCTGCGATTTCATCAATCATTTTGTGTTTGTGTACCTTGATGATATCCTCATCTTCTCCCACTCTCTCTCTGATCATGTACGCCATGTCAGACAAGTCAAATCAAATCAAAATCAAATCAAATCAAATCACTTTTATTGTCACATCACATGTGCAGGTACATTGATACAGCACATGTGAGTGAAATTCTTGTGTGCGAGCTTCACAAGCAACAGAGTTGTGCAAAATACAATAATGTAAACAAGCAAAATACAAGAATGGCTACATCTGAAACTAATAAATATATGTACAATATATAATAGTATATGCATTTCTGGATGTGTATACTAAATATTTTTCTACGTGTGTGTGTGTGTGTGTGTGTACACATATTTTACAAATTAAATAGAGTAAACAATAAATAAAATATATAAAAATATACAGAGTTGAGACATGTGCAAAACAGTGGCATTACTGTACAGTATGGTCCTGCAACGTCTCCTAGAGAATTGCCTGTTTGCTAAAGGGGAAAAGTGCGAATTTCGTGTGAGTACTGTGTCATTCTTGGGCTACATTATGGAACAGGGCGATTTAAGAGCCGATCCAGCTAAGGTACAAGCAGTCTTGGACTGACCCACTCCACCTAACTGTAAGCAGCTTCAACGGTTCCTCGGCTTTGCCAACTTTTATCGGAGATTCATTTGTGACTACAGCAAGATTGCTTTGCCGCTAACCGGTTTAACTTCCCCTAAGGTACCTTTCTGCTGGGATGATCAAGCTCAGGAGGCCTTCTCCCGGCTAAAGAAACGCTTTGCTTCGGCTACCATCCTCCGGCAACCGGATCTCAAGCGGCAGTTTATTGCAGAGGTGGATGCCTCGGATGTAGGGGTCGGAGCCGTTCTCTCCCAGCAACTAGAGGGAAAGCTCCACCCTTGTGCTTACTTTTCCCGTCGTTTCTCTCCTGCAGAGCAGAACTACGACATCGGGGACCGGAAGCTGCTGGCAATCAAACTCGCCCTGGAGGAGTGGCGCCACTGGCTAGAAGGCGCAGCAGAACCCTTTGTGGTGTGGACTGACCACAAGAACCTCGAATACATCCGGTTGGCTAAACTACTAAACGCCCGACAAGCCAGGTGGGCTCTGTTCTTTACCAGATTCTGCTTCACCATCACCTACAGGCCCGGTTCTCGGAACGTGAAACCCGATGCCCTTTCCCGCCAATTCACCACCTCAGAGGATCACACCCGTAAGTCTCCCATTCTCCCTCCCACATGCGTTATCGGAGCCCTGTCGTGGGAGATCGAGTCCGCCATATGGGAGGCCCAGCGGACAGAACCGGATCCAGAGACTGGTCCCACGGGATCGCTCTTTGTTCCCACGTCTGTTCGCTCACGAGTGCTACAATGGGCCCACGGGGGCAAACTCACCTGTCATCCGGGCATTCATCGCACCGTCACCTTCATCAAGCGGTTTGCCTGGTGGCCTACACTGGCCAAGGACATCCAAGGATTCATCGCCGCCTTCCCAACCTGTGCCCAGAATAAACCTGTCAACCAGCCCGCTGCCAGCCTACTTCATCCCTTACCTACGCCAAGCCGCCCCTGGTCCCACATTGCAGTTGACTTTGTCACTGGTCTTCTGCCGTCATCAGGTAACAGTCATCATCACCATCGTCGACCATTTTTCTAAAGCTGCCCACTTTGTTGCTCTCCCCAAGCTCCCCACTGCCCTGGAGACCGCCCGGCTTTTGTCAACTCATGTGTTTCGCCTCCACGGGATCCCCGCTGAAATAGTCTCGGACCGAGGTCCACAGTTCACCTCGCGTGTTTGGAAGGAGTTCTGCACCTCCTTAGGGGCCCAGGTCAGTCTCTCGTCAGGTTTTCATCCACAGATCAACGGTCAGGCAGAATGGGCCAACCAAGAACTCAAAGCAGCTTTCCGTTGCTTGACATCCACTAATCAGACCACCTGGAGCGAGCAACTGACGTGGATGGAGTACGCTCCCAATAGCCTTACCTCGTCAGCCACAGGCATCTCTCCGTTCGAGGCTTCCCTGGGGTACCAACCTCCCCTGTTCCCTGCAATCGAAGGTGAGCACTTTGTGCCCTCTGTTCAGCAGCACCTGCGGCGGTGTCAGCGCGCATGGCGGGCCACTAGAGCTGCCCTTCCTCGCACGGCAGACAGAAACAAACAGCTGGCGGATCGCCACAGGACCCCGGCTCTGGCATACTCACCTGGACAGCAGTACCGTTCGAAGTAGACTCCGTTGTTAACCCCGTTTCTGTGCGTCTCAAGCTCCCCAGGACCATGCGTATCCACAATGTGTTTCATGTTTCACAACTCAAACCCCACTGTTCCAGTCTCTGGAACAGTGGGGTTCCCAGAAGTTCCCAGACAATCACCAACCTTAGAAAACACAGTTAAAAGTTCCTCTCCACTCAAATTTAGAACTGTCATGCCAGTTGTGAATAAACTGTTTAGTAAATTAACCTCGGCAGAACACCTTGACCTGACAAGTAAGGAAATAAAGATGTTTTCTAGGCAGTTGACAGAAAAAGTGTACAATCATGTCCAGTCAACATATCCAGTCCCCACGATGCAAATGGGTAGTGTCTCAGCGTATGACATCTCTAAGACCTTACAGGGCCACTGTAAGGTCTTAGAGACCCCGAGGTCCCATATATGCTCGTAGAAGATTCAGTGGAAAGGTTCTTACAAAACCTTCTTTTCTGGTTGGAGAATGAAACTTTAGCCCAAACTATTACAAATGACAAAATTTCTAGTGGAAGATATAGTAAGAGTGCTGACTCCATCAAAGGAAGAAGATATGATTGGACCAGATGCTGGTGAAACAAGCGACAGACTGTCTACATCACAGTCACAATCGGTTAAAGCTCTCACAAATCAACCAGTCTTGTCTGTGAGTGCAGTAGACCTGGACCTGGTTTCAAATACAAGCAATGAGCAGGCATCAGTCTCTCACACTGAACCCACAGAGGGTCAAAGTCAGCCAGCAACCTCTGAAAACAAAGAGGAAGAACTGTCAGAAATGTTAGTGTCACCTGATGCTAAGCTAATTGCCAATGAATTTAGTGCTTTTCTATATATGAGAATCTTGCAGAAATCCCACAGGAAAACCAAATATTTTCTGGATCCAGAAGAATTAAGTTTAGCTATCAACCATCTGACAGATTTGGTACTT
Source organism: Simochromis diagramma (assembly GCF_900408965.1). Taxonomy (NCBI): domain Eukaryota; kingdom Metazoa; phylum Chordata; class Actinopteri; order Cichliformes; family Cichlidae; genus Simochromis; species Simochromis diagramma. The sequence continues at coordinate 2,355,810 of NW_024387423.1, read as the reverse complement.
TCTGAAGTGAGATGCACTAAATCCCTGGAAATTCTTAACAACAACATGGATAAATTAATTAAAGCCACAGCTAAAGGCCTGTTGAGTTTTGGAATATATATTTTGAATCTTATTTGCTGATTATATTGGTTTAGGTATAAGAGAGGGCCAGCTTTGAGCGCGGTAACTGCAGGCAGAAAGTGAAACTAAGCAGAGTGTTTGATCGAAACTTAAAGTGTGGTGTGACGTTGAGAAGTACATAAATAACCTGGCTTCCTTTTTCTGCTTGAGACCTGAGCTTGTGTGTTCGTGTGTTCAGGTCTCCATATTCCGGAATATGTAAAATTAAAGATCATTTTTTTGAGCTTTGACCACTTTGAGCCTTGTGTCTTTCTTGGCCATTCAAGAATACAGAGAACTGGATTTAATAGGCCTTAACAAGGAGTTTGGATCTCTGGACAAGTTCTTCACTGTACTGAAATCAGAAGATTCATCTTTTTACGACACTATTCTGAAGCACCTAGCAATGAATCTCAGTGTCTTCATGAATCCTCCAAAGAAATCCAAACTCGCTAGATTTTTTTCAGCAGTGTTAAAAGCTTTTATGAAGCCGTTCAGCTGCTGCTTTAAAGGCAGTAGTGATGACTAAATTGTCATCTTGATTTTTTTCAAATGCCTCTTTTAAAATCTTAAAGCAATCTAGTCTGGCCTCAGAGTTAACATCTGAGGTATATTTTATTTTAAAACTATGTCATTCGACTTTAATTAGACTTAGAAATGTTCTTCATCGTGTCTCCTCATATTATCTTTACCCAGTGTTGGGAAGATTACTTTTAAAATGTATTCCACTACAGATTACAGATTACATGCCCCAAAATGTATTTTGTAACGTATTCCGTTACGTTACTCAATGACAGTAACGTATTCTGAATACTTTAGATTACGTAATATATTACCATGCTTTTTACAACTACATGAATGTACTATTGCTGTGTGATTTATTACTGAAGGTTACTCGCCGTACCAATACCAACTAGATGTTTAAATCTTAATATAAATGAGTAACAGTAGGGTGGACATTAGGTAAGGCTGCACTTTTTGAAGCAATCTCGTATAGAAAACTATTCTGTGCGTATATAAAACAGGTCCGCAGCTTCGAACCACAGTAAAGGGACCTCTGGCTAATACGTCGGGTTCGTGTCAAAAACTAGCTTTACTTTGTTGTCTGGGTGAACTTTGCTAGCGAGAGACAGAGAGAGGCGTTGAAAGGCTGCTTCAACGGAACTTATTGTTTCGGAGAAAAACGCGAACACAGTGTACAGGTCAAGTCTTAATAGCATAGCAACTGGGCTCTTCAGGCACTCTTCTTGGCTGCAATGGTTATTATTATATTTACATGCTTCCATCTCCCGTTTCTGCTCGGTGACAGCTCATACTTTTCCTTTTTCTCCCTCCCTCGCTCACAAATGGGTATGGCAGTCCATTCTCCCTGCAGCACGGACTACACTGCCCATGAGGCTACATTCTTTAGGGCGATGCCTATAACACTCTGCCTATTGCCTTCATAAAAAACATTTCTTCACGTCATTATGAGACGCGAGATTGAGACAAAGGCATTTGAACCTCTTAATGCGTCTTTTGTTTGGGTTTCCACCGGCGTGGAATTACCAAAAATAGAGAGGGCATAGCCAAACATATGAAACAGGAAAATACCACCGTGTAATCCTTTTATTTCAACAAAGTAACTGTATTCTGAATACCACCTTTTTAAACGGTAACTGTAACGGAATACAGTTACTCATATTTTGTATTTTAAATACGTAACGGCGGTACATGTATTCCATTACTCCCCAACACTGTCTTTACCATCACCCCCCACCAGCCGCGGCAGATGGCCGTCCCTTCTGAGGCTGGTTCTGCCGGAGGTTTCTCCCTATTACAGGTAGTTTTTCCTCCCCACTGTCGCCAAGTGCTTGCTCATAAGGGATTATTAATTAATTGGGGTTTTCTTGCTGCTACTGTAGGATCTTTATCTTACAGTTTAAAGCAACTTGAGGAGACAGTTGTGATTTGATGCTATATTAAAAATCTTAAATTTAACTGAATCTAAAAATGCAATATAGCATCACATCACTATTAAATAAACAACTGAAAAATAAAAATAAATAAAAATAAAAAGCTAAATTAAAAACAGTGTCTGATTTGTCTTGTGCTTTTAAAATATATTGTCAAATATAAAAAGTGCTGCATGTTCTGGTCATCAGTAGTGTTGTTCCTGGCGGGTTGCTCTGCAGTACCATTGAGTACGGAGTACTCCGTGTTTCCCAAAGGCTATAGGTTGTTTGTTTTTTTACAGGATCTAAAGGCTGCTGTTGTCGTTCTCCTTCTTTCACAGAGGGGTGATAAGTCTATGTATGTTCATTTCTGGTCCACACCGCTCCTTGCTGATGCGTTTCACGCAGGCTCCTGCGTACATCAGGGGTGTTATATGCCTTGTGGGGGATGCTGCTGACATGTTATAAATTGTTATGTCTATATCAAGCTTTTAGCCTAATAACAAGCTTATTAAAGTTCTTCATGACTGGGCAAGGTGTCCTCTTTTTTGGAAATCAAAATATGGTCACCCTAGTATATGTGTCCATATTTGTAATTGTGTGTATCTGCTGGCCGTTGTTGCTTGCTTTTTTTAAAATTTCTGCCAATTTTTCATAGTTGAACAACAAGTACTTTTTTCCAAATCATAGTATTTCTACTATCATATACAGTTAGCCTTTGCAGTAATTTCCATAGCTTAGTACTGCAAAATCAACAGTAAAAAACTCTAAAGGATGTTTGCAGTTTAGTACTGTAATTTGCATGTCATTGTGGGAAAATTCCATGAGATTACATTATTTTTACGGTAACTCGCTGTACTCGCGGAAACAGCTGTAAAATACAGCAAATGTATCAACTGGTTATGTTACTGAGATTATACAGGGTGGGCCATTTATATGGATACACCGTAATAACATGGGAATGGTTGGTGATATTAAAGTCCTGCTTGTGGCACATTAGTATATGTGAGGGGGCAAACTCCTCAAGATGGGTGGTGACCATGGTGGCCATTTAGAAGTCGGCCATCTTGGATACAACTTTTGTTTTTTCAATAGCAAGAGGGCCACGTGACACATCAAACTTATTGGTAATGTCACAAGAAAAACAATGGTGTGCTTAGTTTCAACGTAACTTTATTCTTTCATGAGTTATTTACAAGTTTCTCTTTGTTCACAGCCATTGACATGTCGAAGAGGTTAACACGTGAGGAGCGGATCAAAATTGTGTTGATATCTGGTGAACGCAGTAACCGGGTCATTGCAGCAGATTTCAATGCAAGACACCCTACGAGACCACCCATCTCCCATGCTACAGTTAGCAAACTGCTTGCTAGTTTTGTGAAACTGGTTCAGTGTTGGATTTGCCAAAATGTGGACACAAGAAAACTGTCACTAATGAAGAAACATCAGTGGCTGTCCTAGCTTCATTCAGCAAGAGCCCACAGCGTAGCACTGTCCGCATGTCACTGGAGAGTGGCATTAGTCGAACATCCCTTCGGTGGATATTAGCTACTCACAAATGGCACCCTTACAAACTCCAGCTACTGCATCATCTCAACGAGGATGACCCAGATCGGCACACAGAGTTTGCAGAATGGGCAAAACAAACATTGGAACAGGACCCTCAGTTCACGCAGAAGATTTTTGTTCAGTGATGAGGCAAACTTTTATGTGAATGGTGAAGTTAACAAACAAAACCACCGCTATTGGTCTGACACTAACCCACATTGGATGGATCCCTCCAAGACTGTTGGAACAACAAAAGTGATGGTTCTGTGTGGTATATGGGGTACAACAATAGTGGGTACATTCTTCATCAATGGAAACCTCAAGGCCACTGGATATTTGAAATTGCTACATGATGATGTGTTTCCCTCTTTATGCACTGAAGCTGGCACGTTCCCTGAGTTTTTCCAGCAAGATGGTGCACCGACATAATGGGTGCCAGGTCCAAGCATTCCTAGATGAACAGTTTCCTGGAAAGTGGATTGGTCGTCGTGGGCCAGTTGAATGGCCACCAAGGTCTCCCAATCTGACCCCCTTAGACTGTTATCTTTGGGGTCATCTGAAGACAATTGCCTATGGTGTGAAGATACGAGATGTGCAGCTCCTGAAACTACGGATACTGGATGCCCGTGCTGGCATTTCTCCTGCGGTGTTGCTATCAGTGTGTGAAGAGTAGGAGAAGATGGTTGCATTGACAATCCAACACAATGGGCAGCACATTGAACACATTTTATAAGTGGTCAGAAACTTGTAAATAACTCATGAAAGAATAAAGTTACGTTGAAACCAAGCACACCATTGTTTTTCTTGTGACATTACCAGGGCCGTGCAGAGACGTTTAAAGGGGCGGGTGCTCAAAGTTAAAAAGGGGCACATTGAACCAGGCTGAATAACAACAACACACATTCATCAAGAATCTAATATGGAATCGCATCATACTATATCACTGTTGCGAGGTGGCGACAAGGCAAAGCAAACATACTGTTAGGATGCCTGGGTCGTTGACCCAGGGTTTTTGAGTTTATTATTTATTATTTCTAGTCTTTGGTTTCTTTGAGTTCTGTCTCATGGTTTATGTCTCTGTTTTCTCTAGTTGCTCTGTCTCCCCTGTCAGCTGTATCCCCTTGTCTAGTTCGCGTCTCTGTGTATCCTTAGTTGCTATATCCCCGTGTCCAGTCAGTGTCTGTGTCTGCCCTGGTCCCACGTCTCTGTTCCCTCTGTTGTAGTGCCTGCATGTGAGTCTGTGTGTTTTGTTCAGTCTGTGTTATGGGTTTCCTGTTTTACTTTGAAAGTCCATGTCTGATGTTAATGTGTCTGGTTTTGCTTCCCCTTGTCTCGTTAGGCCTGATTTGCCCCAGCTGTGTTTCCCTCCTGTTACCCATTCCCTGATTGCTCCCTCTGTGTATTTGAGCCCTGTGTTTCTTTGTGTCTGTGTCGCGATCTACCATTTACCTAGCTGTGTGTTCGGTCAGTCCTCCGGTGTAAGTTTATTTTGATTTTTCCCAGTTATGTTATATTTGAGTTTAACATTAAAGCTGTTTTGAGTTCACATCTGGCTCCGGAGTCTGCACCTTGGGTCCTATTCCTGTCTGCACACAGCCTACACATAACACGTAGCCTATGTTTTACCTGATGGGTACAATGTTGCTGTTGAGGGGTTGCTGTGGATAGTGCTGGAGGGCAGGGCTGTGTTGATCTGAGACTGTAGACATTAAAAAGTCCATAGGAGAGATGGTAGCTGATTAAACAAGTGTCATGAGATAATAACAAAATGCAAAGTTTGGTGACAGTGCTTGGAACCATAAGGCAACAAAAAACTGTGAGAAATAAATTGGGCTCTGCCTGTGAATCACTCTTTGCTTCTCTTCTTCCTTCCATCCCATCATTTCATATATCACTCTCCACTTGCTGTCTATCTGAGAACAAGGCACAACTTGCTATTGCAATAAACTATAATCTAATTATCCACACCTAACAACTCTTGCACTTAATCTATAATAAAATGATGACAGAAAAATGTTATAGCACTGCCTTTAGTAGCCTCACACAGCTCCTACTGTTTCCTCCTCATGTCCTTACCAGCCATGTCTGGACAATGTTATATCATGAGTAATAATTTAAAATAATCCATATACATAAAACAAACACATGCACGCACACACAGTGACATTTTAGACCTTCTTCAGAATACTGTATATACTATGGGCATCATGGTGCTGATCCAGAATCCTTACATTATTATTTATTACTAGAGCTACAATAAAGCAATGAGGGGGAAAAAGTAATAAATATGAAATAATGTATTTATGATGATTCCATTTGTTTCACTATCCACTCTGTGCAGGGGGAAAGCTTATTACATTTTTAAACTGTAGAGATACAATAATTTTACTGCTGTAAAATCCAACTTTTGTCTTATTTAAAATATAAATCTAATATAATCTGCTTCTTAATGTATGTTCTTTAAAATACAGCGTGTGTTTTTTAAAATATTATAATAATGCATAATTATGTGGACATGCATATTAGATCGTTTTTTAGTGAAATACAAGCCCTCCAGAAAGTCAGGAAAAGCTCTGTAACTTACTTTAAAACTAAATATGTTCTAAATACTTTAAAACTAAATATGTTCCCTAAAACGGTGACAGAGCTACAGACCCATGACAGCCTTACCCAGTGAGCTAGCAGCTATGACCAGCACTACTTGTGCAGTTAATAAAAGGACAGGTAATGTTCATCGCGCTGTTGCAAACACAGCATGCTCATTTGTTTCAGTTCGTCAAATTGCCACAAGACAACTTACAAACGTGTACGTAATAAGTCAATACTCCTGGGTGCTATACACTACAGTGTGCGCTGTACACCTACTTACTGGTTTTGTCGCATCAGTCTGTATGGAAGAAATATAGTAAGTCTGTATCTCTGAGTTAATTTGTGTTTCTCCTACAGCTCCGGACTGCAAAAAATGCGCGTGATCTTTGTGAGCTCGTTCCCGGCTCAAAACCAGCGCGTTCTGCCGTCAAGGGCGATCATTGGTTAAATGTGATCATGTGACTGATGCAAGCCAGATCCTTTTATTTAGCAAAACTGTGATTAATAGTATATATTATTGTCGAGGGGCACCGACAGGACTCCGCACGCCCACACACATAAAAAATAAATAAATAAATAAATAAAATTTTAAAAGTTGCCTCAACAAAAGGGCACTTTGGGCACCCATCAGGAAAGGGGCGGGTGCTCAAGCCCCTCCAGCCCCCCGCACGTGCCTGATACAATCTATTTGTGTATGATTGTCAGTCCAAAGAGGGGAATGTGAGGAGAAAGTACAAGGTCAGGAAGAACCAGGTAAGAAAACAGACAGGGAACAGGGAACAGGCACAACAGAAACTGTTAAACTGACAAAGAGAAAAAAACCCTGATTTTACTCACACAATCTGGAAGTTGTGTCCTCCCTATATTAAAGCTGCTGTACAGAATCTGCAAAACAAACTGGGTTGAAACATTTTTGACCCTCTTTAACAACATTCCAACATAACATTATCATTGATTGGGGAAATTAAAATTAATGATATATTTTTATGTGGTTCAGCCACAACTCTACTGAAACCTCAGCCAGTAATAGGTAGGCCAACGTTTGGACCGTCCAGTTGTCTGTATGACTGCCGCAGTACGTACATCACATTTGTGCACTATCAGAAAGTGCCAAACAGGGACAAAGGAGAGAGCAGCGACATGTGAAGACGTGTTTTTACGAGCTCTGCTTAGATTGACCATTTGCGTAATTTTCCCGCTCCCCTTCTAGTACATCCCGGCGCGAACCTGTCTCACAAGTGCCTAATCTTTCGAATCAGTTGTATTTTGTAGTCTAAAGCTGTTCAACATGCCTAAATCGCTCAAGCAGAAGCCGGGGCCTGATGCCTCGGACTTGCCTGGCGCGGATCCGGCCGCGGGGGTGGGGGCAGGGCCGGATCTCGACGCAATCATGGCGGCCATAAAGCAAACGGAGCAGAATGTGCTAGCCAAGATCGACTCGTCTGTGATGGCAGCTGCAGGTGAACTACACAAGAAAATAGACGACTTGGCGGGTGATTTAAGGTCAGAGGTCCTGAGTGTGCGCGCAGAGTTTGCGAAGGCTATCGAAGACATGCAGAAAGAAAACGCCACGCTCTCGACCCGCACTGATGATCTTGAGGAGGAAGCTAATGGCCAGGCTAACCGTGTTGTAGCACTGGAAGCTAAAGTTGATGCGCTATCTGCCCAAGTCGTCCGGTTGGCAGACAAGGCCGATGATTTGGAATCCCGGCAACGTCGTGATAACTGCAGACTAATTGGAGTGGAAGAGGGATTCGGAAATATTCGACCGGAGAAAGCCGTGGCTGAATTGTTGAAGGAAGCACTCGCCCTCGACTATACGCCGACGCTCGATCGGGCGCATAGGAGCCTGCAGCCGAGGCCAAAGGATGGAGATGCCCCGAGACCGATAATCGTCAAGTTCCACTATTTTCAGGAGAAAGTGGATGTTCTTCGAAAGGCCATGGGGGCAGGTCCCATTACCCGTAATGGGAAGCGTTTCTACATCTACCCAGATTACTCGGCCACCGTTAGAAAGAAGAGATCGGCCTTTACCGAGGTGAGAAGATTGCTTCGCCGGTGTACGGGAGTGAAATATGGTCTCCTGTATCCAGCTACATTGAAAATCACGACCCCGGCTGGCGAACAGATGTCTTTCGAAGACCCGATCAAGGCAAGGCACTACGTCGAGACCAATCTGCGCCCACGGGAGACGGAGGGAGAGTGACAGTTAATTCACGGACCACAACAGGTATCACACGCTGCGTGCTACCATTGAGGTAGTCTGCACAGGCTGTGCATTGACTGGTGAACGTCGCCACGCTACGGTTGGATGCCCTTTATGATTGGACAAGGTATAGCCATAAGATGTTGAGGATTTCTGTGGATGTCATGTGGCCTGGGGAATATTTTATTTCAGAATATCTTCGGTATCCTCATTGGTCCTAGTTCCAGCCCGACACCATAACCCCAACAGTGCTTTTATTTTGCTTTTTGATGTATTCTGATTAATTAATCCCCTTTTTCTTATCACCAGTGTCATTATTTTTATTGGGTTTTACCCCTTTCTTGTGGGATTATTTTCCAACCGTGAGTGTTCAGAGCCGTACCGGCCTGTAAGTGGATGGGTGCCGACATGCATGCGGCAATAATGATGCTGAGTCAAGGGTCTTGTTATACTTTGTTCTGTCTTTGCTGAGTTCATGTAAGAGTTTAAGCTAGTGTAAACGTGTTATATGCCTAGGAGAGAGAGGAGTGTTTTTAGGGCAGTCTCAGGTTTGTGGAAGACCAGCCCAGGGGTCCAGGATGGTGAGAGGTTTGTCTATGTTTATCTGTTTGTTTTTGTTAGTTTTGCTTTGGGTTTATCTGTGGTTTATGTTGTGACTCATACAGGTACTGAAACACTGAGATATAACCAACGTGCAGGACCAGTCTATTATAGATTATGGCACTATGACTCTGGATAATGTGAATAATCAACAGAAATCGGTCTCATTCATTAGCTGGAACGTCAAAGGGCTGAATAATTTGGTTAAAAGAAGCAAGGTATTTAGTCATTTGAAATCGCTCAAACCTGACGTGATGTTTCTACAGGAGACACACTTAAATACTAACTCCCAAAAAAGATTAGGCTGTAAGTGGATTGGACAAATATATCATTCACGTTTTAACTACAAAGCCAGGGGAACAGCAATCTTAATTAGGAAGGGGGTTCCATTTGAACACTCTGAAGTGATATCAGATCCTAATGGCAGATATGTTGTTGTAGTGGGCAAGCTGTTTAACACACCACTAATACTGGCTAATATTTATGGACCCAACTGGGACAACGCACAGTTCTTTCTTAATTTTTTTTCGACTCTCCCAGACCTTGTCTCCTATAAACTAATTCTAGGTGGAGACTTTAATTGTGTCCTTTCTCCCCAGCTGGACCGATCAAGCGTAAGGTCGAGCAACACCCTCTCGTCAGCAGCAGTGGCTATCAATTCCCTACTTCGTTCTTACGGCTTATCAGACCCTTGGCGTGCAACAAACCCAACTACGAAGCAATTTTCCTTTTTTTCCCCTGTACATCATAGTTACTCCAGGATTGATTACTTCATTGTCGATAACCAGCTACTTCCCTTAATTTCCAGCACCAAATACCACAGTATAGTGTTGTCAGATCATAGCCCTGTGCAGATGGGTCTGGTTTTTCCAGGTAATGTAGCGCCCCAACGGACGTGGCGGCTAGACCCCCTATTACTTTTATGTGAACGCTTTAAAACGTTTCTCAGCAATCAGATTGACTTCTTTCTAGAAATTAACGACACTCAGGATGTGTCGAGGGGAGTCTTGTGGGAGTCTATGAAAGCCTATATTAGGGGCCAAGTTATTTCTTATGTGGCACACAGAGACAAGGAGCGCTCTAAACAACTTAAAGAACTGGCTGACAAGATTGCGGATATGGATAGGCGTTACGCTCTTTCACCTACGCCAGATCTTTTTAAGGAGAAGTTACTGTTGCAAACTGAATTTGACACGCTTATGACATCCCAGATAGCAAGGAAACATTGAAACAATGTTGAGTCAATATCAGGCTGTGTCATTGAATCAACGTTGAAGTGTGACGTTGACCTAACGTCACTCTTGCACCCTTTTTTAACGTGGAAACAACGTCAGGTTTTGATGTTGAATCAATGTTGAAACCTGACGTTGATTCAACGTTATATTTTCTAATACTGCTGACATTGAAACAATGTCAGATTCTGATATTGAAACACTGTTGAGCTATGGTGTTGATTTTCCACCTCTTTCGCACAGTTGCTTTTTATTAAAACAACAGTTAAATCATGACTGGAAATCTACCTTTCTTTATAGGTATTTTAACCAATACTAAACTACTGCATGTTTCCATCAATACTTCAACCACCTAAACACATAATTGTACTTATTCCTTAAATTGGACACCCTTTATAAAAAAAAACCCAAATGTCTCACAATGTATCATGTCAATATTAATATCCTAAAATAAGAAAGCATTGCATGTGATGTAACAGAGAAAAAAAATAAACAAAAAAAGGTCAATAGGCATGTTTCGTTTGCTAAATACTTTATTAAAAGACAGTTTCCTATTTACGTTTATATGATTCACAGAAGTTTGTAATTTTTTGCATGATGTGCGTCCTGCACCACCCAAATGATCTGGGGCGTATCGGAGCCATTTCTGCACTGCTTGTGCAAAGACAAACTCGGACATAGAGTTTGCCCCTAACTGCTGCGTCAGGCTCCAATCAAGGCAAAGCGTCTCACCTATAGACACATTTTAAGAGATGGAATTAGAGTGTCTCATGTCTTAAATGTGTATGCAAGTGCTTGTGTGTTTAATCAACAGGCCGTTGTTATGTATTTAAATCACATCTGACAGCTATTACACTTTATAGTTACAAAGTGTACATAACCTTTATATACTTACCATTGCCTTATTTGCCTCTTGTGATTGAAGAGCTGGCTCTGCATTGTTTAGCTCCTCAATGTTGTGCAAGGGCAAATCCAGAGGCAGTACCCCAGCATCTACCGATTCATTGCAGCCGGTATTGCGGATGGCTCTGACCTCCTCACGGAGTTCGTTAACAGCTCTCGTCAGGTCTGACAGAAAAAGATAATTTTTTTTTTAAGTATTTAAGAATACAGACAACTTGTCAAACGTTTCCTTGTGTCACACACAGATATGTACAAAGACACTAGACAGTATTTTATTACCTGGTATTTTCACTCGAGGGGCCTGGGGAAACCATTTTTTTGTGAGCTGCTCATCCTCTGAGTCACTATATGTGTACAGGGGATTTGGTCTAAAGAAAAAAAGTTGAAAACGGTCATAAGTAATTACAAATGTGCTTTTGGAATATTTTTTCCTAAAGTTACAGTTTGATTTATAACAACACACACAGGAAACGGAGATGTGCAAGAAGGTACAGTATACAAGGAATTTTTGAAGTGCACAAGTGTACACGGCTTTGCATTTATAAAAAGTTTACAAGCTTCCACTTTTTGGACTATATTATGTGGTGATATTGCAGTATGCAAGCACCACAGATATGTATAAAAGACAAGATCATAAATTCTTAGCAATCAAAGATATGTTTGTGAAATAAAAGTTTTACTTGTGCTTTCTTTTATGACTGGTTTGAGTTTCAGCTTCGGACTGAAGGTCAGACATATCACAGTGTTCACTTAGATATTTCTGAAGACTGCGTTCTGCTTCGTGAAATGTGTCTGGAAGTACAAACACAATGTATGGCCAGACATAAATTAGGACACGAAAAACTTGTTATTGTTACATTTATACAACACCAATCCAGATGATACCCACCATGGCTTATTAGAAGTCGGACTGGTGCATAGGTGAGCCATGTTGCACCAGGATGAACTCTCCTCTTTACTGCGTCGTGGATCCTGAATGTGTCTCACGGAGGATATGGAGGCCATGACAATTTCTCCCCATTTATCCATGAACTAGGGACTATTTCTGTACCACCAGTGCTAAACTGCACAATGCACCAGTCTTTCATTTTTATCTTTTTTTTAATTTGGAGTCCTTTTTTGCCCTGTCTAGGATAAACAGGAAACAGATAATTACAATATATTTCATAGTCACTACAAAACTTGATCTATTGATTGAACTAAATAATAAATAATAGCTTAAAATGTATATAGGCAACAATTACAAGCAAACCCGTATATGTAAGCATTTAAACACTGAAGATAATAAAATTAACAGTATTTTGTCTAAGTCTGCCATTGTAGGAATTCATGGCACCGAGACAAAAACTTGGCGCACAGTGTGGCGTCAAAATAGGCGCACACCTTTGACGCTGCGTTTTCTCCGTCTTCCTCGTCCACACGTAAATGCTAAACGCAGTTTACGTGTGGACAAAAGGTGCAAACGCAAGTTAGGTGAGCGTGCAGCGTAAAGTTAGGTGAGCGTGCAACGTAAAGTTAGGTGAGCGTGCAACGTAAAGTTTGAATTGAGTGCGAATCTTAGCGGGTGCTCACCAATCATTAAAAGTAACAAAGTCATTGAACACATTTATACAGTTACCTTTACGTTTATCAATCATATATCACAGATTTACAATTTTTTGTAGTACTATGCTAAAAAGCAACTACAGAGCGAAAGTCTGGGTCAAGCGCCGAGGTGACGGCAAGAACAAAGATAAGATAAGATAAGATAAGATAAGATAAGATAACCTTTATTAGTCCCACACGTGGGAAATTTGTTTTGTCACAGCAGGAAGTGGACAGTGCAAAAGTTATGAGGCAAAAATTAGAATACAATAAGAATAAATACAGTACACAACTGTACAGAATAGAATAAAATACTATATACAGTAGAATAAAATAAAATAAATATACAATAAGATAAAAATAGAATACAAATACAAATACTATATACAACTGAGTAAAAATACAACAAAGGAACCCTCGAAGCGTTAAAGCTAGCTTTGTAAGGGAATATAACGGAAAAGTATGAAACGAAAATGTTTTCTTTGTTGATAGACTTTGTTTGCAGTGCAATTTATTTGTTGCCGGATTGTAAGATGAAAGTAGACACAATTTCGGGCTCCCACATTTTATCCGAAACTTTACATTAACAAGTTTGTTTTTGTTTTTTTTACTGTTATTCAAATGCAACCGTGGAAATAACGAATAGAACAAAAGTCATTCATTCTTACCTTATACTAATCGTGGTGCAGGCCAGTGCAGTGCATGAACTGATGCCTTCTCCGGTCAATTCCGCTGAGAGTAAATCTAATGTCCCGCTCTACTGTACAAGACAATGGTTACCTGGAGGGATGTACCAATGTGATAGGGGTGCTGCGGAATAGTCCAAGTGGTAGCAGCTTTAATTTCCCGCTCAACCATAAATCGATGGTTTTTCAACGTGATTGTTGTCACCTTGTCAACTATAAATAGATCAACAATCAACGATGACAGAACAACAGTGAATCAATGTTATTTCAATGTCAGTGTCAGGTTTCATCAGTATTTCAATGTTGTTTCAACATTGGTTTTGTGTTGACATTTCAATCCTGACGATTCTGATGGTTCAGATGGAAAATCAACATCTGTTCAATGTCTCCTTGCTATCTGGGATGGAGAGCCGAAAGAAATATTTTTAAATCCAGGCAGGTATATTATGAGCATGGAGATAAAGCGGGGAGGCTCCTTGCACTTCAGCTCAAACAGCGGTCAGCTGAACGCGTGATTTCGGGTATTGAAATAGGTGCTGATTCGATATCTCACGACCCCCGAGTCATTAATGACCAGTTCAAATATTTCTACTCTACCCTATATCGATCAGAGGTGGGCAGTAATTCATCCGAGATCTACTCGTTTCTTGACTCGCTGGATCTTCCCAAGCTCTCTCCGGACGCTCAGTCGCCTTTGGAACAGCCGTTGTCGATTGAAGAGATAACGAACGCTATTAAATTATCTCAGACTGGAAGGGCGCCAGGTCCGGACGGTTTCCCCATGGAGTTTTACAAGGCATTCTCTTCGAAGCTCACACCTATTTTAGAATCAGTTTATGCTGAATCTTTTGCTACTGGCAATCTGCCGCAGACGCTTACCCAGGCCACGATCTCAGTCTTACTAAAGAAAGATAAAGATCCTGTACAGTGTAGCTCATACAGGCCAATAAGTCTTTTGTGCTGTGACTATAAGATTTTAACCAAAACTCTTGCACTACGGTTGGACCCTGTTATTTCCACCATTATTAATGAGGACCAAACGGGCTTCATTCCCGGACGGCAGTCATTTTTTAATGTGAGACGACTGTTTAATGTGGTATTCTCCCCCCATTCGACAATACAACCGGAAGTTATTCTGAGCCTTGACGCTGAAAAGGCGTTTGATAGAATCGAATGGTCCTACCTTTTCACAGTTCTGGAGAAATTCGGCATGGGACCTACTTTTTGTAGGTGGATTAAAGTCCTATATTCGACGCCTATGGCTGCAGTCAGGACAAATGGTCTGATTTCGGAATATTTTTCGCTCTACAGGGGGACGAGGCAGGGCTGTTGCCTGTCACCCTTCCTGTTTGACATTGCGATCGAACCGCTGGCAATTGCTATCAGATCTGATGAGAGGATTAAAGGTATATCCAGGGGTGAGGTAACTCATAAAACTCTGCTTTATGCTGATGATCTCCTTTTGCAGATATCAGACCCAATTGGGAGTATGCCCCACCTTTTCCGCTGGCTGCGGGAGTTCAGCAACATATCGGGGTATAAGGTTAATTTATCAAAATCTTTACTGTTTCCATTGAACAATCTGGCAAAACAGACCACTTATGACGATTTGCCTTTTAAAATTGAAAATGACAAATTCACATATTTGGGACTGGAAATAGCTGGCTCGATTAAGACTATTTTCCAGTATAACTACAGGTCTATTCTGGACAGTACTAAATCTGATCTGGATAGGTGGTCAAAACTTCCACTTTCGCTGGCAGGACGGATAAATGTGGTGAAGATGACTGTAATGCCCAGGTTTCTTTATCTGTTCCAAATGATCCCCATCTTTCTCCCCAAATCCTATTTTGCCCAGCTGGATCGCTTTGTCTCTTTGTTCATATGGAACAAAAAACCTGCACGCATAAGGAGAGCAAGCCTGGAGAGAGCTAAAGCTGATGGTGGTTTGGGCTTACCTAATTTCTTATTCTATTATTGGGCTGCTAACATTGTCAAGCTGACATATTGGATAACCATGTTTGCGGATGGGGAGGGTCCAGTCTGGGCAGATATGGAACTGAGAGCTACACTCCCAATCTCCCCGATTTCGATCTTAACTGCCCCTCTCCCACTGAATGTCAAAGCATCTGGACTGAACTCCAATTTGGTGGTTCAAAATTCAATTAAGATCTGGGGTCAATTCAGGAAACATTTTAACTTGACAAATACTTGTGGCTTTTCTCCGATAATGTTTAACCATCTTTTTACACCATCTCAAATAGATCATTCATTTGCAATCTGGCACAGAAACGGTCTGGTTTTCTTTCAAGATCTCTTCACTGAGGATGGCTTTGTCTCATTTAAATATTTGTGTGAAGACCATAACTTACCAAAGTCTCACTACTTCAGATACCTTCAGGCTCGGAGTTTTGCCTCTAAATTTCTCCCAGGGTACCCGTCTCTGCCCTCTAAGGACCTACTGTATCTAGTTCTTAATGTGAGTCAGCCCACTAAAAGAGCAATATCGAAGATTTATGCATTGATTCTTGAAAGCTGCCCTCATACATGGGACAAACCTAAGGCGGCGTGGGAAGGGGAGGTTGGAGAACTCATGTCAGAAGACATCTGGAAGAAAGCCATACAGCGTATACATACGTCTTCTCTCTGTATTAGACATGGCCTGATTCAATTTAAGGTCGTCCACAGGCTCCATTACTCTAATGACAGACTGTCTAAACTGTACCCTGATGTTGCACCGAATTGTCCTAGATGTGATTACTCTCCTGTTTCTTTGGGGCACATGTTTTGGTCATGTCCCTCTCTGTATGGTTTCTGGGCATCAATTTTTCAATCACTGTCAGCTATATCGGGTGAAACACTGCGGCCCGACTCTTTGATAGCTATCTTCGGTGTACCGCGGGAAGAGCTGAGACTCTCTCCCCTCCACAAAAACGCAATAGCCTTTGCCTCGTTGCATGCCCGCCGTCTGATACTGCTGAGCTGGAAGGCGTCGAACCCTCCTTCCTACGTCCATTGGATTAGAGAGGTGATGTTGGGATTAGCTCTGGAAAAAATTAGGTATACCGTGCGCGGCTTGGAGAGTAAATATGACAAAACCTGGTCACGATTCATAACTCATGTCAAGAGTCTGTCTTTTGCCTGATTTATTGTTCTTTACTTGTTGGTAATTTATGCTCTTGCTCTCTTCTCGGCCTGCTGTCCACAGTCTCCTCAATGCCCGTACTTTGACTGTTGGGATTTCTTTATTCCCTTTTTCTTCTTTGTTTCTTCTCTCATGTGCCGGGGTCCGGCTGTTGGTGCTATAATGACTGTCACAGATTGGTTTGAGTGTTTCTCCCCCTTTTTTTTTTTTTTTTTTTTTTTTTTTTGTGTTGTGTGTATTGTGCTTCCTGGTTGTGGGGATGCCACCTGGATGGGGGGGGGGGGGGGGGGGGGGGGGTTCGCAACTTTTGTAAGAAATTCTGGACTGTTTTGTTGGAAAACTATAAATAAAGTTGTAAAAAAAAAAAAAAAAAAGAAAGTGCCAAACAGCCCTGGTGGAGTGAGGAGCTGTAAAGAGAAGCAGAAGCTCTGTTTATATTCTAAAAATGTTTTAAGCTGGTTTCAAAGATTCTGTACAGCAGCTTTAAACGTTTTCCAAAAGCACACATACACTTATCAGTGTTTCTCAAACTTTTTACAGTGTGTACCACCTGATAAAAATGTCAAGCTCTCCCAAGGACCACTATGAAAGCATGAAACTCATAAATCTTACAACACAAAATTAGTATCTGCAATAAAGATTTTTTCATGCATTGTATACATTCTACTACAGGCAAAGTTGTCTCCATTTTTATATTCTTTTTTTAATATTTTGTAATAATTTATTGTGTTTCGGGAGTGTTTTTTATGCATCTGTATTATATTATACATACGTATTAAAAGTGAATTTCTGTCCAAAAAATGCACTCAGTTTACTTTTTACTCACTATGAGCATCACTCATTATTCTCCTCCAGTAATTAAGGTTTGGATATGTATTTTTTTATTCCAATCCATTCTTCTTTTGCAGCATTTAAATAACCTTGATCAGGTTTGATGGTTTTGTTACAGACTTTTCAAAAAAGTGTTTTGCTTTTCTTTCACAAATGTGGGGATTAAATTGTTAAAATGTACAAAACAGTGATGTCATGTTTTGTGACGAGGAATTTAAGAATCTTATGATTTAATAAAGAAATTTGCAGACTTGCACAGAGATGGTAAAATTATGATGATTGATAAAGGAGACGAAGACAACAGACGATGAGGACAGGGAGGATGCAGGGACCGACAGAGACGGGGAAGAAATCTCATTGTGACGAGTAAAGTGTATCTTGGTTGGCTGGGCAGCTCTCTGGGTGCTCAGCACCCCCAAAGCTCTGATCCTAGAATCGTCCCTGCAAAAATGTAACATTTTCTGTAAATTCTGTGAATCTCGGGCAGCTCGACTTGCGTGAAGTGTTTCCAGCTGGGCGTCGTGTAGCTGGAGTCGAGTGTTTTAATTGAAACGATACATTTTTAGACAGAAGTTGCAACGGCCGCCGTTTTCTTTGTGAGTATTTATTCCATGGCGTGCTGCGGGGAAAAGCCTGTTCTAACGTTTGAGTCTAAGCTTTATTTTTTGCTTCTCAACTCAACAACACTCTGCATCTTTCACGTGATTTAGTTTATTTTGAAAAGTCTCAACAGGATGTTATGTACAGCTGAGTGGGGGGAGAAGGGGTCTCCAGGGAAGTCCAGGGGAAAGCACGCGTTCTTCAGAATATCCACTCACACGATCACAGGCTCACACTCCGACACTACCACACGGGAGAAATCCAGGAAGCTCTGTAGACAGGGAGACAGGGTTAAGAACGACGCACAAAGGAAAACACTCTTAACTAAACTTGCTGTAGCTTGACTTCACTAACGCGTGGTAGACAACGATCCAGCGACGAACAGCAGTCACCTCCTGGCTTAAATGCTGCTCCCCTTAATGAGACCCAGGTGTCTCATTTCCCGAGGGCGTGGGCCGAGGGCGTGAACCCACAGTGAGTTCCGCCCCGGCGAGAGAGAAGAGGAAGAGAGAGAGAGAGAAACAGAGAGGGCTGATCAGTGTGCAGCTGATCAGTGTGCAGCTGATCAGCCTGGCCGTGACAATATCATTATATCATCAATACAGTTTTCAAAAAATGCTTCTCTGTGCAAAATCGGTTTAAAAACATAAACAGCGGTGGGATGCTGCTTGTCCGTGATTTGGACATCATATTTTATATAAAATTTATATTAATTTGGATTAATTTGATGCTACAAGTGCCTGAAGCAGGTGCCCGAGAGGATCACATATGGAGAATGATGTGTGGCCACATCTGTGCATCTCGTTTAGTAGCAGCCTTGGTTGAATAGACTGTTGTGTCTATTCTAAGAGGCCCCATAGGCAGATTAGCTCTTCTAGTTCAAGACAAAGCTCAGATTATAGGGGCAGGGCCATTTCACATCCTCTGAACACCCACAGTCCCGCACAACTCCTACAGATTAAGCTGTGATGAAGCTCCACTGTGATGATGATGCTGCCGTGCGCACACTCTCCAAAAGGTTTATCGACCCAAAGTGACCCACAGGAACGCATATTTTATTACTAACAGTCATGGAGGTCATGCTGAGCAGGGAGGGGATGGATACGGATCAATAGCACTGTAGTGTAACATTGGTAAAAAAAAAAGCCATGAGGGGAGATCAGGTAGAGAACATGAAGGTCCAGTCACACTGAATGGATTCATTTTTACCAACAAGTGCTTTAAAGAGAGCTCCTGCTTGGCACAAACACCTGTGTGCCTTCAGAGACTCAACTTCCATCAAATATTTGTTTTTTAATATAGGCACAAGTGCATAGGCAGCAGTCTGTGTTCAGAAAAACCCAAAACATTTGATTCAAATGTAGAACAAAAACACCACAGTGGGAGGGAAACAGAGAAACTGGCTTCTTTTTTCCACTATAACTGTGTTTACAGGCCGTTCCAGTCTTTATCTGTCTTACACACTCGACCAAATAACAAATACAAAATTAAAAAAAGAACATCTCACATAAATAAATACATAAATAATCCAAAAGTAGCTATATTAGTAGTGAAACAAACAAGAAAAGCATTTAAAAACCAAATGTGTAAATTCTAAACGCGCAAATCAGTCAGTGCGTAATTACATTGCTCCGCCCATCAAAAAGTGACCTGTGTGAATATCACCATCTCTGTCACGGACCCGGCTCTGGAGGACTCGGGGGTCCGTGAGCAGGATGGATTATTATTATTATTATTATTATTATTATTAGTGTTGTTGTTGTTATTTGGGGATGTGTGTTTTTCTGCACTATGCTGTGTTCGGTGTTCCACTCATATGTAGAGGCATGGTGTGTACATGTGTGGCTGGAGGATGGAGAACAGCCACATGCAGGCCTGATGGGTGTGGCCCTGCAGGAGGACTGGCCACACCTGAAGTTCCTGCCACACACCTGTTGGTGATCAGGGCTCGTCGGGGGAGCTACTTAGGAGAGTGTTGGAGCTCCCACTGGCGCAGGATCATTAAGCCAAGACTCCAAGTCAGTGTGTAGTATTAGGAAGTGCGGATCGTGTGTGTGCGCGCGGGTTCAGTGTTTAACGGCTGCTTCTGTATTGTCCTGCAGGTGGAACGAGGGACCAGAAGGGCAGCACGCACAGGGTGTGCAGAAACACAACTGCCGGGAGCACGAGCACGGACGTCGGAGGGGAATACACACATGGGAGTCTAGGGAGCAAAGGGGATTTATTGTGCATCTGTTACCTTCACTGTAAATAAAGTGCACTGTTTGCATCGCAGAACCATGCGTTTTGGGTCCTCATTCCCCCATATCCCCGACAATCTCATTTATAGGACTGATGAATGTTGATTGTTGTAGTCCAATCATACTTCACAGACATCTTTAATCCTTCACTGAGTCAGGCTGTTGTTCTCACAAGCCTCAAACTCTCCACCATTATTCCTGTACTGAAGTAGTCGTGTCCCTCCTGCATGAAGGACAACTGTCCGGTCCCACTCACCTCCATCATTATGAAGAGCTGTGAACAGTTAGTCATGCATCAAATCAAAACTTCCCTCCAACCTGGATCCATGTCAGTCACATACCGGTCAAACCGCTCGACCGATGATGCCATTTCAACTGCCCTCTTATTCAGCCCTCACACATCTGGACACTCATACGTTAGAATAATGTTCACAGACTTCAGTGTTCAACACCATCTTTCCCCAGCAACTCATTCACAAACTGGATCTGCTGGGCATCAGCACCTTGCTGTGTAACTGGCTGCTGGATTTCCTGAGAGGAAGACAGCAGACAGGTCGGCAGCAACACCTCCAGCACAAGAACACTGAACACAGGCTCCCCAAGGATGTGTGTTGAGCCCCTTCTCTTCACTCTGCCTCTCATTTCTTATCATTTTCAGTGTTTTAAAAGGTGAAGTGTTCAAAAGAACAACAGCACCTGATCTCTGCTGAGGTGTTAAAGAGCTCTTATTTTAGGATGTGATGATAAGACAGCATACAAACTTACAATTACATGATAATAACACATTTGTAATACACAACATTTGGCTTGTAATTGGTGACATCTGTAACACCACATTTGTGATTGAGACCTTTTGAGGTCAACATGGTGACTGAGGACAACGGGTCCTGCAGAGTCAGTAGTTTCTATTCAGCTGTTTTGTTTTTCATGTCTTCTCCTCCATCATCAGTTATCAGGAGAGCAGACAGTCAAAGTGCAAGAATTCAAAGAAACACAGAGATTCTCCTTACAGAGCAGACACAGCACAGATGTTTCCTTCATCGTCCTTCTCACTCATTTCAGCTTCTTTTCATTTCTGTCACTGACACCAAGTAAAGCCGCCCTCTTCTGAGCACCAGCTTTTCTATTATTACAAAGAAAAAGAAACCATTAAAACACCAAACCACAAACACACTGTAGAGCCTTTTTTGTTTTCTTAACACACTTTTACAGAAACTGAAAGCACAAAGCTGCTCCAAAAGCACAGGATTAAGAAAAGAAGAAGATTTCTGTCAGGAAGCATATCTGGAATAATATTCAGGCCCAATCTGACACACAGACCATAATAATAAAAGTGGAGAATGATCAGAATCATTTCAGAATTTTCAAAGAAATCAAGATTCAGTTTTGGCAGCAGAGCACAGGGATGCACATGATGAGACTGAAAATCAAGTCTTCTGTATCTTTGTAAGTCCCGTGACTGTCTGGCAGTCGGTGACCTTCACCTCTGATGAAAAACTGAAATTAGATCTTTTCTCAGCTGATTTTAAAAAAGAAATGTGAGTAATGATCCAATCAATCATTGTTATTGGTGGCCAATACTGTGAAGACCAAACTAGGATTCACGTAAACACTGAGATTCAAAGTATAATTAAATGATTATTGTCATAAATGACAGATATAGTATTTTTCTATTTTGTATCGTATGTTATTCTGTTTATCTTATTCTATTGTTTCCCCTTGAAATCACCTCCAGTTTGCGCTGATCCAGGACGTCACAGGTCTTGGATTCAGTTGTGGAGACGATGGTCTGGTAGTGAACACAGATCTTCTCCACGCCCTCCACCTGAGCTCAGTTTGAATCCGTCTCATTTCTGTCACACTGAAATGGAAGAACTGGAAAATAGACTTTTGACACGATTAATAAATAATAAAAGGAGGAAATACATTTATACAAAATCATTACAAATGTCCATTCATCACTGTAGCTTTGCATTGACTTTAATTCGACCATTTTTATATTATAAATGTCTTATTATAATTATTATTGTGCATTGATGAATATCTGATGGAGTCACTTGTTTCTAATCTGACAATCATCCACCTTCATGCTCTGCAGAGCAGCCAGGCTCTCCAGCGTGGACGCCATGTCGGCCATCTTCTCCAGACGGCGGCAGAAAGAGTCAAACTTCCCGAAGATGTAGTTCTCACTGAAAACACACACACGTGCGTAAAGGTTAGCGTGACGCTGCTGACACGCTCTGACTCAGAGTCAGTTACTGATCACCTGAAGTCAAACTGTCTGTTCTCAGGGTTTTCTCTCAGTTTGTCTCTGACGCTGTGGAAGCTTCGCTGATACGCCGCATTCAGATTACAGCAGTCAGAGATTCTCTGCAGCAGCACCGGCCTGACACACACACACACACACACACACACACACACGCACACACACACACACACACACACGTTGCTGAGTCCATTTGTTAGTCTGAGTCTAAACTCTATGACGATCTGAACAGAAGTTTAAGTCGAATGTAAGTTTCAGGTGTGCTGCGGTACCTGCTGTGCTCCCAGACACGCCTCACGCCCTGCAGCAGGTAGCTCCTGCAGGTGCTGATCATCTGGTTGGTGACCTTGAGCAGCAGTGAGCTCATCCTCTCTGAGGTGTTGTAGTACTGGGACAACACGTGGATCATCTTGATGCCGTTCATCAGACTGGGAATGTGCTCCAGTATCCTGGTCTGTGGAGCCGGGAGAAAAGGAAGACGGAGGATGAGAGACGGTTTGTCCGGTGACTGATACGAGCTTCAGTGTGAGAAACAAAGCTGCTGACACAGCAGGAACAGACAGCAGCCTCATTACTGACATGTAGAGATCAAATAAATGCACATCCAGGCTGAGCTGGAGAATCCTGTATCCACCATATCTGATCCAGTAACAAGAAAACGGTTTGTCATCAGAACACGATCCAAAAGAAGAAATAATAAAAACCATTAAAAAAGAAGCTGGTGGAGGTGAAACACCCGACTCATCAGCACAAACTGACAAATTCACCATCACAGAAAATACAAACTAATAAAAAAAGATCAATCAGAGAAATACTGCTGATAAATCAGAGCTGGAACATCTCAGACTGAGCTGTGATCTCTGTCCTGATGAAACCCTGTTTGTCTCTTTGATCTTTTTAAACATTTTTAAAAGTCTGAAACTGAGAAAAGAAAAGAAGTCTTTAGTTTTTAAACAGTCACTTTAATTCTTTCTTCTTCTTCTTAAGTTACAGACAGGCCTTTGTCTCAGCTGTGATTTGTGACTACACCCTCTCTGTGAATGATGTGTGACGATGTCTTCACTGTTTTCTGTTCCTCACAATCATGAAGGACTCAAACAGCTGCAGACTGTTTTATACAGAAAGACATGAAGAGTGTTTTTCTCACAGGAGTGGATTTTTCCACAGATCCAAAGAACTTGTTGAGGGTGTAAAGATACTTGACGTTGTCCTTTGCCTCGTTGGCCACCACAGTGATGTCTCTGTCCTGATAAATCAATAAATCAATCAGTGATGACGTCAGCATCGTCGAGACAACAGCTGTGAACTGAACAGGAAATAAACTGCTGACCAGATCTCTCCAGGCATGCAGGCACCGAGACTGAGCCACCTGCAGGACCCCCAGAGTCCTCTTCACCTGAGAGCCCTTCACTTCCTCCAGCAGACTGACACACACACACACACACACACACACACACACACACACACACACACACAACCACACACACACACACACACACACAGTTACAGCTGTTCAAAGGCTGTTTGCTTGTATTCGTGTCAGTGTTGATGTCGTACTTGCACATAAACTCTATATTGGACTCCGATGTGTCGCTCCATACCTGCCACCTACTGGTCAGCCAGTGTAAGTGCACAAAACATTTCTTCAAACCAAGATGGAAAAATACATGTTTAAGAAAATGAAGTTCAAAAATCTTTTTTCATCCCTAAAGATGAATAAAAATACTAAAAAAAGAATCCTGATTGATGTCGTCATAATTCATGCATGAAAGGGTTAAAAACTATTATACAAACAAACACATGAATATTTTGGAACATTTCAACTTTAAAGAGCAGAAAGAGAAATAACAGAAAGTTATATTGTGTAAAAGTGGTTTTGTCCTGAAGTCTCAGAGTGGAGACTAAACTGTTCCAGGTCTGAGGAGCTTCTGTCCACAGACGTCAGATCATGTTTGATAAACTGAGTTTAAAGTGAAACCTGTAAATGCTGACGCTACAGGAGATCCAGCTGAGAGGACGCGTCTACCTGTTGAAGGTCACCGTGCGGCTCTTCCAGTGCTCCAGCTCGACCGACGGCCCGATGTCGTCGGCCTCTTTTCTCATCTGCTTGCTCTCCGTCAGCACCTGCTTGATTTGATTCGTCCACAGGGTCAACACCTCCTCCAGACACTCCACCAGCTCACTGTTATTGGCTGAGAGTGAAACACACGAGTTCCTCTAAACACACGTGAACACGGACTCATTATTTCAAAGAAGCCATCGTCTCAGGTCAGATGCTTCCTTCAGCTTCCACAGATAAACTGGTTTGATTTACCTGAGAGTTGATTTTTAAACCTTTAAATGATGTTTCCTGTATTTCCAACAGTCTTATTGTTTGTGTGAGATGTGAACAGCTTGAGCTTTATACCTGCTGCTCTGTAGTCTGCAGGGCTGCTCAGCTGGCTGATGGCGTCAGGAAGCTCCACGTGCTGCAGCTGGAACTTTCTCTCCATGTTCAGTCGGGCTGAGCTCAGATTACTGACAAACTGATCCACCGAGGACAGGAAGGACCGGACGTGTGGACACGAGGCGCCATCCTGCACAGAGCCCCACGACTGGGCACAGGGTCAAAGGTCAGCAATAACAACAAAGGTTAATGTGTTTCCTGTTTCACTTTTTACCTTATTCAGGCCAAAAGCATCAGGAGGAGCACTGCACACAACACAAATCAGACTTTTCATAGATCATTATGTAACAGCTGCTCTACAGTCAAACCCCACAAAAAGAAACCAGCAGGTACAGATAAGCCCAAGATGTGGCCTCCAGTAACACTGTGAGGAACCTTGGAGTCATGTTTGACCAGGACATGTCCTTCAATGCACATATTAAACAAATATGTAAGACTGCATTCTTCCATTTGTGCAACATCTTTAAAGTTAGAAATATCCTGTCTCAGAGTGACGCTGAAAAACTAGTTCATGCATTTATTACTTCCAGGCTGGACGACTGTAATTCATTATTATCAGGAAGTCCTAAAAACTCCCTGAAAAGCCTTCAGTTAATCCAAAATGCTGCAGCAAGAGTCCTGACAGGGACTAGAAACAGCAGATTTCTCCTACACTGGCTTCTCTTCACGGGATTTACCCCTCATGGCGGCCCCTCCCTGCCCCTTTCTTTGCTTTCAGTCTCTTCCTGTTTAAAGAGAGTTTTTCCTTCCCACCATCAACAAAGTCTTCATATATGGCGTCATGTGATCACTGGAAGCTTAAAACATCTCCCTTTTTGTGCTCAGTGAAAGCCTGAATGGATGGAGGTGTTTTACCTGCTGCGACCTGAGAGCAGGTAACATGATGTGAGTCAGCAGAGTTTCCAGACTGTTCAGGACGCCGCCGCCACCGCTGCAGTCCAACATGTCAAAGTTCACTTCCTGGAAACATCAGGTTGCACGAGAAGATCAGAATGATTGGCTGCATCCATGTCACAGTCAACCAATGCGGTCTGTGCAGTTTGTTAAATTTGCAGGTGAGGAGGTGACCCAGACCAGTTACTGACCTGCTGCATGTTAGCGGTGGTTATGGCCTTCTCAGTGGTTCTCAGGAAGAACAGACATTTCCCCAGTAAAGGCTGGAAATACAGAACGTGATGGAGTTCAGGTTCCTTTAACGTGACGCAGACAGAGCACTTCCTCTGCACTCTGTCACCAAAGTTCACCATGCAAAGGAAAACCTTTCATGGGCTTTAAAGACGGGGTGGTTGGAGAGCTCTGCAGGCTGCTCATTACCAATGATGGGAGTAACGGCGCTACTTTTTTCAGTAACGAGTAATCTAATTACTATTCCTATCGTTACAACGCCGTTACAGTTACTAACAAGAAAATGTGGTCCGTTACTATGTTTCAACAAACAGACGGTTGAAGTTGTGTTCAGCTTACAGCATCTTATATCAGCTGCAGGAAGTAGCTGTAAGTAATCTGGGCGCTACAGCTTTAAGCAGCTGTGCGCTCCCACAGACAGACGATCACTTTTTGGCACAACAGCTGGAGCTCAGGGGGCAAAACAATCGCATGAGTGCTGCTGTTTGACTGAGGAAGAATAAAGGAGTCGTGGTAAGCCAATCACATGACCACTTAAAGACAAAGCAACAAGGTGATATATACCAGTTTATAAACTGTGTTGATAGGCCAGTAAAACCAGAGTCATGATAAACAATATATACGCGTGTTTGTTCCTCAATAGTTTCATGTTTACTGTCTAAGGACAGCAGCGAGACCTCTCTGCTTATGAGCTGCTGTCAGACCTGCAGGTATCAGGCTGTGATGTTCTCCTTTATACTGGACACAAATTATTATTTTGGAGTCCCACAAATAATTTGTGTGGCATCTTATTGAATGCAGAACAGCTGATTGTTCTGGAAATAGTTTAATGGTTATTAAAAAAAGGGTAAAAGGTAAATGGCTGCAAATAACTTTGTTGTTTGCAAAACTTGTGTGTATAATTTTCAAATTTATATTTACATTTAAAGTTATGAAAATGATTCGTTAAACATGTTCGTGGTTGTTACAGTAAAAAATATAACTTTTTATGTTTTCTGTCTGATTTTAGATCAATTGTGTTAATACAGTTTGTCAAAATGAAAACATAAGTGTAGATTCAGACACGTGAGGTTGTGCTGAAAACAATGAGACCAAACAAGGCAAAGTAAATAGTTTTTAAAGGTAAATGTGGAGGAAATATCAAAAGTTGTCACGGCTGGGGCAGCAGTCGTGTGGTGGAATGAATGAGGTCCCAAGATGCAGACGGCGGTGGAGATGCGAGTGGAGATTTATTTACAATGACAATAACAAAGGTGAGGGAAGAAGCGAACATCAACCTAAACTGGGACAAACTAACAGACAAAGCAGAAAACACGAGGGCAGCAGGGAAACACAAAGATGACACGAAGACACACAGAGTAATGCAGATGACGCCACAAGGAACACAGGCAGACACACACTATAAATACACACGAGGTAATGAGGGGATGACACACAGGAGGGGAGCACAGCTGAACCACAAGACGAGACACAAACCTTCAAAGTAAAACAGGAAACACACAGACTGTTTTAAAACACAAGGACACGAACAGAGCACAGAGGACAGACACAGGCTGAGAAAACACGGAAGCACTAAACATAAGAACCAAACCCTAAGAACGAATACAAAATCAGAATAAACACCAAACACAAGATGAAACCAAAAGGAAACACAAAACGCTGCGACCCAAGACCATGACAACAGGAGTTCACAATGGCTGATTATACCCTGGAGCCCAGAGGGTACATTTAAAGTAACACAATAGTTACTTTTCCTATTAATTAATTACATCTACAACCTTGTCACTCAGTTACTAAGTTACTTTTTTGAAGAAGTAATTAGTAGCTATAATTAATGACTTAATGAATTTTTAATGACTATTTGAAAGTAACTTGCCCAACACTGGATATGAGCGAGTTTCCCAGCTGATGCAAACTGGAAAGCTTCTCCTGTTTGAAGTGGATCTATTCAGCTTTTATTTCCTGATCATTTTAAGCATCAACAAAGTTTCTAAAAACAAGCAACAGTTTGTCATCATTCATAAACTCTGACGTCACAGGAGTGTTTTTATTCCTGTCCCATGTTTGAAAGTTTCTGCATATCAGAGCTGCCAACACGGCACCGACTCAGGCTGGAACTGACTTTAAATACTTCATCATTCATGATCCTGTTAAAACCACATCCAGGGGAAATGTTATTAGCATGTAGCCTTTAGCTCATGTTCGGATTGCTGCTCCTCCATGTTTGTAGTCCTTTTTTCTGTGAATAAGTGTTTGTGGAGCTTTGAGCTCCTCAGACTTCGGCCTCTCGACCTCCTGATGTTCAGCCTGCAGCTGTCAGTCATCCAGTGTTTGCTCAAAGACTTTAATCACCTCGTTAACCAAACAAAGCAGCACAGTTTGATCCATGGAAACACAAACACGCTCAGGCTCATCATCTCTGAACAGGACAATGATGAATCGTAGGCTCGGGATCGAGAAATCAGATACATCAGAACACAAACACCCCGAGAGGTGAATCAATGTGACGTCACACACCTAAGCTCTGAGTCCTCGAGTCTGATCCAGGCTCGTGCTTTAAGACACGTTTCTGTGTAACGCTCAGCTCAGGTGTGTTCAGGACATTTGCTTGGAAGAAGCCGTCTGTGGATAAATCCTGCTCTCCACCTCAGCTGTCAGGTTTATCCAGAGAACGGCCGTCCTGACTTCCAGCAGCCCCACAGTCCTCGTTTCTAATAAACTGGCATTACTGAAATGAACTGTCTGCCTCGCTGTTCAATAATCTGCTCTTTGCCAATTTCCCAGCAGAACCTTCCACTCATATCAGCATTTTTCTGTGATT
The DNA here is from genome assembly GCF_900408965.1 of Simochromis diagramma. Taxonomy (NCBI): domain Eukaryota; kingdom Metazoa; phylum Chordata; class Actinopteri; order Cichliformes; family Cichlidae; genus Simochromis; species Simochromis diagramma. Next base: position 2,326,955 of record NW_024387423.1, on the reverse strand, counting down.
CTCACATTAACTAAGCATAAAAAGCTGAAGCCAACCTCAGATTTCCCCGTAGTGAGGAAGAGTTTCCTCTGAGCCACAGCTGAGTTTGATGTGTCCACAAAGGAAGACTGACAGGAGGACAGACTCTGGGAGAAAGGCAGATATTAAAAGATATGAATACAAAGTACGATGCAACAAACAGCAGATTATGAAGAGCGGTTAGACCTTCATGTGTCCATCATTTAAATGTGATCAAAGTTACCTGTTTGACATCCTGATAGAAGAAAATCAGATTCTTGGATCCGTTTGCAGCAAAGAATTCATGGATCAGACTGAACTGGAAGAATCAGACATTAATGACTCAAAGGTTCAACTCTGAGGAAGGATCACGTCTCTGAACTTACTCTGTCATCAGAGACGATGGCGTCTTCCACTGCCGCCTCCTCCAGGCTGCCGGCGTCTGCCAGCCTGCTCATCAGGTATTTATGTCGGGCATCCAGAGCTGCCCGCCGTTCCTCCTTCATGGCTCTCGCCTGTTTGGCTACTTCTCTCCTCACCTCATTGGACAGCAGCATCGTCCTTTTACCAGACACCTGGAGAAACATCAGCTCAGTCTACAGACGCAGAGACCAGTGAGAGCTTGGCCCAAACATCTGCAGGTTTCTGAGGACCACGTTTGACCCTGACTGGAGGCATCGATTCTGAGTGCGACTGCCTAAACTGAGCTACTGTCCCCCCCTCCACTGAGACATTCTCCTGTGATGTGTCATGGGGGGAAGTGTTCCTCAGGGTTGGACTCGTGAGAAGTTCAGTCAGTTTATTCAAACTTTAAAACATTTTCAGTCTTTTCAGCAGAAACAAATGTGAACACAGCACTTTTTGATTGAGTATAAAAGGATGAAAGAGTCAGTGATTAGTAACATTGTTGCTGACTGATGCTGTTGTAGAGCTGTCTTTGGATCCTCACGTTCCTGGAAGCCTTCCCTGGATTGCTCAGATATCATTAACTTGTTTGTGCTCAGTAGAATCAGGTGTTGTGGATGCAGGTCGTAGCTGTGTGAGGCCTGTACAGTCAGCGCTGTGTGAGCGCTGTGTAACGTTAGCTTAGACTTATTTCTGTTGTTATCATCCTTCAGGTTAATGTTGTTTTCATTATGCATCACAGGAAGTGTGGGTGGCTGTTAGCCTCACAGCTCCTTTTTGATGTTTCTGCTCTTTGTGGCTTTGTGTTACTTTGTGTCGTGTCTGAAACAAAGTGAGTCCATCTTACTAACTGTAGTCGGCTCTCTGTCTCATGCACAGCTGACTGTTGTCTGAATGAAAGTATTTTTATACTTTGTGTAATCTGTTGGGTCTTTGAGCCCTTTTTTAAACAGCATATGAGCCACATGTATGTGTGTATATGAAAGGTTGTTTGTAATACATAAAATTGTTGCTTATTCTAGAGCTGTTGCTGTGCCTGATTGGTCTACTCGCTCTAAACTGAAGGTTGACTTGATTATTTTGGTTTTTTACATGTTGTCAATAAACCAACTTCTTTATGATTTGAACGGCGTCTCCGATGTGTCACAGGCCTGTCAGCTTTCTTGGTGATTGGTATAGTTTTGAGCTTCATGCTCTGGCTGTTGTTGGGTTTTCCTCTTTTATATTAAAGCTTTTGTCCTACATTTGGCTCTAAAGTCTAATTCTAATCCCAGCACTGTGTCTGGGTGTGTGATGGTTGTTTTCCTGCTCTTTCTCATGAAACAGTCACAACATTCTCAGTCCAACTTTCACTCTTTGCTGCAGCTGCAGTGAACATGGTGCCGTTTGCCTTTAAGAAAGTTGTGCACAAAGGCTTTTTCTCTAGCAGACAGCTGTGTGGCTAAAAGTCAGATCACCTCCTCCCATCATTTTTTACCACCTCAGTCACACTGGACTGAAACAAGAGTGAAACTAGGAAGAATCAGAGTTTGTCCAGTGACTGCACTGATTTTCTTCATATTCACAAACTGATTCTAAGTAGTTGCATCAGCCAGCTAATCACCCGGACACTGAGCGTCCAACACGCTCCCTGAAGGAAACGATTACATCCTCCAAACAATCACAATTTGTCTCTGAATGACTGTAATTATTCTCTGATTTGTGAATAACTGGAATTTATCAATGCAGACACGTTGCCAACATGATGAAGTCAGTCTGAGTCGCATCTCTTTGGCTAACTTAACTCAAGCCTTTCCATGAGAGACCCGATCAGGAGCGACTGTCCTGGACACTCCCAGCATCACAGGGACTCACAAACCCGTCTACCACAGTGAGAAGACTGATCGTTACAGGCCCACATGTAGCTTTAGATCACACATGTGCACTTCCTGTGGTCACTGCTGTAACTCTAGACTCACCGAGGGGCCAGTGGTTGGTGAGGCAGCAGCAGCTGAAGCTGAAATCATGTGACTAATGGCTCTCAGGTTCTGTCCTCCTATTCGCCGGTGTCCTTCACGTGTCACACCTGGTCCAGACAGAGTGAGAATGTTCAGAGCTTTAATGGAAAAGAATATTATTACATATAAAAGGCCTGTAACAAGTATTGTAGTGTTAATCAGGATGAAGTCCATCATGAACACTTCAGAGTGGTTCAGACAGTCAGTTGAACTTTTATGAAATAACCAGATGTTTGCAGGGTCATTTCTGCTCTGGCTTCTGGCAGCAAACTTACCTGCAGGTAAACAGATGATTTCCAGGTTTCTGTCCCCTCTTGGTCTTTGACCATCAGAGTCACGATCTCTGGATTTGTAGTCAGGAACACTTGAAATGTTGGATGGTAATTTGGGCCAAACTTTAAGTGAAATTGTGTTTGCTAAAAACCAACAGAAAGGTGCCGTTTTCATGACCAGTGGGTTATCCACCAGTTTGATTCATGTCAGCAGCATTTAGTTTGTAACTGCTGACTCACCTCTGGCTGTGTCCTGCTCTCAGGGTCACAGTGGACACTGTACCTTTGACCGAAGCTGCAAAGACAGTCAGCAGGGGTCTGGATGCATTCAGCACCACGTCCTTGTTGGGCCTTCAGTGACAGGACAGTTTATTATGCTGCTAACGTTAATAAGTCTGTTCACCTGTAGAGCTCATTTAAACACATCAGCTGTAGAACATCATGTGTCATGGCGTGTCCAAATTCACAGGCTGCATCCTCCTGAGGACCCGGCCTTCAAGGTCTACGTGGGCCGGGTCCTCCAAAGGTCGGGTAGGCGGGAAGTGAGCGGCTGTGACGGTCTGGCCTTCAGATCCGCGTCACCGCTGTCTGGGTGGAGTTTAATAAACTCAGCCGTCTGCTCCTTGCTGTCTAAAATCTAACAGGACACTGGAGTAAACTCTCGACCGTCTCACACTTCTGTTTAATCACTTTTCTGTTTGACGTTTATTCAGCTGTGTGAAAACTGTAACTTCAGCCAAACCAAACAAACAACACTGAAAAAAGCCAAACGATAACATTTTTACGTGATCTAAGTGACTTATATATCATGTTTAAACCTGAACAGCCAAAGGCCGTGGGGGTCCAAAAACGATGTGCCGGGAGTCCGCTGTTCTCGCCGGCTCTAGTGACCCTCGACCTCCCGGTTAGCTATCGAGCTGGTGGGTAACAGACGTCTCCAAAAACGTTGAAGCACTTTTGCAAATATGTGATATCTTGACAAACCGAGCAGATATTTGAAGTTTACACTCCTACATTCTCAAACAGGAGCCCCAGCAGAGATGGATGGCTGGCGCGGCTCTCCGGCCAGCAGGTGTGAAGACCCCTGGCTGAGGCAGCTGAAGCTGTGGGTGGCTGTCAGCCAGCTCAGGATGCCATTTGGGCTGCAGCAGCATAAAATCCTCAGCAGCCTGGGTAAGCTTGCGTGAGCTCTCTGTGGAGGCTGTTGCAGCTGAAATGGCTCACCCGAGCCGTGCAAACTTAGTTACCTTCAAGGCTTCAGAGTCAGCTGAAGTCAGCAGCTCAGCCTCTGGGGAGGCCCTGGGGAGGTTACAATCCCTGGAACAGCCAGGTCTCTACAACCAGAAACAGTCTTTGCATGTGCAGCTTCAGAATCCGACTTGAAGTTCGAGTTAGTGTTCGATGTCCCAGAAACACTCAGGTGCTCACTGAGCAATCTCTCGAGGCGAACACTCAGAAAATAAAACAGTCTTTGGCTGAGCCTTTGTGGGAACATTCATCGTCTGTGCTGGAAAGGTGGAAACATCTGGGAGATGCAGCCTTAACACACTGGGTTTCACACGTCCTTGGAGGCAGCTCAGTAAACTCAGGCATGCAGACAAAATCAGCACTTGCAGGAACACAATGTGCCCTCTCACAATGAGCTTGGAAGCATAAACTGAGTTTTCCTCACTGACTGTTTTAGACAGTATAGTGGGAGCAACACAAAAAGCAGCTTCAGAGAGCTGGAAACACACAGTTTAGTGTCTTTGCTTGCTTGCTTTAAGTCACAATAAACAGAAAACTCATTGTGTCTCATGTCAGAATCAAATCACTCATATACAGGAAAGGAAGAGGCGGAGCTTATTTCCTGCAGGGAGAGGTTAGCAGTCTGTGTCTTTCTCATTTCTGACTCCTAAAGAGCTGAAAAACACAGGCTGTTATTGGCTGGCTGACACTGGGATTAATGTCCTTGAAGCCAGCAGTCTTTAATGTCCAGGTTCAGAACGGGCAGGTGAAAAACAGTCCTTTATGTTCTCTGATTTTCAATAAACCGTCCTGATTACTGAGGGAGCAGAGAAAGTGTCTCCATCACTCACCACAGCTGGATGCTCTGAAATCCTGGAATCCAGCTGTGGAGAGGAGCACCGGCAGTGTGGACGCAGTTTAGTAATCAGGGAATGGGAGACAGGAGGGAAACACAGCTGGGACCAAATACACACACGAGACAGGAAACACTAACACAGGACTGTCAAAGTAAAACAGGAAATATGACACAGAGTCCAAAGTAACAAGACGTGGGACACAGTGAAGACACATAAACAGAAACCAGAACTATAATCACAAAACAAACTCAGAAACATAAAGAGTGAATCAGCTGATTCAGTGTTTGTGACAAAAACATGGATCCTGGTTAATAAGTTGTATTTGTTTGTTTCTGTATTATTTTGTGTATCGTTCTTATGAGCTGTTGTTTTTCAGTGAAATATTATTTAATTGTTTTAAGCTTTTTGTTGACTTTGAAGCGCTTAAGTTGATATTTTTGAACATTTAATTTGTTAGATTATTGTAGAGTGGATAAAACTGCCAAACGCACAGCTGCTTCCAGCATGGCCGGAGGAGAGGTGGCCGAGCAGATGCACAACACACACAGCTCACAGGTTTGCATTTCTAGATATTGCAGATGTTGCAGAAATTGACAGTAAAGAACTCAGAGATCCAGCGCTGTCTCCTGCCCCTGATTTATACACCACAACACAACGACAGGCGTAACTTACACAAACGGGTAACATGAGGCTCAGATGCTTTGGACATGTTCACATATACAGGACACAGAATGATGAAGATGGAGCTGCAGGAAGGAGGAAAAGAGGAAAAACACAAAAGATTCACAGATGTGGTGAAAAAGGACATGACAGGTTCTGTTTGTTAGTTTGTTTTTTCTTTATTTGGTAAAGATTCAGAAATAAAGAGAAGATCACATGTTTGAATATTAATGTTCTGTAATTACACAAGTTGTAAAATCTTTCCAGAGTGAGACAGAGACTGTGCAGGGACTTTAGAAGGACAGAGCAGCAGCAGAGCAGTCCAGATACACTGATGATCCTCTGTCAGATCCAGAGGGACACACAGGGATGATGCTAGACTCTACATTGTGTCTGACAGTGGAGCTGTTCTCAGAGCAGTTCACTCTGCAGCACTGACAGTCATCTGCACTTCATTCCTCTGTCAGTCACTGCTGGTTGAAGCTCTCCTCTCCACCTCCCAGTAACATGGCCCAGTCAGAGCGTCTCTACACACAAGCTGCTGCTGCTGCTTCAACCTCTCTGGATCATCAGGACACAGCTGCTCCTCTCTCAGCACACACACCGTCCTGTTTACCATCATCCCCTCCACCTGCAGAGAGAAGGAGGAAGAGCAGAGGAGATAAACGAGTGTTTCCAGAGACTCTTCATCAGCTGTCAGTCAGTGATGCAGCACAGCACAGTTGCTGAAAATGTTTTTCACTCCTAGTTTGAGTTTGGACTTTCATTCGTTAGAAGAACCTTGGTGTGTCCACTCTGAGCTCTGTAGGAACCCCAACAACAAGCCCAACAATCCAGATGGACAGTTCCAGCTGTTAACTGGAGGAATTCCATCCAAACATCTGCTCTCACTAAATTCTTCCTCACCTACAGACTGTGTTCTTCACTGCTTTAAACTTGGAAATGAATGCAGTCATTGGTCTGCGTGCTGCTTTGTTCAGAGAGCTGATTGGCTGTTGACAGTGTTTGATCAGAGCTTGTCAGCCGTTACTGTGGTGACCATAAAGGTGAGAAACAGGAAGTGTTTGTGTCCAATCCAGAAGCCTGTCACCATTCTCCTCTCACAGCTTCACTGAGAAGCTGCAGCTTTACAGGAAACACTGGATCTTTGTTCCATACTGACTGTGTTTAGTACAATACTGCTGACAGCACCACCCACTCACTCCATCACTCTACTGACCTCAGTTTCTCCAGTCTGTAGTCTGGACTCTGCTGAAGATCAGACAGCTGCTCCAAATTTGAACGCCACAGGTTGTTTCCTCTCAGGTCCAGCTCTCTCAGATGGGAGGGGTTGGACTTCAGTGCTGCTGCCAGATAATCACAGCTGATCTCTGACAAATCACAGCCCCTCAATCTGTATAAAGAATGAAAGATACACTAAAGGACACTCAAAGCTGGCTTGGAAAGGAATGAAGTCCATGGTGGGGATGCAGAACAAGGAGCAAAGATGAATGTGATGCTGAATCAGCAGAAGACTTGGATTCCAGCTTTGATATCATTGATTTCAATGAAGAGCTTTGTGATTGTAGCAAAGGGCTGGTAGCTCTGAGAGTCCCACTGATGAGGTGTTTGTGTGGAAATCTCTTAGTGGGACCAAAGAGAGAAAAAGCCCTGGTCCTGATGCTGTGGGAGGGAAATAATTGAAGTGTGCTGTGAGGAACTGACTGGGAGATTTTCACACATTTTCCAGTCCTCCTTGGAACAACAGGAAGTTCCCAGCATATGGAAACAAAGGTTAAGTGTCCTATGGCACTCAGTGACGATGGTGCTGTGGCCCCACCACCTCCACCTCTTTGTAAAGGAACTAACTGTAATCTGAAGCTTCAAATGGAACTAAAATTTCATCCACTAGGTGGCAGTGTCTGATGATAAAGTGTTAGTGTAGCTGGCCTGTAGTAAGAAACAGGAAAATGCAGGATTTGGGCTGAAATGGGGAAAAGTGGTTAGCACTAGTGCCTTAAAGCAAGAAGGTTGTATGTTGGTCAGCTGGGCCTTTCTGTGGAGGTTGGATGTTTTCCCACAGTCCAATGAAATGCTGCTTAGGTTCATTGGTGCTTCTAAATTGGCTGTAGGTGTGGATGTGAGAGAGTGCTTCTCTGTCTCTCTCTGTTGGCCCTGTGATGGACTGCTCACCTGTGCAGGTGGACCACACCTCTTGCCCTATGACAGCTAGGGCACAGGCTCCAGCCCTGTGAGCCTAAACAGTTAGCAAAAATGATTCGTAGATGGCCTGAAATTCCCCAGTTAGCAGTTTGGTAGATAGCTATGAGATGCTAATCGCATCCAGCAGCTGTATTCTACCTGTAAGCTGATCCCTGCTGAGCCAAAGCACTTTTTCATATACAAATTACAACCTTTAATAAAAACCTATTGGTCAGCATCTTATTAGCCTGCTGTTAGCTTCATTCCACAGAAAACTGAGAGAAACTAGCAGAGCTGATATAGAATAAAGAGAAATGTGCTGATTTAAAGCCTTTGAAGTGCTTCAGATGATCTCTGGCTACTTCTGTCCACTCATTCATTCATGTAAGCTTTCTAATGCAGCTTTGATCTTCACAGTCTGCTTTATGAAACTCATTCTAACCCTGAATGTCAAAGTGTTACTCCTTCTCTTTCCCATCATTCATGCTGGCAGTGGAGGAGATTTGGATGTTGGACTGTGTTTTGGATGATGTGTGTATGTTTGTGTTGGACTGCTGTCTGTGAAGCAAACGCACATTTTGCATTGGATTTCAGTGTCAGACAGACTTTAAGGTGGAATGAAGAGTTTGAGCGTTTCACAGTGAATTATCCAGTGGAGGATTTTTCTTCTTCTTTGATGGTTTGAAATGTGAACATTGTTCTGCTACAGTCAATGGACTAAACCAGAGAAGAAGAAAACAGACTTTACCATGAAGATCCTCAGTGTGGATCAGTATAATATCAGCCTGATGTCTGCAGTTTAGTGTCAGCACAACTTTCACATCATATTCATCTCAGCACAACTAAAACATGCTGACTGACCTCAGAGTTTCAAGTTTACACCCTGGACTCTTCAGGAAACCACACAGATGCTTCACTCCTGAATCCTGCAGTTTATTGTTGTTACTCAGGTCCAGCTCTCTCAGATGGGAGGGGTTGGACTTCAGTGCTGCTGCCAGATAATCACAGCTGATCTCTGAAAAACCACAGTCCTCCAATCTGTATAAAGAATGAAAGATGTAAGTTTATTAGACAAAGTGTGAGCTTGAAATCATTTAGTGTTTCATCATCTGTTCAGAGCTGAAGAAGGTTCAGAATGTAGAAGTTTAGAAAATGGAAACTCCAAACAGCTGAAGCCAACAGGAAGCAGCTTCAAACAAACACAACAAGAGAAAAAACTCTGAATGTTTCACATTAAAGTCGTACATTTCTCATAAAAACAGGAAAAGGACTTGAAAAAGTCGTGTTTTTCCTTCCAGGAACCACATGGCTTCACTTTTAAAGGTGAAGTGTGAAAGAAATGGACATATTTGAAGTCAGACACCTTTTTCCAGTCACATTATTAAAGCAGACAAACTACAAGCTCATTTTCATTCCAACAAGTCATCTTCTGACCTGGACTAACAACACTGGTCTCTATGTGCAGCTGGCTGTGAGACCAGTGCTCAGGGAGCGTCTACAAAGTGCAACACTGAAAGAACATCACACACTCATTTGCTTCCAGCACTTTCACACAAACATCTACTGTCATTATTGTCACCAAACTCTGTGGATCCTTTATTGCAAATTCAAATGGGATCAAATGGTCAGACAAAAGAGGGATATGAGGAAATATGATGAAATGTTGTGTATTAGCAGCAAGTTATTGAATCATTTTCCTCAGAAACCAAACAAAATGATTGACAAACATGTTTTTACAAACTCAGTGTTGGACTTGGATAAGCAGGATAAGCTGATGTTTAAAGGCATTTGAGTCACGCTGTATGACAGTCCAGTTACTACTCAATATTTATGGATGATGTTTTTTCAGTGTTGCACTTTGTAGACGCTCCCTGAGCCTCACAGCCAGCTGCACATGGACCGGCTGACATTACCAAGCATTAGAAGCGGGTGTAAAAAATTAATGTTCCCATTTAAATGGTTTTAATTTGAATAAAACGATGTTGATTCATTCAATCCTGAATCGATGTTTAATATAAATGTATTTTGCCAGAATCTCAGGTTAAAGCTCACAAACTATTTCAACAAGCAGCAAACAGCTAAAACAGTAAATGAGAGCAGCTAAACACAGAAAGATGAAAACACAGAGCGTGGATCGTTCACTCGACGGCACGTACACGTACACGCCGTCGGGGCTGAAAGTGGACAGCTCACAGATCCTGAAGCTGCAGGTTTCATCTGTCTCCAACCAAAACTGAGTGAACCAGCAGCAAAAGAAGATCCAAACTCTGCTTCACGTTGCTCATGAATTCTCTCTGACTTTGGCTGTTCCTGCCTGCACAGCTCTCTCTCTCTCTCAGTGTACTCCAAGAACAGCTTCAAACATCTGTTTCTGCATCATTCACTGTTTATTAGCCACCAGTCTGCTGTTGTGTTCAGTGCTGTCGGCCTCTGACAGGAAAGCCTCATTTCTGCTGTTCCATGGAAACTTTTTAAAATGATGACAGATTACAAACTCTCAGCTGTGTCTGTAATCAAACCTCTGTAACTTTGCTTCACTTCAGCAGCATCAGGTCATGTTCACATGTTGATTCATGGTTTGCTTTGGTTTTTGATCGACTGCAGAATATTTTGAAGGTTATCTGCTATAAAAAGCCAGAAGAGGAAAATCTGCTTCATGTGTTTCTGTTTGATCCTCAGTGACTTTGACACAAAGGCCTCTGCTGTGATGATCACACCTCTGATCAAGTCTCACAGTGTCACAACTGATAAATGATCAGAGTTAGAATATTTCTGACTGTCTGCTGTGTGCCGTGACCTTTGACCTGCTAAAGACAGTCAGCTGTGGATTATTCATTGTTGTGTCTGATACTTAGAACTGTGAGGAAGAAGCTACACAGTTAATCAGGGTCCCCTCTCTCTGAATCAGGAAAGGTGGGCAGGCCGCGTGTGGGCCGCGGGCCATACGTTCAGTATCACTGTTTGAGATGTGAACATTGTTCTGCTACAGTCAATGGACTAAACCAGAGAAGAAGAAAACCGACTTTACCATGAAGATCCTCAGTGTGGATCAGTATAATATCAGCCTGATGTCTGCAGTTTAGTGTCAGCACAACTTTCACATCATATTCATCTCAGCACAACTAAAACATGCTGACTGACCTCAGAGTTTCAAGTTTACACCCTGGACTCTCCAGAAAACCACACAGATGCTTCACCCCTGGATCCTGCAGCTTATTGTTGTTACTCAGGTCCAGCTCTCTCAGATGGGAGGGGTTGGACTTCAGTGCTGCTGCCAGATAATTACAGCTGATCGTTGACAAACCACAGTCCTTCAATCTGTAAATAGAATGAAAGATGCAAGTTTATTAGACAAAGTGTGAGCTTGAAATCATTTAGTGTTTCATCATCTGTTCAGAGCTGAAGAAGGTTCAGAATGTAGAAGTTTAGAAAATGGAAACTCCAAACAGCTGAAGCCAACAGGAAGCAGCTTCAAACAAACACGATAAGAGAAAAAACTGAATGTTTCACATTAAAGTCGTATATTTTTCATAAAAACAGGAAAAAGACTTGAAAAAGTCGTGTTTTTCCTTCCAGGAACCAGAAGGCCTCACTTTTAAAGGTGAAGTGTGAAAGAAATGGACATATTGAAATTAATGATATCAAAGCTTGAATCAAATGAGTCCAAGTCTTCTGCTGATTCAGCATCACATTTATCTTTGGTCCTTGTTCTGCATCCCCACCATAAGTATAAAGAGGCAAAACTCCCATTTTCCAAAATCCTCTTTAAGCTTCGACAATAAAGGAAGATCGTTTTATACAAGTCTTTGTGGTTTTGTGTCACCCAGATGCCCGAGTACTTAAACTTGTTACAGCTGGGTTTAATAGGTGCTAAAATACACAAAACTCCCCAGTTGTCGTACAGATGTACGCCTGATAGGGCGAAGGACACTGTCTCAGCTGAACTATGGACACGCACACACATACACTTACACTGATAAGCACTCACTCATCCCCCCTCCCTTTCCAACGTCTTCGATGCTTGTTGCCCCCTGGGAACACGAGGCGGATCCGGGCCCGCGCTGGAGATGGCGCCGTTGCATGATGGCTGCTGTGTTGCCTGGGATTACTCCTCATCCCCTACCCAACCCTGTGGCTTGTCATGTCTTTCACAATGTTGTGCTGTGGACATTCGTGTGCTTTTTTGTTTCCTGTTCTCGTGCTGTCCTACCATGGAAGCACAGCATGAGTGGAGGTTTCTTTTTTTCCCTCTTGTACCTTCCCCGTTGTTGTGTACATTTCAGTGTTTTTCTGTAACGCTACCGATCTCCGACTTGTAACCCCATGTGATGTCTGTGTTATGTGTGTAAGGTCGGGGGGGGGGGGGGTCCCATTTCACTGCAGGGCAACCTGCTTGTGACAAATAAAGCTTTGATTGATTGATTAATTGAGATAGACTTTGCCTCGCTCTTCCCAAAATTGACTTTATATATCCAGAAATTGTCCCAAATTCCTTAGGTATGCATTAAGGTGACCTTGAGGCTCTTAAAGGTGCCTATAAATAAAATGTATTATTATTATTGTTGTAAGTCTATCCAAAGGTTTGTGGAGGCTATTCGATGGGTTGGAAATAAAAATCATGTCGTCGGCATAAAGAGAGACTTCATGTTCGATACCCCCTCGATGTTATCCCTCAACACCAACACATTGTCTCAGAGCAACAGCTAGCGGTTCAATGGCAAAAAGGAGACAGAGGGCATCCCTGTCCTGGGGGACAGATTATTGTTAGTCTGGACGGCTGCTAGAGGGGAGCAATATAATAATAAGCCCGTCTGGTCCTGTGAAATAATGGAGGACAAATACTTGTGTAAGCGATGGGCCAACACTTGAGCCAGGATCTTGGTGTCTGTGTTGAACAAAGATATTAAACGACATGAACGACAATCTAAATGGTCTTTTTCCTGTTTTACAATTAAACACATCACTGCTTGATGCAATATTGGAGGCAACGACTGTGAGAGGAAGGATTCTTCAAAAGTTGATTTTAACAGTGAATTCAGTTGGTCAGAAAACTTTATGAAGAAATCAGATGGATACCCGTCGGGGCAGCAGATTTTCCAGACTGCATGCTCCGTATGGCCGTTTCAATTTCAGAATTAGATTGAGTTCATAAGCATAGCTGTGCAACTTTGAAATCAGATACTCAGCCTGTTTTGTGAGATTGTATTCAGTTTTTCATTGTAACCACTGTGTATATAATACAGGCTCAGGAGAGTGGCTGTACACAGCATGTAGTTTAGTAATTTCATCAGCTAACTGAGAGAGGCGCTCGGTCACTATTTTATTCTATTTTGAACAAAATGAAATTATTTGGCCTCTCAGACCTTTTGTAACTGACAAACTCTTCATCTGCTAACAACACTGAGTTGAATCTCCATGGCTGATAGTTGGAGCAGGCATCAGGAATACACATTGAAAAAACGAGGAGAAATCACCAGTCTTATAATCACATTCTGTAACTAAAGGGAGACGTTTTTCTATACAAATATGTTTTATGGACATTAGAAAAAAAAAAAAAAAAAAGAGTATTGACGTGAAGCAGGATTATGAAAACTCCATACATCAGCTAATCCATAATTATCAAGAAAGCTCTGAATGACACATGGTGACTTTGGACTAAGTGTACTTTTGTGTGAACTGTGGTCCATAGCAGATAATGAGCAGTTTAGGTCTCCCTCAAAGATGATATTGTGTGATGACATATTGGGGAGCCGTGTAAAGACTTTAGTGAAAAATCTGTGATCGTCCCAATTAGAGGCGTAGATATTTGCTAAGATCAAAGGAAAACCATAAACTATATTTTCTGCACTATAATTCGCACTTAAAATCCTGTAATTTTCTCAAAAATCGACAGTGCGCCTCATGGATGAATTCTGGTTGTGCTTACTGACCTCGAACCGATTTTATGTGCTACACGGCACTCAGAAACATTTCAAAAAATGTTTTGGTACGACTTTGCTAAGCTACGAGGCTGCACCGCTTGATGGATTGTTGGAGCATTACAGCTACAGAGGAGCCTCGCGGAGTGGTACGTACTCTGCTTTAAAGTAATATTATTGTATTGAGTGTGTATAAGGACCATAAATGACACCTGTAAGAGACACGGTTACAAAGAGGATTTCAAACTCCAGGCTGTCAGTCATGCAGTAGAACCTGGGAACAGAGCAGCTGCTTGTTATTATGCTCAGCGTCTGTTAGTTTAGATTTTGACTGCACAATTGTGAGCTTTTTGTTATGCACAAAAACAACATTGTTTTTGTGCATAACATCCATCCAGAAGTGTCAAAGCACTTCTGGATGGATGCAAACTGCATTTCGTTGCCCTGTACCTGTGCATGTGCAATGACAATAAAGTTGAATTCTATTCTATTCTATTTTATTTATGGAGCATAATTATTTAATAAATGCTGATAATTTTTTTCTGAGTAATTGTTTCATGTACATCTATGCTGTATGTTAATAAATGTGCCTGTGTGAGATTTGGGACACAGCTTTGACTAAGAACTCTCTTTTTGTTCTTACTTTCTGGCTTTAAAAATATCGATATATATATCGTATATTGCCATCCAGCTAAAGAATATCGAGATATGAATTTTGGGTCATATCGCCCAGTCCTAATATTGCAATAGGTTGTCCGTTAAACTCAAACGGGGCTTGGGCCCTGGCACGGCATAGAATTTCCACACAATCCTGGTAGTAGTGACGCTCGGCTATGACGGCGTGCGCATTACCAGCTGGCTTTCTCGGGATAGGGCTCCTGTGTGAGCGGTCAACAATAACGTCTTTACCCATACCCAGCACTTCATGTAGTAGCACAGATATGGCCGTGGAGGAGCTCGAGTCCAGACCCTCTGGGATCCCTATGATGTGGATGTTAGCTCTCCGCTTCCTGCCTTCAATCACATTTATCCTTCAGGTCAGACAGCTCCTCCTTCATACTCTCTACTGTGGACTGCAGGGTGGTCACCTCATCGCTCCACATTGACAGCCCATCCTCAGCTTCTTTCGCTGTAATCTTTACTCCATCAACTTCAACGTGCATCGCCGCCATGCTGTTAGCGATCTCATTTCTCAGTCCTTGCACGTCAGCCCTTATATTGTCAAAATCTTCTTTCAATGCATTTCTGAGTTCTTCTTTTAACACTGTACTAATGTCCTCTTTAATGGATTGAAGAAGCTCCAATTTTAGAGCAGTAGTATCCACATCACGTCTGTTGAGTCTGCTCTACAGCGTCCGTAGAGCTGGACGCTGCCCTTGGGCAGTCCTCGATACTCTCGCTTGAGATTGCACCGGGCCTAGTCACCACTCCTCCTGTGTGCTTGCATTTTCTTAGGTTGGATGCCATTTCTTCTCAAATAAAGTTATAATATAAAGTATAAGACTGTTAACTTCAGCTGTAGCACAAATGAAGACTTTGTAGGTTGAGAAAAACTCTCTGCTTGTATATGATCACCAAACACTGCTGGCTTTAAGATCTTCTCATTTAAAACTTGTTTATTGCAATCGTGGATATCAGGGAAGCTTCTCTGCACCGTTCCTGTCAGGAGTTCCAGCTTGTCTCCGTTGTGCTTCAGCGCCACCTCAACTGACAGGGTGTCGCAGACGCCGTGGGAAATGCAGTGGCTTATTGGTGAGAATGAAGGCTACCTGAACATGACTTGGAAAAACACCTCAGCCTAACCTGACTGGATTCGATCGCATCAACTACTGGCACTCTCTGGATATGGCTTACGCCTGTCTGACACCTGTTGTTGGGTGTACTACAATAAACCCGCCCAGCGTCCTCCCCGTCTATGCTCAGGTGGAGTAAACCCTCAGAACCTACGGCCGATAGGTCGGGCACCCACATCGGCCGATGAGCCACCGATACCACTAAGAATCAGCCTTGTTAATACTTGGTTGCTAGCAAACAAAACTTTTCTTCTTAAGGACTTCTTCACTAATCAGGAACTGGCTCTAATGCTTGGAAACCTGGCAGAGAGCCAGTGAGTCCAGCTGTTTTACTGAACTTTTACCTTCTGACTGTGAGATGACAGGACATGGTGGTGGAGTGGAGGCTGTTTTTAGGAAGAAGCTCGCATGCAAACAACTCTTTTTTTTTTTTTTTTTTTTTTGCCTGTCCCGTTTGGGTCTTTTGCCATCATCAATTATTGTCTAAAGGCGAAGAAAGATGCCCAATGGATTTACTTTAACAAATGGACCATCCCAGCCTTGCCGTATTGGTCTATTTGATTAACCTTTGCTTTTATTGTTTATTTTATTTTCATTTGCTGAACACGGGACAGATTTGACTGGGGAAAAGAAAGGGGAGAAAGAAAGAGGGAGAGAAAAACAGCAGGGAAGAGGGACGGGGATAAAGGGCAAAAAACAAAAACCAACAAATCAAACAGACAAAAAATACATATATCAATCACCTGGATCACCTGTTGAGAAAGAAAAAAAAAAAAACAAGCAGAAGAAAAAAAAAGAGCAATATAATAAACAACATCACGATGATCTATGGGAATATAACAGTAAATACTAAATATTAAACATTATTGTGCAGCACGTAAGATCGACAGCGCACAGTGTGCTTTGAGGTAGGAGCCAAAAAGGGTGTAGTTTGTGTGTGTGAGCACCCGTCTGTACACCTGTGAGCATGAACGCGCTTATATTTAAAAGGTTCCTTCATGTAATGATCTGCTAGAGGGTGTAGGGAGCCACAGCCCCGTCCACCAGGGCATGAAGCAGGTATGGAGGACATCAAGACTCCAGACATCCAGAGGCCCTCAGAACACAAGAGACCAAGGAAGACCAACAGAGGGGCAGCCGCGTCACTATCCCAGAAAGAGCTGAGGAGAGTCCCAGATGAGGGGTCACTCAGCAGCCGTGGAGCAGAAGCCAGGGGGGTTGCAGTGATGTGCCCGTGAGCTCCGCCGGCAGCCAGCTGTGCCAGAGTGACCGAGCCCCAAGCCGAGAGGCCGAGGGCACCCCACCCCTGAAGGGGCCCGAGCGAGCCCCAGGCTCCAGGCCCCGACAAGCAGCCACCAAGGAGTGAGCCGGTGGGTACCTGGACGCCCATCCCCGGACACAAAGAACCACCAATGCACCGATGTCTGAGGGCGTCTGCCACTGGCAGGGGGAGTGGTGTGGGGAGATAGGCCTTCATACCTTGGAGGGCCTGAGATGTCCCCAGAGAGGTGGCGTCTGATACCCGACCTGACATATGGACACAGACAAACAGGCACACACAGATACATCCATTCCAACCCTCATGCTCTCATATCACGCAAACAACTCTTAACTGACTCGTATTCAAGTTTTGAACTTGTGATGTTTGTTGTTTGGGGCGTCCCGGCCGACACTCGGTGCAGCTGTATACAGACCTCCAAAACATCACAAGGATTTTATTCAAGACTTTTTAGCTGCTATCGTGCCAAACTGTGATCAAACTTAATTGTCAGAGATTTTAATATTCACGTGCTGTCCCTCCAATCCTCTGGCCAGAGATTTTTTAAGTTTGATCGACTCCTTCAGTTGTGCTCAGTTTGTGTTGGGCCCAACCCAGAAACAGGCTCATACGTTGGATCTCGTGCTGTCTTTAGGGTTACCGGTCCTAAACATGGAAACATGTGATGCTGTTTTTTCAGTGTTGCATTTGATATATTTTTATCTCACTGCCATTTTACTCCTCTTATTCCAGCACCCCATTGTCGTCTATTTAACCCATCTGCAACAGAACTATTTTCTATTGCTTTTAAGAAGTTTAAGATCTCCCCTCGGCGATGGTACCGAGCAGATGACATCTAATTTTTATGATAAATGCCAAACTGTTCTTGATGAGGTTGCTCCTTTTAAAACTATGAAACCACAATCGGACCCGTGGATAAACGAGGCCGCTCGTTCAGCCAGACGAGAGAGCAGGAAGGCTGAACGTAAGTGGGAAAAAGATGCAGGTGTGTTTCTGATGCTGAGAGACCGTCTGTACAGGTATCAGGACACTGTCAACGCAGAGAAGTCAAAAGCTGTTTCTAATATTATTGAGAAATGCTCCAACAATCCTCAGCTTCTTTGTTCAATTATTTCTCCAGCTTCTCATATTAATAGTTCCTCAGAAACTTGTGAAAGGTTCCTGCAGTTTTTATCAATAAGATAAAACAGCTTCGATCTATGATCGGCCTGCCTTCACATGACCTTTCTAAAATATTCACCTGCTCAGCTGTTTTTGATCAGTTTGAGCCTGTGTGGTTTGACCAGGTGGAGGAACGATGTGATGGTATAAAGACATCATCTTGTCCAAATGATGTTGTTCCAACACGTATTTAAAAAAAGATTTTAAAGGTTGTTGGTTCCGACATCTTAGCGATTTTTAACAGCAGTTTTAGTTCAGGTGTTGTACAGCCTGTTTTAAACATGCTGTTGTACAGCCTGTACTAAAAAACCTGATCTGGATCCTCTGTCCGCTCAAACTTCAGGCCTATTTCAAAGCTTCCCTTCCTGTCGAAGATTTTGTAAAAGATTATATTTGTTCAGCTGCAATCTGTTGTAAAGGTTTCAGTCTGATTTTGAAGCTCTTCACAGCACTGAAACTGCACTTTGAAAAGTTCTTAATGATCTTTCATCAGCCACTGATCAGGAGACTCAGCTCTGATTTTGGATCTGACCGCTGCCTTTGACACTGTTGATCACAGCATCTTGATGTCACCATTGGAGCATGGCGACATCAAGGGCGCTCTATTAGACTGGTTCAGGCCTTTTATTGAATCTCATTATTACATTTAGGGCTCATATTTGACGGCAGTTTGACCGTTGAAAAACAGCTGAGCTCAGTTGTACAGCAGTCTTTCTTCAAAACTGAGGCTTTTGTCTAAAGTGAGATAATTTATATCTTTTAAAAACCTTGAACGGGCGATCCACGTTTTCATGACATCCCAGCTGGATTATTGTAATGAATAGTTATGTCTATAACTTCTGTTCCCTGAAGGAGAGGAACGAGGTACAACACATAAGTATGGAATATCACGCCCTCGCGTGTCCTGGCTGAAGAAACCTTTATTCACGCCTTTAAGGCAGATGACGTGTGATGACACGCGCACAGCCCCGCCTGCACATATAGCCGCTGTCATCACAGTCATCCCTCAGTTCGATAGCCGCTCTTCACCGAGCCAAACTGCTCAGTGGGGCCACCTTGTGTTGTACCTCGTTCCTCTCCTTCAGGGAACAGAAGTTATAGACATAACTATTCATTCCCTTTCAGTCGATTCACTCGGTACAACACATAAGTATGGGACATATATACACGCCCCGCAGAGCAGCCACCGAACCGGAATCGGACCACCACATCCTTAGTGAGTGGTAGACCCAGCAGAAAGGAAAGCATGAGCCACCAAAGGGGCTGTAATGTCCAACCGATAGAACCGCACAAAAGTGTGCGGTGATGCCCAAATAGCTGCTGCACAAATATCAGCTAAAGGCACCCCTTTTAAAAGAGCCCATGAGGTTGCCAACCCCCTGATGGAATGAGCTCTCACCCCGTGGGGCAAAGCAAGACCTCTGGTTCCATATGCCAGTGAGATAGCTTCTATAATCCAATGGGACAGCCTCTGCTTGGACAGAGCTCTATCTCTATTTGGATTAGCGAAGCAGACAAACAGCTGGTCACATAAACGCACATTCTGAGTGCGCTCAATGTAGGTGGGTAGGACATGCACTGGACAAAGAGAATGCATCCTCCTCTGCTCCTCAGATGCGAAAGGAGGGGAGCAAAAGCTCAGCAAGTCAAACTCCATTGAGCTATAAGATGCAGGCATGATCTTGGGAAAATGGGCAGCATTTGGATGCAATACGACCTTGTGGCCATCAGGAGAGAATTGTGTGCAGGAGGGATGCACAGACAGTGCATGAAGGTCACCCACTCGCTTTGCCGAAGCCAAAGCAAGAAGTAATGCAGTCTTATATGAAAGAAATTTCATATCCACAGACTCAATGGGTTCAAACGGGGGGCTACAAAAGGCCTCCAGCACCAAAGACAAGTCCCAAGCAGGGACACTGAACTTAAGTACGGGCCTCAGCCGGCAAACTCCTTTCAGAAAACGTATGGCGAGGGGATGTGCACCTGGTGTCACCCTGTCAAAGCCAATATGACAAGCAGAAATAGCTGCTAAATAAACCTTAATTGTCGAAAATTAAAGGCCCTTATCCAGCAGCTCCTGCAGGAATGTCAAAACATCCAACAGCACTGAAATGGGAGAGTGTGGCGGTGCTGGCACCATTGCTCGAAGGCTCGCCATTTGTAAGCGTACAAGCCTCTAGTAGATGAGGCCCTAGTGCTCTGAATTGTTGCTATCACACTAGGTGGCAAACCCTTAGCAATCAAGTTTAACCTCTCAGCAGGTAAGCATGAAGGCGCCACAGATCTGGGAGTGGATGAAACACTTTTCCTCACGCCTGAGAGAGGAGATCCCTGCGGAGAGGGAGCTGCCAAGGACTCGCTGCTAGCAGGCTGATTATCTCTGCATACCACGACCTTGTGGGCCACCAAGGGGCCACTAGAATCAGAGAGAGGGAATGTGACGCACTCTCTCTAGAACTGGAGATATCATTTCCACTGGGGGAAATGCATACAGGAGCACGTCTGGCCATTGGTGTGCTAGCGCGTCCAAGCCCAAGGGTGCATCGTGGTCGATTATGGAGAAGAACAGGGGGCAGTGAGTATTTACCCTGGAAGCAAAAAGGTCTATTTGCGCCTTGCCAAATAGGTCCCAAATCTGAGCCACTATTAAAGGGTGTAACCTCCATTCTCTCACCAGAGGACCCCCCCTGGAGAGAAGGTCCGGCCCCAGATTCAGACGGAAATACTTTAGAGCCAAGAACACTGCTGACAGCTCTAAGTGGTTGATGTGCAGCTGGCGCTGGGCTGCGGACCAGATCCCTCTCACTGATGCACACTCGCACAGCACTCCCCACCCTCTTAGGGAAGCATCTGTGGACACCACCTTGCGAAACAACACCCTCCCAATCCGAGAGCCCTGATGCAGCAGCATAGGGCTCCCTCCAAGGACGGAGAACTAGTATGGAAGACGCAGTTACCGGCAGCCTCCTCCGGAGGTGAAGCGATGCACACAAACGGTGAGAGAGAGTCCAGCGTTGAAACACTCTAATTTTTAACAGTCCAAGTGGCACTACGCGATCATAGATGCCATCATGCCCAACAAGCTTAATATCGTCTGGAAACACAGTCTGCGTCCCAGCTGAAACTGAGCGAGGCAGCGATGAAACGCGGCCACTCTGTGGTCCGACAAACGTGCGCGGCTGGAAAGCGAGCATATTTCCAAACCGAGAAAAGTAATCTGGTGACTCGGGATTAGCGAGCTCTTTTGAAAGTTCACAGAGAGCCCCAGTGTCTGAATGTGTGACAGAACCAGCGACAGCTGTGTCTCCGCCTGCTCTCTGGAGCAAGCTACGAGAGCCCAGTCGTCTAGGTAGACTAAGATGCGGATGCACCTCTCTGAGGGGCGCTAGCGCTGCCTTGGCACATTTCGTAAAGGTGCGAGGAGCGAGCGACAGCCCGAACAGCAGCACTAGGTATTCGTAGGCTACGCCGTCGAATGCAAACCTCAGAAACTGCCTGTGTTTCGGGTGTATAACCACATGAAAATAAGCATCTGTTAGATCGATTGTTGCAAACCAATCTCCCGGGCCGACTGCATTAAAGAGCTGTCTGAGTGTTAGCATTTTACGTTCGTAGATACGTGTTCAAGACTTGCAGGTCGAGGATGGGACGAAGCCCTCCCCCTTTTTTTCGGAACAACAAAATAATGCCTGTACCAACCTTTGTCTGTCTCCGAAGCGGGGACCACTCGTATTGCTCTTTTCTGCAATAGCACCTTTATTTCCTCTCTGTGTATCATGGCCGCCTCGGTGTTGACAGTCGTGTTTACGACTCTTTGGAAACGAGGCGGCTTGACCCGGAACTGCAACCGGTAACCCATGGCAACAGTTCGCAGCACCCACAGAGAGGGTGCGGAAGCACGCCACTGAGGGAAGTGAGCAGCCAGCCGGCTGACCTGCAGCACTGTCGGCGGGGCGTTGTCGCCCCGCAGTGTGTCTGCAGGGGAATGCATCACCTGCCTGACCTGGCTCATTCTGCCTGCAGGCTGAGCATTTGTGATTGTTTGAGAATAAACAACACTCTTTCTTGATTGTAACATGGAAACATGTACATTCATACATTTTGTTGGAGGCACCTACAGTGGGGCAAAAAAGTATTTAGTCAGCCACCGATTGTGCAAGTTCCCCCACCTAAAATGATGACAGAGGTCAGTAATTTGCACCAGAGGTACACTTCAACTGTGAGAGACAGAATGTGAAAAAAAAATCCATGAATCCACATGGTAGGATTTGTAAAGAATTTATTCGTAAATCAGGGTGGAAAATAAGTATTTGGTCAATAACAAAAATACAACTCAATACTTTGTAACATAACCTTTGTTGGCAATAACAGAGGTCAAACGTTTACTATAGGTCTGTACCAGGTTTGCACACACAGTAGCTGGTATTTTGGCCCATTCCTCCATGCAGATCTTCTCGAGAGCAGTGATGTTTTGGGGCTGTCGCCGAGCAACACGGACTTTCAACTCCCGCCACAGATTTTCTATGGGGTTGAGGTCTGGAGACTGGCTAGGCCACTCCAGGACTTTCAAATGCTTCTTACGGAGCCACTCCTTTGTTGCCCGGGCGGTGTGTTTTGGATCATTGTCATGTTGGAAGACCCAGCCTCGTTTCATCTTCAAAGTTCTCACTGATGGAAGGAGGTTTTGGCTCAAAATCTCACGATACATGGCCCCATTCATTCTGTCCTTAACACGGATCAGTCGTCCTGTCCCCTTGGCAGAAAAACAGCCCCATAGCATGATGTTTCCACCCCCATGCTTCACAGTAGGTATGGTGTTCTTGGGATGCAACTCAGTATTCTTCTTCCTCCAAACACGACGAGTTGAGTTTATACCAAAAAGTTCTACTTTGGTTTCATCTGACCACATGACATTCTCCCAATCCTCTGCTGTATCATCCATGTGCTCTCTGGCAAACTTCAGACGGGCCTGGACATGCACTGGCTTCAGCAGCGGAACACGTCTGGCACTGCGGGATTTGATTCCCTGCCGTTGTAGTGTGTTACTGATGGTGACCTTTGTTACTTTGGTCCCAGCTCTCTGCAGGTCATTCACCAGGTCCCCCCGTGTGGTTCTGGGATCTTTGCTCACCGTTCTCATGATCATTTTGACCCCACGGGATGAGATCTTGCGTGGAGCCCCAGATCGAGGGAGATTATCAGTGGTCTTGTATGTCTTCCATTTTCTGATGATTGCTCCCACAGTTGATTTTTTCACACCAAGCTGCTTGCCTATTGTAGATTCACTCTTCCCAGTCTGGAGTCTGACTGTTTGAGGCTGTGGACAGGTGTCTTTTATACAGATGATGAGTTCAAACAGGTGCCATTCATACAGGTAACGAGTGGGGGACAGAAAAGCTTCTTACAGAAGACGTTACAGGTCTGTGAGAGCCAGAGATTTTCCTTGTTTGAGGTGACCAAATACTTATTTTCCACCCTAATTTACGAATAAATTCTTTACAAATCCTACCATGTGAATTCATGGATTTTTTTTCCACATTCTGTCTCTCACAGTTGAAGTGTACCTCTGGTGCAAATTACTGACCTCTGTCATCATTTTAAGTGGGGGAACTTGCACAATCGGTGGCTGACTAAATACTTTTTTGCCCCACTGTATTCTGGGGCACAACAATGAAAAACAGCGGGAACACTCGATGTGGTCACCTGAACATTTAACACACCTGAACAGGGAGTTACCTGAGGCATTTTGTGTGCAGGGTTTTGTGCTTGGGAGACAGTGTTAGGAAAGTGCAGCGCCTTCTGGGGCTGACAACCTGAACAGAACTTAAGCGGCACCTCTTGGGCGGCAACAGAGGGGTGAAAGCAGTGTCTCCCTGCTGCTGGACCCCTTCTCCACTCGAAACCACAGCTAGGAGGGCTGAGGCTTCTTCTTCCTGGGCGTCGGGTCCCACCGGGGGCCTGAGGGTGGGCCTTTGCTCCAGGCCGACTGGCGTGGAGCTCGGGCTGGAGGATGTGCTCTCGCTGGCGGCACACCCACTTCAGCAGTGGGCGCCAGTCTCTTGCCAGACGGCAGAGGAGCGGCGGGCCTGTGAGAGCTAGCTGCGGGCTTGGGCTGACATCTGGGGATGATGTCGCGCAGAGCTTCCGTCTGCTTCTTCCTCAGATCAAATCTAGCCTGAATGGCTTCAAGTGAATGTCCGAATAACCCAGCCGCAGACACTGGTGTGTCCAGATAAACAGCTCTGTCCCTATCCGGGACGTCAGAGAGGGTCAGCCATAGGTGCCTCTGCGCCACTACTGTCGAAGCCAATCCTTCTGCCCAGGGAGAGCGCTGCACAGCGAGACGCACGGAGGATGTGATCTGTGGCGACTCTGACCTCGTTAAGAAGAGGTGCCAGCGGGCTGTCATCAGGAACCAGCGATCCGAGCTCCGCCAGGCACATTGCCTGGTACGTCTAGAGCATGGTGACGGAGCTCATGGCGCGAGCAGTGTCGGCCTGAGCCCGATAAATCTTCTCCAGCTGCGAAGCAGAGAATCTGCAGTGCTTGGACGGCAGAGTTGCGGGGCCGCCGACACCATGGTTATGGGACGGGGCCAGATAAGCAGCCACAGACGGCTCTATAAGGGGTGGGTTAGCTAAGCCAGCCCCCTCGGCGCCGTCCAATTCCATGTACTGTCCATAGCCGGGCACAGTGACGCGGGTAGACAGAGGTTTGTCCCATGATGCTGTTAGCTCGCAGAGAAAGTCTGGTAACATGGGAAGGAAGTTTTTGGCCGTTGCGGGCTCCGGTGGGAGGAAAAACCCCACAAACCGCGACGGCTTCTGAGCTGGCGGAGGAGAGGGCCAGTCCACCTGCAGCTTCTCAGCAGCACGGCGAAACGGGGAGAAAAGAGAGGTGTCATCGTGGCGGACCGGCCCAGCAGCGGCGGCACATTGGGCCGACAATGGGCTCTCCTGCTCATCCTCCAACAAACCATGGATGTCCAGGCCGATGTCCAGCACGTCATCGTCTTCCTGGGGAGCGCTGGCGGGCTTCAACCCAGGCTGAAGCCCGTCAACGCTCCTGCATGGTTCCGGCTCGTCATCGGCTAACCCGTCAACATATTCCATGTGGTCAGCCCAGCTAATTGCGGGGACATCGACCGGACAATCCTCGTCTTCGGACTCGGACGAAACCGGGGCTCCAGACTCGGAAAGGAAAGGGTCATGCCGTGCGACAGCCGAGCGTCCCAGCACTTTTTCCACAAACGTCACCCGTCTTTCCAGGGTCGAGGCAAAACGCACAGACTTCGGGCTCCGTCAACGCTCTCCTAGCGTGGACGATCCCCAGGCAGACAGGGCAGGCATCGTGCTGGTCGCTGTCGTGCAAAGAGAAACCGCATCCCTGAGGACAGGGGCGAACAGAAGATTTCTGCTTTGCTCGCTTCGGTTTGGAGTCCATTCCAAAACGCAAAGCGAAACGCTGCACAGGAAAAACTTGAAATTAGCGCTCCGCGGGCAGCCTACACACCAACAACGCGGTGGAGGCTAACACCAACAGGGGCAGTTAAGCTAAGTTCAAGTCGGCAGACAACGGAGCTAACTAGCAGCAGCTAGCTAGCCCAACTCAGCAGAGGTGTTCTCAGCGAGGTGAAGAGCGGCTATCGAACTGAGGGATGACTGTGATGACAGTGGCTACATGTGCAGGCAGGGCCGTGCGCGTGTCATCACACGTCATCTGCCTTAAAGGTGTGAATAAAGGTTTCTTCAGCCAGGACGCGCGAGGGCGTGATATCACATACTTATGTGTTGTACCGAGTGAATCGACTGAAAGGGAACTCCTTATATGTTTGAGTTAGTGGGACCTGCCTGGCAAGACTGCAGCTAGTCCAGAAAGCTGCAGCTCGTCTTCTGACACGAGCACAAAGACATTTTTCGTCCCAACAACCATATATACGCTGGTCCCTCGCTGTAACACAGTTCACCTTTGGCGTCCTCGCTGTTTCGCTGATCTTTTTTGTACAATTTTGCATGCTTTTGTTTTTTACAGCGCGTTGTGTTCTGCGTCCTGATTGGCTGACAATGGTCTACAGCCAATCTCGTGCCGTGTCTCCTGTACAGTACAGAATGTGTTCAAATTTACAGCAGTGTGACTCTGCAGTGCTGCACTGTATGTTTGTACATTTTGTCCCCAACAAACAACAATGATGACGAGATGTTTTGCAGCTGTGGTAGCAGCCAAAGGCAGAGCAAGATGCTAACCATCATAGTTTCAACAAGGAGGCAAAATGGTTGTAACTGTCCACAACAAGAACATCGTGCTGGACACCAACATTATCTGCATAAAAACTCAAAAGCTTTATGAAACTTTACCTGACAGCGAGAAGCCCAGGCCATGGACGAGTGCTCCTCAGACAGAACCAAGCTCGTTTAATGCCAGCAAAGGCTGATTTGACACATTTCAGAAACACTTTGCTTTCATTCTTTAATAATGAACTTATTTTTCTATGAAGGTTTGAACTTTGTTTAAAAAAAGAGAGAAAAGTGTGAAAATGTTCATGCCTGTCTGAGAAAAGTGTATAAAGTGTGCAGTGAGGGTTTAACTGCCTTAAAATTTCTATAATAATTGTAAAACATAAAGCTGCTACTTCATTCTGAGACTTATTTTTAGAACGTAACTCGATAAACGAGCGACCGCAGTAATGTATTGTCAGGGCTCTGTGTGCGGGCAGGCGGAGAGGAGGATCCAAGCGCAGGACTCGAACACAGAATTGTAAATCAAAACCTCAGCTTTATTGCTGACATGAAAACCAAACGTGAAGTGACGTGAATACAGAAACCAAAAAACACACAGGCATAATCTGAGGGTACGACGCGACACTGGGTTGAGGACAACACAGGGCTAATATACACAGGGTGGTAATCAGGGAATGGGTAACAGAAGGGAGACAAAGCTGGGGGAGATCAGGGCTAACGAGACGGGGGAGCTAAGCTGCACACACTAACATAAGACAAAGACTTTCACAATAAGACAGGAAACAAGAAACCACTAAACAAAGATGCAGACACGACACAGAGACAGACTAGACACTGAACAGAAACTGCAATACACATGAAAACCCAAAACCTAAGAACTGACACCTCACCAAGAATAACTGAAACAGATCTATAATAATAATAATAATAATAATAATAATAATAATAATAATAATCAACAAAGCACCAGAACATCAGAAAATAATCCATAATGCAAAAATAGACCAAAATATAAGAAACTCAAAATGCTGGATCAACACTGACCCAGAACCGTGACATGTATTGTGTTTATTTTGAAAACTCTCAACAGGATCTTCAGATTTACTTTGAAAGGTTTATCTGGAAAACACACAAACACATAACCAGGAAACAAAGAGTGTGACATGAAACGATAGACGTTTTCATATGGTCATCATATATACATCGTTCTATCGAACAGCCCCAGCTCCTGCTGTCAGTCTCTGTAAATCTGCTCTTAAAACACATTTGTATTCACTGGCTTTTAATACAGTATGAGAGTTATTTACATCTGGCTCTGTATTTAGATTATGTAATTATCTTATATTTTATATATTTGTAATTTATATTTTATTGTGATTTTATTTGTACTGCGATTTTACTGGAAAGCACTTTGGTGTACTTCGGTCTTAAAAATGTGCTATATAAATAAATTTTGATTGATTGATTGATTGATTATTTGATATTTGATGTGTGCTATTAATGTTATGAGTTATTTTAATAGTTATTTTGGATTCTTGTACAGCACTGTGGTCAATGCTGCTGTTGTAATTAATGTGCTATAAACACATAAACAATCTGCAGTTAAACATCCAAAACTAAAACAGTGTCACCTATTGTAGCCAACCTTTACATGGAGGAAGTGGAAAGGAAGGCTCTTGGCTCTTTCAAAGGAAGAGTACCCAGCCACTGGTACAGATATGTAGACGACACCTGGGTCAAAATCAAGACACAAGAAGTGGAATCCTTCACTGCGCACATTAACGCTGTGGATAAAAACATCAAGTTCACCAGGGAAGACACAAAGGACAACTGTTTGCCTTTCCTGGACTGCGCTGTGCACATCGAAGAGAATGGCAACCTCAACATCAAAGTTTACCGGAAGCTAGGGCTGCTCGATTATGGCAAAAATGATAATCACGATTACTTTCACTGAAATTGAGATCTCGATTATTTGACGATATTTATTTAACCCTTTAAGACCTACCATAGAACCAAGTCCGTCAGAGCTTATATTATTTTATTTTTTTTACATGCTGTAGTGCCATTTTTGGGAGCATTTCAAGTTGCTATACATCAATACAACTGTTATAGCCCATATTTTAATAATATGTATGCATTAAGTCCATAGTAATTACATTAATTACAAAAAAGTGCAATAAACTACAAAAAAATTGAAAATCATTTTTGTTTGTTTTTTTTACATATATTTCTACTTGGGGAAATTTAAGAGGTTTATCCCTCAAAACTTTAAATACAAAAAAGTTGCAAAAAATAGTTTCCCAACACAGGAAATTTATTTTGAGTGTCTTCATAGTTTTATTTTGGAGATACAGCAATTTTTATATACTGCAGGAAAAACAAAAAACAATCCTATGATGTAAATTTGCAAAGAAAACAGCATGTGCATCAAAATAAACTATTTCCAGCAGTGCAATTCGAGTTCTAAGCATCCCAGAAACTATTCAGAAAAGTATAGAGTCAAACATGACTTATAAAAACACCAGTATGGGCTTTTAAGGCCTACAAGTAAAAAAAACTACATTTTCCGCGAAAATGACGTCACTTCCGGTTTCGGACAGGAAATGGCGGGCATGCGGTAGTTCGCGTTGACGTCTTTTTCATTGTGGGAAGTGTTACGAACAGCTGATCGGATCGGCAAAGCGTGTTTCTGGAATATTATGTTTTTGTTCCTGCAAGCGCTTTTTATGCAATTTTTGCAAAGCTTTATGTGGAAGGAAACCATGACCGAGGACAAGCTGATGGCATAAGATGCAGGTACAACTCCTCCGGTTTCATATGCAAAACAAATTATTGCGCTAGCTTACGCGGTTCCGGTTCTAAAGGGATTTAAAGGGTTAACAATAATGTATTGAATAATGACTTTAAAAAAATAATATAAAATAGTATGCAAATACTGATAACAGTGCAAATGTTTGCAATATAAAAAATAAATGAAAAATGTAAACATCTATGTTTCGTGCATTTTTCGGAGCAGCGCGAGAGTAAAGCACGAGGGAGGGGCTAATAATCGGCTCAGTCATTTTTAATGTTCGTTGAAAGCCCAGATCGAAATCGTGATTAAAATTCGATTAATTGAGCAGCCCTACCGGAAGCCCACACACACGGACCAGTACCCCCTGTTTGACTCCCATCACCCTCTGGAACACAAACTTGGAATAATTAGGACCCTACACCACCGGGCAGAACATGTTCCCTCTAAGCCTGAAGGAAAAAAGAAGGAACACACACATGTAAAGGAAGCACTCAAAACGTGCGGCTATCCTAAATGGGCATTCTTAAAGTTAGCAAAGAGGCACAGAAAAGAAGATCAGACACCAGCAAGGGAGGATAAGAAGGACAGACGCAACAACATTGTCATCCCCTATGTAGCCGGTGTATCAGAAAAAACTCAGGAGGGTTTTCTCCAAGTATGACATCCCGGTGCATTTCAGACCCAGCAAAACGCTCAGACAAAAACTGGTTCACCCGAAAGACAAAACGCCAAAACACAAACTTAACAATGTGGTGCATGCTGTACAGTGCAGCGAGGAATGCCCAGACCTCTACATTGGAGAGACTAGACAGCCACTTCACAAGCGCATGGCACAACACAGAAGAGCCACCTCCACAGGACAAGACTCAGCTGTCCATCTGCATCTTAAGGATAAAGGACACTCTTTCGAGGATGCCAATGTTCACATTTTGGACAGAGAGGACAGATGGTTTGAAAGAGGAGTGAAAGAAGCCATCTATGTCCACTGTGAGCGACCATCTTTGAACAGAGGCGGGGGTTTACGACACCAACTCTCTGCCATCTATAATCCAGTTTTGAGATCCCTTCCCAGACGCCTTAACGCCCACTCACATCCTGGGCCATCTGATCTCCGGAATTCGCATGATAAGGTGGGGCCAGGTTTCACAATGAACTCACCCGAAACTCTGGCTGATTGGGACCCACACCCAGTTTCACACCTTGGCTCAGGCGATTAGAGGATCATCAGGGGGTCCTTTTGTCCCTCTGTGGGGGGATACTCCCACTAGGTTTATATCTGGGACTCTCCACCATTTGACCTTAGAACTGAAGAAGCTTCTCGGATGAGAGGTGAAACGTCTTCAAGTAACTCAACGAAGTCCAGACGCTTTTCTTTGCAAGCTCCTTTGACTACGATGACCTGGATGACTGAGAACCTTCACAGACATCCAAAACTAAAGATGTGATCGCTGCCTTTAGAAAATGTGCTGATGCACAAGATATCAGCTCCATTAAGGTGGAATGTGGCCGTGTTAGAAACATGTTGGAAGAAGTTTGAAGCTGAAACTGTCAAGCTGAGAGAACGCCAGCGTCTGTCACAGGAAACTTTCTTATTTCCACACTGATGAAAGCATCAAGCTTTGATTTCCTGCTGCTTTTATTGAGTCACACTGTGAAACTGAGCCACAGCTGAACCAGCATCCCTGTACAGCAGACACTTACAGCGCTTGGCTGCTTCCATTGAACCCTCTGCACAGAGCTTCAGTTTCCTCTTCTGGTCCCAAAGTGCAGAACAACAAAGTTTCAAACAGCTTCGTTCCAGCAGCATCAGCCACAGACATGCAGAGAGAATCCTTTGGTTGTGTTGTATGTTTGCATATCTGCTGTCTGTGTTGCTTTGTGAGGATGGATCATCTACTGCAGCTCCAGATAAACAAACTGGACCTGAACCTGGTAGCTTCACTTAGAAGACACTTGTGACGGGAACGTGTGAGAAGTTTTGTGCAAACAAGTGTGGATTTAGAGTGTGGGACGAGCTCTGCACAGTCTTTGTGGAGATCCACATTCTGAATACTGCCTGTGAGAAGCTGCAGACATTTCTCCTCCAAATCCACTGAGCAGCTGCTCGTGGTGGTATTAGCTTCATGTGTGCGTGTTAGCATGAAGCCTTGGTCACATTCTGCTGTGGACACGGTCACAGACAGCTGGACGCCTGATGGACGAGTCGTCCTTCCTGTTAAACTTCTTTGAGCATGAGAATAGCATGAGAAGCTCAGTGGACACTGTTCAGTGTTTTCACTTTCACTTCAGCTTCACCAACAACAGCACAAGCAGAGCAGCCCACTGCCCGCATGGCTGGGACAGCGCCCCCTGGTGACTGTAAACCACTACAACATGTAGACGGCCGTCTGCAGGCTGGATGTAGCACCACCGCAGAGACGTGCTGCAGCTCTGTTTAGTTACCCAGCTGACAGCAGGGGCTGTAGTTTACTGTTACCAACATGGAAAACTGAAGCTTCATCATCTGGAGCTACAGAGCTGGAGAACAAAGGAGACTGAATGGCCAGAATGATGTGGGAGGAAACATCAAGAGCCTGTTTGAAAGGAGACACATGTGGATGCTGTGCCAGTCTGTGGTCTGTCAGAAGTCAGCTGAGTCACACTGCAAGAAGCTGCAGAATCTAAGAGGAGGAGATTTGGAAGTGTTTGTGGGACAAACTGGACTCAAAGAAAGAAGATGTTTGTGAAGTCTTTGGTGGAGGTGAGCAGTGTGAAGCAGAACACATGCAGATGAATCAGGAGGTCAGCATCAGTGTCTCCTTGTGGTGGACGGTAAAAGAATCAGAGCCAATGCTCCCGTCCACCCTCGGCATGAAGCCGTGCTGTTTCTGAAGCAGGAGGACAAGTCCAGAGAAGACAGAGGAAGTAAAGATGAGGGTGGGACAGGACAGCAGGACTTCATTCAGACCTGCAGCTCCATCACATTGCTGTAGGTCCTCTTCATCTCACATGTACCTGCAGCCTGTCTTCAAGTCCAGGAGTCACCTCCACACAGTGTAGAAGCCTCCTGTGCAGACCATGGAGTCCAGCCTCTGTCAGGGAAGTCTGCACTAAAGCCTGGAAGACTTCAATCTGTCTCTGCTCCACCCGAGAAAGACCAGCACCGTACTTGTTGTGCATTCAAGGAGGGAACATCAGCACTGCATCGTGGGAACAACACTGCAGGAACAAAGACACAGCACAGCCGATGAAGGACGAGGACAAAGGAAAGGTGAGTGAGGAGACCCTGGTGGTGTGGACGGTCCTGCAGGGGCTCCAAAACTGAGGAACAGAGACGTCCATGTACCAGCTGAGGATGCTGCAGTGATCCAGGGAGCTCGGTCCAATCTGAGGCCGTGTGAACTACATGGACCACAGTTTCTTCACAGACTTCAGCCACGTGAACATCTGGAGATCCAACAGTGCACGAGCTGTGAGCCATCAGCTGTTTCTCTCATCAGCTGCTGTAATGAGAGCTGCTGGAATCATCTCGAGCAGCAGTAAATCACTGATGTTGTTTCTAACCAAAGATATGGGACTGAGCTCCGCTGAGCTCCTACTTTCAGCCAGATATAAACTGCTACAGTCTGCTGATTATTGCTTTGCCTCCATCACACGAGCTCTTTATCCTGTTCTTCACTCTCATTGGTTCTTTGTGTGCTTGTTTTTACAACAGTAGTCATTCTGACTGGTCAAAGAAGACAATCAGCTGTGACTAAATGTAGCTCCTACAGCAGTGATGGGAATAACTACTGAAGCTAATCCAGTATCAAAGCTCAGGAATCAGCAGCTCCCACCTCGTTTTCTTTCAACAACTATTTTTAGCTGCTGTGTTTTTGTGTTTCTGCAGACCTCAGACATCCTGCTGCTCTGGACAACCTTTTTCATTCTTTTTATCATTATTTGGCTCTTCTTTTATTATTATGTTATATGTATTAATATTTTAAACACTTATTCTTTGTATTTTGCTTTGCTCCTGTCAAACTGCTTTAATAAAATCTGCTGCAGTCTAAACTGTGGACGTTCCCTTTTTAAACCTTTGTGAAACAATAAAGGTTTAAATCTGAGTATTCATCTATGTTAGTGTTTAATGGGTCTAATAGGTTGCTTTGGCCTTTCCCAGTAATATCTTCCCTTGGAGTCTGTGGTCCAGGCTTCTAAAACCATCCCAGGTTAACAAGAACTACAATCTAGAGGAGAGCTGCCATAACAGGTGTGACTGATGAGATCTGACCTGCAAGGTTACTCAGGTTTGTTTGTATCAGGACAAGCAGGGAAGACACCTGGACGTTAAGGTAGTTCGAGCTGGGCGAGTGTCCTCACCCACATCGGCTTCACAACTCTGCATCATCTACTGAGTAAGATCAGAGATTAGAAGGTCTACAAAGAGCTGAACCAGACTTCCTGTATAAAGGTTTTAGTTCCACAGATCGACAGTATCAGCACAACTAAAACATGGAGACTGACCTCAGAGTTTCAATTCGATGTTGTGGTTTCCACAGAAGACCACACAGCTGCTTCACTCCTGAATCCTGCAGCTTGTTGGTACTCAGGTCCACCTTTCTGGGATACGAACGGTTGAGCTTCAGCACTGCTGCCAGATATTCACAGCTGATCTCTGACAAATCACAGCTCACCAATCTGTATAAAGAATGAAAGATGTAAGTTTATTAGACAAAGTGCTTGAAATCATTCAGTGTTTCATCATCTGTTCAGAGCTGAAGAAGGTTCAGAATGTAGAAGTTTAGAAAATGGAAACTCCAAACAGCTGAAGCCAACAGGAAGCAGCTTCAAACAAACACAACAAGAGAAAAAACTGAATGTTTCACATTAAAGTCGTACATTTCTCATAAAAACAGGACAACGACTTGAAAAAGTCGTGTTTTTCCTTCCAGGAACCACATGGCTTCACTTTTAAAGGTGAAGTGTGAAAGAAATGGACAAATTTGAAGTCAGACACCTTTTTCCAGTCACATTATTAAAGCAGACAAACTACAAGCTCATTTTCATTCCAACAAGTCATCTTCTGACCTGGACTAACAACACTGGTCTCTATGTGCAGCTGGCTGTGAGACCAGTGCTCAGGGAGCGTCTACAAAGTGCAACACTGAAAGAACATCACACACTCATTTGCTTCCAGCACTTTCACACAAACATCTACTGTCATTATTGTCACCAAACTTTGTGGATCCTTCATTGCAAATTCAAATGGGATCAAATGGTCAGACAAAAGAGGGTTATGAGGAAATATGATGAAATGTTGTGTATTAGCAGCAAGTTATTGAATCATTTTCCTCAGAAACCAAACAAAATGATTGACAAACATGTTTTTACAAACTCAGTGTTGGACTTGGATCAGCAGGATAAGCTGATGTTTAAAGGCATTTGAGTCTCGCTGTATGACAGTCCAGTTACTACTCAATATTTATGGATGATGTTTTTTCAGTGTTGCATTTCGTAGACACTCCCTGAGCCTCACAGCCAGCTGCACATGGACCGGCTGTCAAGGTAGTTAGAGCTGGGCGAGTGTCCTCACCCACATCGGCTTCACAACTCTGCATCATCTACTGAGTAAGATCAGAGATTAGAAGGTCTACAAAGAGCTGAACCAGACTTCCTGTATAAAGGTTTTAGTTCCACAGATCGACAGTGTCAGCAAAACTAAAACGTGGAGACTGACCTCAGAGTTTCAATTCGATGTTGTGGTTTCCCCAGAAGAACACACAGCTGCTTCACTCCTGAATCATGCAGCTTGTTGGAGCTCAGGTCCACCTTTCTGGGATACGAAGGGTTGATCTTCAGCACTGCTTCCAGATAATCACAGCTGATCTCTGACAAATCACAGCTCACCAATCTGTATAAAGAATGAAAGATGTAACTTTATTAGACAAAGTGCTTGAAATCATTCAGTGTTTCATCATCTGTTCAGAGCTGAAGAAGGTTCAGAATGTAGAAGTTTAGAAAATGGAAACTCCAAACAGCTGAAGCCAACAGGAAGCAGCTTCAAAAAAACACAACAAGAGAAAAAATACTCTGAATGTTTCACATTAAATTCGTGCATTTCTAACAATAGTATTTTAAAGACAGTGTCACTGATGATCATCTTCAGAATCAGAATCAGAATCAGAAAGGGGTTTATTGCCAAATGTTGAGCAGGTTTACAACATTAGGAAATTGCTGCGGTGCTTCAGTGCAAACATGGTGTCATAAATAACACTTAAATAGACATGGAAAAAATAAAAGTAGGGATAAGAATTAAAAGTGCTACGTGGAAAGATATGTGCATGAGATATACATGAGATATATACATGAGAGTAAGAATTAAGAGTGCTACGTTGAAAGATATATACATGAGTGCAGGTGGTGATCAGTGCCAAACATGGAATGATACAGTGAACACAGCGTAGGGTCATGTGTTAGTGGTGGGGATAGTCATATGGTTATTGTTCATGTGTCCAACAGCAGAGGGGAAGAAACTGTTCTTATGGCGAGAGGTTCTGGTGCGAATGGACTGGAGCCTCCTGCCTGAGGGGAGCAGGTCAAACAGACTGTGACCAGGGTGAGAAGGGTCAGCTGAGATCCGAGCTGCACGCCGCAATGTCCTGGAGGTGTACAGGTCCTGCAAAGATGGGAGTCTGCAGCCAATCACCTTCTCAGCAGAGCGCACAACACGCTGCAGTCTCTGTTTGTCCCTGATAGTGGCTCCAGCGTACCACACGGTGATGGAGGAGGTGAGGATGGACTCGATGATTGCGGTGTAGAACTGCATCATCGTCCGTGTTGGCAGGTTGAATTTCTTCAGCTGCCTCAGGAAGTACATCCTCTGCTGGGCTTTCTTGATGACGGAGGTGATGGTGGGCTCCCACTTCAGGTCCTGGGTGATGGTGGTACCCAGGAAGCGGAATGAGTCCACAGAGGTGATGGGGGTGTCAGTCAGGATGATGGGGGGGAGTGGGGCTGTGTGCTTCCTGAAGTCCACAATAATCTCCACTGTCTTCTGGGCATTCAGCACCAGGTTGTTGTGGCTGCACCAGGACACCAGACGTTCAACCTCCCTCCTGTAGGCAGACTCGTCCCCGTCCGAGATGAGTCCAATAACGGTGGTGTCATCTGCAAACTTGATTAGCTTGACAGACTGGTGGGTGGAGGTGCAGCAGTTGGTGTACAGGGAGAAGAGCAGAGGAGAAAGAACACAGCCCTGAGGGGAGCCGGTGCTGATGGTCCGGGAGTCCGAGACATTCTTTCCCAGCCTCACATGCTGCTTCCTGTCCGTCAGGAAGTCAGTGATCCACCGGCAGATGGGATCAGGCACATTCATCTGGGAAAGCTTGTCTCGGAGATGGTCTGGAAGGATGGTGTTGAAGGCAGAGCTGAAGTCCACAAACAGGATCCTGGCGTAGGTTCCTGGGGAGTCCAGATGCTGCAGGATGAAGTGTAGGGCCATGTTGATGGCGTCATCTACAGACCTGTTGGCTCTATATGCAAACTGCAGGGGGTCCAGGAGGGGGGCCGTGAGGGTCTTGAGATGGGAGAGAACTAGGCGCTCAAATGACTTCATGACCACAGATGTCAGAGCCACGGGTCTGTAGTCATTTAGTCCAGTGATCCTAGGTTTCTTGGGGACAGGGATTATGGTGGAGGACTTGAAGCAGGCAGGCACATGACATGCCTGCAGTGAGGAGTTGAAAATGCCAGAAAACACTGGGGCCAGCTCGTTTGCACAGTGTCTGAGGGTGGCAGGAGACACGCCGTCTGGGCCGGGAGCTTTCCGAGCATTCAGGTTCTTAAACTGCTTCCTCACATCTGCTTCATGAATATGAAGAGTTGTGGTGGGAGGAGGTGGTGTGAAATCCTCTTTTGTGTGGGGTGAGGAGGGGGGTGTTGTAGGTGAACGGTTTGAAGGTGGTGATGGCTCTATGGAGGGGGGAGAGGTGGGGGAATTAGTGTCCAAAGTGTCTCTATTGTTGGGGCCGTTGGAGGTGTGAAGGCTGCCTGATGGCTCGTCAAAACGACAGTAGAAGTCGTTAAGGGTGTTGGCCAAGAGCAAGTCATCAGTGGAGTGGGGGGTTTTAGGCTTGTAGTTTGTGATATTCCTAAAACCTTTCCACACAGAGGCCGAGTCATTCTCTGAGATCTGCTGCTGCATCTTCTCAGAGTGCTGATGTTTAGCAATGTCCACTTCTTTAGTGAACCTGTACTTGGCCTCTCTGTAACAGTCCCTGTCTCCGCTTCTGAACGCCTTTCTCTTTTCCAGCCACAGCTTTTTGAGTTTAGGAGTAAACCAGGGTTTGTCATTGTTATAACTCACCCTGGTGCGTGATGGCACAATGCTGTCCTCGCAGAAGTGGATATAGGAGGTGACAGTGTCCGTAAACTCGTCCAAGCTGTTAGAAGCAGCCTTCATTGTGTCCCAGTCTGTAGACTCCAAACACGTGCGAAGCTCCTCCACAGCCTTTTTTAGTCCTCACGACAGGTTTGGAGAGCTTCAGCCTCTGTCTGTACGCGGGGATTAGGTGGATCATGACGTGGTCAGAAAGTGCGAGTGAAGCGCGGGGCACCGCGCGATAGGCCCCGCTGATTGTGCTGTAACAGTGGTCCAATGTCCTCTCCTCTCTGGTCGGGCATTTAATATACTGCTTGTATTTTGGAAGCTCATGGCTCAGATTGGCTTTGTTAAAGTCCCCAAGAGCAATGATGAGAGAGTCCGGGAATGTCCGCTCCGTGTGGAGAATCTGCTCCGCGAGTGCACACTGAGCTGCCTGCGCATCTGCGTCTGGCGGGATGTAAACAGCGGCCAGGATGAATGAAGCAAACTCCCGCGGAGAATAAAATGGTTTGCAGTGGATAAAAAGATATTCCAGAGAGGAAGAGCAGTGCTGAGCAATCACTGTCACATCTGTGCACCAGCCACTATTGATGTAGAAGCAGAGACCTCCACCTTTGGACTTACCGGAGAGAGCGGCCTGCCGGTCCGCGCGCAGCAGATGGAAGCCCTCCAGTTTGAGCGCGCAGTCTGGGATGTTCTCACTGAGCCACGACTCCGTAAAACATAAGACACAGGAGGAGGCAAAGTCTCTGATCATGCTTCTCATCAGGGCCAGTTCGTCAATCTTATTCCCGAGTGAGCGTACATTAGAAAGGAAGATCCCAGGAAGAGCGGTTCGCAGTCCGCGTCTCCTCAAACGCACGAGTGCGCCGGCTCGCTTCCCTCTCTTTCGGCGTCTCGCTTTCCTGGTCAGAGTCAGCAGTAAATCTGCCGCAGATGCGACAAATATTGGAAATAAATCCACAGGCGTTGTAGTCCTGTAGTTAAGGAGCTCTTCTCTGGTGTACGAATATCCAGAGGAGTGCCCAGACACAGAAGAAATGCACAAAAACAAAACAAAAGTAACGCACTGAAGCACCAGGGCGACCATCCGCGGCGCCATCTTGGTAGACATATCTTCTGCCCAGTAAAACTTTGGTTTTCCACATGTGAGTGTTAATGATGCACAAAGACTGTGAGTGCAAAGAGGGAGCGAGGAGGATGACAGAGAGATGGTACAGGAGCATCAAGAACCCGACGAGAAAATGAGCAGAAGGATTTTGGAGCCT
Source organism: Simochromis diagramma (assembly GCF_900408965.1). NCBI lineage: Eukaryota > Metazoa > Chordata > Actinopteri > Cichliformes > Cichlidae > Simochromis > Simochromis diagramma. Next base: position 2,288,565 of record NW_024387423.1, on the reverse strand, counting down.
GTTGGATTGAAGCTTTCACAGAGACGTGTTTGACTGGACACCACCAGGACAGACTTTTAATCCCAGGATTTCGATGAGCTTTCTGTCTTTATGTTCACAAATGATGCTGTAACCCTGTGACTGTCCTGGAACTGTCAGCAGTATGGTTACGTCCTTTTGACCCGAGTTTCCACAGCTCTTATAACAGCAGTGTACATTCACCTGCAGGCACACGCTGCCTCTGCTTCAGCTCTGTTTATGAAGCACAAACTGCAGGAACCAAACTCAGACTGGCTCATTTCAATCATGTCTGCTTACAAAGACACTTTGAAACTCTTATCAGTATGTTTCCTGTCCTACTAGAAGGGATCAAACTCTGGACCTTTGTTGTGGATCAGTGAAGGATGCTTAGAAATCCCTCCTGCTGCCTGAGCTTGAACATCATCAGCACTTTAACACTGAGCAGAGGGACGTGGAAAAGGCCTTCTGTCTTTATCTGACTGAACGGTTTCATTATGTGGGCTAAAGAAAATACAGTTGTAGACTATATTTATATGAAACATGTATATTTAATGCATTTAATGTATTTGAACCGTATTTAATGCATATTACAGGATGTAACAGCTGCATATGTGTCAACAATAACGGCTTTGATTTTGCCCCACTAAGAACATTTCTGTAGATCCTCCCCTGCAGCAAACGTGTGTGAGAGCAGCCACGGCCCGCTCCTCCATGGTTTCATTCACACTCATCTCATACTGAACACACACACTTTGTAGGAATCATCAGTACTTTGACTGTTTCTCAGGTTAGCTTCAGGTTAGCCATTTAGCATTTCTCCAGTCTGAGTCACAGAGCGTCACATGACGTGACAGAAGCTGATTGGTCAGCTGCAGTGATGGTGGTGGAGAAGCATTAATGATGATGCTGTAGAACAACAGGAACACGGGGATATCAGACTGTTAGTGGGTTTAGTCATTCCTGCTGCACTGTTTGTCCTTCTTATTGAAGTGACCTGCTGAGAGCTCACACTGTTCTCTGTAGAAATGATGTCAGTCTGACTCGTCACATGTTTGGAGGCGTGTTTGATGTTTGCTCTTCTGGAAACTCTCAGTATCAAATATGGATGATGCAAAGGAGACACGCTTCAGTCTGTATGGACCTGTTTCTGTAGCTGCCACCATCATTCAACATGTTTGTACATCAGCTTATCAAATCCTGTCCGCTGTCTTCATTTATTACTCTTTACCTGCTTCACTGTTACTGTGTGGGCGGAGCTGCCTGAGCCCCGCCCACACAGACAGCTCCTCTTTGGAGCTAAACTTCTGCTTCATCTCCGCCTCTTTTCTTCATCCTCCGCCTCTCTTTTCTCTTCTTCAGTATTCTGCAGCCACGGAGCCTCACAGCCGTTAGCATGCTCATACCTGAGCAGCTAGCATTACCCAGCATGCCATGCAGCAGTGTCAGTTTGTAAATGTGCAAGAATTCCGGTTCCAAACTGTTTCACAGATTGCTGTGTGCCGTGACCTTTGACCTGCTAAAGACAGTCAGCTGTGGATTATTCATTGTTGTGTCTGATACTTAGAACTGTGAGGAAGAAGCTACACAGTTAATCAGGGTCCCTCTCTCTGAATTAGGAAAGGTGGGCAGGCCGCATGTGGGCCGCGGGCCATACGTTGAGTATCACTGTTCGAAATGTGAACATTGTTCTGCTACAGTCAATGGACTAAACCAGAGAAGAAGAAAACCGACTTTACCATGAAGATCCTCAGTGTGGATCAGTATAATATCAGCCTGATGTCTGCAGTTTAGTGTCAGCACAACTTTCACATCATATTCATCTCAGCACAACTAAAACATGCTGACTGACCTCAGAGTTTCAAATCGACATCGTGGACTCTCCAGAAAACCACACAGATGCTTCACTCCTGAACCCTTCAAGTTTCTGTATGTTCCACTCAGGTCCACCTCTGTGAGATACGAGGGGTTGGACTTCAGTGCTGCTGCCAGATAATCAAGGCCAATATCTGACAAACCACAGTCCTTCAATCTGTATAAAGAATGAAAGATGTAAGTTTATTAGACAAAGTGTGAGCTTGAAATCATTCAGTGTTTCATCATCTGTTCAGAGCTGAAGAAGGTTCAGAATGTAGAAGTTTAGAAAATGGAAACTCCAAACAGCTGAAGCCAACAGGAAGCAGCTTCAAACAAACACAAGAGAAAAACCCAGCATTAGAGGCGGGTGTAAAAAAATTAATGTTCCCATTTAAATGGTTTTAATTTGAATAAAACGATGTTGATTCATTCAATCCTGAATCGATGTTTTTTTTTTTTTTTTCAATATTTTATTTTAATTTTGTCAGCATAGAAAACTCCATCAACAAACAAATACAGCTCAGGCGCTGAGATGATAGGACAAGAAATAGCACAATAATAATAGTCAATAGGGAAAGACAAAAGAAAAAAGAAAGAAAACATTAAAATTAGAAACTACCAGTATCCATAATGAATTAAATATCATGAATATGTAATAAACAGGGAAATTGCAGTGCCATGGTACACGTTTATACAATGTGAGCTTTCTCAAGATGAGAACAAAACGGAGTCCAGGATTTTGAGAAAACATTTGCTGCAGGTGTTTGCAGGTATCGAGCTTTTTCCAGCTGAATGACTGATAACATGTCATTGAGCCAGACACTGAAGGAGGGAGGAGCAGCGGACTTCCATTCCTTTAGAATAAGTCTTTTCGCAATCATCATTCCGAGGTCGATTGGCACCCGCACAGTCGCAGGGATAGTTCTGGAATGTACACAGCCAAAAACTGCAATTTCTGGATTGGGTGAGATGGAAATCCCATAAGCTTTAGAGTACCAATCAAATATTTTGGACCAAAAATTAGTCAATGAGGGGCAATGCCAGAAAGCGTGAGCCAATGTGCTCTCTGATGTTTTACATCTGTCACATATGGGGGAAGTTGAAGGATAAATTTTGTGTAGTCGAACCTTGGAATAATGTAGCCGATGGACAATTTTAAATTGTATTAATTGATGTCTGCTGTTAACAGAGCAGGAATGAATTTTTGATAGGCATTTGTCCCACATTGATTCTGATATTTCTATGCCCAATTCCTCCCTCCAACCGTCTCTTATCCTCGTAGTCTGCACTTCAATGCTGTCATCAAATAAATGTACAATTGTAGAAATCAAATGTTTGGAGTAAGGAGGGCTCAGGAACACCAAAAAAAGGTTATGTTCATGTGGAACATCTTGGTAATTCTTCATATTGGATTGCATAAAATGCCTGACTTGTAGGTAACAGTAAAAATGTGAATGCGGTAAATCAAATTTTTGCTTAAGTTGATTAAATGATGCAAATTTTCCGTCTATATAAAGATCTTTGAATTTGAGTAAGCCCTTCTCCTTCCAAACATAGTAGGATTTATCATCCCAAGGAGGCAAAAAGGCATGGTTATCACATATTGGTGCCTGCACAGAGGAGTTTGGCAGTTCAAAAAAACCCTCTAACTTGGTTTAAAATCCGCACAGATTGTTTCGGAACAAACCCCAGTTTCTTAAGACTCTCAGCCCTCCCTACTTTTGAGAGAAGCAGGGCTTCTAGAGAGGAGTCCCTTACAATGTCAGCCTCCATTTTAACCCAGAGGGGGATGTTGAAATCACCAAGATCTGAGGATGTCTGCTGCCAGAAGGTCAAGGCTCTTAGATTTGCAGCCCAGTAATAATGTTTAAATATTGGTAAACTCAGACCTCCCTCCAATTTGGATTTTTGTAGATGTAGTTTTGAAATCCTAGGATTCTTGTTGTTCCATATGTAAGAAGTAATAATTGAGTCCAACTCCTTAAAGAAAGAGGAAGTGAGATAAATAGGAAGATTTTGGCAAAGATACAGAAATCTAGGAAGAGAGACCATTTTTATGGAATTTATACGACCAACCATAGATAGGGGAAGAATTTTCCATGACTCGATGTTATGCTTTAATGTTGACAAGAATTCAGCAAAGTTCAAGCTAAAAATTAATTTGGGATCTTTAGGAACAGTTAATCCAAGGTATGTGAGATGGTCGTTAACTATTTTGAATGGAACGTTACAAAGAAAACTCGGCGAACCGGTTTTAGATAAAGGCATAAGTTCACTTTTAACCCAGTTAATTGTATATCCTGAAATTTTGCCAAATGAGGTGACCAGATTAAGAAGGGATGGTACAGAATCTTCTGCATTACGCAGGTATAATAGTACGTCATCTGCGTACAAACTAATAACAGTTTCAACCCCTCCGACCAAGAGCCCTTGTATTTTTGGATGTGCTCTTATCTTAATCGCAAGGGGCTCTAATGCCAGAGCAAATAGAGCAGGGGACAGGGGGCAGCCCTGCTGAACAGAGCGCTGCAAAGGAAATGGCGCCGACCTCTCTCCATTTGTGAGAACTGAACAGATTGGATTTGCGTATACTAATTTTACCCAAGATATAAATATTTCACCAAACCCAAACTTCCGTAATGACTCGAACATATAAAACCACTCAACCTGATCAAAGGCTTTGTGTGCATCAAGAGCTAAAATTGCTGCTCCTGCCGAACTACCATGGTCAGAATAGATGGTGTTGAGAAGACGTCTAACACTGAAAAAAGAAAGTCTGCCAGGGATAAATCCCGTTTGATCGGGGTGAATAATAGAGGTGAAGTACTTGTTCAGTCTAGTTGCTAAAATTTTGGTTATCACTTTTCGATCAAAATTTTGAAGAGCAATTGGCCTGAAGTTAGCAGGATCTGAGTCATCTCTGCCTTTCTTCAATATTAACGAAATATTTGCTTCATACAGAGTTTGGGGTAGTACGCCCCTGTTTTTAGAATCACACATCATCCTAAGCAAGAATGGAGCAAGACCATCACAAAATTTCTTATAAAATTCTATGCCAAAACCGTCAGGGCCTGAAGCCTTCCCAGATGCAAATGACTTAATAGCAGCTACCTCTTCTTGCAATGTAAAGTCCGAATCGAGTTGATCTCTGGCAGCTTCATCTAGCCTAGGCAGACTGAGAGAATCAAAAAAGTCATTTAAGGCAGACTGTGTTACATTCAGCTGGGATGAGTACAACTCCTGATAGAACTCTCTGAAGCGCTTATTAATTTCTATAGGGCTTGTTAGAAAAGCACCTGATTTAGATCTTATTTTGTGAATTGCTCTCGAAGCTTGTGTTCCTTTTAGTTGTTGCGCTAGCAATTTACTGAGTTTGTCTCCTATCTCAAAATGTTTATGTTTCAGCTTCAGTAGTAGGTTGGTAACCTGGTCACTCATAATTGCATTGTATTCGTATTTGAGTTTTAATATCTCTCTGTAATCCTCAGGTGATTTAGAATTCTGGTAAGCCCTTTCTAGATGAGGAATGGCACTATTAATTTCAGAAAGTCGCTTCATCTTCTCCTTTTTGAGGCCTGAGCTATAGGAAATAATTTCGCCACGCATTACGACTTTTAATGTTTCCCACAGTGTTGAATCAGAGACCTCTCCGTTGTCATTTGAGTCAATAAAGTCCTTGAGTTTGGGTGTAATATATTTAATAAACTTTTCGTCGCTGAGAAGGGTTGGATTGAAACGCCAGGAATAGTTCACTTTAGGCAAACTAAGACTCAGTGATATAGATGTGGGACTGTGTTCAGAAATCAAAATATTATGATATCTGGAATTTGAAATTTGAGAAATAAGGCTTGAACTGACCAAAAAATAATCAATTCGACTGTAGGATTTGTGGACGCCAGAGTAAAAGGAGTAATCTTTATCAGTGGGATGTTGAAGTCTCCAAATGTCCACTAAATTTCTAGCTTTAGAAAGATTATTCAGAAGCCGCACAGAGGCAATCTCTGGGGGAGGGCGAGTTGACAGCCGATCAAGGTAAGGGTCTAAATAGCAGTTCCAATCTCCTGCTATTACTATATTTGAGTCAGCATCATCCAGTAGCAAGTCAAACACCTTTCTGAAAAACATAGGCTCATCTGTATTTGGACCGTAAATATTTAGTAGGGTTAACGGGAGAGAAGCTATCATCCCTGAAACCAATATGTATCGTCCCTGAGGATCGTTGATTACAGATTTTAGTTGAAATGGGACATTTTTCTTAAATAGTATAGCCCCCCCCCTGGCATGTGATGTAAAGGGTGACTGATATATTTGAGATATCCAGTTACATTTTAAAACATGCCGCATTGTAGATTTTACATGGGTTTCTTGCAGAAAAATTACATCTGCACAAAGAGATTTCAAATGTTTAAATACTTTGCCCCTTTTGACAACTGAACCAAGCCCTCTAACATTCCATGATACAAGATGCAAATCCCTGTTTCCCATTTGTATACTAGCCTGTGATCTAGCCATTATAGTGGGGGAAAATGAAAAAAAGAAAAATGATAAGGAGTGACATTGTTCATACAAAATGACAGAAAGTCGTAAACTGGCAGTAATGAAACTAGTGCACCTGAGCTGTAGAACAAGAACAAATCAAAACATAACCCACCCTCTCCCCAAAAAACGCGTCCCCCGGAACCTGACGCATAACATCCCCTCTTCACTTCGAAGGGAGCTGCCGGGCAAATGGCAAGATATCTTCACACCCACCACTCAGAATAAAAACATAAAAGTGCTGTGAATTACCACCACCATGTAATAGAAAAAGCAAACATCATTCACTGAGAAAATGTTACACCAGTAAGGATGTCTCATCTAAAGTTGTTGGTACAATGTTGTACTTGAAAGTCCAAAGCCAGTTCTCAGCATGGTGTCTTTTAAAGTTAGAAGTCTTAATATTGCTCAGGCATTCCTGCAGTCAGAACCCCTACAGTTACCTTACATTGAGACCTTAATTTCTCATAGTCGACCCGTGTCCTTTAATGCAGCGTGCCGCCTCATCTGCGTCGTTGAAGATTGACGGTGCTTGCCCATCACGCAGGGTTTGCATCACACCATTAAAAGCGCGACGCTGGTTCATCACTTCGTTGGTGTAGTCCGGAAATATCATCACCCTGTTTCCTTTATACTCGCAGCCTTTTTGCATCCTGCAGCGACGCAGGATCAGCTCCTTCTCCTGAAAATGATGAATGCGGGCCAGGATAGTGCGTGGTTTAGCACCAGCAGGTGGTTTCGCTTGTAGTGCGCGGTGTGCACGATCAACTTTTATCAGATGTGGAAAGTGCTCATTTCCCAGCAACTCCGGGATAAGCCTAAAAACAAAGTCAGTGGGCATACCTTTTTCCTCGTCCTCGGGTATGCCGACAATTTTGATATTGTGTCTGCGAGAGCGGGCCTCTAAGTCCTGGAGTTTGGTTTTGAGTTGGTTGGCGTGCTGAGTTAGGGCCGAACATTTGGCTTCTAGCGCTTCTACGCGTTCGTCCAAGGCACACGTCGCTTGTTCTTGACTTTCCATGCAGTTTTTCATCTCTTTCTGCTCCGAAAGGAGCGACTGAAATCTAGCCTCAAAAGTATCAAACCGCTCATCAATCTTCCCCATTATAGAAGTGGCCATTTCCCGACACATCTCCTTGCATAGGGTGTAGGTTCTGTCCTCGTGGGGGCCAGCCTCTGGTTCGGTAGGGCTACTGGTGCTAGCATTAGCCCCGCTAGCGGTGTTGCTAACATAGCCCTCGATGGTTTTATTCTTGCTCGGAGGGTTCGTTTTCGGTCTCATTGCGCAAAAATGGACAGCGTAGATCAGCCTGGAAACGTTCACCCGCAGAAAATATCCGCCTGTGTAAGAATTTATGGTGGTGTTCAGTAAAAATCTGAGTTTTGGTGGAGAGCTCCGAAAAGCACGTCTACATCCTACACTGCTCACTAGCGCCCCCCTGAATCGATGTTTAATATAAATGTATTTTGCCAGAATCTCAGGTTAAAGCTCACAAACTATTTCAACAAGCAGCAAACAGCTAAAACAGTAAATAAGAGCAGCTAAACACACAAAGATGGAAACACAGAGCGTGGATCGTTCACTCGACGGCACGTACACGTACACGCCATCGGGGCTGAAAGTGGACAGCTCACAGATCCTGAAGCTGCAGGTTTCATCTGTCTCCAACCAAAACTGAGTGAACCAGCAGCAAAAGAAGATCCAAACTCTGCTTCACGTTTGATAAATATGCTCATGAATTCTCTCTGACTTTGGCTGTTCCTCCCTGCACAGCTCTCTCTCTCTCTCTCTCTCTCTCTCTCTCTCAGTGTACTCCAAGAACAGCTTCAAACATCTGTTTCTGCATCATTCACTGTTTATTAGCCACCAGTCTGCTGTTGTGTTCAGTGCTGTCGGCCTCTGACAGGAAAGCCTCATTTCTGCTGTTCCATAGAAACTTTTTAAAATGATGACAGATTACAAACTCTCAGCTGTATCTGTAATCAAACCTCTGTAACTTTGCTTCACTTCAGCAGCATCAGGTCATGTTCACATGTTAATTCATGGTTTGCTTTGGTTTTTGATCGACTGCAGAATATTTTGAAGGTTATCTGCTATAAAAAGCCAGAAGAGGAAAATCTGCTTCATGTGTTTCTGTTTGATCCTCAGTGACTTTGACACAAAGGCCTCTGCTGTGATGATCACACCTCTGATCAACTCTAACAGTGTCACAACTGATAAATGATCAGAGTTAGAATATTTCTGACTGTCTGCTGTGTGCCGTGACCTTTGACCTGCTAAAGACAGTCAGCTGTGGATTATTCATTGTTGTGTCTGATACTTAGAACTGTGAGGAAGAAGCTACATAGTTAATCAGGGTCCCTCTCTCTGAATTAGGAAAGGTGGGCAGGCCGCGTGTGGGCCGCGGGCCATACGTTCAGTATCACTGTTTGAAATGTGAACATTGTTCTGCTACAGTCAATGGACTAAACCAGAGAAGAAGAAAACCGACTTTACCATGAAGATCCTCAGTGTGGATCAGTATAATATCAGCCTGATGTCTGCAGTTTAGTGTCAGCACAACTTTCACATCATATTCATCTCAGCACAACTAAAACATGCTGACTGACCTCAGAGTTTCAATTCGACGCTGTGGTTTCCACAGAAGACCACACAGATGCTTCACTCCTGAATCATGCAGCTTGTTGTTACTCAGGTCCACCTTTCTGGGATACGAACGGTTGAGCTTCAGCACTGCTGCCAGATATTCACAGCTGATCTTTGACAAACCACAGCTCACCAATCTGTATAAAGAATGAAAGATGTAAGTTTATTAGACAAAGTGTGAGCTTGAAATCATTCAGTGTTTCATCATCTGTTCAGAGCTGAAGAAGGTTCAGAATGTAGAAGTTTAGAAAATGGAAACTCCAAACAGCTGAAGCCAACAGGAAGCAGCTTCAAACAAACACAACAAGAGAAAAAACTCTGAATGTTTCACATTAAAGTCGTACATTTCTCATAAAAACAGGACAACGACTTGAAAAAGTCGTGTTTTTCCTTCCAGGAACCACATGGCTTCACTTTTAAAGGTGAAGTGTGAAAGAAATGGACAAATTTGAAGTCAGACACCTTTTTCCAGTCACATTATTAAAGCAGACAAACTACAAGCTCATTTTCATTCCAACAAGTCATCTTCTGACCTGGACTAACAACACTGGTCTCTATGTGCAGCTGGCTGTGAGACCAGTGCTCAGGGACCGTCTACAAAGTGCAACACTGAAGGAACATCACACATCAATTTGCTTCCAGCACTTTCACACAAACATCTACTGTCATTATTCATATTTCTGCTCCTCTGGATTCACACGGCGCCTCTGCTCTATAATTACTCGTTGCCATGGTGATTCGTAGTATGCGGCTCCATAACTGAGACTGAGCATGCTCAGAGCAGATTGGCCCGACTCTGATCAGCTGATCTGGAACAGGAAACTGTGCTATATATACACATTATTATATCTACATCTGAATCTCAACACTCACAACACTCCAGCAGGCGCAGCCATCGGCCATCAGCTGTGCAACACTCACACAAATATATCACCTGGGTTTAATATTTAGCCACGTAGGTCATTTATGTGCTTCAGCTCTTCTTACATTTTACCACCAACATGTTTAAAAAGGAGCAGCTTTTACTTTGAAGGCCAGCTGTCTCTGTTTCCTGTTTTCATTGTTGGATAATGGAACAAGTCGATGCTTCAGTGCGTTGAATTGTGTTACACAAAAATAAGAAAAGTTTTCACGTTGTTCAGGCAGAATCGAGTGTTGAAGAATGAATTCACACGTCAATAAACATTTTCATTAGAGTTAGGCAGTGAACTGCTCATGCTCCATTCAATTGCATCACAAACTATTGGAATTGGATCCAACTTTGTGAAGCAGATTTCTTCTCAGCTGCTGTTTTGAACATTTCCTCATGAACTGTATTAAACTCTGTAAATGAACTGAGAACTATTTCTACATTTGAAACTATGGATTCATTCACTTCTGTACGTTAGTGTATAAATGAATGTTAGACTGGGCTCCATGGAAACACTTGGACTGGTCTCAGCTGCCTGCTTTCTGTAGTCATTTCAACAGAGTCCTTTCTCTTCTCCAGCTTCTGTTTGAAATCCTCTCACAGAGCCTGAATCCTGCTTTGTTGTCATGTTTGTGCCTGTGTTAGGCTGCTCTGCGCTGCCTCATTCACATCCTGTTGTAGTTGTTACGTAATTTATCATAACATAATTGTTGATGTAGGTTACAAATAAGTCTTATATTGAATTGAATTGAATTCGTTGTGCTATGCTGCTTTGTTCACTGTGGCTTTGCGGGCTAATGTTTGTTGTGTTTTGTAGGAAAACCAGCCTACAAAATGCTGGAATGCGATCCAGACTGGGCACCCTCTATCAACCTGGGTCAGACCGAGTTTATAGCTGCTACCACAGCAAGATTTGATTGGTTAAGAGAGAGTGCGAGATGAAAACAGCCACGAAAAGTCCCACATATATGTGCCCAAATGTTGTATTGAAGCAATCAAGTGATGAATAACTGTTTTCCAGTATGTTATTTTGCAATGTTTTTTTTTTTTTTTTTGCTTTTTTTGCATTGTTGATTTGTTTTTCACCGAAGCAGCTAATAAAGCATAATGGAATAGAATTTTTCCTCTTTCTTGTAAAATTCTATAACAGAATGAAACAATAATGCCAGTTATGAATAAAGACAATAAATTGAATGAATTACAAAACACTTACTTTATTTCTATTAGATCTGAAAATGTTGTGTAATACTACAACCTGAAACAACAAATAGACGCGTTGGCCTGTACAGGAGATAAAGGAAAAAATTAACAACAGCTGTGAAATGGAATAGTCCAAATCACCAGTAAACTGGACCTGGGCTTGTTGCAGGGATCTGAAGTTACTAAACATTTTGTGAGTGTATGTACTCACACTTAGGACCATATGATAATAAATATGTGCGTGATGCAAGTTGGGCAGCACGCTAACATCCTTACTCCACTCTGTATGCTCGTATAGGTCTAACCCTTTCACTCCTTTGATTTTTTCCTCGTACTTTTTTTTGCCTTTTCGTCAAGTCTGTCTTTGTACGAACCTGCCGTGTTCTCCGTCGTTTTGTAAATAACTGTTTTTGGGGCAAATAAAATGCAAGTAGCGATTAAAACTGCAGAATTAACGATTACCGGTGCTGGAAATACTAGCGCTTGATGCAGTGTTTTGATTTTGTTGCCATGGGTACCCACAAAGCAATGCGCGAAAGTCACGTGGTCTGTCAATCTCTATTCACCACTCATCCAACGTGTGAAACCTGCTGTGAGGACAATTAAAGTGTGGCCAGAGGGGACAGACGCAGTGCTCCAGGACAGATTAAAAAACACAGACTGGTATAGGGCTTTGGAGCATGATGTCACAGGAGGCGGGCCACGCCCCCCTCCGCCATGAGATAGATATATATATATATATATATATATATATATATATATATATATATATATATATATATATATATATATATACCATGGCTAAAGCACTTCTGGATGGATGCAAACTGCATCTTGTTGCCTTGTACTTGTGACATGTGCAATGACAATAAGGTTGAATTCTATTCTCTACAGCCTCATCAGTACTGACTTCATCTTCACTGACTGATGGAGGCTGAAAAGCTGTCCTGTCAAACATCTCCCCGTCACCACTCCACTTCTGTAAGCCTTTAAATGAACCCTTGTCAAGTCTGTCACTTCTATTTGCAGCCAAAAGGAAAAACTGTTGCTCAGTCGTTTGGAAAGACACAACATTTCTGAAAGCACTCAAACTTCTTCACATTTGTCTTCAGACACATCCTGAACATTTAGGAACTAAAGAAAGGTTCAAACATCAATCAAAGATCTGAAATATAGAAAAACAACAACAGCTGCAGTCAGTGAACTCACCTCAGAGTCTCCAGTCGACAGTTTGGACTCTTCAGTCCAGCACACAGATGGTTCACTGCTGAATCCTGCAGCTTGTTCTCACTCATGTCCAGCTCTGTCAGATGGGAGGGGTTGGACTTCAGAGCTGAGGCCACAACTTCACAGTGAGTCTCTGAGAGTCCACACTGAGTTAGTCTGCAGTGTTGGGGAATAACGGAATACATATACCGGCGTTACGTATTTAAACAAAATATGAGTAACAGTTTAAAATTTGGTATTCAGAACACAGTTACTTTGTTGAAATAAATGGATTACACAGCAGTCTTTTTCTGTTTCATATATTAGGCTGTCCCCTCTCTATTTTTGGGAATTCCACGATGGGGAAAACCCAAACAAAACACGCATTAAGAGGCTCTAATGCCTGTGTCTCAATCTTGTGGCCCATGTCACCTCTACTTGCAGTCCGCAAAATGAAAAATTATAATTCAAAAAACTATTTAATATGAAGGCAATAGGCAGAGTGTTACAGGCATCGCCCTAAAGAATGTAGCCTCATGGGCAGTGTAGTCCGTGCTGCAGGGAGAATGGACTATCATACCCGTTAGAGCAGGGCGATATGGCCAAAAATATTTATCACGATATATATTTGAAAATTTGCGATAACGATATAACTGACGATATAATTGATGCGAGACAAAATACAACTCCACAACATTACTAGCGCAAAAAGACAACCTTCCATTTATTTTCACTTAAACAAGAAGCTGGTTTTTATGTACATTAAAGCTTTATAAAAATGTAACAGTGCAAATGCAAATTCCTTGCTGAAAGTTTAACCAAAAGGCATTTCCAGTAGAAATGGGCTGACATATCCTGAGCATAACCATGTATAATATCCACTGAAGTTAAAAAGAGGTGCTTTGCAACATTAAACTGCAGTGTGCAGTACGTATTTTTCAGACCATAAGGTGCACGGGATTATAAGGCACATTAAGCGAAACAAAACAGTCAGATAAATCAAACTTTATTAAACTCATTCTTCTTGCTTCCTCCACTTCTGTACCATTGATTTATTAATGAATGAATTCTGCTCTATTCCCATGTTGTTGCAGTATATTAATGACTAACCTTGTATTGTGGATGGATTATCTCAGTTGTTCTCCTGACTGAAGTTTAGTCCGTTTACAGCATCCTGCCATGCGATTGCATTTGTCTCTAATTATCAGGAACTTTAACGTTAACTTTTATAAGTGGAAAAGTGTTAGTGTTAGTCCTCCAGCTTCACTGTTTATGTTATGACCTGTTATGTTATGTTATGTTATGTCCTGTTTGTGTCGCTAGCGATCAGGTAGCACATCATTATATACCAGCTAGCCCAACTTCAGTAACCCTACAAACGTCACTGCTGTTTAGTTTCCTGTCTTCATTTATGTTGGACGTGATAGCAGAGCTGTACGTTTGAATTTTTCCAGAAATCTCTGTCAGAACATGCTATATCATGCTTAGGTAACTAGCGAAACTAGCGAGCTAACTTCCGCTAGCTTCCTGCTAACTTCTAACTCCGTTAAATGTAATAAATTTTATTTTCATGGATGCCTGGAAGTTAAACTTCATAGTTTCACCTGGTTAAGCAGCAATGCTGATCGTTTTATTAAAGATGAAAGAATTGAGACAGTTTTTAACTCTCAGTGATGCTGCAGTGTTCGTTTGACCTGAAGAATACGGAGTTTAGGACCCAGATTACTCCCAGATTTAAGAGCATCTTAGTCCGACAAACACGACAATAACGACGGCCGCTTGCATGTTCTGCAAAAAAATGTGCTTTGTCGTGTATCTGACGGACAAACACCAAACCAGTTCCACGTCACTGAAGTTGCACCATTTTTACAAACCAATTCTGGTTCATCTGTTTCACTCAACAATCGGCCATGTGCGTATGAAAACAAAGGCACTGCGCATGCGCATTTTACTCATATTCTATCGCGATATTTCATTTTCCTATCGTTGCCTAACATTATACCGGTATTACCGTGAACGGTATAATATGGCCCAGCCCTAATACCCGTGATGTGTCTGTGAGCGAGGGAGGGAGAAAAAGGTGGTGTTGGCCGTCTGATTGGGATCTGGGATGCGGGGCCTCCCTGCTGCTGCGGAGCCTGGGGCGGTCTGCTTGCCTCCACCCCGGGGGAAAGGGTAACATCTCCTGCGTCTAGGTGCCGTTTCCCCCTCTGGGGGCGAGGGTACCTGGACCCAAGGTATAGAGTATGTTTGGGGAGTGTGATTGTGTGTACATGTCCATTTATGTCTATCCCTACGTTGGGTGAGTGCTAAGTATTTGTATATGTGTGCATGAGAGTGGGAATGCATGTTTGTGTCTGTGTGTGCCTGTTTGTCTGTGTCTATATGTCAGGTCGGGTCTTAGACTCCACCTCTCTGGGAACTCCCAGGCCCTCCAAAGTATGGAGGCCTATCTCCCCTCACCACACTCCCTGCCGGTAACCGATGCCCTCAGGGGTCGGTGCGTTGGTGGTTCTTGGTGTCCGGGGCTGGGCTCTCACGTATGTACCAGCTCACTCCCGGTGGCTACTTTGCGGGGCCTGGCGCCTGTTGCTCGGTCAGGCCTCTTCCGGTGCCGTAGGGGGCCCTTGGGCCTCCGGCCTCTGGGCCTGCGACTCGGTTCACTCTGGCACAGCTGGCTGCCGGCAGAGCCGGCGGGCACACCAGTGCAGCCTCCTCCGGCTTCTGCTCCGTGGCTACTGGGTGACCCCTCGTCTGGGGCTCTCCTCAGCTCTTGCCAGGAGGGTGGCACGGATGCCCCTCCGGTGGTCTTCCTTGGGCTCTCGTATTCTGGGGTCTCTGGATGTCTGGGGCCAAGATCTCCTCCATGCCTGCTTCATGCCCTGGAGGACGGGCTATGGCTCTCTACACCCTATAGCAGACCATTACATGGGGAAACCTTTTGAATACAAGCATGCTGATCCACACAGGGGTGCACACGGGTGTTCAGAGACATAAACTACACCTTTCTTGGCTGCTACCTCAAAGCACATTGTGCGCTGTCGGTCCTGCGTGCTGCACAACAACATTCAATATTTAGTATTTACTGCTGTTTACACTTATCTAGATTAACGCGATGGTGTTGTGTTTAGTATGTTGCTCTGTGTTTTTTGCTTGTTTTCTCTTCTTTTTCTCTCAACAGGTGATCCAGGAGATTTTTTTTTCTCTCTCTTTTTAAGTGCTCTTTCTCACTGTCCCTCTTCCCTTTGTTTTTCTTTTCCTTCATCTTTCTTTCTCCCTTTCCTATCCCCCAGTCATGTCTGTCCCGTCCGTAACAACTGAAAATAAAATAATAATAATAACAACAAAGGTCGATCAAATGGACCAATACGGCAAGGCCGCGATGATCCACTTGGTTAAGTAAATCCATTGGGTATTCTTGTTAGCCTTCAGACAACAATTCTGACGGCTAAAGAACCAAATGGGATAGGACAAAAACAAACAAACAAACAAACAAACAAACAAACAAACAAACAAAAACAAAACACAAAACAGAGTGACGTCATAATCTCTTGAACATCTTCACATCTGTACTTCAGCTCCTCTTACTGGTCTATATGATGGACTGATTATCCTGGACTTTACATGTTAAAGGAATTCTAAACTCAATTCTGTATTTAACAAGGATGTGTCGGAGAAATATATTTTATTTCCTGGAATTAGGGGTGTGATGACATTTAAAATAACAATGATTAAAAAATAAAATATCACGCCTGGTACAATCCCAGGACCCTGTTACAGGAAGCTAAGAGGCTCCGAGTTTGTTCACCCTGAACTGATGGAAATTGGGTTTACTGTTTTATAAAGAAAGTAAACTTAAAGTCTGATTCAGTTACCATGGTAACAGAACCAAACTGAACCATTAAGTAGAGTTTTGACTTATCCAAGTAACTTCACAGTTAAACCTGAATTTTCTGTACCACGAAGTCAGTTCAGTTTTTACTAGAGATGGCACGATGCCACTTTTTTATGTCCAATACCGATATTATAAATTTGGAAATCTGCCGATACTGATATGAATCCAATAGTGTATTTCATAATCAATAAAACTGTTTTTATAAATATTTTTCTACATTTTGTACAAGTTCATACCCAAGTTTTAAAAAACAAAACATTAAAGCTATTCTGTTATACCTGCATCAGGGTTCATATGCCTTTTTCAGGGTCAAATTCAAGCACTTTCTAAGCACTTTCAAGGTTCCTTTTCAAGCTTTTCTAGCACCCCCCATGTGAATTGAACTATATGAACAGATCACATAGTTCAATTCAACATATAACACTTTAAGAAATCACAAGCATCTACTTAAAATCTATTGAATTTATTATCCGTGATATTATTATGTACAGTTCCAATGGTTTTTGTTCATCTCCCTTAAATACACAGGCAGCCTTAAAAGTATGAAATATTCATATACAAATACACATATAAATGTGTGTACTGTCTCAGTGGCTGATAATGAACCACAGGCCTTGGTGTGAGCTTGAAGACATTTATAATGTTTAAGTAGTATAATGTGTAGGTGCTGACCATAAACACATTTTGAATGAAAGCCAGGGAACTTTGGTAGCACAGAAACAAGTGGCTATTTTTTGTGACCATATGGATCAGTCCCTCATTTTAAAATTTAAAATACGAGTAGAAAGTGATATTTTTGACTGTAAAAACCACAAGCATGTTTAACAAATCATTTTCATAACTTGAAATACAAATAGAAATTGTACATTTAAAAAAAATGCACAAGTTTTGCAAACAACAAAGTTATATGGTCTATTTACCTAAAAATGCAGCCAAGGCTCAGACGTTTTTCATATAACCATTTAAAACTATTTACAGAACAATCAGCTGTTCTGCATCAAATAAGAAGGTACACAAATTATTTATGCAACTCCAAAAAATAGTTTGTGTTCACTATAAGACAGATGAGAACAGCACAGGGATAAACCTGCAGGTCTGACAGCAGTTGTGTCACTGCAATGTGCCTTTGGTGGCTTTTTAGCACCAATTGTGACGTTCACTAGTAGAACTGACACACAAAACAAAACAACAACTACACTACACACTAACTACACTAGAGAACACACTAACTCAAGACTCCAAACACGGTAAACGTCACAAATCTCTCACATATCAAAACACTCTCTCTCTCGCTGGTCACTAAAACTTCCCTCTCTTCCCAAACAACCAAATGATAAATGGCCTGTATTTGTAAAGCGCTTTACTGGTCCCTAAGGACTGCAAAGCGCTTTACACATTCAGTCATCCACCCATTCACACACTGGTGATGGCAAGCTACATAGTAACCACAGCCGCCCTGGGGCGCACTGACAGAGGCGAGGCTGCCGGACACTGGCGCCACCGGGCCCTCTGACCACCACCAGTAGGCAACGGGTGAAGTGTCTTGCCCAAGGACACAATGACCGAGGCTGTCCAAGCCGGGGCTCGAACCGGCAACCTTGCGATTACAAGGTGAACTCCCAACTCTTGAGCCACGAATGCCACATGTTGCCATATCATTTTTTGATTGGTCAACATGGTAAATTTTTCCACCAATAGGGATGGAGGGTTTTTTCTTTTTTCACTCATAAGCAAAGCATGTTTGCTAGCGCTCTCCTTACAAAACACAGTTTTTACCGTTTCTTCCCAGAGTAAACGTCAACATCAGTTTTACGTGGCCTATCAACACTATTTAAAAGTTGGTATATAGCTTGAAGTCCGCATGTTCAACCCAAGTTGAAACGGAGACTCTGAGTCCGTCGACCCCAGAGGGTTAATCAGAAAGCCTTAAGTTAGCTAGTTATGTATCGGGCTAATGTTTAAAGCTTTCACTTGAGTAAATTAACTCATATTACTGCTAAGTGATGTTACCTAAGTTCACAGCATATTCCATAATAGCACTGCAATACTGCATCACACTCAGCGCATTTCAATCATTTCTCCAGTAACGTACACGTACTGGAAAATTATTTACTAGGACTCATCTATCATGCAGAGCGCAAACTCTGCCATTGTCGTTTTCCATCAAACACTCATTAAAACAGCAACCTACAGGTATGTTAGCGCACTCATCCCCGACTGTCCGAGGGAGGGGCGGGGTCACATGTTGAAACAGACAGAGGTGCAAGGCAGCCCAGGCGGGGAAAATTTGCTTTTACATTTTGCGACTCATTTTATTTCTCTGTCTGATAAGAAAACTATTCAATCAGATAGTTATTTGTGGTGAATGAAATACAGTTACACTTTCAAGCACTTTTAAACACCACATCTGAAATTCAAGCACTTTTCAAACCTTAAAAGGACAACATTAAAAGTCAAGCATTTTCAAGGATTTCAAGCACCCGTACGAACCCTGCTGTATCCAAAAAATACACTGCACCCAAAATATTTCATAGTTCAGCTACACTGATCAATCTAATAAACTTAAACCTGCACCATCCTCCCAATTCTGGTATTCTAAAGAGTACTTAGCGGAAATATTAAACAACCTAACTAATAACCAGCCAAAGAAAAATAGGGAACCACCACCCACCCTCCTCCCTGTCTGCTACATAGAAAAGGATCCTGGTGTTATTTGTCTCTCAGAAACAGTTCATAACTTCCCTTCAACTCATTCATGTCACCTAAAAGGTAAACCTGTTTCTCCATCACCTGTTCAGCTCTGATGATTCAGTAAGGACATCTCCTGGTTTCATCTTCATGTTTCCCTCTTACCACATATCCAAACCGACATCATGACCAGCAGCTTTACAGCTGTGGCTCCAGCAAACATCAGCTGATACTAGAAATTAATATTAAATAAATTCTAACAACAGCTGATCAAGCTTAAACGTGCTGCTGTTGATTAACGCAACATCCGGCGGTTTCCTCTTTCTGGCGCAAAGTGGGTGATAAACAAACAAGAGAGAAAAGCCGATCAGCTGATCATTGATCAGTTTAATGATTGAAGTAGCAACAGGAGAGGGAGGGGGAGAGAATGAGAGGAGAAGAGGCAGCTGTGCAGCAAAGACACAGAATAACTCCAGCTTTGTGTCTTTGTTTCACTCTCGCTGAAGTCCGGGAGAAATCGATTCCTTTTCGCCTAAACATAAAACTCCGATGGCCAGTCCAGCTGTGGCTCCATAAATCAGTTGTTAAGCTTAATGTGGAAAAGCTATACAAACATTCAGAGTTGAACTTACACACTTGCTTTACTTCTACAGGGAGTGCAGAATTATTAGGCAAGTTGTATTTTTGAGGAATAATTTTATTATTGAACAACAACCATGTTCTCAATGAACCCAAAAAACTCATTAATATCAAAGCTGAATGTTTTTGGAAGTAGTTTTTAGTTTGTTTTTAGTTTTAGTTATTTTAGGGGGATATCTGTGTATGCAGGTGACTATTACTGTGCATAATTATTAGGCAACTCAACAAAAATCAAATATATACCCATTTCAATTATTTATTTTTACTAGTGAAACCAATATAACATCTCCACATTCACAAATATACATTTCTGACATTCAAAAACAAAAAAACAAATCAGCAACCAATATAGCCACCTTTCTTTGCAAGGACACTCAAAAGCCTGCCATCCATGGATTCTGTCAGTGTTTTGATCTGTTCACCATCAACATTGCGTGCAGCAGCAACCACAGCCTCCCAGACACTGTTCAGAGAGGTGTACTGTTTTCCTTCCTTGTAAATCTCACATTTGATGATGGACCACAGGTTCTCAATGGGGTTCAGATCAGGTGAACAAGGTGGCCATGTCATTAGTTTTTCTTCTTTTATACCCTTTCTTGCCAGCCACACTGTGGAGTACTTGGACGCGTGTGATGGAGCATTGTCCTGCATGAAAATCATGTTTTTCTTGAAGGATGCAGACTTCTTCCTGTACCACTGCTTGAAGAAGGTGTCTTCCAGAAACTGGCAGTAGGACTGGGAGTTGAGCTTGACTCCATCCTCAACCCGAAAAGGCCCCACAAGCTCATCTTTGATGATACCAGCCCAAACCAGTACTCCACCTCCACCTTGCTGGCGTCTGAGTCGGACTGGAGCTCTCTGCCCTTTACCAATCCAGCCACGGGCCCATCCATCTGGCCCATCAAGACTCACTCTCATTTCATCAGTCCATAAAACCTTAGAAAAATCAGTCTTGAGATATTTCTTGGCCCAGTCTTGACGTTTCAGCTTGTGTGTCTTGTTCAGTGGTGGTCGTCTTTCAGCCTTTCTTACCTTGGCCATGTCTCTGAGTATTGCACACCTTGTGCTTTTGGGCACTCCAGTGATGTTGCAGCTCTGAAATATGGCCAAACTGGTGGCAAGTGGCATCTTGGCAGCTGCACGCTTGACTTTTCCCAGTTCATGGGCAGTTATTTTGCGCCTTGGTTTTTCCACACGCTTCTTGCGACCCTGTTGACTATTTTGAATGAAACGCTTGATTGTTCGATGATCCCGCTTCAGAAGCTTTGCAATTTTGAGACTGCTGCATCCCTCTGCAAGATATCTCACTATTTTTGATTTTTCTGAGCCTGTCAAGTCCTTCTTTTGACCCATTTTGCCAAAGGAAAGGACGTTGCCTAATAATTATGCACACCTGATATAGGGTGTTGATGTCATTAGACCACACCCCTTCTCATTACAGAGATGCACATCACCTAATATGCTTAATTGGTAGTAGGCTTTCGGGCCTATACAG
This sequence comes from Simochromis diagramma, assembly GCF_900408965.1. Taxonomy (NCBI): domain Eukaryota; kingdom Metazoa; phylum Chordata; class Actinopteri; order Cichliformes; family Cichlidae; genus Simochromis; species Simochromis diagramma. Next base: position 2,267,495 of record NW_024387423.1, on the reverse strand, counting down.
CTTGGAGTAAGACAACATGCATGAAGAGGATGATGTGGACAAAATACTCATTTGCCTAATAATTCTGCACTCCCTGTAGTTTTCTCCGAGATGAAATGCTGCAGTTTGGAGGCACGTAGAAAGTCTCCAAATGCTCAACCAGACCGCCGACAGGCCTCGCACGCAACAACCGCTCTATCACGTGACGAATACTGATCTACTGTGCTAAGGTCATGAGCTGGGTTATGCCATGTAGCAAGTTTTGTGAGGTGATTTTGTGATACTTCGGATCGGATTAAATTTTTTTTATTTGTCTCCGATATCTGATCCAGTAATTTAGGTCACTATCGGATCTCCATGTTTAGTTTTTACCGGGGTAAATTGCCATGGTAACATATGCTGTGAACTTATGCCAGAGCAGTTTAAGATCCAGATTAGAGAGCAACAGGTATGACATCACTGCCTTTTGGCCAGTAAGATGCCACCATTCCGGGAGGATCAGTCCGAGCTCTGTGCGCCAGCAGTAGGTACACAGCATGAGCTCAGTAAAATTAACAAAAACAACACAGATGTTTCACGCTGCAACACTGCCCCCTGGTGACGGGACACAACTACAAGAAGCAGATTTTGGTCTCCAAGGTGCTGAACAAAAACACACATCTATGTGGTGGCATATTTCTCTATAAATGATTAAAAATGAAGATTTTCAATAAACTTTTTTAACAAGTCAGGAAAAAAAAATGTACTGATCTATTGGGCAGTTTGATATAATCATATATATCGGAGGACGATATAAAAACGTCTATCGTTTCATTTTACGCTATCGTTTGTTTTGCAGTTCGCAAAATTAAGGTTCAAGGTTCTTTATTTGTCACATGCATAGTTATACAAGTATAACACACAGCCTGACACGCTCCTCGACATTAACTGTTTACGGCAATAATTTTTCATGGTTTTGATGGTTACTGTACTTGTTATATTAATTTAGTTAATTAAGTTCTCTCTTTCTCTTATATTTAATATAACCACACTACGCACGGAAAAGTGCCTGTTTTTATGTGTTGTCGTTAGCAACAACGACGGTAAAACCATCGCGTGTCTGCTTGTTTATTTTCTACATAAACCTTTCACAATAAAGCTCAAGATCCTGTTGAGACCTTTCAAAATAAACGGAATCATGTGAAAGAGTATGCAGAGTGTTTACGGATGACAAGCAAAAAGAGCCGTCAGGTGCTAGAAAATAAGCCTTAGACTCAAACGTTAGAACAGGCTTTTCCCCGCAGCACGCCGTGTAATAAATACTCACAAAGAAATATTGGCTGTTACAACTTATGTCTAAAACAAGGTTAAAACACTCGACTCCAGGTACATGACGCCCAGCTGGAAAAACTTCACACAAGTCGAGCTGCCCGAGATTCACAGAATTTACAGAAAATGTAAACTTTTTGTGATTTATATTGTTGTTGGGACGATAGATGTCTTATATCGGGATATGAGATTTTGGTCATATCGCACAGCCCTACTGATCTACACTAATTAATGATCACATCTGGACTCACCGAGCCTTTCTGCAGTTCCTCACAGCTGGAATCAGTCTGTGTCGTCCCTGCTCTGATGTGTTGTACTTCTGCAGGTCCAACTCATCCAGAACCTCCTCTGACATCTGCAGCATGAAGGCCAGAGCTGAGCAGTGGATCTCAGAGAGTTTCTTCTCTGATCTGTTCTCTGAGTTCAGGAACTCTTGGATCTCCTGATGTACTGAGAGGTCGTTCATCTCCATCAGACAGTGGAAGATGTTGATGCTTCTGTCAGGAGAGATTTTATCACTGTTCATCTCCTTCAGGCTCTTGATGACTCTCTGGATGGTTTCTGAAATATTCTCTGTCTGACCCAGCAGACCTCCTAAGAGTCTCTGGTTGGACTCCAGACAAAGGCCATGAAGGAAGCGAACAAACAGGTCCAGACGACCGTTTTTACTCTGGAGGGATTTCTCCATGACTCTCATCAGCAAATCATCAGAAAATGAAATGTAATAGTAAGGATCATCTGGATTATTTTCCAGGAAGTTCTTCACCACCTTTGTCTTCCTGTTGGTGTGACAGTGGAACATGTAGACTGCAGCCAGAAACTCCTGAATGCTCAGATGAACAAAGCAGTAGACTGGTTTCTGGAAGATCACACACTCTCTTTTGAAGATCTCTGTACAAACTCCTGAGTACACCGAGGCCTCTGTCACATCCAGACCACACTGCTCCAGGTCTTCTTGGTAGAACATGATGTTTCCTTTCTCCAGATGTTCAAACGCCAGCCTCCCCAGCTTCAGAAGAACTTCCCTGTCAGCCTCCGTGAGCTCCTGTGGACTCGTCTCATGTCCCTCATGGTACTTGTTCTTCTTCCTCTTTGTCTGAACCAGCAGGAAGTGTGAGTACATGTCAGTCAGGGTCTTGGGCAGCTCTCCTCTCTGCTCTGTAGTCAACATGTGCTCCAGAACTGTAGCAGTGATCCAGCAGAAGACTGGGATACTACACATGATGTGGAGGCTCCTGGATGTCTTCATGTGGGAGATGATTCTGCTGGACAGCTCTTCATCACTGAATCTCCTCCTGAAGTACTCCTCCTTCTGGGCGTCATTGAAGCCTCGTACTTCTGTTAGCCTGTCAACACACGTAGGAGGGATCTGATTGGCTGCTGCAGGTCGGGAAGTTATCCAGACGAGAGCCGAGGGAAGCAGATTCCCTTGGATGAGGTTTGTCAGCAGCTGGCTGACTGATGACTTCTGTGTGACATCAGAAAGCAGCTTCCTGTTGGTGAAATCCAATGAAAGTCTGCTTTCATCCAGGCCGTCAAAGATGAACAAAAGCTGAGAGACAGCCAGCTTCTCTGCTGTGACCTTCTGTAATGTTGGATGGAAAACATGGAGCAGCTCCAGAAGACTGTACTGCTCATCTCTGATCAGGTTCAGCTCCCTGAATGAAAGCAGAACCACCACACTGACATGTTGGTTCTCCAAGCCCTCTGCCCAGTCCAGAGTGAACTTCTGCACTGCGAAGGTTTTTCCAACACCAGCCACGCCGTTGGTCAGAACCACTCTGATGGGTCTCTGTTGGTCAGGTAAGGCTTTAAATATGTCCTGGCACCTGATTGGAGTGTCATGGAGGACGTCCATCTTGGAAGCTGTCTCCAGCTGCCTCACCTCATGTTGGGTATGAACCTCTTTACTCTGTCCCTCTGTGATGTAGAGCTCAGTGTAGATCCTGTTGAGGAGGGTTCTACTTCCTGTTTCATCACTTCCTTCAGTCACACGTTCACATCTCCTCCTCAGACTGATCTTATGTTCATCTAAAACCTCCTGCAGACCAACATCTGATGAAAGAAAGAAAAACAGAAAGAAAACTCTTCAATGTCTGAACAACAACAAGAAGTCCAATTTTCAGAAATGAGTCCATCAGCAGACAGATGTTCAGTCTTACTTTGTACACAGCTGCTCTGACTGGCAGTCTGCAGTCCAGCTCTGGTTCTGGATCTTTCTCCACACTGGGGACAGGACAAGTCTCCTGATGAAGCAGACTGGTCCCAGTATGAGGAGATGCACTGTCTGCAGAACCAGTGTCCACAGCTGGTAGAGACTGGATCCTTCAGGACGTCCTGACACAAAGCACAACAGGACAGCTGCTCCTCCTCACAGACACCACTCCTCTTCCTCCCTCTGTGAACACATTTCTTTATCACTAAAATTATTGACTGTCAGTGACAAACATCCAGATTTGATGACACTGTGCAGAAGCTCTGATGGTCACAGAGAAAAGTCAAAGTGGAGAAACTTGTGTTTGAGTTCAGAATCCAAGTTTCCTTTGCTGTTCCTGTCTTATTAAACACAGAGTGATCAGCCTACAAACTCCACAGTAAAAGCCTTCATCACAGAGCTGATTATGTCCTTCACTGGATGTACTGGAAGTTTGGGATCCATCACTTTGAACTGACCTTTGACCTCCTCTAAAAACTATGGTGGAGCAGCGGTGTCACATTAAGAGCTTTCAGCTTTATTTTGAAAGAGTTCAGTCAGCAGGAAGTGAACTTCTGGGTTCTGATTTTCTTTCTCTTATTTTACAGAAGAAGTAAAAGCTTTGAAATGATCCGAGTGATATTTTTGAACATTGCCACCAAATTGAGTTCAGCCTCCAGCAGTAACTTTGTTTCATGATGCCTCCCTGATGATGTGATGTTTGATTACAAACCTGTTTATGTGTTAGACATTAATCACATGAACACAGGCAGAAAAAAGAAGCCAATGAAACAAATGACAGAAACGTGTTCATTCACTGCCATAATCCATATTTTCTATGTACAGATGTTTGTAAAGAACACATGTGCAGCGCTTTGTTCTGAGTATCTGCTGTCAGCACACAGTGCAGCAATAACTACAACCACACATTTCTGTAGATCCTGAACATCAGCCTGGAGGAATCTGACCTCAGGTCTGCACACAGAGGAGCTTCACCTCTGGGATGATGCTGGCTTCAGCTCCTTCTACAATCAGGCAGAAGCTTCTGCACCATCAGGACACAAACAGAGAGGAGCTTCTATCCTCAGACCATCCAAGTCCTAAATCAGAACATGCTCCCCTCATAGCATCACCATCAGGGTTTAAACAGGACCTTACATCATGTTCTTGTCTCACTGTCATATTTCAGATCATATCTGATTCATTATGACGTCATACGCTGCTACACTGATCCTGCTGCTTCATTACTGCTGATATTACTCTGCTCACTCTGTTCAGTTACTCTGTTTACATCACTTTGCTCATTTGCTTTGTTCTGCTTGCACTGCTCTGTCAGTACATGCTGTGCTAATGTGGCACAAAGCACTTTAACATTACATCTGCACAATGTTTCATTATTTCATTTAATGATTGTTTCTAATGTTTTGTCCAGTCACAGGAGCAGCTCAGCACATTTCACTGTGTTGTACGTGTTTGACGATGCCTGTGACAAATAAACAGCCTCGGACTCTTCAATCTTCTTCTTTCTTTGGAGATCAGCTCAGTGGCCTGTTGAGACCATCTTTCTGTATCTGATGACTCAGTTCAGATTATTATCCTGAGTCCAATATTCCTCTCTCATTTGTGTTCTGGGTCATCTTTGTCTCCTTTAAGTTTAAGATCACTTTTATGTAGACATATAAAATTACAAAGTGGTCACAGTCAGCAGATTTCTTACATGGTCAGCTGAGCTCCATGACTGAAGAACATTGTTGCTGCAGGTTCATGACTGAAGTTTGGAGGTATGTCTTTGGACCAGTCACTCCTCACAGATACACAGCTGGATACTGGAGACTGTGACCTCTGACCTCTGCAAACACAAACACATCACATTCATATGACATGGATTACTGATTAATCTCTGTTTAAAATCGTTTAAGCAGCTGCAAACACACAAACTGGATGATGTGATGGTTTCTGTCAGTAATAGTTGTCTCAGATTAGAGTACAGACGGCTGCAGAGATGTTCACATCAACAGAGAAGAAATCATTACCTTGGATTGCATTACTACTAGGATTAATACTAGCATTATCGTACCCGGACCACCATTAGGAATCATTTATGATGTCACTGGTAGAACACATTTATAGAAACATCCTTTGAACTCTGACTTAGCAGCTCTCTTACATGGTCAGCTGAGCTCCATGAATGAAATTCACTGTTGGTGCAGGTTCATCACTGACATATGGAGGTCTGTCTTCACTCACGTCACTCCTCACAGACACACAGCTGGATACTGGAGACTGTGATCTCTGACCTCTGCAAATACAACCACATTGCATTCATTTCACATCAATTAGTATACCACAAAAGGCATGCAAGAAACACAGTATGAAGGCAAACTTCTGGCTTCAATAACATTCAATAGGTCAGGTGGAAACTTTTCTCAGATTTGATTCATGTTTTTATAGAACGATCCAGCCAAAAAAAATATACCATTAGGTCAGGGGTCAGCAACCTTTAACACCCAAAGAGCCATTTGGACCTGGTTTCCACGCAAAAGAAAACACTGGGAGCCGCAAATACTTTTTGACATCTAAAATGAAGATAACACTGTATATATTGTTTTTTACCTTTATGCTTTGTGTGAACAACTAAAGTGTGTTGCTTATGAAATCCATGAAGTGCTACAGAGAAAATTACATTTTATTTATGTAATTAACACATTTTGAACTCTTAAAGAAATATAACAAAAGGAAAGACACCCAGCTGAACTAAAATGATCCAGCAAACAAAAACTGTTGTGAGTCACCACCCTTATATCACCTTTGGGCTTTTGGAGCCTTGACCTGGCTTTTAAAAAAATAATTGAAAAAAAAAGCACTATGCTGCTAAAAGATGAAAAACAGATATTTGCAAAATTCTGCCTAAATATGTATTTTACCTGGTTATTGTGTGTGGCGGGGCGTGGTCTGCAGCGCCGCTGCAGGGGAGGCGGACGCACCTGAGTGGCACCTGCAATCACGCCTCGCCACCTTAACGTCTGTGCTGTTGTTGGTGTGTGTTGGGCTGTGAGCTGCAAAGCTACATCCGGCTGTATGCGTACAGCAACCGTGTGTGAAAAGTGGCCAATAAAGAGATGCTGAAAAGCGTGTTCATGCAAACATCGTCGGGTCTGCCGTGATAGGTTTACAATGGGACTTCTGCTCCTGAACCTCTGCGCACAGCATCTGCAGATCGGGGCTGTACGAAGTCACTTTCATCTTTATGCAGGACTGTAAGCTGTCATCTGTGAGGCGTGAGCAGTGTTTGTTTTTAACATAGTTCACGGTGGAGAACAGCTGCTGACATAATGTGGATCCCAAGAGCCATAATTGGGCTACCTGGGGTTGAAAGTCTCGATAAATGCACGGCGTTTCAGCGGGTATATCGGCTTCCGCAAGTGTGACGCTTATTTTGAGCGATGAAAAAATAATAAAATATAATTTTATTTTTATATTTCAATATCACAATAATCTTCCAATTTAGAACTACAAGTTAAAAAAGAACTAACATAAATAAAATACACTTCAGCTAAATACTTCTAATTTATTTTCCCAAACCACGCGGAGCCGCACTATAAGGACTAAAGAGCCGCATGCAGCCCCAGAGCCGCAGGTTGCCGACCCCTGCATTAGTGTTAGTCAATGTTGCAAATGAACTGAAAAACAAAATAATTTGGTCCAAAGAAACAAAGTCACTATTAATACAACACAGTTTGTATTAATAGTTTCATTGGACGTCTTTGTCCAAAGCGACAGATGAAGGGCAAAGTAGATGCATTTGAATCAGCAGGAAAATACACCCCAAACTAGCATCATCATTATACAACTTTAACAACTGCCACTAAATTATACTTCATACACAGACCAGTGTTAGGTTAAGTTATGATGTCACTGGCAGAACACATTTATATAAACAACCTTTGAACTCTGAGTCAGCAGCTCTCTTACATGGTCAGCTGAGCTCCATGATTGAAGACCTTTGTTGGTGCAGGTTCATTACTGAAGTCTGGAGGTCTTTCTCTGGACCAGTCACTCCTCACAGACGCACAGCTGGATGCTGGAGACTGTGACCGCTGACCTCTGCAAACACAAACATCAATAACTGATCAGTTCTCTCTGACAGCCATATGATCAGCTGATCACTCTGTGATATTGTGTCTGCTTCATAACACTGACAGGTCAGCCAATCATCAGCCAGTTTTTCTGTCTCTGAATGAACTCAATTTGTTCTCAGCTCTCCTCTCTGATTCTGCTGCACTGACTTCACTTAAACTTACAGAGTTCAGATCTTAGCAAGAAAACAAGTCAATAAAAATCAAACTCAGATCAAACAGTTTGAACCAATCACAGATCAATGATTCTGTCATGGCTATGTTGAAATGACTAATAAAGTTAGGAGTGTTCTTACATTATTGCTGCAGGTCCATGACTGTAAGGTGGAGGTGTTTGTGTAACCCCGTCACTCCTCACAGACACACAGCTGGATGCTGCAGATGCTGCTCCGTCCTCTTCCTCCATCTTCTTGATGTCAGGGTGGAGTTAGTCTGAGAGGTATACACACACTCTCAGAGGTGTTGTTGTACTGGAAGCATCACACTGACGGGTTTCTAATGTTGGAGCTTTGGCCCTAAAGTCCAAACCAGTTATTTTAGAGGCTCAAAGTCTTTAAAAAACACCAAAACCATCACATTATTTAATAAGTACATGATCAGGTGGATGAAGGAACTCAGTGTGTTTGGCATCATCATGGTGAGGAGCCCACATGTTACAGCTCCTTTGGAGAGAAGCTGAGGATCACTGCAGGAAGTGAGCTCATGAAACCAAAGTGCTGTTTGTGAGCAGGATGACTCTGTGTTATTGGACCTGCTCTGTGTTCTACATATGATCAATACTTCAAATATCTGTAAACATATCATATTATATTTGTTGCACTTGGTCACATCTGTCTTTAAAAATAGATTTTTAATGTCACTGAGAGTTCTTTTCTACCTTTATTGATTTATTTTGGAAAAAATTAAATATAAAGCTGCCAAAAACTGCCTGCAGCTTCTGCTCTGTGACAGGAAACTACTGTCAGGCTCAAAAAAAACTTCAGATTATTCATCACAGAGTGTTTATAGATCACAGGACACGTTACAGTTTTACTGTCAATGTGTTAGTTTAAAAGAATGACTTGATAAGGTCTTACTGTGAATCTGCGCGCTCATTGGCTAACAGCTGACTGAGGAATCAGCTGACTGAACCTGCTACCAGGGTAACCAGATAAAATGGGGCCGAAGAGGACACCGACAGCTGAGGAAGTCGAGGACATTAAAAAGTCCCTTGACTTCATAATGGAGGAAATTTCTACTATCAGGTTGCAGCAGAAAAATATCATTGAAATTGTGGAGGAGGTAAAGCTCCTCCGCATCCAAAATGCCGAAAAAGATAAAAAGATTGCATACCTGGAAAGTAAGGTCGCTGACCTGGAACAATACTCCAGGATAAACGACGTCATCATCACTGGGCTCCATATTAAACCCCGGTCATACGCTCAGGCGGTGACCGCTGACAGAAATGAGGAACCTGGAGAGCTTGACATTAGCTCCACGGAACAACAGGTGGCTGCTTTCCTGCGGTCCAAAGGGATTGCCCTGGACTGTAACTCTGTCGAAGCATGTCACCCTCTTCCCAGGAGGAACGGCAACATACCGGCTATTATATTAAGGTTTGTAAATCGAAAGCACAAGATTACGCTGCTGAAACAAGGAAGAAAATTAAAAGGATCTAATGTCTTTATCAATGAACATCTAACCAAACACAACGCTGAAATAGCCAAAAAAGCGCGACACCTTAAGAAGCTGGGAAAAATCCAAAGCACTTGGACGACGAACTGCAAAATATTCATTAAACTAAACGGATCACCAGAGGAAGCCAAAGTTCTGACCATTAAAAATATGGCGGATCTCGAAAAATATCAGTGAGCAACACGATCTGGACGGCAAACAAGGTAACAGACAACCACACACTCACTTATGACACAAACTGGAAGGAAGAACTCAGATACATCTGGAAGAATCAGCTGCATCAGTCAGACAGTTGCAGAATATGATCAATTGGAACTGAAAACATTTAACTATATGGATCACAATACACATGACTTGGAATATGAAATAGATCCAGACAACAACTTTTTCTCATCTAACAATAACAATTGCTGCTACTATACAAATAAAGACTACAATCAGAGGATTAAAACTGAGAATAAATTATCAATTATCCACTTTAACTGTAGAAGTCTCTATACAAATTTTAGTCATATCAAAGAATATCTTAACCAGTTTTCACATCCATTTAGTGTCATTGCCTTATCAGAAACTTGGATCAATATGGAAAAAGGAACAGACTTTGAACTGGAGGGTTATGAATTCACATTTATAACTAGGCGAAACAAAGGAGGAGGAGGAGTGGCCTTGTATATGGACAAATCCTTGAAATTTAATGTGGTGGAAAAGATGACGATGGTGATTGATAATGTACTAGAATGTATTACAGTTGAAATTTGTAAAGAAAAAAGTAAAAATGTAATCATTAGCTGTATATACAGAGCTCCAGGTAGTAGTATTGAGACATTTAAAGACTGGATAGAAGAAACATTTATTGAAATAGCTCGCAAAAAAGTTCTCATTTGTGGGGACTTCAATATTGATTTGCTAAACCCAAATAAACATAAAACCACTGAGGAATTTATAAACACAATGCACTGTATGAACCTATTCCCTAAAATTACTAGACCTACCAGGATTACATCACATTGTGCAACTCTCATAGACAACATTTTTACAAATGACATTGAAAATAAGACTCTAAGTGGACTCCTGATTAACGACATAAGTGACCATCTTCCAATTTTTACAATCTATGATAGGAATTACAAGATCAATAAAATGGACAGTAAAAAAGAGTACAGACGAGTAAGAACAGAAGAAAGAATGAATGCATTTAAAAAAGATTTATTGAAGGAAAACTGGGGTGAAGTATATCAGGAACAGGACGTTAATAGTGCTTATAATAAATTCCTCAGAATATTTACATTACTGTACAATACCAACTGTCCAATAAAGCAATATAGTAGGAAACAGAAATATATGGACTGTCCATGGATAACAAAAGGTCTGCAAAATGCATGTACAAAGAAAAATGCTTTATACAGAGAGTTCTTAAGAACGAGAACTAAAGATGCCGAAATCAGATACAAAAGATATAAAAATAGGTTAACTAATATACTTAGATTTAGTAAAAAGGAATACTATAAGAAGCAATTGGATATAAATAGAAATAATAATAAAAGATTATGGGAAATCCTGAACAGTGTTATAAAATGTGGGACTGGACAAAAGAACTATCCCAAGTATTTCATTTGTAATGACCATGAAGAATACAATATGGATGTTGTGGCAAATAGTCTCAATGAATTCTTTGTAACTGCTGGACCAAATTTAGCAAGAACAATCACTGATCCTGGGAAAGCACAGGAAAAACCCGATACACTGATTGACAGAAATCCATATTCTATGTTTCTCACAGCCGTTGATGAAAATGAAGTTCTTGAAATTGTCAAAAAATGTAAAAATCACAAATCTTTGGATTGTAATGATATTGATATGATAGTGGTTAAAAGAGTCATTGAGGCTATTATAAAACCATTCACATACATCTGTAATTTATCATTTCAAACTGGTCGATTTCCAGACAGAATGAAAATAGCAAAAGTTATACCTCTATACAAATCTGGGAACAAACACCATTTCACAAACTACAGGCCTGTCTCTTTACTACCTCAATTCTCAAAAGTTCTTGAAAAACTGTTTAAAAACAGACTGGAAAAATTTATAGATAAACATAAACTACTCACTGAAAGTCAGTACGGATTCAGATCAAACAGATCAACATCATCGGCACTATTAGATTCAATAGAATACATCACAAATTCCATAGACAAAAAGCAATATGTGGCTGGGTTATTCATAGACTTGACAAAGGCATTTGACACTATAGATCATGATATATTAATAAGAAAACTGGAACGTTATGGTGTCAGAGGGGTAGTTTTAGATTGGGTCCGGAGTTATTTAAGTGACAGAAAGCAGTTTGTGAAAATAAATGGTGGTTGCTCCTTATGTATGGACATTGCTTGTGGTGTACCCCAAGGGTCAGTTTTGGGTCCAAAATTCTTCAACTTGTACATTAACGACATCTGTAAAGTGTCCAAAGTATTAAAAATGGTTCTCTTTGCTGACGATACAAACATTTTTTGCTCTGGTGATGATCTGCAGAATTTATTGGAGGATATGACTAATGAAATAAGTAAAGTGAAGTTCTGGCTTGATAAAAACAAATTATCATTAAATTTGAATAAATCTAAACTGATGTTATTTGGAAATAGTAGTTTAAATACAAATGCAAAGATTCAAATAAATGGTGTTGATATTGAAAGAGTCAGTGAAAATAAATTTCTGGGGGTAATAATAGATGAAAAACTTAACTGGAGAGCTCACGTAAGATATATTCATTCCAAAGTATCACGAAGCATTGCAGTACTAAACAAGGCAAAACAGGTATTCGACAGAACATCACTTCATATTCTCTACTGTTCACTGGTTTCACCATACTTAAGCTATTGTGCAGAGGTCTGGGGCAATAACTATAAAACCACATTACATTCACTTTTTACTCTTCAAAAAAAAGCAATTCGAATCATCCACAATGCAGGTTATAGGGAACATACAAACTCACTATTTTTGCAGTCTGAAATATTGAAAATTGACGATATAGTGAAATTCCAAACAGCACAAATTCTATTCAAAGCAAAAAATAAAGACCTGCCAGGTAATATTCAGAGTATGTTTTTTTGAAAGAAGGAAGTTATAATTTAAGGGGTTTTTGTAACTTCAAAACAATGAAGGTACGTACTACAAGAAAAGGCTTTTGTGTTTCTGTTCATGGAGTGAAACTATGGAACAAACTGAATATGGAATTAAAGCAATGTCCAAACATAAAACTGTTCAAAAAGAGTTATAAAAATATGATCTTCTCGATCTATAAAGAAAAGGAAAATATTTAAATTAAGTGAATGTCTCTATTTAAAAACAAACAAACAAACAAAAAATTCATGATGTGATATTATAGTATATAGTATATCAGAAATCTGTTCACTATTTTTATTACAAATTATATCAGTAAGGAAGCTGACTAAATATTCACTGATAATTTATGGCAAAGGGGTGGGATTAAATAAGTGTATACTTCTTCCCACTCCCTTTCAACATGTAAATTAATCAGAATGTTTTTTTTGTATGTAATTTGTATAGTATTTTTTTTCTCTCTTATTTCTTTTCTAAATGTACTTGTATATTGTTCACATGTTGAAATAAATTACCAATCAATCAATACCCTGAGACTGACAGGTGGTTATCCAATCAGCGTGCGGCATCACACGGACATAAGTTTGTTTCTGAAGGGATTTTCAGATTAGACCTGATGTTTCTGCCTACAGCCTGTTTACCGATATAATCAATATCAGATATCAGAGCAACAGAAACCTCGGTGATCAGGACGCCGGGACTGAGAACAGGAAGTGGCTCAAACGTCGCACTTTCATAAAATCAGCCTGAACTCGATTCAGAGTTTCTGTCATCATTTTAGTTTTTAAAAATGTCGTGATAAAGGCGGGTCTTACTGTGAACTGCGCGTTCATTGGCTAATAACTTGAGATTGACAAGTCGTTATTCAATGAGCGCTCGGCTTCTCCCGACATAAAGATGTTTCCTTTGAAAAACCAAAGTCTGATTATTTTTGCCTCCACTGACGGAGCCTGTTGTTCCCGCCACAGAGACACAGTAATGTCAGAGCGGTGTTAACACTCACCTGCCTCAGCACAGCTCTCACTCTCCTCCTGCTCTCTCAGCTAAACTCACTTCCTCTCTACTTACAGGAAACCATCGCTCAGAGGAGCCGACCGGCCTCACGTTTCACCCACAGACACGAACAGCATGGAATTATGTTATGTCATAAGAAGAAACATATTCATGTTAACACTCACCTGCCTCAGCTCCACCTTCTTCCTCCTGCTGCTCTGAACGGAGGATCAACACTTTCACTTTCACTGCTCCTCCCTAAACACAGAGGATGCTGGGACTTGTAGTTTTTACCTTGTGTGATATTTATAGCTGTGACACTAAATCACAGCACGAAGACTACCTGCAAACATGTCACAGGCGATAAAAGTTTCACATTAAAGGTGAAGTTATTTTTCTGTCTCATGTTCAATAAACAGTGAGCTGGGAAAACTGAAGAACAGACTTCAGACGTTCCCTGCAGAGTTTCTGCTGCATGTCTGCATGTTGCTGAGACTGAGCTGATGATGAAGCTGTGATGGGTTTATGGCACGTTTGGTTGTGGAGAAGAGTTTTACTGTCGGTGCAGGTGAAATGATCAGAGGTTACAGCCTCTGGCACTGGTTAAAGTGGAGGCAGCGATCAGGACGGCTGAGCAGCAGAGGTCTCGAGGGTCCTAAAGTGTAAAAACATCAGTGTTAGTAACACAAAGATCACAGAATGGGATCATCCACACAACGCTAACATCTAAATCCACGGCAGGAACTCTTCCAGTGTCCTGAAAAATCTGCGATGCTGAGATTAAAATCTGTCTGCTCATCTTAATGCAATATTTACTAAAGTCTGGTAGAAGTTTTACTGATTTCCAGTCACTTAGAAGACGTGTGGATAGGTGGTGGGTTGTAGAGCAGACTGAAAGCTTTAGGTTCATCCTCTGATTAAAAACAGATACAGGAAGTATAACCCTGGTGTAAGACAGGAAACAGCAACACGGCAGCCATCTTTTTCCTCCCATGATGACCAGTGTCCCAGCAGAAGCTGGGGTTTGTTAGATCCTGTTCGATCCAGAGGAAACAGGCTAAAAGAGTCGATCGGGGGGGATCATGGTTTTATTATGTGCTCGTTATGATTGAAGCTCTGGTTGTGTGTTAGAGACAGAACCTGCAGATTCCTCCACTCTGCCTCCTCCTCTGCAGGAATCAGCCTCTTGGCTGGTTTTATTCACCCAACGTGAATAAAATCATCAAACTAATCCAAGTTCATTGTGAAATGCCTGAAAATGGAAGAATAAATCTGTCAGTTACCGTATAAAGTTTGAGTTTGTCAGTGTTTTACATGGAGACGGTCGTCAGATGTTGAATGTTTAGCATGAATGTTCCACATCTGGAGAAACCTTCAAGATTAAAGCCAGTGAAAAGTGAAGAGTTTCTGCAGCAGCCGCACTTCCTGCAAATGTGTTCTTTCAAAATAAAGTGAAAAGTCTAAAATTATATTCACGACAGGTTTAAAGGTGAAGGTGGTCACATGGTTTTAGTGGAATGTCTACGTGGGTGCGTCTGAGTGATTTTGACTCAGATTCGTGCAGCGTGGAGCAGTAAACACTTGTTTTTGTTCATCTGGACTCATGAATGATTCCAGTTAGCACATTTCCAGCCAATGAAACGTAACTACAGATGAAGACAAACACATTTAAGCTGCCTGACTTTTGAGTGTGGGTGCATGCTCCCATTTTCAGTCTGTTTTAGTTTTCAGTTTAGAGGAACGCTGCAAACTCACAAAAACTTCTTTCTTGTGAGGTTTTGTTGGCAGACTGATAAAAGCAGCAGCAGCTGGAGTTTGATGAGCAGACGTGTGTTTCCTGTTCTGTTATAATCAGCTTGTTACCATCACATAATGAACTCAGGCGTGACCAATGAGGCCGTCCTTGTGCGGGTCTTCTGGCAACCAGCCGCTGATTTGGACGTGACCTTCAGCCTCTGCAGGGTCGGCGCTGCTCGTTTGGCTTAGCTCGGTTTGGCAGGCTGACAAAATAAAAGCTTCGTCATTTCAGGTGGCTAAGAGGAGTCTGCTCTTCTTCACCAACAGGAGTGAAACTTCTCATGATTCTGAAATCTTCACTTTCTCACAAATTCACGTAACACACACCGGTGGTTTCATATCTTGTGGGACCTCTATTTGACATCATGCTCCCTCAGCCTTTTACTCTAAACATAAACTGAATGCCTAACCTGATTGACTGTCCCTGACACTAAACCACATCCTGAGTCCAAAATGTCTTCAAACTTGTGGGGAGGGATTTTGCGTCCCCACAAAGACATGAACAGTACACACACACACACACACCACACATATTAATGACCTCACAGTTGTTGGGGCTTTTAGCATCTTTGTGGTGTCGGTCAGATTTAATTCACTCTTGTTGAGTTTTGTGCCTTTTGTTCTCATTCTTTGTGCGTCTATTTCTCTTAAGCCTTCAGGACTCGGCTGTTGGCTTTTCCTGGTGTGATAGTATTTTTAATTTCTAACTTTTCTAAAAAGGGTTCACTCAAATACACAGTGGGCCAAAATTCAAAATGGAACAGGTCCGGGCTAAAATATTTTTGAAAAACAAATCTTCTCCAGATAAGAAGAATCTCTTCTTAGGACTAAAAAGTTTTGTCCTGAAACTGAAAGGAACAAGCAAAGCTTAATACTAACACAATATACATTAGCTGTAAAACCAGAGGCATCTATAATAATTTGGTAGGCTTCTGGGCCAAAGTATATGCAATTTTCGCTTTTGCCTGTTAGCGCTGCTGAGCAGGAAAACCCAGACGAACAAAAACCTCTTTTAAGTAAATGTTTGAGTCACTTTGGGTCTGAACTGTAAAAAACTGCAGACTGAAACAGATTTGAAGGCATCACAGGAACAGCTTCACATTCAAAACATGAAAGACAGGACTTTTATTTTGAAACACTCAGGAAATGACAGATGGAAAGTTTTTTAATTAAAACAAATTATTATTTTATGCATTAAGTTCATACAACCACCAAAACTGTGATGATCCTCACATCAGCTTTACTGTGTGAAGTCACATACACGATCATTAATGTTACTATTATTATTATTACTATTATTATTATTATTATTACTATTGTTACTATTATTATTATTATTATTATTATTATTATTATTATTAGAGACTTGCAGAGAGAAGAGGTGGAAACATTTTGATTTTCATAAATTTAACAGGCTAAAAACCTACAAACACATTTGGTGCTGAAGAAAAATGGAAACTATCAGAACATCAGAATAAAAAAGCTCAAACTGAAACCTGTGGGGAGGTCTGAGTGAGACACAGCAGAGCCCCACGGTGAGTGTCTGCCTGTGTCTGTGGAACAACAACGTTTGGATCACTTGCAGTTGCAGAGCAGTGCGGCGCCTCGCAGCGTCCAGCGCTCGGGCGGCTGCAGGCTCCTCAGCTGCAGGGAGAAGATGAAGTTCAGTTCGGTGCATCGAGGCTTCTTGTAGACGGGACACGAGTACAGGCTGACCGCCCCCCCGCCACCAGGGGGACGCTTACTGTCGGCCATGTTGGCTGAGCTGACGGCAAAGACGTGGACCACAGGGAGGGGGGTGAAGAGGACCTGAGGGGCCGAGACCAGTGTTGGGTAAGTTACTTTAAATTAGTAACTTAGTTACATTACTAGTTACTTCTATCAAAAGTAACTCAGTTACTTCAAGTTACTTGTTACTTTCAAAGTAACTAGTTACTAGGGAAAGTAACTTTGGTTTTACTCAGAATTCTCTTGTTAATGTGTTGCTTCCATAACTTTGCCAGTCTTCTAGCTTGTTTACTTGCCACAAGTGCACTGTGCCACCTATCAATAGAAAGGAAAAGATAATGTGCGTATTTCCACGAGAGAAATCCCATGCCACTAAACTTTGACCACTTTGGATGTCAGCAGTTGTCTACAAAGGTACCAAGTATGTCAAAGGCTATGTTTCCATTGTAGATGACACTGATGATGGCTTGGTTTTTGGGAAGATAGCTGTGATACTTGTTAACGATTCTGAATTATACTTTGTGCTCGAGTTGCATCACTCAGTACTCCTCATTGACCTTGGACTTCACTGCTTGCGTTGCCCTACAGAAAGAAGTGTGTGTGTGTGTGTGTGTGTGTGTGTGTGTGTGTGTGTGTGTGTGTATAAATGCACAAGAACATGTATTATTACCCACTACCACTTTATAACATGGTAGGCCTTTTTGTTGTCTCCCTACACCATTCAGTTTCCTACTAATTCTTTTTCAGGGATGGAAATTGAAGAAGAACTCACAAGCGTCCTGCCAGCACTAGACAGAGAGAAAATATTCTGCATTGTAGAACATCTGATGGACGTCACTGGTGTACGAAAAAAAGTGACCTTTTGTTTGTAGAGGCAGAAGATCTCAAACCCTTTCTCACACCAATTCAAATACGTAAACTTCTACTTGCATTTAAAGGAGGTTTGTGTAGGTTCTCTACAACCCACAGACTCATAGACTTGAGTCTATGATTTGAAGGTCACTCATAGACTCATATGTCACTGATGAGCCCTTTTTTCCTCACCATACCATTCTACACATGTTCTTTGAAAGTGTAATATTGAAGAGCTTTTTGGGGCTCACATTTTCTGGTAGTTAATTAACATGGAAAACCTAAACAAAAGTAGACTCTGAATCTAATGCCATTAACCTTTCATTGGTAGTGGTAGGACTAAGGGTGTAAAGGTGTGACAAACTGTAAAATATAGTTTATGTTTCATTGTATTTTTCAACATTTCAATGCAAGACCTTGAGTTTGTAGTTCTTTTGCAGTCCTGGAATTGATTATTTTGATCTTCAGACAAGGTTCACAAAAACTGCCTTTCTGTTACTACTCTATCCTAATTGCAGGATTCATCTTTTAGTGAGGACATATTTGTTGAAATAGCCATATAAAGTAACTTTTCCAATGATCTCTCTCTCTCTTTTTTTAGATGGCAACAGACCAGAGAACCTGAATGACACAATTACTCTGGAGCTTTGCCCTGCTGCATCAGCTGAAACATCAAGGCATCCACCTTACCCCTCCTCCTCCACGTCCACCACTATGTACAACCATTACTCCAGCTCTTGGGTCTCACACTTACAGATTCCTTGGGAAAGATTTCCACTCCGACTGTCGCAAGAGGAGACAGAGCTCATCCAGAGGACAGGAGAAGTATGGTTAGAATTGTTGTGGAGGCCATGCAAGTTCACTCCAGAAACCCTAAACATGCATCTTGTGAAGAGGTTGCTCAGATCATTGTAAACAGATACCCTGAAACATTTGCAGGTTTTACTGAAAAGGGAGAAAGACTGGGTTGTGGACATTATTCACTACTAAGAAGCATCAAATCTAGAGTTGAACATGTTAATCGAGATAATACAACACATAGACTTTGTCAAATAAAGAGAACCAGGAATGAGGACGACTGCAGTCCCAACAGTAATGCAACCTCACCTAAAAAAAGTTAGATGCTTTGTTGATAGCTATGGTTGTATAAATTGGCAGCCACTTGAACTTCCTGAGGGGGAAACGCTGGCTTCTTTAGAGGAAACGAAAGACATCCTGTTAACAATTTTTAATTCACAAGGACCTGGAGCTGTGGAGAGACCTGATGTGGATGACTTCATGTGCCTCACATATATTTCTCAGTGGCAGCTTATCAACAGTTGTCCCTCACTTTCAGTGCTGAAATTCAAGAGCAGTGGCCATTCTTGTTTACAAATTCACAGGTATTGATATCAGTGAGCACTTAAGTCAGACTCTCAAAACCAAAGGCAGAAGGATCGTTAACTATTTCTCCAGCCAGAAGCTCAAATGGAAACTTGGTATAAGGACACTTCTCCAGCAGATAGAAAGTGAGGATGTTTTGACCAACAACAAGGTTGGCACAGCAGCCATGCTTCTCATGATGAAGTATTACAAAGAAAACGAAGACTCCCTCTTTGTCTTAGCAGATGTAAGCTTTTTTCATACAGCTCTAGGTTTAATGCTGTTGCTTGCTGTCCTGTTTTTATTTATTTATTTTTTGTTGTTGTTGTTGTTGTTTTCCACTACATAAAATGTCTTGGTCCTTTATCTGGCAGGAAACATCTACCAGAATGTCCTTTGAAGCAGAAAGCAACCTGCCAATCACCCCAAGGCTGATTATGCTTGGTAAGAAGTTATTTATGAAATAGAGCTGATTAGACCATATTACAATTTCTGTTTGGCACAGGAGCTTTTTGTGGAGACAGGTATCCAGTCTCTGTTTATTTAGCTCACATTTCTGTAATTTCCTTTATAAACCAAGGTTGTTGGACATGTGTCTCAGTGAATCCAGCAAAGTAACAATATCAAAATTTCACATTACATATTACTGATCAACATGGTAGTTCAGCTACACTTACAGCAGAAATACTGAAGTCAATACTGATTTATAGCAGCACAAACTATAAACTCCAAAATAACCATATAGTTGATGGAACTCCGGTAATTTAATTGGGCTGATTCTTTGTCAGGTGTGTTTAATGTGCAGAATAATTCCCAATTATGAACAATTATGATATGTTAACACGGACTACATAAGGCCATTAATAATTAACTGTAGATAGCTATTTGCTTTTTGCTTATCTAGACAGTGTGAAGAAGTGAAGTATTGAAATTATTTTATGTTGCATAATGACAACGTTGCCCCTATACATTTAAGGACAAAGTTTAATGACTGCCACTTGCTGGATGGTGAGTGCAGAGGGGCGTGTAATTGTTGAACTGGACAAAGAGAACACCTTTGCTGATGCAATGTCAGTCTTCTTTGGTTCATTCTATGTATTGAACCTGGAATACCAGGAGTCAGCGTGTGCAGCATTGGAACTAATTCAGAGGTATGTTTGAACAGTTAGCTAATTGTGATAGATGATGAAGAAATTATCCCTAAGTAGGTCATTTTTTCACATCACAACTCAATGTTACTGTATGTTACTATTTATTGTGGCATGCTTTAAGTTTTTTTGTAAGGATAAACCCTGAAGAGGGAACAAAATGTACCTCCAAGGTTGGGACAAGCAGAAGGACTGGGACCACTGTGAAGTGAAAGGTTGTTCACATTAACCCTCATGTCACAACTTTCCTCCAGCGGCTTACTGAATTTGAGTGGAAAACTTCAAATTAGGTAACTGTTGTTGCCATTTATAGTGAATTTCTTGTATAATTTAAGTGAACAATGTGTTGTTGTGTGTCTCCACAGACGATCCATGGCCTGTTTCATATTGTGGCGGGTCAGGACCATTGACTGTAGAAAAGATGGACGACGCAACACCGCCTCCTACCATTGTGCAAAAATGAAGCCAAAATATCCCACTTGTGGAGACTGCCATCTTGCAAATTTGGAGCCAGAGTCTGCGCAGTAGTAACTACTAGGGGTGCAACGATACACAAAATTCACGGTTCGGTTCGATACTTTGGTGTCATGGTTCAATATTTTGTTCATGCTTTTTTAATTTGTCATTTATATCACTCATCTTTGGAAAAGAGAGTTTATTACAGAGAAATGGCTCTTTCCAAAATAAAAGCTATACTATACGCTTCTTCTGGGCTATATTCTCAGCAGCATATTAAACATATCAGGTCCCCATAAGGAGAATCATGTGCTAACAGCTGTCTAAATGACTCAGGTAAAGTTTGTAGCATGCGTGCTGTCAGGCGTTGTGTGGAGGCGAGGAGGAAGGAACCCAAACGCAGGACTCGCAGGTAGGTGAAGACTGGTGAAGGTTTATTATAAGGAGTGGATGAACAGAACAGAGGTAGACAATGGCTGGCTGGACGACTGAATGGCTGGCTGACTTAACTGAACTGAACGACATCATCAATGACACGACAGTGAATGGGTAGAAACAGAGGGCTTAAATACACAGACTGGTGATAATGATAATGAGAGACCGGTGAGTACACAGCTGAACATACTGAACTAATGGGAAGAGGACTGAACATAACGCACACAGACCAAGGCTAACACAATAAAACAGGAAGTGGAACAGGCAGTAGATAAACAGTGAACAAGAACTGAAAATACTGGGTCACCGACCCAGGAACCCTGACAGTACCCCCCCCCCGACAAAGGCCGGCACCCGACGGCCAAAAGAAAAAAAAAAAACCAGAACAGGGCGGGCGGAGGGGGCCCAGGACGGAGGGACGGAGTCCACACAGAGACAGTTCAGGGGGCCGACCGTGCGGACGGCAACGGCGGCGACGTGGACACAGTTCGGGAGGCCGACCGTGCGGACGGCAACGGCGGCGACGTGGACACAGTTCGGGGGGCCGACCGTGCGGACGGCAACGGCGGCGACGTGGACACAGTTCGGGAGGCCGGCCGTGCGGACGGCAACGGCGGCCACTCAGGCGAAGACGGTCCGGTGGTCGACCACGCCGGCGACGAGGAGAAGGCGGCCGAGGAGCAGCTGCAGGAGGCGGCACGGGAGCCGGCGGAGACTGAGGAGCAGCTGTAGGACCAGGCGAAGCGGAAGCCGAGTCTGAGGCCGGACCAGGCGAAGCAGAGGCAGAGTCTGAGGCCGGACCAGGCGAAGCAGAGGCAGAGTCTGAGGCCGGACCAGGCGAAGCAGAGGCAGCCGCAGGCGGTGGCTGGACGGGCTCCTCGGGCCCCCCAGCCGACGAGGCAAGAGGCTGGTGCGGTTCTCCTGAACCCCCAGCTGACGAAGAAGGTTGCCGGACGGGCTCCTCGGGCCCTCCAGCTGACGAGGCATGAGGCTGGTGCGGTTCTCCTGAACCCCCAGCTGACGAAGAAGGTTGCCGGACGGGCTCCTCAGGCCCTCCAGCTGACGAGGCATGAGGCTGGTGCGGTTCTCCTGAACCCCCAGCTGACGAAGAAGGTTGCCGGACGGGCTCCTCGGGCCCTCCAGCTGACGAGGCATGAGGCTGGTGCGGTTCTCCTGAACCCCCAGCTGACGAAGAAGGTTGCCGGACGGGCTCCTCGGGCCCTCCAGCGAAAACGGTCTCAGAACCAGTGGGCACTGGAGCCCCTGGCACACACAGGACAGGGCCAGCGGGTGCGGAAACCCCTGGCTGGGCAGCAGGGTAGCTCACAGCAGGCTCTGGGTACTGAACAGGTTGGTGGACGGGCGACTGGACTGACTGGACTGACTGGACAGGAGGCGACTGAGCTACGGGAGACTGGACAGGAGGCGACTGAGCTACAGGAGACTGGACAGGAGGAGACTGAGCTACGGGAGACTGGACAGGAGACTGAGCTACGGGAGACTGGACAGGAGACTGAGCTACGGGTGACTGGACAGGAGACTGAGACTGAGCTACGGGTGACTGGACAGGAGCGGACTGGAGAGCAGGCGAGTGAACTGACGGGAGTGGAAGCTGAACAGCAGGTGAGGGAACTGACAGGAGTGGAAGCTGAACAGCAGGTGAGGGAACTGACAGGAGTGGAAGCTGAACAGCAGGTGAGGGAACTGACAGGAGTGGAAGCTGAACAGCAGGTGAGGCTGACGACGGAGCTGAGGTTGGTGTGGCTAATGGCTGGGCTACAGACTGAGCTAATGAGGGAGATAAAGCTACAGCCTGAGCTAGTAAGGCCGGTGCCTGAGCAGGGGACACTTCAGCTAATCTAACCAGGGATAGAGCTAGTGCGTGAAAGGCTGGATCAGGTGGTGGATGAAGCGGTGGACTGATTAGCTCTTCCGTGCCTCCAGAGCGTGAGGGCACTGGCTGGAGAGCCTCAGCTGAGTCTCTAGGGGGGTCAGGCTGGATCCTGGCCGTCCTCAGCCTAGGTGCTGGGACAGGCACGGGAGGTGGCTGGACACCAGTCACCCCCACTCGAGAAACCGAAGCGGGTGTGGCGGTAGACTGGGTCGCAGCTGCCCTCCTCCTGGGAGCTGGCACTGGTGTGGGGGTAGACTGACTGACGGGAGTGGAGATAATGACTGGGTGTGTGATGTTAGCAGGTTTATTGGGGATTGTTCTGGTTTTCCTGCCACCACTATTTACAGTCTTTGGGAGAGCAGAGCAGAACAAATCTTCCCAGTCCACAGAATCCTCCAGGAGGGAAACATCCCACGAATCAGAGATGGGGTTATTGTGCGTTTTGAGTGAACAATCAGATGGTGAGTGCGAAAAACAGTCACTGGAGCTCACCATCGGGAGTGGCTGAAAGTAGTCCGTTTTATGGCGGCGTGTGCGCCGATTTCTCCGGGAGGAGGAAGCGGGCGGGGTACACGTCCGAGCCTCTGGCACGGAAGCCTCTGTTGAGCCGAGGTGGAAGACGGAGCCGCTGTGCCGTGGCGAGGTTGAAGGTCCGGTGAATGAGGCAGGTGATGTGTGAGCGTGGAGCGGAGTGGCGAGAGAGGGAGCGGCCGAAGTGCGGCGTGAAACGTCCACTCTCCGCGGCAGATGCTCCGGTGCAGGTGAGGCAGCAGGTGGGGGAACGCGGCGTCTCCGAGGCCCGCCCAGAGCCAAGCGAGTGCCCTTGAAGACGTGCTCTCGCTCCGCGAAGAGCCGCTGTCTCTCCTTGAGTTTTTCCGCCCACAAGGAGAGCGCTACCTCCTGCCGCTCATAGAGGTCCGAGTCCGCTGGGTTCCTAACGTGTCTTCGTGGCACGGGTCGTGTCATTCTGTCAGGCGTTGTGTGGAGGCGAGGAGGAAGGAACCCAAACGCAGGACTCGCAGGTAGGTGAAGACTGGTGAAGGTTTATTATAAGGAGTGGATGAACAGAACAGAGGTAGACAATGGCTGGCTGGACGACTGAATGGCTGGCTGACTTAACTGAACTGAACGACATCATCAATGACACGACAGTGAATGGGTAGAAACAGAGGGCTTAAATACACAGACTGGTGATAATGATAATGAGAGACCGGTGAGTACACAGCTGAACATACTGAACTAATGGGAAGAGGACTGAACATAACGCACACAGACCAAGGCTAACACAATAAAACAGGAAGTGGAACAGGCAGTAGATAAACAGTGAACAAGAACTGAAAATACTGGGTCACCGACCCAGGAACCCTGACACGTGCTTGTTGTTTTTGTCTGCTTCCACTTGTCTTTGCACTAGGATGATGTCGGCGTGAATGTGCAGTCATATTCGTTGTGTCCCCACTAGTGCTGTCAGCGTTAATCTGAAATGACGTTAACGCCACAACACGGCAAATTTCCGTTAACGAGCTACCGCGGATCGCCCCGTGTGTGGGGCTGGACGGTGTCAACACGTTAACGAGCAAACTGCGCTAACACAGTAGTTCCGACCAATGTAATTGAGCATTGCGTGGTACATCCGACATACTGTTTTACTTTTGTCCATGACGCGCTTACCATCAGGGTCATACTTCACATGAAGACCAAAATAGTTCCAAAGGCCAGATCTGAATGAGGGTGGGGGAGGTTCAATTTGCCATGTTGCAATGAGCTTAGCTTCTGTCGTGCTAGCTTGCGCTGCGCTCAGTGGATCTGCACTCGACAGTGCAGCCTAGGCGGAGTAGTCGAACGCAGATCCACTGAGCTCTCAACACAGACAGCATCGTCAGAAGAAAAGTTGATAAAATAAATTTAAAACTTTGTATTGTTCGATACATATGCATACCAAACCGAAAGCACTGTATCGAACGGTTCAATATCGATACGAGTATCGTTGCACCCCTAGTAACTACGGGTGGAGCCGTGGCATGGAACTCCCACCCACAGACATACGTCGGTACACCCCCCCTCTTAACTTTTACGTAGCATGTCCGTTTTCCCGCTGCTTGCACTACGCAAATATTCCCAAAAGAGAAGGACCCATTAAAACAGGTAATCACAACAAATTCATACTTAGAAATCCCCCCCCCCCCAAGTAAGTTTTAAGTGTCTCAACATGCTAGCAATTGGCAATTAATACAACGCTGCTTTTGCAAATGTATATTGAATTATTTTATTCTGCTGTTAGACCAGGAATCAAAAATGGAGACCTCAACGTCAGCGTCTTCTGCCCACCTTGGCAATGTCAAAAGCATCAGGCTTGTGGCAGCAATCAAGCAGGACTTGCGTGATCTCCACCAGCAGTTCCCGCAGATGGAAATTATTTTCTCTGCCATCACCCAGCGATGCCAGTGGAGGCGTGTTAATCCAAAGAAGGTGGACAAGGCTCGACGCTTTGTAAACAATGTGATGACTACTTTTATTCTGTCTGTTTGTGGTTGTATTGTACATCATCCACAGATAAAGCATAGAAATCCTGACCAGTTTTTGCATGATGGAGTTCATTTCACCACTTTGGGAAATGATGTATTTTTAAATAATATTGCCTTGTGTCTGAAAGACCCAATCCAGTAGGGTGGTGCTGGCTTTGGACTTTCCACTAACATTTTGGCAGCAAAATCTGAATCAGGAATTATATTCTTTATGCTGTTTTTTCCCCCCCTTTAAACTCATTTGTTAATTTTTCTTTAAATGCCAGAGGAGCCGTCACACTTTTCAGTGATTTCACAATTATTCCCCCTGTTCTTTCTTTTGCTGTCATTCTCTTCTAAATTTGTTACTGCTGAATGTTCTTGTAATAAATATTTTTTAAATCATCTCTGATATGCATGATTTCGATTTAATATTGCATTGTACATTCAGCAAATTTTCAGACTGTTTAGAAACACCATTGCTTTTCATTACACTGTTTTATTGAATGCTGTTAAAGACAACATGCAAGAAAATTCCATCTACACCTTTCATAAAATAAAAGAGAAGCTGCAGTCTACGATTAACAAGTTTAGAACTTAAATACATGGCACTTTATGCTAGGAAAGTGAAATAACAGTAAAAGCTGCATGTAAGTTCTATCATTAGCAGGATAACAATTTTAAGAGAAGCCAATCATATGTATATTGAGACAGTGACTGTTGTCCTCAACATATTACTGTTCCATGCAGTTGCATGTTTCTCTTAAGAAACATAATGTGGTGTTTTAGCCTTTGTATTTTTGAAATTCATTGTTATTCTAATTACTAAAGAAAGACTTATATTGTTAATTTGGGGTGGCTGTAGCTCAGGAAGTACAGCTGGTCATCTTCTGATTGGAAGGTTGGTGGTTTGATCCTGGCTCCCCCCAGTCTGCATGCCAAATATATTTAAAAAAAAAAAAAAAAAAAAAAAAAAAGTCAGTATTTCAAATAGATGGCATGTCCATCATGTCATTAACTGCCACTGAGGTCTCAATCTGAAGACGGCTCCTAAAAAAAATCACAGACAGAGGAGAGAATAATTAAAATCAGTTTGTTAAGAAGTTTATGCCTCAAACCATAAGTCCTTATTTTCTCTGCTTTCTTGTTAATTGTATGACATTTAGCACATTTTGTTACACAATTCTACTAAGCTGATAATTGGCAAGGATTAATTAGTGTGTCTGTGAAGTTTCTCAGTCCACCAGGTCATTGTAGTCTAAGCATCTTGGAAAGAAAAGCATGTGGACTTCTTTAAGTGTCTTGAAGACGTTTCACCTCTCGTCCGAGAAGCATCTCATCTGCATGTCCAGTGAACCTAGAACAGAGGCAGACAGACAAGCGCAAAAACTTGGATGAAGGAAATTTGAGAAGGACCACTCCCTGACTACTTCTTTAGATTACATTATCCACAGTATTTAAACATGAATACATTTAATCTGAGTAGTAAAAAGTAGCATTTTGCTTTATTTTCAACATATGACAACAGAATGACAGCCCATCTTAGTTGAAAGCCCACTCACCATGACAAGGTGCGGGCCATGAGTGGGAACACGGGACAAGACACACTTGGCAAACAAGACAAACTAAGACAGGACAAGATACAGATATACATATACTTCATACACATCAGCAATACAAGAAAAAAATTTTAAACAATAACAATTTATTAACAATAACATTTTATGTTAACATTTTGAATTTTAAATACTGAATGCAAACTCATTTTTAATTCCCATAAGGAAATAAACAATAACACTTCTAAGGAACAATGTGAAATCTCAAATTGAAAACACCGTGGTGTTATTTATAGAAAAGTGCAATAAAACTATCCTGTTGTGGGGCGTAATCCGTGCCGTGGCTGTGGGGGAGGCTGGCGCACCTGAGGTCAATCAGTGCATCACTCCTCCACTCCATATGAATGAACTAGGGCTTGTTGTGTGTTTGTTGTTGTTGGTGGTATGTGTTTGGCTGGAAAGCTGTGCTGTGAGTGTGTGTACAGCAAATGCGAGTAAAAGGGAAATGCCACTGAATGGTGAGTCGTGGTCGTGTCGTGCCTCCGACCTGTCACAAATTCATATCAGCAATTACAAAAGTAGCAAACAGTGGCAAGAGACATTTTTTCTGTTTCTTCTGCTGATGATTCAGTCCTGTTTATGCGGACTGTAAACCATGGGCAGCAGAGGAATAACTGGCAGTAACTGATAACGACAGCTAGGACTGAACAACTAGTGATTTATTGTAATTTAAATCAAAATTTAGTTATATTCTTTGACCATATGTTTAGTTATATATTATATATATTTCAATTCTAATCTAAAATACAATGTATGTTCGAACAATCTGAAATAATGTCAATAAATCATTCAGCCCTAAAAGGCATCAGGTATCCCCCATTACTCTCCATAAAAATGGATCAGTTTGGTCATCTGTCTGCGAACCAACTTGCCCGTTTTTGCCATTTCATTTTCTCTTCTTGCTAAGTGACTAAATCTGACTTTGCAGTACCATGTGGAGGCCATTTTCACAAGTACATGAATGTGGTTGACTTCAACACATGTGTCAAGCATATGGCTTTGAAGATGAGGGAAAAGGTTTTTTTCAGCACATTCTTCTAGAACCTGGGTGACAATGGTTGCTGTGACTCCACGTCCACTGGGTAGCTGACCACCATTGGTTTTGATTTTCCTCTGAATGCATTTTTCTGTTGTGATACACACAGTAACCATGTCTGGTGAAGGTTTTTGGAAACCACCTCTGTCTTTCTGCTTAATAAAAGTATGCACAGCACCTTCGGTTGTCAAGGCCTGTGAACAAGACAAGCAGGTGATTTTCTCTTTGATCTTCTTTACTACAAATCCTGCGATGTAGCTGATCACTGCCTCTTTGTATTCAGACAGGTTGCATACATCTGGGAGGTCAGGAATCAAGTGATCTTCAGGGTCATTTACTTCCACAAAGTGCACTTCCATTCTGCGGGCAACATTTACAGCTGCAGATGTTGAATCAAGAATGTATGTGTTGTCTCGAAGTAAACAATTGCCTGTACCCGTTTTAACTTGGTGCCTAACAAGTAAACATTTGTAGGCTCCCCTGAACTGTCTGGCATTAAGATTGTCATTGTGCCCACCTCTTGCTCTTATGGCAGAGAAGAAGACCTCTAAGTGGTCCCGACTCAGTTTCAAGGTCAGAAGATACCTGCACACGGCATCGGTCCTCTCAAACAAGTTCATTATAGATGTTAAGTGCACTTATGCCATTAGCAACGAAACCATATATGGCAGTCTTCTTTTTTGTTGTGTGAAGTGGCACCGTCTTGTCATAGTGCTTGACCTTCAACCCACGAAGCAAGGTTTCTGCATCCTTCAAGCTGGTCTCACCCCTGTGTTTAGTTGTTGGCTTCATTGGCGCTTTGTAACCTTTTCCAGGAGGATTACGGCTGTTGAGCACATCAAAAGCTGCATCTACAGTGTGCACAAACTCCACAGTTGCAGAACAACCTTTAAACTCCTCCAAATTCAAGCCTTGTTCACAGAACTCCATTGCATCCGCTAGACTTCTGCTGAAGAGCTGTGCTGCCACGTGGACTTTCATTTTTTTGTTTTCTCCACTGTAAATCAGCCATTTTTAGCCTGTTACCTAGTCACAGACCCTCTTCATCTTGGATTTTATTAAGGGCTTCAAAGTACTTCCACTTAATCTTCCTCCCATCTTCTGTCTCAAATTCCATTGAAGATGCAAAGGCATTAAGAAGAAGCTTTAGCATATGGCATGCATCCAGGATCACATGCACTTTTTGTGTGGGATTGTCTGGATGAAAGAAGTAGGGCTTCATGTTGTCAATATTTAACTCTGCGCCAAGTTCCCTTATCATGGCGAGGTTACTCGTAGTGGCATCACACATAAGGGAGACAACTTTAACACCAACTTCATGAAGCCTGCTAAGGCTTTCCCGAATGACATTGGCCTTCTCTGATCCATCCATACCATCGATGAGGAAGTACACAATGGGAATTTTCCATCACTCATTGACAGCCACAACCGTGAGGACCAAGGCCCGGGTGGCGAGTGTGTTGTCAGTTTCACCAGTGCCTATATCTACATAGCCACGGAACTGGTCCCCTGCAAACTCAGTCATCCGGTGGATGTACGTTTCATCCATCATTAGAGCACAGGAATCTGTACAGACAATGCAGGCAAGTCCTCTTTTTTTGTCTTCTCCTGTCCTTCAGTGTCTTTTCCTTTCAGAGGCTCCTGCACAGAGATTGCAGTTGATGGCAGCGAGTCCTCTTTTTCTGTCTTCTCCCGTCCTCGAGTGTCTTTTGCTTCCATAGGCTCTGATTTTTGCATTTCATTTACTGTGGTAGAATTCTGTTCTTTTGGCTCCTGTGCAATGTTCCGTCTAATTTTTCATGTATCTGAGTAAACACACAAACTCCCTGAGCGCTCCCTTGGATGACTGTGAACAACATTAGATGTGCACTGTGGTCACACCAGCATCGAATCCATCCAAGTTACATGCTTTATTAAAATAATCAAATTATAGCATTTACATTTATGTTAGACTACTTTTAATTAAGTGCTTTAGCCCACTTACATGAAAATTAAAAAAAAAAAACGTTCATGACCTGTGTTGTATGTTAACACTATTGGAAGTAAAAACAACTTGAACACCAATTTTGAAAACACGAAAATGAGTATGAGTCTGCGGTCTGGGAGACAGTCCTGTAACTCTGGCTGCAAAATACAGTATATAATGACCAATATTGGGCAGTTAATTCTATAGTTACTTCTTCAAAAAAGTAACTGAGTAATGCAAACAATGTTCTTTGGAGCTATTTACCTAAAATGCAGCCAAGGCATTTTTTTAAATAAACATTTCACACTCTTTACAGAACAATCAGGTGTTCTGCATCAAATTTGATGCCACACAGATTTTTTGTGCCACTGCAAAAACTAATTTCTGTCCACTATGAGATAAAGGTGAACAACAGCCTGATACCTGCAGGCCTGACAACAGGAGATGTAACACTCCTGTAACACCTGTAACATTCAGCAGTAGCCTCGTTGTTCTGACACACACAACAAAACTATTGACTACACTACACACTAACTACACAAGACAACACACTAACTTTAGACTCCAAACATGCTAAACGTCACAAATCTCTCACATCTCAAAACACCGCCATCACTCCTAAAACTTCCCCCCTTCCTAAACAACTAAATGCTGCGTTGTCATATAAGTTTTTTTGATTGGTCAACATGGTACATTTTTCCACCAATAGGAAAGGGTGGAGTTTTTTGGTTTTGTTTATGCTCACAGGCGGAGAGTGCTTTTGAGCGCTTTCCTTATAAAACACATTTTTACCGTTTCTTTGCACAGTAAATATAAACAACGATAGTATTCAGGAAAAAAACAAATGTTGCATATATTTTTTATCATAACTCTGGTTTTACGTGGCCTATCAACACAATTTAAAAACTGGTATAAAGTCCACACTTTTTCCGTCAATTGTTCCGTCTGTCCTCACATCTCCAGTGGTTGTACACGTTGTCATTAACATGGCTTCACTCCACATCAGCCACGCCGCTTTGCTAGCTAAAACACCGGTGTCGGCACATAAGGACGCTGTCGTAGCCTGTCAACGACGTTGATTGGCTGCGTATATACCAGTCACCAGTCACTTACTGACTCACACTACAGAATTAATTGTTAACGTATTTATTTTCATTTCAATTCAGGTTAGATTTTTTTGTGTGTGTGTGCAATGCAGATTTTCTGTGCGCAGAGACCGCGCCAGCATTGCGCGATTGAGCATGCCGCAGAAGAGGGAACATTGCTCCTGTGTGATTTTAAGGTAGGGTAGAGCAGCAAACTCCTGCCACAGACTACACTGGACCCTGCCCTGATGGGGTCTAAATCTGGGTTTGGGCTGATGTTGCCAAGTCCCTCCATTAGGCCCAGGGTTGTGTCCGCTGGGATTATTCATATTTCCCTCTGTCTCTATATTCATGTCCCCGTTTGCTTCTGAAGTAGTGAGGGAGTCGGGGATTTGTGCTTGTGCCACCCTGTTGGGGTTTGAATATATAATCTGAATGCGTATTTGCTGATTATATTGTTTTAATATAAGAGAGGCCTAACTCTGAGTACAGTCTGTGCCAAAAAGTACTGACAGGAAACTGCATGCTTTTGCAGAGCATGTTCACCCACACAGACCTGGACCAGTACGCCTCATCTGTACTGGATTACATCTCCAAAACCACAGACAGTGTCACCACCCAGAAACGGATCACCATGTACCCCAACCAGAAGCCTTGGATGAACCGGGATGTTCGTCTCCTCCTGAAGGCCCGCAACACCGCCTTTAGGTCAGGAGATGCACACGCCTACAGTACAGCCAGGGCTAATCTAAAGAAGGGCATCAAAAAAGCCAAACACCATTACAAAAAGAAGGTAGAAGAACACTTCTCCAACTCCAACCCCCGACGCATGTGGCAAGGACTCCAGACCATCACAGACTACAGGACCACCAAACCCTCCCCCGCATCCTCTGATGTCTCCTTCCTCAACGAGCTCAACAACTTTTATGCTCGTTTTGAGCGAGGGAACCCCACAACCACAACCAAAGCAGACATGACGCCAGACCACCAACCTCTGACTCTCTCCCCCACCGATGTAGGAGCGGTGCTGAGCAGGATCAATGTCCACAAGGCTGCAGGCCCTGATGGCATCCCCGGGCGTGTTCTCAGAGCGTGTTCTGGGGAGCTTGCAGGAGTGCTCACAGACATATTCAATCTGTCCTTGGCCCACGCTGTGGTACCGGCCTGCTTCAAATCCACCTCCATCGTCCCGATACCCAAAAACTCCAACCCATCTTGCCTCAATGATTACCGCCCAGTAGCACTCACCCCCATCATCACTAAGTGCTTAGAGCGACTGGTCCTAGCACACTTCAAATCCTGTCTCCCCCCCCACCCTGGACCCCCACCAATTCGCATACCGCCAGAACAGGAGCACAGAGGATGCAGTCTCCATCGCAATGCACTCTGTCCTCTCACACCTGGACAACAACAACACCTACGCCAGAATGCTGTTTATAGACTTCAGTTCAGCATTCAATACAATCCACCCCTCACAACTCATCAGGAAACTGACAGACCTGGGCATCAGTTCCCTCATCTGCAAATGGTTACTGGACTTCCTGACCAACCGCCCCCAACATGTCCGGCTGGATAACCACTGTTCATCTACAATCACAATGAACACCGGTGTACCACAAGGCTGTGTGATGAGCCCTTTCCTCTACTCCCTCTTCACCCACGACTGCAGACCTGCTGATGGTTCCAACACCATCATTAAGTTTGCAGATGACACCACGGTGATTGGCCTCATCAGTGACAACGATGAGGCCGCCTACAGGGAAGAGGTGGATCGTCTGGCTGAGTGGTGCGACACAAACAACCTGCTGCTTAACACCGAGAAGACCAAGGAGCTCATCGTGGACTACAGGAGGAATGCTGACCCACATCCACCCATCCACATTAAGGGGACGGCTGTGGAGCGTGTGAGCAGCTTCAAGTTCCTGGGAGTCCACATCTCCGAGGATCTCACCTGGACGACCAACTGCTCCAAGCTGGTCAAGAAGGCTCACCAGCGCCTCTTCTTCTTGAGGACTCTGAGGAAGAACCACCTGTCCTCAGACATCCTGGTGAACTTCTATCGCTGCACCATCGAGAGCATCCTGACCAACTGTATAACAGTCTGGTACGGGAACTGCTCTGCCTCGGACCGGAAGGCGTTGCAGAGGGTCGTGAAAACTGCCCAGCGCATCGCCGGAGCACCACTTCCTGCCATAAAAGACATCTACAGGAAGCGGTGTCTGAAAAGGGCTGGGAAAATCATCAAAGACCCCAGTCACCCATCACATGGACTCTTCACCCTCCTGCCCTCTGGGAGGCGCCACAGGAGCCTCCGGACTAAGACCACCAGGTACCGGAACAGCTTCTTCCCCACAGCTGTCAGACTCCTGAACTCTGCCTCCTGACATCTGACCCACGTTAACACATGGACTGAACATACACACACACACAATGGACAACTGTACCCTCAAACACACAATAATAACATGGACTGAACCACCACTCACAACCACTAGCACTAGCACCTCTGTAGAAACTATCTACACCCTCACTTATCTTAACTGCACTACTGTATAGCTCTGTGTAAATAATCATTCTGTACATTCGATAATCTTTAATCCTACAACTGTTTACAACTTGCATAGTTCCCATTTCTGTATAGCTGTATATCTCAGATTCTGTAAAGTTATTTATTTCATATTCTGTATAGTTTTTCATATTTATATCCTGTTCATAGCCTGTACATAGCTTGTACTCACTACAGCCTGTACATACTTATAGTTATAGAATATTCACAACATACTTCATACCGTGTACATTATAACATACCATAATAGACCCATTTCTGTAATATACTCACATATCTATATTATTGCTAATATATATTGTAATATATCTATATCACTAAAGCACTTCTGGATGGATGCAAACTGCATTTCGTTGCCCTGTACCTGTGCATGTGCAATGACAATAAAGTTGAATTCTATTCTATTCTATTCTATTCTTTTGCAGCCAGAAAGTGAAACCAACTAGGCTGTTTGATCGAAACTTAAAGTGTGGTGTGACGTAGAGAGCAAGTATATAAATACCTAGGCTTCCGTTTGTGCTTCAGACCTGGGATTGTGTGTTTTGTATTCAGGTCTCCATATCCCGGATATGTAAAATAAAGATCATTTTTAAAGTAAAAGGACCACTTTTGAGCTGTGTCTTTCTTGGCCATAAAGAATACAAAAGAACCGAATTTAATATGAAGTAGTGAGGGAGTCAGGGATTTGTGCTTGTGCCACAGGAGATTTTTTAGGTCTTCCGGGATTTTCACGCTCATTTTTTGGTCTTTGCAAAATTCTTATATTTGGTGTGACGAACATTTCTTTTTGTGCTTCTGGCATTGTAGATGCTTCAGCGTTTCTCTGCGTCTTCCTTATCTTTGTTTTAACAACCAGGTTGCTTTGTGTTTCTGCCATTGGAGATTCACTGCAGTTGGCTGAATTTCTCCCCTATTTATGGATCCCTAAGACAAAATGTCATGACATCACTATGCTGTCACAGGTTTTGTGCCTTTTGAAGTGTGGTGATTGGAAACATTTCAAAATAAACCCAAGTGCAAATGCAGGCTTTTATTTTGTGGCATATGCTGAATTAACACTATTAAATCTACTCTACAGGAATTGCAGTAAAAAATCAAATAAAAGCAAAATGTATGTTTAAAAAAAATCCTAACCAAAGTAGAAGACGACTGTTTAGTAGAAACGTATTTGACATTCTTTCATAATTTAAACTAGGACATGTAGAAAACTTTCATGTTTAGTGAAAGACATTTATTAACACTGTCCAATGAGAGTTACTGA
This sequence comes from Simochromis diagramma, assembly GCF_900408965.1. Classification (NCBI taxonomy): domain Eukaryota; kingdom Metazoa; phylum Chordata; class Actinopteri; order Cichliformes; family Cichlidae; genus Simochromis; species Simochromis diagramma. The sequence continues at coordinate 2,232,388 of NW_024387423.1, read as the reverse complement.
ATGTTTGCAGGCAGTGAGATCTTGGTGGTTGCCTAGGCGACAAAATGTCATCACGTACACGGGTATTTTTTTCTATGCGTTTGCACATTTCGTCCATACATAAACGGCATTTTCGGTCAGTGAAAACTGAGATTTTTAAAAACTCCTGCCAGGGTGGAGATTTTGAAAAACTCATTTTTTTGCCTTTACCTGTGGACGAGGAAAACGGAGAAAACGCAGCGTCAAAGCTGTGCGCCTTTTTTTGACGTCACACTGTGCGCCAGGTTATTGTTTTGGTGAAATTAACTTCTATAATGGCGGACTTATACAAAATACTGTTACTGTTAATTTTACTCTCTGCAGTGTTTAAATGCTTACATATACACACACAGTTACTGTCCCTCCACACATAGGACTCAGTTCTGCTTCTATGCGCCATCTTTGTTTACGCTTTCCCACCTAGGCTTCTAGACTTATGATTGGCCAACATTTCTACACGGTTAGGAATATATCGCCACCTGTTGCTTTGGCATGTTCCTGGCAACGTTTTCCTTCATTTTTAGCTTTTACGTGTGGATGGGATTTTTTTTTTTTTTAAATGAAAACAGAAAATCTCAGTTTTCAAACACACCCATGTACGTGTGGACGTAGCTTTATAAACTCCTGCCAGGCTGGAGATTTTCGAAAACTCCGTTTATGCGTTTACGTTTGTTTTTTGTTTTTAACAAAATCAACATACAAACAAAATGCACCATACATAAATACATTCAGAAAATACAAATTAAATGATCAGCTATAACATCTTTTACAATTTTTTTAACCATATTGCAGTAATCTTCATTTTGTAAAAGTTTGGCATTGAACCAAACACACCCATATTTTGTTTTCAAACTCCATTGCGGTTTATTTCACATCTCAAACATTTAGTAAACAATTAAGCAAATACAAGTACAATGCCACAAATTACAGGTAGTGATAAAATACACTACTAACTCTTTTACTCTACTTCCACACCTACACTGATATTTTTGAAAACGCAGCTGTTTCTATGCGTTTGGGCCTTTCGTCCACACGTAATCGACATTTGGAATCACCGAAAACCGATTTTTTTAAAAACTCCTTTCTAGCGTTTACGTGTGGTGTGGACGAGGAATACAGAGTTCGTCACGCAACGTCAAAGGTATGTGCTTTTTTTCACGTCATATCACGCTGTGCGCCACATTATTGTTTACATGAGACGAACTGCAGAATGGCAGATAGAGACAAAATAATGTTACCGTTAATCTGACTATCTTCAGGTTTTACACGCTTACATATACACACGCAGTTACTGTCTCTCCATTTAGAAAGGCAGATGCGTCACGATGTAATTATTTTACATGGAGTGGTTTTTTTTCCTGTGTAATAAACAATCAACATTGCTATTTTTCAAAAAATGCCTCTCTGTGCAAAATGGGTTCAAAAACATAAACAATTGTGGGATGCTGTTTGTCTGTGATTTGAACCGGGGAACAAATTGTGGCAGGATCATCATGATATTATTTGTATCCCACTGTAACTTTACTGTATAAAGAGCTAACATCTCCAAAATGTCAGGAGTAGTTAGTCATTACAAGAAGTGTTTGTGAAGTAAAAATCAAGAATGTGGGATACTGTTTGTCCGTGATTTGGAGACCCCAGCGCGTGCTCCCGACGCAGGCAAACCCAATTCTGCAGGGTAGGCCTACTTTGGCACTTGTGCAGGTGAAGCCAAAGGGAAGATATGCTTCACCATATTTTCTAGTCTTTGGCTTGGAAGGAAATTGGTTTGGAAACATATTTGGCGATGCTTCATCTCCTGCTTTGCAGTGGTGTGGGAGCCCCATCAAAAGCCTGTCCATTATGCTCACAGTGTCCAAGCGTTTTTTTTTTTCTTTTCATACTGACTTTCATTATTATATCCATAAACGTTGGCTAAAATGAAAAACAAACTTTCAACTCTCATTACAGCAATCCACCAATGACCATTCAAGTCAGTCTGTTGCACTACAAGATCCCCAGGAAAATTATTAAATTACATTGCTACACCCCCGACCTCATTGAGCCATGGCTAAACAGGATTTTGCTGCCCCATTGGTTTGACCAAAAAGATGCATCGTTATCTGATGAATGAGTCTCTTGCAGAAAAATGTAAACAGTGCTGGACATGCAGCACTGCATGTCCAGGGATGCCAGCTGCCGTTAATCCCAAAGAAGAAGAAGTAGTGCCCGGTTTCATAGCTGTGTCCAAATTTAGCAGCTGCATCCTTCAGAGGCCGCATTTGTAGGCCAATTATGTACAGCGACGCAGCAAAGCCTGTCCAAATTCGAAGACTCCCCCAAACACGGCCGAAAAATGTGTCCTTCATTTCCCCAGATTTGAAGGATCGGGTGCATCCTTCTTGGCCCAATCTATTCCAGGATTCATAGTGCAGCCCAGCCAATTCCAGTTTTCAACAATAGCGGTTGCTAGTTAGTTTTAATATTACTCCTATTACTCTTTCTAGGTCACAAAATAAACTTTTAACTTATTTTCAGGCGAGAATGTAGCTGTGTAAACTTCAAATATCTGCTCGGTTTATCAAGACGTCACATATTTTTTTCAAAAGTGCTCCGACATTTTCGGAGACGTCTGTTACACACCAGCTCGATAGCTAGAGGGTTCAAGGGTCACTGGAGCCAGCGAGAACAGCGAACTCCCGGCACATCATTTTCAAACCCCCTGTGGTGTTTTACTACTCAGGTTAAACATGATATATAAGTCACTTAGATAACTTATAAATGTTATTGTTTGGCTTTTTCAGTGTTTTATTTGTTCCTGAGTAAATCGGTTTGGCTGAGTTTAAAGTTGTAGTTTTTACATAGCTGAATAAATGTCAAACAGAGAACATATTAAACAGAAGTGTGAAATGGTAGAGAATTTACTCCAGTGTCCTGTTATATTTTACATAGAAAGAACAGACGACCAAGTTTATTAAACTCCACCGAGACGATCTACAAATTTCATTGAAAGTTCAATAAACTGTCATCTGCTCTTTATTTTTAGTTAGCACATACCTTAAACATATCAAGCTGCAAGCTAATAATAGTTATATAAGAGCAGACGCATGCTGGTGCAATAAGCTGTACCTTTTACGTCCAATGGGCGCATGATCTGATTAGTCGACTAATCCCAAAAATAATCGGTGACTAGTCGACTACCAAAATAATTGTTTGTGGCAGCCCTACTGGCAACCATACCTGCACTTTGTCTGTTTTGTTCCTTGATATCTTCCAGTTTTGTTATAAATTTCTTCTCGAGTCCCAGAATGGCTTCAAAAATAGTTTTATTGGAGATATCATCTTCCTTCTCTGAAGATTTTGTTCTTTTTTTATTCTCTGGAGGTTGTTGTGATAGAGTTGGCGGTGCTGAGTCTGCTCCGCGTTCTCATTTGTTTAGGCCCACTTTAGCATGCGAAGACGTTAGAGCTGGACGATATGGACCAAAATTCATATCTCGATATTTTTTAGCTAGATGGCGATATAAGATATATATCTCGATATTTTTTTAATCCCATAAAGTAAGAACAAAAAGAGAGTTCTTGGTCAAAGGTACTTGTCCCAGATGTCACACATAGAACTTTTATTAAGATACAACTGTAGATGTACATGAAAAAATAGTCAAAAATAAATAGTCAGCATTTATTAAGTAATAATGCTCCATTTCTTCTTTTCATACATAACAAAAAGCTAAAAATTGTAAACTAAATGTAAAATGTAAACTAAAAAGATGCAGATCTAAAATAACAAAGGCAACTTGCTCTTTAAAAAGTGCTTACACTGAAGTAAAGTTTTCTAAAGTGCTTCTTTGTGTGTATTCCTGAACAATCATCTGGTACTTTGTGCAAAAAACAAAACATGTAAACAGATTGAATGAAATTAACAAAATTCCATTCTTTGGTCAGTGGGTGTTTGTGCAAATCTCCAATGACAATAACAATATAGAAAGAACACAAACAATTGGCAAGGCCAACAACTGTACAGTTTACAGATTTTGTGGCAGGAAAACTAATCTGTCAACATTATCAGGCTTCAAGGATGCCCTGTGGCAGGTTACAATGTTTCCACTGAAACTAAAAATCCTTTCAGAAGGGGAGCTGGTAGCTGGCACACAAAGCACTTTGTGTGCACTGAGCCAGGAGGCTCAGTGCTGGATAGGCAACTTCATGTTCCTTCCACCATTTGAGAGGGTCAGCATCACTCTCTACACAAACTGACAACAGGTAGCTAGAAAATTCATTTTCGATTGCCTCCCTTTTTGTGAAACCAGTGTTGGTGGCTGTGCTGTGCTGGAAGAAGCTTGCCAGTGATCTCTTTTGATCTCTTTTGTGTCCTACTGCTGCTTCTTCTCGGTCTGCAGACTCAGGCACGGCTGGATCAGGCAGCTCAGACAAACACGTACCCTGATAGCTGAGCAGAGACTCTGCCTCCAAGATGAGTTTATGTTTTAGTGCATTAATCTTCTCACTTGGGGTGTATTTCGCCCTGAACCATGGATCCACAAAAGAAGCAATGTCCAACAGGTCACTGGTAGATGGATCTGCATATTTATTGTTGAGGTAATCCACAATGCGGGTCTTGATGGATTTACACAGCTCACTATCCTCCTCTCCAGTTGCCAGGAGGCTAGTGTTAAACAGGTGTAGCACAGGTCTGACATATGACAGGGTCACATACTTCTCTCCTGAAAGTGCATCAGTTAAGTCCTGACAGGGTTTGAGAGCTTTCTGAACTGCTTCCAGGACCTCTATGTCCTGCCAAGTAGGGACTAGAGGTCTGGTTTTCATGTCGACAGAGAGGACTTTAGAAAGTGCTCTTTCCTGCTTCAGAACCCTCTAAATCATCAGAAGCCTTGATCCAAAGCGAGTTGTTGCCTCTGTGAGTAGCTGGTGACTTGGAAGACCCAGCTGTATTTGCACTTCAGCCAGCTCTCTTCTCTTCCTCCAGCTGTAGGAGAAGCTGCTGATGACTTTCTTACACCGAGAAATAGCCCGGGTAATGCGGGCATCATCCATAGCATGTCCTGTGACACACAAAATACAAACTTTTAAAATCACTTCAATTGTTATGTTAAGATGCAAATCACTCAAAGGCAAATTAATATCCATCTCAGTTGTATAGAATGTGATGCATAAGACTTAACAATATTTGCAAAATGTGTCTTGTATTGTATAACCTAGAAATGGTTCTAGTTAAACTATCTTGGTAAAATCACCAGCAAATGATTGGAACATCTATTTTTTTTACACCTTTTAATCTCACAATGTATTTAAAAATGTATCCCTGTCTTGTCTCAGCTGGGGTCCTCATTTAGTGTCACAATCCTCAATCTAATACAAGCACAAATAAACCCCAATACGTTTATTGGATTTAATAGGGATAGTTTATTAATTTATTCAACTAACTTTTGATTTCTAAGTGATAGATGTATATGCTGGCTATTAGGGGTGGGGGGGGGAAATCGATACTGTGTAGTATCGTGATATTTTGTTTGCTAATAATGTATCGATACAGGGACAGCAGAAATTGATATTTTGCTACAAAAAAAGTTTTTGTGGACTGGAACATGCTCTGACTTCAGAGCATGTTGATCCTTTTTCTGAGCAAGAATCCTGACATTCCTTCACTGTCCAAATGTGTTTAACTTTTTTTTATGGCAGCAATAAACATGACAGTTTACTTATTTTAATTTAAGACATGTTTTATTTTAATTAAGTTTAAAACTTTTTTATTTAATGTAAAATTATATTTTGTTTTAATTTACTTAAAATTCTTCAGTTGCTGAAAGGGCTGCATAGTTTTCACAAATTGCATCGTTCAGAATAGCTATAATTGTACCAGATGGTTGCATTCAGTTAAGTTGGAGTGTGAGACTTTGATATTAGATAAAATGAATATTGATAAAGTTTACCTTTATGTACAGAATCTGAATATCGCAAAATATTTTAAAAAATTGCTATAATATTGTATCGTGCGTTAAGTATTGTAATAATATCGTATCGAGGGATGTATGGTGATTCCCACCTCTACTGGCTATGACTTGTAAAAATATTTGTCTTGTGGTCCATAGGCATGTTTAGCTCTGCAAGTGACTCTATAAACTTTTCATTTATTAGCATTTTTTTTTTTTTTCAAATCAACAAATTCAGTATTGCACTCACCAATGGCCAGATGAAGCCTGTGACCAAAACACTGGATCCTCGACCACTTGTTCAGTTGAACTGCCTTGACAATATTAGCCCCGTTGTCAGTTGTTATAGCAACCAGTCCCGCTGGGTTGAGCTTCCAGGTTTTGAGGACATCCTGCAGGGCTTCTGCTATATGCTATCCGGTGTGGTCTTGAGGAAAGTAGCTGGTCTGGAGACAGGCAGTTTTCAGTTCCCAGTCTTCCATGAAATGTATAGTCACACTCATATATGGCTCGCATGTCCTGCTGGACCACATGTCGGTGGTCAGTGCGAAGTGAGACACTTTGGTGAGCTGGGCAGCAAGACTCTAACTTCAGTATACATTTTTGGCAGTGCTTCTCTGGTGAAGTATTTCCGGCTAGGTAACTGGTATCTTCAGTCAAGAGTTTTTAGCAGCTGTATAAAGCCCTCTTGTTCCACAGTTGAGATGGGGACCATGTCTTTAGCAATATGATAGGCAAGGCAAGGCAAGTTTATTTATATAGCACAATTCAACAACAAGGTGATTCAAAGTGCTTTACAGAGACATTAAAAAACAAAAACAAATAAAAAGCATGATTTAAAATTGATTAAAAAAACAGTAGATAAAATCAGAACAGTAGATGAAATCAGTAGTTAAAATGTAAGTTTTGAAATTTAAGCTTAAAAGTGTGGATTTGGTGTTTTATTCAAATGCAGCTGAGAATAGGTGAGTCTTCAACCTGGATTTAAATAAACTGAGTGTTTCAGCTGATCTGAGGCTTTCTGGGAGTTTGTTCCAGATGGAGCATAAAAGCTGAATGCAGCTTCTCCGTGTCTGGTTCTGACTCTGGGAACTGATAAAAAACTGGATCCAGATGACCTGAGGGATCTGGAAGGTTCATACTGGGTCAGGAAGTCACTGATGTACAGGGAGTGCAGAATTATTAGGCAAGTTGTATTTTTGAGGAATAATTTTATTATTGAACAACAACCATGTTCTCAATGAACCCAAAAAAACTCATTAATATCAAAGCTGAATGTTTTTGGAAGTAGTTTTTAAGTTTGGTTTTAGTTTTAGCTATTTTAGGGGGTTATCTGTGTGTGCAGGTGACTATTACTGTGCATAATTATTAGGCAACTTAACAAAAAACAAATATATACCCATTTCAATTATTTATTTTTACCAGTGACACCAATATAACATCTCCACATTCACAAATATACATTTCTGACATTCAAAAACAAAACAAAAACAAATCAGCGACCAATATAGCCACCTTTCTTTGCAAGGACACTCAAAAGCCTGCCATCCATGGATTCTGTCAGTGTTTTGATCTGTTCACCATCAACATTGCGTGCAGCAGCAACCACAGCCTCCCAGACACTGTTCAGAGAGGTGTACTGTTTTCCCTCCTTGTAAATCTCACATTTGATGATGGACCACAGGTTCTCAATGGGGTTCAGATCAGGTGAACAAGGTGGCCATGTCATTAGTTTTTCTTCTTTTATACCCTTTCTTGCCAGCCACACTGTGGAGTACTTGGAGGCGTGTGATGGAGCATTGTCCTGCATGAAAATCACGTTTTTCTTGAAGGATGCAGACTTCTTCCTGTACCACTGCTTGAAGAAGGTGTCTTCCAGAAACTGGCAGTAGGACTGGGAGTTGAGCTTGACTCCATCCTCAACCCGAAAAGGCCCCACAAGCTCATCTTTGATGATACCAGCCCAAACCAGTACTCCACCTCCACCTTGCTGGCTTCTGAGTCGGACTGGAGCTCTCTGCCCTTTACCAATCCAGCCACGGGCCCATCCATCTGGCCCATCAAGACTCACTCTCATTTCATCAGTCCATAAAACCTTAGAAAAATCAGTCTTGAGATATTTCTTGGCCCAGTCTTGACGTTTCAGCTTGTGTGTCTTGTTCAGTGGTGGTCGTCTTTCAGCCTTTCTTACCTTGGCCATGTCTCTGAGTATTGCACACCTTGTGCTTTTGGGCACTCCAGTGATGTTGCAGCTCTGAAACATGGCCAAACTGGTGGCAAGTGGCATCTTGGCAGCTGCACGCTTGACTTTTCTCAGTTCATGGGCAGTTATTTTGCGCCTTTGTTTTTCCACACGCTTCTTGCGACCCTGTTGACTATTTTGAATGAAACGCTTGATTGGTCGATGATCACACTTCAGAAGCTTTGCAATTTTGAGACTGCTGCATCCCTCTGCAAGATATCTCACTATTTTTGACTTTTCTGAGCCTGTCAAGTCCTTCTTTTGACCCATTTTGCCAAAGGAAAGGACGTTGCCTAATAATTATGCACACCTGATATAGGGTGTTGATGTCATTAGACCACACCCCTTCTCATTACAGAGTTGCACATCATCTAATATGCTTAATTGGTAGTAGGCTTTCGAGCCTATACAGCTTGGAGTGAGACAACATGCATGAAGAGGATGATGTGGACAAAATACTCATTTGCCTAATAATTCTGCACTCCCTGTATTTTGGTCCTAAACCATTCAGAGCTTTATAGACCAGCATCAGAACTTTAAAGTTTATCCTCTGACGGACAGGCAGCCAGTGTAAAGACCTCAGAGCTGGACTGATGTGGTCCATTTTTTTGGTCTTAGTGAGGACTCGAGCAGCAGAGCTCTGAATGAGCTGTAGTTGTCTGACTGAATTTTTATGTAGACCTGTAAAGATGCTGTTACAGTAATCGAGCCTACTAAAGATGAATGCTTGGACTAGTTTTTCCAGTTCCTGTTGAGACATCAGATCTTTTATCCTTGATATATTCTTGAGGTGATAGTAAGCTGACTTTGTTATTGTCTTAATGTGTTTTTCTAAGTTTAGGTCTGCATCCATCACTACACCCAAATTTCTCGCCTGGTTTGTGGTTTTTAGGTGTATAGATTGAAGTTCTCTGGTGACCTGTAATCGTTTTTCTTTGGCACCAAAGACTATTACTTCAGTTTTGTTTTTGTTTAGCTGGAGAAAATTGTGGCACAACCAGTCATTAATTTCCTCAATGCATTTACCAAGAGCCTGTACAGGACCTCGGTCTCCTGGTGACATTGTGATATATATTTGTGTGTCATCTGCATAGCTGTGGTAGTTTATTTTGTTGTTCTTTATAATCTGTGCCAGTGGGAGCATGTAAATGTTAAACAGAAGGGGTCCCAAGATGGAACCTTGGGGAACTCCACATGTGATACTTGTCTGCTCAGATGTGAAGTTACCTATTGATACAAAGTATTTCCTGTTTTCTAAGTATGTTTTGAACCAGTTTAGTACAGTTCCTGAAAGACCTGTCCAGTTCTCCAGTCGTTTGAGTAATATGTTCTGGTCAACTGTATCAAATGCTGCACTGAGATCCAGTAAAACTAAGACTGACATTTTCCCACTGTCTGTATTCAGACATATGTCATTAAACACTTTGGTCAGAGCAGTTTCAGTGCCGTGGTTCTGTCTAAAACCTGACTGGAAGGCATCATAGCAGTTATTCTGTTTTAAGAAGTAATTGAGCTGTTGAGAAACTGCTTTTTCAATGATCTTACTTAAAAATGGGAGATTTGAGATCGGCCTGTAGTTGTTCATTTGTGTCTTGTCAAGATTGTCCTTTTTCAGTATAGGTTTAATTACAGCAGTTTTTAGTGGTTCTGGAAACGATAGGCCACTGCTTTAGTAATTTCCCCCCACTTCTCACTTTTTGTATCATATGGCACAGCACAAGTATATGAGTGTTGTAAGGTGGTCTGTTTCACGGCAGGAAATTCAGAAGACTTTGCGGTCTGGGCTACAGCACGCAGTTTCACACACTCTTCATACTGCACTTTATGGCGCTGTTGTAAATGGTGGAAAAGATTAGTAGTGCTCGAACCTTTTGTTGCAACGCTTTTTCGACATTCTCTACAGAATACATTTGTGGCGTGGGTGTGGTCTCTGGCCGGCTGCAGAGGAGGGGTGACGCAGTGAGCTCCTGGGGCGGTGCAGGGACGGGGTGAACAGGTGTGCTGAGAAGTGAAGGTGATTGTCACTCTTTATATGTTCGCAGTGACAGTCGGAGGCGGAAGAGCTGACGTGACAGCAGAGAGCGGGAGTGACTGTGTCCCAGTGAACCTAAAACCACAGTATTAATAAAAGTATTGCTGTCCCCACACCTGTGTCCCGTGGATGCTTTACAGGACAAACGTTACAACATTATTCTGCTGCTCATCTGACACTTAGAACCCGAACCATCTCCAAATAATTGAGCCATTGGTTTTCTTTTTTCTGACGAGCTCCTCTTCGCTAGCTCCCGTGTCCATCTTTTCACCAACTGGAGGTGTAGCGATGGGGGGGGGGGGTGTTGTGTTCAGTGAGGGAGAGAGGCAGGGCAGACAAACCCAGACGAGAGAGAGGCAAAATAGGGGTTCCACAAGTGTAATTATAACGCAACATAGACTATATCGATATAAACGATATTGTCACATCTTATGTATTGTATAAAAATATATCGATATTTTTTAAAAACTCGATATATCGCCCAGCACTAGAAAACGTCTTAGCATTGGAGTTTGACGGCACAAATTGCAGCTTTGCATGCTTAATAATCTTTTGGGCATCCATGGTTGTAATTCAAGTGGAGGGAGAACAAAGTTACAGCAAATTTTACTGTCTTTTGGAGCTCCTGAAAAAACACGACTGTTCAAGCCGCCATCTTGGTGCCCTCCCTCGTTTATGCGTTTAAGTGTGGACAAGGAAAACTGAGATTTAATCATGCAACATCAAAGGTGTGCGCCTAATTTGACGTGACGCTGTGCGCCACGTTATTGTTTACATGAGATTATTTCCACAATGATGGATAGAGACAAAATACTGTTGCTGTTAATCTAACTATCTGCAGTTTTTACACACTTGCATATATACACACAGTTACTGTCCCTCCATTTACAAAGACAGAGGCGTCAGAGTGAACTTCGAACGTGGCTTCTACACTCAACACTGCTGCTGACACAACTCAAATCCCGACATCGGTTTTGAATAAATTTACTTTTCTTTAAAAAATAAATTCATGTATGCTGTATGCATTTAGTTTATTCCCAAGTTGTGTGTCTATCCATCCATCCATCCATTCGCTTCCGCTTATCCTTTTTCAGGGTCGCGGGGGGCGCTGGAGCCTACCCCAGCTGTCATAGGGCGAAAGGCAGGGTACACCCTGGACAGGTCGCCAGTCTGTCGCAGGGCTAAGTTGTGTGTCTACAACACCCAAAATACTGTCTTTAGTTATTAACTTTTGAAATGTTGAAGGCACTTGAAAAGTAACGCAAAATTATCTGCCATTCCAGGAAAACAAAAACTTTTTGGAAGTACTTGAGGTTTTGTGAGTGTACAAAACCTTGTTTAGCCTTTCCCTCCCAGGCTGCTTCTGATTGGCCAACATTTCGTTTTTAGCGTTGACATGTGGATGGAGATATTTTTTCAAAACTGCACGTGTGGACGGGATTTTTTTTTTTTTGTTACGAAAATGAAATCTCCGTTTTCAAAAATACCCATGTACGTAAATGGCCTGTATTTACATAGCGCTTTACTAGTCCCTAAGGACCCCAAAGCGCTTTATATATCCAGTCATCCACCCATTCTCACACACATTCACACACTGGTGATGGCAAGCTACATTGTAGCCACAGCCACCATGGGGCGCACTGACAGAGGTGAGGCTGCCGGACACTGGCACCACCGGGCCTTCTGACCACCACCAGTAGGCAACGGGTGAAGTGTCTTGCCCAAGGACACAACGACCGAGACTGTCCAAGCCGGGGCTCGAACCAGCAACCTTCCGATTACAAGGCGACCTCCCAACTCTTGAGCCACGATCGCACGTACGTGTGGACGTAGCCTCAGTTTCATTGCTGAATCTAAGAAACAACAGGCTGTAGAGGGGGACTTTAATAGAAAGATCTGTATATATTTAGCATAATATATGAATCATTCATTTGAATCATCCAAGTATGCAAACTAAAAATCCCAGAAGAGTTTATAAGACCACAAACACTGTTGAGGTGCAGTTCACTGGATTTGCCTGTGGATATTTTCCTCTTTCTTACTTCTTGCCTTTTGTGTTCTCTGAGTTTTTGTGTCTTCCAGCTGTTAATATCCAGACTTTGAATTTATTATTTGATTTGCTTATAAGGAGTACTTGAGTGTTTTGAAAGGTGTCTATTAAAACTTTATTAAATGTATGTATTACATTTTTTAAAATTACAATACAAATTTAATGCCACAAAGTTGTCATATACATCGGTGAGTTTATGTGCACAACATTATGCACATGTGGTCTGTGCATGTACACACATGAAGATTTTGGCATAACAGCATCTATGAAAGTGTCCATTTTGTAGAAGTCACAACTCAAACCTCGACTAGAAAACTGTCTAAAAGAGTGGCTCAAACTATTTTCAATATTTAAACTGTCATTTGTAGTTTTTCTAAGCAAAATCCACAACTGTTAAGATCCCATCGATACAGTCCAGATCAAAAGTTAAGACCACTTGAAAAATGGCAAAAAAATCATATTTTGCACGATTGTATCTTAAAAAGGTTCTGAGTAGAGCTTCAACATCCAAAGAGAAACATTTTTGTGAGCATGCAATGCTCACAAAAAAACAGCGCTTGAACTGAAACTTCTGATCAGGACTGTATTTGTTGATGCTCTCTCCGCTTAGTGAACAGCAGCGCCCTCTGAAGTTTGTGTTAGAAGTGAAAAAGGCAACTGGAATTGCATAAATAGATTTTTGGGATTTTGTGCAAGATTGATGATTATTTTACATTTTAATATTTTAATGGAAATATTATTAGGTTTTCTTTTAATAAATGCAAATTTGTCAATCTGTAATGAAGTAAATTTAGATTCTCATCTATAAAATGCTGTAAACATATTTTTTTACTTCTTAATGTTGTTTTATTTTTGTTTGAAAATTGGTCATTGTAGCAGTTTGAGAAAATATCCTATAGGATATTTTCTCAAACTGCTACAATGACCAATTTTGACAGCGCGAGAAGGCCTGCAGTATACTGCAGGCCTTCTCGCGCTGTCTCAAGATCACCGGTGAGTGTGAAAGCGAACTGATTCTGAAGGCCATAATTGGAAAAATTCCCAAATGTGTGTTAATGGAAACAAAGAAATGTGCATTTTGTTTTATAGATATTTGGATTTGTCAGTGCTGCTATGTGCATATTTTTGATCAAGCAGCTGACTTCACAGCCCAATGTTCATTCAGTGGGCTAGTTTCAGTTATTGTGTCAATTTACTCTTTATGAGGTTGGAAAAGCCTGCAGTAAGTTGAGAAGTCACTTGGATGAGTGACGAAACGCTTCTCCCACAAAAAACACGACTTACAGATGAACAGAATCAACCTTTTGGGAATGAACTTTGAGCTTTTCCTAAAAAAAAAACACAGGTTTTACAATATTTAAGGTTTTATTTGTGTAAGTACAGATTTAACATGATCAAATATCACTTAGAATAAACAACAATGATGATGATGATTTAAAAAATGATATGAAATTTAACCAACAAATTCTTATCTAAATAGGTCTGAATAGCTAGAGATAATCCTTAAAATGACAATACATTTTTTTTTATAATTTTTATTATTTAGCATCAAATATTAAGTCCAAGTACAATCTTTTTTGTTTTCAAATCTCATATCATAATGCAAATTACCCAGTAAATTTTCAACATTATGGTTTTGGATAAATTCACTGTTGTTATTCTACGGTAACTTATTTTAATTGAAAAGAACAATATTAAATATATTAATATTAAAATTAAACTGTAAGATTATGCAAAAGGTTTGATGTGTGAATGTGTTTTTTTAAGTCCACAAATAACATGAATAATGTATCATGTCGGTGACAGCTTCACGTGTCAATATTCAAATCTGATTATCTTTGCTCTGACTGGTGTCCTCTGTCTTTGAGTAAGTGTGAGAGTGTGCCTCCACATCCTGGAAGGCAGTCTCAAGCCAATTCAGGATGGATTTGCGGATTTCTTTCTTGAAATCTTGTCCCATGAACACATACAGCAGTGGATTCAGGCAGCTGGTAAAAAATGCCAAACTTCTAGTAAGAGGATTCCCAACAGCAATGACATAGACTAAAGTTTCATTTGGAGCAGCAGCTCTGAATTTCACCAGCTCAATGAGACTCATGATGTGAAAGGGAGCCCAGCACAGAAAAAAAGTGATGATAATGGCAGCAATGATCTTGAGGGGGCGACTTGACTTGCTGGCCAGGACACGGTTTCTTTTGAGATGCTTGATGATGACAGCGTAACAGGACACAATGACAGTGAAGGGAACAACAAAAAGCAGGAAGAAACGGGTGATGATCATGGCCTGATGACGAAACTTTTGCATCTGAATAACAGATGGTAATTCATAGTTATCAGAAATAGCATAGCTGTTGAAGCAGAGGATTTTGCCTTTCTCAAACACTTTCTCAGTGTTCCTGAAGAAAAAGCATGGAGCGCTGAGAATGAAAGCCAGTATCCAAACACACAGACTCACACAGGACGCCTTACGCATATTTCTGTGATTCTGAGCCCACACAGGCCACACTACAGAGACACATCTATCCACACTGATCACCACCAGAATGTAGACACTGGCAAACATGTGCAGAAAGAGCACCATGGTGTTCAGCCTGCACATGATCTTACCAAACGGCCAGCGCATCCCCAAAATCTTGTATGTCACATTCAAAGGCAGATATGCCGCAAAGATGAAGTCAGCCACAGCAAGGTGGAGGTACCAAACTGTGTTAACAGTTTTCTTCATTTTGAACCCGGTGACCCAGATAACCACTCCATTCCCGACCACACCAAGGAGAAAGATCAGGGAATAAACAATGATAGACATGGTGTTGAGAGATTGCTTCAACCCGGGATACTTAAATATATGGCCATTTCCATCAGGTACAGCAGTTGAATTGATTTGATTGAGGGAGTTTGTGGTCAACTCCATCATTGTCTTGAGACCTACGACATAAATGTAATTAAAAGTCATTTTTAATTTTTTATACATTTTTTACTTATATTTAATTTTTATATTAATAAATTACAACTAGATGTTTAATATTTAAATGAAACACTTGCACCTTGGTCATTTTGCTCCTTTACACTGACTGGACCATGATAAATATGTGCTCGGATCACGTAAAATGCTTTTTTTTATGTTTTCAACTCTTTGGTATTGTTCAATAAAAATATTTCATCCATTCCAAAGTGCTTTAAAGAAAGACCTAATTCCAACATTTTACAGTATTTTAATGTATTACAAGCAAGAAGTTTCACAAAGTCAAGTTACTTAATGTTAATTGATTAGCGTCATTTATTATTTAAATCAAAATATATCTGTATCTGCAGAGTTTAGTGGTTAACATTTTTGCCTAACAGATCCTGCAGCAAAATAACAAAGGTTACGTACCTTAAGTAAAGTTGCCTTGTTGGTTTTGGATGGACTGATTGTAGAAAAATACCTAATAAAGATTTGACAGGTTAATATAACTCTGTGCAAGGGGTGGGGGGTTGACTGTTGTTGTCACTGTATCATTACAAAGTCATTACAAAAAAGACTGTTGAATTTCTCTGCAGGCTGAAGATGACTAAATTTGGATATGTATATAGTTTGTATTGCAACAGTATGACTCTGTCAGAATTTTGCAAAGTTGTGAAACTCTGAGGTCAACTATTTTGTTGTTTCATGTGTGTGGTAAGTATTAAGTTTTATTTGAAAGTCAGAGAGACCAAAAGAACTAAACTGGACAAGCCTTGTACAGTTAAATAATCTTAACGCAAAGGAAAGAAAAATAATAAATCCACACAAAACTCCAAACACTGTGTCAAAGACTCAGCACCGTGACAGTGATAGTGCTTGTGTTAAGCCACCGACTCTAAAACCATCCTCTGACTCTCTTCTTCATGTGCACCATGTATCATCATTCATCATGTATCAGATTCTCCCATGATCTCTGAAAGATGGGCAGGTGCCTGGATTTTTGGGGACTGGGGGGGAACATAGTGTGTAGATACTCTGCTAAGTCACTGTGTTTGAGTCACGTTGAGAAAAGTAACCAAATTTCATCCTAAAAGAATGACAGAGTATTTTTTTACTACTGTCAAATATAAAAATTGGTAAAATTTTACCTGAACAGTATGGCAGAGGAAGTATAGACTACAATATTGTAGCCTTTGGAGAAGCACCTGTACCGTTGTCAGTTTTGTTTCATTCTGTTGACGGAACCATAAAAGTAGGTTTTCAGTTCAATAAAGAAATAAGGATTACAATATGAAATTATTTGTGGCCAGTGCCATACACGGTAATGGTGGCTGCCTGATGCTGGGTGAGAAGATGAATTTTATTGATTGTGCAGTGGACGGGTAACTCTATTTCACTGAGTGGAAAACTAGATGTTTTCTCAAATCAATAAAAGAAAAGAAAACAAAGAAAAGAAAAGAAAAGTTTTACTAGGTCTGACTGATTGCTACCAAAAACAAAAGTATATAATAAATCACAGTTCATCAACAGATGCATCATCTATCACTGTTTTTCTGTTTTGATGTTTTTATCTTTTCATTTTTTGAAAACTTTAAATCTTTTTATTTTAATTGTTTTAAAATTGTATGCAGAGCAGATGGCTGCTGTTGTTAATGAAAGCACAGTCCCTATCAAAATTTTAAGACCACCTGAAAAAGGGCAAAAAATCATATTTTGCATGGTTGGACCTTCACAAGGTTACAGGTTGAGCTTCAACATGCAACAAGAAGAAATGGGAGTGAGACAGAACATTATTTTGAGCATGCAGTTTATTGAAAACAGTGCTTGAAATGAAACAGGCTGCAGCCCCGTGCTCAAAATAATGTTCTGTTAACTCCCATTTCTTCTTGTTGAATGTTGAAGCTCTACTTGTAACCTTGTTAATATCCAACCATGCAAAATATAAGTAGAATCCTTCACTGCTCATATCAACACTGGGGATAAAAACATAAAGTTCACCAGGGAAGACATAAAGGATAACTGTTTGCCATTGCTGGACTGTTGAAGGGAATCGAAACCTCAGCATTGAAGTTACCGGAAGCCCACACACAAGGACCAGTACCTCCTCTTTGACTCCCACCACAAACACATATTGGGAGCGTCTAACATCCAGAACAAGAGCACCCCTGCATTCACAGCACACCTGACATACTTGTTGACACTGTCATACTCACAAGGTTTAATATCAATACCTTATTTCACGTTATCAGCACTCTCTTTTTTTTACACCCTTGTGCACTTATGTACTTCTTACCAAAGATATTTATGCTTCATGAATAACAGATGATTTCATTACTGCCGGTCTAGTTAGCACATAATGGAGAATAAGAGATTAAGAAAGCACCCTGAATGATTTGTAGCCTTCATGTCTGCCGTAAGGTTTGCTAAATTAAATCTATTAAATGCTGCCGCAGTGTGCAGCTTTGTTTATGACTACTGTTATATTTCTGTGTTTGTTATGTAAAACACCTCTCCCTACAGGTTACGACTATATTAACAATGCATGTGCTCAGTGTTCTGTCATTGGGTATTTCATAATGATAAATTATTATTCAGGGTTAGATGTGTTATGCATTTATTTCTAAATGTATTTACAACTGTACAGTACAGGTGAAGATATATAACTGGGAGAAAGACATTGGTCATGAACCAAAAGAAAAAGAAAGAAAAGCAACTGCTAATTTAAGCTTAGTAGCATCATAATGATTATAAATTGATATATGCTAGACTGCTGGATAAAATGTGAATTTTTATATGATATCGGTAAAAAGCACCAAGGGGTGATTGGCTCTGTCTGGGGGGGCTGAAGCCTATCCCAGCTGTCTTGGGGCAGGGAGCACCCTGGACAGGTCACCAGTCTGCCACAGAGCTAACAGACAGGCAAGTTAGAGTCAACAATTAACATGTCCCCACTAACTGCATTATAGTTTACAGAATACCTAGAAAGGGGAGAACATGCAAAATCCACACAGAAAGACCCCAGCCTGATGGTGGAATTGAACTCAGGACCTTCTTACTGTGAGGTAGCGCCACTAGCCACTGTGCCAGCAGGGTGATTCATCTTATGAAAATGTATATACAGACTAAATAAGTTATACTTACAACATAGTAATTGCACATTTTGCTTACACTTTTGTTTCTTTATCTCATACTATTTCACCTCAGTATTCAAAACGGACATCTCCTTACTATGATTGGTGTTCGCTGATTTTACGTCTTTTTCCAAATCCTTTTAGTTTCATATAAGAACACACAAATCCACACTGTGAGTCAAAGAGACACCAAAAACAAGACAGCACCGATCTAATGTATCACAGCATTTGTACAGTTAGCCATTTCCATTAGATTAATAAGAACAGTTTAATTGCTATATTCATTATAAAGATTTACTCTGGAGTAATATTTACAGCCAAAAGCAATTTGACATCTTTTTTTTAATTATTATTTACCGTTTTGTATTTTTGTAAAATAGTTTTGTTACATCACTGTCTGCCTTATACCACAGGATTCAAAGCTCTGTTTGCTCTGTCTGGTGTGTCTTCTCTTCATGGAAGGCAGTCTCCATACTTTTTAGAATGGATTTTCTGACTTCATCCTTAAAATCTTGTCTGATGAACACATACAGTAGTGGGTTCATGCAACTATTTAGAACAGCCAAATTGTTGCTGAGAGGTATCCCAATAGCAATAATGTGGAGTAATGTTTTACTCTGAGTATCAGCTGTGAAGATAACCAGCTCAATTAGACCTATAATATGAAAGGGAGCCCAGCACACGAAAAAACAGATGATAATAGCAGCAATAATTTTAAAGGCGTGACTTGACTGGCTAGCCAGGTTGCGGTTTCTCCTGACATGATGGATGATGACACCATAACAAGAGACAATGACAGTGAAGGGGACTGCAAATCCTAGGAAGAAGTTAGTGATGACAATGGCTTGAAATCGTATGTTGTAGTCGAAAAGAGTGTCAAAGCAGATTATTTTGTCTCCAGAATGTTGCTCGGTGTCCATGAAGTAAAGGTACGGAGCATTGAGAATCAAAGCCAGTATCCAAACACACAGACTCACATGGGATGACTTGCGTACATTTCTGTAGTTCTGAGCGCACACGGGCCACACCACAGACACACATCTGTCCACACTGATCACCAGCAGAATGTAGACACTGACAAACATGTTCAGAGAGATTAGAGTGGTGCTCAGCTTGCACATGAAATTGCCAAAGGGCCAGTGAGACCCTAAAGCTAAGAAAGTCACATCAAAGGGCAGAAGTGCTGCGACGACAAAGTCAGCCACAGCAAGATTGAGGTACCAAACTGTGTTAACAGTTTTGTTCATCTTGAACCCGGTCACCCAGATAACCACTCCATTCCCCAGCACGCCAAGAACAGAGACCAGGGAGAAAATAGCGATAGACATGGCATTAAATAACTGAAACAACTGAGCAAAGTCATTCAAGTCGTAGTCATCAGTTTTTTCAGAGTCATTTCCATGAGTAGCAGTAGCTGTAGTTCTCTGATCAAAATAGTGAGTAGTCATCTCCATGATTGTCTTGAGACCTGCAGTAGCCATGCAACAAACAAACAAACAAACAATTTCAATGCATTGTCATTTATAGTTATTCTAATCCATGAAATATCTCCTTGATGTCTGGTAGAGCTGAAGTTCCAACACAACTTAAGACTAACCATATCAGCACTTGGTTTTAATTAAGTTATCAGAAATTTTAATATGTAGAGATAAACAATAAAATATAAATACAGGGTTAACTATAAAGTAATGGCCACGTCTGGGACATGCTTGTTGTTGATCTAGTGACTCATTAAACTACTAACGTTATCGGTGAGAGGCATTTGAAAATAAAAACAAAGCATTTCATTTTCCAAACAAGTAGACACAAGCATGAAAAGAGACATAATTTGGTTGCCAGCGGTTTTTTCAAAAGCTTTAAAAGATGTAATTTTAAACCAACCTGAATGATTGCTTATGTGGATTTATTTTTAAAAATCCACAGTTGATCCGTTTTTATAATGCAGCTTGATGCAATTTATTTGCAGACGTTGAAATATTTGAATTCAAACTCACATTGCCCTCTTTTTACATCATGCCCACTCGTTACATTGACCTATTCTGTAATATGCAAGCGTTAAAACTTTGCTTCATGTTTGCTTTGAGGGCACCTTAATACGCTATAGCAGCGGTTTTACAGCTATTAGGCAAAGGCATAAAAATTTCTACACTGTCACTGTCTAACCAGAGTTTTGTTGTAAATTAGAATTATGACAAAATATACAATGAATTACTCCATAACTTCAGACAAAAGCAGTACTGTCACTTAAATAAATCAATTTAACTCATTTCCTTAATTTTAATAAATTACCTTAATTTAATTAAAATCCAGCGCTGGTTAATTCCTCCATAGCAAATAACCAATGATTTTACAATCCTGAAATAGGGGGAAACTCCCACTGGGTTTAAATCTGGGACTCTCCTTCTCGGATGAGAGGTGAAACGTCTTCAAGCAACTTAAAGAAGTCCAGACGCTTTTCTTTCCAACTCCTACAATGACTACAATGACCTGGATGACTGAGAACCTTCACAGACAAACATTATGTATCTTTTTCTTAATAGTTGTTGAGGAATTCCCTGCAGAGGAATGTCTGATCAAACTGACTGGTTAATATGACTGCCTATAAAGCAAGAGAAAGAGATGGGGAGAGGGAGACGGGTAATCAAAATATATCTGTATCTGCAGAGTTTAGTGGTTAACATTTTTGCCTAACAGATCCTGCAGCAAAATAACAAAGGTTACGTACCTTAAGTAAAGTTGCCTTGTTGGTTTTGGATGGACTGATTGTAGAAAAATACCTAATAAAGATTTGACAGGTTAATATAACTCTGTGCAAGGGGTGGGGGGTTGACTGTTGTTGTCACTGTATCATTACAAAGTCATTACAAAAAAGACTGTTGAATTTCTCTGCAGGCTGAAGATGACTAAATTTGGATATGTATATAGTTTGTATTGCAACAGTATGACTCTGTCAGAATTTTGCAAAGTTGTGAAACTCTGAGGTCAACTATTTTGTTGTTTCATGTGTGTGGTAAGTATTAAGTTTTATTTGAAAGTCAGAGAGACCAAAAGAACTAAACTGGACAAGCCTTGTACAGTTAAATAATCTTAACGCAAAGGAAAGAAAAATAATAAATCCACACAAAACTCCAAACACTGTGTCAAAGACTCAGCACCGTGACAGTGATAGTGCTTGTGTTAAGCCACCGACTCTAAAACCATCCTCTGACTCTCTTCTTCATGTGCACCATGTATCATCATTCATCATGTATCAGATTCTCCCATGATCTCTGAAAGATGGGCAGGTGCCTGGATTTTTGGGGACTGGGGGGGAACATAGTGTGTAGATACTCTGCTAAGTCACTGTGTTTGAGTCACGTTGAGAAAAGTAACCAAATTTCATCCTAAAAGAATGACAGAGTATTTTTTTACTACTGTCAAATATAAAAATTGGTAAAATTTTACCTGAACAGTATGGCAGAGGAAGTATAGACTACAATATTGTAGCCTTTGGAGAAGCACCTGTACCGTTGTCAGTTTTGTTTCATTCTGTTGACGGAACCATAAAAGTAGGTTTTCAGTTCAATAAAGAAATAAGGATTACAATATGAAATTATTTGTGGCCAGTGCCATACACGGTAATGGTGGCTGCCTGATGCTGGGTGAGAAGATGAATTTTATTGATTGTGCAGTGGACGGGTAACTCTATTTCACTGAGTGGAAAACTAGATGTTTTCTCAAATCAAGAAAAGAAAAGAAAAGAAAACAAAGAAAAGAAAAGAAAAGTTTTACTAGGTCTGACTGATTGCTACCAAAAACAAAAGTATATAATAAATCACAGTTCATCAACAGATGCATCATCTATCACTGTTTTTCTGTTTTGATGTTTTTATCTTGTCATTTTTTTTGAAAACTTTAAATCTTTTTATTTTAATTGTTTTAAAATTGTATGCAGAGCAGATGGCTGCTGTTGTTAATGAAAGCACAGTCCCTATCAAAAGTTTAAGACCACCTGAAAAAGGGCAAAAAATCATATTTTGCATGGTTGGACCTTCACAAGGTTACAGGTTGAGCTTCAACATGCAACAAGAAGAAATGGGAGTGAGACAGAACATTATTTTGAGCATGCAGTTTATTGAAAACAGTGCTTGAAATGAAACAGGCTGCAGCCCCGTGCTCAAAATAATGTTCTGTTAACTCCCATTTCTTCTTGTTGAATGTTGAAGCTCTACTTGTAACCTTGTTAAGATCCAACCATGCAAAATATAAAGTAGAATCCTTCACTGCTCATATCAACACTGGGGATAAAAACATAAAATTCACCAGGGAAGACATAAAGGATAACTGTTTGCCATTGCTGGACTGTTGAAGGGAATCGAAACCTCAACATTGAAGTTACCGGAAGCCCACACACAAGGACCAGTACCTCCTCTTTGACTCCCACCACAAACACATATTGGGAGCGTCTAACATCCAGAACAAGAGCACCCCTGCATTCACAGCACACCTGACATACTTGTTGACACTGTCATACTCACAAGGTTTAATATCAATACCTTATTTCACGTTATCAGCACTCTCTTTTTTTTACACCCTTGTGCACTTATGTACTTCTTACCAAAGATATTTATGCTTCATGAATAACAGATGATTTCATTACTGCCTGTCTAGTTAGCACATAATGGAGAATAAGAGATTAAGAAAGCACCCTGAATGATTTGTAGCCTTCATGTCTGCCGTAAGGTTTGCTAAATTAAATCTATTAAATGCTGCCGCAGTGTGCAGCTTTGTTTATGACTACTGTAATATTGCTGTGTTTGTTATGTAAAACACCTCTCCCTACAGGTTACGACTATATTAACAATGCATGTGCTCAGTGTTCTGTCATTGGGTATTTCATAATGATAAATTATTATTCAGGGTTAGATGTGTTATGCATTTATTTCTAAATGTATTTACAACTGTACAGTACAGGTGAAGACATATAACTGGGAGAAAGGCATTGGTCATGAAAGCTCTTTGGGTGCCTTGAAAAGCACTATATAAATCCAATCCATTATTATTATTATTATTATTATTATTATTATTATTATGAACCAAAAGAAAAGGAAAGAAAAGCAACTGCTAATTTAAGCTTAGTAGCATCATAATGTCTGATCAAACTGACTGGTTAATATGACTGCCTATAAAGCAAGAGAAAGAGACGGGGAGAGGGAGACGGGTAATTTCTGTACAAGCAAAAGAAATCTAAAATCCAGAATTAGAACATCTTTATCTTTTCATAGCAGCAGGGTCCTACTATCAGCATCCTGTTTTGCAGTCTTGGTCTCTTTTCCTCTTTCTGTCAGCTATCTTGTATTCTTCTTTGGTCTTTATTTGTCATGGTTCTGGGTCATTTGACTGGGTGTTTTGAGTTTCTTGTACTTTGGTGTGTATTACGTATTATGTTATTGTTGAGGTTTGCTCCCTCTCTCGTCTGCCTATCTTCCGCCCCTGTGTCAATGTGATCCACACAGATATGTGGTCACAATTGTGAATTAAGTGCCGTGATATATGGAGATTATTATGCATGTTTTATTTTGCTGGTTTATTGGTGTAATTTAAATCCACAATGTCATGTAGTTCCCTGTTGCCAGGAGAGTGTATAACACTTTGGACAGTAGGGGGCAGCAGCGTGCTTTGGGCACTGAGTCGGGTGCATAGCTGCCATAAGCTTTCCATTCTCGCAAGATTGACCTGGGGAACAGCAGCATGTCTCCTGTGTTCACTTTCTCTCATGTTTTACAGGATCGTAATTTGGCTATGCGCCCACCATAGTGGGGCCTGTAACATCAAGCTGGTGTGTCAGTCTACGTTTCAGTGTTTCCTGTTTTATTGTGACAGTGTTGTGTTCCATTTTCAGTGTGTTTAGTTTTGCTTCCTCTGTCTTGTTGTGTCTAATTAGCCCCAGCTGTTATTCCCTCCTGTTTCTTGTTCTCCCTCTTATTCCTTATATATTTAAGCCCTCTCTTCCCCCCTGCCTGTTGTCCTGATCACCCTTTTGGCTGTGGTTTCCTCTGTGTGTGTAATGTTGAGTTTCTCCTTGTTTAGTTTTATATTTTTTCTATCAAGCGATAAAGCTGTGGGGTGTTTTTTAGATTTCCGTCCAGTCATGCCTGCTCCACAAAGCTTTGGGACAGTATTAATATATAAAAGTGGCCTTGTCCTTTAGTTTGTTCCTAGAGTTTTATCTTTTTACTTTTTGGATTTGTTGTATATTTCAGTCCTAGCTGATAGACAATTTTGTTGTTTAAAATTTTTTATATTTCTGTTTGTTGAATGTTCACTGTTTCCTGAATCAGCAAACCCTGCTGTATTGATTTTTTTAACTGTGAATTTTGAATTAAAACTAACATAAAAAGTCGTGTTTATACAAGGAGGAACGAGAAATGCGCATTTCCACTGTGGTATCGCAAGAAATTAGTGGTTATATAAATATATGAGTATGCATAATAGTTATTATTCATAGATACCTACATCCTAAGTTCCTGTTATTCATCTGAAAGAAACAGAATGAGTGTGTTGTTACAATGGTAATGCCAGGAGAGGCAGTAGTGGTTCTGTGTTACATTAATGTGTAAGGAAGTGGAAGAAGAGTGTGTCCTGTAGGAGGCAGTAGAAAATGGATACTCCTGTTCTGTATATGCACTGAAAAGAAGGTTCAGTAAACCAGTTGCAACGATACTTCATTGTAAGTCTCAGTTATTGTATTTTTATTTTTTGAAGATGCAACATCCACCAAGAGGAGCAGCGTCTGAACCACCCAGGTTGATCATGAAGACTCCAGCCTGTCCAGAAATTCTAAGCACCAGCTGTCTGTTGAATTTTAAGAGTTTACTAAAGTAAAAAGAAAAGACTGTAGAGGTTAAAAAGAGCTAATTAAACAAGTGGCAGTGCTTGGTGCAGCGTCGATGGGAGCTCAGTTACTCTGATAAGTAGCTCCCAAAGATGAGGCTGATCAGCTGCAGATGCGTGTGATTATGCCCCAGGCACGGCTGGACTCGACCAGACAGGTTTCAGCTGGGAGATATGGAACACGTTATGAATCTTAGCAGGCAATTTCAACCCAACCGTCACAGAATTAATCACAGTGTCAATGCAGAACGGCCCATTGAAGCGAGGAGCCAGCTTCTTTGACTCCGTGTTAGCAGTGGATAACCAGGCTTTCTGAGCTGGAGCGAAGGGTGGAGCAGCAATCCTGTAGCGGTCGGCCATTGTTTTGTTTTGCTCCCTGGTCTGGAGGATGGCTGCTCAAGTGGCTCTCCACATACACCAGCAGCGACGGACATGGTGCTGGGTGAAAGGAACCTCGTGAGAGATGGAAAGAAGAGGAGGTTGATAGTCCCGTGGCTGAGGATGTCATCGAGTTGTGTGCGTACTCCACCCACGCCAGTTGAGAGCCCCACTGGGACTGATTTGAGGACAACACACGGAGCATCGCCTCCAGCTCCTGATTGGTCCTTTCAGTCTGTCTGTTTGTATGAGGGTGAAATCCGGAGGAAAGACTTGGGCTCCCAATACCGAGCAGAACTCCTTCCACACCCGCAACGAGAACTGTGGACCCCTGTCACACACAATGTCTTTGGGATGCCATGTAGGCGGAACACGTGGTTGGTCAACAGCTTCGCAGTCTCCAAGGCAGTGGGCAGCTTGGGCAGAGCAATGAAATGGGCAGCATTTGAGAAGCAATCAACAGTGGTGAGAATGACAGAATTACCTGAAGATGGTGGCAGTCCAGTTATTAAATCCAGTGCGATGTGTGACCAGGGCTTCCAGGGAACAGGTAGTGGTCTGAGGAGACCAGCTGGCGGGGAGTTGGACACCTTTTTCTGTGCACAGTTGGGACAAGCAGACACAAACTCCTGGACGTCTCGAGCCAGAGATGGCCACCAGAAGAAGTGTTGTATAAATGGGCAGGCGCGGTTCTTACCAAGGTGACAGGAGAACTTTGTGGAGTGGGCCCACTGGATCACTTGGCCAAGAACTGCAGCGGGGCGGACCCGTGCCTGGATCGGGTTTCCCCCTTTGAGTGTTTCGTTTTTAAAAAAAGGGGAAAAAAAGTCTATTTATAATATTTTAACTTCAAAATTACAGAAAATAACACCAAAGGAAACAAAATTCAAAAACGATAACAGAAGAAAAAAGAAAACAAAGAAAACAAAAACAATTTATTTATTTATTTATTTTAAACAAAGAAGATTATGATGAATCCCCATTTAAGATGGCTTCGATGAAGACAAAAACATCTACAAAACTCCATCGCTGGCTTTAAAATTGGGGCATAGCCTCAAGAAGATTGCAGTTATTTTTGAGCACAAAGCAAAATGTTAGATTTGGACAACAAGGAATTTCTTAAGAATCTGGACAGAAGCAGAGGTCTTTATGAGATGAAATGGGATGTGTGTGTCTCATCCCATCCTCTACAGACTCTAAAAGAGAGAAGCATACATGTGCATCTTGATAAGTACAGAAAAGGAATACCAAAACAAAATTAACAGTGATCCCAATAAGAAGAACCGGTCCAAGCTGGCCAATTTGACTCTTTGTGAAGTAATCCTGTTTAACCACAGGAGAGACGGTAAGGTATCAAAAATGCCAATGACTGCATTCAGTCTATGTGACACTTTGGGAGTTTATTTCGATTTGTCAGGATTTTGTATGTTAGAGCCTTAAATTTCAGTTTAGAGGATG
Organism: Simochromis diagramma; assembly: GCF_900408965.1. Taxonomy (NCBI): domain Eukaryota; kingdom Metazoa; phylum Chordata; class Actinopteri; order Cichliformes; family Cichlidae; genus Simochromis; species Simochromis diagramma. The sequence goes on along the minus strand of NW_024387423.1, from coordinate 2,205,333 downwards.
AGGCTTAAGGTGAGGAGCAAGACAATGGGATGAAGTGTTCAAATAGAATTCTATTGGGTTCATTGTAATCATACTCCAGTATGTAGTAGTATGATTTGCTCCATTACGTGACGACTGCTGTGCAGACTATGGATTCAGTTACAAGAAAATGATGGCTGCGCTTGATATTTTGTACAGTGTGATGAAGTTGAGTTGTGCCATCCATCCATCTGTACGTACAGTCAGTGCTTTTCACACAATATGGTATTCAGGATGAATGGGCACAGAGTGCAACTTCATATACAGTTTTGTAGACGACTTTTCCTTTCACCCCTCATGTCTTGTTGCTTTCCTCACTACTTTGTAAATAAACGGCGTGTAATGACAAGCGATTGTTTTCTGTGGCTGTTTGGGTCTTGGGGGCAGCAAGTGCCTCATTCATGCTAGGACCTGGCCCCTAGACGGGTTGTAACAATCAGTGATTGGCTGAGGATTGTGACCTCGTCCCAGTACAAGATTTTCAGGTAGAGTAAGAATGGAATTCAGATTCCAACTTCCATATTCCCACCAATGTATGAAATTGGAAGGGGATACTTTCCTTGGAATTCTTCGAACCTCAATCATAAAGTCAATGGGAGAGATTCCAAAAACATGGTATAAACCCATACCGCAATCCCGGTGTCATCTGGTGTGTCTGTCCATCCCTGGACCATCCCTGTAATTTCTGTCTCTATCACTTGAAATGCTGTGGTCTCCATCACATTTATTCAATCAATGGCTTACACAATACTCAGATATAGATTTCTTTTGTTTTACAGTAAATACACAACATGAGACGACAACATACAGTCATTTGTGTTTCACAACGTGTGCAGAATCTCAGAAACACATACCAGATGTGGTGGCCATGGCTACAATGATGAAATCGCCCAAATGTAAACACAAATCTCTGAACACAGCTACAGAAAATGGCAATCACTTCACACCAGCACACATGGAATGACACAGTAAATACGTTTAGCTCTCCAGTACATTTTTCTTAATTGATTTCACGTTGAGAAAAACCTAATTATCAGCGTGCCTTTAAAAGAAAAACTGTAAACAAAAACATTTCAAAAGTTGTTGGTTTTTTTTTTGACTTGGTTGTAAAAGTGGTTGAAGCCTTTTCACCACAAGGAATGAACATGCAGCTCTGTCATTCAAGCAGCTGACGAGGGAGGGGAGAGAGAGAGTGGGAGGAGGCGGAGGTTTGACCGATGAAGAAAAAACATAACTTAATAGACACTCAGAAAGACAAACGATCAGTTAAAGTGTTAAACTTTGAAATCCAGCAGGTTGCAGTCGATTTTGTAGTAGACGTAAGGATAATATTCCTGCTGGCTCAGGTTCAGGCCTGGGATGTCCATTGCAGACTGGAGAGAAAACACAAGAAGTAGGATATTAGTGGGTGTAAGCAGCCAATGCAATATCTGGGTGTAAGCAGCCAATGCAATATCTGTGTGTGTGTGTCATATAATGAAACTTTACACCAAATCCAATTTGCCCTCACAATCCAAATGCTTGGAAAAAAAATACATGGAATGGAACCGACACAGCTACACCAAATGTGCTACTTACCCGTTCTGAGGTTTAACCAAATGAAACTTTAGATTTGAAATATTTAAGAAGAATTTTTTTATTTTTTTTTCTTCTTTTCCACTGTCACATTATAAATGCATTACACAAACAGAAACAATGCTGCACAACTTAACCTATATCCCATCTGCAGTAACCAGCTCCTGCCATGAGAGGGAGCAGCTGTTATAACCTGACACAAGGATGGATGCAGAGATTGCAGCATCTACTTTCCCTTCCTACTCAGTGTTGAGGATTATTGAAGCACTCACATCAATGATAGCTGCTGCACTGCTGTCCAGATGTTTGTAAAGGTCATTGAGCACCTCCCTCAGCTTCTTCATGGTCTTCTTGTTTGGCTGCAGGAGCATGGCTTGAAAATTCACAGGCAACCCATATCTGCAAACCAGAACATGTTCAACTCCACTTTCAGACTTAAAATGTTTAAACTACAAGTACTGTCATCAGTGGGGAAAAAACAAGGCAAGCAGTGTCAGGTTTTAGCTTTTATTTTTCTCTTTGTAATAGTTGGTTTTGTTGGCACTGCGATGTTTATTCAAGAGGCCTACCTTAAAACAGATTCCACAAAGACTCGTAGTGCTTTAATGTGAATCCATGCAATGAAGGCTTCACTAAAGTTCACTTTCAGCCACCGGACAAGTGGACCCTACAGAGATGAACAACAGTAACCATCAGTTTTATGTGTCAGAGTCATGAATCTTAAATTCATTCACAGTAAGTGCTTCAAAATATCTGTTTTTTTTTTAATGAAAGTGCTTTATAAAAGTCCTGCTGACAGATCCTCTTTCTCTCCTAAACAGCTGTGTGTTCTGTAGCCACTGACAAACTTTCTTTGGGTGCGTGTGCACTCAGCACTTTCTGACCCCTGCTGGCTGCACAATAACTGAATTTCTGTGAACTGCTTCAGCCTTTAATTGGTTGTTTGTGATGCAAGCACACACTCAAGTTTTCTTCCACAGAACACAGTGGGGGGAAATCCACACAGTTATCAGGCTTAACAAAAAGAAAAAGATTGTATATGCATACAATAATATTTATCAATCCAGCGAAAACAAGTATAAACAATACAAATACAAATTAGTGTGATATTTGGTAGAATCTTATCAGTCTACCACACACAGAGCATCCAAACCTTTTTCTTAACCACATGGACGACAGTAAATTAAACAGAATAGCACAGTAGGCTAATAATTCACCATATAAGTACTACATATATGTGAACAGCACCTCATGGGCTAGAACATCCCAAACCATTTGGGTCTTTTGACTTTTCTATTACTTGCACAGCAAACACAAAATAGAACAAATACATGACATTAGAGGAAAAAAAACTATAGAACTTACAAACTGCTTCTTCTTATCTGTGGAGAGCCGTGTCATCTCTTCTTTATCTGCCTTCATCTCCTCTTCATTGTACTGAAAGTCTCTTACCGTGAACCTATGAACATCATGAAGAGGACACAAAAACCAGTTTCATTTAACCAGAAAGTGATTTTTATGTGTAGAGACACCAGCTTATATCCTTCACATATTTAAATGTCTGAAGATCAGTTGTGAGAACATAATGCAAGACACATCTACATATGTAAGAAAATCACTTAGATATGTGACACGTATATAATTTATATACACAGAGCTGTTTATATTCACTGGGAAGAATGGTGGTTATAATAACACAATGCCATTCACTTACTTGTTCTCTCTAGCTTTGTGTTTGAAGTCATCAATAGCTTTCCTGAACAGAGTGACACTGAACAGCCCACTGTCACTGTCTTCAAATAGCAGACTAGAAGAAAGGTCAGGTACTATTTTAGTGATATAATAATAGGAAGTTCATAATGTAAATTAATCGCATACTAAGTCTCTAAATACTTGTGGTCAGAAATATGAACAACAATAAATTAAATTGTCACAAAGAGCAACTTAAACAATAGATGCTTGATAAGGGCATTAACAAAATATCTGTTTCATGGATGACATGACTTACTGTGAAGACCGTGGGACCACCATCTCAGCAAGCGTTTCATATGCTTTCTGCCAGTCAGAGTATCCCGTCCTGAACAAACAAAACAGCGCAGAACTCATTAATGCTCATATTCCTTCTCATTCAATACAAAATCAATCAGGACATAGCTGTGTTTACTTGGGGCTGACTCACTTTGGTACGACAACCAGCAAAGTGATGAGGTACTCTGAATCAAGTACAAAATCATCCTTCTTGACAATGTCAGCCAGGCTCCTGGTCAACAGGCTCCCCCTGTTGGCACACAATAGCATTACAACAACACAGACTCATATGAGGGTCCTGCTGTTGATAAAAGCTTTTTGGAGTCAGAGTATACAGACAAGGTCAAGGTAAAGCATAATGAGGTAGAGGAAAATAAAGGAAGCGAACGGTCATCCTAAAGGATGTTCCAGGTCGGCACTGCAGCCTTCATGTAATGTTACAGGTGCACTTTTGTCCATGTGAGTAACTTACGCATTCTTCCTTTCTAAGTTCTGCAAGTTTCCCTTCAGGTTATTATACGCTGATGCTCTGGTCTTCAAGTCATTGTCAATCTGAGTTACTTGCTGTATAATAAAAAATAAAAATAAATAAAAAAACATGGCAAAAAATATTAATGACAGACAAAGTAAAATACAACAAAAGACCACAGAATAAAATAACTGCAGTGAGGGACCTGGATTAAATGAGTGAGAAGATATTATTAAACTTTGCAGCTACTCATGAGTATATAAAATTTAAAAAAAAATAAAACAATACATACACTACCAGTCAGAAGTTTGGACATACCTGCTCATTTACTATTTTTTTCTTTATCTTTTACTACTTTTTATATTTTAGATACTCACTGAAGACATCAAATATATGCAAGCAAGATATGTGGAATTATGTAGCAAAGAAAAATTGATAAATAACTCTAAATATGTTTTATATTTTAGATTCCTCAAAGCAGCCACTCTGTGCTTTGATGACAGCGCTGCAAACCCTTGGCCTCTCAGTGAGCTTCATGATGTGGTCACCTGAAATAGTTTTCACATCACAGTTGTGCCTTGTCAGGGTCAATTTGTGGAATTTCTTGTCTTCTTAATGGGATTGGGTGACACACTTGTGTTGTGCAGAGGTCAGGTTGGTACACAGCTGACAGCCCTATTTGGCAACTGCTGGAATTCATATTATGCCAAGAACCAATCAGCTAAGTAAAGAGAAATGACAGTCCATCATTACTTTAAGAACTGAAAGTCAGTCAGTCTGGAAAATTGCAAAAACTTTGAATGTGTCCCCAAGTGCAGTTGCCAAAACCATCAAGAAGCACGATATAACTGGCTCATATGAAGACCAAAGGAAGACCAAGAGTCACCTCTGCTGCTAAGGATAAATTAATCCGAGTCACCAGCCTCAGAAACCGCAAGTTAACAGCACCTCAGATTAGAGCCCAGATAAATGCCAGAGGTCCAGTAGCAGACACATCTCTACATCAACTGTACAGAGAAGACGAATCAGGCCTTTATGGCCAAATAGAAACGACTACTGAGGAAAACCAATAAGCAGAAGGGATTTGTTTGAGCCAAGAAACACAAGGAATGGACATTAGACCAGTGGAAATCTGTGCTTTGGGTCTGATGAGTCCAAATTTCAGATCTTTGGTTCCACCTGCCGTGCCTTTGTACTATGCAGAAAAGGTCTCTACATGCATGGTTCCCACCAATGGTGTGATAGTCAGGGGGTGCTTTGCTGGTGACACTGTTGGGGGATATGTGACCCTAAACACATCTCCAGGCGGTGCAAGGGCTGTTTGACCAAAAAGGAGAGTGATGGAGTGCTGCGCCAGATGGCCTGGCCTCCAGAGTCAGCTGACCTAAACCCAATCAAGATGGTTTGGGATGAGATGGACCGCAGAGTGAAGGCAAAAGGGCCAACAAGTGCTCAGCATCTCTGAGAACTCCTTCAAGACTGTTGGAAAACGATTTCAGGTGACGACCTCATGAAGCTCATCGAGAGAACGCCAAGAGTGTGCAAAGCAATAATCAAAGCAAAAGGTGGCTATTTTGAAGAATCTAAAATAAAAAAACATATTTTGAGTTATTTCACACTTTTTTGTTTACTACATAATTCCATATGTTATTATTTATACGTTTGATGCCTTCAGTGAGAATCTACAATGTAAATAGTCATGAAAATAAAGAAAAAACATTAAATGAGAAGGTGTGTCCAAACTTTTGACTGGTAGTGTAAGTTCAGGAATCTCCAAAAGTTGATTCTGTTCATCTGGACGTAGCGTTTTCAGTGGGAGAAACGTTTCGTCACTCATCCAACTGACTTCTTCGGTCTCAGCTGACTGAAGAAGGACCTCCCAGCCCATTGTTCCTTCAGTGGGCTGGTTCCAGTCATTATGCAAATGTACTGTTTATAAGGTTGGGGGAACCTGCAGTCAGCTGACACTGAAGAAGTCACTTGGATGAGTGACGAAACGTTTCTCCCACAAAACGCTACGTCCAGATGAACAGAATCAACTTTTGGAGATTTACTTACCTGGATGACAGAGCATGCATCAAGATATGTTCAGGGATATTATTTTTTATGTTTCTAACCTAAATGACAGACCTACCTTTGAGATGATTTCAGAGATGTTTTTAAGGGACTGTTTTATGGGATATTTTGCCATATCCCATTGAAATCTTGTAATGTAGGTGACAAGATCAACTAAAGGGAAAGAAAACAAAAGCTGTAAAAGCAACACTATTACCTGCTTATTATCTCACGGCAGCCTAAAGTTAATATCATTATTCTGCAGTTAACCATTCTTTGCATTACCCCAATTAAAAATACAGTTATATTTTCCTTTTTTTTTTTACATAATACAAACAGAGAGTGTTGTAACCATCAGCGTACCTCCATTAGCCAGTAGGTTCTCCTGCACTTTGTCCCGGCTGTCCTCCAACACATCAGCCATGTACTGAGCCACCTTCTTCACCACACTGTGAACACCCAGGAGAGAGCAAAAATGCCATCTCAACACAAACTGCATGCACTAAGCATCACATGACCCCCAGGAACTGATTTCCCCCAACCAGATTTAACACAAACTGACGCACACATCAAAGGGTTTCACATATTCGTGTAAAGATAATCTCCTGACAAGGTCATTTATAAAACAGCAGACTTTCAGTCCTCAAGATTTTTAACCACACTGTTCCATGGCTCATCAGAGCAGCCATGAAGCCATGGAAACACCAAGAGCCAAGTCACATTTGATGGCTAAAAGTTCCTAAGAAAGTACATCAGCCACTAATGTTCAACTTTTACCCATCTATTTTGCAATGTTATTATAATATCAAGTGTCAAAAATCGACTTAACGTTTTAACTGAAAGAAATTAAGAATTTAGCAGTTTCTTTTTCAGATATGGCGTGCAGAAACATCAAAAAGGAACTGGGTTAAAGAGAGGCTGTAGGCAAACAAGTGAAACCGTGTTGCAAGGTTGGCCTTTCCCACAGTCAGCAGAGGAAGCATATCAGAGCTCAGGCACTAAGAGCTGTGTGTGAGCTTTGGATGTCAATGTTTCCAAAAGACTAGAGATTACAGTCAAACATACTCATGAGAGTGAAGTCATCTGCTATAAATATGACTACAGAAGGAGCTGCGGGTGTATCACCCAACTGTAAATTGCCAAGTTTAGACTGCAGAGCCCACTAGCCTCAGGTCCCTGTGAAATTCCTCATTGTTACAAAGTAGAGGAAAGATTACAGAGTGGCAGAGGACTGGGAATGCAGGTTTTGTGTTCAACTCTCATTAATAGGTCAATAGTAAGAGCCATTATAAACAGAAAATAACTTTTTAATGAGAAAAATAATGTTAGGTTCAAATCAGAAATTAACAGGTTGCATACCCTTCAACAAAGGAATCTAATTTGGCCAGTTCATCCGACAGCCCGACCAAGACATCCAGTGTCCCAACCTGTTTTTGGACACAAAAACAAAAATTAAACATGTTTTGAGTTATCAGTGCTGAGATTTGGGTCTTTTTCAGCAGTGTCAGCAGGGTTGTGTTTAAACAGGGACGTCTGGGGTTCAGTCTGCCTACAGTGATATCCAGGGGGCCCCTGTGCGCTTTGGACGGCGCCTCTTTGTCCAGAGGCGTTCGTGCATTGCTAACAGCAGCAGTGGGACATTAGAACCCCGCGTAGCACCAAGGTCAGCGGGGTTACTTCACCTTCTGCACGGAGAGTGACCAATTCAGAAAAGCAGAGCTGCTCTGTGGATGAAACACTCCTCTACCCGCTGCTTCAACATGAAGGCAACAGATCTGTGTACAGACTGCTTCCGATACACAGAATCGGTTTATTCTTGACAGTGGATGCAGAAGGTGAGTGATTTTGATTGTTAAACGATTGTTAAATGACTTTTTGAAATGAATGGGGTAAATCATTATGAATTACTACAGTGTAACAGCTCTGCGCTGTAGCACAGGAGGGAACAGCAGGACAGTGTGGCAAGCACAGGGTGTATACACTGTCCTGAAAAGTGTATAAACCCATACTAACCTTAAGGTCTGGGATGTTGAACTTGTGGTTGGTGGAGAGGTTGTTGGTACGCGTGGTGGCTGCCATCATTTTGTCCCATGTTTGCTGGCAGGTCTTATCTCCCGGTGCAGAGATCAACCAAAACTCTGTCATGTTTCCAGCACTGGTGCAGCTCGAGAAAGCTGGAAAGGAAATCCAGACTTAGACTAGTGCTTTCTCTAATATTATTAGCCTCAGCATTTAGTTAAACAACACTGTCTGTCTGATTACAAGTAAAAGACTGTTTGCTTACAGGGACACCGTTCCCCACTAAGCAAGTGATGCTATACTAGCAACAATTCATTCAATTCATTCAAGACAACTACATGCTGACGTTTCTCTTTCACCAACAGTCCATATATTCACTCCCTGACTACTAACTAACGTTACAATACCGTAAATAAATTATTAAAAAAAGCAATATGTTACATAAACCGTAGCTGGCAAAACAAAAACATGGTTAAGGTCAAGCAGCATCCAGCTGGGATTAGCTATCGTTAGCCATTTCGCTAGCTTTGCTATTAACGGTAACAACTCAGGTACTTTTTGGTATCGTTTTAGCTGTTCACTCACCGGGGTATTAAAACGTTACAGTTGTTAGTGAAAATAAAGGTGTTTATAGTGTTTCTATAGCTTGACAGCGTTCATAGTTGCCATTCAGTACAGTTCGTGAGCTCCTGACAGCAGTACCAGTCAGCTGATCTGCAAGAGGAACCGGAAGGCCTCTCACACACGCTGCGGAGACCCACCAACGACCCCAGCTGGCGGTGAGCGAGTACTGCAGCCTGGCTCAGCTTGAACCCACAAAAACCCTGACTGGTGGTGGTGCTCGGGCTCAAAAACGCTTGAGTTATGTGGATAGTTTAGACTATAATCCGGATAAAAGAGAGTGTGTTTAGCTAGGCCACATTCTGAAACAAAACACCAAGATTGTTTGACACTTATGTAACAGCAAATAAAATCAATGTAAGTTTATTTTTGATGAGAAAAAATATTCTTGTTTTAATGGATTTTCAACAAATTTCCTTAATTATAAGCCCCAAATCTCAGACTTGATCCTGGGTCAACATTCCAAACTCATTATTACCCTATTAGACAAGAAGGCAGACAATGTTGGATGCCAAGTCAGCAGCATTTGAGCCTTTAGAGTAACTAAATTTAGGAAAGCTGGGTCAGGTTTCCTGACTTTGGGTGTCTCCTGTACAGAATACCGAGGAAAACGCCCCCCAAAGGGACATGTTTATAGTTCAGTGGGTCTGGGGTTCATTGTTTTGGGACACAATGCTTGGTCTGCCTGGAGCCAACCCTCAACATCAAACGACAGGGTTGAGTTTGCCCATAGCTGGCTAGAGGCCAGTCTCCCTGGATGTTATCAGGGGACACACACACCACAATCAGCCAGTCTGCAGAAGGCCAGCTACTGCTTAGATTCAGCTGCATGATCTCTGGAGGTTCAGAAACAGAGGCAAGTGATAAAGTATAGAAGCATAAAACTCCTGTAACAAGCGTGTTGCTCTCCCCTTGCCCTCCTTCAGCTTCTTTAGAAAATGCTAATAATAAAAACCATGTTAACAGTACAGGCCACACAAGTGTGTCGTAGAACTACACGTGAAGGATGAAGGTCTCTCTCTAAATGCTTTGTGTACTGTACATTCCACATCACCTGTTTCGGCTTGGTCCAAAGTAACTGATGCTTACAGGTGTGCTTGTACCCATGTAGCCTTTTAACATGCACACACCAAACTCAGAGCATTTACATAAGCAGCTTTTCTAGTGTCATTCATGGGAACTACCTGATGATTTGGTTTCCCCAGAAACAATGCACTTCAAAAGTATTCCAGTCATTTTAGAGTTCTGTAACAATGATAAATAATTTTTGTGCAATCTATCTTTGCAAGAAGGGAAATGAGGGTGAAATGTGCATCATTTTTTTGGGCGTTGTTATTGTTTAGCCGTTATGGTATCGCGTTGTATCTCTCCACCTCTTTGATACTATTGTTATACATGACATGTCCTGGGAAAGCCCAGTGATAAAGACTATTCCCATTTCATGGCATATCACAGAAATATGGAGCCATTTTTCCAGTTTATTTTTGGGTGCATTAACATTTCTCAAGTATCTATTAGTCTTTATAAGACTACCGTGGGTCCTCTTGGTGCTATGTGAGACCTAAGGCTGTGGTGTTTATGAAAAAAGGAGTATCAGGGTGTTTATTAATCTGATATTGCTGCTTTAAGTCTTCTAAAGATATACCTGTTGAATATTTGCTATATTCCTGCAGTCAGCTGCTTTATATTTCCCTGCTTAACATTCAGGTCAGTGTGAGGAGAAGTTTGTTTGGAGTTCTCTTTTTACTTAGCAACATTCTTTGGCAAAAAAAAGAGGGGAAACCACTCGTGAGAGACTTAACAAGTGCCTGTTGCATACGACTAATGTATGGTGTTTTTAAACAACTATTCATGTCCACCAAAATGGTAAATTTATGACTTGTCATTGTGATTATACAAGCATAACAGACAACACTCACTCACATGGTGCAAAAAAAGAAGAAGAAAAGGCTTAAATACCATAAATGTACTGACATAATATAAATGCAATATTTAAACTCATTTACTGACAGGTATTTGAAAGCTGTCAGCTATATAAGACTGGGAGTTAATATTGCACAGCCTCACTGAAGATGAGTTATTTATATGCTATGTGTATATATATATATATGTATGTATATATGGGGGTTGTAATTGTGTGGAGCTGAGCACTAGAAAAGTGTATTTTACATGAGTCATTTTACATATTGTAAAATGCACATGGCTTGTTATGGAAAATTAATAGATAATGTGTATATTCTCTTAACAAATTCAAATTGTTTGTGAATATTCATTAAACAAATACCCATAACAACTTCTTCTGTTTGAAAAATGAAGGGAATCAATATTGTTGGCTGTATGTAATTGTCTGACCTTTTGATTCTTGGAACATGTTGTTTATTCCTTTTTTTGCCTGCCTTGGTCACTCAGGGGTGATTCAGGGTCTTTCTATATCGGTCCATTGATGTAATCTGTTTGCAATGTTTGCAAATAAGAATTCCTGCTGCACAATGCAGCCACTGGAGTATTTGCCCTCACAGTGGGTGGTACACATGTCTCCCTGTCGCATACCCAACGGCAGCGATGGCTATTATGATCCAAACAATGGAAATCAAACATTGTGCGTTACTGGAAGCCACTTTAGATGCTATGTGTGATTAGCCTTATATATACATAACTCGTGTAGTGTTAGAGAGAACAGGCACAAAACACGGAACAACTTTTTTGTGTCGCAGTACATCGCCTCCGCAGCCTTTACAATGGACTCCACGAAATAGCTTTATTAGTGAAACAGGCACTGCTATTGTTTATTTTTTCCCCGAGGAGCACTCAACTCTCATCTAACACTCTGAGGAATTTTATAGATATGTGGAAGAAAAAAATCCCAACAACAACAAGACATCATGAACTGCTGTGAAATAAGAAAAATATGATGTGGGTCAGTCAGGGTGCTGGGGATTTAAGGGATAATGCTTTGTAATTGGTAAACAGGGTTTTCATACAAGAACAGTAGTCCTAGGTCACAAATTCCTGGATCCTAAACTTCACAGCAGGTATGGAGAACTTGTGTCTGTATGTCACTCTGTAAAAATGAAGTGAAAATTAAATTATGAGGGTCACAGACTGAAGAAATGCTGCAGAAAATGGGCTTTTACTGTAGAAAACAGACATTAGTGGATTGCATTTGAAAATTATTTTCCTATACTTGTTTTTATTTTTTCTGAACATAGTTGAAAATAAATTGTATTTTTATAACCTATTTGTATTATTTTAGAAATGGCAAACATAATCCCAAAGCCTTGAAATGCTGATACTGTGCAGTAAAACACTTTATATTTTAATGATAAAGGGGTATTTTCTCCTATGTTTAATGTAAGCACAGAGTCCAAACAGCCCCAGAAAAAAGATTTCCCCTTCAGCTAACAGTTGCCGAGCTTTTCTTTGCACCCTCCCCCTTCAGCTCTGAGGAGGGAGACATGCAAATTTATCTCCTGGAGGGGGTAAAAACTGCCTCATACCAAGCGTTTTCAGAGTCAGGCACAACTTCACAACAACAAAGGCAAAAGGAAGGGAAAGTATAGACTGAGCTTGAACTTTAGGACAAAATGCATGTTTCCATCTAGCCATTGCGTCTAGGGCTTATGTCTGCGAGTGCTGACTGAGACTAGAGAAAATAAGGAGGACTGTGCCACCTTTGTTGGACAATATTTTGTCCTTATCACTGAACCATGGGGGATCCAGTGAAGACATAACACAGGTAATTTTTGGGAAATTACCTATTTACCACGGAGCATAGGTTTTATAGCTATTCTGTTATAAATATAGTCTAAGATCAACAAAGTTGTGGGGTTTATTGTTTTGTTTTTGTTTTTCCAGTTGGTTAGAATGTCTTCAAATTGTGTGCACAAAATATTGCAGCATAGAAAAAAATAATCTTTTTTTAACTGTTATTATTGTGGCTGTTGCAGGTCAGTAATGATTTTTTAAATTATGTTAATAAATGCTCCACATCTTCCTATGCGAGCTCTAATATCGCGTTGCGTGAGGGTTTGACAGCTCCGAGCAAGTGTTTGTCAAGTTCACCATACTTCAGTTGAGCCAAACCGGAAAATGTTAATAAAAGCTGTAATTCTTGCTTAATTTCACTCTGACGGTTTCTCCGTTACTCAACACGAATATGTCGGTTAATGTGGGTTTTATTTTGACATTTTAAACCGGATGTGTCAGCATTAATATGACGCTTCTGTCTGTGGGTCGGTCTTGCCGTTCGCCCTCCGCTGCTGTCGTCTGCTCGGTTGTAACAAATGGTCCGCTATAGGTGCCATCGAGAAAACGTCGAACGACAATAACTTGAACTACTCCATGGCAAATATCGTTTTCTCTTCTAGTCTCCCCACCACTCTTTAAAAATTCCGCCTAAAAAGAAAAAGCGTTCTGTCCCCTCTTTTGGGTTTTCAGCGGACGTAAGTAACGTTAGCTAACCGCGCTGTTAGCTTCCTATGAGTGTTAGCATGTTATTAGCTAAATGCACTGAGTAACGTGTCATTGTCTAGCTAAATACTAAATAAAACACACTAGCTATAACGTTGTTGTCAGTAGCATTCTTAAAAAAAAACTTTGTTTTTATAAAACATGTTGGTACTAGGAATACATCGTATATTACTGCGTAAGGAATACATCGTATATTACTGTGTAACTACCGCGGACACTAATGCTAATGTGCTCCATGAATTGAAAGCAAGCTGTTACAGTAACAAGGAATTTGACTCTGAAGTAATTGGTAATGAATGTTAAGTTGTAGTTAAACGTGGTTATAAGGGGTAGCATGATAAATAACACGGGGCAAGAGTGTTGTTGTAGCCATTGCTAATTAATTTATTCAAACCTGCTAATCTGGCCATCATTGCATCAGTTCCGGTGGTTGGTTCAGAGTAACTCAGACTAACAATTCACACATTATAAACCACCTTAAAAAACACATATTAAGTACAGCATGTAAATACTGTTTTCTGTATCAGTGCTTTATGCGGGTATTCGTTAACTCGAGCTTACAATTCGTCTTTGTCAAATGGCGAAAAATATGGAAATCAGGGAATGCCTTTCTATTCTGGATTATCGTGCTAATGTGTGTAGTCATAACCCAAAGATCCATTTGGAGCCAGGAAAAAACCCAGTTTCCTCTACAGATTTACAGATTTGATTGTACTTTGGAGTACCACTGGAACATGTGTTAGCAGGGGAAACAATTGACTGATCATTGACTGAATCTGCTGTGCCTCACGTCCTCATCTGCCCCTTTGCAGGTGTACAACAACTACCCAGAGGATCTAGGGGCAGCTCTATACCGAGAGCCATTTGACTTCAACGCCGAGCCACCTTGGGATCCTAGCTGATAGTGGAGGAGTTCATCCCAGGACTCATCCATGTGAGTAAACTAGCTGGGGAATTTATGTATCCACTTTAATTGGAGGGCTGAGAAAAATCTCATAGCAAAAACGTTGAATGTGTGGTACAGTATTTGTGTTTGCATGGTGAAGAATTATTGCAGTTCTACGGTAACTGTCATGTCCTGACAAAAGGAGTAAACATTCAGCATGTCCCAGATCACTCAGTTATTTTAGATCTACTGTTTCAGATCTATTTTCAGCACTTGTATTAAAATAACAGGACACTGTTCAGGACTGCTTTTATCTGCACTGGCTTTGCTGTTAGATTTGTTTTCAGGAACAGAGAGAAATAATCTGAGCTATAACCCAACTAATATGCATGTATTTTCCTTGAGATTATAGCTGGGTTGCATTGTATATTGTATGTTTTGTGAAGATAGAACAAGTGACCCAGTTAAGCATTTTCTAAGTTACATAAGGTCCTGGTTTATTTTCAAAGAGATATTAGTGTTCAGCCTTGTTCCATTGTGTTTTTAACCAGTGTTTGAGCAGTGATTTTATTCACATTTTTTAAATGTATTTATTTTTTATTGTACACCACAGTAATCATTGTTGGCATATTGCTAGTCTCCCCATGTAACCTTTCTACATCTGGTCTGGTCCAAACTACCATGACTGGCTGAAGTACTGTGCAACAGTACTGAAAGTAAAGTTGTGGCACAGATGCCGCCAGTATTGTACCTTTGTTAATGCCATCAAACGGAACATTTTCGGGTCACCGGCTCAGGGATTAATGGCGATTGTAAGGGGTAATTGATGATAAAGTAAATGAACCCTGTGCCCCAGACTATGTGTTTTCACAGCGGCTTTTAGGAAGAATAGGCCTCTTCCACAAAGCTATCCCATAACGCAGAACCTGTTCTCTGCTCTGATTGGATGCCCGTTGAGTTGAAAATGACTTCAGTTCAGGATTTCAAAAGAGGCGTTTAGGTTTCAGCAGCAGAGAACATCATGGAATATGCATTATCCAAAAGTGATTTTTGGTGCTGAACTTGGTGCTTTATGTTGGCTTTTCTCTTTTCCTTGTACAGTTTGTTGCATAAGTCTAGGACCCCAGGGGCTCGAGAGGGAGCGAGCAAGACCACTTCGCACTAGCCACATTCTTTATGCCTGTTGGATTTGAAGAAAACGGTTGAGAGGATGAAAGGAATCGCTGATGAACCGCAGTATTCTGTTGACCTGCTGGAAGGAGGCATGGCCCTCTGTGATGTTATTGACAATCACATTTATGAGCAAACACTGGTATGGGCTTCATCTTTAATAACATGTACTATTTCTTAATGTTTTAATATTGTCTCAAAACCAACAATTGTATTATAATGCATTGTTAACTAAAGGTTGTTAATTGACATACAGGCACACTTTTGTTTATGCTTGTATTGTAGATTAATGGATATACAATCTTAATGTGTTTTCTGACTCTTCCAAACCTGTTTGTTTCCCTCTTCTCCAGTCTGAGAAAAATGCATTCTTTGTAGCAGATCTGGGAGTCATAATGAGGCAGCATGTTCGCTGGCGGACCCACATGTCCCAGATCAGACCATACTATGCTGTCAGGTGCAATAGCAGCCCAGCTGTGATTGAAGTCCTTGCTGCCCTTGGCACTGGGTTCATATGCACCAACAAGGTACTCTTTGACAGTGTGTGTTTTTGTCATTAGGGCTTTTCCCTGCTAAATATAAAAGCACATTTAGCACTAGTGTTGATCATCAAGCTGACCCGTGTTTCATAAGGCTGAGGCCCTGGTACGAATTCACCCCAAGGCTATTTAATGTGTGTCTTTCCAAGATCTTTAAATATTTTTAAAAGCACCACCAAGTGGTCACCACATGTCAATGCCCACCTTGTAAACATTATTTAATAAATATTTGTCTCTAATGCATCTGCCTGATGGGCATTGCAAGATAGATACAGGAGATCTATTACACTTATTTCAAATTCTATTTTTTTTCTTCTAGAGCAGCTTTGGCTGATTCAAAGTTGAAAATAATCCTTATTTATCTTATATTTGGCTTTGGTGCGGCCCCACTGTTAAGCCGCCGTCTGGCAATGGATTGACAAAGGATTGGCTCCCTACCCCTTACAAATGGAAGGTTGGGACAGCAGGTGGATTAGATTTCTATGCTTACAGCCAGAGCAATGATCCTGAGATGATCATTTAAAGGATATCCTATGAAGAGTAGAAAAAAACTGCTTAGAGACTGACCTTCTAGCTCACAGTTCTTTGTACATACACTGAAATTTTCAAACTAAGTGTAATATAAGCAAAAGATGACAAAAAAGCATAATAGGTTCCCTTTAATGGAATATTGCTTTGTCTGTGTATCTTTGTAATTCAGTCTGAACTGGAATTGGTGCAGAGCCATGGTATTCCCTCTGAAGATATCATCTACAGTGGTGTTTGCAAACAAGTTTCCCAGATTAAATATGCTGCCAAAAATGGCATTGACCTCCTGGTGTGTGATAATGAAGCAGAGCTGCGCAAGATTTCTCGCTGCCACCCCAATGCCAAGTAAGTTTTTGATAAGCATCAGTCCAAGTGCCAGTGAATATGTTAAACAACTGACCATGTTATCAGTCCATAGTAATTATCTGTTGGTTACACTATCGACCGTCATTCTGATAAGAAATCTACCTGCAAAACTGTTTGGTTCTGTGTAGTTTACTGCTCTGGTTTTATATCATAGATTAATCTGGATCGATTGTTTCCCCAAAACAGTAACCAAGTTATCTATTTCCTCTGTGTTAATTTAGGCTGCTGCTACAGGTGTCAACGGAAGCGTCAAACCCGGACGATGACATGAGCATGACATTTGGCTGCTCACTCAAGGACTGCAGACATCTGCTGGAGAGTGCTAAGGAGCTGGGTGTGCAGGTAGCTGGGGTCAGGTAAGGACTACAGGAAGGAAATGAAGAGAAATGCAAATCCAGGTTTTGTACTTAGACCACTGCAAGGATGGCACAGTTCTCCTGAACAAATTATTTAGTCAGTTTGTCTGCAAATGAAATTTAAACGTTAAGTTGCCAGTTTGATCACCGACTACCTCTTCTACTCCTCAGGTCTCACATTTCCAACTCCTGTGACGATGACCAGGTGTATGTTCATGCCATCTCCGATGCCCGTTGTGTCTTTGATATGGGGGTATGTGGTGTTAAATGATGCATTTCATTTGCAGTCAGCTCTATGACTGTTATTTGCATTTCTGTTGAATACAATTTTATGTTTTGGATGCTCCATAAACACAAGGTACTTTGTATAGACCCAAGTTATTAACAAATTTCTGTCTGCTTCAGGAGGAAATTGGCTTCAGCATGAAAATCTTGGACATTGGAGGCGGATTCAGTGGCTCTGAGGCCCAACTGGAACTGGTCAGTGCATTTCTATCAGATACTGCCCATATGGAAAAGATATATATAAATCTTATAAAGTTTTTATCTGTCTTGTATGAAACTTGTATGAAAAGCATACAAGAATGAAAACACATATAAGATCCCTTGAAAAATTATATAATGAAACTTGTATGTTTTGTATACTTACTAAAAAAATATATGAAAGTAATGAGAAAGTGGCCACTTTCATGAGTAATCACATATGTTTTTACTATTTCTTTTCCATATGGGTGTTAAAGACAAGCTTTGTACATTGTAGCTGTAGTAAGCACTAGCTGAACAGTAAGATAAAAGTGTCTGTCTTAAATGTTGAGAATATTCTAATATAGATTCATGCTTTAGCTGCTCACTGTGAAGCTGGATTTAAACTACTTTTCAGAGGCATGTGGGGGAAAAAGGAAGGAATATCTTAATGTTAATTGTAACGGCTTCTGTCATCACTTTTGCAGATTAATAGTGCAGTCATGTCTATGGTGGACCTATACTTCCCTCCATCTTCAGGAGTTTCCATCATTGCTGAGCCTGGTAACTTCTTCGTGTCCTCTGCTTTCACACTGGCTGTCAATGTCATCTCCAAGGAGGTGGTGGCACGTGATCCCCAGGACCAGGATCATGGTTAGTGGCAAGATACTCACTTAGGAACGGTAATGATTGTTAAGGACATACTCTGTAAAAACTGCATTCCAGCAGTAACTCGAGCAGTACACAATGCATTTTCATGCAGAAACCAGTGTTGTACAGCATGAAATGTATTATTATACTGGGAATTAGCAGTGCAGCTATGAATCAAACAGTAAAATGTAATTCAGAAACTTTTCTGCCCTCTTCTGAACAGATCTGTCTCCCAATGAAGAGCCAGCGTTCCAGTACACTATGAACGAAGGAGTGTATGGATCGTTTGCCAGCAAACTCTCTGAAAGACTGATATCTGCCCCATCTGTTCACAAGGTGAGTCTCAAAGATTCTCAATGGATCAGTATACACTTACTAGACACTTTAATAGGTACACTTTGGCAGTACCAGGTTGGACTACTTTTATCTACAAAACTGTTGCATAGATTTAACAAGGTGCTTGAAACTTCTGCAAGACTTTTTGGGCCACACTGACAAGATCGCAGCAAGCAGTTTCTGTAGATCTGTTGGCTGCAAATTCATAATGCAAATCTGTTCCACCACAAAGGTCCTCTGTTGGATGGATGGATAGCGAGACGGACGCATCCATCCAGCCAGCCAACAAAGGACCTTTACCTAACAAAGGGCCAGTTGAATGTGTAACCACAACACACAATACTTTCTCTATACTTCTCAATGTGTATACGGACTATATTATTAAATTAGGAACAACATCTTAATCAGCTACTGGCCACACATATACACACTGTAAAACGACTAAAATAATCACCTTTATTGCCTTATTAGCAGAACACTTCCCT
Organism: Simochromis diagramma; assembly: GCF_900408965.1. Lineage (NCBI taxonomy): Eukaryota > Metazoa > Chordata > Actinopteri > Cichliformes > Cichlidae > Simochromis > Simochromis diagramma. The sequence continues at coordinate 2,186,299 of NW_024387423.1, read as the reverse complement.
GGATGTACCGGTGTTCAGCAGCAGCTTGTGGGGTCCCTCTGGAGATGATCTGGACCAGGTACTGGAGCACTGTCTTTTACCTGAGCTCAACATTGGAGATTGGCTCATGTTCACACATGCTGGCTCCTACAGTCTGGGTCAACCACTGTGCTCCTCCACTGACTCACCACCACCCCCTGTGTACTACGTCATCTCCTCTAGAGACTGGTAAGTTTGGCAGTGATGGAGAAAATATTTTCTGTGCAAGAATGTGAAGGTTATGGTCCTTGATTCCTGTTTATTTTCATTCACCAGGTTTGAGATGCAGGACACTGGTGTTACCAACGAGGCTACGCTTAAGAACTTCTCCCTGGTCCCGTACTTCCTCAATTCCTGCCAAACAGAGGCTGCACTGTCGGTCCCAGCTTAGGAAACATCTGACTGGGACCAGAAGTCTTTTCACTTTTCTCACTTGTTTCTGCTGCTAGCTTCCTTTGGTTCACATTCCCCTGGGGTCAACTCTCCCAGTAGTGCTTGAAATTGCCTGGACCAGACCATATTCATCTCACAGACCCCAGTGCACTGCACTTCTGTGTGGTCAGCCCTGGAAACCCTAAGTAGGTGTTAATTAGTATGCAACAAAATGGATGAGTCCAGAAAAGACAGTTTGGGGACTCCTCTTGAACTACAGTTTACACCCCTACAGTAGACATATAATACTTTTAAATGATTATATTTGACAGATATTATTATTCATATCTCCTTTGCTGTTGTCAGTCTTGTATATTATGTGTATCCCTGATTGAAGCAGTGTATTTATAAAAAGAAACACTTCTGAGATTATATAGAAAGTTTTGCCAAAAGATTTGTATTTTGTATTTTAATTTGTTGTGTAGGGTTTTTTTGTGTGTGCACAAAGGCTAGAATCCATTATTACATTTAAAAAGTGGCATCTTCATATTAAATTGAGAGCTTGCAGCATATCTTTGCTGTACATACAAAATGTTTGGCGTCACCGTGGCGTCAGTTTCTGAAAATTATTTGAAAGCTAAAAGGTGAGTGTCCTTAAATAAGGTGGTGTTTGCGTGCTTTTCCAAAGTGTTGAGCGTCTTGCTTCCAAGACTGGCAGGTGAGTGCTCTGCTACCTGACAGCCAAGCAGGTTTTATTAGACAGCATGTGCTGCAGATGGAACACAGGAAGTGCTGGTGGATAATGAATCGACTTACACTGAAAATGACATTGTTTCTTTACAAAAAATGATTTAAAAGACTACTGCAAGTTCTATTTCTACTCATTTAGTTTGAAATATTCTTCCAACATCTGTGTTGATAGAATATAGCAGTATTTCCTGACACCAAGTATACTTGCATTGTGTGTATCATATCTGTGAAACTGTCATAAATCTGTCTTAAGGCATGATAAATTATCAGGCATTTGCCTGCTTTTAACGTGTAGCTGTGCTTGTCTAAATGAAGAGTAATAAACACCCCACTGAGTGGACTGTAAATCCCAGTGTGTGTGTCTTATCAGAAATGCACAAATGTTGTAAATTGTAACTTCCTCCAGCTGTATGCATAGATAGAATTGGTACCCCTCAGTTTCACAGCCTGATAATTTTATACAGTTATCATGTGATGAGCTGAAGGGGGATACATTTTCAGGTATCAGAAGCATGTGGGAACCACAAAAGATTTTAAATTACAACTCTTAAAAAAAATAAAAATAAAAATCTAGACAAATATGTTTAGGTTTATTAAGGAATTCTGTGTTTTGTGCAAGAAAAAGTGCAAAAATATTTTAAACTGATTGTCATGGCACAAAAGAACAACATTTAACATTTTTTGGTCAAATATCACTGACAAAAAAGTAAACTTAGTAACATTTAAATACGTAACTACTCAGCTTATGCTAATGCAGTAGTTAAATGTAAACACTTTGATTACCTCGTTTATATTCAATTAGAATGATTACAGAACAGCAGTATAGCAAAGTTTAACAGTGTTGCACAATAGCCCTTTCATAAGGTGACGTAAAAAACATCTACAGTCTTGTGTGAGTCAGTCTCAACAGCGTAGAGCATGTCATTTGGTTTCACAGTGGGGTTTGTTTGTTATTGTTGCTGAAGACGATACTGCATGCAGGGAGTTCAGCAGCGTCCCCTCATCGCTGCCAGGTGTCTTCGGGCGTGCTTGGCAAGGTGGTCACTACGCATGAAGCGGCTGAGGCACATTGGGCAGGCAAACTTTTTTTCTCCCGTGTGGGTTCGGCGATGCCGGGACAGCTCATCGGAGCGAGCGAAACGCCTCTCGCAACCCTCCCACTTGCATTTATAAGGTTTCTCACCTGTTGGATAGTGGAGGCAGGAATAAGGACTTTTCTGAACATACTCCAACGGGTAAAACATTTGCTATCATGACTAGAAGATCACACTTGTGCCATTTGCTTAAAAACTGCCATAGCATTCAAATACATATGCGTTATATTAACATTTAATTCATTTATCTCTTACCTGTGTGCGTCCTCATGTGGGCCTTGAGATGAGAGCTCTTGAAGTAAGTCTTGTTGCAGTTCTCACGGGGACAAACGTGATTGCGTGCGCGGGCCACCTCTGGCTGCTGTGGGACACATCTTTGCTCCGATAAGGTGCGATGAGGCGCCGGGGCAATGGCAGCAAACTTTGGTCCACCATTGGTCACCGGTGCTGGTTGAATGTAGACAGGAGGAACAGGCGGCTGAGGGACAAGGAGCATGACGGGACCCTTTGCCACCTGACCCCCTACAAGGAAGACCTGAGCAGAAGAAGCCGTTTGTCCTTCTTGTTTGTGCTGTAGCTGCAGTGGCGTGTGCACCATGGTGATTGCTGGCAGTAGGTGTTGCTGCTGACTGTGCGAGTTTGTGACAGCGTTCTGCACAACGGTGGCCAAAGAAGAGACAGGAACAATGTGGCAGTAGACAGGCACAGGCGAGACCAGAGCATCTCCAGCTGGGACAGACTGAGGCGTATTTTTATTTTCATCTAAGCCTAAAAGGCTTCCTGGGTTCTCTCTGGACTGAACAACATTTGGGGACGTCTCAGTGTAAGCTTGTGTTGTAACAGTCTCCTCAGAGTCTCTGCTATTCGGCTCATCTTTACAGTTCACATCAGTTTTAGAGTCCAGCATGTGAACCCGAACGACCTCTTCCTCCTTTGAGGAACAATTAAGGTTGGAGGAGCAGTGGAGGCCATCTGCAGTGTGACGGATCACACTGGTGCACTGGAAGCTCTGCTGAGCAGCGTGTTTGTGCAGAGACGTCGCTTCTGTAGGTCGGTGAGGCTTCAGAGCTGGACCTGGACAGGCCGTCACAAAGTGGGGCGGGCTGCATGGTGGTGTCATGCACTGAGAAGAAAAGTCACATTATCAAAGTCAGTAATAAAGTTTCTCTTCTGTCCCAATACATCTACATTTACTAGAATCACGCAGTTACATAGAAACCATTTCATCCTAAACAAGGATCCCTTACAAACAGAGAGTCCTGCAGCACAGCAGAACTGGTGGTGACCTGGTCGTCCTCTGAGGAGTCTGAGGAGGGAGACAGAGGTCTGTAGTGCCTCACCCTGAAGTTTCGTGACTTCCAGTGCTTAGTCATGGACATCAGAGCCCGCACAGCTTCCATATCACCTGCACCCATGTCAGTTGGCTGGGATTCACCCTGGACGTCTGAGATGTTACAGTGATGCTCCTCAGACTTCATAGTGTAACTCTGGCAAAGACCAAATTAACTGTAATTTAAATTCATAACATTTCACGCAACGTAATCCAACAATGATAGCCTTCACTAAAAATAAGTGAATACATCACCTACGATCAAATTTACACTATGACCATTATCTCAGGGCCTTAAAGATTTTGCCAAAGAGCATGAGAGATAAGCATGATCAGCTGCTGCTCATCAGCGCGGTTGCCCTTTCACCTACTTTGCTGGGGGACAAAAGCAGCATGTGTGGTGGTTACAAAACAGACACACAACACCTACTGTAAGAACTCCTCCCTGCCCAGGCCCGGATCACCACACACAAGCTGCACCCATAATCATACTCCTCAATAACTATTGATGAAGCCCACCAGACTGTCTGACTAATTAGCTGCTGACAACCACTTTATCAACGTGTTTCTACACGAACATTAAACACGTAAGAAGAAAAGAAAACACTATGCTAAACCGTAAATATGAGAAATATGACGAAGCTAACATTTACTTACATATATGTATGAGTGCGTCAAGTGTTCAGGAAACAGGTTTAATCCCTAGACGCGCGTCCACAAGTCTCGTGCGAACAACTTAAGACCAGGCAAGTATGTTTCCTAATTTCCTCCACAGCCTCGTTTCCATTCATCGTTTCAAATGCGGTGGGGGAACAGATGGGCGTGGCCCGAAGCCGCGCCCAATGGGACGCAAAGGTGTGTTTTAGGGTAGACCAATGGTGCGGGGGCACCGTGCGTGATCAGGGGCTGAAGGCACCGTGGAGACTGCGTGGTACACAACAGCAAGGGAGTGTGAGAAAACCCCCCCACCCCCCAACCCACACGCCCACCTTGCAAATAACTGGCGTTTTTAATGAGTAACTTTGCCCTGACGAGCAGACGCTCACCATCTGTCTTGGCTAATCATCACTATGACACTTGGAGTGAAGACAGTGAGAAAAGATGCTCATTATGAGATAGCAACAGGTAGGTAATTAATATAGCACTTGTTACTATTTAACAATCTTCAGATAAATCTATCTAAATGAAGCTACTATTTAATTAAAGTAGAGAGGCAGGGCCATGGATAAAGGGGGGGGGACCTGTGGTGGAAATATTTCCTAATATTATATCTTCTTAATTCATCCATTAGTGGAAATTATGTGAACAAGTGCTTCAGACCCCCCCACACCCTTTTTGTATAATACCCCCACCCCTTCACTGCAATTAACTAATCCTCCTTTACTTTTCAAAAGTGAAATAACACCAAATAATTTCTACTATTATTCATTACCATTAATCTCATTCAGAGTTGCAACCAGACTACATTTTGTTAGTGCCAATGTTTTGTGTGTAAATCTCGTCCCCCACTTTGTTGCAAGGCAGCTGTGTTTTAATCATTTCACCTGACAGGAAGAAGGTTCAGATAATTTGGTGCTTAAAGCAACAACAATACATTTCACATATTAAAGATACTAAATGCTACCAGTGAATGATGTGAATAGGCTACATCTCTTGAGTAATTTTTGGTTTTTTATTTCTTCTCAAAATCTCCCCCAATATAGATATATATTAATGTGACTGGTGTTTAAATTAGAAGACCCTTGTCTTTTGTGGAAAGAGGTCAGCCAACAGGAGATGGGTTCAGCCACCCCTCTGGATTAGGTAAGTGTCAGCTGTCTAGACCTTCCTGCACAGCACAGAGAACCGGGACAAAAGGCTGGTTGTAGACACACAATGGGGAAATACACACACAGACACACAGCCCATTTGACTGTGTCTGGCATTGTTGGGATGTTCCTCAAAAGCATATTTGCTGGAACAGAATAAAAGTGTAACCATGCAATGCATAAAGATTTCATTTGTAACTTTATCAAGCTCCCTGAAACTTGCATTCAGTGTCTCAGAACTAATAAAAAAATATGAATTAAGTATTTTCTGATCAGTAATCCAACTTGTGTTGGATTACTGATTGGATTAGTGCATTGCAACTGGCCAATCCGCAGCTCATAAATCTACATGAATCATGTTTGCATGTTGAGTTTATTGCAAACAATTTAAAGATGAAAGATAGGAGGAAAAATAATGAAGACTCCTGTTGTACACAGGGGTCTTCATTATATTAGAAATGTATGATAAATGTGGTACTCTCTAAAGTGGGTGTACTTTGTGATTGACAAGCAGCTGCTGCATGAGCATGCAGTTTAATTCCACCTCATCCTTGGTTTGCAAAACAGCTCAGCTTAAGTGAGAGGTTATGGCATAAAAGAGGATCCTGTGGCATTTGACCAATCATAGAATAGCTCTTTAGAGCAGAGCCTCACAACATGTGTATACAGTTGTGCAATGTGTTACGACCAGTGCTTCATTCATATTATGACCTGACCCCTAGATGGCAAGTAACAAATGGATAACTGGAGCTTGTTAGCAGGGGTGATTTCCACTTCGACTAGATTACCAAGGACTTGGGGTTCTCTTTAGCTGTTTCAGAAATGGATGTGTTGCTATGTCCAGAAAGAGACTACTCACTACATCTCTTTATTCACCAGCCATATACAATATATTGCCTTGTAAGCTGTGCAGAAATCTATGATTTGATGTAGGTTGTGCACACAGTTTGTGCAAAGTCCTTCACCGCTCAGCACCCTTCTTGAAACCTTTAATGGGCAGTTATTCTGAACCATTATAAAGTACTTTAATAGTCGCCAGTCAAATCAGGTGAAAACCGCTTAAAATAGTTTGAAGACTGTGCCCCAAATAAAGCACCATCTTATCTGTGCTGGTGTGGGATTTTCCTCATAGATTACATTTCAGGACTGGCTGAATGCTCTTTCTCTCTTTTTATATAGTTTTTTTTTGGTTTGTGCAGGCGAGTGCATGTTAAGAGGTAGAGCTACATTCTGTCCTTCCCTAGTCCTGCAAAGATATGCTTCTGCCAGCACTAAGAGAAGTTATTTTAAACTCATACTCTTCAGCTATTGATCATGTTACCCCAGTCAGTAAAACATGGGCTGAAGTGATTGTGGGCTGACTGACAGCAGCTTGTCTGGGTTCACTGATGAAAACAGTCTAGTTTTAAGGTGTAACAACTGGAAAACCTCTGATTATACCGAGTAGGATATCTTGTCTCTGGTGTCTCTGTGTGTAATAAAACTTTATTCATTGAGTTAAATTTGCAGCCTAAAATGTGCACACTTTCTAAATCCTCAAACCTGCTAACCTTTCTCTGATGATAATGCAGTTTTCTGGCCCTGACTCTTTGTACCCATATTTAAGAACTCCAGGGGTCATTTAATAACCCAGTACCCTCCTACCTAAAAATAGCTCTGGTTTGTTTGTCTACTCCCTTAAAAAAAGGTACAGGGTGTTTTTTTTGGAGCAATGGCCTTGGTTTAAATAACCTCTGTGTTGAATTCAGTAAACACAGATAAAAGTCACGCTCTTCTCTCATCTGGTTGGTTGATGTGGTGCATACAAACTTGAAGAAGAACGTATGATCGAATAATCTAGTGAAAATTTGCTCACTTACATATGCAGTATTTCCCCTTATTTTAATAACATGGTTTAAATGTTTGTGAAATCAACAGTCATTCTTCACAGACGCTCGTCTAACACATAGGCCAGTGTAAGACTTGTGTGACTCGCGTCTTTTTATTTATGTTACAACTGACATTTTATGAAACATTTGCTCGGTCGAGCTGCAGATGAAGTGGACTGCAGGCCAGGGCAGGACAACATCCATGTGGGTAATTTTGAGTCAGATGGTTGCATTTCTCTTTGCTAGAGCTGAGTGGAAACTTGTGCTGTACTTTGCAGATAAAAGAGGAACCTGACTTGGGGCAGAAGTGCAAACTCTTATTTTCAGTTCCAGCTTTGAAGGGCGACTCTCCATGAGCTTATCAGAATGCATAAATATCCTGAAAAAACTCTGCAGCATTTTTGTGTTGGCAAATAATCAGAAGAGCAGCGCAGGAAGGACAGCTGTCATCACTACAACTGTCTCACATTATTATCAAAGGTAAACCATGCCACCTACTGGTGAGATAAACTGCAGCTTTTGGGGGATTGTACGCGTATAACCAAAATATGAGTAGGAAATCATTGTTTTGCATAGGCTGTTTTCATTTATTTATTTGTCTTTTAACAATGCAATTTTTTGGGAGGGGACAGGAAACACAAAATCTATATTTCAGGAAATTGGAAAATTCTAATCTTATCATTTGCACCATGCACTGAGCAGAGGTTCATTCACCCCTCCTCTCCCAAATGGCCATCTCTTGACTATAGCTCCTTTGCTCACATCCAGGACATGCATGGGTCAAGTTTTAAGCTCTGCTTAAACTAGAGTTTCCTTTTGACAATGTTATAATGGTAACCTTGTGCTTAAATTAGAGTCTTCTACTTTTTCTTTCTTTCAAACAACAGAAAATTATTTCCTTAACTCAACAGGGCTTAAATAGACTGGGAATACCGCACTAACACAGTTTTCTGTGGGAGGGAGATCAGCTGTGCACAGACTCCCAGTGGTCTTCCATTTATAGAGCTCAGGTTTTAGGCGGTTCAGTTTGAAATATAAACCAGTGTAAGAATAGCAGCAATGATCTGAGGGTCATGATTTTTTGTTTCACTTTTTTTTTAACATCTGTTTCATCTCTGCTGCCACAAATACAGATACGAGTATTGTGGCATGAGGAGAAGAAATGTGGAGTTCCTGCTTTATACACTCAAAATAAAATATGCCCAAAATGCTGACTTTAATTTGATATAATGTAAATCTTACAAGTAATTTTGTTACATAAGAGCAATGTACAAATGTTAATAGTACAATGACATTTACTTGATTGGTGTACATTCAGTTTATACCAAGCATATTTTTCTTAATTATTAGATTTTTTTTATTAAAAATAAACATTTGTTTTTATATATTTCAGTTGCATTTTAATCAACATTATTGCTATTAATGAATACATTTGTAATGTATATTTACTTTTACTTTATTATATAACAGACATTCCCCTGTAGTGAGATGGGTATTCTTATTAATTTTACTTAGATACTACTTAAATAAATACATATTAACTTATTTACTTACATTTGTCAGTTAATGAGCTCTTCATCTTTATTTTTAATTGAGTTCTTTCTTTTTTTAATTTAGGAGCTGTCTTGTTTTATGATCTTGCCCAGAATTAGGGATGAATAAAGTACATCTGATCTTTTATTACAAATAATGTTCATTATATGCCAAAATAATGGATTAATAGTAAGTGTTGGTTGGGTTTTTTTTTTGTTGTTGTTGTTGTTTTGGATATTTAGGTGTTATATAGCAAAAAAATGAAAAACCAAACACAGGATTAAATATACCTATTTCCAAATGGATTGAGAGTATAATCTGATTTTGTTTTTATCCCTGAGCAGAATTTATGAAGGTCTTAAAATGTAGTTTTGCATCTCAATATAATTATTCTTATTTTTAATTTAGTCATAATTTTACTTTAGTCATAACAGATTTATACTTTGCTATTATAAATCAAAATGTGTAATCTTTTTAAGAGGCCCCAAATAACCCAACAACAATCCCCATGTGGCCATATTGCAAGTACTTTTGAGTAATAAATAATTACTTATATAAAAAATTATAATTTTATTTTCAGATTTTGATGTTGCTCTTACTTTATCTGCAACAAATAATATTTGGTTTACCAGCTGACGCTAAATTAACAGGACAAATCACAATTTTAAACATTTTTCAGAAACATCAGCAGTCTGCAAAATTACTCTGACAACTGTAAGGTGGTTGGATGTATTGGGGGTACAGAGAAGTAGTGGACGGTTTTGTGGAGTGGTCTGGGAGGAATCATCTGCTTCCGAGAGATGGTGATGGAGTTTAGAAGGAAGAGGACAGCCACACAACCCAATCCTGGGACAAGACGTTGGTGTGGTGCCAGGGTGCAAGTATCTGGGGATCCACATAAACAACAGACTGAATTGGAAGACCAATAAAGAGGCCATATACAAAAGGGGATGATGAGGCTCTGTTTTCTTTCAGTGTCCACAGCAAATTGTTCGAGATATCAGTCTGTACTGGCAAGTGCAGTGTACTTTGGTGTGGCCGGCTGAAGGAGTAGCATCAGAGGTGGCATCACCACCTCTGATGGTAGCATCACCACTGAATAAAATGCAGACTGAATAAAATGATTAGAGAGGCTGGCTCTTTTGAAACTGTGGTGGTGAGGAGATCACTGGACAAACTATTATCAGTCTTAGGTAATCCTCGACTGCAGCACTTAACTAGACAGGAAGCAGAGGGGCTTCAAGGAGCTGATTCAGATACACACCTATTACAGAAACGGGAAATCTTTCATACCTCATGCTATTACTCTATATAATACAGTTTATCTGTCTATCAGAATGACATCTGATATTATTATTATTTTGTTGTTTTTTCATCATCCTTTCATTTGATTTAACTCAAGGATGAAATTTTGCAAGTAGGGGCAAAGTAAACTTGTCATTAATTTCTTCATTAATATTTTATTATTCATAAATATTGTTTTACAAAGAGGCGAGCAAAAGCAAATCGCAAACAACATACAAACAAAGAATTCAATGCAGTTACTAGTTACAGACACGCACAGAGGCCTGCATAACCACACGTGTTCACAGCGAGAAAATAGCCACAGTACAGTGGACGGTAGCAAAGAATTCAAGTTGGGTAGCTTAAACGCTAAAGCTAATAGTGCTAGCTGTGAAACATTATTATAACAACAGCAGTCCAGTCCATCGTGTGAGCATTTTAAGCTGACATTAATACATTTCTTACCACTGATTAGTTACCGTGTTATGCATTGTACGTACCTTTTTTTTTTAACTGAATGGCTTTAGAAAGAATATTTTATCTACGATTAAACATTTTGACTTGGAAGCAGACAATAAAGCTAGATTATAATGACGCAATTTTTAATAGAAAAAACTATACCGCTTGTAACTGCACAAAAGGCACAAATTTGTGCTGCTTCTTTTTCGTTGATATTCTATTTTAAAACCAATTGTCTCATCTTTTTCTATTCTATTGTTCCAGCTTTTAAAGAGGTAACCTCGCAAAATTTAACCCTTTCTTTGACCTTCATAGTGCTTTAGTGAACATATGAACACCTCGACTGCCTAACAGACAAAACATACTAAGATGCAATAGGTGCACTGGATTAGAACAAAGCCTTCGGAGTGTGGGAGTGCAACGCTTGGCTTTTTGTTACAGATGTCTTTCTTCTCGAGGCCAGCCCCATCCAATTTTTTTATTTCCTGTTTGTGCTAGAGGTCCAACCAGCGGAGCGAGTGCATGTGCACTAATCAACACACACAGAAGAAGCTGGTTAGAGTTAAGATGGCGGCATGTGGGTGAGGAGGCTGGGATCTAACTCGAGCTTTTTCGCCCTTAAAAGATTCCTATGAATCCTCATATATACAGTAATCGAAAGAGTACCCATTTCCACACGTCTCGGTGTGATTTTGGATTAGCCCAATGACATCTATACACTTCGTGGTTCACCCGTTGCCCGGGACCGAGGATCAGCTCAATGACAGGTATTTTGTTGCGGCCCGTGGAAAAAGAAGACTTGAAATCAATATTTATGTGCGGGCAGCATTGCTTAGTATTCGAGGTAATATTTGTGCTCGATGTTGACATTGTCATGTGAATATGTTCGGGTTTAAATTATTTAAATGACCCCCCCACTCGGGGGGTAAAACGAGGCCCGGCATTTTGAGGGATCCTTGTTAGCTTGCTGCTACCTAAACAGAGTCATTTGCTAACATGCTAACCTGTTAACTGGCTTTCAGTCGAATAGCTAACGCTAGCTGTCGGTTTCCTTGGTTCTCTGGATGGATTGGCTCTTAGTCAAAGTTGCGCGGTTGGGGGATGGGGTAAAGAGAGGGTATTAAAGGTTGTAAAACACAGCTTTGTACACGAAAAAGATTTAAATTTTTTACTGTTACCATATACGCTCTTTGACAAGTGTCATTGTTTGCTTTGCGAGCGTCTTGTTGATTTACCGTGATCTATGCAGCGGCTAACGTCAGCTTACCGATAGCTAGCTGCTAATGCTAGCAACCTAGTTAATTCGGTACCACGCTCTTAAGAAAGCCAAATATTTGCATCTCAGGGCGTTTGTGGAATGCTCTTCTTTTTCTTGACGCTTCATTAAGCATTTAATTACTAACATCATTTGAAATTTTGTCACCGCTTGTCTGCTTTTAGCATTGCGCACTGAGATAAATATCTAAAATATGCAGCGAAGTACTGTTAGCACCATCGCATTCAAATTTATATTGTTATTGACTTTAATAAGGTGGCAAACCAAGGCTTTTAAAGTTTACGGTCTGTGCTGGATTCTAAATTTCCCTGAGTGCTCACACGCGACATTTTAAGTCTTTTCACTGTTGCCTTAATACAATGTGGCACTGCACAGTGTATTTGGCCACATACTACATTGTTGCTTGGAACAAAGTGCTGTTATGCATCACTCTGACTTTATGGATTTTTAGTTCTGGACTGAAGCGGTCGCTTATCGGTGGGTTTAGCGAGGGTGTCCAGGAGATTGTTTACGACCCTTTTTTTTTTTTTTTTTGGCAGAACATGCGATTTATGATAAAACTATTTATAACACCCATTGAGACTTAACTGATTAATGAGCTGCACTACTTAAAGACAAAGAGGTCAAGAAGTCAAAGTGTTTTTAGAATGACCTTGAGATTAAATACTGGTTATGGGCACGGGAGGATTTAAACACCCTCTGTTGGTTGATGTACGGTCCAAATCTGCGGGGATCAGCTTTGGTCTGATTGACAGGAAAGCGCAGTTTGCTCTTGATGGTCAGAGGCACCGCTGAAACATCTTGATTGTATGGACTATTCCTTCCTTAAAAGAGGTCAGGCTTTTTCGATCCCCAGGCATGCATGTCATTGCATGCTGCTGTCACCATGTGGTGCTATGCCCCCCCCCCCCCCTTGCTCACTCACTCACTCACTCTCTCTCTCTCTCTCTCTCTCTCTTCTCCATGAACTTGCAGTTGTCAAAGCAGATAAGTGCTTCTATCTGACATAAAAAGGCTTAGTCCAGCTTGCCTAACATGAATATCTGGTCAGATTTCTTTGTTTGACCTGAGGTTTGCTTGCACACATTCATTTAGGACAGTGAAATGGCAAATGGCATTCCCCTGTAGTGAGATGGATATTTTATGTGGGGTTTTTTTCTGCTGCGGTGAAACAGTTTTAAATGGCTCATTGAAGGGAATAGACTTGTCTGTGCTAGGGTACTACCATTTGTTTGATGGGAAGGGTAGTGAATGGCTGACCTGGATGCTTTGTGAGTCATTTTCTCTTACTTTTTTTGCAGTGTTAGGAGTGAGGCATGAGCTTTTAATATGTTCTGTGTCTGATGAGAATTCTGCCTGTTCTGTTATGTCCCAGTGGTTTAGAGGCATTGGATGTAATTTAAAAATATTTCCTGTTTATATTCTACCTTGCATTTGATTGATTTCTAAAGGGTGGAATTAGATTGCATATTTACTGGCATTTTCTGACATTCTGCATAGGCTGTGCATCTATTTTAGTATACAATTCTTTTTTTTTTTTTGTATGTCTAAGTAGTGAGATTTATGTGATTTTGTATGTTTGGCCTTGACAGTAACATGTACATTGTGATGCTTTTTGTTTTTCTCACATCTTGGAGTTTGCATTTTGAGTTAGGTCACTCATCACATCACCAGTGATCTTTTGCACTTAAGAGTTCAGGAAACTGTGCAATCCAGACCTCGTGTGTGCTGAAGCATGATTGGATAACTGCATTTCCATGAGTGTGTGAGGTGCAAATGGGTTTCATGACATGGGACACTTCTTCATAAAAGAGACTCTAAATTAAGTATGGAAGTTGATGTCTAATTTCTTTCATTCTTTTTCTGTGCTGATTTTTAGTGGACTGCAGAAGCACAGAGTTAGGCTGCCTATTTCAGAAAGTTATAAAACAGAGTATTAAAAGTTTACAGCAATCCTTGAATGTGTTGTTTTTGTTTGTTTTTTTTGTTTTTGTTTTTTTTTAACCAATTAAAACGATTATTTTGGACTGGCAAGACAGACAACTGCTTTTCATTGTGTCAGTGGAAGATTTTTATTTTATTTTTTATTGTCAGGTGGTTCTGGGGGGAAAAAAAAAATCAGTATCTGTTTTCTATTTGGACCATTTCAGTTTCTCGTTGACACCATGTAGGGCTAAGCATGTGATATTTTCATACCATCCTCACATTGTTCTTACTAGAGTTGCAGATAGAAGATTCAGTTGCCTGCAGACAGCTGGATGGTGGTCATGACTCATCTTAAATGTCAATATAGGCAATCTTACAGCACATTTGTCAGGATTGTCAAGTGGAAAAGGGACCAAAAATAGTTTACTTTACACTTGGGGGCAACTCAAAGCAAAGCTTGAAAGAGCTGTTATAATATATTTTATATTTTCTTTAAACTGCTTTGTGTCTATTTGATAAAAGGCATGAAGCAGTGAAAATCAATGAAGTGTAATTTTTTTCCACATTGCCAGTAATGGTGGGTTGTGGATTCATAACCTTTGAACTATATAGTACATTAAAAACTGACTGAGGCCCAGTTTTCCAGGCGTGGATTTAAGCTTAGTCCCAGACCATAAACTTATTTTTTTAATGAAGGTTATTGAATTTTCTTTTAGCCTGGGACTAGACTAAAACCATGTCTGGGAACTTGCTGCAAGGTATTTCAAATGCATACTACAACTCTGGCTTGTGCCTCTGACTGATATCTTCCTATGGATCGTCCTTCTTAGAGGAAACTTTGGAGCCTAACAAAGAGCCTTTTAGCTACAGTTAAACAAAAATCAACAGAACTATAAGAGAGCGTTTTTACCAGTTTGTAACCATTCATTAATTTAAGTATAATATACATTTTATTCTCAAATAGTGAGAAATTTAAAAGGTAACACTGAGTCATTGCATTGACTCTACACACTCCAACAGGCTCATAATGCTTGCTGTACAAACATCATCACATACAAGTCCCCACAGATGTTTCGTCAGTGCTGATCAAGAACATTTATTTTTTGTGTGTGTTATTAGCAACCTATTGTATGTCATTGTTTTTAAAAGCAAAACATTATCAAGTGTTTAACATTGTCATCTTTTATCTTGGGCTTCTTTCTTGTCTTGCTATAAGGTAGAAAAGAGGTTTTGTTTTCCTAGTTCCTAATTGAATTGAATTGAATTGAATTAACAAGTTGTCCTCAGATCATTATGATCATTCAGATAAACTGAAAAGATGCATATATGTTAAAGCCTTCTGAAATACACCTATATTCTTTGCGCTTTTAAAAATGTTTTACAGTAATTTGTATGCAAGTTAAAAGGGCTTGTGTATATAAACAGTAACTCATGTTACAGCATTTCTCTCAGTATGCTTTTTTGACTCTCACACAGGAACCTGTATTGAGGTCTTAAATTGGTCTGGGTGATATGTTAATGTAGTTTGTTTTTGTTTTTTGTTTTTTTCTCAGACTCCGTGAAGTCTCAGAGAAGCTCAACAAGTATAGTTATAACAGGTGAGTGTGTATCTGCGTTGTATTTTTAGGTGGTTTTATTCAGTGTGATCACTTAATGCAAACATTATTTTGCTTGCTGTCCTGTGTTGGGTCACTTTTTTCTTTTTCCTTTAATGCAGTCATCCACACCTTAGTCTGCTGGAGCAGGCCACCCTAAAACAGTGTGTTGTCGGTCCAAACCATGCCGGATTTCTCCTTGAGGTAATGCTATAAGTCATCAAATCAAACAGCTGCTGATCTGCTGCCAGGTCACAGTTATCAGATGCCCTCTGACTTTGCTGTACAACATGAGATAATATGCTTCAATAGATGTAGATATGGACTAGGTTTTTTTTTTTTAAATATGTTGTTAATATTCGTCATAATTCTGCAGTTGGTGCAGCTCAGTTTGAACACTGCAGTGAAGAGTCATTAGTTAGTTGACCTCAGTTTGTATATTGCAAGTGGGTGAAAGATGCTTAGCTGAAGTGTTGAGTGTGTTTATTCATGTCAAGCTGATGCCACATTATGATGTTGAATTATAGATTGCACTGTGATAAATGAGTTGGTATGGTGTAGTTAACATGCTAATTAACTATCTTAGAAAAATAGTTTAAAGAAAAGACTGTATTTTACTCAGTTTTGTTTTCATTTCCTAATGTAATAAATTAATGTAAATGTATTTGTTTTCCCTTTTTGATTAATGTAATACATTAAAAGTCACTGTTGCGACTCTTTCAGGATGGACGTGTATGCAGAATCAGCTTTGCTGTCCAGCCGGATCGCCTGGAGCTCAACAAGCCGGATGGCAGCGATGGGTGAGAGACTTGTTTATGATGGGATCTGTCCCAGGAAACCTTTTTAGCTTTTAGCTTTGGCACTGAATTGGAAAACAGATTGCTTGTGGAGACGTCTCATTCAAGATGCAGCGAATATGCTCAGGCTCATGGATCTTGGTTGCTGTAATGTGAATTCTAGTCAATACTTATGCCCTTTTTGGCGAGTATAACACATTTGGACATGGTTTCATTTCTAGCATATTACTGTGGTATTGTCTGTTTCAACAAAGATTAGCTCCAAAGTCTTAAATCTATAGCTGTAAACATGTATTTCTATAAATTATCTTACCTAAACTGCTGTTTGAATATCAGATGCTCTTGTTTTAGTTTAATTCAAATCAAATCTTCTCAGTATAGCTCTGTCTTAGGAATTTTTTTTTTGTACCTCGAATATAAAAAGAAAAAGCTTTTTTTTTTTTTCTTGACACCAATAGACTAAAAACATAGCAGCCCTAAAATTGTTTTGTAAGGTTCCGAAAGCCAGTTCCCTTTTTGGCTGAGCAAGTGTGTGCCATTTGCCACAACTCCTTTTTTTTTTTTTTTTTTTTTTTTGTATGTTTCTATAAAAATACCTTTTCACTAGCTGCTTTGTTTCTCGTTGGCTATGAACATGTATTTTGGTGAGTGTCTCATTGATAGTTGTTGATGTCCTGCCAGCAGAACAACATCCAACAGTGATTTCATATACTAGCTGTTCAATATGCATGCGAGTTGGGCTGTAAGAGACTAAGGAGCCCTCTGCTCCAGATTTTGCTGTAGAGCATATGTTTCGTTCCCTGCCACAGACTTGCAGAACAACAGGACATGGCTTAGCTATTCATTTGGCACTATTGTGGGTTGTTGGGAAGCCCGACGAAAAGAGCCTTGACAAGTTGTCTTTGGGAAGTTTGTCAGCATACTCAACAAACACATTTGTGTGGTTTTGAATTGTAATGGATTGTGTCAGTTTGTTGACTGGTGGATTGAATTTGTTGTTTGCTTTTATTATATCTGAATCATTTGACTTTCCTTTTCTGTATTGCATTTCCTTCTGTAACAGTGTAGTAATACCTGATTATGTTTCGTTAAAAGGGTTTTTTTCTTTCATTCAAAAGACAAATTATACAAATGTACAACACATCACTTAGGAATATTGCAGCAAACTACTTTTGTTTAGACTCATACATTATTCAATTATTAGGAGAAAGCACTCGCAGCCCCAAAACCCAAGAACTTTTAAAAATGGAAAGTCTTGATGGAGGAATGAGTTGCAGCCAATTCTGATTCCCAAGGGTGTTGCCATGCTAGTCTCCAAAATACCCCCTCCTGTTTCATAGTTTAATAATAAAATGAATCCTGAACCAAGGGGTGTAAATTAACTAATACCTGGGGTAAATTTACTTTGTTAACCCAGGTTATAAAGGTTAAAAAAAAAATAATAAAAAAAAAAAATATATATATATATATATATATATATATATATATATATATATATATATAAAAAGCGAGAGGATTTTTTTTTTTTTTTTTTTTTTTTGGTTTGTTTGTTTTTTAGTCCTTTTGGGACATCTGTAGGTTTGTAACTGATCTCCCATCTTTTGTTTCCAGTTCAAAGTTGAGCAGTGGTTCAGGGACAGGAAGGAGCTCCAGGCCAGGCAGGACCAGTGATCCACCCTGGTTCCTGTCTGGTTCTGACACACTGGGCAGACTGGCAGGCAACACCCTTGGGTAAGTTCTGGCAGGGCTGACAGAGTCGAATGGTCCTGTGAAAGCTCAGTGTATAGAGCTTAACAGTGGCTCAGCAGTGAGTTAGTGGTGTTTTCCTTGCTTTTTTTTTCACTGCCACACATTCTGGTGAGAACATTTTAGGGTGTTGTAAAATGTAAATGTATCCCCAGCGGACGCATCAAAAAGCATCAGCTTTTTTATCCTTGTGGTTTTCTTACTGCTTTTCATATTGGTGACCACTGGAGAACCACTTGCTACTACAAAATATTGTTGTTGTAAGACCTTAATACAATTCAATGCCTAGGAAAAATGGTTCGAACATCCCAAATAAACAAATCTATTACTTCCTAATAGTAATTTTCCTAAAAATTAATCTGTGTATATGCTATTATTCTACAATGAAATTTTTTTCTTTCACTTTGCCTGATTAAATGAGGAAAAGGGGCACCAGTTTAATCAGAATTTTTTGGGATTTTTTTTTTAAGTCTTGCTGATTCCATCTCAGTGTGGACTAGCCCGTCTCTGCTGTCACAAAGACCAAATTCCTTTGTAATCAGATGTGTGCGTGTTTGTAGTCAGGTGGTGTGTTTTTGCAGTTGTCTGATTGTGTCTTTAAACTGTATGTAACAGGAGTCGCTGGAGCTCTGGTGTAAATGGAGGCAGTGGTGGAGGTGGAAGTGGAGGAGGAGGAGGAGGAGGTGGAGCAGGAGGTGGAAGCAGTGGAGGAGGAGGCGGAGGAGGCGGAGGCACATCGGGTAGGTCGTCAACAGCAGCTCGCGACTCCCGTCGACAGACCAGGGTCATCCGTACAGGAAGAGACCGAGGCTCAGGACTTCTGAGTAGCCAGCCTCAGCCTGTCATACCTGCTTCTGTCATCCCCGAAGAACTCATTACTCAGGTACAGCACGCTCAGCCTTTACACAGACCCTTCCTCTTAAGAATGTTTTTGTAGCCTCTTTTAATCCTGTCTTTACAGTAATTAACAGTGATATTCATGAGAAATGTTTTTTTACTTTTGTGTCCTTGTACATTCCCCAGGCCCAGGTAGTTCTTCAAGGAAAATCCAGGAGTGTGATCATTAGGGAGCTCCAGAGAACCAACCTAGATGTCAACCTCGCCGTAAATAACCTGCTGAGCCGGGATGATGAAGATGGAGATGATGGCGATGACACTGCCAGCGAGTCTTACCTCCCTGGAGGTTTGTCACACAAATAGCAAATGGCTCATATGTAATGATGTTGTTTTGCGAAATGACTACTCTTTAACACTGAAACAGTGTACTTTTAATTTGAGTGCAGCACATTAAGATATAAGTAGGCTTTTGGCAAAAAGTTTTGATGTTTTAAATTCTGATCATTGTAAATTGAAATTGTTTTACCATAATCATAAAAAAAGATTTGAGGGGTTTTATGATTCTGTCTTAAAATTTGAAATTTTATGTGTGCTTCCCTTGTACAGAGGATCTGATGTCCCTGTTGGATGCAGATATCCATTCAGCCCATCCCAGCGTCATCATTGATGCTGATGCCATGTTTTCTGAGGACATTAGCTACTTTGGCTATCCCTCTTTTAGACGCTCGTCACTGTCTCGCCTGGGATCCTCCAGAGGTAACTCAACAACTCTCTTCTGACTAGTGATGGGAAGGCAGGGTGTTCTAAAGGCTTTGGTGGCAGCACTGGTGATGGCTTTTGTTCATCTGGGGATTGCTTTATAAGGGAATACTACTTAAAAGCTGGAAATCAAGGCGACTGTGGGTGTAATGCCAAATACTGCACTTACAGTTAACCACCGTTCAGGTGTTTCTGTAAAGCTTGTGAAAGCGAAATGGTTCTCGTGGTCTACAGTGTACGTTTCCCTTTAGTTTGTTTAGCTGAGTTTATATTATGAATGTTTGGTGTTTTATGCTGCATGGCTGTAGTACATACTGTGAGCTCTCTGAGAAAGGCCCGCTAGGCCCACCTGTCCTAACAAGGACCCTTCAAGGGTCTATTTAAAACCCTCCCTAGCCCACTTTTAGCCCATATGCATGCTTTCTTTCTGTCTATCCACTTCCTCTTCTGTCTCGCATTTTAATGAGCGTGCAATGTGACTCACCACAGTATAATTTAGATTCCCACTCAATCTCAAGTATTGAAATTGATTGATTTTTCATTATAGTGATTCTAAAGAATCTATCTTTCTCTCTCTATTCTTAAAACGATGTTGACGGGTCTTTCCCAGAGAGTGGCTTACTTCTATCCCACTGGTGTGACCTTATTGCATACCAGTTCTCCTTCTTCCCTTAGAGCGTGACTCAGAGCTGTTGCGTGAACGTGAGTCTGTATTGAGGTTACGTGAGCGTCGGTGGCTCGACGGGGCCTCTTTTGACACGGAGCGCGGTTCCACCAGCCGTGAGGGGGAACAAAGTCTTGACAAGAAGAGTATCCCTGTGCAGAGCCCCGTTTCCCTGGGAGAGGAGCTCCAGTGGTGGCCTGACAAGGTAAGAAAAGCACAGAAGACGGTTCAGAGATTGTCTTTTTAAAACAAACAAACAGGAAGTTGCGTCATTATTGCAAGGCAAGTGGAGATTTCACCTGTTTCCTTTGTTCGTCTGGTGTCTGTGCATCATGATTGGAGTTGAGTTGGATTGAAGTTTTTCTTGATCCTACATTTGCTGAGATCTTCAATTTCCTTTCTAGGATGGTGTGAAGTTTGTGAGCATTGGAGCAATGTTCTCAGAGCTGGTAGCTGTGAGCTCCAAAGGAGAGCTGTATCAGTGGAAGTGGAGTGAATCCGAACCCTACAGGAATCCACAGGTGATGAATTCAACCCGTGTTACTGGAAGAAAAACTAAAATCTAGTGAAATAAGATATATATGTATCTTTTATTGTAGCAATCACTAACTTCCTGGTATTTGTCACATCAGAATCCTGCTATTCATCACCCACGTATATCCTTCCTGGGGCTGGCTAATGAGAAGATTACCTTACTGTCTGCCAATAGCATCAGGGCCACTGTAGCTACAGAGACCAACAAGGTAGGTTTTTAATTGTTTTTCTTTACATTAGAACAAGGTTGTTTGTGCAGCCTTGAGACAATTATTGCTGTTTGTTTGTTTGTTTGTTTTTAATTGTTCATGAACTATTCTAACAATTGACATTTATTTAATCATCTGTTCATTAGCTGATGTTTGTATGGATGTCATGCAGGTGGCAACCTGGGTGGACGAAACACTGAGCACCGTAGCCTCAAAGCTGGAGCACAGTGCACAGGCTTTCCCTGAGCTGCAGGGGGAACGCATGGTGTCGCTGCATTGCTGTGCACTCTACACATGTGCACAGCTGGAGAATAGCCTCTACTGGTGGTGAGAAGAAAATGTTGTTTTTCTGTGAAGTTATATTGATTTCTAGTTGTTTACGGGAAATGGCAACATTGGCTTGAAAGGGCCCCCATAACATTGTCGTACCACTCAGTTTGTCTTACGATCCAGGACTGTTCATTACGAGCAGAACAATAGGTTAAGTCAAGAATTGTCCGCGTTAGTTGTAGCACTTACTGTCTACGTGCCATAACATTACTAAGTGCTACCAGTGATGCATGTATTATTATTTTTTCCAGCTTTTGTGTCTGAAAATTGTACACCTTGTGTTCCCTGTTCATATAGTTTGATTGAAATGATTTTTTTCTGTGCTAACCCCCCCACCCCACAAAAAAAGAAAAAGCTAAAGAGATATTTTTAAAATGTCAAAAGATCCTGAAAATTTGTACATCAACTGCAGTAACCTCTGTCTTATGGCAAAACACACAATGGAGACAGATTACCAAGTGATGTCACAGTCGGCATGAGAGCATTGCATATTGTATCATAGGAAAAGTGTAGATGTCAGTGAAGTGTTTTGCTTTTTGTTTTTATTTGTTTGTTTTTGTTTTAAGTTTACTGCTTCCATCTCTCTGCAGGGGTGTTGTGCCTTTCAGTCAAAGGAAGAAGATGCTTGAAAAGGCCAGAGCCAAGAACAAAAAGCCAAAATCCAGTGCTGGCATCTCCTCAATACCCAACATCACTGTGGGAACACAGGTAGGAAGAAACTTGTTTTGTTTTTTGTTTTTTGTTTTTGTATGTTGTTGGGTTGTTTTTTTGGGTGTTTTTTTTTTTTTTTTTTTTTTTTAATCTTTTTTGTTTTGAGGAGATTTTATTTCATTATTATTATTATTATTATTATTTTGGAAAATGGGGACCAAGTTCATCCTCAGTTAATTTGCCATCTCAAACTTTACCTGTAATAAACACTGGGCACCGATCAAGTTACGAGTTTCTTTTTCCTTAGGTGTGTTTGAGAAACAATCCCCTTTACCATGCCGGTGCAGTGGCCTTTTCTGTCAGTGCTGGAATTCCCAAAGTGGGTGTCCTCTTGGAGTCTGTCTGGAACATGAACGACAGCTGCAGGTTCCAGCTGCGCTCACCAGAGAGCCTGAAGAACATGGAGAAGACCACTAAGACCCAGGAAATCAAGTCAGTTTCATTTTTATTTAGCAGAAAGCTTTTACATGTTTGGATGTGAATAGTGTTTCAGCAGATGGTTTGTTATGTATCTGTGAAGACGTCGTTGGTAACTGCCTGGAAAAGGACACATACTTAGTTCAGTAAGCCAATGATGGGTCTACCATATGCTAGTTTTGAAAGTTACGAAGCAGGTAGTCACGGTAGCTGTGCAGTAAGCTCATCATTAGACAATTCTTGGCATCTTTCTAAGCAAAATTTGCTATTAAAATGAAGTCAAATTGGGGGAAAGGACTTGGTAGGTGATTGGGTGAATTATATCTTATGTACTGTTGCACCTGAAAGTATGCTCTTGGTGCAGCTTTGTTAGCCAGTAGTTTGTCAGGATAGTAATAGACCTGAATTAACTGCCAGCCACAGGTGTGTAGCTTGAAGCCTGGCAAGATGGATTCTATCTTGATCATAAGATTTTCATTCTGTGTCAATAGACATAAGTGAAATACACATGTCGTTGCAGAGAGTAGTATGCTCAGAAAAACAGCAGGAAAATGAATCCATTTGTCTTGGTCTCCTCTCATAGGACTGAAAGCAAGCCAGAGCTGGTGAAGACTGAAATGGGTCCTCCTCCCTCCCCAGCATCTACTTGCAGTGATACCTCTTCCATTGCTAGCAGTGCCTCTCTGCCCTACAGTATGTAATCTTGTCTCATACCATCTCTCTCTTTAACTATTTGCTGTATCAACAACATCCAAGGCTTGACTTTCCTATCTCCCAGGCACAGAACCAATTTCTTCCTCTCTCTGTGCTCTCATTAGTCCCTTTGACTTTGAAACAGATGGTGCACACGGTTTTATCAGCAACTTTTTTTTTTCCCCCGCCTGTTTTCCTGTGAAGGAAATGTGGCCAACTCGCACTATATACTGTGGCATATCTGGTTGCCTTCTTACAACTGCTTATCACATGAACCATGTGGCAAACTGTCAGTTTTAATTACTTTTCACAAGTACACACTAAAGCTTCACCTTTTTGTTTGTTTGTTTTTCTTTTCTTTTGTACTGTGCAGGCCTATTTTGAAGTATTTTTCTGAGCTGCTTATAGTACCTTAATGTAAATGATATACAATGATAAAACGACTAAAATTAAATGTGCTGTCCCGCTTGTAGAGCGAAGACGCTCTACACCAGCTCCCAAAGAGGAAGAAAAGGTCAATGAGGAGCAGTGGCCTCTTAGAGAGGTAGTCTTTGTGGAAGATGTTAAAAATGTTCCTGTGGGAAAGGTAAGTGCATCTGAAGCAAATATTTGAATACAGAGAAGGTCAAACTTTGATTATTTTTTTTTTGACTCTTGCTTTTCCTTAACTGCATCTCAGTTTAACAATTTATTACTTTTATTTGTGCCGTAGGTGCTTAAAGTCGATGGCGCATATGTTGCTGTCAAGTTTCCTGGGACATCAAGCAGCATGAGCAACCAGAGCACTGCCGCTCCCCCTGATTCAGACCCGTCATCACTGTTGCAGGACTGTAGGCTCCTCAGAATAGATGAGCTACAGGTATTAACTGATTCAACACAGCTTGTTTTCATTCCAGTAAATGAAACTTAATTTCAGTCACTGAGTTATGTATCTGACTGATGATCTACAGATATTTTGGTTCACTGACTTTGTCATCTCCATCTGCTTGACAGGTGGTTAAAACTGGTGGCACTCCAAAAGTCCCAGACTGTTTTCAGCGAACACCTAAAAAGCTCTGTATCCCAGAAAAGGCTGAGATTCTGGCTGTAAATGTTGACTCCAAAGGTGAGTTTTTTCTGAAGGTCAGCCTTCTATAGAGTTCTTTATCTGCAATATCTCCTGACCTTAATCATCTCGTCATCTTCTAGGAGTCCACGCAGTGCTGAAAACTGGTAACTGGGTAAGGTACTGCATCTTTGACCTGGCCACAGGCAAAGCTGAGCAGGAGAATAACTTCCCTACTAGTAACCTGGCCTTCCTCGGGCAGAATGAGCGCAATGTGGCTATCTTTACTGCAGGACAGGTGAGACAGGCTATTGAGGACCAGCATGTTTTCACTACACGTTGTACAAATATTTACCCAATGCTCCACTTTAAATGTTTAATATTTAATTTTTATCAAGGAGTCTCCCATCATCCTCCGAGATGGAAATGGCACAATCTACCCTATGGCCAAAGACTGCATGGGTGGAATTCGAGATCCTGATTGGTTGGACCTGCCACCTATAAACAGCCTGGGAATGGGGGTGCACTCTCTGGCCAATCTCCCTTCAAACTCCACCATTAAAAAGAAAGCTGCTATTATTATTATGGCTATCGAGGTAAACGCAACCTTTATTAATTCATTCATAGAAAACAAAAAAAATTAAAGCTTCAAGCAGCGATGAGATGCCCATCGGACCCTGGCGTACGTCAGAGCATGCTGCAGTCAAGCTTTGCTGAACGTTTCCAATTGTCACTCTGATGTATGTCATTCATTGTGTGTGAATGAGAGGAAATTAAATTTTCATGACAAATGGTCGAATCACAGACGCCACTTGCAACCAAAGCTCAAAAGCGCTGCGATTTAATATGGCCCAGTTCTGTATTTAGATGGACACAATATAAAGTTGATCTGATAAAATCCCTGGGAGGAGTTTGCAAAATTACAACGCCTGGAAATTGCAAAATTGCCATTTTAAACTCAAAATGGTGGACTTCCTGTTGGGGTCCCATTTACCTATTTTTTTTTTTTCTCCATTTTGGCATTTTACACGTGTTTACCAAATTTTGTTTTAAAATACTCTGATTTTCATTTTGTGTGCAAAATGTCATGAGTTTTTGAATATGTTAAACCCCTCAAAAAGCCTGAATAAACTTTAGTGCTCGGGTGCTAATAACATTAACATGTACTTGACCAAGTAGAACAAGTCAATGTGATCAGTGTTGCTCTGTGCCCCTGCTCTCCTCCTTTATAGAAGACCAGAATGCTATGTAGATTATAACGAGTACTCACACAAGTTATTTCACTTTCAGAAGCAGACGCTAATGCAGCATGTGCTGCGCTGCGACTATGAGGCGTGTCGGCAGTACCTGGTCAACCTTGAGCAGGCCTTCCTGTTAGATCAGGGCAGCCAAGCCCTCGGAGCACTTTTGGGTCATCGATGTGATGGAAACCGCAACATCCTCCATGCTGCCGTCTCAGTCTGCTTCCCCGTTAGTAACAAGGAGACCAAAGAAGAGGAAGGTAAGCGGGTGTGTGTGTGTGTGGTTGTGGACTGTGTGAACAAAAAAGTCTTTTAGGATCGATCAGATTCTCCCCTGCCAATTTGGAACTATTAGAAATACAATAGCAAGGTGACTTTTCACTCGAACGCTCACATTAATATCAATAATAGGGACTTTAAGTAGTAAAAATAGAAATGGAGTTGGAAATGCCCGAAAAGTCATGGCAATACTTTACCTCAAAAGAATGAATGGCCACACCTGCCATTTGCAGTGATTTACTTTGGAGCCTTTTATGTTCTTTGGAAGTAGCCTGCAAATGTCCAGAAAGATTCCTCTGCCATCTGCTGTGACCATCTTTCAACCTCAGTTAATGTAGTAGAATGGGAAAAGTGAGGCTGATAGGAAATTAAAAACTTGCCAGATGTAAAGACTTTAACCCCTGTGGTGACTCTTAAAACAATATGTAACATGTAATCCAACATGCAACTGCAGGCAGTTTCCATGCATTACAAAACATGCTGTACGTTCATGAACAATCCTCAGTCATGCAGTTTCTATATACAAATACACAGAGTAAGGAACAGTATTTTTTTTTTTTTTTTTAATGAAGCAAGTATTTTAATCCATCAACATATAGATATTATATGTTATATATGTATTATATATGTATATGTAAATATATGTATTTCAGCTAATTCCTTTCCACGCTCAGTGACCATGTTATTTCATTTCAGAAGCTGAAAGGTCAGAGA
Source organism: Simochromis diagramma (assembly GCF_900408965.1). Lineage (NCBI taxonomy): Eukaryota > Metazoa > Chordata > Actinopteri > Cichliformes > Cichlidae > Simochromis > Simochromis diagramma. Next base: position 2,160,010 of record NW_024387423.1, on the reverse strand, counting down.
GGAACACATTTGCAGAGCGTCTGTCTGCTGTGGAGGCAATTGCCAATGCCATCTCTGTGGTCTCAAGCAATAGCTCTGGAAATAGGACCGGCTCCTCCAGCAGCAGAGGGTAAATGAGCTCCACAGAATGTATAACAAAAAATGCCCTACAGCAAAGAAATGTTTTGGCTGTCCATTTTGGCAGTACCACCGAAACAGGATCTAAGTTATTGACTCGTTTGTCTTTGGGGGGATTGTCACTAGCCTTCGTCTTAGGGAGATGATGCGGAGGTCTTTAAGAGCAGCAGGTCTTGGTCGACATGAATCTGGCCCATCATCCAGTGACCATCAGGATCCTGTGTCCCCACCCATTGCTCCACCAAGTTGGGTTCCTGACCCTCCACCCATGGACCCTGGTGAGTGCATCTGAAAAAAATGGTAGAGTTAGATTATTTTTATGTGGTGTTTAAAGTGAACAAAGAAAAATAAATTAAATGCATCTTTATTTCTGACACAACCATTCTCCAGCAACACATCGAATTTGATTTTTTTTTTTTAATGTAATGTAAAACACACAGTGGTAGCCATTTGTAGAATATTGCAGAAGTTATTTTGCTGTTTAATTTACAGTCATCATTTTTGAGATTTCCAAATAAATAGATTTCTGACTCATTGTGTGGGCGTTTTTTATTATTTTAGCAACTATGGAGTTCTTGATGGTCTATTCACTTGTACTTGTAGAAATCCACCCAGACCAGTGCAATGTCTTTTTTTTTGTTTTTACCATAGTTGTTAATCAGTGAGGTAGTTTTGCACCACCTTACTGGAAAGTGGAGCCTTAAATTTTAAGTGCCCTCCCTTCCTTTTTATAGAATTACAATAACAACCGTCTTTTGATTTTCATAATCCTGATTTTATTAAAAATACAAACTGTGTTTGTTTTTCATGAAAAGATGGAGACATCGACTTCATTTTAGCACCAGCTGTGGGTTCACTCACCACTGCTTCCACTGGTAGCAGCCAGGGACCGAGCACCTCCACAATACCAGGTGCATACCTTCTTTATCACGTGCCTCTTTTCCACTAAAGCAGTTTGGTAAATTTAAAAAGAAAACCTTTTGACACTTGGAAAACCAAGTCTTTGCCGGAAATTCTTGTGTAGCAGTGGAGCCAACACTTTGGTAACTTAGAAACTTAGAAACCTATAACATGCTGTGTCAGGGCGTTTGGAGGAACGGGGATAAACTCACATTGTGACCACCTTACAAAAAAGGACGGCACAACAGTAGCATCCGCCTAATTCAAACCAGAAGAACGATTGTATCAATGAGAACTATAAATATAAATAAATCATATAAATACATTGCCAGCTCTATGCTTAAATCTTGTAACGCCCACTGACTAACTGTATGTGTTTTCCATATGAGAAGGGCCGTCCACTGAGCCTTCTGTGGTTGAGTCTAAAGACAGGAAGGCCAATGCCCACCTTATCCTTAAGCTGATGTGTGACAGCGTTGTTCTGAGGCCACACTTACGGGAGCTGCTCTCTGCAAAGTAAGAGTCTTTATTACTGCATTAAAATTGACTGAAAATCTGCTTATTTCTCCCCTGCTATCGTTTGCTCAGGTGCTCTCCTGGAAGTGCTCATGCATATTGTTGCCTTTGTTTGACAGGGATGCCCGAGGAATGACCCCGTTCATGCTAGCTGTCAGTGGGAGAGCTTACCCAGCAGCTATCACCGTGCTTGAGGCTGCACAGAAAATGGCCAAGGGTGAGTTAACAAGCTGGCTGAGAACTGGTTCGCTGGAAACCTTTGTGTTAAAGTGTCTAAATTCAAGAACATGTATTGCATTAACATCTTCACACTAAGCAAACGGAGCAGGCATGGAGACATTTGCACTAATATTATGTTACCAACCAGCTGCCATCTCTGAACAGTTTCTGGGAAAGCAGCAGAGTTTTTAGTACATCTGATATCATTGTAAGTGGTTAGGTAATAGCTGGAACATTGGAGGTTATCCATGAGTTATGTGAATCCTGACCTATTTTGGTGCCCTGCTTCCAGCAGCTAACTAAAGTGTTATAAGTGGCATTCCCGTGTTTCCATGGTTTTTTGTTGTTCCCCAAATGTCTTGAACACAGTTGGTGACCTGGGTATCACAGAGAAGGAGGATGCTGATTCGGTGTTCATGGAAATGATTTGCCCCTCGGGTACAAACCCAGATGATTCTCCCCTGTATGTTCTCTGCTGCAACGACACCTGCAGTTTTACATGGACTGGAGCTGAGCACATTAACCAGGTCAGCCTGTGACAATCCCATTACACTAAAATGTACTCGCTAGAAGAAGTGTTGTGTGTCTGGAAAGTAAGCGGTCTACTTTTAGAATGGCCAAACTCTTTTGCGAATATATTTCTATAGATGTTGACATTTTTCATGACACTTGCATTGTATTTAGGATATCTTTGAGTGTCGGACATGTGGCTTGCTGGAGTCCCTCTGCTGTTGCACTGAATGTGCAAGGGTGTGTCACAAAGGACATGACTGCAAGTAAGTCCTAGTTTTCAGTGTGGGCTTTTTCACTCCTTGCTAATGCTCGTCTCTCTTACCATTGTTACCAGCTCTTGAAACTAAGTCACTAGACTTTGTATATCCTCTTTCCCAGGTTGAAAAGGACTTCACCTACAGCGTACTGTGACTGTTGGGAGAAATGCAAGTGTAAAACGCTCATAGCTGGTCAGAAGGCAGCTCGCCTGGATCTGTTGTACAGGCTACTCACCACCACAAACCTGGTTACAACACCAAACAGCAGGTGAGCCTGTGAACTCTGCCCCAGGCTTTAATTTGTCTGCTTCATATAGAAGTGCTTCTTGTTCTTTATAGTTAGCAAATGAATTTAGAATTTAACTTGCCACTCTGCTAAAGCTCCATTGTGTTACATAAGTGAGCAGAGGTGGTAGGTCTGTCTGACTTGTTTCTATCTGCAGGGGAGAGCATATATTACTGTTCCTGGTGCAGACTGTTGCCAGGCAGAGTGTTGAGCACTGTCAGTACAGACCACCGCGCATCAGAGAAGATAGGAACCGCAAGGCTGCTAATGCAGAAGGTTGGTTCAAGACCTTTGTCTCATTTACCCACCTTTTTAACTTTAGGTCCATGCTAATTAGAGATTTTACAAGAGTTCATTTGAAAGCAGAACACAGATCCTGAGAGAAAGCTGTTGTGTTCTTGTTTCAGACTCTGACATGCCAGACCACGATCTAGAACCTCCCCGCTTTGCTCAGCTGGCTCTGGAGAGAGTCCTGCAGGATTGGAATGCCCTAAAGTCAATGATCATGTTTGGTTCTCAGGAGAATAAAGACCCGTAAGTATCAGAAGCGTTGGAGTTTGAAAAAGCTTTTTTTTTTTCCTGAACAAGTCTGATCCACTAATTGCACTATTCAGACCCAATTTTAAATGGTGTGTTATAATCCAAATCAAATATTCGATCAACTATAGCTGTGATGTAGTAATTTGTGTAGCTTGTATCTCAATCCTGTATTTCTTGTTTCCCAGACTTAGTGCCAGCAGCAGAATTGCTCACCTCCTACCTGAAGAGCAGGTCTACTTGAATCAGCAGAGTGGCACCATTCGCCTTGACTGTTTTACTCACTGCCTCATTGTCAAGTGTGCTCCTGACATCACTGTAAGTGCAGTTAGTCTTCCGTTTCCAGTGCACACAGTGTAAAATTCACATTCAGTATAAATAAGTAACCCTGGTAACATATTTTATTTGGGATTGGTCACTCTGTAACTTACTGACTTGTATTCATACATGACAATCCTCATCGGGTGTTTTATCTCCCTGCTGTATTAGTTCATAGATACGTTACTGGGTACTCTGGTAAAGGAGCTGCAGAACAAGTACACACCCGGTCGGAGAGAGGAGGCTATCAACGTCACCAGAAGGTTCTTGCGCTCTGTGGCCCGAGTTTTTGTCATCCTCAGTGTGGAGATGGCGTCATCAAAAAAGAAAAAGTAAGAACACAATTTGCAGAACACTTTTCTTCTTTTTTTTTCTTTTTAAAGAATTCTCTTGTCTACATTAATCTGTTTAATTTACAATTCTGCTTTGAATCCATGACCATCAAGCAGCTGTTACCAGCATTTATACCTGTACGGTTTGATTTTGCAGGTAGCAGCACTTTGGGTTACGCTTTAGGGTTTCAGAAGGGTTTTCTGTCGTGGATTTAACATTGAAGTAATCTACTGTAAAAAGCCGGGGATGAAGTTGCATTTAAAAGTCCCTGCTTTCTTTTATGACAGTTTTAGTGTCATCATTGACCTAGTGGTCAAGAACTGGATAATCGACTTTAAGGTTTTTGAGAACAGCTCAGTTTTAGACTAATGTGAATGTCTGTGTTAAATTTATGTAGAGCCACCAATGGCCTATACAAGTAGCCAATGATATTGCCAGCATTTATAGTTGTGCCAATTGCTCTGCATTGTCATGGCCAACACATCTCTTGTAAGTGGACTTTCTCCCTTTGAGATGATTCATTCTCTTCCATTTCCAGTCCAACGGTACCGAACACGCCAATCACAGATGTTGCGGGCTGCGTCAATGCAACATCTAGTTACATTTCTAGAGAGGTGCACATCAGGTTTCAGCACAAATTATGGTGTAGGGTTTCTAAATGGTTTCCACGTGAGACTTAACTACAGCAAAGACTTAACACAGAAGCATAAATCCCACTTAAGGTTATACCAGAACAAATGAAAAGAACAGCCCAAGGCTAAAGCTTGTTTATAATTTGCTGACATACTTGATACCAGTTAGACAAAATTTTCTTATGTAATACAACCATTTCTCAATTCTTCTCTATTTCTCCTCACACAGCAATTTCATCCCTCAGCCCATTGGGAAATGTCGGCGTGTTTTCCAGGCTCTGCTGCCCTATGCTGTGGAGGAGCTGTGTAATGTAGCAGAGTCACTAATTGTCCCAGTGCGAATGGGTATTGCAAGACCGACCGCTCCTTTCACTTTGGCCAGCACCAGCATTGATGCTGTTCAGGGCAGCGAGGAGCTTTTCTCTGTTGAACCGCTGCCACCACGACCCTCACCTGACCAGTCCAGCAGGTTATTGGTTTTCTTGACTTTGTCTCATTGCAAGTGGAGTGATAAAGTAGTTTGTAAAATGTACTTAAATTATGGATAATTAGAATCCACTCTCCTTTTTTTCCCCTTATTTATTTAATTTAATGAGCTTGTGTTTAACATTTCCAGCTCCAGCCAGACAGCTGCCTCTTATATCATCAGGAACCCTCAGCCCCGGCGCAGCAGCCAGTCTCAGCCTGTCAGAGGAAGAGATGAGGAGCAGGATGACATTGTATCAGCAGATGTGGAAGAGGTGGGGAGCCTCATTATTAAATCATTAGAGCCATAATGAATTCTGGATGTGCATGTGTGCACTGCATGTTGGTTACTGTTTCTGAGGCTAAAGCCCACAAGCTTACTCTATTCATATTTGTATTTTTTCCTGTCCTCCTGTTACTGTAGAATTTCAGGTATGTCTTGCCACAAAGTTGTTGTTTTTTTTTTGTTTTTTTTTATTGGACAATCTGTTGTGTGTCTAACAGGTTGAAGTTGTAGAGGGTGTAGCTGGGGAGGAAGACCATCACGACGACCAGGAAGAGCAGGGAGAGGAAAATGCTGAAGCAGAAGGCCAGCACGATGAGCACGATGAGGATGGTAAGCTATAGTTGGAGTTGTTCATCTTTATGAATCAAAGTCAGATGAGTTTAAGATGGGGTCATGTCTGTTTTCTAGGAAGTGACATGGAGTTGGACCTGTTGGCAGCAGCTGAAACGGAGAGCGACAGCGAAAGCAACCACAGCAATCAGGACAACGCCAGCGGTCGCAGGAGCGTTGTTACAGCAGCTACTGCTGGTTCTGAAGCAGGTTAGTCAACTGCTTTTATGTAAACCATCACCTTTTACCTAATACCTTGATTGCGTTAAAAAAAAAACCCCCTGAAAATCTCAATGTTTTATGACCCCCCCCCCCCCCCCCCCTTTTTTTTTTTTTTTTTTTAAACTGTCACTCCCTTTGACTGAAATCGTAACCATTTTTGTGTTGAATCGGTCTAATTTGGTCTAATCGCTTGCAAAAATACATTTTGTTTGTAAATCAGTCAGAGTCACAATGCTCGACAGTCAGCGTTGTGGATTGTGGGGATTTTATATTTGGAGAGATAATGATACAGCAGAGAAGGAAAAGTGGTCCCTGGCTGAATACCAAATGTATTTCATTTGCAGGCAGTAGGGTGTCCTTGGCATTTCCTATTTTTGGTATGAGCTCCTCTTTACTTTAATGCATATACAGATATCAGGGCAAGAGTGAATTTGCAAAGTGCATACACAGTTTCCTGCTGAGAGTTCCTTCAGTCCGTCCCCTTCTCACATTTCTCTGTTGTTGTCTGCCATTTTTAACTAATGCCTCATCACAAGTGTAGCTTTGTTGGTCTTTTATCCAAATAACACACTAATCAACTTGTAGCTTTTCCAAATGGTGTGGGTTTTTTCCTGCTTGGTCATCTAAAGAGTGTATTTGCTACTAATGATGATGTTAAACTCTCTTGTAGATTATTCTGTCAAGTTAGAGATTGATGTTCTTTCTCTTTGAATATTTTTTTTTTAACTTGAAAATATTTAGAAAATGAAACCATATATGATTTAGCACAAGCTGAACACCAGAGTGTCCAGTTTTGTTCTCACTCGGTGTTTCAGTGTGTCCAGTTTCGTATTGGTGGTGTTTTGCCTTGTAGTGGTGTGATTCACTAACCCGCACTCCTGCTTGGATAAGTCTGATTTGAAAGCGAAAGACTGGTAGGTCAAATTGAATACGAGAACATTAAACTGGTCTTCTTTATTTTTTTTTCTTCATCCCTACTTTAAAGGTGCCAGCAGTGTCCCTGCCTTCTTTTCAGAGGATGACTCTCAGTCCAATGACTCCAGTGACTCAGACAGCAGCAGCAGCCAAAGTGACGATGTTGACCAGGAGACGTTTCTGCTGGATGAGCCTCTGGAAAGGACAACTAATGCATCACATGCTAACAGTGCAGCTCAGGCTCCTCGCTCCATGCAGTGGGCTGTGAGAAACACCCCCAGCCAAAGGGCACCGGGAAGCGCTCCCTCCAGCACCTCAACACCAGCCGGTCAGCAAATGTCCACCTGCTTCTGCAGTTTTAATTGAAAATTTAAAATGTCTCAGAACTAACATTTCCCCTCCCCCCTCCACAGCAAGCTCCACGGGCCTGATATATATTGACCCCACTAACCTGCGGCGCTCAAGTGCAATCAGCTCTAGTGCCGCTGCAGCGGCGGCAGCTTTGGAGGCCAGCAACTCCAGCAGCTACCTGACGTCTGCCAGCAGTCTCGCCCGCGCCTACAGCATTGTCATCAGGCAGATCTCAGACCTCATGAGTCTGATTCCCAAATATAACCATCTTGTCTACTCCCAGTATCCTGCTGCTGTCAAGCTCACCTACCAGGATGCTGTCAACCTGCAGGTATAATGGCTTGGAGTCTTTTAAGATCTGCATTATGTGTTTTCAGCAGAAGGAGTTCATGTTGATTAGTCTCCACTATTAACAGTGCAATGCTAAGAGCAATAGTTTACATAACACATAACTATAGAATATTCAACCCTACCACAAATACTATTTAGTGCTTTTTAAAAGGAATGCAAAACAAAATTTGGAATCAAGCCGATTATGTGAGCAAAGAGTGAAATGTTTGTTGTGTGAACCAGAACTATGTAGAAGAAAAGTTAATTCCCACCTGGAACTGGATGGTGTCCATCATGGATTCCACTGAGGCTCAGCTGCGATACGGCTCAGCCCTGTCATCTGCTGGAGATCCCGGTCACCCCAGTCACCCGCTCCATGCCTCCCAGCACTCAGCTCGTAGGGAGCGCATGACTGCTCGAGAGGAGGCCAGCCTCCGCACTCTGGAAGGACGCAGGTAAACTTTTTCACTTAATGTGGTCAATGAATTAATTGAACTCGATTTTTGTTAACTTACTCTTACATGATGCAAACAAATGATTGCTTCCCACACTTAATTTAGTATTTGTTTTAGGAGGGCAGCCACACTGCTAACGGCTCGTCAAGGAATGATGTCTGCACGCGGTGACTTCCTGAACTACGCCCTGTCACTGATGCGCTCCCACAATGATGAGCACTCTGATGTGCTTCCGGTGCTGGACGTGTGCTCGCTGAAGCATGTGGCTTACGTTTTCCAGGCTCTCATCTACTGGATTAAAGCCATGAATCAGCAGACCACCCTGGACACGCCACAGATGGATAGAAAGAGGTAAATTATGAAAAATAGTAGAAAATGCCAATTCAGGATTTACACAGAGGCTGCATACTTGTCAGTTTTGTTTATTAAATCATAAGACAGTAAATGTTTTAATATTTAATTAAACAGTTCACAGGATCCACACTAAAAAGAGACTAGCTTCAGTGTGACTTTCAGTAACTTGTAGCAAAATCAGCTGAAATAAACCTAAGTGATGCTAATTGGCTAGGTTATGGACACAGCATGTGCTGCACTGACCACTAAGTAGAGCGAAGGACCCAAATTTTGTGTTGCACTGGCTGCTCCGCTCTGCTTATACGTAATTTTTTTGCAGCCACTCTACGTGTATTAGATGCACCTGCTCCCTGTCATTTAAAAACATGCACGTCTCTGACTTTGTATCCCCTCTGAGAGTTTGTGTTGTATAATGTTAAAATGTTTAATTAAAAAAAATGTATTGCACATTCATAAAGAAGAAAGCTTTTAATTATCCCGATTAGTGAAGATTGTGTTGTTTCCACAACATTGCGTTCCTCCTGAGGTCCACAGAACCGTTGAATGGCTTAAGGGCTCTGGAGGTCCCTGTATATGCATGTAAGCTTGTGTCAAAAAGTTCACCGAACTTGGACACGCATGGAACGTTTTCGCTCATCGTGTGGTTGAACTTAGTGCAGCTGTAGGCTTTGTTTCTACTGGTCGCACGATTGCTCAGCGCAGCAAGAAACCATTGCACGCAAGCAATAGAAATCAAAGTTTTTTTAGAGCACAGCGCGTGCGTGCCACATCCTATGTGAAAGCTTATCTAAATCAACTGCTGTTAGGAGCAAAAAATACAGTTCATTCAAACAACAGGGGGGTAATTACATTTGTTTTATGGGCCTTCAGAATAAATGTGAGTCTAACACGATGTTTATCCTCCGTAACTTTCACTTGTAGGAATCGAGAGATTTTGGAGCTTGGGTTGGACAATGAAGATTCTGAGCATGAGAATGATGAGGACACCAATCAGAGTAAGGCAAAAAAATAAAACGACTAAATGACAACTAAACTATAGTCAGTCCATAATAAATATCAAAGAACTACATAGTTGTTTTAAGATCTGCTGTGTTTCTTTTTCACTTCAGGTTCAACACTGCAAGACAAGGATGAGGACCCAGTTCCAGCTGAGACGGGTCAGAACCACCCCTTCTTCCGTCGCTCTGACTCGATGACTTTCCTGGGGTGCATCCCACCAAATCCCTTCGATGTTCCTCTGGCTGAGGCCATCCCTCTGGCAGACCAGCCCCACCTCCTGCAGGTCAGATTTGCTGCTGATGTTCAACCTCCTTACGTGTCATACTAAGTATTTTTTATGAGTCATCTCAGCTTTGTGGCATTGCATTTTTATTCATCTTGTTTTCTGTGCGAACTCCTTCAAGTATCACTACATGCCAGAGATATTTGGCAGCAAAGAAAATGACGGTACTATTTAGAGAATGTAAAACACTTGAACTGTTACATTTAGCTGTCTTTACATTATAGAATGGCAAGTCAGCCTTTGTGATTTTTAACTACATTTTGCTTCTTCTTCAACAGCCCAATGCCAGAAAGGAAGATCTGTTTGGTCGTCCCTCTCAGGGCCTGTACTCTTCCTCTTACATGGCAACCAAAGGCCTGGCTGAGGCAACCATGGACAGGAACTGCCTGGAGGTAAACATGGGCTCCTCTCTACCCTCCCCCTCTCAGGTATACCACTCCTCTACACCGTGCTATCACGCTGGTAGTTGTGTTCTAATATCCATGCATAACAAATCTCCCTGAAATAATAAAGTACTGCAGCATTTTCCCAGTTAAAATAACTTGACTATTTGATTTATGAAAGGACAGGTAGGTTGGGTCGTGTTCTTGTGTTCATACGAGTGTGGATATTGGAGCACAGTTTGTATTCGGTGTCCCATTTCCATTCTGTTGTGGCCACACTGCCATCATCTTTAGAAGTTCACTTGTTCACATTACTAAACGACACTTCTGACTCCTGCTCAAACAGATCCTGCCCACTAAGATGTCTTACTCAGCTAACCTGAAGAATGTGATGAGCATGGAGACAGGCCAGCGGAGCACCGAGAACCAGTCGCTGGCAGAGCAGGAGCTGGAGGCTTCCAAACCTGGCCCATCACCCCACGACCTTGCTGCCCAGCTAAAGAGCAGCCTGCTTGCTGAGATTGGCCTCACTGAGAGTGATGGCCCTCCTCTCCCATCGTTCAGGTAACCAGTCATTGCATTTAGTGGGGCTGATTTTTGCAGAGAGGACTGACCTTGATCTCAGCAGCTTGATATGAAATGGTGTCACCTATAGATGTTTGTCGTCCCATTAATTAAGCCTCTGTACTCGCATTAATTAGAACCTTCATTATTAGCACATGTAACCCCTTCCTGTTTCCCAGTCAGAATGGTTGCTGTGAAAACTGTCTGTTGCTCTCAAACACAGAAAATGTAATTATAGATAAAGGGTTTATGAAGATGAGGAAAAGTTTAAAATAGTGTTTATTGTGTCCTCTGTCCAGACCTCACTGCAGTTTTATGGGGATGATGATCTCACACGACATGCTGCTGGGCCGCTGGCGCCTCTCACTGGAGCTTTTTGGTCGTGTCTTCATGGAGGATGTTGGCGCTGAGCCTGGATCGGTAAAAAATATTTTATTTTTTTTAACATGCCTTCAACATATACTTCAATACTTAAATGGAGTTCGTCCCTGTACGTGTTTTACTTGGTGGCTTCTTAAATGAAATGCTGCTCAGAGTGAAATCAGCTTGTGTGAGGCGATGAGCCATGAGTAGCCAGAATGAATCATACAGACTTTGAAATTAAAACACTCCTCTGCTGCTATAGCATATGAAACTTAATGTAGCTTTAACTGACCGTGTTGTTGTTCCCTCATTGTTTTGAACCAGATCCTCACAGAGCTTGGCGGCTTTGAAGTGAAGGAATCAAAGTTCCGTCGAGAGATGGAGAAGTTGAGGAACCTGCAGTCCCGTGACCTGGCGCTGGAAGTGGACCGTGATCGAGACCAGCTAATACAACAGACTATGCGTCAGCTAAACACACACTTTGGCAGGCGTTGTACAACCACACCCATGGCGGTACACCGGGTGAAAGTGACTTTCAAAGATGAGCCTGGAGAGGGCAGTGGCGTGGCCCGCAGCTTCTACACGGCCATCGCTCTGGCCCTCCTTTCCAATGAAAAGCTGCCCAACCTGGACTGTGTTCAGAGCGTCAGCAAGGGCATGCAGGCCAGCAGTACGTGTCATCACGATTACAATTCAAGTATGACAATACATAGAAACTACTGCATACTGCATATTATGACATTTGTGTTCATTATTACAATAAATGTTTGCTTTTTGTTTTTGTGATGATGGAAGAAATCATTAAAGTAGCAACAACATAAGATACTTGACAAAAAATATTTTCAACACAAATGAACTTGCCCTGGTCGATTTGTTTGTGCAGATCTAATGCAGCGTCTCAGGAACAGAGACCGGGAGAGGGAGAGGAGAAGTGGTGGGCTTCGAGCAGGATCTCGGAGAGACCGAGACAGGTAAACTCTATTTGGTAGCCTATATGACCTTTCTTTATATTTAGAGAAAATGTCTGCTAACCTGTTTGTATGTTAACAGAGACTCTAGGAGGCAGCTGTCCATAGACACCAGGCCTTTCAGGCCGTCATCAGAGGGAAACCCCAGTGATGAGCCTGACCCTCTGCCTGCACACAGACAAGCCCTGGGTGAAAGGCTCTATCCACGAGTCCATGCAATGCAGCCGGTAATAAACCATCAGCATATCTGTTTGTTTTCTTTCATTAAGACAGAGTAACATTTCTGATAACTAATAATCAGTTTTGAGATTCTGTTTACAAGTTTACACACCAAGAGATGGAATCCCACACATTTTAGACAACCACACTTCCTCCATCACTTCAGTGTTTAAATTCTTTTTAGGTACAATAGTTGCAATGTGTTGAACTTGAGTGATCCATAATGTTTTGCTTCCTTGTCTGCATTTATAATTTTTCCTTGATCATACTGAGGGGAGTTGTGTTTGTGTCTTTAGGCTTTCGCCAGTAAAATCACCGGCATGTTGCTGGAGCTGTCTCCTGCCCAGCTGTTGCTGCTGCTAGCTAGTGAGGATTCTTTGAGAGCCAGAGTAGAAGAGGCCATGGAGCTACTTATTGCACATGGAAGGTAAGACAAATCACCAACACCACGGGTGCCTCTGACAATAAAGTGCTCATTTAGCTGGCAAAAAAAGTACCTGTTAATGAATATACATCCATTAAGAACAGTATTTTTTTTCATATTCATACTCGGTGCCATTTAGCAAACTAACTATATTCTGTTTATCTTTCCCAGGGAAAATGGAGCTGACAGTATTCTGGACCTCGGTCTCCCAGAGGCTCCAGAGAAATCACAAGTGAACAAAATATATAACCTGTTTCCATTATTTGTTAACTAGTTTCTTGTTTTCTAAAAATGTTTTAGCCATATTTTAGCAAAGTGTGCTAAACCACGACACACTAAAATGACTTTGACACTTAACAGAAACACTTGCACAACACAGATCATCCTAATACGAAGTTGTTATAAACACTGCCCCCCTCCTCCGTTCAATCATTTTTAGCAGCAGGAGAACCGCAAACGTCACGGTTCAACACGCAGTGTGGTTGACATGGAGCTGGACGACCCAGATGACGGTGACGACAACGCTCCTCTCTTCTACCAGCCTGGCAAACGAGGCTTCTACTCCCCTAGACCCGGCAAAAATACAGAGGCCAGACTCAACTGCTTCCGTAATATTGGAAGGTAATAATAAAAAATCAAAGATTTACATGATGTTTGGTTGGATAAAAATGAAATTCAAGAAGGAAAATGTTTTGTGAAATCAGCTGTGTCCTTAGCAGAGTATGAAACAATGTATTTCTCTGTGCAGAATACTGGGCTTATGTCTGCTGCAGAATGAACTCTGTCCAATCACACTGAACAGACATGTCATCAAGGTGCTGCTGGGTAGGAAGGTAAGTAGAAAATATGCCTTTAAAAAAAAAAAAAAAAAAAAAAAATGCACCTGCTGCATAATGCTTGGTTCTTAAATAATTCAATTGCTAACTATTCTTTTACTGCAGGTGAACTGGCACGACTTTGCGTTCTTTGACCCGGTTATGTATGAGAGCCTGCGGCAGCTAATCCGCCATTCACAGGCTGGTGAAGCCGAAGCAGTGTTTGCTGCCATGGATTTGGCTTTCGCCATTGATCTCTGCAAAGAGGAAGGAGCTGGACAGGTAATGGACTTGGTTGTCTAAGTGTCAAACTTGAGCAGTATCAGATGTCACTTGTCCTGTTAAGATGGAAAAATAGCGCTGGCAAATGTGTATATGATGCAAGGTGAAAAACGCGGCAACACATCTGAAAATTCTCTTCAAGTTAAATTAACTAATGTGCAGGTGGTGACTTAAGTGAAGCTTATATCTCATTCTGCCTTGTTCAGGTTGAGCTCCTGTCTGGAGGGGTCAACATGCCAGTAACTCCCCTCAATGTTTACGAATATGTGAGGAGGTACGCAGAGCACAGAATGCTGGTGGTTGCTGAGCAGCCGCTTCATGTAAGTATAAACGGCAATTTTACCGAACCTTAAATTGTGTGAATGCAGATCAATGCTTTGTCATTTATCAAAATGTGTATTCACACCGGCTGTCTTTTATAGGCAATGAGGAAGGGCTTGCTCGATGTACTGCCCAAGAACGCCTTAGAGGACTTGACAGCTGAAGACTTCAGGCTGCTGGTCAACGGCTGTGGAGAAGTCAATGTCCAGATGCTTATTAGCTTCACCTCCTTCAACGATGAGTCTGGTATGTTGATCTGTCTACATCGCTTTATGTCCATCTTAATCAGTAAAGGATTTACTATTGTACATTTGACTGTCATATACTGACTCAAGACTTCTTCATTCAACAGGGGAAAATGCAGACAAACTTCTCCAGTTTAAACGCTGGTTTTGGTCCATAGTGGAGAAGATGAGCATGACTGAGAGACAAGATCTGGTAAGTCTGCTCCCATCATAATTAGGAATTCTTTCTTTTTCCATACCTTGGCTGTGGGTATCTGCTGATACAGGGTACTGATCAGACACCAGTGTTAAATTAAAAAGCCTCTGTGTACAAGTACTTGGTTTCCTGTATATCAGACACGGGATTTAAAAAAGTTGTTTGTGTACTCCTCAGGTGTACTTCTGGACCTCCAGCCCATCTTTGCCAGCCAGCGAGGAGGGCTTCCAGCCGATGCCTTCCATCACGATCCGGCCTCCAGACGACCAGCACCTCCCCACAGCCAACACCTGCATCTCCCGTCTCTACGTGCCACTCTACTCTTCAAAACAGATACTCAAACAGAAACTCCTGCTAGCCATTAAGACCAAGAATTTTGGTTTTGTGTAGAAGTTCAACAAAGAAGAGTTTAAAAAAGGAAAAGAAGAAAAACATGTTTACTGTTGTGTAATATTTACCTAGCTCCATTTTTGTAGATTTATTTTTTGTCTAAACGATTTTATGAAATTCGACATACTGTCGCCATCTCCCCGGGCGGTAATATGTTTGTGTTGTGAACACAAACAGCTTGTTATTTTTATTTCAGTTTTAATTGTTTATTTTTCTTTTGTGTTAATGAAGAAGAGGTATACGGTCCAGAACATTCCTGCATTGGCACTGTAAAATGTAAAGCCCACAGCTCTGCTCTATTGGCTTAAACCTTTGCTTCCCAGGAATTTGGCTTGACAGAAAAGCTGTCTGCCGAAAACCCAGCCAAAGATGACAGCAGTAGAAATATTTAAGACACACTGTGACTATAAGTTTTTTTTTTGTTTTGTTTTGTTCTTTTCCTTCCCTAGAAACGTACTATCACTGACGGTTCACTGCTGCCTTTGTGGAAAGTCATTTTTTCTTGTACAGGGGGAGTAGGGAATTTCAAAATAAACTTGGATGCAAATACATTGTCATTGTTTGTGTGTGGTCTCTAGTTATGTTACTACTTATTTCAATAGACTACCAGGTAATACATTTTATTAGTAGTAGTTAATGGATTGATGAGCTTACAAACCAAGGGGTGTACACAATAAGTATAGGAATATAAAGAGTAAATAACACCAGCAAAAAATTTAATGTTCCAGTAATGATACTTCCATACTAATCCACATACCAGAAAACTTCTCCCAAAAAAGAATGTATAATGCAGTGTTGTAAAAACACAAGAAAATTTATCGCATGCGTTATGTTGAATTATTGAACTTAGCATGCTCTTCTCAGGGCTTTGACCTGAGAAGAGCAAACACAAAGTGTCAAAGTTGTATATTCCAGAAGTGTCCAACTGCAGGCCTCAAGGGCCTGTGTCCTGTAGGTTTTAGAGGTGTCCTGGATCCAACACAGCTGAATTACTGGCTAATTTCCTTCGGGATTAATAAAGTTTTCTGATTCTGAAATTACCTCCTCAACATGTCTCGAAGTTCTCCATAGGTCTGTTAATGAACTAATCATTTGATTCGGGTGTGTTGACCCAGGGTGAGATCTAAAACCTACAGGACACCTGCCCTAGAGGCCTGGAATTCCCCACCCGTGGATTCAAAAATATATACAGAAAAATCGTACAAAATCCTTGTAGTGTTCTTCCTTTCTTTTTGTGACAAGGTATGAATAGAATAGAATTGAACTTTATTTTCATTGCACATGTCACAAGTTCAAAGCAAAGAAATGCAGTTTGCATCCATCCAGAAACTGCTTGTAAGACAACAGGAGGGATAACTGATATATTCACTTGCAAAAATGTCATTAAAAAGGAATGTGCAGTTATCTACAACACAATAACATACGCCAGTTCAACCAGGCAGTAAGTGTGAATGTGAGCGACTTCAGGTTCAGGTGCAGCTAATCCAACTACTTTCCCTCCAGTCAGCTCCTGTGGGACAAAAACCAAAAAACCTTCCTCAGTCACTGGTTTTACTTGGCCTCTTTACCATCAGGTGGATGAATCTGCTCTTGGCCTCTGTGAACTCATTTGTTGGAGCCAGCAGTGGCGCTCTCAATCTCAACCACTATGTATTTGTCCAGCTGCACAGAGCTGCAGAATGGTGTGTTAATACCTGTAATACATACCAGTTTATATATATTATAGCTATATATTAGGGGTGCAACGATACACAAAATTCACGGTTCGGTTCGATACTTTGGTGTCACGGTTCGATATTTTTTCGATACAAAAAAAATGTTCATGCCTTTTTAATTTGTCATTTATTAAAATTATAAATATATATTTTAACTCAAAAGTACAGTTTTTAAATTTAATGTTGCTGAAACAAAAGTAATTAAAAAAATAAATATATTGAATCACTCATCTTTGGAAAAGAGAGTTTATTACAGAGAAATGGCTCTTTCCAAAATAAAAGCTATACTATACGCTTCTTCTGGGCTATATTCTCAGCAGCATATTGTAGCGGGTCAGGGCTGTTCGGGGTTCTGTTTGTACAGTTATGTTTTGTTTATGTTGCCATAGTGACGGGTGACGCCTTCTCGCAACGGTGTGTCCTTCCGGGGTCAGAGGGCGCTCTATGCAGTTAACTAGCGGCAGTGTTCTTCTGCAGATGTCAATAAACGGCTGTGCTCCCTGGCTAGCTCACGGGAAGCAAGACCAAACGATACCTCCGTCTCCTCCTTGTCTGAGCTCGCCACAATATTAAACATATCAGGTCCCCATAAGGAGAATCATGTGCTAACGGCTGTCTAAATGACTCGGGTAAAGTTTGTAGCATGCATGCTTGTTGTTTTTGTCTGCTTCCACTTGTCTTTGCACTAGGCTGATGTCAGCGTAAATGTGCAGTCATATTCGTTGTGTTCCCACTAGTGCTGTCAGCGTTAATCTCGTTGAAATGACGTTAACGCCACAACACGGCAAATCTCCGTTAACGAGCTACCCCTGCGTGGGGCAAGACGGCCAACACGTCAACGAGCTAACTGTGCTAACACACTAGTTCCCACCCATGTAATTGAGCATTGCGTGGCACATCCAACATACTGTTTTACTTTAGTCCATGATGCGCTTACCTTCAGGGTCATATGTCACATGAAAACCAAAATAATTCCAAACGCCAGATCTGAATGAGGGTGGGGTGGTTCAATTTGCCATGTTGCAAGGAGAGCTTAACTTCTGTCTCGCTAGCTTGCCCTGCGCTCTTCCTTCCGACGATGCTGTCTGTGTTGAACGCTCAGTGGATCTGCGCTCGACAGTGCAGCCTAGGCGGAGTAGTCGAACGCAGATTCACTGAGCGCTCAACACAGACAGCATCGTCAGAAGGAAAGTTGATAACATAAATTACAAATTTTATATTGTTCATACATATGCATACCGAACTGAAAGCACTGTATCGAACGGTTCAATATCGATACGAGTATCGTTGCACCCCTACTATATATATATATATATACTAATATAATAAATGGGATTTTTTTTTCTATGATTGTGTCATGAAATTCATCATCATTCCAGCAAGTTTTACATTTGATGCAATATGTTTATGTAGGTTCTCAGTCATCCAGGTCATGGTAGTCTAAGGGGCTGGACTTCTTTAATTTTCTTGAAGACACCTCACCTGTCATCCGAAAAGCTTCAGTTCTGAAACCAAATAGTGGAGTCACTTGGCTCATGTGAAAAAAAATGTGCGGGTCATTATCATGACAAGGCGACCTTGCGTAGCCTTATCGTGTGACCTATTGAGATCACATGATGCAAGATGTGAGTGGGGGTTGAGGCACCTGGGAACGGACCTCAAAACTGCATTGTAGGTGGCAGGCATAGCTGGACTGGCCATCGGGCATACCGGGCATTTGCCCGGTGGGCCGCTGGTGATTTTTTGTTTTTATGGGCCGATGGATTTTTTTTTTTCCTTTTTTTTAGGAAGGGTATATATAATGAAAGGTGTTGGATTGGCCAGTTGGTCATGATCGACTCTGGGCTGGACCAATTACAGCCGAGGAGGCCGGATGCACCTTCCCCCTTGTTTAGCAATCACGTGGTTTTCGCGCATTGCATGCCGGGAACTCGTGGCAAAACAATCCAAGTACCAAATGCAAGCATTTGCAGCACCGCAAAACGTTCATTCTCCGGTTCCAATATCTTGTTTTTTCTTTGCCGCACAAAAAAGGAATGTACAAAACAAAAGGAGAACAATGCCGGTCCATACAAAGACAGACTCAACGAACAGACAAAGAAAAGATACGAGGAAAAAATCAAAGGAGTGAAAGGGTCAGACCCTTACGAGCACACAGAGTGGACAAAAGACGTTAGCGTGCTGCCCAACTTTCACCACGCTCAGATTTATAATTATACGGTTCTTGGAGTGAGTGCATGCACTCATGAAGTTTTTAGTAACTTCAGGTCACTGCAACAAGCCCAGGTACAGTTTACCGACGGATGGGTACAGGACCTTGAAATGCACCGTGTAGAACGAAAGACCATCTTACGAACAGAGGTAAGTTTACCAGTCTCACAAATCGTCTTCATAAATACACATTCGTTAACCGTTTATTAATATAACCTTTGAGCTCAACGGTAATTAATTAGTAGTGGAAATAATTTCTGGTAGCATTACAGAAATGTAGCAGTGACAATAATATTGTATGTTGTAATCGCAATGGACAATTAGTGATACAAAACAACTGTTTTATCCTGTGAATAAAAGTATATGTTTTTGTCAATGTACCATGGTAATAACAGAAGCGAAACGCAATATTGTGTCAGGACAATTCACTATTTATGCACAATAAATAAAGGAGCATAGCGCGACAATTTCTGTTCAGCGCCAGACTTGCTTGTAACCCATATCACCAATTATGTTAAGAAAAATGACGTATTAACTACTACAAAACTCTGACCTTTGTGGGAATGCTTGGAGCAGACTAACCTGTGAGCTCGAGTGTTATCCTGGTGGGCCGGTCTCTAGTCAAAATGCCCAGGCCGATTTTTTGTCCCAGTCCAGCCTTGGTGGCAGGCAGTTGATGTGCTAGCTAAGGCACCCCCTCTGTTCAAAGATTAAAAACTTTAAACAAAGGTTAACTTATTTTTGTTTAACATTTTTCCTCTATTACTTTGTTGTTGTTGTTGTTGTTGTTGTTGTTGTTGTTTTTTCATTAAAATTTTTGTCCTTTTGATAATCTTTGTACAGGGGGTGGGGCAGGTCTGTGTTAAAGGCGTACTGGAAACATTTTTGAATCAAGAATTTTGACCAATCAGCATGGAGAAAGTTGTAGCCCTGCCTATTTCAACGGACCTGCAATAACCCGTTTTTTTATTTTTTCCAATGATTTTATGTGCGGAAAAAAATAAAAAATAAAAACTCGTGAGCTGTTAATTTGACCAGAGACTTTTAGGTATCAACATCAGGATCTGTCATTTGTAGGACCAAGGCAACAAAAATATGATACAAAAGTGTATAGAAATAATACACCATGCACACAGTACGTGTGTGCAACTCTGTACTTGAAATAAAAAAAAAACTATCAAAACAATTCAAGTTCATAATGTATTTTTTGATAAATAATCTAAGACAGCTATAACACGTAGCTGTAATTCACAACCCGGAAACTCAGGTTTACGACTGTCGTGAAGGCAGCGTGTCTCTCTTCCAGTCAGAACGGAGCCATATGAGGTGAACCTGCTTTACTCGCGCTCACACTGGACTCATTGTGGTGGTCAGCTAACGGTAGCAAATTATCTTATAATGATATCAGTTAGCTGAATTTGTTTAGCCACCGCAGCGCTTACAACATTTCGCTAGCTTGCTTGGCTGATCGGCTTGGCTGATGTTGCTGGCGGATGAATTCGTTGTTTTTCATAATGTCGAAATCGTTCCGTTATTTTTAGCTAGCACTGCATGCTAGCGCAGCTAATAGTGGTAAGCAAAGCGTGACTAATCGGTCTATCAGAAACCGGAGGAATGGAGCAGTGGCAGGACGCGGCCTCTCGGCAGGTCAGCCTGCTTACTGATCGTGTGAATGAACTGTTGTCCAGAGGTCTGGAGCTACTGCGCTCCGAACTCGGCGTGGATTTGGGGCTGAAGCCGGAGCTCATTCCGCCATGGATGATCCTTTTGCTGGCAGGTACTGGGCTGCTGCTGATGGTCGCTCTGTGGGCCTCAGTCTGTCGGGGTCTTTTCAAGAAGCGCCCTGTTATGAGCTATGCGGACGACGGAATTGAACTAAAGCGAACTGTCGGTAAACCCGTCAAACCCGAGGAACCGAAGAAAAAGAAGAAGAAAGCGGAAAAGGCACGTAAAATGAAGTCTGTTTTATTTCCAGCTTTTCCCTATACCGCTAGCAGGGCTAGCTGTCAGGCTAACGCCACGGTGACAACTAAATCTCATGTCATGGCTAAAACAAGCTTCAGGCTAGTGTTCTGTCCGGCTATGCCGTTAATGGCTGGCGTTTTATGCATAAGTAACAACGGTATAACTTGTAATGACACTCATGAATTTTAAATGACCTTTCCAGAAATCTCAGCCAAACGGGAGAGCTATCGCTGAGCCACAGGAAGAAGCCATAGCGTCGGAAGAGATAGTGCCACATCACCAACCGCCCCCACCAGAAGTCAAGCCGGAGAAGGTTGCTGAGGTAATTTAAAATCGTGCCAGAATCACACTCTGTTAGGACTCAAACCAATTAATTTTTCTATTTTAATTTATCTACGATAATGCTTGTCTTTTGTAGCATTTTCTATCATTCGCGTTACTACTTTGACGTCTTCACTGAATGTAGTCAAGGAAGAAAAAAAAAAAGAACATTTTCGCCCTTTCACTCTTTAATGACGCAACCGGCCACTGGTGTTGGGTTACAGTCTTCAGCTGTCATATGCAGCACAAATGTGGAGATGTCCGCTTATCACAGCACGTAGTGTCATCTTCTAAAGACCACAATATAAAAGTATTGGTGACCCGGAAGGTTCGGCAGTCAGACGTGGAATCATGCAGGAGATAAAGTAGTGCTCACGAAAAGTACATGTAGAAGATTTAGGTACAGTGGATGTAGTTTCACTTATAAATAGATGAGGCCTGAGCCTGCTGTGCAGCATGGTTCATTCAGCATGTGGTCGTGTTCCCCCTCCTTAATAAATCATATGTTCTGCATACTATCTACATCTTTCTGATTCTGTAAACTGTCATATAACCTTGTGTGTTTATGTCTTTGTCAAATATACTGGCTTTTGTTTGCAACTTTATGTCCGCTCTTTGTTTTCCAGGCGAAGAAGTCAAAGAAAAAGGCCAAACAGGCTGTGAAGGAGACCAAGACAGTGACTACAGATGGCAAAGAACCAGAAGAAGGTAAAATGTTCTGAGTCCTGTCATCATTTAGCTGTTTTCAAAGTGATACTCTAGTATTATCTGTGGTATTTGACTGTTTTAGTTTGTTTAGCTTACCTCATAAGGAAGACATACCCAGTGACCTGACCAGTGAACCACAAAGGGAATAATTAACAGCGTGGGTTTAGTTACATGCAATCAGTGCCTTAGTAAAATTCACTTAGCCTCAGGTCTATATCCAGTCCTTCGCCCTGCTTAATCTGTACCATTTTTTTCCCCCCTCACTAATCCTGTAATGAACTCCTGCAGTATTTTGTGACAAATTCTACGCTGAACTTAGTGCTACCTTTCAGGCACATGGGAAACCAAGGTCAGCAACAAGGAGAAACGGGAGCAGCGCAAGAAGGATAAGAGTTCCAGCGATGGCTCAGCCAGCCCCGGTGGAGGGGGAACACCTGTGAGTGTTCCCACAGAGCAGCCCAAGGCCTCCACAGCCCCTGCACCTACCAACCAGAAGAAGAAAAAAGGTGGCTTTTTAAGTGTCCTTTCTGCATTTGAAGAGTTCTTTTTAAAGATCCTGTAGACAGTTGCACAAATGTTGTTTCTGTATACATTGTTGTTGCCTTTCGTTGGTCTCTCGTGGCCAAAACAGTCTATGAATACAGGCATTATGGGAATTTGAGTCTCGAGTGAGCTTTCTCAGAATTGTTTTTGTAGTGTTTTTTCTTGACCTTGCTCTTTATTCTCAGGAGAATCCACAAAAGTGAAGCCTGAGAAGGTGGAGGCTGTTGTCTCTAAAGGTAATTATCAGTATGAAATTGAGAAAGACATCACACATTGATATTAGTACGTACTAGAAGTAAATTACAGCAAAGTCTGGGTTGATGTGCCGCTAGCCTGTCAAGTGGAATCAAATGTTTCTCTCTTGGTATTAGTTAACAGCAACAATGCGGTGGAGGTGTCCTCTGCTGTACCTGATGTGCCGGTAAAGATTCCTGCTCAAACTGTTGCTCCCAAGACTGCCTCCTGTACCACCAGCAGGGAACCACCACTGTGGAAGACGGGGATTGATGGTACTTCTAAACTCTTCATTGTTGATCTTGACTCCTGTTAAGCATAGTGCTTTAAAATAATTATTACAATTAACTGGCTCGTTTAAAAAGTCACACATCTACAAAATATCCCTCATGGTGTATTCAGATCAAAAACAAAGCAAAGTTTTCACATGGTGCAGGTGCATACAAAGCAGGTGCAAAGACAAGTGTGAAAACATTTCATCTTTAGCAAACGATCTATAAATCGTTGAGTTTGAGACAGAACAAAGAAAGTGTAGGGCTTAGAGAAAAGGCTGGGAATTTGTAAAACTTCTTGTAAATTCTGAAGATGGTGTTTGAACCTGATTCCAGTCTACTCTTTCTCCTTTTGGCTCCTCCTATATTGGGTTTTCCAAAAAACAATTAATTCTTCATTATTGTCCTGAACACATCTTTAGATTTGTTGTGTTTGGTAGAAAAATAAACTATAAGTGTAATAGAGCTTCATATTAAAAATGGCTTACTGAATATTAACTCACCATCAGTACCAACGGTACCAACTAGTCTGTTAGGGCACATTAGTCCTCATTCATAAAGTGCTTTACAAATCAGAACATTACAGCTACCAGGTGGATTTTTCCCGTTTGAGTGTAACTGGTCAAACAACACAGAGCCACTTACTGCTAAAGAGACAGAGTGAAAGTGGACAATATATCCTTGGTTTCGTAACATAAAACTCATTGTTGCTCCCAGGGAAAGCACAAAAGTGAACCCAGTCCTTATTTTCCCCTGAGTTATCGATTTTGTCACTAGTTAGCCAACATAAGCTAATGTAGGTCTGTTAGCAACAACCAACCAACAACATGACATCACGTTCTGTACTAACAGAAGATAGTGCTATACATGTTTTTAAAAATTTACGCACAGACAGCGTTAAATCTGTTTTTGATAGGTTTTTGTCAAAAGTTTGACAGTAAAATTCTCTTGAATTATTATTTTTTATTACTTTAAATATACAGCTGCTTAAAGGTCCCATTCAGACAATTTAGAATCCCCAAGGTCAATGTTTTGAGCAGTGATGACACAACTTCTGTGAAATGTGTCTTTCAGAGGCGTGGACTGTGAGTAAAAGGGGAATGCCAACAACCCAGGTAAATCTGATGTCTTTACCGAGTCTGGGAATTGGTACTGCTGGTAAGTATACACTGCAGCAAAACTGAGTCCTGCCACTAGATGGCACTGTTTGTCTTGCCCAGATTTGGTTGTATTAACGTGGTAATTGTTGTCTCCATAGAGCCCAAGCCTGTGAACGACCTGCCGTGGATCAGTCAGCCCAGACTAGATGATGAGTGGTCTGGACTCAGTAAGTGCCATTTACTGGTTTTCTTTCACCGCACTGTTTAATTTTGATGTTGCTTGATGTCATTTCTGTTGTGGTACTCCTTCACGTTTATGTCTCGTGACACCCTTTTTGTCTCTCAGACGGTGGTTCTGTGGACACCAGTTCTGACTGGAACGCCCCCTCTGAAGCATGGGGCAACTATGAAGAGCCCACCCTCGAGCCTCCTCCAGCACAGGAGCAGCCCCTCCCTGAGCCAGCCAAGGTTAATCTGTTGATCGGAGTGGCAGTAAGTGTGGCCAAGCTCTGGACAAAAATAAGCATTATAGAAGTTTTAAAAATAACAACCCATTAACTAATGAGTCATCAGGGCTTAGACTCAATGAGCTGTCCTCGTTCTTTCTTTTGACTGTGACCCTGCAGCTCAGTGGCTCAACACAGTAGACTGAATAGACAACATAGTTTATCATATTATGGCGGCTGTTTGAAACCAGTATGTGGATGTGTATAGATCATATAGACTTCAAAGGCCTTTCTCATAGCGGACATTTTTCTACAGTATGACAAACACAGGTGTAATAAATGTTGCAGTGAATAGCAGTTTACTTAAATGTTGATCCGATGACATGTTGTCATGTGCTACTGTGCCTTGCTTCTGCCAACAGACAGTGGAAAAGTAAGGAATTACCAAAGCATTCCCATTTGCTCTAGAATTTCTAATATAGTGTCTGTTCCTGCGTTTTTAAGTCATGTTTTATCCTCATGGGTTCACAGGAGGATGGTGACGATGAGAAGGATAAGGGAGTGACCACTGCTGATGGAGCGGCTAAAACTAAAAAGAAGAAAAAGAAAAAGAAGAAGGCTGCTGAGGAGGGAGGAACAGCTGGTCAGGTAACAGCTTGTGAGCAAATGCACTGCTGAGTGTAGTAACCTTAAAAGGTGTACAACAAAGAGTGGTGAGATGTTCATTCTCCTGGATATTTTTTTTTGTTGTCTAAATTCCACTTGTTTGTTTGTTGGCTCAGGAGCCGGAGAAGGAAACTGCACCTGCAGCCTCAGTGAAGAAGCAGCCACCTGTTCAGGAGAACGCTGCTGCCGTCCAGCCTGTCAAAGCAGCTGTCGAGGTCAGTGGGCTGACGGGCAAGAGGGAATCAAAGATGATCTTGAAAAACGCGGCTATTCTGTTCTCTGACCCATAGCCTTGCAGCTGTTTCTTTTTCGCTCTTAACTTGCTGTTTTCCCTTTCCTAACAGGTGAGAGCAGAGCGTCCAGTGAAAGACAACATATCCCAGAAATCCCCTGTCACACAAGTGCCACTGAAGCCAAATGAAGGAGAACCAACTGCCAAGCAGAACAACCTTCCTGCTCCGACACAACAAAGTAAGCGCTAAACACTGTCAGATGTGACACCAGAACCTTGTGCATGCTGGTACTGAGGCATTTGGTGCCGCTAAATATGACTTTCCCAGTTGTCTAGTTGTTAACTCTGATTTACTTGTATTGGAGTATCAGATGCACATAAGCTGCATATTTTGAAGCATTTACAATTTCAGGTTCTGAGCAGTTTGGCAGCGTGCTATTAATGTAAAGCAAATTAATATAAAGCAAACTGAATCTCCTTCACTAACAAATCTGTATCCAAATCAAGATGTGGGTCTTAAAGCTTTTCTCCTTTACTTTTGTCTAAACCTTTTTTTTTATGTTACTTTTTATACAAACAAAAAACAAGTAGATCCGTTGCTGAAGTTGGGACAACTGTTGGTGTCCAGTGTCTCCAGTAATTATAACGTTGAAAAATGAGTACAATCACATTTTCTGTAAACTTGTTACTCAAGTATCCGTTCATGTGACAATGCTGAAGTGTGTGTGTGTTTCAAGGTTAAGCTTGTTAATAATCTTGGGAAAATTAATCTGCAACAATTTGGATCATTTGCTCTTGATACTGTATGCATTGATCAAGCTCTTTAAATCTGTGCTCAGCTCATTTCTATTACCCACGCCATCTTTTTCTGGGAATGATGGGTTAAAATTTTGTCAGTGGAAGTCAAGCTCTTTTTCTCACCAGTGAATCAAACAGATGTGGGGTTATGCTCATTGAAAGAGATGTTTAAAGGTGTTCCTACCTTTGTGTGTTTCCACAGAAAAACCTGAGGAGAGCCAAGCGCCCAAACCAGCAAAGAAGAAGAAGGCGAGGAGAGAGACATGAGACGGAGTCCACTCTGCAGGCCTCTGTATGCAAGAGACTTGATACTCTGTTTATGCAACACCTTTGGTGGCAGGAACTCTGAACAAAGATCTTCTCGATGGACTCTACCTTGAAAACGTGTGGAAACCGAAACAACTTTTATACACATCCACGTGTCAGCAGGCGCATCGTTGAAAACTGAAACTAGAT
Source organism: Simochromis diagramma (assembly GCF_900408965.1). Classification (NCBI taxonomy): domain Eukaryota; kingdom Metazoa; phylum Chordata; class Actinopteri; order Cichliformes; family Cichlidae; genus Simochromis; species Simochromis diagramma. The sequence goes on along the minus strand of NW_024387423.1, from coordinate 2,133,555 downwards.
GCAGTGCAATCTAATGTAATGCGGTGTTGATGATTTTTAAGTATGCATTTGATACTGATTGTGTCTTCTAATTCCACTGAATCCAATAACTGAAGGAGCTGTATTGTAGTAATTAGACGTGTAGAAATTACTGATCATGTTTAGAAGTGTGTTATCGTGGTGGCTATCGAACGCAGAATTACTGTGTAGAGAATGCAAACGGTTGCATCAGGTTACACGACACTAGGCCTTCGCTTTGCTGTCCTTTTTTTTTTTTTTTCCTTTTCTTAAATTGCTCTGATGTTTGTAAGCTGTGGCACCGGTGAAAAGAGCAGGAAGATCAAATGTTTGTGTCAGCGGTTTGGGCTCGACGGCACGTAAACATTTGTGACATGAAATGAGCTGTGAGCGTTGTGAGACCATGGAAAAGGGACTCATGAGCCGCACTGTATTTTTATTTTACTTAATTTTTTTTTTCCATGTGATTTTGAACACTTCATGGACACACTCTCCATCTGGTCTGTCCCCTGTCTGTTGTTGTACTGCAGTGTGTCGAGACAACAGTTTCCTTGCCGTGTTTACTGTCTGTGACTGCTCTTAGGAGCGCAGCCGCGTGGGAGCCTCTGATCGTACACGTGTCATGGCAGTGTCATCAACCTCCTCATGATTTTCCACCAGTGAGTGATTCCGAAGTCTTCAGAACCTTTTGTAAAACCTGTTTGTAACAAAAGAAAAGCTTAAGCCATATGTAAAAAGACTAAATAAAGGCCAGTTTTTCTACATTTGGGCTTCTTCATAGCACAGTGTGGATTGTCCCATCACTCTGAGAAACCAGTGTTACTGCTGCTGAGCTGCCAGGTTGATGCCTCAGGCCTGCAAGCTCACCTTTAGAAGATTCACTTTATGTGGAAGTGGGGAAAATAAAAGTGGACTTGCAAGGATCAAAAGTAGCCAGGTTTCTCCTTAATAATAATGGATTGCATTTATAGAGCGCTTTTCGGGACCCTCAAAGCGCTTTACAATTCTACTATTCATTCACTCTCACATTCACACACTGGTGGAGGGGCAGACTGACAGAAGCGAGGCTGCCATATCGCGCCATCGGCCCCTCTGACCATCACCAGTAGGCGGTAGGTGAAGTGTCTTGCCCAAGGACACAACGACCGAGACTGTCCGAGCCGGGGCTCGAACCGGCAACCTCCCGGTTACGAGACGAACTGCCAACTCTTGAGCCACGATCGCCCTTGCATAAGGCAGTGGTGCTTTTTAAAGACGCGACCAGTAACTTCCAGATTAAAGTACTTATTTTAATCCCCGGCTGTATAACTTTCTGGAAATGACGGGTTACATCATCGGATTTGATGCGATCTAATCTGTCACACGCTCCAGTGTTTATCATCCTCAGGACAAGTAAATGCATCCTTCTGCAGCGGATCGGCAAAGCTGATCAGACTATAACCGGAAGCATCGGGATCTTTTTCTTTTCAAAATAGTAGCATGCTCAAGTTGTCATTCGGGTAGTGTGCAGAAAAGAGGAGGAAAAAGTTTTATACGACTGATTTCACAAGCACACATTAGCCTGCCATTTGATGACTTTGACAAATTTAATTTGGTCTGCTTGATTTGATTACTCATCAAACTAATCTTATTTTACTAATCTGGAACTATTTGCTCCGTATGTCATCGCTATCATTACAAAATGTACATCAAATCACATCCATGTTAAAATATGTGACACACATATTGGGCGGGACAGAGTTTGTCTTCCTTTAAAATAATGTAAATGTCTCACACTGGCTTAACGCAGTGAAGAACAATGAATTGAAATTACTGAATCCGTAGATTAAGGAAAATAAATGGTGATGCATTTGCTAAATACATCAGTATTTGCAATATTGCTGTAATAAAGCAATAAATATTCACCTTAAAGAGCACAGTGAGACCGCTGGTGTTTAATTTTGAAAAAACGGAAGTCGTGATTTTAACCGTGACGCGGGCTTGTCGCCTTCTGGTCCGCTAAGCTGCTCACCGTGATAAGTACCGGACGGGTCAGGGGCAGTCAGAGCCTGTTCGTCAACTCTTGCTCGGTGAAGACGTCGATAGGACAGCGGGGACTCTTCCTTCACACACACCGACACCGTTTGTAAATGCCTGCAGACACACAAAAGATGATGATGACGGCCTCTCCGTGGGACCGCTGGTACTCCACGCGCTGCTGCCTGTGTTGCCATGTCCGCACGGGAACCATCATCCTGGGGGTCTGGTACATGGTGAGCATCGCCTAACTCTGTCACTCACTGCATGCGTGTAGACTTCAAGAAACAGCAGAGCCAGAGACAACATGATATGAGCACAGGATTTAAGAGTATATAATCTGTCATTTAAAATCATTTCACGTCAGACTTGATCTGTACTTGCCTTTTTGATATTTATATAGCTGGAATTAAAATATAAAGATGACATTGTTTTAAATTACTTTATCCAAACTTTTATTTGTAAATACAGGATTATTGATAACACTTAATTTAAGAAATTACTTATAGTATAGACACTTTAATCAAGTATTTTAAAATTGATGAATGAAACAGTTCTGTCTTTTCTGTGTTGTGGCACTAAGCTCTTGTGGAGCATGTCTGTGAATTAATGCTGCTGTAGTTGAGTATATCAGACTGACTAAACCAAACACCACATGTGGAAAAAGCTTCTCTCTGCTCCCTATGAATAAATGAGCAGTGGGCCTCTTCAGGTAGCAGGGTTTTGTGTCAGACTGCCAATTGACTGTGCAGAATTTTCCATTACACTCACCTGATCAATGGGGATGTATGAGTCACCTGAATAATGAGAGGTGCTGGCCAGAGCAAAACAAAGACTTCTACTGTAGGTACTTCATTTAACATAGCTGCACTGTCTCCACGCCAAGACTTAAGAATTTAAGGATGGTTACTGGCTGCAGTCTGTGATGATAAAAAGTTAAGTAATGTAAAGAGCACTAACAGACACTGCTCTGCAGATTATTAATTATGTGTGGAATGTCAGGTGAAGAGGTTTACATTTCTGGTGCGCCATCTGTGCATACTGTTGCCTTCATCTGTCCATATGTTCTCTGTCCCTAAGCTCATCAATGCTGTGGTGTTACTCATCCTGCTCACTGCCCTCAACGATCCTGAGCAGTACCACTTGACCAGTGCAGAGTTGGCTAATGACCTGGATGTCATGGATGATGCCAGTAAGTAGTGTTTTGCAGTAAATGTATCATAAGTTGTCTCTAAGAGTTATGAAGTAGATTATTGTTAGGAGTTTTTACATCCATGTATCTTTTTGTATATGAGGGTTAAATCTTGATGGAGATTTGCTAGAAAACCCAGTGGGCTCTGTGGTGTTTTTCTTAAACTCTTGCGTGTAGGTAGATCCGTCATGTAACTAATGGAATAATTTACTGTGTTATTATAAGGACCTCAGACATTGTCTAAAGTGACAGTCTTCATTTCTGTATAAGTAAAAACACCCAAAGCCACAGCCTCCCAAAAACCCAATGTCCATCTGTGCAGAGCATTTGAAAAGCCTTCTTAACACACCAGGTGCGTGCTGGAACAGTCTGACCAGGGGTGACTCACAGCACATGGTGCTGGTAGTCTCTGATTGGGAACGACTATTGTCCCAGTTCCAGAGGATGAGCGTTGTCCTGTGACCCATTAGTACATGCTGGACCAGCCGGTGCCACTGCAGTTTTACAATCACATGCATAGAATGTTCAGATTTCTGAGGTTTATAAGTATCAGTTCACTCAGTAACTTATCTATCTTTTGTTTTAATCTTTTCTTAGTAAAATAATTCTCCCCTGAGAATGCTTGGGTATATTTATAAATGTTGGGGGAAGAAAGACAAGCTAGTCTTTCTGCTAGCTAACCTTCGTTTAGCCACATTTTTATGTTTTGTGGTGGCACTTAAAGACAAGATATAACATGCTAATGGATGAGCTTTATACTTGTTGCTATATCGATTTGGGGCACAGTTTCCTGGCTTCCAGTCTTTACACAACAAAATATTATTATATTCTGAAATTATGTGTAAAATGTATAATAGCTTAAGCATTCACCACCAAATAGCAAGAAGGGAAGGTTAGCAACAAGCCTGTGAACATAATGGAGAATTCAGCTGTTGCCAGATATTTTACTCATTAGCTGGTAAAATAAAACAAAAAGGGGTGAACATCACCAGGCGGCCACAATTGTTTCTGCTGCCCCAGATGGCATAAAATCAAAAAGCTTTTTATGCTGGTATTTTGCCATTTACCTGAATTAGATTCTGGGAATAAAGTGTCACACTTCTGAGTCGTCTTTTTTCTTTTTTTAAACCACAAATCTGATCCATCCTGTGACTCAGAGCTGTGAAACACTGATTGTCAGGTCATTATTAAAAGAATATGGAAAATAATGGGTCAGGCAGGAAAAAAAAGTGGCGTTTCATTGAAGTGACTATTATTTCCCCGTAGTGCCACTTTTATTTTAAGGTTGCTCGGCCCTGCGCTTATGTAACAGAATGATTAGTTCTGTTCTGTTGAGTTGATTTCAGGTCAGGCTGACACGATGTGTATCCCAGAGCAGAGGTTAAATCCTTTTCTAGTTGACAGATGCATCATGCCATTGTTTTCTTCTGCTCTCCATTTGTGGTCCCTTGATGACACCGTGTTCTAAACATTTTCATAAATGTAATTCAGGATTGATTGCGCCACAGCCAATGTGACTACAGCCTGAATTAAATAGAAAGCAAAGATCTGTATAGCTTTTTTGAATTTCTACCTTTTCTCCTGTTGCTTCAGACATGTGCATCGCCTCAGCGATCTCTCTGCTGATGATACTTATCTGTGGGATGGCAACATATGGTGCCTACAAGGTAAAAAAACATTTATTTTACTCTCATAATTGTATTTCACGTGTTGCTGTTTCCCTGTTGATTCTCTGCTCTTTGATAAATAAGCCATTGTGTCCCAAATATCTAACGTTAAGGTCTTTATTTCAGTTACGTCCTGCCTGGATCATCCCTTTTTTCTGCTACCAAATATTTGACTTTGCCCTTAACACCTTGGTGGCTGTTAGCATCGTAGTTTACCCAAACACCATTCAGGATTACCTGCAGCAACTGGTGAGAAACATCTGATATATGTATATATTTATTTTACTTATCATTTATAATTTGACATGAAATGAAAACATCACTGCTGTCTTTCTGATTCCTCCTCAGCCTGAGAACTTTCCCTACAAAGAGGAAGTTGCTGCTCTCAGTAACGTGTGCTTGGTCGTCATCGTGCTGCTCTTCATCGGCTGTATTCTTGGCTTTAAGGTAAAGTTTTCTGCGCCCAGTTTACATATTTGTCTCATATGCTTAGCAGCACCTAGAAATGTTTCCTGGTCTGCTGACAATATTATGCAACCTTGTTACACAGGCTGTTGCCTTTTTACGTAACCCTCTGTTCACATGTGGCTCTGTGATGTGACTGAAGTGAGGTGGAAATTGATTATCTTTCACTGGTTCTAGGTAAAGTAGAGCCCAGGAATGAATCTTGAAAGCGTGCTGTGGATAAAACTTCACTCCAAAAAAGCCGAGATGCTGTGTAAAAACTCAGAATGCAATGATTTGCAAACCTTCAAAACAACATATCAAATGTTGACACTTTAGACATTTTGTATTGTTTTGACTACGCTCGTTTTCAGTGTCTGGACACCTTTTTGTTTTACACCACTCTGTAAGTGTTTCCCACTCCTCCTTGTTGTGGGATTTGAGATGCTCAACAGTTTGAAGCCTCCTTTGTTGTATTTTGTGTCAAATGTTTTCAGTGAGTAATGTGTCTGGACTCTCAGTAGGCCAATATGGCCCCTAACTCTGGACTCTTATTGTTCCAAACTGTGTTTGTCATCCAGTATTAATGATGCCCTCACATAATATGTGCACCAATGGACCTCCATTCGATTGCATATGCTAGCTTTTGAACTTTATTATAATAAGCTAGCTGTTCTCTTCCTTCTGACGGAGGATTTAGACATTTTGAAAGCTCCAAAAAGAATTTTAGCTTCTGGTTCATCAGACCAAAGTCTCAGTCCAGCCTGACTGAGATCGGGCCCAAAAATGGGATCCCGTTAGGACTCAGGCACTGATGGCAAAAAACTGTAATCAGGCAGATTTTCCAGATTCTCTTTTAGGGATATATTGCTCATGCAGTCCTGCCCCTGTCTCAAATGTTTAGAAAAATGTTGCTGGTTCATTTTATACATGATCCCAACAGTTGTTGGAAATGGGACTGTATTTTTCACAGCAGACATATTTGATTTATCACAGCAGGAAAAGCAGAGAGCACAATACCAGAACCCCAAAGCAGCTACACTGAATTCAGACACCATTTCTTTTATTATTTATATGTCAAAGTGAGAAGGAAGAAGTGTAGTACTATACTTGTAATATAAGGTTTACTCTCAGCTTTCCTTCTGAAAGATTTAAGTCAGAGTCGGGTGTAGGAGTGTACATATGTGTAGTCTCAAAATTATATTACAGTGTTTCTAGGGAATTTGTGATGATGGTATTTATGACAACACAGAAGAAAGGCTGAACAATGTGGTGACTGCAGTGAAAAAAACACAAGGAGGCATGTTTAATGTTTCTTTTCCAATGAGCTTTGGTTATTTATGCAATGTAAAGTATGAATTTATTCCCACGAGGTGCCAGCAGCTACAGTGGTGACACAGCATAACTCATATATACAGTGCTGTGAAAAAATATTTGTCCCCTTACTGATTTCTTAGTTTTTTGCATATTTGTCACATTCAAGCAAATTTGAATGTTAGATGAAGATAACCTGAGTAAACACAAAATGCAGTTTTTCATTCATGATTTCATTTATTAAGGGGAAAGACCTATCCAACCCGACCCGGTGCTGCGTGAAAAAGTAATTCTCCCCCTGTTAAATCAGTTTTTTGGAAAGGAGTTCACTTTCACTAGCTGCACCCAGGCCTGATTACTACCATAGCCGATAAATCAAGAAATTGGGCCGTTTTAAACCTGTAGCGGTGAAACAAGTTTGTTTTTTCAACCAGGAGCAGGAAGAGTTTTCTTGCATGTTTTGCAGAGTTTGGTGAAGGTTGTTGAAGTAGCTCACTTTTTACTAAATCATCATTGGCTGACATACGGCTCTCGCTCCAGAAGGTTCTGGGCTTGTCGTGTTGTTGTGCCTAAACGTAAACTCTTTTCTTTGCAATCTCATTGACGCTGCAATATTTTTTTTATCATGTAAAACTGTATACCGATATAATCGACCAGCCCTAGGGACGAGTTACTTCCTCTTTTTTTATTAATTTTTTTCAGCCACACTATTAAAGTGGCTCTTTGAGGGTCAGTGTGTTCTGATACTCAATTACTGAACACTGTTTAGTAAAATTAAGCAAACATTTATGGTTCCAAGGCAACCAATCACTTCCTTGCATCATCTAAGTTGGCCTGTGCCATGCACACTAAGTGTGTTTGCAGTAGCAAACTCCTTATTTATCCAAGTGTGTCCCTGGGAGCTCTAGAATAAACCTCTTAATGGTCACTTGGGCAGTGTGGCAGTTGGAAATGTGCACAAAACAAGCAGGCACTTGGCCACTTGCAAAGTGTGGGCGCACCCGTTAAATCCTGTGGAGTTGAGCTGTTAATGAACTTCGGACGGAATCAGGTCAGGCCATTGTCCAAAGCTGACATTTCTCACTTTAAGCACATAGGAGGGGCAAGCTAGCTCACCTTAGGTGAGCGTGCTGCCTGGGTAGAGCTTGCACGAGGTGTCACACAAGATGCTCATATGCTCACTGTGAGTTCACTGCACATTCACCAGCCTTATTCTTACATGGGTGCAGTTGGACATCGCACAGGCTTTGTACTCTAGAGCAGGTTAAAGATAGTTTAATTTGTGGTCCAGATGCAGTTGACGTTTGTGCTCTGACATAAACCTGTGTAAGGTAAAGGGCGCTTTAGCGTCAGTGCATTATTTAGCCTCTTAAAAAAAGTTGCAAAGTACTTTAAAAAGCCATGAAGACATAAGAAAAATCCTGAAAAATAACTTGTTTGTATTATGTATCTAAAGCCAGTAATTCTGTCAGATAGTTGCTGTGATTCTGCTTAAAACCAAAACATTTGTAGTCTTTAACAACAAAAGGTTAACCCTGAGATAAACTGAGATAAAATAAACGGTAACGGTTAATAGAAGCTCATATGTTTCATACTATAGTCGATCAGGGCCTTTTTAGATTGCAAACCCCATGTAATTACCCCAAATCCATCTTTTTAATCAGCACCACTGTCTGAATAATTTCTGATTCAAATAATTGGATTTGCACAATCAGCATCATTATCACACTGTCAGCATGGTTTTGCAGTGGACCATGAAGTAAATTAAGCGATTGCTGCACCTTCCTGTGGAGGTTGTTTGAATAACAGAGCTGTCAGAGCATTAGGGCTGATACTTAATTGGTTCTTATGGTAAGAATGTTTGAGAGCTCAGCCTGGCTTTGGTTCCTGCTAGCGGATGGATGTAGCAGATGGTGTTGTGTTTGGCCGAGGCATTTCAGTAGCAAGCCGCCTGCTGAGAGCCAGATGATTTCTGGATGACAGAGAGAACAACAGGAACTTGCTACTATAAAGAGACGTCTAACCCTCAGACAGATTCTGTAAACACAATCTGAATCTAAAGAAGAGCGAGAGTTTATTTAGAATAACAACAATTTTACTCCAGCCTTACATTCTGGTGACAGTGATGCCATCTGTGTCAGTAGGTGTGCAGAAAACTTACTCTTACACCGCAGCTTCTCTGGGGACAAGACGACCCAGTTATATCTGGAACACCTTGGAAAATTCATTTGCATAGTAACGAGGAGAAGCTGCTTGACTTAAAGCTTTAATACAAGCATCCACTGAGCCGCGCTACCAACGTGGCTGATAATAATTTGTCTATGATTTGTTATTTACCATAACTGTGTTACGTAGTCCATGTGTCTAACATGTGTTTTTGTTTTCTTTCTTCCCATTCTCAGGCATACCTGATAGCATGCGTGTGGAACTGCTACAGATATGTGAGCGGACGGGGCAGTTCTGAAATCCTGCTGTACGTCACGACCAATGACACCACCGTAAGTACTGAGAACAGCGCTGACTTCTTTGTTTAAATGATAAGACTGGTGATGTCATGATATCATGTCCGTTCAGGACTTTTCCATGCATATTGGTAGCATTTAGCATCAAGCCCACTTTTTCCAGTTGTACTTGTAACAGTTTGCTACAAATACAGTGGTCTGTTTGGCATTTGTTTGGGACTATTTTCAACAGGAAATTAATATATATTTGGCACTCCAAACATTTTCACAGCAACAGCAGCACACTTTCTGTGGGACTGAGCCAGAGTAAATGATTGTGTGTGCTAATTAAGGTCATAAAACACAACGTTATGTGTTTTTCTCAATGGGTTTTAGCCAACACTGAACTTCTACAGCACAGAAGAATGAAATAAATCAGACTAGCAGAAGAAAAAAGTATTTTTTTAGCAGCACTTTATTTTGCTGTCAGACCACCTGTGCAAATGTTTCCAGTGAGCTGCTACAAACGCCTGTGTGCAGAGCTCGCCAGACATGTGAGGGTTCTCGCTTCAACACTAATAATGCACTCATTCCTCACGTGCAGTGTACAGCTGTCCAAATACTTGTAATTTACAAGTCAGCAGTTATTAATGTATGACAAATAAGAATAAACTTATACAAATATAAGTATAATATATTATACTCAAAGTCCATTAAACCCTCTTTCATGTCTAAATCATCATTTAGGGAACTAACATTAAACAGTTTCTGATCTTTGCTGTTTTTCTGCATTTTCCAAAAAGTAGAAAAGCAGCTTCTGTGGAAAAACGGTTTCCTTATGCAATCCAGACTGCAGGTCACGTTTGGATCGTGTGCGTAGGTTTCCTCTGCTCAGGCCAGTCTGGCAGCCATAAAGTCACTATGTTGATGGGAGAAAGAACATTTAAAGCTGTGCTGTAGTAGCGCGTAGTTTTACAGAAGCTACAGTAGCATGGATGAATGGACAGACTTGGAAAGAGAGATGAGGATCCATGCTGGTGAAGTCATTAGATGGGTACAGTAAGCTCTTTTTAGGGCCTCATGTTGGTGTCTTATTGACTGGACCTGGCTCTCAGTTCACTGTTACCCCACTGCCCACACAGCTAACTGCTTGACTCTGACAGAGGGGAGAAGACTAACGGAGCTATAGAAACACTAATGACTGTTTTGACTATTGCAAAACGTGGTTTTCGGTCTGAACACATAAGGAGCTGCCAGTAACTGGCCCCATCAGGACTGATATTTGACCTTGCAATATATTGGGTTTCACAAGTATTTTGACAAAACCTGTGCTCCCAGTCTGCAACTTAAGACCCCTCAGGGCGTAACACTGCACACAATTTAAAACAGCACCTGATGGTCTACGCGCTGTAGTTCCACTCGCTCCTGATGTGTAAAACACGTGGGCTGTAAAGAGAGACCCAGGAGGCAACTTTCCAGCTGACTGACATCATCAGTGAGGAGTGCCAGAATATCAGCAGCCATTTATTTCCTAACATCAGCCTCACGTCTGCAGGGATGCTTTTTCAATTAGAGCTAGCCATATTTAATGGAAGCTCCCCCACATACCACAGCCGGGTTTGTGGCTTTTGGTTAGCAGCTTGCATGGTGTTACATCAATTATATGATGGTTAGGTCAAAGGTCCACTAATGCATTGCATGTGGGGCATAAAGAAAAGTAATTGACACCTACACACAGGTGCTTTATTGGAACAATAAATAAATGCATCATAGAAGAAAGCATGCTTAATTTCTCTTCATGGAGTTGGTGTGGGTGTTGACTCTTTGCTTGGCCCCACTCCCCACAGATCACGGTGTCGTTCAGGCATGGCACACAGACTGGGGATTTATTAGCTAGAATGGAATAGCAACTGTTAGATTTGATCCACTGTGTATCCATAGATGCTTTCCAATACACACACAATGCAGCAGAAGATTTATTATACCCCAATATTGCCATAGTGATTCCTGTGCTGATTGCTTCCGGTTGTAATCCTGACTCCTGTGTTTCCCTCTCTGTCAGTTTGCTTCCTATTTTATTATTTTGGGCTTAGCATCCTTATATTCCTTTCTCTTTATTTTAGTACCCTCCCTTTCTGCAGCTCACAATTGTCTCAGTTGAATCCACCTGTACCTTCTTATTCCTTTCCCTTAAATTATATATGGTGTGTTTTGTTTCCATTGAATTACTTTGTTTTTGCCGACTCTTGTGCTGGCTCTCCTGCACTCGGTCAATTCTTTTTTATTTATAATCTAATGCACCAGATGTGACCAGATGCAATGCACTGTTCTTTTTCTGGACAACAGATGATGTCACATGTGTCACAGCAGGGCACAGACAGATGATTGAAGTTGTGTAGTAACATTAAAGTTCATGATATGCATACCACATGCTACAGTATGCACTTTAAAAGGATTTCAGTATGTGCTGAAACTCTTTAAAATGATCTAATATATGCAAGTACAGGCCTAAAGGAAGTTATTGATTACTTAATATCCCACATATTTATTTCAACATCATTAAAGTTTATTGTCACAAAGGCAAGACTGTACCCTCGTTGACTCATTGTTAAATATTTAATAACACATGCAGGTCAAACACATAGCGTTGTTGAGGAAGCCCACATTTCTGTTGTCAGGAGGAAAACCAGAATGAGTGCTGGAATGCTGAAAGAGATCTTTCAGATCCAGGAAAACATTATACAGCCATAAAATGCATCAGAGTTTTTTTTAAGTTCCTTCATGGTGGGACCTCAATTCTGGCTCTATCATATCACATAACGGGACACGGCATTGAGCGGAGACATCAGTGATGCATATAGACAACCATTAGCCAGATTTAGTTTGGAACTCCCCACTTATCCTACTTTTACTTTTGGTGTAGGGGATGAATAATAAAAGATGAACAAGTAGATCTGTCCTCTCTAGTTTTCTGTATACAGCTCTAAACTAAATCTGGCTGCTGACAGATGCTTTACAGAAGCTTGATGGCTACTACATGTTAGCACTGCTGTTGTAAGCATGGTAGTATATAGGTCAAAGCTGCACTGTGCTGAAGTACAGCCTGCTGCTTGCATGCCTTTTTTTCTTATGTATGACATTTATTTTAATATTTTGTCTAAGAAGGCTTCCAATCAACCGCTCCAACTGCTTATGTAATGTGCAGTGCAAATAAGACTGGTCATCTTGCCATACTTGCATTTTACATGTTATATAATCATATTTAACTGCAGCCCTGCAGTTTAGCCTATTTTATTGGGGAATCAGACTGATTTCTGTGCAAGCTGTTCTCTCTGGGCTTACAAATATTTCACTTAATCCAAAATAAATTTTTAATATTTCATTTTTTTCTGTTTCAAGTTACATCAAAAGTGATGTAATATTATGCAACTTTACCAAAAACATGTTCATATTGATCAGACTGATTTTCATGGTATTTATTCTGAGTCATGTTCTCATTTCTTTGTCTTCCAGGTGCTGTTACCTCCGTATGATGACAGTGTCAGTGTCCCTCCCAAGCAGGCTCCTCCACCTTACACCACTGTTACAGCATGAAAACATTCCCGGGATCCTGCTGACTGCTGTTGATAAAAGCACAGCAGAATTGATGCACCACACTGCCTCTCCACTGTACAGTATATTTCTGGATATATTGTAGCTACACACACATTACCGTTCTCTTAATGCATTCACACGCATATGTACAAAAACACCTTGGACAGATATACAGACGCACACCACCGTGACCTCTCATCCCTTCCTGTTATTTACTTATTCTTATGTATTTCTCTTCTGTAGCTCTCTGTGTATCTCTGTGTCTTAGTATTCATCCAGAAACGATGTGCACTGTTATGCATTTGAAGCGAAACAAGACAAAAGCACTAGAAAGTTCGATAGATGATATATATTTTTATTAATTCTATTTATGCTCTCTGTGTCTGTAATCGTATTCTGTGGGTCCTACCTTTTCACAAACATATTTAACTTGTGCAGAAATGCAAAAAACCCCAAACAAAAACAAACGTATGGCTCGCATTAACGAGTGAGGAGCCGTTGCGTGTTTCCTGTTTGTCTCGTCTGAGCTCGTGATCAGGGTTGGATTGCCTTCATTCATAGCTTTCTCTCTCATGGGGTGCACTTCATGGAGCCACGTGTGAAGTGTCACCTTGACGGGAAGTTTCCCAAAGAAATGCACCTGCCTGTGTTCTGACATGATCAAGGAGCAACCTAGTGTATATCAAACATATCAGCGTATTCTACCACAGACATAATCATGGTCTCGTGTTCTAGAAATCAGGAGTGTTGATCTGCGTTGACTGATATTCATAACTTTCTAATGTAATTGTGTCTTTCTACTGATTGATGACAAATGTCTTGGATTGCTGTTTATCTAGAAGCACTGATCTGGAATCAGCTTGCTCTTTGAAGTCACTATAAGTTGGTTGCTGGACAGAGGACTCGGAGCCCAATAAATATGGACTGTGGTTGTGTTTTTTCAGTTAAGCCTAATGGGAGCTTTCTTGTCTGTGTAAACATTACACAAGTCTGTTCCACCAGATGGAGTTACTGGCAAACCACTCGTCCCTGGACACAAAATGTCCTGCAAGGACTCAAATGTCAAACCTTCTGTATGGAAAACAAAGATGTGACATATATTTATCTATTAAAATCCAATTTCACTGATAGATGTTGTGTGTTTTATTTTGTCAAACATGTATATGAACTTGAGCAGACATGTTTCAAGGGTCAAATGGAGCTCAGTGTGTGTGTGTGTGTGTTTGCAGGAATTATTTAAATTAATCTGGTTAGGGTTTTTTTTTTTTGCTATTAAGAGTTAAGCTCTAGCTTAAATGGAAGATGTGATGTCGAAAAATATATTTGGTCACTGAAGTGAGCAGTGACTGTATAGTCTAAGGAGCTTTGAAAGAAAAGCGTCTGGACTTTCACCTCTCATCTGAGACGCTTCTTCAGTTCTAAGAGCAACTAGTGGAGAGTCCCAGATTTTAAGCCCTTTGGGAGTGTCCCCAAGAGGGTCATGTGATTTATTGAGGTCAAATGGACCTCAATATATCACATGATAGGGTGGGGCTAGGTTTCACAATGAGTTCACCTGAAACCTTGGCTGGTTGTGACCCACACCCGTTTTCCCACCTTGGCTAGTGTGATTAGGTAGAGGATCAATAGGGGGTCCATGACCCTCTTAAGAGGGACACACCCATAGGACTTGAAACCTGGGACTCTCCACCATTTGATCTTAGAACTGAAGAAGCTTCTTGGATGAGAGGTGAAACGTCTTCAAGGAAACTTAAAGAAGTCCAGACGCTTTTCTTTCCTAAGCCCGTTAGACTACAATGAGCTGGATGACTGAGAACCTTCACAGACATGTCTGTGTATAAATGTGTCTACTGTGTGGGAGGCAGGGACCCCCAGAGTGGAATTGTGATGACTTTTACTTACCAGGTCTTTCCATAAACTGCTGCTGTGGCTTTGTACAATTCTTCTGAGCATAATTTGTAAAAGTACAATCCGCCTCTTTCAGAGCAATGATGACCCATTAGACTACACTAGACTTTAAATCTATCAGGCCTCTGACAGTCTGACTCCATTACATTGTTATCTATCATTTGATGAGCTACTCATGTTCCTTAGTTTGAAAACAGGAGCCAGGCTGACCAAGTACACGTCCCTAAAACTTTAATGTAAGAACAACATGAAACATTTACGTTGTCTCTACTTTCCTCCAAATAATAAATGTTTAAAGTGTTTTCAACATGTAAAATTGGGAGTTTAGTTCCACTTATCTGGAATAAATATGAGTAAGATGATCTGAATGGGAATAAAACACTCATAGTTATTGTTTTACCAGCAGACTGATCAAGAGGCGTCTCCAAAGTCAGAGTCAGAGTGGGAGTATACAGAGAAATAGTGGATGGAGTAAGGGACTAGGCAATGCAATAGCCTCCAGAGATAGAGACAGGACTGGGATATATGTACATTTGCAACGCGGAGCTAAGGCATTGACAGACTTTTCCTGCTGGAGCTCAACTGTTGGCTCAGTTTTTGGATTTTCAGAGATTTTAATTCGCTGAATTAAAAATTCCAAAATAATTTTTAATATAATGGTGAGTAGATTTCAAATTGTTATCTTGAAAATGCTATACTGTGGGCTTTCCCTTTTCTAAAAGAACCGATCCTTTTTCTTTAGCGTTTTAATAGCAGGGTAGAAAGAGTAATCACCACCAGTCACCTGTGTGGTGTTGACTTCTTATCTGCGTTAGGACACATCCTGTGCTCCTTTCACCTGCATCATGAAAACTCATCAGAGAACTTGGATGTGCAAAACAGACACAGTGTCATAAATGCTGTTCAGTACATGATGTTTTTGTGTTTCATAGTAAACACACAACTTTGGCTTCCACTCACGGGGGGAAATATGAAAGGAGCTGCTCTTTTGTGGAATAATCAAAATGCTGTAATTACTAAACTTTCTTCATATCTTTGATTCGTGTGTTTAGAGGAAATGCCAGTTAAAAAAAACCATTTTAGGACGTTGTGGAGTGTCATGAAATTCTACAGCACATAACAGGATTTTACCTTTGCTGCTGTGATTGCCATCTGAAGATGAAAACACTATCAGGGTGGCGGCAGAGAGACGTAAAACACATGTGAGTTCAGAGGGCAAGTGTTCCATGAGGGTTTGCATATGCATGTGTGACCTCTGCAGGTCTCAGGTCAACCATATGAACCTGGCTCTGTGCAGAAGTGTTGATTTTTTATTAACTGAACACATGGAAGCTGCTGAAGTTCTCATTTGGGAATCCAAAACAAAAGTTTTATGTTGCCTTCACGTAAGATTGTTCCTGTATTGTTCTTTTCTCCTTTTTCAAATTTGAATATATTTGTAATTTCTACACTGATCACAGATATTTCTAAGACAGTAGTAAAGGCTGGAGTCTGAATATGACGGGTAACAAGTGGGTCTCTTGGGGAGGGGATAGGGAAGCAGTCTGGTGTTTTTCAGCCTCTCTTAAATCACTGTAAACCTCCTATGCAGCAAAGCATTCTCATTCACAGAAGCTCACTGACTTTCTTTGAATGCTTTAGGAAGCACAACACTGGTGTACTGTACAGCCCACGTCTTTAAACAGAGTTTATAGAACAGATGATGCTATTTTAAAGTGCTGAATATCTGAGAACAATCTCCATATTTCAAGGAAATTAGATAACAAGCATATGAAGAATATAAAGTGCAAAACACTATACAGAATATTGGTGGAATTGTTTTTTATTCTCTTGTTGACACTCTTTCCACAAATGTATTGCAAATGTCACAAAGTGTAACAAGTACATTTTCATTCTGCCATATCATAAGTTTATGCCAAAACTTATTTGATTTAAACTGCATTAAACTGAAATTACTCAACGTGCAATGTATCAGTTGCAATCAGCCTCACCTTTCGTGTGCAGCTGGTCCCAGTACAAATCATTCCCAGATACTAGGTGCTTCACCTTATCACAACCAACCACGCTTAGCGAGTCATGTGCCAGATTTTGTGTTTATTATAACACAACGCTGTGGCTGTAGCTCAGGAGGCAGAGCGAGTCATCTACTAACTGGAAGGTTGGTGGTTTGATCCCTGCTGCCCCAGACTGCATGCCAAAGTATCCTCGGGAAAGATATGGATCCCTGCATCCCATTCAGTGTTAATGAGAATGTCAGATAGAGAGGAATTAGACACAGAAAAAGTGCTTGTATGAATGTATGCGTGGATGACGTGTGTAATATAAAGTGCTTTAAGTGCTCTTGTAGAGTAGAAACGCACTTTATAAGAACCAGTCCATTTATAATGCAGATTTCTTGCCATGTTTCTACATGTAGACAAACATATATAAAATAAATAGTAGGTTCCTCTATTTGGCAGCTTCTCTCTCTCTCTTCTCCATCTTTGCTCCCTGGTGATCAGGTTTCTACCCTACTTGCACTGCACTGTGGAAGTGTTTCTTCTGGATCAGCTCTTGTTTTTGTGCTTACGTCACTCTGTTGCAGTTGTCGTCTTTCATCACAATGAGGTGTCTGGCTCTTGGCCTTTTCTGCCTGTTGTGGTGTAACGCAGCGCAGACGTACAGACGCCGCCCCAGACCCATCACGGCAAGAAGCAACACAACTTTCCCAATCAAAGCAGTTGGTAGGTGATTAGTCGGTTACCACAGCATTTCTGTATCAGTTTTGCCATTTCATCCCAAACTCATCCCAAACTTCCTCATTGTCTTTGATTTTAGAGAATCCATGTAAAGCCATCCCGTTGGATTTCGTCTTTGTGATTGACAGCTCCAGAAGCATCCGTCCCAATGACTATGAGAAAGTGAAGACCTTCATCATCAACCTGCTTCAGTTCCTCAAGATTGGCCATAATGCAACACGGGTCGGTCTGCTGCAGTATGGTAGTGTGGTCCAGCCCGAGTTCTCCCTCAGCACCTACACCACCAAGAGCGAGGTAGAGCAGGCAGTGAGGAACATGGAGCACCTCGCCACAGGGACCATGACGGGTCTGGCCATCCAGTACACCATGGAGACAGCCTTCACCGAGGAACATGGAGCCCGACCAATGAACTTACACATCCCACGAATTGCTATGATTGTGACTGATGGAAGACCTCAGGACACAGTAGAGGAGATTGCAGCTCAGGCAAGACAGGCTGGCATCCAGATTTTTGCTATTGGAGTAGGCAGGGTGGATATGAACACACTGAGGGCCATAGGGAGTGAGCCGCACTCGGAGCATGTGCATCTGGTGGCCAACTTTAGCCAGATAGAAACCCTGATCTCTGTGTTCCAGTCCAAACTGTGTGGAGGTGAATAATCCCGTCTATTTTAAGTGTCTCTCTTTATTTCTAAAATGCATGTGTGTCTAATCATGCTTGAGTGTTTGTGAATGTTTTTGCGTGCATTAGGTTCAGACATGTGTGAGGTGGTGGACCATCAGTGTCAGCATATCTGTGTGAGTAGCCCTGCCTCATACAGGTGCAAGTGCAGGGAAGGATACATCCTAAACCCTGATGGCAAGACGTGCACAGGTAACCCCCTCCCTTCTGTTATTTACATAGCTACAGTCTTTTAACACTGCCCAAAACTTGTACAAAGGACCTGATGATGGTCTGATGGCTTAAGGACCAAAAATGGATCACGTGACCTTTTGCATAACAGATTTTGCCCATCTGGCCACCTTATTTTCATTTTTGGTGTACTCTCACGGTTTGGCTGCAAAAACAATCACTGAAACCCGCATGTTGCCTTTTTACACCAGACTGACACAACTTGCGACTCATGAGTTTCACTCAGATCAAAGCAAAGTAAAATGGGAGTGTCAGTTTAAAAAGTCTCACTGATTGGCTTATATTTAGTTTCTGCTGTCCCTGACTGACTGGTTACTGCAGGTTTCCTTCTGCACACTGAACTGTAGGTGATTGTTCTCCACACTGTTGCAGCTGAGGACACGTGTGCTGTGGTGGATCACGGCTGTGAACACATCTGTGCAAACCTGCCTCGTGGTTATGAGTGTCGGTGCCGTCCAGGATATCAACTCACCATAGACCTGAAGACGTGCAACAGTAATATTACATTTTTTTACTCATAAGAAACTGTTTTATTCAAATTTCATGACTTATTGTTAGAGTCATAATGGAAACACAACTTGCTTCCTGCCACAATGTTGTGTTTGTGGAGTAAAGTGTTGGCTTTAAATCATCATATATAGCAAGTAGGAATAAAGTACAATAATTTATCTGGTCTTGGATAAAGGAACTCAGCGTCATGAAGCCAACACTGCCCAAAGGCACAGTCACCGTGAGAAGTTTTTTTCCTACCAGTGATGTCTGTTAACCCACTGATGGAAAATTTTCCCTTTGCTCCTTCGGTGGATGTTAACAAAAAGCAAAGTGGGGGAGATTTCCTGTAGAAAGTGTGCTTTTGCAATCATCAGTGCAGTGCAGCTGCTGAAATGTAGAGGTGTATCTGGAGTGTCATAGTATATCCCAATCCAAACAAGAATGAGTTCAATCATCACAGTGGGTTCACACTCTGCACCTTTAGAGTGGATTTTTTTTTTTTTTTTAAATGAAATAATTAGATTTTGGCATGTTTTTATTAATCTGAAAAGTCTTGTCATAAAAAAACAACAAAATAACCAGTGAAAAAGTGGAATATCTAATAAGATATTCACCCTCTCCAGGAATAGACCACTGTGACCTGGGGAATCATGGCTGTGAGCACAACTGTGTCACCGTTCCAGAGTCCTACATCTGCACATGTAAAAGGGGCTACGTCCTCAATCTCGATGGCAAGACCTGCAGCAGTAAGTACTTTTTTTTTTATCATTCATAATGCGGCAAAATAAAGTGAAAACACAGCAAATATACAGCATCTTATGAAACATTCAAACGGTGCTGCTACAGCAACCATGACATAAATTTCACCCAATGCGTTCTTGCAGAAATCGATCACTGCGCCGATGGCGCCCACGGATGTGAGCAGGAGTTTATGAACACAGAAGACAGCTGTGTATGCAAATGCAGGAAAGGCTACACACTCAGACCTGATGGGAAAACCTGCCAAAGTAAATTTAGTGCTTTTTCATATTTAACTAAAAAAAAATAGCTCCACATTTTCTTCATATAGAGAGCATAGAAAGCCGCCTGTTTTACATTGCACAATGCATGTAAAGCTTCGTACATCTACAACAACTGTCTGATACCATTCCAGCCAACTTTGAGTGTACAGAAATTGACAGATTGGTGGATGATTCTGAGATGTAAAAGTGTCACATGACGTCTAGGATGATTATCTAGCTTTTTGGGTCTTTGGATTGCTTCTGTTTGTTCAGAGCTGAGAAATAAAAGAATATACAGGAAAGCCTGAAGAGCTCTTTCTTTATAGCAGGCTCTTATGTGCTCAGTATTTTTCAAAAAAATGGAAACTATTTTTACAATTTAATGCAAAATTTGCAAGTTAGTAAAAGTAATCACTACCTGTCTTTTTGTACTGATAAAATGACTTCCTCTAGAGATCGATCACTGTGCTGATGGAGCCCACGGATGTGAGCAGGAGTTTATGAGCACAGAAGACAGCTGTGTGTGCAAATGCAGGAAAGGCTACACACTCAGACCTGATGGGAAAACCTGCAAAAGTAATTTTAAATGAGCTGTTTCCATGTTATTGGTGCTGTTTTTATCCATATTTTTTTTTAAAGTTATTCCACATATATTCATACGTATAGAGCATAAAAACACCCAAGTATTGATTCATAGCTTGTCTAATAATGTGTACATTTGCATCTATTGTCTCATATAATTCTAACCATGTTTCAGCATATGGAAGGCATTCGACTGGCTGATGTAGAAATGTGTCACATTGATGTCTGGGAGGATTATTCAGTTATGTGAACTTACCTCTGTTTCTGTGTTCACTAATAAAATTAAAAAAAACAAACATAAAAACTGCAAGATGTAAATGTTCTGCGTATTTTTCAAATAATAGAAACCAGTTTAACCAGTTTGATCCACAATTTTTCATGTAAAAATTCAACACTTAGTTAAAACCTTCTGTTTTTGCTTGTTACCTAATTTCTCCTTTGTCTCTGTGATCCGTCAAAACGATTCCTAACAGAGATCGATCACTGCGCTGATGTCGCCCACGGATGTGAGCAGGAGTTTATGAGCACAGAAGACAGCTGTGTGTGTACATGCAGGAAAGGTTACACACTCAGACCTGATGGGAAAACCTGCAAAAGTAATTTTAAATGAGCTGTTTCCATGTTATTGGCACTGTTTTTTCATCCATCTTTTTTTTTTAAAGTTATTCCACATATTCTTCATACGTACAGAGCATAAAAACACCCAAGTATTGATTTACACCATATTTAATGCTGAGTACATTCACATCTATTGTCTCAATATAATTCTAACCAGCTTTGAGTATATGGAATAGATCTGATGTAGAAATGTGTCACATTAAGGTCTGAGAGGATTATTCAGTTATATGAACTTACTGCTAATTTTATGTTCACTAATACAATTTAAAAAACATACAGAAAAACTGCACAGTTCTTGATGTAAAAAATCAACAGCTAGTTCAAACTTTCTGTTTTTGCTTGTTATCTAATTTCTCCTCTGTCTTTGTGACCCGCCAAAACGATTTCTAACAGAGATCGATCACTGCGCTGATGGCGCCCACGGATGTGAGCAGGAGTTTATGAACACAGAAGACAGCTGTGTGTGTAAATGCAGGAAAGGCTACACACTCGAACCTGATGGGAAAACCTGCAAAAGTAAGTGCAGCTAAACTGTGTTTCCGCGTCATTGCTGTGGTTTGTCACAAAAACACTTTTGCTTATACCTGTAATGTGAGGCAACACTTGAATGATTTATATCATGTGTTATGCTGCAAACTGACATCCACATGCCTCTGTAAAAATGTTGTTAAAGCACAATAAGCAATGTAATAATTAGGGTTACCCACTCTTGAATAAACTTCTTTCACATTCTGATAACAGTAGAGGCTGTAGTCATGATGATGCAACACATTTATCCTCCACCGTTCATCACTTATAGTAAGAGTACAGTAAGAGATTAATTACAGATTTATAGATTCACTGCATTGAACTGAGTCTTGAATTCAGCTTTATCTGAATTTGATTAAAAGAACTTGGCAATAATGGAAGCACTGCTCTCCTGCAGAGATCGATCACTGCGCCGATGGCACCCACGGATGTGAGCAGGAGTTCATGAGCACTGAAGACAGCTGTGTGTGCAAATGCAGGAAAGGCTACACACTCAGACCTGATGGGAAAACATGTCAGAGTGAGTTTGAGCTCATTCGGTGTCATAAATAATAACAGTTTCTCCATCAGAGAATTGTTTAACACTTTCTAGTGACCCATGAATCACAACTGTAATGTGAAAACACTGATTGCCGAAATACTTCGGAATCATTGTTGGGGGTAAGTGTTAAGTGAACATCACATACATGATAGATGTTGAAATGCAGGCATTGGGTGGGTTAAGCATAGAACTACGTTTGAATCTTTTCAGTAAGCTGTGTTGCAGTGAGTCTTATTATTATTTTTCTCTGCTTTTACTAGTTTTCTCTAGAGGCATCTCATCTGCAGAACTATAACACTCTGCACAACACAAGTCAGAAAAATCTTTATAGGAGACAAAAATAAACCAAATTCAGAGTGTGACGTTTTTCATCTGCATGTTTTCAAATGTTTCTATGATTGTTTATGTCCCCTATTTGGGTATTTATGTGTTGCATAACTTCGAGTGTGTTTTTGAACCCAGTTATGAGGTCAGTGCTAATCCATGGCTCACCAAAAGATATATCTTTTCCCTCCCCTGGATTAAGGGATATTCTGTTTACCACCACACAGCATTCATAATGTCAGAGAGTTATTAGACCATTAATTGTATTTGTAGCCTCACAATATATTATATAAATGCTAATTCTGCCATACACTTATATGTGCTACAGCAACATCATGGTAATCTTTGATTCTGTGTAATTAAACTGAAAGGTCTGGATCTGTGTCAGACAGTGCACCATGGCTGTGAGCATCAGTGTGTCAGCACCAATGATTCCTACATCTGTAGATGTTTTGAAGGATTCATGCTGGCTGAGGATGGGAAGAGCTGCAAAAGTAGGATTACTCTTATACGGACTGTTTTCTTGAGAATAAAATGTGAAATAAATAAAGGTATATATTTTAAATATTCTTCTTTTTCCGGCAGAACCCGAGTGCAGCGAGGGAGTCATGGATCTTGTGTTTGTGATTGATGGCTCCAAGAGTCTGGGCCCCAACAACTTTGAGTTGGTCAAGCAGTTTGTAAACAGCATTGTGGACTCGCTGGACATTTCTAAGATGGGCACTCATGTGGGTCTTCTTCAGTACTCCACAAAGGTGCGCACAGAGTTCACCTTGGGCCAGTACTCCACAGCACAACACATCAAGAGTGCCGTGAACAGGATGCAATACATGGGAAGGGGCTCCATGACTGGCTCAGCCCTGCGCCACATGTTTGAGTCTAGTTTTTCAACCAAAGAAGGCGGCAGGTTCAACATTCCCCGTGTCAGCATCGTGTTCACTGATGGACGATCACAAGATGATGTTTCTGAATGGGCCACTAAAGCAAAGAATTCCGGTATTTCTAGTCATCCCGATGTACGACAACCTCAGAGTATCCACTTCCTAATACAAGTTTCATGTTGTTATGATGCTTTCTGATACTTTTCAGGGATCACGATATACGCTTTGGGAGTTGGCAAAGCCATCGAACAGGAGCTGAGAGAAATTGCGTCGGAGCCAGATGAGAAGCACTTGTATTACGCTGAGGATTTTGAAAAAATGGCAGAAATTACAAAGAAACTCAATTCCAGGATATGTGCAGGTACTCCACACAAGGCAGAAGTACAGGAATCCCTGCAAGGGTCTCAAAAATATGTGTGATCTTTCTTAATAGATGAAACTAATGCTATGTTTGAGGCTATTCAGGTAAAGTGGAGCTATAATAAGGGCAGGTTGGTGAAAAAATGTAACGTTACTGCCACCTATCTGCTGCTGCCATGGTAACCTGTGAGCAGAGCAGCCACTCTGTGCAATACCGTCTACTGTATTATATCAAGTAACTCATCAGTCTTTTATGCTCTGCAGTCATATGTCCTCCCTGCATGTCCCTCACATTCTCCACAGGCAGAGACAAGAAAGCAGAAAAGGATTAAGGGAGAAAGGACGAGATAAGAAAAAGAATCCAGGGACCGAAAGTCTTTCACAACCTATCAACTTTTCTTCTGCAGATAAACCATCTGATGAAAACATGTGCCAGTGTGAAAACATGATAATGTTTCAAAACCAAGTCACAGAGAAGCTGAAGAGCCTGGTTCAGAATAATATCCTTTTGTGCTCACTGCACAGTTACTAATGCTCAGGATTGCCACTGCCAAACTATTTCATGTGTCATTCATGTGTTTTGTTAAGTGTTTTTTTAAAACCTTGAACACAGTTTGTAGCTAAATTGGATTATTCCATTGACGCTCACTTTCGTTTAAGGACAAGTTTTAAAATGTAGGTTAAGTGGGGATCAGACGCTGGTTAATCCCACGATGTCTCTTTTGTCCTGTGATCTCAGAAAACTCTCATTATGCGTCAAAAATTTCAATTATGACACATTTTTAAAGGGACCCTGGTTCCTCATATTAAACTTGGGAGCTCTCTAATAGGCTGACAACATTTCCAGGGTGTAGCCCTCCTTTCATCTTACGGCAGCTGGTAGAGGGATAGCTTTTTGGGAAAAGTCTGCATAGATCAAATTTATATACATATATGACTTGTGATCAAAAGACTAAATTTATTGTTGCAGGTAATCAGCATAATAGTTGCTTCATAGAAGGTTTTAAAACTTTGATTAGGAGCAGGCAGAGGCTGATAAATACCAGATCTGTCAGCTGATTACTCAGTTACCTCAATCACACTGATGACATGACAGTATAAACAGCTTTGAGGGTGGCAAATGCATTTTTACTTACACTACATCAGGAAATCCAATCATTTCCCAGTAACAGGTCTAAAACTTCACTGGCCAGAAAGGTATAAGTAACTCCTTAACATGCCTACTTGCAGCCATGTCAAAGAGGCTGGAGACTCTTGAGAATCAACTTGTGCATAAATGAAAGGTCGAGACTCATCAGTCTCTACTCTGCGGCATCTCCAGGATCCCTTTAATCCTGCTCAACACGCTATGATGGAACATATGCAAATGCAGCTCTTCCTACTGAAGATATTTATAAGCTCTTCTAAAACTACAGTGTATTCCTTCTGAAGTATTGTTAATGTTATGTAATGGAATATCGCATAATTAACTCTTTGTACAGAAGACTGGCAAATAAACATTTTACACTTCATAATTTTGGTTTTTTAAAAATGATATTTTCACCATAAACGATTCTAAGCAGTCATCTATGGCATTTAAACTTTTGACTAAAAGTATAAAAAAAAAAAGCAATGGATTCATTCAGCATTTTTAAACTTTTGCTGGTTTTGCTGACGAAAAATAATTACAACGATAAAACTAAAAAAATATCTACTTATTAAGAATTTGCTATTATAAACATGACCACAAGGTGGTGGATCTCATCCAGAGGGGGCACTCCTATAGAGGGGAGGACACACGCACACACATTTCATGCACATGTTGCCTCCTCCTCCTGTATGAATAGTGTGACTGTGAGCAGGAGGCAGTCAGGGAGCATTCAGCAGTACTGCCTGCATTGCCTAGCTGCATGGTCATAACACATCGTTGTCTGGGGCAAGAGGGCAGCAGGCCATGCATGAACACACAGACAGACAAGGGGATATAATGGTGCTCAGTTACTCTTAGGAACTGGAGAGAGTTCAGCGTTCCACGTTTTCACTGCCAAACAGTCTCTGAAAACAGAAAGCGCTGAGACTCGTGTTTGCTTGCTCCTATTCCAAGTTTTTGATTCATCTCAACCCATTTTTTCCCCCCCAAACATGGGGTGCTCCTCATCCAGTGCACAGACCGTTGATCAAGAAAAAAGACCAGGCACAAAGCCTGAGGAGAGCAATGGAGACACAGTGGGTAAGTAGTGATCATGAGTATGTATGCATTTCATAAAATGTATACAGTGGTTGCTCCAAGGCTCTGTTACTTTACTCAGTCAGGTCTTGCTCAGGGGTGCTGCTGCTGGTTGCTCTAGTACATGTTGTGCTTTCTCACTTATACTCTGCTAGGCAGCATACTTTAGTACCTCACGGAAGAAACATTCACGCTTATCCACTTTATCAAACCCATAAGTGGTTGTTATTATTTCTTTTTTCATTGAATCATTTTTAACTCATCAGAATGATGGTTGAATGTATCAGGACAAAACAGTGAACATCACTATGTTTTATTGTTGAAATGTGACCTGAGAAATTTGGAGAAATTCTCAAAAAGCGTTCCCTAAAGATAATTCAGTGTTTAGATTTGCTTGAACCCATCGGGGGTTGAGTGCAGCTCTTAAAGCATATCGCTGTGTGAAAGCCAGCTGGGAGTGTTTAGGGGCCTATTTGCAGCCTGAGGCAAATCCAGACAGTTTTGTACTGTAATGGGATCTTTAACTGATATTTCAAACAGTAGTTTAAAGAAATAAAATCAAACAGATATGATTGCTTGATGTTTTAAAATTTCCTTTATCAAAACATGCAAGACTTCAGTTATAATTAAGGAGTGTCTGAAAGTTGCTCTTTTACAAGCCTGGACACTGATGTTCTGATATTCCTTTTTGTGGAACCGCACAGCAGAGCTCTTAAAAAGTTTTGCATCCAAAACATGCAGTCCTGCTCTCTGTGTAATTGCCCTGGTTTGACAGGTTTTGCATACAGTATATGTGCTCCGTATTCAAGCCTGTGCAGAAACCCATCAAATGGCCTGCCACAGCCCATGATTGTTCATTCACGGCTCCGTACAACTTTGTGACACATGTCTTGGCCATGCCAGCACAGCTGCATGTACGGCATGTTATCACTGACATTCCCCACATACACACACGCAGCAGGACACACGCAGGCCTTGTTAGAGAATGTGACAGCAGTTGAAAGATGTAATCTCGCTTTTGAGGAAGTAACCTGAAATGTTCTAAACATATTCCTGCCCGCCACAGTTTCTTTTTGTGAGGTGTT
This sequence comes from Simochromis diagramma, assembly GCF_900408965.1. Lineage (NCBI taxonomy): Eukaryota > Metazoa > Chordata > Actinopteri > Cichliformes > Cichlidae > Simochromis > Simochromis diagramma. Next base: position 2,106,713 of record NW_024387423.1, on the reverse strand, counting down.
CCATTTCCCCAGTGCCACTGCACCGCTCTTGTGTCACAGTATTGTCTCTCCTGCCAACCAGCTTGAGTCACCTGGAAAAGCATGGGTCTCTTTTCCAGGCTTTTACATCATTCCGGCAAGAAAACCAGTTATTGTGCTCCTTGCCTGGGCGGGCTTTTTCTAAATGTGTCTGAATGGGTGGAGGTTTTAAATCGTACAGTATACGGTCTGTCTGACAAACCAGCTGTGTACCATCCAAGCCACCAATGGTCCCATCCCCAGTCTGGGCCCCTGGTCTGTGTGCCCCCTCCCCCTCCTCCCTCTAATGGCACTGTTTTGACTGGGATCTCTGTCATCTTTGGCTGTGAAATCATGTTGACACACAAGTCATCCATGCCTGGAGTGGCTGTGTCTGTCTCAACCCAAACACACACATTCGCATATTTTTTAACACAAGTTCTCGGTTATTGTCCGGACAACAGTTTTCTAGTCTCTGTTGATAGTGGGTGCCGTTGATTAAACAGTAGGACCTGGTGGAAAACCGATAAAAATATCTGAAAACACCTTCACTCTTATGCAGTTTTACACTATTCCCTCAGTCACCATGTTAATAACAACACTGAGCTCACATAAACACCTCTATGCATTGCGTGTTCTTCCACTGGCTCATTTTCATTCAAGTTGCCAGGCCGTCACATTCCCTTCCACCCATCACTCTCGGCCCTTTTTGTGCTTCTGACAGACAAATAAAATCAGGAAGCTGCAGCGTCCAAACTATCCACCCATTCAGCTAACTGAACCCTTCTGCTTGTGAACAATATCCTTTTGGTGTTTTAGCTGTGAAATAAGACAGGGCAAAAGCTGTTAGGCATCTGTGAGTCCCGTAACTGAGATGTGCATTGACGTTTCTGATATTTGAGTCCAAGTATTCAAGCCCACTATTGTTGCATACTGCAGCCTGTTCACACCCACAGTGTGTGGAAGAGCAGAGACTGGGGAGGGAGACTAAAGGTAGAGACATCTCTTTAAATTCAGCAAGTCATCATCGCGTGTATTGTTCTTCCTCTGAGAGTGCGTGTCCTCAGGGCTCTAGACAAACACGAGCTCTCAACTACGGAAATGAAAGGAAGTTTTCCTCAGCACGCATTCTGTGTGCCCCTTATTGCTAATTTCCTTTCCCCTGCGTTTCATGTTAACTTGATTTAAAAGTTTTGCTCTATTGATAGGTTTAGGGTTTTTACAGTTTTAGTGGTCCACATATAGATGCAATAAATTTACAAAACATTTTTTGTGTGGGAATAAAACAACTGGGAAAGAACCATTAAACACGTAACTACCTGAAGAACCTTCTACAATCCTTCTTTTGTTATTCAGTATTGTCATGAATTCAGTGTTACACACTAACATGATTGTCATTAGCTGAGCCCGCTGATCAATGCTGAACTTGTGTCAGTCATAAGTCTTAACTGAGTTCTTCATTTGTCATCTCTGCATTGACAGCAGTCAAAAACGGCATCATTGCAGAAGATCCTCAAACCATCGAGGACCAGATGCAGCTTCCTGTGCAGACTGCGTTACCCGATGATCTTCAGAGGGGTGCTGATGATGAAGCTGAGGCTGTGTTAGTGGCCCTGGAGGCCCAAGAGGACCTTGGCTCTGGGGAGGACCTTCTAGCTGCTTCTGAGGTAAAGGAAGAACCTACTGCTACTGAAGAGACAGCGCCAGAGGCTGCTGCTTCTGCTCCTGCTGAGCCTGAGGCTGCTATAGCAATTGTTGAGGCACTACCCCCGGCTGAAGAAGCTGCTCCTGTAGAAACTGTAGAGGCAGAACCCCCTCCTGAGATTGAAGCTTCTGTTGAGACTGCAAAAGAGGCCCCTGCTGTTGAATCATCAGCTGAAGCGGTGCAGGCAGAGGCCTCTGCCATCACTGAGGAGGTGGTTGCAGTGCCTGTCGCTGAACCGGTTATATCTGAGCCAACTGTGAACCCAGTTATTACGGAAGAGGCTTCAGCCGAGGCTGTGGGGGCGCCTGCTGAAGTGGCTGCACCTGCGCAGGCATCAGCTGACAATTCTGAACCAGAGGCTGCTTTACCTGCACCAAGCGAAGCTTTAACAAAAACACCAGCTGAGTCTTCAGCACCAGCTGAAATTTCAGAACCAACTGAAGCTGCACCACCTGCTGAACCCTCGGTGCCTATTGAAGCTGCAGAGCCGGTAATAGACACAGAGATTGCTGCTGCAACTATCCCAGAGATGCCAGCGTTACCTTCTGTCACAGATGAGACCAAAGCTGAGCCACAGCCTGCTGCCGAGGAGCCTGACAGACCCTACTCCAGCTCCTGCTCCAGCAGAGGCACCCGGCACCGCAGAGGATGCCCCTGCTCCAGCTTTAGGAGTTGAACCTGCTGCTACTGAGCCGGTCCAGAATGCAGAGGTTCCAGCTCCTGCTCCAGCTGCTTCAGAAACCCCTTCTGGGGTAACCTCAGAAGCTCCACCAGCCTGTGTCACCCAAGAGTCCACTGCAGACAGTGTAGCAGCAGTGGAGGCTCCTGTGGTTGAGCCCACCCCTGCAGAAACTGAAGCACCTTCAGCACCAGCCCCATCTACCGATCCAGCTCCTGAAGATTCACCAGGTGGTATGGACCATTAATGGCTCCAGATTACCTTTTCTTACTTACCTTTTCTTTCTTACTCGTCAAAACAGATTTTTGGCACAGTTTTGGCACAGTTCATACTCTGCAATTTGCCACGGCCACATGCCCTGCAGAGTAAAACTAATAAGAGCTGAAGGATTACAACTGGGTTTTAGAGGATGATAGCTGCCACTGAGCCTCTTGAGGGAGTTTATAATGACAGGTTTTCTTGTTGATTTATTTACTTGACTAAACACAGAGTTGTTTCACTGATTAACCTGTCACGCTAAATTTCACGTAAACCCATCATCCTGATGTTGGAGACAGTTTTTGGGTGGAGGTCAGGCGCAGCAGCATTATTGCCGGTTGAAATAGCTGCAGAACTCTATGCAAACATGTGATAGACGCTGAGCATGTAGGAACAAGCTCAGAGGGGGATGAAAAAGCTGAGCAGAAACAAACCTGGTAATGAGTAACAAATGGACAAGAGTATGTTTGCATCCAAGTAAACAATTAACGGTCTGTCAGGTGGTCAAACACCAGATCTATCTTGTTGCAACACATACGGCCAAAGCAAGAGACTTCTGGTAATTAAACACACATGTGGTTAATAACCCCAAACTCTCCATATTCTAATCAACCATCCACACACTCCTCTGTGTACTAATGTGACTGCTTGGAGCTGACAGGATCAGCGGGCTATTGTTGGGCTGTGAGGCCGAACAGATAGTGCAGTGTGAGAAACAGAAAGCACACACACTCAGAAAGAGAAATGAAGGCTCGTCTTGAAAGTGTCAATTATTGCACAACAGCTCCAGTCAGACAACTCTCACTCATTGTGCTCTGTTATGCACTGTCTACAGACCGATCATGCCCTGCTGCTTTCAATTATTTGACTATTAAAACACACCGAAGTTAATCCTGCAAATTTGTGAAGAAAAATCATTTTAAGGGCTCATTTTGAAGGAAAAATCGAGTCAACTTGATTTTGAATGCACAGTGATTTGCCCGTGATTTGCAGGATTTTATACCTATACATTTCATTACAATGTGCAGTGACTGAGTTAAAACTTCAGAAAGTAAGCCTTTACATTTCTACACTTTCTCTACACTTTACTGGGTAACCTTGCATATTAAATCATAATGCGCACCTCCAGTTGTCACCAGTGCTTTGCAAGGCCTTGCACACACGATCTCTTTTTTGACCTTCACCCGACTCTTTATGTTCAGAGAACATGTTGTACTTTCAGGATAGAAACAAGCCTCCACGCAGCACGAGACGAATGGACTTCTGGCATGGAAGACGTGCTGTACTGCATAATTTTTATGAGAATTTTTTGCTCGAGGCTATGTACTAGTTTCTGTGTTTCACGTTTATATATCCTGGTTGGGACTTCAATCTAACTGCACATGTAAGAATGAGAGGGGCTGTAAGGACAATAAAAACACAAAAAAGCTGTTTATTTAATGGTTAATAATTAGTTTTAGGGTAAGACACTAAGGTATGCATTATTTCACTGAATACCCTCCACAAGGATATAGAAACAAATGTGTGTGTACATTGTAGTAACTTGTAAACGAGTTCAGAGGGACTCATGCTGTTTTGTATTGGTTATAAATTTGGCAGTTATAAATCCTCAGAGCCAGTCAGTTTTGACATTATCATAGTTAATGAAAATGCCATGCTAATGTTTGTGTCTACATATATATGCAGTGGAGTCTGCAAGCGAGGTGTCTCAGGATACAGAGGGTGAGAAAGCCAAAAAGGAGGACTGAGTTGGTAAGAGCACAGCCACAAACCAAACTATAATCCAGTGCAAACTCTGAAGGATTAGACTTTTCTCTGCAGTCAGTGCATACTTGTAAAAAATAGTCTCCTACAGGTGAACTGGATGCATTTTGGTAGAAAAAACAGAATTAAGTTGAATTCTGTTTATACTCAGATACAAAGGTAAACTTGAAGAGTGAAAGTGTGAGTCAGATGCTGAAGTGCTGACATGTTTTTTTCTTTTCCTTTTAGAGAGAAAAGAATGCAACAAAACGCCCAAAGCTACCACTGTAAACCTACTGGAAGGAAGACAAGATGAAGTAAACAGAAGAATAAAACAACTGATTTTCAGTTTTGTCTCATCAGCACTCACCAAACTTTACACCACATTTCCTAATATTCACTGTGCCTTAAAAACTTTCCTTAGAATCTTTCCCATATTTGTATATAAACCTTTTCAGGAGAGGAACGGGAGGAGTATGTGTTTTTTAATGGGAAATCAAGTCTCTGGATCCACGTACTACACATGTGGCCTGTGACAAGAGGGTGCAGTCCTCTGTAAAATCTGTCAACTCTTGCTAGCAACTCTTTTGAGTTTCGAAGGGCAGTGTGCTGAAATACAGGGAAGGATACTCGGTTATTTAAAGAAGCTGCTTCTGAGGAATACAGCTGTGAATAAAAAACTTAAAGAACTCAAAACTGACAAGAATACAAACCTGGAATGACACACACTGGCTAGGTGTACACTGTACTTAGGCTGTATTAAACTGATTTGTAATTGGTTGAATTTCTAGTTTATAATTCTGACATTAAACCATATATATTTGTTAACTGTTTGCACATTAATTGCAGCCTTTCCAAAGGGGCTCATTTATTCAATAGGAATGACAGTAATAAGTGTTGAGTAACTCGGCACACATGGTTTCAATATTTCAACATTTTATTGGTTCACATTAAAGTGTTTTGATTTGCTTAAATGAAAAGTGGGCAAAGATCACGTATGCAGAGGGTTAGCACTTATATATGCTTTTATAATCAGTCGTTGGTGGGTTAAGGATACAGACGAGGCCATGTTGCTGTTCTGTGAAACCCTTCTGTGGTTGCTCCGTAGCTGGTGGGTGTTTGTGAACTTCTCTTTCTTAAAGTAATGAACCTTCCAACAAAAGGAACTTCGGGGTAACACTGATGTCATACGCTTGTCAGTTTTAGATTGAGTGCATTACACTGCATTGCCTAGTGGGCAGAATATGTAACTAATTAGTTCTACATGCTGAGTTTAAAAGAGTAAGGGCATTAGAAAATTACTGCAACCTCATAAGATGTGATGATGCTTTGGGAACACTTTTGTTTTGATCTTTTTCATTTCACTTCTCACTCCCTGTAATATATTCATTTTCTCTGACCGTGTCTATGATTCTGCTAACCTGTTAGTGTACAGAATAAAGTTTTACTCACTAATACTCTGTCTCTGTAACTGAATTGTGACTGGAGATTATATTGGCTTTTAGTATATGGTGACCACAGTCTCTCCAAGACCTCAGTGCATACTGTAGTGTGTTTAGAGAAGCATACGTACTTAAAACCACTCAAGCATAAGACATCTGAATAGTCACAATACTCTGTTGCTGTATTAGAGTGTGGCGCTGGGGATAAAAGGCGCCCTGGTCCGACTACATCCTTTAAATGAATTCAGGCTTTGCATACGAGCTGCTCGCTGCTCTTCTTTCCCCCCCCCCATACCGATATTTGACTCACCTGCTGACACACTGCACCATGCATGTAATGAAGCATGTGAACACGGAGTACCAGAATGAGAAGCTAAGTCTCTCTGAAAATAAAATGATTATTTTGGAATATTTAATACTTAGTATGCACATGAAGACTTGAACTGCTGTTTTAAAAATCAGTTTGCGTTGTGCAGTTCCAACAGGCTGAAGGTTTTTATTTAGCCCCAAAGTATACTGAGTGATTCAGACACATTAATCCAACAGGAGGAGTTAATCACTGAAATCAAATCATATAGTTCTTTATGGGTTTGCAAGCCTGCAAATAAACAACCCATTCTGGCATGGGTTAACCCTGTTAAACAAACTCTGTTCATAGTTATTGCAGAATTGCTGAGGACTTTTTAGTGTACATGAGACAATGTGAGATTACAGTGATCATCTACAGGCGGTTTTCTTGACATTAAGAAGCAATTAAGGAAAATTAAAACCTTTTATTATTCAGTTATGCTCGATCATCTATCACCTGGTACAAAGAGAGAGGATACACTGTCATGATGACAACACAGGACGGTAGTGTAATCCAATCCAACAAACAAGCTTAGGTACTTCTCAGCTATTGTAAGTGAAATGTGAGCAGAGTGGATTTAAAATGCAGTGCTGTCTTCAAATACATCTCATCATTGTCAGTGAGGGAGGAGAAAGTGCTCCACACCTGACTGCTGTTAGTCTGCTAGGTGACCTGTGGCATGTTAAAACAGCGCTAAATCGCTGATGATACTAGACCTATAATTACATCAGTTTCACACTTTTCAGTGGTTTTAGCTCTTTCTAGTTTTTGCTTGTTTAATGTACTTGTTAGGAAGTGTCGGTCAGAGGGCCCAAAACAGCAATTGCTTCAATTTCAACCAGTCCACCCTGGAGAAAGAGACAGCATCAGTACGGTGAGAATTGTGGTTTTCTGTTGGGTTCAAAGCACAAAAGAATAACTGCATAAAAAGTCTTTGTCAAGTACTCACTCGAGGGAGAGCAGCGACCTGATAGGCAGCCCTGGCTGGGAAGTTGGTGCTAAAGACTAAAGAAAGCAGCTGAGTTAGGCCACCAACACATTTACACATACAGACTTTCAATGACTCAGACACAGATACAGAACCTACAGAAGCTTACAGGACTGCAAAGCAGCCAATTAACTACTAGTACCTGGCATTTATAGTGTTGTCCTCGTCTGACATGCCTTTATATCAACTGATAAACCAAGCAAGCTCTTTATAGTGACTGTCAGAGTAGGAGAAACACAGGTGTGCGAGTACACAAATCAGGGCTCTACGTCATCATCAGTCAGCTTGAACAAGCAGTTATTCATCTTATTAGTTACACTTTTGGGTTTACATAAACCTGCAAATAGCACTGAATCAACAGAACATTTGTCTTTGTGACAATTTTAATCTGCACAACAATTTAACTATGTTCACACATATTAGACACAATATACATCAAATATATAAAATTCAGTGTATAATTATCATATATATTCACACAGTTTCATCAGTACAAAAACCAAAACAACACATTATTAGATGCACAATGGGAAATGTATTACAATGAAAAGCCGCAGCAATAATTAAGACACATTAATGAGTTACTACAGAGTGTCCTTGATTTTGCTGGGCACTGCACTACAAAGTTATCTCTGGTTATCTCTCTGTTATCTGGATTCACTGAACCTAACACTCGTGATCACAAAGCTGGTTATCCACTCACTGAGTTAACCAAGGGTTTCCTGATCGAGGTATTTATTACTGATGCTATTAAAAAACTTTAGACACTCCTATTCTCAGAGGTCTGAGGGATCTTCAAGTAATGGTGAAACTATTTTCTGGAGACTTGACTGGTCAGTAGGTGGTGATTTCATACCTGTTGACCTCTAATATGGAAGCACAAGTTACCATGGCGATGTACCCTGGTAAGAAGTGAACCACATTTGTAGTACAGAAAACCTGGGGTTAACCCCAAAGCTACCTGGATAAGATGAGTTCCTGTTTTGTAGTACAGGCCTCTGCTCAGGCAGCAGAATTTATGCCATTGTTGTTCTTGTCGGTTCATGTAACAGCAGCATAGCTGCACCCAACTTCAACCATAGCAAAAGCCTAATCAACCAGAATAAAGTGAAAACACCTGTGACTTGGTGCAGGGCCTTTAAAGACAGAGGTGGACTGAAAGAATAATCTGATTTGACTGTACTGATGTAATCACGGATAATGGACTCAACACAGAGTGCATCAACCTGGGTGCTTGGATCAGTTGATTGTAGGAGCAATACCTGATTTAACTGGCATTAGAAAAATGCCCAGTTATCTTTTCTACCATACTACTTAAACAATGAAATGGATATGGGGGCTTTGTGAATAGACTTAAACTTTTTTTTATTTAATCTATGGAATGTCAGATGTGGCAGTCTGACATTTAGATTAAGATTAAGACCCGTTGGTGGGGGAAGCTCAGGTTTCACTCTGCTAAGTGACTCAGCAAATGTCAGCGCTCCCTGCCAGTGTTTCTGCCCCTGTGTTTCTGAATATTTATTTCATAATTCAACTTGCTCTGGAGTTTCCACAGCATATTTAGAATATAAAGAGGCAAATTCAAGCCCTAGTTGAGTTATTGTAAAGGCCTTCTGGGTGAATACATTACTGGAAAATTAAAGAGTCTATAAAATCTGCTTGTTATGCAGCAGCGCTGTACGTCGTCTGGACTGTGCTGACACCTGGTGGCTAACGTTGTATTGCAAAGTGAAAGCCAACAACAGCAGATAACTCCAAACACATACTGATACACGTTAATGACTGAATCATTGATACTCACATTGCTTGTACACGTCATTGACACTGGTGAAGTCGTTCATATCGGCTAAGAGCACTGTGGTTTTGACAACTTCAGGAAGTAACAAGAAAAGAAAGAAAATAGTGCATGATCGGGTCTGTGGTTGAAAAGTTGAAAGAATTCTCCTGTGCACATGCAAAGAAAGGCAAGGCTCTCTCACCGTTGGTGTAACCACACCCAGCAGCCTTGAGTATTTCAGCCATATTCACCAGAGCCTGAAGAAACAGAAGTCATGTACACGATTGTGCAAAAGTAATTCTCACTTTTGATGACTTTCAGATCCTCATTCAGCCTGCAGGAAGGATGCGTTGGACCAGTCTTAAATTTATTCTGCAGCAGAGAATTAAGGAATTAACCTGGAATTGGCCCCCCGCAGGAAAACTGGTGGGTTTTTTCAAAAGGCACTATTTTTAAAAGCATTGTCACTAGATTTTCTTTTAAATAATGGACTGCATTTATTCACACTGTAGCAGCCTCCCAATGGCTTGGTTGTGAGCTCAACTCCATTGCATTTATCTCAGCAGTTAGGAATTAGGAACATCTACTGATATCTGGATCGCTTTCAAGTGTCGCTGTACTCCATGTTCATGAATGAATGAAGGAATGAATCAGTGATGATGGGGATTCCAGTGTCACCTGTCTGGTTTGAGCCTGAACACCACCTTCCACCAGCTGTCCACTGGCAGGGTCCATTCCCAGCTGTCCTGAAATATACATGGTTCGATCCACCACCACCGCTTGGCTGGAAAACACACACAAACATGCAAAGACAAAGACTTAGCTACTCTGGGTTTATTTCATTCACAGTGTTAAATCGTATTGTCCTTTCTGCTGATCTTTGCTAAATAAAGATTTACTAATAATGAAGGAAGTGAGGTTAAAAAAGTTGTATGTTTGCTTGACTATTACGTCACTTATCTCTCCATGTGTAGGGTTTTAACTGAGGGTTGTTTTTTGACGTTTATTTCCTTTTGAATAATAGATTCATAAAATTGCATTTATGCATCTTCCCTGTTTTAATAATATATACACAGCTTCTTTTCTCGATAAAGAGAACACTCTCTATACCTGTGAGGAGTCTTGAAGTCATTTTTCTGTGCCCCTATTAAACATATATTTGGGACTGCTTACCTGCATTTGTACAGTAACTGTAAAATTAGAAGCATCATGTCTCAGAGTGATGCTGAAAATAATTAATGCATTTATTTCTTCTAGGTGGGACTATTGTAACTAATTATTATATGGATGTCCTAAAAACTACCTAAAAAGCCTTCAGTTGATCATTGTATCAAAGTATCATATCACCCCAATAGAGCACTTTGCTCTAGACGACTGGCATAACTGTGTTTCCTACAATGTTTCAAAGCAGAGGTTTCAGCTTCCAGGCCCTTCTTCTGTGGAACCAGCTCTCTGTGCAGATGTGAGCGACAGAAACCCTCTCTGCTTTTAGGATTAGGCTTAAACTTAAGTTAGAGCTGGATCAGGAGGGTCGTTTGATTGTTTGGGGTCTTCTCTGTATTATTTTAGGCTCTTTACCATTTATAACAATATAAAAAAAAAACTCGAGGCGACTGGTGTCGTGATTTGACGTCATATAAATAAAATTAAACTGAATTTAATTAATGGCAGACTAAAGTACTGAAAAACCTCGGGCACAGTTTGCTGTTTAACATTTTAGTGGTGTGTAGAGTTTAAAGTGCAACATCCAAAAATCTGAACTTTGCTCCCAAAAGCTCTGAGAGCATATGCTATCCCACCTCTCCCAGCAGCAATCTTATGGACGAAACAGTGAACTCAGTATAGCTGTATTACCCGATTAAGCAAAAAAAGTCGTGGTGTGTCATCAATGAATTGGCAGTCAGTGCTATTAACAGTCCAAATGTAATGTAGGTTGGTGCTGCGGCAGGTGTGTGCCAGCTGCAACTTTAACCTTAGGGCAATGATTCAAAGCTCTTCTCACCTGTACGGACCGATAGCAGCAGGAGCTTTAGCTGTGCTGATAATCCTCCTGATTAGTGCAGCCATTTCACTGGAAATCTATCGGCCCAAGTGAAAGAAGTAAGTTGTACAACAGAAGGCTGCAAGCAGAAAAAGCGCTGATGTCAGAAGGGCGTCAGAGCTGCTTTACCGTAAAAGACATATCACATGCGCAAACACATTTCCCTTTACAGATTTTAGTTCCAAAACTGGTCACCTCAGACATTTTAAAACTCAAGTAAGAGACAATAGTGACAACATATCACATAATCTTACGAAAACGTACCTTGGTTTTTATTGGATTTTTTTGTTGACGCGCTAATACTCTACAAAGCCCCCCTGAACACGTCATATCCGGAAGCAAACAAGACCAGCACCAGCGTGAGGAAACCTCACATGGTTGCTAAACGTAAAACTAGAGGGTCCCTGCAGCTGGAACAGCGTTTCTGATACACATCACACTGGGGAACCTTGAGGTAACCTTGTGAAGTGTAATTCCTCTGTACGTTTGGTATAGAAATGTTTTTGCTTTGGTTTTGTTAGTTAAAACAACTCCCCAACTTTAAGCCAGGTAACGTTGCTAGCAAGCCTGCGTTTTAGCTCAGCATTCAACTGTTTGGGTTAGAAGGTGCTCACATAGCGAGGTCTCAAGCGTCTTATTGTATCTTACAGAAAATGTCTGCGGCTAAAGTCAAAATGCGGGAGAAGAAGATGAGAAATCAGCCCGCCAGTGTGCAGTATCCATCTTCTTCATCTAACGTGGAGAGCAGCACGCAGAATGGAGCAGACGCCCCTGGCACCGGTACTCTTGCCTTCCCTGGTTATTTCACGTAGCCTATTACATATTAAACTGGAGGAACGGCCAGCGAGTCCCCTACAGTAATGCAGAACAAAGCACACATGTGTTTTCTTCCAGTTTTGCTCTCCTTGGACTGTATCATACATACTTGAAAGATAAGGTCATACATGACTGTATCTGATATAGCTATACATTAAATATCAAACACAACAGAACATTCTTCCTGTCTAAGTAAATGGATATATGTCATATCTGATATTTCTGCTACTTGCCATGCAGTGCGTCCAGAAAGAATTCAGTGTGTCACTTGTTCCATGTGTTGTCATGGAAGATGCATGAAAACATGTTAGTTGTGCCTTATTCCAAAATGGACTAAATTGTACATGACATATCTGATAATGACAAAGTGAAACAGCTTGCTTGAAACAAAGGTATAACTTGTAGATGAGTATTCACAGCCTTTGCCATGACACACAGATTCAAGTTCAAGTGCATCCTGTTTCAACTGATCGACTGTTCTCATAGCTGATTGGAGCCCACCTGTGGTAAATTCACCACTCTTCACCTGGCCAGTACCATCCCGACAGTGGAGCATGGTGGTGGCAGCATCGTGCTGGGGGATGTTTGTACATGTGCAGCAGTGTACAGAGACATCCTTTATGCTGACCTGCTCCAGAGCGCTCTGGGCCTCAGACTGGGATGAAGGTTCATCTTCCAACAGGACAACAACCCTAAGCACACATCCAAGATAACAAACATAACTGATCCCCATCCAGCCTGATGGAGCTTGGGGGTCTGCAAAAAAGAATAAGAGAAACTGCCCAAAAATAGGTGTGCAGAGCTTAAACTCAAAAAGACTTGAGGCTGTAATTGCAGCCAAAGGTGCTTCAACAAAGTCCTGAGCAAAGGCTTTGAGTACTTATGTACATGTATGCGTTTATAGGACTGCATCTGTCTGTGAAGGTTCTCAATCATCCAGCTCATCACAGTCTAAGGAGCCTGGAAAGAAAAGCGTCTGGACTTCTTTAAGTTCCTTGAAGACGTTTCATCTGAGAAGGTTTTTCAGTTCTAGGGTCAAATGGTGGAGAGTCCCAGATTTTAAGCCCTATGGGAGTGCACTTGTCCATGGTCACACTTAATTTGGAACAAATCAGAGCATTTATAGTGAAATAACCTGAGTTCAGGTCTAGCACCTCCTGTTGTGCTGACTGTCTGTCACTTGGTTCTTATGATTTTTTTTTTTTTTTTTTTTTGACTTTTTTTAAGTGCCCTCCAAATTTTTGTTTTCTTTCTAGTTCCTCATCTTCCTCTGTCATATGTTGTTCATACAGTGAATATAGGGAACATACTTTTTCCAAGGGAGGAATCCCTTCTTATTAAGGTTGTTTCTATGATGAGATTCATGTGAAAACAGAATAAACAAGAGGACAAAGATGTTAGATGCCTTATTAAGTTGGGCAAGTTTTCACGCATTTGTAGAGGCAGACCACACTTGACTCACTCTCACTTTTGTTTGACCCCGACAGGAAAAAATGCTGATCCTCTCAAAGGTGGTCTTTCGGAGGTGCACCCCTCTACAGAAAGGCAGAAGAAAACTCCCCACCAGAGCGGATGGGTCCGTGGACATCATAAAGATGGTGGTGGCTACACTAAGGAGATGCCCAAATACGTCACTGGTAAAATCTCAACATTTTTTACATATTAAGTTTAATTCAGAGCATAGACAGTCATGAAAGAAATGAACTGTAAAGGTATTCATGAACAGTTACGGTCCAGTGAATGACTTCCATCTCCATCTTTACCTTCCTCACTCAGCTGGAGCTTTTGCAAGGGCCAGGGCTGCAGAGGTGAGCGCCATGTTGAAAGCTGTCAGAAAGACCACAAGCAGCAGCCGTGTGTTTGAAGCTCTGCCCAAACACATGAGGAGACGAGCCATGAGCCACAACACCAAGCGGCTTCCTCACAGACTGAGAGAGGTGGCCAACAGAATGGTAAATTTCTGGACGTATTTTATTTTCAGCACTTTAATGTCTCACAAACACCTCCATACCCTTATTTTATATACAAAGTCCTCCACTCTGAGTACCTGGGACATGTCCACTCACTTGTCCTTCCTCTGTCAGCGGGAGAAGGGCCTCCAGGCTGGCTCCAAAAAGAAGAAGGAGCAAGCAAAGAGCAAGAGCCGCAAGGCCCGGCGGCGTCACGGAAACCTGCTGCTGGAGTTCAACCGCCGTCAGCGGAAGAACATTTGGCTGGAAACGCACATTTGGCACGCCAAGCGCTTCCACATGGTTAAAAAGTGGGGTTACTGCCTCGGGGACAGGCCCACATACAAATGCTACCGGGCTTGCTACAGAGCAATGAGCAGCCACTGCCTCCTACAGGTAACCACCTGCTGTTCACACAGACTCTGTGAATAATTTGTTTTTACGTACTGTAATGTCGCTGTCTGGAACATCAGCTTACATTTTGCATTATCTCTGCTCAGGATCTCTCTTATTACTGCTGCATAGAGCTGCAGGGGGACGAAGACAAGCTTCTAGCTGCTCTTTCACAGCTGACCAGCAAGGAAGCAGGTAAGAAATAATTGAGGTTTTCCGTTGGGCTTCTCTCTTTGCCTTCAGACAATAGTTCTGATGGCAAAAGAACCAGACGGGTTTTTATCAGCAACTCCTGCTAACTTACACATTTAGTTTAAGTAGTGTAGTTATACACCTTTGATTTTCTTTTCTAGGCCCTACGTTTGCTGCAGCACTGTGTCTGTCAGGAAGGAGACAGGGCAGTGTCATGGTGTACAGAGCTGGACGGTACCCCTCACAGCCTCTGGGGCCCGTCACCTTCCTCTGGAGACCCCGCACACAGGGCTCAGTGCACAGGCAGCTGTGGATCTGGGCTCATCCCACTCTTAAGCAGGTGTGACTGGTTTTAGAGGTCTGCTGGTTGTAAATTATTTTTATGGTTGTCCTTTTGAATTTTTACTTGATATTATTACATTTACAAATGACTCCAGCAGGACTGTTAATTCCATATACGGTATCCTCCTTCCAGGATCTTCTGCCTGAATTACAAACTGTGTGTCAGTGTTGTGAGGCTGTATTACCTCCGGCTGCACCAGTAGAGGTTAATCTCACCTTGGAGGCAGAGTCGGAGCCTGAAAACACACCTGAGACCAAGCCGGTACCTGGAACCAAGAGAAAGCGTAGCCGTAAAGATGCCACTGGACCCCCTGCAAAGAAGATCCTGGGTGATGGAACAAGATTACGCTCCACCCCAGTGAGCTGGAGGTCCAGCTCAAATGGAATAGTTATAAAGTTTGTGTCATTTCAGGAACAAACCGAAGCGTTTGATTGAACGTTTATTTAGGAGATTGGTTTTTACTGTAGATGTTGATGATTGTTTCATTCACTTTATTCTTTGTGTGTGTGCGTGCAGTGATCTCACAATGGAGATTGTACGCTATCGGCTGATTGGACCACAGTCCCATTCGGTGTTGGTAGACACTTTAGAAGCTGCTACAGGCTGTGATGTAAGAACTGTACTATGTTATTAACTTGAATTGTTCCCAAAAGGCGTTTTCATTTTCACTTCATGCTTGAATTTGTTTTTTGTAAACAAGGAAGTGCCGAAATCCCAGACTTGCTCCCTCTGGTGGCCTCAGCACTGCTCAGATGAGGCCAAGATGACTCTGCATCAACAACAAGCTGATATCTTTAACATCCTGAAAGGTTTGTTTTTCCTCTACTTTTTAAAATCCCTGATTACTTATTTTGCTAGTTGATTGTGTGTCCAGGCTTTTCTGTCTCACCGTGACTGTCGTTCACCCAGGCATCTATTCGACCGCCGAGCTCCCCTCAGGCACGGTGCTGGGTCTGACTGTGGATGACCCGAGGCTCACTTTACCAAGAAAGAGAGTTAAAGCTTTGCCTTGTGTAAAGCAGGCACAAGGTAAAATCAGATATACCAGATATGACGGTGGAGGAGGGGAAAGGGGTTTTAAAGTCGAGTACTTGTACATCTCACAGTATATCGACACTGTTGCTTCTCTCCTGCCGCAAAATCTGACATAGCAGAGAGTCAGTCTGTTGTTTCTGGTCCTGAGGTTGTTTCAGTGAGTACACATCTGGTTCTGTGCTCCGGGGAGCCTCTGCTTCGCCATGCAGATGTTCCAGGTTCGAATCCTGGCAGAACCCTGTACTCCAAACACACCCTTAGTGACCGGCAACAGCTGACTTATGAGAAGATGCTTGAAAGATGAGGTCTGTTTTTAAAAGGGCCCTTTACTGATTTAAATCGGATGTACCATATTCATGATCCATTCTCATTGCATAAATGGAAAAATAGAATAAAAGTCTCTTTTGTTATCTTAACATAATTATTATACTTGATATTCAATGTCTTATATCAAGCTGTTAGTTTCTAGTTTTTCTTTTATCAAATTTCAGTATGAAGTTGATCATCAGGCATATTTCAGACTGTGAGGGAAAAGCAACAACAAATATGTGAACATATGAATAAACAGGAAAATTCTACAATTAAAAATAGAACTGCTTGGCTAATAAATTTATGCCTTCATATTTTCCCTCAGCCTTAATGGCTTCGCAGCATCATGAGGCTGTAATAAGTGTAAATTGGGAACCTTTTATTGTTCATATGGGTGGAGCTCTGACAAACAGGTTTGCTGTGATATCTGGGTAATATTGCTCAGTACTATTTTTCTTTGCCTCATCCTGCTTTACAGTAGGAGTACTGAGTTATTATAGAAAATGCATATTTGATGTCTAGCATCTGAACTAAGTCAGGTTTAAATCTTCATATTGGACTTTATTGACTATACAGATGACTAGACACCCATCTAGTACAGATTTTCTTGTACTAGATGGGTGTTTTGCTCCTCTTTGGTAAATCGGTGGTGAAATGGGACCCACAGGGGCATAACATTATGATTGATCACTCTGTGGCCATCCCTAATCAGCTGCAACATTAAAACAACCTGCCCTGCTGTTGCCATGGTGGTGTGTGCTAGTCTGCACCGATGCTTATGTGGGTGGTATATGTTAAAGTAACATCCACATAAATTCCAGGACCCAAGGTTTCCCAGCAGAGCGCTGCATTGCAGCGTGATATGTTATTACTTTAACGCTCTGTGTTTTGAATTATTTTGGCAAATCAGGTTCTATTAAGGCCAGACCCAGTGTGAGAGATGCAAACATGACTTTGGCTGCATAAATGAAAACTCTGCAGATGTAACAACGTTTGTTTTTTTTTTTTTTTTTAAATCATTGATAAATCACCTGCTTATCAAAATTTTAGATCATAAAGCAGAGGTCGAGGACTCTCTCACCTCACATTAGTGATGCTGGTTATATAGGGGTATGCCATGTATGTGTGTTTCTTCCAGAGGTGGACGAAGAGAAGAGGCGGAAGCTGATGTTGGAGGGAGTACCAGAGCCTTGCTGTCAGAGTTTCATTTGGGAACAGTCTGTGCGAGACAATGTCACCGATAACAAGATATCTGAGCAGGTAGCTTATTCTCTCGCCACTAGCATTGTCGTCGTATCGTGCGTTAGCCTCTCCATTCCTGAAAGAGCACATGTGGCTCTTACTTGTCACACTTTCTGTTACTGCCTGCAGGAGCTGAACCGTATGAGGAGTGAGGTGCTGGTGCCAGGCTCCAGGCTGAGCCCAACTCCCCTGCAGGGTCGTGTCCCCATTCTCCTTGTTGAGCAGCCGGGCAAGCAGGTTGGGCATGAGATGAGCTCGTGGGGAGCTGGATGGGACCTGTTGCTTCCCAAAGGCTGGGGGATGGCCTTCTGGATCCCACTGGTAATACGTTTTGGAGTATTTTTACTTTTCCTTGGAGTGGTTTGGGTGCTTTCACACTACTTGGTTTGGTTAAATCGAATGCTGCCACGTTTACTTATTTACTGTGTTGTTGGGTTGATGTACTGTGAACTCATATAGTGAGTTTTAGTTTGCTTCAGAGTGCACTGTGGTGTGGTTTATTTCTTGTTACAGTGGAGGTTTCAAGAAGAAAATAAAAGACAGATCTGAATGTTTGAAAATGTTTTGGAAAAATTCTGTAAAGATGAGATGAAAAATACTCAAAGGATAAATTCAAATGGTTTATTTAGATAAGTTGAAAAAAAAGTTAAACAAGCAAGTAAATAAAGAAACAAGGTAAAATGAAGTAATAATGAAAAAAGTTAAACAAGTAAATAAAGAAACAAGGTAGAGGAGAGAAAACCCCAACAATCCCCTCTGAGCAAGCACTTGGCGACAGTGGGGAGGAAAAACTGCCTTTAAACGGGCAGGAACCAGGCTCAGGAGGGGACAGTCAACTGCCGGGACTGGTTGGGGGGGGTTAACAGAGGTGGAGCAAGACGAGGCTACATCAGGTGAGGAAGCAGTAGCGTCTCTCCTCCGGAACAAGTGGAACCATTTTTTCTTTTTTTTTCATGCACTTTTCCACGAGCGCTTTTTTTTTTCTCCAGGATGAGATTTCTCAACTCATCAATTGTTTCTGTGTTTTGCTTTTCAAGTTTCTCACATCTTTGTTCCACCTCTTCTAATGTTGCTTGTTGTTCTTCCAGCTTGTCTTGGAGTTGTTTGGATGTTGCCTCCTGTATCAGCTTGTCCTTGTGCATGTCTGCATTTCTCTGTTGCACTTCTTTGTGCTTGTCTTCCAGCTGCTCGTTTCTTTTCTGGATTTCTTGGAGCGTGAGCTGCAGGTCTTCATGTATTTTGTCTTGTTGTTGTTTTTGTGCCTGCATTTGAGTGTTTTCACGCTTCAAGTTATTATATTCCACCAAAATCCCCTTAACGAGCTCTGAGTTGTTTCTCGCATTTTGCTCGATCCTTTTCTGCATCTGTGAGCAGCGTTTCTCCAGTTTGTCCTTTTCTTCTTCCACTTTAGTTGCTTTGTCCTCCAGCTGATTACAAAACTCTTGCAGTTTTAGATTTTTAGACTCAAAGTCCTGGACGATACGCTTTCCTTCTTTCAGTCTTTCTTGTTGTTGCTCTTTCTGTTGAAGAAGGTCTTTATTTTGGCGCAGTGTTTCATCCAGGCTTTCTTTCAGCATTTGGTATTTTTCCTGCATGCTCTTCAGTTCGTGCTGCATGTCTCTTTGCTTTTTGTCATGCTCTTCCTTCTGTTGGAGGAATTCTTTCTTTTCTTCCACAGCTTCATGGAGCTGTCTTTGAAGGAGCTGATTCCTTCGCTCCATGTATTGGAGATCCCACTGTATCTTATCAGTCATCGTTTTCTTGTCTTGGAGCTGGTTGGTCATTTCTTTTAGTTCTGCACTCTTTTGCCTGTTTTCTTTAATGAGGTGCACAATCTGCTCTCAGGTTTGAGCAAACTTGATTCCCCAGCCCTCATTAATAATTTTTATGTCCGGCTGGCGCTGTTGTCTGTCTTGCAGCTCTTTATTTTGGGCTTCCATTCATCTACACTTGTTCTCCAGTTGAAGTTTCTCTTCTTCAGTTTTGTTGCATTTTTTTCTGGAGAAGGTAGTTTTCATTCCTACTCTCCTCTAACGCCCTTTGGAAGGATGACACGCCATTTGGGGTAATTGGCCGGCCACGCCAGGAAGGAGAGGCGGCGTAATCTTTTTGAATTGGTTGTTCTTTTTTCTTGGAAACATGTTGGAGTTTCAATACGATGACTTTGTTTCTGTGGTGAACGTTTGTAGGCTGCAAACACAGATGCTGCTAAAACGAACTAAAACTTGTTGTTTCTCACCCCTACTTAAGGAAACTCATCAAAGGACCTAAGATTCTTAAGATCTCCCTGTGGCATCATCACTAGGGATTGGTACCGGTATCCGGTGCCATGATGGCACCGGTTCTGTCATAAACGGTAGTAACCAGACCGAAAAGCAGCGCACATTTCGGTGCTTTATTTCGGTGCTTTTTTTTCCCTAAGCTGTGATACACTTTAGATTCTAGCCAATCATTTTACGTTTCCGAGGATAGTAGGCGGGCCCAGGTACGTACGTTCTTTTAGAGCAGAGCTACAGATTTAAAAATGCCCAAGGCGAAGCGGTCAAAAGTCTGGCTGTACTTCACAGCAAAAGATGCAAACTCAACAGCCTGCAACAAGTGCTTTAAGGTGATACTGTGATACTGTGCAAAGGAGGTAACACCTCAAATCTGATGGAACACCTGGCGACGCATAGCGGGGTTTTTTTTTTAAAAGCCGAGAAATGCGCCGTATTTGATAGCTTGCTGCGAGACCTCACACCGTGCACATCTACTGCGGGTGGGTTGCCTGTTATCGGACCCGGAGTTTGCAACATCCCCCGAAAACCCGAAGAGTAGAGTCCTGGCCTCTAGCCCTGCCAGTGTAGCAGAAATGATGACGGCAGCAGCCGTTCTTCTCTGCGTGAGTAGCTTAATGTTGTTTGTGTGTAATTTACGTTGAGTAGGCTAACCACGTTATTAAATTAATGCATGTAAGGTGAACTAGCAAACACCGTCGTAGCTACATGCGGCTGTCTTCTTGTTTGATGGCAGATGCTCCCTTCACCCTGGCCAAAAAGGCTAAAATGACCAAAGAAAAAGTGGGAAACAGCTAAACATGAGAGGTTTTTGGACAAAGTTGGTGTTTTTTTCCATTGTTTAAGCACTGCTTCCAGCCAAGAGTGATACCATATATGCCCCATAGCTGCAGAAACGGCTAACATTGTTATCTTTTTACAAAAAAACAGCTGAACATGAGAGGTTTTTGGACAAAGTTTGTGTTCTCCATTCTTTAAGCACCGGTTTGAGCACCGTTTAAGCACCGACACAGTTTCAAAAGTACCGGTTTGGCACCGGTATCGGATAAAACCAAAACGATACCAGTCCCTAATCATCACTCCCTAAGCCAATGAGATTGTCACAAGACATTTTGGAATGGGGTATTTTTTTTTAAACTGTTTTCAAACTTAACTTAAAATTTCAGTGTTTCCTAGTTGTGGACTATTGGTTAGTCCAGCCGATTAAGAAATTAATTATTTTAAATTATCCTACTTTTTTTATAAAAGAGAACATTTATTAAAGAATATGTATTTAATTAAAAAACTCTGTTCATCTAAAGCAGGGGTCAGCAACCTTTAAGACCCAAACAGCCGAAGATCCATAATTGGCCTATCTGGGGTTGAAAGTCTCGATAAATGCACGGCGTTTCACCGGGTACACCGGCTTCCGCGAGTGTGACGCTTACTTTGAGCTATGAAAAAATAACAAAATATAATTTTATTTGTATATTGCAAAATCACAATAATCTTCCAATTTAGAACTACAAGTTTAAAAAAAAAAAAAAGAACTAACATAAATAAAATACACTTCAGCTAAATACTAATTTATTTTCCCAAACCACGCAGAGCCGCACTATAAGGACTAAAGAGCTGCCCCCTGATCTAAAGGGTATAACAAAAAGGGGGAGCTTCCTGCTCGAAAATGAAATGTCCCCACTGGGCGATCGTGGCTCACGAGTTAGCCTTGTAATCGGAAGGTTACCAATTCGAGTCCCGGCTTGGACAGTCTCGGTCGTTGTGTCCTTGGGCAAGACACTTCACCCGTTGCCTACTGGTGGTGGTCAGAGGGCCCGGTGGCACCAGTATCCGGCAGCCTCGCCTCTGTCAGTGCGCCCCAGGGTGGCTGTAGCTATAGCTACAGCTATGTAGCTTGCCATCACCAGTGTGTGAATGGGTGGATGACTGAACGTGTAAAGCGCTTTGGGTTCTTAGGGACTAAGTAAAGCGCTATACAAATACAGGCCATTTACCATTTTTCTGGGCGTGGGTGCTTAACTAGTTAAAAAGAACAAAAAAACAAACAAACATCTGTCTCCTATTTTTTATGTCACACAGGAAAGAAGCTTCAATATCTGATGAGAAGACATTAATTTGTTGGTGTTTGGTGCAGTTTTCTGGGTTGTTGTTTATTTACAGTGGAGATGAAGATCTCTAACAAGTTGATTTGTTCACATTTGCACATCTTAATTTTTAAGAGGAATGTGTTTTTTTGAGTTTGTACGCTATATGCATGTAAGGCAACAGTTTCCTCTTTCACTATTTTTGTGTGCTGCATTTTTCTCTTTTAACAAAAGGGGGACAAAAGACATTTAAGTCAACCTAAGATGATTTGTTTAAATTTTTACAAGGTCTTACTGAGGTGATGCAAAGTGAAACATGCTTTCTTCTTTTTTGGTAATGTGCTGGAAAAGCTTGAAAATTGACCTTGAATGTGCTTAAAAAGTGCTTGAATCTGACCCTGAAAAATGTGTATGAACCCTGAGTGGGGCAAAAGCAGATACAGTGGGGGGAATGATTATTTGATCCCATACTAAATTTGTAGCTTTGCTCTCTTTGCTGTTCCTCCACAGCTGAAAAACACTAATGGGATTTTGTCATCACCCTGCGCAGTGGCCAGTGTGGATCCGATAAATTGATACCATTAAAATCTTGGACAAGTTCGAATATGGCTCATCTTGACCT
This sequence comes from Simochromis diagramma, assembly GCF_900408965.1. Taxonomy (NCBI): domain Eukaryota; kingdom Metazoa; phylum Chordata; class Actinopteri; order Cichliformes; family Cichlidae; genus Simochromis; species Simochromis diagramma. Next base: position 2,084,476 of record NW_024387423.1, on the reverse strand, counting down.
CAAGTTCAGAGGTCAAGTTTCCTGACAATCTTGTGAATGTGGTAACTTGACAACAAGGCCACATAGGATCTAAAATTGATACCATAGTTGTGTCTTCTAGGTACTAGCAGTTTTTATGGAAGTTTAATTTTAATGGAGAGAGATCAACCAAAAATCAAGAATTTTAAATGCATTACATATGTTATAAATTGATTTACATGTCATTGAGTGAAATGGTATTTGATCCAGAATTCTGGCATAAAAATCATGGATGAAAACTGCTAAAGGATGGGTCTTCCAGCATGACCATTACCCAAACGTGGCTAAAAAAGAAGCTCATTAAGATCACAGCTAACCAGTTCTCAATCCTTAATATGAAGTCTGTGGAGGGAGCGTATGCTTTGAGTTACCAAGAATCAGCCAAGAAATGTAAAGCATTTAGAGCTGCTGTAAAGATGAGTGCGAACCTGGTAAGCAAGTTCTGTTTTACTTCACATTTATTTCACTCGTAAATCAGTAAAACAGTGCATAACTTTTGTAATTTATTTCCTCTGGATTTTGGTTCATATTCCAACTCTCTCCATGAAAATAAAGGCTGTTAATTTCTTTGTAATTAAACTAACTTGCAGTTTCTGCAGGAGATCAAATGACCATTTCCCCCTTTGTGTATGATAAAATCAAAAAACTATAGAATAGAAAAATACATCTGCTTGTCAGCTGTTCAGGAAGTGATCTTATAATTAGCCTGTTTTTAAAAAATAAAATAAAAATACAATAAACGGTCACTTGGTAACTATATTTCCACTTTACTTGTTTGCCATCAAGTTGTTGTGGACTGTAAGCTCTGAGAGTTAATAATCAGTTGTGTGTTTTTCCTTGAATCCTGACTCCACAGAACATACATGTGCACATTAGAAGCAGAAACATTTAATAATGGTCACTTCTTTTTCTTGTTTGTCTGTTGGTTTGCAGATGAAAAATGTAACACTGTATCTTTTTCTTGGTTTAACCCCCCCAAATAACCTAAACTGCATGAAAGGAAGCACACTTGACATGTCTATAACCACCTTCATCTGATAACCTACTACCCAACTGCTTAAGGCAGGATCACCTAGACTGGTTGCAAATAAGCCAGATGGTGATATCAAAGATTCTCAGGCTTTCACTTTATATTTGCTTCCTCATTTTATTGATAATGTAGAGTGATGTTGGTAAGATATGCTATAATACTGTAGGGCCTTTACCTTACAAAATGAAGCATCTTGAGGTTGTTGTGCTATATAAATAAAGTTGAATTGACTGAAGCCCTCAGATTTGCTTTACCTCTGAAGTCGGCTAAAAATCCATCTCTTCTGTGTCGTTTCTCCCTCCTGCAGGTGTACAGAGGAGTTCGCATAGGTGGACTCAATATGAGTCTGAAACACTCTCAAAACAAAGCAGCGCCTCACTTTCCCCGTGATTATCCAGACTGCCCCGCAGGCATGCGTTTTCAGGAGGAGCAGGAGGCCGAGCTGCTGAACAAGTTTAAAAGGTCAGCTGGACACTGAGTAGGGAAGGAAGAAAAATATTAATGCAGTGTGTGATTAATTTTTATCAAACATGGTGAGGTCCGTTTTCAGTGGGGACGTTTTGTCCTGCCAAAGCTTTTGTGTATCTTGTAATATTATTCTGGCGTCTAACTACTATGTCAGCCTGCAGACAGAAAACAGAATCTTAAGAACTTGCCCAGAATCTCAAAGTCGTTTATACATGTTGGATATGTTTCTCCAATTTGTTTTAATTAACTGCTGGCAACGTTAAAAGCAATCTTTCAAATGTGATGGTAAAATATTTTCAGTTACATAAACATTAGCTGAGGTGATAATGAGACTTTATTGGAACTAAAAACTCTTCGCCGTGTTCTGTTTTTAGTGTAAAGTCATAAACGGGGGTAATAATATTCATAATCTACAGCCTGAGTGGTGAGATCAGCAGTAGATTAGAGGTTTTGATAAGAGGAAGCACTCCAAAGATGTGACCCAGTTAATTTTCATAATGCGGATCTCTGTCGCCATGCAGATGAGATGCTAATAAAGTCGCTTGTCCCCTTCTATCCACTGCTCGACACTTGTGATGTCTTGCATAAATTGGCAAGGTTGCCCAATGGTTTGACAAGGTTTGCCCTTTTGACCTCTCCGTAGGCATCCACCCGCCAAGAGGACCAATTACATTAAGCATGGCTGTGTGGCTCCTTTCCGTTGCCCTTGGCAACAGCTGGCAGAGGAGTGGGAGATCATCGTGCGGGAAGGAGGCAGCCAGACACGAACCACAGCGCAGGCTGACGCTGTGACCGAGGAGAGGACATCACAACAGGCGATCAGCATAACAAAACCTCCGAGCCGATTCACTGTACTGAGGTACATGTTTTAAACGTTTGTAGTGTTCTTTTCTTAGAGTGAAGATAAACTTTTATCAGTACTGACGTGTACAATAACATACACACACTGGTGCTCCCAAAGTGCCTTTATCACACACGTCTAAATCGCACTTTTAGAAATATTAATGCAGCAGACTTTTTAGAGTCCCTTGAGATTAATGTGCTGTGTTTTTGGGAGGCCGTGGACTCCAATCATCTCTTTCCTCCTCTTTGTATTTTTTTATTAAGAGACACAATCGCTGCTTTTGACAGCTTTGATGCATGCTGCTTCTCCAGTCTTACCCCCCTTTCATCATAATGTCCCCGATGAGAATACCCAAAGTACATCCAGCCTTAAATTGCTGCAATACATCACTGTGATTAGTGGAGGGGAAAAGTAGCATCTATCCTCATAAAACCATCACATAAGCTTTGAGTAATGACTGACTTTATGGGAAAAAAATTGGATTGATTTTCACCGTCCGTTGGCTCCCTTTTTGTTTTCAACATTAGGCATTAAAAATGTTCTCCAACAAAATTTGGTCTATGAGGATGGCTAATGGGGCCAATGAAAATGCTACTTTTCCTTTTAGTATTAATCACCTGATTTAAATGGGGCTTTTTAAACAAATCTTTTTTTTTTTTTTGCTTCCTAGGAACAGAAAGGCTTTGAAGCTGCTTTCTGCCTGGTGCAGACCCACAACATCCAAAGGTCAGAGGCCATGCCGTGTTGGCGAGCTACCGCCTATCAGCTGTGAAGCTGTGACATCGTTCCTGTCAGCACATGCGATGAGTCTGGTGTGGGTGCATGTGTCGCTGCTGTCAAAGGGCAAACCGGAGTACCATGCCATGTTATGCGTACCAACTCCAGAGGACCTAAAGGCGCTAGGAAATCGACAAGGAACTGGCGGTCCTCAGGAGCCACCACACAGAGACCACTTTAAAAGCAGAATTAAACGCAGAAAAAAGGACCCTAAGAAGGCCGCAATACCCTCTGTAACTCCTGATAAGCCTGATGGCAAGAAGGCAGACCTCATCTTTGCTTCTGACTTAGGCACCAACGCATCCAAAGACCCTAAATCCTTCTCGGAGTCTTCCTCAGACCTCGTCCTAGGGCTGTGGCCGGATCCTCTGCCCAGTGTTGCCTCTCACTGCTCCCGGGTGACCGTGGGCTGGGTCACTCAGGGTGACTTCTCCATGTCTGCAGGCTGCGGGGAGGCTCTTGGATTTGTGAGCGTTGCTGGGCTCCTTAATACCCTCCTCAATCAGACAAGCGAACACAAAGGAAAGCTGCTGCTTCGGAACCCCACCTCCTTGCACTACCGCTTTGCTAAGATCAACATAGAGGTCTGATTTAGTCTATGCAAGTTAATGCCAAGAGTTCAGTAAATTGTTTGTTTCATTTGTTCAGTGATTTGATGGAATCTGTGTGCCTTGACTGAAGATTTATTGACTTGCATGGCATCACAACAAGACACCAAGTGACTTTTTAGTTGAGTATAGTATACTCTGAGATACATCTTTACCTTTTGTTTTACTTAGTTAAATCAATAATCTGTAAAAGAATCGGTTGAGTACTGTAAATGAATGAGAGCCTTGGTTTGTCTCAGAAAGATTAAAACTTTTAAGTTTGGGTTTCCTGAAGGAATGGACTTGATGATTTATGTTACAGACTTTGTGTTTAAGAGGGTGTTTGCAGCTTCCATTGCATTGAAGAGGTTTTGAGTATATGCTATGAAATAGGCGTACTATACTGAACAGAACTGCTGTTGTGGGAAACCACAGCCATTAACCTACAATCAACATAAGTGCTCAGAACAACTGATGCTTTAACATTCATTCTTTTTATAGTCACACCGGCAGGAAAAGCAGTTTCCTGCACATCCCATAATATGTAGGTGGAAGATAAGAGCATAGTTGCTTGGCAACATTAAAGTTTAGTATGTAGTTCGAGGTGAACATTATTGCTTTTATTGGTAACAGATTTTCGGAGCGATGCCTCGGTGCGAGCCACTTTATTGTGACAGAAGATTTTAAAAACATGGCTCCTGAAGCACTTTTTTTTTTTTTTTTCTCTCCCCATTTTAAAATTAGGCCATGTCAGATCAACATGGCACAAACTGGGCTGGCTAGTCTTCTTGGGAGTCCCTCCCCCACCATTAGAGGGCAGTAGTGCACTTATTTTTCTGTAACAAATGAAACCCTCAGACCACAGGAACACTTTTTTTTGTCCTTATTTATTACACACAACACAGAGCAGTTTATTCAGCTCATTGACATATAACCTTATGTTATATTGATAGGCTCGGTCAGAGTGCCCTCCTGGACCTTTTTGTTCAACCACTACTCTCCTCACAATTAAAAATTGTTGCTTGTGAACAATCTAATATTGACCTTTCATCCTGAGGTGTTTCCTTATGTTGGAGTGACTCCTCTTGAGGTATTTCTGATACCTGTGTGGGAAATGATGCTAAGACACAAATAGATATTTTACCTAATGAGAGGTACTTAATAGTTGGAACATAAAATGTAAAATCAATATAGCCACCAGTTCTGATGCTCAGCTGGCACTGGTTTTAACTGATGGCCATCATTTCTTTCTATAAACACATTTTAAATGAACCAAGAAGAGAGACGCACACACAAACGCATCAAAATGACAGTCTCAACAGATGGAGCTGGGCCTATGAATCGTCTGTTTGGCCCGATCTGTTGCACATAAGTTTGGCTGCCAGTGATCCGTATGTTGTAGTCTTTGCCTCAGGCTGAACTTTGTCTGTGTGCCTTCTCCCTGCGAATATGGACAGTGCAGCTCATTAGATGGAGTCTGCTGCCCGGGTGGCAGACAATAGCAGCTGGGTGATTCCAGGATCACTGCCACTAGATATAATTCAAAAGCTATCTGCTAATAAGTGAACCATAAAAACCAAAAAAGGTTCTAAGGCAACAAAATAAAAAAACGATAAATAGATCTTACCAGGAATTTTATTCATTGTGATAAAATTGCGATCTTGCTGCTTTATCTTTGGCCTATTTCGGGCTATCAGGAAAACTCCAACAAAGGACAGAAGACAACTGGGGGGGGAAACAGTTTGAGAAGTTTGTTGACATTTTGCAATAAGCATAATTTGATAAGCTGCAGTGGCTGGTAGCTTATTGAACACTTACCCAAACAGGAACATACCGATGTTCAGCAAAGCCAAGCCTTCAAATTCCTGATAGAATACAATCCCTGCAAAATGAAAAAGTCCATTTAATGTGACAGAGTAACAAAACGTGCACATCACCTCTGCTGCTTTCTTTGTGAAACATGGCCCTAAAACCCTAAGCATACATTACACTGGGATAATGAGTGGGGAGAATTATTAAGTGAAAGGGTGCAGTTTTGAGAGATGAATAGTAAACACTGCTCAGCATATTGACAGAATGCAAAAACAAACAATGTCCTCTGTGCAGAGACTGTAGGAGAGCCACTGTTGGCTCAGAGAGCGAGTTCATTTTTCCAGTGCTCACTTCACTGTCTTAAGCTGTGACCGTCACCGGGTTAGGACCAAAACAATATTTTTCCTCAATGTGGAGCTAAACTAATCTTAAAGTAAAAGTCCGCCCACGGATGTTCTTACACCGCCAGATATAATACATCAGCAATTTGTTGTTCAATGCAATCAATTGTGGGTTATTGGTGTAGGCGGACAGAGCAATAGTAATACTGAGAGCAATATCGGAGAAAGTAAAGAGTAATTCAAACTACAGCTCATCTCGTGCCTCTGCCTCCTCTATCACGGGCGTCTCTCTGTGTTGGGCGGCGTTGTGAAAGACACTGCTGTTCATTTGCAGTATGAGAGCGACACCGGAGCTGATCTTGTTTGAGCCTGATGTTTTGTACTGCTGGAACATTTTCTTCTTTTACACTCCACTGAAGCCATGCTGCAAATGGGTTGAAATGACATCACTCGGCCAATTTATCCAGAAGTAAAGTAAACAAGAAAATGGATTTTGTAACACAAGGTGTCCTGCCAAAAAGGGTTTTACATTGTGATGAAGTGTTTTACTCTGGATTTTCTCTTCAAGCCAAAATACTTGGGGGAAACTTTTGTCTGTTTTTCTGGTTTATTGATTAGATATTAAAAACCTGACCTGGCAGAACACACACACACTATAAATACCTTGCAGCGTTTGCTGAGCAAGGACTCCTAAGTGGTTCACAGCAGTGAGTCACTGTCTTGATCGTGCCCTGTGTGTGTAATGTATGTGTACCCGATTTCAGCTATTGTAGTGCTGGAGCACATCTTTGTCTGTTATTGCCAGTAAATCTTATGAAACATCTAAAACCCTTTAATTTGCTTCTTTAGTAGGAATCAATCTCCAAAACTGCTTTCATGAGGTGTTCCCGCGTTGCAGTGATCAGTATCTATCCAGTGCAGACAATGTTGCTAGCATGGCAGTAAAACTGATGTGACAAACAAAGCCTGCAGGCCACGAGTATTTCTACATGTTGACATGTAGGGAGATTAATGGGCTATTGTTTAGTTCCCAGATGTTCTACATGTGAAGGCTTTGTGCATAGATTTACTGTGACGCATTCTTACCATCTCAGGCTCTTCAACATCCACACTGTATGATACATTAAATGCAAACATTTTGAGAATACTTCTTTTATACTAAAAAAACCAGGGAAGTTGTTGGTTTATTAAACTAGGTCATTACTCTGTACTTATACTGGTCCAGTTTAGAACACTTCTGTCTAACAGGCTTCCGTAGCTTTAAGAAATAATGAATGAAGTATGCAGTTGCAATTCCTAGCAACCGATGAATATATATTTGGTTTGGTGGTGAGTGTTCGTGACACCACAACAATGTCCACAGTACAAAAAGCTGGCACTGATAAGAGCCATAAAGGAATATGTCACTTTGTGGCTCGAGTGTGGCTAAATGTTGCACTTTTAAATCATTTTTGAATGCAATTCAATTTTATTTATATAGCGCAGAATTACAACAACAGTCACCTCAAGGCGCTTTATATTTTAAGGTAGACCCTACAATAATCAACAATCATATGACCCCCTATGAGCAAGAACTTTGGTGTCTGTGGGAAGGAAAAACTCCCTTTTAACAGGAAGAAACCTCCGGCAGAACCAGGCTCAGGGAGGGGCGGGGCCATCTGCCGTGACCGGTTAGGGAGAGAGAAGGAAGACAGGATAGGAGACATGCTTTTGAAGGCAGCCAGAGATTATTGACAAGTGCGATTCAATGCAGAGAGGTCTGTTAACACATAGTGAGTGAGAAAGGTAACTGAAACACTCAATGCATCATGGGAATCCCCCAGCAGCTCACACCTATTGCAGCATAACTAAGGGAGGATTCAGGGTCACCTGGCCCAGCCCTAACTATATGCTTTAGCAAAAAGGCTAGCCTTTTTGCTAAAGCCTAATCTTAAAAGTAGAGATAGTGTCTGTCTCTTGAATCCAAACTGGAAGCTGGTTCCACAGAAGAGGGGCCTGAAAACTGAAGGCTCTGCCTCCCATTCTACTTTTAAATACTCTAGGAACAACAAGTAGGCCTGCAGTGTGAGAGCGAAGTGCTCTAATAGGCTGATATGGTACTACAAGGTCATTAAGATTTTTGGACCACAGAGGAAACCTAAAGCCCAGAGAATCAACTGTTCTGTTCATTTACCCACATAGCTGTTCAACAGCTTTCTGTTTAACAGACCTGCAAGGATGGCACTTGCAGTGAAAAACACAAAGTTGATAGGAACCACCTCTGTGGCATCAAACATTTTCATCGCCTGATTGAGAAATCTGTAGAGAGAGAGAGAGAGAGAGAACAAAGCAACATTTGAGAAGTTTGGTGAATGAAATGCAGCAGGTACAGGATCATGTAAAATATGTGATTTCCCTCACTCTTCACTGAACAGCCATCGAGCCAGTGACAAACGTGAGATCTAAGCGATGACAAAAAGCTTAAAGATGAGAACTAGAGACAGAAAACTTTGACTAACTTGATCTGGAAGGCGCAAGAAGCAACCATGACAACAAACATGACGTAGAAGATGGGGTAGATGAGCTGCAGCTGGCCTTTTATCGACTCTGTGATCATCCCTGACACGGCTTTGACTGAGATCACTGTCAGAGAGGCTGCAACAACACACAAGCAAGACATCGCTTTAACATTTAGCTGCAGCACCTCACAAGTTCATGCTAAATCGTGGAGGCGGTTAATTCGAGTGAACACGCTGAATTATTTCCTTCTATTGTTCTCAACTTGGTTCTCTTCAAAAATGATAACAGCTCTATACGGTAGCCAAGCAACAAAAGCAAGCTTAATCTACAGCATCTGCCCTCAGTTGGGCAACTTCCACTCTTTCGTACCGAGCAGGGCCACCAGCAGCATCACAATGACGATGTGCTTCATGTTCCTCCTCTTGTACAGATAAAGCAGAAGGCAAAAGATGACAATCTCTATAAACTGTTGAGAGAGAGAGAGAGACGTACAAATCATTAATGCAGAGTCCATTTCCTTGAAGCTGCACAGAAATTGAAAATCTGAATTGCACTTGAATTGTACTTTTACTGACTGTCTTATTAGTGGAAGAGAGTGCAGCATGTAGCCAGAGAGCAGGACACTTTAATTGAAATAAATGACTATGGCGGAAAAATGAAATGAATTGCTGGGTTTTAAATGAAAAGAGCTCGGGGTTGTCAAATAGCATTCAGCTGTTCCAGGATCCTCTAATGCAGCTCGAGTAGATAAAGAACAACAACAGTGTAAAGCAGAATAAAGTGGGGAAAAAAGGGCAAGCTGACCTTTAAAATGCCTCCAGCTATCATCCATGTATCTCTGTATGTATTTTAAATAAAAGGATTAATTATGATTTGAAAATGGATTAACAAAGACCTCAGGCATTTGTGGCAGATACCCCAATCGATGTTCAGATTGACATTACAGCGGTCCTTCCAGATGAAGCCATCTGATAACAGAATGATCTTTGGTAATAAGAAGAAGCTGCAGTGGGTATTTCATTCCCTCTGATTAATCACCCACTAAAGTTAATCCCATACTTGTTGGAGGCTGTTCCTCTGCAGGCTGATGAGTATTCATAAACAGCGTAGCCTCTGCGTTTCTAGCTATCCATTTGTATTTGCCCAATATCTTCTTATGCACTTTTCATGGATTTTGTTTTGTAATGGTTTACTAAATACAAAAAGATTCGTGAGTGAAATGCTGGTCCCTGAATAATGATGGCACTGCCACCCGGGGCACGTTCTCCTTCTCCGCCATTGGCTAGCATCGTTTTACATTTATTTCTACTTAGCTTGACAGATCATGTGCAGTTGTTCAAAAAAGTTGTTCAAAAAAAGTAAATTAAATGTTTAGGATTTGGAAAGATAGCGTCAGTAGAAAAGTGTTTTTGTATTTGTGGTATATTCTGTAATATAGGAAACAAATGAAAAAAATGCAGTGTATTTTGATAGCCTATAGGTCTTATGTGGTGCTCAGGACTTACTAGTTACTAACTGAGACATCACAGCTAAAAGGCACAAAGCGCAGTGTTTGGTACAGGAGACATTTAACCTGAAACATGAAATACAAGGTGCATGAGAGTCAGGGAATGACTCAGACACAGCTGGATGGATGTGAATGACCCCAGTCTACAGAAATGCTCCTTTAAAAGCGTCTAAGGAGTGCTTTCAATCAAGACTAGCTCTGAGCCAACATTTACGTTTGTGATGAGTGGGTTTTGACAAAAAAACAAAAACAAAACAAAAACAAAAAATGTTGTTTTAGCTCTGTACTTGTCTTCTGATTGGTCACTATAGCAACAGCTATGTTTATGCCACTGCTGCTTGAGGTGAAACTGGACTAGGAGGGTACACAGGTAAGTGTTAATGCACTCACAGCCTGTTTGTTGGAGGGAGTATTTCGTGACTACCGAGTATGAAAACGCTATCTAAGCTTAAAAGAACTCTCTCCCACTTGACCACTTTCACAACAGAGACACACAACAGAGAACAGAGCTGAGGGAACGACCCCTAAGAGTAGTGGTAGAAAAGACCTCGCCTCGTTTGGAAAAAGTTACCAAGCAGCAGCTGGTTGTAAAGAGTGACCTTGTCTTTGACCAACAGTGGTGTGCTACATTAGGATTTTCAGTGACATGACCACGGTGTTGTGCAATAAAGCTCACAATGATGCATTCTGTGATTACATGTGGTTTCTCTGTTACTGATAAATAAAAAATATTGTTAAACAAATACACATTAATGTGTATTACTTGACTTATAAGGGAGCATTTTAAAGGACACACCAGGTAAAGCAGGAAGTGCCAGCTGATGGTGTAGTACTGGACCAGATGGGCTGTGATGTGTGTGGAGGTGTGGGGGGCAAAGGTCACCAGGACGTACGTTCCTGTTATTGCCAGGGTACCACCTAAGAAAGAAAGACAGCAGAGTGGTCAGTTTATTGGAGGTGGTTTTTATATTGATTTGACAGCTCAGTTGACCTCATCTTACAAGTAGTTCTGCTACTACTACTGGGAGTAGCTGAAATCCATAACACCTACGGTCATGTGAGAAAGAAAATATACCCTCTTCAGGTTTTATGCCCCCCCCCCATCACATTTTACAGTGTAATTTTTAAAATGTAGCCATACTGCAGAAGCAGTGTTTGAACAACTATGTAAACATTTAAACTGTCCTGCTGTATCAGCCAATTTTTGCCTTAAGCTGCTGGACACATGCCCTCACACCTGACTTTAGCTGTTCATGGTCAACTCACTGACTGCAAGGTGCCCATGTCTTGTGGCTATAAACCAAGCCCAAATCCTCGCCCTTCCATCACTGTTCTTGACAGCTGGTGTGAGGTGTTTGTGCTGATATACTGTTTGGGTTATGCCAAACGCAGCGCTGTGCATCTCAACTTTAGTCTCGTCTTTCCAAAAGACATTATTCCAGAAGTCATGTGGAGCCAGCAACCCTTCCAAACAAGTGATGTAACTGTGATGTCATGATCTTTAAAAATGCAACCAGCTAACTAAGAGCTGTAGAGTCTCAGTTGTAGCCCTTGGATTTATTGCAGTTTCTCTGAGCACTGCACGATCTGACCTTAGGGTGAATTTGCGTGGACGCTCACTACTGGGAATATTTCAATTGTCTTGAATGTTTTACACTTGTGTCCAGTTCTTCTGATTGTACATGATGGACTTTTAATTGTTTGGAAATGGCTTTATAACTCATACTATTGGGCAGTGATGGGCAAAGCCTTTTTCAGATCTGATCTCTCTTCTTCTTGTCAGTCTGTTAAAACACGTGTGAATGGTTGAGACTAGAAAACGGCAAAGCTTTTCTTTTAGCAGCGCTCACACTTGCTGATGATCAGTTAATTAACTTAATTTGATTATCAGCACCTGGCTGCCACGTCCCCTCTTAATCCCCATGGAAACAGTAAGATCATACTTACAGTAATTCTTCACACGCTGCTTCTGCACTTTGGCTTCATTTTTGTTAAATAAGTACTGACACAGTGTCGCATGTAACACCTCACCACACGGTTTTTTCTTCTGTCCTAAGACGTAAAACCTTACAACAGAAAGAGGGCCTCCCTTCCTTTGCACATGACTGCATATGGCTTAGTTATTTAAAGAAGTGTTTTCATTTTGATGTCATTTTTAAAAAAAAGCTAAGTGAATATAGAGATTCCCCGTATTTTTTGATAGAGCTTTCCAAGATGCAAAATGAGTAGTGCAGTGTTTGATAGAAAAAGAAAAGAACTGGCCCAGTTCTTGTTTATTATACACTCCATTCCTTAAATTGGTACAGCCCTGCAGCACACACTGACATTTATTTGATTGTTTGCGATAGGCATCCTGCTAAAAAGATAAACGGGACATTTATTGAAATGGTACGAATGCTCTTTTTTTTCTCCTACAAATGATCCAGTGACTATATATCTTACCAATGGGCTTCACTTTAAAACACATTTTGTGTCATATTTTTGTTTCTAACTTCTGACACAAGAATGAACTCAACTTGAAAAATGAACTTGAAATGAAGACTAAAATGTTACTGTGTTCATTCTTGCAGTGGTTTTTAATATTCATCTTTATTTTTGTTATTTAAATGATCATTTTCTAGGTTTTACCTCTGCCGCTGGCTGCACACAGGCAGAAAAACAGAGCTTGTTCCCACTAATATGCCCCTTTATGAATAAAACATTCATGCATTTAACTGTTTCCAATATGCGGTTGATAATGGCATTCGGCAATTGTAAAACAAAATGGCAAAAACATTGCAGCAACATTTTGCAGCCGATTTATCCAAGAAAGCAACAATAAACAGAGCTGTGTGATGCTGATATGAATTTCCAGTCCAGGAGTAGGAATGGTCATCACAATTATGCCATTTAGCAGCAGAATCACCAAATTGTTATGACAAACAAAAGCTTTTCATAAAACAAAAAATATGTCTGTGCTGAGTGTGCCTTCGCTTTCCCGAAGCTACAAAGATAAAAAAAGCAAGAGGGCATTTTTACTAGTACATAACTGGAATTCAGGATATTTTTTCTCTTGTGACTGAATTATCATCTGTAAACTCAGTTTGGCATATATACAAACTACATTCATAATTGCTCTGAACTCAAACTACCATTGCAAGAGGACACTTATACTGTAAGTGCCATCATCGCTACTGAATGCTTACTTACCAACGATGTCAGAGGCACACAGCGTCTCCTTGAGAAAAACCACAGATATGATAGCACTGGCTGTAAAATCAAAATAAATGTCTCTTAGTTTAACTGCAATTCAAAACATTCAGTCCACTACAATGAAAGTAAATACCAACATAGTTATATTTCCATAAGAATCACATCAGTAATGTTGAAGGTAGTCTACATTGTTGACTGCAGACACACACACGTCAACCACACAAGCATCTGTGAGGCAGTGAGGTCTTAAAATAATGAAGCAGAATTATTTGTATAGAGTTGTTTTTGGTGGTTGTTACTGGAATGCTCAATATGAAGTCAAAGGAGATGTTGATGCAAGTAATCATAATGCATAAAGTAATCAATCAATCAATTAACCAATCAATCAAAAGAGATATCAAAGATTTTGGGAGTTGCCAAATCAATAATATTTTACAAAGAAGGAATGCACTGGCCAGTAGAGGGATAGATTCTGAAGCGTACAGGGCTACGCTTTCTGCTTCAGCCAAATGTTTCTGATCTGATCAGACAGCGCTGCACAGAGCAAATGGATTATGACCCAAAGCGTGCTGCAAGACCAAAGAAAGAATTTTTCAAGGCAAAAAAATATGATATTTTTCAACAGCTAAGTCAGTCATCTGATTTCAACCCTATAGAGCATGCTCTTTAGTTATTAAATACAAATTTGAAGAGACTGACAAACAAGCTGCATCTAAGGGTGACTGCAGAACATCTCAAGGGAGTAAACAACGCATGTGATGATGTCCACGGATCGGAGACTTCAGGCAGTTTCATCGAAGTATTAAAAACAATCCTCATGTTTAAAATGATGTTAGTTTGTCCAATTACTCCTGACGCTCTGAAACGATTTATAAAAATGACTGTAATTCCCAAACAGTTCATGGAAATTTTCCTAAACTGCTTGAATTAAATCTCAAAGTCTACACTTCAGTCACACATTGACTGTTTGATTTAAAATCCACTGTTGCAGTGTACAGAGGCACATACTAAAAAAAAAAATTGTGCTTTGCTTTACATCACGTTGATTGCACGGTTTACCTGGGAAACAGAAGGCTGCAGGACGCACTATGGAAGGAAGGCGATTTCTGGACATTGTTCTGAGGGAAAACCTTGGGTCCTGGTATTCGTGTGGATATTTCACTGACATGTACCTCCTTCCTAAACATTCCCAACCACCACTTACACACCCTTCATGGCAGCCATATTCAAACAGGCTACTAACATCAGAACAAGCCATCTTTAGGTTTTTTTTAAGGTGTTATGTCTACACAAGCAGCAGTGATACAAGTATTTAGTTATGCACATATTCACACAGTGACACTATATTATTATATGTAAATGCGTGTTCACATAAATACATGTACACAATGCTTGACATGTTTATATTAGACCAACATAAATCAGTCCGTATGCTTGGATAAATGGAACTCATTAGGACTTCATAGCACCAGCATGAAATTATGATATTCCACGCCACGTTTTTTGCAAACCCATCCATCAATATCATTGTCAAAAACTGCGACACTGAAAAGCAATCAGTCTCACATCAGCTAAGCCTCAGATTAGTCTTCTTAATGTCTCCCCGGGATCTGCACCGAACCAAGGGAGAAACACGGCATTCGGCTGTCACGGAGACAAATAGCGAGGCGGGCAGAAATGTGTGCAGACTTCACAGACATGCCGATAAACAGGCAGATACACAGATGGATGGCCACACAGGCACGCTAACTGGCTGAGACAGAAAAACAAACTGCAAGACAAACGGCCAGTGGACAGAGAGGCAAACTGAGATGCAAGTGACAGCGGCCTGTCACAGTGAAGAGGTCAGTTTGCATAACACGCTGACGCTGCCGTGCTGGAGGTCTCCTCACTAAACAACACAAGTGGAAAGCTCATTTTTATATAATCAGTTGGAATTATGATGTTGTATTTTTCACCAATATCACAGCAGAGCATACTATGGGCGCTATGTTTTGCCGACACGACTGCCAGACAGCAATCTGGGTGAGCAGGTGATGGCACACAGACACAGGGACTAATTGAATGGAAGAAATTGCTGGAAATTACTGGAAGAGAAACAGACAGAGCATTTGAGTCTGTGTATGGGCTCTGCCTCCGCCATAAGGAGATTAGATACAGAGTGTAAACAGCTCAATGTGTCAGAGACACAGTGTGGCACGCATTGGATCACAGGCAGTGACAGGTTCTTAACATGGATATTAAAGATATATAGTTGTAAGTTTATCTGAAACAAATCAAATATAAGCAAAAATGCCATTTTAAAACCATGATTTAAAGCCACACTTTCTTTCAAATAGGCTATGTATCTCCAAACACACATTTTCCGAAAGAACAGGCCATGGATGTGCACAATGCCGCAAGGACCCTACGCTCTAATTGGAAGTTTATAAAGATTCTCCTTAATATTCTGATGAAACAGTTAGTTGTTAAATATTTCATACTGAGAGCATGTTCGCACTCACATTTTGGACTACTCTTTTGCCTCTGGGACCAGCTGGATCTAACAAGTAACCATAGCAACTCCATACAAAGTGAGCTTCGCACGGCTTGATATAATGAGAAATGTGGCAACGGGAACCTCTGGGGTACGTAGTTTTGTCACTGCTGTTGTGTGCTTGTGTGCGCAGCACCTCTATACATGCTCTTTGTGATGTGTAGTAATGGGTACCTACCAGTGAGGGCGAAACATACAGTGTCAAACATTCTTGTGCAACACAAATCTGTCATGAGCAAGATGAAAGCAACAAAAGTCTGACTGCCATCACCCAGAGAAGCTCAAATATAGGAGCTGTGCACGTGTAATTTGTAAAAGAAAACAAAAGTTGTATTCACAATTTCCCAAACAGGAACTTTTGATAACTTGAATCAAAACCGTCCTTCAGAAGCTATTCAAGAAAACATTACACAAACGTTGTAAAGGAGCTCTGAAATCTGAAATGAGATCTTGTCCTGACCCTGAATAAATACAGTCACACTGTAAAGTCATTCTTTAAAATCACTGTGTTATTTATACATCTACATTACATCCTGACTTCTTCACACTGCGCTAACACCGCATCCTAATGGATAATACAGTGCTGCAGGTCTGACATCCGTGAGTGATGCAGTCAGGTTTCTGTTCATTTCCACACTGCCAGCATCCCCTCCTCTTTTGCATGCGATGACATCGGTATCTGAACGAGAGAGCTGATTCTCTGCTCCACACAACAGCTTTTGGGCTGATGCTGTCATTCCTAATAGAGAGGACTGGGCTCTGTGAACGCGGACAGTAGTAATTGCTCTCCCCGGAACGTCACGAGTGCCAGCGTGACATGCACGGACAGGCGGATGACAGCGGCATCGTCAGCTCTCTCGATCCCGGCCCTTTACTCCTCTGCTTCTGCCTATTGTGTCTTATTCATTCACATACTTATGCTCTCCTTTCCTTGAAATTTTCTTCCTCTCACCTCAGCCTTTCTCCAAGCCAGCCACTCACTTCCCTCTTGTTTACCCAGTGAAGGCATCCTGCTGTCTGTACCCCCTTCTGTGCCTTCACACAGCTCTCGGAAAACAGGCACAACAGCACAGCAGGAAGGGTGTGTGTTGTGTGTGCATATGTCAGAGGAGCATCCCAAGTCGACACAATCCTCTAGACCTTTTACACACCGCTACAGTTATGCATAAATTTTATGTGTGTGTATGTATGTGCTTTACACATTTGCATATCGTGTGAGTCAGTGTGAGCTGAGGGGTACAGTCAGTCAAAGAAAGGAGCCAACCTGCAGATTCTCCCCTGTAGCTGAGGACAGACTGTGTCATGACTGCAGACATCTTCCTCTTCTTTCTCTTCCTTTCACCTCGTAATCTCAGATGCATTAATTATTTAAAAGGCTCCTTGAAAACGCACTTCAGCTGCATAATATTCATTCAAACTCCAGTGCAACACTAGCAATCGGCTGGTTTCACGAGGATCTGATAGTAAAATGGAAATGAGTACGGTAATTGTTAATGGTTGTGGTTTTAAAGAGATTCATCACAAGGTTAGATTTACACACACTGACAACACATTTGGAGGTTGCTGGTCTTAACAGAACACCGAACTGAGGCTTTATTTTTCTGCTAAAAGCATTTTTTTTTCTTTGGTAAGTGCTCACTGAAGCAAATACAGTGGCAAGCAAAACTACAATGAACAAGAGGTGCAGCCTTCTTAGCAAGATTTGTGGTTTCGCTTAGTGCTTTATTCAAACCATTCATCCACTGGCAAGACGTGACTATAGGAAGCGTGGAGGTAATAGCTGTCATTAATATCCATGAGTCACCACCACCTCCAGCGCCGTGAGTGATGCGTGGTGGAAGGTAAGAAGTGAACCTGTTCAATATTTAACCTGCGTTTAGAGTGTTTGCACTGAGCAGCTGCCAGCTGTAGCAATGGGGCAGGCTTTGTTTTGACTGGCTAATGAGTCCGGCTTAGTCTGTGACATCTTTAGCTCAACTGTGGGCCGTAAAAATGATTGTTTCTCAAGTGTGGTGTTAGATTCATAATGTCAGGAATAATTGGACTTCCTATGTAATTTAATCTCTGGAGCTAAAATGTAGAGATTTATCTTCTGGGTTCAGTGCTGGGTATAAGGTAGGAATTGAAACGATGACACATGAACTCCCCCCGCTGCCACCACTCTTCCACTCACACACAATGACCCACTGTTTCTGCTCGTTTAAAATTTGTTAAATTTACTTTTGAATTAACACCTTAAATAACAAAGAATGGTTTGTAAGCTTGAAGATTCCAGTGAATAAAGTGAAGACTGTTAGTCTCATCAGTTATAAGCAGTTGTGTAGCTTGGAAACACAGGAGAGAAATAAAACTGTTATTGCAGATGGAGAACTTCACTGATACATACAGATCATTTTTATGCCCTGCACTTGAACATACTGCTGCTGAGCTAATGAGCTGATGAAGTGATATATATCACCTTATATGAAGGTCTATTTAACACGCAAGGGTAGAGCAGAAACTAGTATTGTGCAGTACAGCACAAAATAATAGGATAATAGACACATTTAAGTACCAGTGTATTGTGACATTTAATATAAATGTCCTTACAATATGTAATGGTTATTAGGCAATAAGGGACTTAAATATAATGATTATTAAGAAACATTACTACGTGATAAGAATAGATTTTACGTGATTCTATAAAAACAATGTCTTATAGAAACAGATTAAGGTACTTTTTCAGTACTTCCTTGCAATGCTTCTACATTTAAAATATTAATAAAAGGAGTACAGTTACTAAACCTAATTAACTTAGCTCTGTTGTCACTTTTAAACCTTTACTAACTAATGTCTATGTGTTGAATTTCACATGTTTCAATTAAGGTTCTCATATAAATAATACAGGCCAATATTATGCCTCCAATCTAAAAAATACATCATATGTTCTGCATCCCTATTATAAAGGCCCTAATATTATATATCATTATATATCCCTCTAAAACTGAAAGCCAATGAATGTGGGGAAGAATTTGTATAATCGATAAGTTGCATTACTGCCATGAAGTCTTCTTGTGCATGTTTAAATGCAAGCTATTTTAAGATGATTATTATTTCCTATTTTGAATCAAATGCTTCTTTTGCAAACAATATACATTAAGTCTTTGCAGTTCTCAGATGCTCCACAAACAACAGCAAATGTCAACTTTGGAATAAAAATGAATGTGAAACACACGAGTCTTTACCCAGGTCTGCCACCGTACATTTTACATCATTTCCTAGGAGATTTCTTCTGCAAGTAATAAAGACAGAGCAAAAAGATTTAATTCCCAATAACAAAAAGAAGAAAGTTGTTTTGTTTTTGTTTTGTTTTTTTACCAGCAGTAAGTCTCACAATGATTCATATTCCCATTAATATAGTGATAGAGGTAATGTTAGCTAAGTTATCAATGCTTACCTAGCTAAGTGGGAAAAATAAACCCAGTCAGCCTACTGTGGTGTTACAGTGAAATATAACAGTAATGGTTCTAGGGAAATCAACCAACCAGTATCTGGAAGCCACTCGGATGCTAATCCAAATACCTGAGCTGGTGTCACTGTCAAACGCAGCGTTTCTATGAGCTCAACACACAAACCGTCTGTGTGCAGTTTGTCGCACACTGTGTTGCTAGCTAAAGATACAGCTGCTGTATTTCACTATTTAAAGGTTGCATGAAAATCCTCAGCAGGTTAGTGTAGCATGAACAGGTTAGTTTGCTGTACTGTGATGGATTCAAAGAAAGGAACAGTGTGTGACTGGTGCACAGTGGTCGTCTAGAATAAAGTTTATATAAACAGTGTACTGTCAGTGTTGCCAGGACAACTCATGAAACATCTGCTGACATCTGGTTGAATTCAGCTGTGAACAGTGTTGGTCAAGTTACTTGAAAAAAAGTAATTAGTAACCAATTACTGATTACTTCTCCAAAAAAGTAATCCCTTTACTTACTGATTACTTATTTTCAAAAGTAATTCGATACTTAGTTACTTTTTTAACCCTCTGGTTGTGTGCACCCCCACCCGCCTTACTTAATGATTCGGTCACATTTGACCAGTTAGTTTTTAAAAACATGACACACAACCTGAATACGTAATAAAGCAATAGACCTTTCAGCCCAATTCTATTTTTTCTGCATAATCCATCATATAAAATTGAATCAAATGAAAAAATCTCTTTTTAAAACTTGTTTTATTAGTTTTAATCTTTTACCTTCATGCGCATTGCATCAAGCAAAAATTAAATTATATGCAACAGTCTCTCACAGAAAGAAATTTGTTTAACATTTAAACCTATTTTCTGCATATTCCAGCATATAAAATAAAATAATGTTTTGTGTTTACACTCTCTTTTAAATAGATGCAAGTAAAACACAGCAAAAAAATAAATAAAATCAAAGTCTCAGTGGCACTAAGTCCCGTTGCTCTTTTTCACCTGTTTAGCAGGAGTGGGGCGGGTGGAGGTCTGCCCGGTCATGTCAGTGGGGGGATCCGGGGGGTTTCTCTGTGAATTTCACATTCCCGTGGCAGCGTGCTAGGTACTTGCTCAGATTTGCAGTTTAATTTTTCACGGTAAAAAGAAGTTTTCTTCCCACGCAGAGTGTACAGTATACATTAATGTTTTTGTCACTTTTTACAGAATCAAACTCAAAGTAATGTCAGCACTTCCAAGCTTTAAACCCTGCATGGTCGTACTCGCTCCTGCTCTCCATATTATCCATTGTTGATCTGCACACGTCTGTTACCACGAACGTTGCATGTGTTTACGTCATTGTCACGAGACCCTTTCACAAACAAAATCATGGTTTAGTAACGCAGAAATGCAGTGTGCTTACGGGAAAGTAATTACTTTTTTGCAATAGTAATCCCTTACTTTACTTTGAAAAAAGTAATCGGATTACAGTAACGTGTTTATTGTAACACGTTGTGTACATCCACAAAGAGCAGCAGGTCTGCTACTCACAGCCTGTACAATAAGACAATCTACTGGAGCTCTCAATAGAAATTACTGAGCTGTGATTCTTTGCCCCACACTGAGCCATTTCAACTAATTTTAGGGTTCCCCCATCTGCTGAATCACCTTTAATCTCTTCCCTACTCATTTCCTGCTTAGAGGCAAAGTCACCCTCTACAATGTAGGTAACAGAAAATAGAGCTCTTCTAATATTATTGTTACATTAATAAAGCACAAGGTTCAGTTAGCTTTGCATAAAAACAGCTGGTAGAAATGTCCTCCAAAGAGTTACTTTTTACTTTCTTACTTAGAGTACATTTCAGAGCCTGTACTTTTTTTTTTAAACTTTTACTTGAGTAAAGAAGTTGAATCAGTACTTCAACTTTTACTGGAGTATTTTTCAACATTAGTATCAGTACTTAGGTACAGAATGTCTGTTCTTTTGCCACCTCTGGTTAAGAGACTACTATTCGCACATATAATTTTATTAATGCATAAAATATACAAATAAGCATTATAAAGTGCTACAGATTAAATAAAGTCTATAAGAAGAATGTTTTTAATAGAAAATGACTGGATAAAACATCATTAGTTTTTGGTTGGCATGACACTGTCAACAGGATCAGAAGGAAAGAAGACAGGCCTTGCATGGAAACACCTTGCACTGTTAGTTTTGCTTTCACACTTGGATAATGCATGACACTAAAAAAACAAAAAAGATTATATTTACCTATAACAGACACACAGCCCAGTGGGGCTATGAGAGATGCTGGAGCAAAGCCATAGGCAGCAAAGTTTCCCAGTTCCCCAACACCCATGAGAACCACTCCGCACCACCATGTGGCGGATGTGTAGTAGGGTTTGGATCCACGCTGTGCCTGACGTACATGGGCATATTTCTGTCAGGAAGAGAGGGAACAGGAGCCAGAGGAGCCAGGGGAACAGTCAGATAAAGTGGGCCCAACAGAGCTGTACAAACTACAGCAACACAACACAGACGATAACTCCACCGCACTGTGCAAATCCTAAAAAAGTAGGTGCAACTTAACATATTAATCAATCAATTTAATATAGCATTACACCGACTGTCACACAACTCTAAACGCAGCATCACACTCTCTGCTGATTACCATTTCATCTCAGAAGAGACATGACACCAATTAAGAAGCTGTATGATCCCAACACAAGTCTACAGTATACCTCATAATCATTAACAATTCTATTTCTGGAAGCTTATACTGGCTTCTAAGTAAGGGTTATCAACCTCTTTTAGCACTTTTTCACATCTACTTGAAGCTGTCACGGCATCCAAGTTTGCTTTGCATGCTCTGCATGCTGCTGCCATGCAGATTTTATTTCATATTATCAGTTCCCCAGAAAAAAAGATCACTTTAGACAAATAATGTTTTTAGATGAATCTTCTCAGACTGGTAAATGTTAGCGCTTGTAGGCTTACATTACATTTAATCAATGAAGTCCTTATTTTTTAACATTGTGATGCTCAGAAAATGGTAAAACTTCACCTGAATTAGAGCTATCAACCTAAGGGCAGCTTATTAATACCCTACTCAGGTCCAGACTGTGCAGAAAATGTGTTGTTTGAATACTTAATTGCAGTATATTAAAACTGAATTGCAATATTTTAACACCCACTTCTATTCGTTTTAATTCAAACAGGCTTTTCTGTCATGAAATGCAGTCATTTCTAATGCACACTGCCTGCTGTGAAGATCACACAGCCACAGTGCCCGAGGGTACACGCACTAAAATCCTGATGAGCACACAGAGTTTGCTAAAGAGAGCAAACCATGAGGAGAAAGACAGTCTAGAAATACTTTACAGGCGCTAAACGCCTACTGTGCTGAGTGTCTGTCATACAGCTGGATTCCAGCGTTTCCTACCTGTATGTTGAGTGAGATGCTGATGAGGACATTCCCACATATGGAGATGATGATTCCCAGGAGATAAGTCTGTGGAAACAAACAGTAAACAGACAGAGGATTAGGTGACGCTCTAGTTGTCACACGACTCCAAACACCCCATAATACTTCTCGCAAGTCTTCCCTCCAGCTGTCGCATCTGTCATTTCCATGACAACCACAGAGAGCATTGCTCCATTGGTGTTGTGTTCAAAGGCACAACTGCGTGTGTAGATATTGTTTGTACTCCTGTGGAACAGAGGCTTCTAAGGCTTCGTAACACCGAAATCTGTATTCTCACACGTAGTAAAAAAACAAAACAAAAACAGCAAACAGACATTTGACACAAATATGCCAAAAAATGAAAACAATCCAAATTCTCACACAATATCTGACACCTCATTAAGATCTGGATGTAGGCTGGTGCACACCTTCAGACAAATAAACACACAAAGTTCTGGGAATATCACACTCAAGCTGACAAAGGCAAAAATGGAGATTCTCAACTATAACTATCATGTTTACCATCTTTAGTGTTTGCATACCAACATACTCACAGTAACACTTTCCCAGGATTCATTTCATATTGTAAATACTGCAATTAGGACTTTCTGACTTGCAAATAGCATCCACATCAAGAAACTAGCATTTTAGCAAAAGCTGCAATTTATCCTGAACAATAAGGAAAAGTGGATGTCTCACTGTACACCATAAATACGATAATTTCAAACTATGCAGGGCTTTTTGGGTAACTAAATACAAAGATTTTGAGACATCCAAAGTAAAACTGCTATATAAAACAGCCAAATTCAATTTTAGTGCAACCTTAATTAAAAAAAAAAAAAGTATCATCAGATGTTCGTAGCAAATTTTCCTCAGAGTAGGTGTATAAGTGATGGAGGGAGAAACGGGATACATTCACTTAAAGTGCTGGAACAGTATACTTGGCTGCTTTGTCCCTGATATATCCCAGGAAAATGACTGCCAAAAGAAAATTGAATTCTGGGTTATTAACATACCGTTGGCTGTGGGTGGACAAAGTTTATAAAGGAACGATAGCACAGAGTGGGGGTGGAATGTGAAGGATAAAACCTAAAGAAGAGAACTCAATCACTCTTGAAGAAGTAAAAGAAAGTGCAGCCAAGCATTTATCCCTTGAAATTGCTTTAAGGAAGAGAGGTGGAGGATGGACAAGGAGAAGGTGGATGGTGATGGGAGTTAAAACAACAGGATGAGAAACAACAGTGAGGTGGAGAATAAGAGGGAAATTTAATCACATGCAGCAACAATAGATAAAAAAAAAAGGAAATAAGTATTAATGTTCAGGTTCAGTGGCCCATTCTGTCTGATAAGACAGACAGTGGGTTATTGTCAGTATTATCCATGTGATGTTGTTGACAATAAGATAACACCACCGTGGTCAAAGGACACGGGAGTGAATGGAGTGTAAATTAATTCCTCTGGTCTCCAAACACAGCTCCAAAAACAGCTGCTCACTACCGCACGATCCAGAGGTCGCCTATTGTCCATCAGTGCGCATCATTAGAAATCCTCAGTGGCAATATGAAGCATCTCTTTGCCAGACTGAGAGGGAATAGCTGTGATGATTATTTACATTTAAGCATAAGTCGCAATTCATCGTGCAAACAATGGAAATATCAGCAATCCTCTACTCTTACTGCCAGGCTCAGAGAATACACGGAAGCGTACACAGGAGCGCCACATGAAAACATGAGAGGAAACATCCACGAAATACAGGTTAAAATGATGTTTTCCTTACCTGCCGTAGTGTGCTACCTATCCAGTTCAAAACCAAAAAATAAAAAATCCTATAAAAACATAAAGTGGTGCGTTAAGGTCGACGGGATATCATACATAATATGACTCCAGCACAATTATGAGTCATACACTTTCATGTTTGTTTAGCAATAAAGGCCGAGGTTATAAGAAACACTGTATTCTAGCAAAGACAATAAAATGCTGCTTGTTTGCAGTTTTAATGTGGAGCATGAATTTATACTGCATCTTTTAGGCCAAAGTGCTCCTTTGCTCTGTTGTCAGAAAAGCTGCTCACTGTGGTTTAGTTTTATCTGTGTGCACAACAAATAACCTAAACTACCGTCACTTCTTCTAAGATTTAACTCGAGCCTGCTGCAGACCTGAAATAGGTTCATTAAGTTTAATATTTGAACAAGATAATAGAGCTCAGATCCTTTTATTAATCGCTAACTTTCAAATATTTAGTGACGGTGTAATGACATCCTCGAATCATGCTTCATACCAAAATCAGATAAACGTAACTAACTGAGACTGAATGCACTCACACAACAACAGCAGCTGCTCTGAGGAGAGCATCCTTTTTAGTGTAATTTATATATTTAAAGACTAATGGAGACTGACTGTGATTTTACTTATGATCAAATGATTTAGGCACAAAAATAAATTTAAAAAACTGTTTCTCGCTCCATGGAATTCACTGGCGGACTTCATTTCTCTATTAATGGTATCCGACTTACCAGAAAACTGTCAGGAATGTCTGACTAAATTGCTTCATGCACATCACTTATCAGTAATCATTCACATATACTGACTATTTGTATAACAGTGTGGACGTGTAAACAACACCGCAGAGCACATTACAGATAATAATGACACCAGGAACAGTAGAGCAACACAGATATTTCCACGATCATCCTGACAACCCCTCTGCCCATCTAATGAACCATTAGCCACTCCTACTCCCAGTGAACTGCATCATGATGCGTGTCTTGGATACACATGTGGCGACAAGCTCACACACCTGATTTCCTTGCGGTTCAGCTGTCCTTGCCCTTGACACAGCAGTCAGGTTCAGTACAACTCACAGCTGCAAACCCTAGATAAATACACTAGTCAGAGCAAGTAAGAAAGCAACGCAAAGTCCCACTGAGAGGTTTTGGAGGGCAAATTAACTATTTAAATTGGTAAAGGCGCCTGAAGAAAACCCAGAGGATTGATACTGCAATGTTACCCTAAAGCGACACTGATGTCTGAATAAAATGTCAAGTGAATCCATATAAAGTCTATAATAAATCCATATTGATGAGACTGGTCAATTACAACATGGGTCCCTTTGAAAACTCTGATCAGCTGTTAGTCTACAAGGAAAAGACAAAAGTGTGTTCCTTACTTTTAAGCACCAGAGTAGATATGAAGCTATAAGAAAACCTACAGCCAACTTTCAATTAGTTTTGATTTATCTGCTCATGGCACTCCCAATTCCATCCAGCAGCTCACTATAAAGTAAAACTACTACTTTTTATTGCATAACTCAGCATATCAGCTCCTCGCCAGCTTGATAAGAAATTGAAGTCTAGGGGACTTATGGGTAATTTTTCATTCAAAACCACCACATTACAGTCCAGTTTTTCTCTCGCGTCTCTCTTCCAAGCCCATCTTCTCTTCACCCTCTCTCTCCCTTTTCACTTTGGCACCAAGCTGGATGAGATCACTCACCTGAAACCTACAGCGAGGACGCTAGTGCTAAACCGGATTTAGTTCATGTGTGTTTTCCTACACTTGCACGATGATTGCAGAGTAGGAGAGGTAAACAGGATTTGGGAGGAGGAGGGGAGGAGATGGGCGGCTTGCTGATGGGTTTCCTAGGGGACTGATAGGTAAAAAGCCTGAACTTCTGTGTGTGGGTGTGAAGTGATAGACGGCGTCCTCTAATGATATGGCATACAGACTGACGGGGAGAGTGGACTGTGACTCCCGACTGTACGGAAGAAGAATATGACCCTAGTAATTTATGATCAGACACCTATCAGGCAGCTGTGGTCTGTACACTAAACCAAGATCAATAACCTTGTCAAGCTCTGCAGGAGAGAGTGTGAGTGGCTCCCTGCCGCTGCTGTTACTGAGCCCATGGGGAAGCTGCAGGTTAATGCTGAGAGAAGCCGGGGGCAGAACAGGGTGTTTAACTTTGCGTGGGTGCATGTGTGTGCGTGCGTGAGAAACAGTGTGTTAAGAATACGTGGTGGTGGATGTGCAGCCTGAGGACAGTTCATTCCACAGACTTCACACAGGAGATAGCAATTTGAAATGTGAGGAAGGATTCATCTTAACTTCTATTGGATTCATTCACTTCATATTAAGCTGACCAGCAAGTGTTTTCAGCCTTATTATAATAAATCATTCCTCTCGTTTGTTGGTGTAAAGTTGGAGGGTGTGCATTTGCGGTACAGGTGGTCACTGCGGGAATCAAGGCCAAGACTCAAGGCTGCAGGAGCCTAACGCTCTTCCCACCGAGGGAGACAAATTCATGCGAGAGTGTGAGAGAAGAGAAGCAGGAGAGCAAGTGAGAAAGGGAGGAGGGGTTACAAGGGAGAGACTTTTCCTGTCAGAGGAAGAGCAAACAAAGCTGCTGGATCAGGCGAGGCTGGTATACTGGGAGCGTCTTTTGTTAGCTGACTTGCTTAGCAAACATTACACACTTTAAGGAAAGCAACACACTTCACACCACAGCACCGTTTAAACTGCTGCACATTCTTCATCTTACTTTATTTTAATATAAGGACAGTTAACGCGTAAAGAAGTAGAAATAATCACTTACATTTACTCAACTACATTATTTAAAATATCTGAATTTAGTTGAGCCTGTCCATTTTGTGCTCTGCTTATACTGTATTACATTTATATCCAAGTGCATTAAGAAGAGATATTTGCACATAAATATGCAGAATTTGTAGGCAAGGAACAGTTTTCGATACTGGAGGCTTTTGGTTTCTGTTTTTGTCCAGGCAGTACTGATTGATCACGTTTGAGCAGTTTAAACATTTAATGTAGAGGGAAAAAAAGAGGAAAAACATCTGAAAAACAGCCATATAGGAAGTGCTGGCTATCATCTGGTTTCAGCCATTTAGCTTTTTAAAACATATCCTAACAGTGGGTGCATAAAATGTGAATTATTTGCCCAAATCTCTTCTGGAAGAGCTGAAATCTTGGCTGATGGGTTCCCATGTTGGTAATGATGTTTATCAGCAGGGTAATAGTAATATCAGCTGCTTAATTATACTGGCCAGAGTTTTATTAACAGTGCCTCTGAGCAAAGTCTTTTTGTACTGTCCATA
Source organism: Simochromis diagramma (assembly GCF_900408965.1). Classification (NCBI taxonomy): domain Eukaryota; kingdom Metazoa; phylum Chordata; class Actinopteri; order Cichliformes; family Cichlidae; genus Simochromis; species Simochromis diagramma. Next base: position 2,056,866 of record NW_024387423.1, on the reverse strand, counting down.
TATTAAGTGGGATACTCTCAAGGAATTCTAGGATATGGTTGTGAGGTTTTCATCGCTGAATGATTATAATAGCAGTAAGACTGTCTTTGTGATTTTATCAGTATAAAAGAGCAATTAAACATTTTGGTATTTTTATTTTCACTTAAGTAAAGGATCTATATACGCCTCCTTCCACTGCATCTATGTTTGGACAATAGCAGGTATCCAGAAGTTCTTGTCTTTCCCGTCCTCTGTAATTACAGGTTGTTTGAGGCCATCCAAAATAGAAATCTGCTTTTACTGCGGTCTTATTTTAGCTTCCTCAAAATGTAATTTGTTTGTTACAGTCAAGGAATTCGATTGTACATCATTTCAGAGCAAATGATTCTGAAGACCTGACAACTTAACTGGCAAGCAACACAATAATGCAGCCCCTGAGCAGCATGTTTAGTTTTTAATGTTGCTGCCAGATTTAACAAGAAGTGCTACGATTATTGTGAGGGCTGGATTCAATAAGCTGATACTGATACTGGCTGTGAGAAAGGCAAAGCATCAAATAACGATTCTTGTGCTTTTAAAAGTCACAATGACACAAACTCAAGAAGGATTCCCACTGCAGCAGTGCAGCAAGTGTGAATATTGCTATCAGCAAAAGGAAAAGTGGGCTCTAACTCTGTGCGTGAGAACATTCATCATCGAGACACAATGAGGGAATTTACCACCAATTGTGGGCCGTGTGTTGTATAAACTCCATTACTTAAATGTCAGAGATAAGACAGCCTGAGCTTCTTTTGCTCAGGAACGTTTCATAAGCACAGAGCAAACTCCAATTAGTGGATTAGACCAGAACCCGGAAACTACATGTGACTGTTCTGAGTAAAATAATTTAAATCTGAATGGATCTGAAGGCTGATGAAGGGTCTGATAGCACTGATCCTCCTCCTCCTCCTCACTAGGACACTGACCAACAATGAGAAAGACCGACAGACGTACAGACAGCACGGTCCTTTGTGTCCACTGACAATAGGGATCTGTCCCTCGCTGGGATGGGCTGATCTCTGGATGCAGCCCTTCAGTTTCTGCTCCGGGTGAGTGGTGGGTACAGAAGAAACATGGATACCAGTAGTAGAAAGAAAACAGACATTTTAATACCATTATCAAAATGTATTTGTGGATTGCGTCACATTTAACCTTAAACCATATGTTTACTGAATAAACCCATATGGAAAAGATATATATAAATCTTATAAAGTTTGTATCTGTCTTGTGTGAAACTTGTATGAAAAGCATACAAGAGTGAAAACAGATATAAGATCCCTTGAAAAATTATATAATGAAACTTGTATGTTTTGGATACTTACTAAAACTATATATGAAAGTAATGAGAAAGTGGCCACTTTCATGAGTAGATCACATATAAGTTTTTACTATTTCTTTTCCATATGGGAAGGCTCTGATCAGGATCTAGAGCCAGGATAAATAACACAGCTGGCTATAGATCTCTGCAAGTAATAGTGCTGAGAAGAGGTCCAGGAATTAGATCTTTAAAATGTATTCTTTTTTATTATTTGAGGGAGAAAATGTGTAAGTCCTATCTGTTAAAATCTAATCTCTTGTATACTGGACATTAATTTTGGGTTTACCGTTGCGCTGTGCTATCTGCTGTCAGCAGATTCTGTACAGGTCTCCCATCACCCACCTCTTTTCCCTCCAATAGAAATTGGCAGTATTTAGTTCAGCAGCACATGCATTCTGCAATTTTCAAAGATAAAATACAGTTGTCGAGTTTGAATAAGCTTAAAGTGAACAGCTTTGTCCATAGACTGAATCAGCCTGGAAGCTCCGCTGCCCGCTATTCCCCACACTAACTCCAATAAGGCAAAAACTGGTAAAGAAATTCTTAGGAAATATTACCCATCCTCTGTTACCTAACATAACGGATCACATCACTGGAAGTAGCTATCTTTCAAAGATACTGGGAATAAGTCTCACTTGTGAAGTATAACCAAGATGACAAATCATCATCATTTTTTACAGCAGCATTTTTTCACTTCTAAAACGCTGTCAAAGTGTGACACAGACAGATATTGTCCCCATCCTGAGATGCTCTGTGGGATGGTGGGTAGCCATGGACAGAGGGGGAGCTGGGACCATTAGCCAGCTGTTCAGGACTCTTACAGTAGATCTATTCTCTCACAACCCACCAATGGGTCATTACTCATTACTCACGCCTCTCAGTCCTCCTCTGCTACCCTTTCTCTCTCTGGCCCCCAGTGGTAATGTCACACTTAGGAAACACGGCGAAACCCAGTGACAGGGGAAAATGAGGGTGAGAAGAATGTGTGGTTACATAAGCGTGGGAGGAAAGAGGACTGGCATAACATAACAGGACGTTTGCACACACACAATCAAGGAAATTGCTTTTTATTATCACACAAACAGAAGTGCACGCAGTCTGCATACTCTGTTTAATGGACAGAATAATCGAACCCACTTGACAAAGTTAAAAAGTTCAAAAGAAAGAGAGAGCCTTTCAACGCAATGATTTAGTCATGATTGCTTTAAAAAATAGTTGTGACAGGTGCCAGCACCAATAGATCTCTGCCCTGTCTAGATTCCTCATCCACACGGAGTGCTCATTACCTAAAGAGCTTTAGAGGCTGAGGTTATACTTTGACTTTCAAGATTATTTTTTGGGCACTAACTAAATCTTCTCTCGGATATTGGAGTGCAAATTTCTGCTCTAAATGGAGTTTAAAAAGTGAAGTTTCTGAAAATTAAAAAAGTTTTCCTCTCATCTCCGCAGCTGCAGCTGGAACAGGCTCAACATCATTTATATTACAAGCGGGCAAAAATATAACTACGGTGCACAGAATATGGCTCACACTGTAGAACAGAGATTGAAAAAAATTAATGGTTTTCTTTTAAATTTACGACGCATTCTGCGTTTTTAGGTTTTTAGTTAAATTAGAACAAGTTACCTGTAAGCTTGTGACTTATACATATGAAAGTTTTTTTTAAATATTATTTTTTAATCTCACCTTGCCAAAACGTTTCAAAGTTAAACAAACTCACCTGAAGCGGATTTTCCAGGACCTCTGCGCGGTGAGCCAGAGCCGGGGTCAAGGAAGGAAACACATCAGAAGAACTTGAATTCGCCATTTTTTCCATATCACGTAAAAAGGAAACACTGTTTTGTCGCGATTCCTTCCTTCTTCACATGTTTGGCGTTACATCTGACTTTCACCTCATCCCGTCCCAGGCATCCCACACGTCCTTGTCGCTTCAGTGGAAACTCGGAGGGTAAAAGTTCTTCATTGTTGAGGACAGGAATCAGGAGTTGGTGATGGCTTCAGGTACGATCGGGAAAATAGACTTTTAAATTAACAAAGTCATAGAAAAAAGCAAACAAACATGTGCATCTTTTTTATGTTTTACTTGTGCTCATCACTTCTGTGACGATGGGATTGGAAGCAGCAAGACAAACAGCAGATTGTTTGTTTCGAGCCCCGCTGCGTTCATGTTCATTGGCAGTTAGACGCTCTGATGTACGACATAACTGTGGACTTGAAGTAGGCATCAGGAAAGCCGCAGTTATCGTCGCGCACACAAAGCAGCGCATTGACCGCAGATACTGGGACACATTCACTTTGATGCGAGACTGATGCGTCATTATCGATCAGATGGCTTAGAATGGAAGTAAACTGAATCCAGCTGATTGTAAAGTTGGAGATTTCGCTTGTTTTTGTTTCAGGCTCGACTGAAATGGCCCCATGACCTGAAGATTTATAGTGTTTGGGTTTAAATGAAAAGTGAATTTAACTTTCTGCTTGGCAGTAGTATTGAACACACTGGATCTGGACTTGCCATGCGCAAGCTTCTCGTTAAAGGATAGAAGTTTGACGAAGACAAACACCAAGCCGCTGTCCTGTTTGGTTTAGTGCGTCGAAATGTGTATTAAGATGGGGTACAAGTTGAAATACTAATTCTCCTGAAATCCAAACAAGTTGGCATGTCAGCGCTCCAGTTTTTGTTAAACATGTTGCCACCTGCTGGCCACAGAGAGAGAGAGAGTGGCAGTTTTGCAGATGGTTCGACAGCGCATCTGATTAGAGCCACATGATGTCCCTCTTCTAATTAGGCTGGTAATGTTCTCACCTACAGACAACAGGTGTGTCATTGTGCCTGAATTTGCAATCTCTTCCTATTCGCTCTTCATCACCCCTTTGGAAACCTCATCAGCAGCTGAAAGAAAGACCAAATAAATAAATAAATAAATAAGAATCATCATAACAAATGGGCATGCAGGCAAGTCCAGCTACATCATTAGGACCGCATCTAATCTCTATTCAGTCTGGGTCCAGCTGTGAGTAGCTCCACATCCCAGTCAAAGGGTTGAACTGAGATACATCGCTGTGTCGTCTTTTGTGGCATCTTTCTGATCCGCGTCTGTGAAGAGAAGAGTGTTTGTCTCTGCACAAACAAAATTAGCTTGTGCAGATGGGGCTGCTGCCTTCTTTTGAGTATGAGCAGTCTGTCTTGACACATATACATGCTTTTCATGATCAGAGGGAACTATGATATTTATAGCTGCAAAAATGTCTTTAAAATGGACTGAATATGCTGTTTCTCTTTCATCCCTGTCATTTACAGACACTATTAAAATAATGGATTCTCATATTGAACATAATCCAAAGGTTCAGACTTAAGATTGCTCTTTTCCAGACATGGTTTTCTCACTGTGTGATGTCAGTGAGACCAGGTATCCTTAATATGGTCACCTATGGTCACATTTAAAACTCTCAGGTTGACCTCATATATTGATTGGCACATTGCTAACATCAGACACAATTGGGCTACGTTCACACTGCAGGCGAAAGCGCATCAAATCCGATTTTTTGACCCTATGCGACCCATATCCGATCATGGTATGACAGTGTGAACAGCACAAATCCGATCTTTTCAAATCCGATCTGGGTCACTTTCGTATGTGGTACTGAATCCGATACATATCCGATGTTTTAGAAAGCGACTGCTGTTTGAACGGTCAAGTCGCATTAAATCCGTCTTTTACGTCACTGACACAAGACAGACGCCAATTATCAGCTCCGGAGAAGCGCCCGAGAAGACATCACGAACGCTTCCTGGCCATCCAGTCTAGATGTCAGTGAAACTGTTGGGAAGACATCGTTGGAGAAACGTGAACATTTTATTTGTACTGTATAATCTGCAGATTCTGACAGAAATCTGCAACTATCCTTTGAAGTACCGCTCCTCTAAAACAGCAATAAGGATAATTATTAGGTTATTTACATTATTATGTAAATAACAAAATAACTTAAAGCAAAAATTGGGAAACGTAAAGTCCGAAGTCTTTATATTAAGGGCCATCAGTCAAACAATATTGTTTGCTCTGGGTCCAAACAGAGCGCGTTGTGTGTGACATTGTCTTTTGCGCATGCGGGCCGCTTTGAGCGTTCACACTAGAGCGCGTTTGCTGTCGCATTTTATTTGTAGTGTGAACAAGCAGACAAAAAAATCGGAATTGAGCGTTAACACCTGCAGTGTGAACGTAGCCTCAGTGACAAATTACTGCAGTTTGCATCTTGATATCCAGTACTGGACACTTGCATTGAGAGACAGATCTTACAAACAGTTATAAAATGTACCATTAAAAAACTCATTCTTGGTATCAATACACTTATAACTGATTTTTTTTTTAAAGGCAATTAAACAACTTAGAAGCTTTTCGTGCAAATCAGTTTCAATAAGATGTATTATAAAGTTATTCTGAAGTATTCTGTGGTTGTCAAGAAATAATTATGGTTTACACAGAAATAAGTGATACTAACACACCAACTATCTCCTCCTCCTCCTCCTCACTTTGGTAATTTGTGGTGCCCGGTCAGATTCCCGAGCAGAGCCTGTCTAGTTTACTGGTAATGTTTATCATCTGTATAACACTGAGCAGCATTAGTAATGGACTCAAAGTACATGAAAACATAGAAATACGAGAAGTCTACACATCATTAAAGGGTTGAGGACAGTCAGTGTTTTAATGTGAAAGATGCAGAACTACATCTTTATGTAGTTCTGACTAAACCCAGAACTACATAAAGGTGAAGCGCAGAAATAAACACTGGTATCCGTGCACTAAACACTCATTTCCTTGTGTGGGCAGACCTCTACCTTGTACACAATATGTTATTGTTCCAATTACTATCATGTATCTGAGTCTGTATGTAGGTCAACATGCTGCAAGTGTTCCACATTATTCCATGTTAATGCTTGATACCTGAGCCAATTTGTGCTCGCCATGTTCAGCGTGTAGACTCCAGCCAGATGGACACAGGCTTAGTAATGTGTTTAATATGTTTTATGTATAATTACTGGACTTCAACTTACACTCATACTCTCAGAGCTGGAAGCAGAAGAATAAGCGTCTCCGATTTCCATCTGTATTCATCCTGCTCCTTCTCTGTCTGCGCTCTGTCCGGAGTCAGCCAGCTCTCTCTGCCATAATAATCAAGAGCCGTTTGATGTGATTACTGTGGCGTGAAGTGGAAGACGATTGAAAGCACATTTTATTTCACATGTTGAAATAACATGACTAAATAGATTCTCCCTCTTTACTATTTCCATAAATCTCCTAGGACCCTGCTGGTTTATCCATCAGTGCTGGCAGAGATTCCGAGTGAGCTTTGAATGACAACCTTTGTCATGGATACAGGGCCGTGACATTTTCCCCAGTGGTTGCTGACCCCCACCCCAGCGAGGCTTCAGATGACACACTGATGTTTTCAGTCAAAGATGAGGTCAACACACTGTTGAACTCTGACCTCTAATAGAGAAAGATGTTGGCAGACTGAAGCGGGGAAAGATATGGATGAAGAATAAAAGATATATGTGAAGGGGGAAAAGAGGGATATAAAATGTTAAGAGAGACACATAAAAACAGCGAGGTTTGGGAAAGAAAGCAAAGGAAAGAGAGATAAAGGCAGCCAAGCAAAAGATAGAGAGCAGCAGATTTAGTCAACACAGACACACAAAAACTCCTACACGCTCACACTTGAGCCTGCACCTCAGGCTTTAAAAGAAAGAATAGACAGATAACGGCAGCCATATGTTTTTCTTTCCTTGTTGTCTGTCTCGCTCTCATTCTCTCCTCTCTATGCATTTATCTACACCTTGCTTTATCTTCTTCAAATTAGCTCGCTTACCAATAGGCAGCAGAAAATATCTCTCTTAGGAGATAAATGTACCGCCTCATCTCGACCATGTGGGTATGATTACTGAATATGAAATTCAAAGTTGAAGAATTGAAACTGGCAGAATGATTAACAGCTCTGTATTTAATTCAGACACACTGTAAATTGTCTCAAAGGTTTAAAGTCATGGCTTAAAATTCAAGCTGTCAAGCATTTTAATGCAGAGGACATTTTATTTTCTTTATCTACTGTTCAGCTGTTTTGGTTAAGACATAAAAATAAAGCTGTCTATTATTTTATGATTAAATTTATAGCCCCATCAAAAGATATGAGATGTGAATGAAAGCTCACCAAGAGTGCACAGAATGAAAAGGGGAGTGATTTAAAGTTCAGGAGGCATTTTATTGAGACTTTGAAAAACAAAGACCTGCATATATGTGTATATATGTGTTTTTTGTCACAGTTTTTGCTCCTCCTGAAGAGCCAGTAACTGAAAAACCCACCCAGCTGACTAACTACAGTTCACTGTATCTAGATATTTGAACTGTTGTTTGTCAGAGTTTAAAGTACAGGAATATATTTATCCGAGTATGGCATTTCAGAGCAAAATATGTGCCTCACATCATTTATTTGACAGTTCTTAAACAGTCTAGTTTATGATTTTATGTGAATGCATATAAAATCACAAACTTATGAGTGGATTTTGACCTTTTAGCTCATTATCTCTTACCAAAAAAGTAGCTGTCGTTGGAGAAAGCCTGACCTTTTAGGCTCCCGTTTGGCCTCTGTGAAGAGGCCAAACGGGAGCCTAAAAGGTGAACATATTTTGGATGTCAGGGAGACAATTCTCTAAACTTTTTTAGGTGATTATAAAATATGTTTGCCTATGAAAGCACATTTTCTGCATTTTACAAGCAACTGCAACAAATAAGACAAAAATCCCCAAACATGTCCCTGTGATGTGCTGTCATTAATCATGTCAGAAGCCCTCTCATGTGTCTTGTGAGCCTTTGGAGACAGCCTGACCTTTTAGGCTAAACTGCCTAACTGTAAACAGCGGTCTAATAATTCCCACCTCGATCTGCAACAACACCAAAGACTATTAAATCACAGATGCACTGGTGCCGATATCCCGATGTAAGGCAACTGCAAGAGACATTTTTTGTGCAGATTTTACACTTCATACTCTGATAATACTTTTCATAAATAAAGATCGTTCACTTTTTCACTTGTGTATCGTTACTTCAGTGTACTGGGAGTGGATAGTACTTCCTCCACCTTTGCAGGTTTCTAATAGCTGACTAAACCAAACATGGAATGAAAAATGAGACTTAAGGATTGATCTAGAAAGTGCGATCTGCTTTCATCGAGACAGAAGATCTAAAGAGACTTGTTGAGGAACAAGTTACGGCCAATAGTTCATCTGCTACAAAAGCGGCACATTAAACTCAACCATGCGAGTGAAAAATGAACAAAAAGCAGCCTGTTCTGATGAAAAGCAGAAGGTTAATAATCGGCAGATGATAGTCTTTTATCACAAATAATTTAGCACAAAACCGCCCCAGTAATCCTGAACAAAGTCCTAACGTCATTTGCTATTACAAACATCAAGCTTGCTCACCAACGTTAATTAAATCCAGGGAGGTGTATGTGTGTGCTGTCGGAGATAGCATTCAAGACCGATCAAGCTTGCAGAGTGAGGAGGCACCTATATTATCACCTAAATCAGATACCCTGCACAGAAAATGGGCCTTTTCCAACACGTGTACACACACACACACACACACACACAAATAAAACTGACTGCCCTCTAATCCCAAGATGCTGACATCTAAAGCCATCCAAATGCAAAGACATGTTGCTGAATACATTAGCTTTAAAAGGCACTCCTGCACAGTGAGAGGAAATACTATAAGAAATAATCAAATAATACAGACTACAAAAAACAAGGAATCACAGTCAACAGAGGATGATACCGAGGCAGTCAATGAGATCGTGCTGAATGATGATAATGATAGACTAAATAGGATTATACCCACAGCACTACATTCCCATGCAAACACAGATGGATCCCACAAGCGAAAAGAGAAAGTCTGTAATTTTGCAATATTGTAATCAGCAGAGAGTGGTTGTTTGTCCTTTCTAGGCTCTTGTTAAGCTTTCCAAATCCTGCAGAGCTGCTGTGAGAGGGTGTCAAGGATCTGCAGAGGCCCACAAGATGATCTATAATACCGTCATATAGAGCACTTTTTTTGGTTTTCATAAAACCCTAAAAGCAGAATGAGAATGCAGTGCATGAAAGAAACTGTAAAGACCCAATCTGTTCAGGCAGTCTCATGAGTTTGCACACTCATGTTAAGCTCCAATTGTTGGGCAAAAAAAACCTGATGAAATATTAATGTTCTGCCTGCTTGGGGAAAAATATGGCAGTGAAAGATCTTATTTAGGTGTAAACAGTTCCAGTGCTGCCTGTGGCCATTATATTTCCAAACAAGTGCTGCAATACAATACAGCGAGTAGGAAATTGCATCCAATGCTCCTAAATGTATTTCAAATTGGAACTAAGGCACGGTATCTTCAACAAGATGGCCAGTAAATGATGCTGGAAAGAACGAAAGCTAAAACGATGGCAGTGGCACGAGCTGGGGGAGAAGTAGATGCTGTCAAAGCTTTCACTAGATTCAACAGAGCTTTATAGCGGCAACTTATAAGTTTGTGCTGCGATGGAAAACTTCAAACAGCACAAACCAATAATGCTCTATTTTTCTTGTGGATTGATTCGACAGCTTAGTCACAAACAATTTACCTGCATCAAACCTTTTTTATGTGCAAAATCTCTCGTGACAAAGACCTAACTGATGGTATACCACTAAGAATTCGCCCAAGAAAAGGCAGCTTTTTCTCTGCAGGCACTATCGCCTTCATTAGACATGCTGCCATGTGTGAGACCAAACCTTCAGCTCTTAATCAATAAAACCAGGGATGCTGGGCAAGGCCACAGCTTTAACACTGGCTTTGTGTTCTGCCAGACAGAGCTGTTAATGATGTCGCCACTGAATTGATAAAAGGAGATTCGGGAGGTGGAGGTGCTCTGTGTTGAGAGATCATACGTGCTTTTTTCATCGGCTCGGAGATCATAGTTCCCACATATACCAGTGATGATTAGTAAACAGCAAGAGATGTTTCAGTCGGGAGATATTGGTGAGGGTTGAATGTCATACATCTGTTGATGGCATTTATCATGAACACTACATGAATGGATGTGTCTGATCAGTGGGAACAGACTCAGCAATCAATTGTGACCTTTTACATCAGGGCATCGATGTGCATGTGTAACATACCATCATACATCTGCGCGAAAATAACAACAGAGGGCATTCAGGACGCGTACAAGGTTTCTCTCTAGTTCAAAAAGGGCTATTTCAGCCTAACACGAGCAGACAGCCTCGGGATTTTGGAAACCCAGTTCATTTTACTCATCATGATAGTTTCTTCTCAGTCTGTTATTTTGGTGTCTTCTGTGATGCTGATGGAGCTTTAGAAATTTGATGCACTAGAAACTGAAGGCCTTACTTTGGCTTTCTCAGTTTGGGCCTTGAGAATTCTTACAAAATCGGAAAGTGAATTTTAGGGTGTGTGCATTTATCTAGTTAGCAAGACAAAAACGAGTCACATGAAATGAGGCTGGAGCTATAGCAGTCATAAAAATCAGGACATATTTATGGCTATTTTGGCCATTTAAAGATTTTTGTTTGTTTGTTCGTTTTTTCATTTATGTTAGCTGAATGGTGTGTGTGTGTGTGTGTGTGTGTGTGTGTGTGTGTGTGTGTGTGTGTGTGTGTGTGTGTGTGTGTGTGTGTGTGTGTGTGTGTGTTTGTGAGCGTGTATTTATATCTGTGTGGGGATCAAAAATTGGAAGTTTACTATACTTGTGGGGACCAACTGCCATTATGGGGGTCAAAATCCAATCCCCACAAGTTTGAAGGGATTTTTAAGACTCAAAATATGGTTTTAGTGACAAGGTTACGGTTAGGCTTAGGGTTAGGCATCCATTTTTCATGGTTAGAGTTAGAGTAAAGGGGCTAGGGAAAGCATTATGTCAATTAAATGTCCCCACAAGATATGAATACCGTGTGTGTGTGTGTCCATTTTTATTACGGTAACAACATCAAACCTATATGCTACCACATTTGCTGGCTCCAAAAAGCCACTCTCCAGTTATTGTGATGTTGTGTCTGCCTGTGTGTGCGCCTTCGTTGGTTGGCTACTCCCTCTCTACCCGAATCTGCACCTCGCCCTTCAGCACAGTGATGCTGAGATCACTTCGGGAGGGCGGTGCAGAGGGAGAGCTACGTGTTGCTGCTCAGCAACAGATAGAAAGGAGAGAGAGAGAGAGAGAGAGAGAGAGGAATTCCCTCGCAGAAATAAAAGCGTCTGCCAGGGCGTGTATCAGTTCCTATGGTTCCCAGAATTTCCTGTGATAAGTGTAGCCGATACCTGTAGCAGGAGGAGGGGGAAAGCCCGATGGATGAAGGATGTAAGGGCTGCCATCTACAACAAGCCTTCGGGTATATTTGAAGATCTTTGCCTGGAGGCGAAATTATATTTGATATCGCGCCGACTGCGCTTGAAATAGGCGTCCACCTCTACCAAATAAACCTGGCACAGAGCCGCTTCTCTGGAATCCAGTGAACAAAGATCTCGGCGTTTGTTGCAGGCGCGCAGGTTACCCACAAACTAAAACGTGCCATCACTGGAGCTGAAATGCTGTTGAGTCTTCTTTCCGGAGGATTCGGTGAACTGGACGCGCTTTAAAGTAAGTTCTTACAGTTGTCTTTGTTTCGGCGCGGCTAAAGCCGAAATCCTTCCTGTTTTCTTCTCGTTTATTTCATAGAACCCACGTGGCTCTAACAAAGGCTCATCACTTTGGTCTTTCACATTTAAAAACAAGGTTTATTAGCCTGTGAATTGATAAAACTGCAGTTCGAAAAACAAAAACTTCCTCTTGTGTTTTCCGCTTTGTGTCTGCCGTCTGTCGCCCATTCTTTCTGTCTCTCTGTGTTCCGTGTGTCTCTGTGTATTCCTCTCTCCAGATATGACAGGTCAGGTCCTGGGGGAACCGTGCGGCGGGGCTCACACGGATGAAAACGCCGCCATCCGCATCAACGTGGGCGGCTTCAAGAAACGTCTCCAGTCGGACACTCTCTCCCGGTTTCCCGAGACGAGGCTCGCGCGTCTGCTCCACTGCCAGTCTAAAGAGTCCATCCTGGAACTGTGCGATGACTACGACGACACGGAGAAAGAGTTTTACTTCGACAGGAACCCAGCGCTCTTTCCCTACGTGTTGAATTTTTACAACACGGGGCGGCTGCACGTCATGGCCGAGTTGTGCATCTTCTCTTTCAGTCAGGAGATCGAGTACTGGGGCATTAACGAGTTCTTCATCGACTCCTGCTGCAGCAGCTCCTACCACTGTAGGAAAATGGACCAGGACCGGGAAGACTGGGATGACCGCAGCGATGAAGGAAGCACCACTTCATCTTTTGACGAGCTGTTGGAGTTTTACAACGACGCCTCCAAGTTTGATAAGCAGCTGTTCGGGAGCGCACGGAGGCGCATCTGGTTGATGCTGGATAACCCCGGCTACTCCGTGGCCAGCCGCATCATCAGCATCCTCTCCATCCTGGTGGTGCTCGGCTCCATAGCCACTATGTGCATGAACAGTATGAGTGAGTTCAGCCTGCTGGACAGCGAAGGCCAGCCAACAGAGGACCCACGTTTCGAATCTGTGGAACATTTTGGCATCGGCTGGTTCACTCTGGAGCTGGTGGCCAGGTTCGTTGTGGCGCCAGATCTGCTGCACTTCTTCGATCATCCGTTAAATGTGATAGACCTGGTGTCCATACTTCCGTTTTATCTGACACTTCTCATAAACCTGGTGGTGGAGAGCAGCCCCGCACTGGCAAATCTAGGACGCGTTGCGCAAGTGCTGCGGCTGATGAGAATTTTCCGCATCTTGAAGCTGGCCCGTCACTCCACGGGGCTCCGCTCCCTGGGAGCCACACTTAGGAACAGCTACAAAGAAGTGGGGCTTTTGCTCCTCTACTTGGCAGTCGGGGTGTCGTTTTTCTCCGTCATGGCCTACACGGTGGAGAAAGAGGATAACGAGGATCTCACCACCATTCCGGCATGCTGGTGGTGGGCCACGGTCAGCATGACTACCGTGGGATACGGTGATGTGGTGCCGGTGTCTATTGCCGGCAAACTAACCGCCTCTGCGTGCATCCTGGCCGGGATCTTAGTAGTTGTGCTTCCGATTACGCTCATTTTCAACAAATTCTCCCTCTTCTACAAGAGACAGAAACAGCTGGAGATCGCAATGAGAAGCTGCGACTTCGACGAGGGGATAAAAGAGGTGCCCTCGGTCAACCTGAGGAATTATTACGCACACAAAGTCAAATCCCTCATGGCGAGCTTGTCAAACATGAGCCGGAGTTCACCCAGTGAACAGAGTTTAAACGAATCAATACACTGAAACAGGACACTCTGTCAGTCAGGTCGGGTGACGCTGTTCAATACATGTGGCCTACCGAGGAGCTCTCCAGAGTGCTGAAATTCTCTGGACTGAGAGCCTGCTTCCTTCCACTGATGTCTGACCGTTTGCCTCTCTGTAGCTCAGTGCAATAATGTGTTCATTTCTGTGTCTATCACAATGAAAAAATAAGCAAATGTACAGCCTGAACATCACGTCTGTGCACTAATACGGCCGCTCAACAAACAGGCTAAAAATCTGACCCCATCTGATGAAAAAGACAAAGAATGCTGTAGTTGTTTACAGTGTCACACTGTAGTCCACTTTCCAGCTATACATGTTGTATAAGTATGTCTGAAGTAACTGTATCTCTTTCAAAAGAGTCTCGATGTATAATTGTGGTGTTGCAACAGTACTTCAGATGTGTGGTTAAAGCAAAGTGTATTAAATATACAATCAAACAAACAGAAAAATACATGACATACTTCCTTGTTTTTTTAATACGAGAGTTAGGGTCTAACTCCGATCCTGATTGAGGGAACACATGTAAGCCCGAGGGTTGGAAGGGGGATTTATAGCAGCAAAGTGACTGACACAATATCTGAAACAGTTTGACAGGCATGGCAACAGCCATTCAGAGCTGACATGTTGAATAAATCTATTCGCTAAGGATTTGATTTTTTTTTTTTTAATGGCATCACCATTTCAGTTCCCAAGAGACAATTTTAAAATATTAATCAGTACATGTTCTAAAAAGACTATAAAACTATGGTCATAAAATAGAAGTTAGTCCACAGTAAGGGAGAACTGAAGAGAAAGTTCAGTAGTTAGTTTATGGTTATCACTGCTCTCTGGAGAATACACCATAGAGATAAAGTTCTAGTTTTACTTATCTCAGTGCTACATTTCAATTAATTTTTTCACAGAAAGCAATTTGTCTCCAGCCCGTAAACTCATAAGATGAATGGCTGTGACAAACCTGCATATTTCTTTCTTTTTTTCTCCCTCTTCTTCTTACTGTGTCCAGATAAAAACAAGTTTTATGATCCCACAGGGGGAGCATGCAGCTTTTTGGACCCCTCTCCCTGTTTCTGGTCAGCAATTGCGATAAGGAGCTATCCCACTGGACGCAATAACAGCAGCAGAAATTCAACAGAGAACACTCACTTAGTGTTATTGATTTCAGTTTAAAGGGTAAAGAGCTATTTGATACAAGTAGGCAGCAGCTCTTTAAAAAACCAAACAAAAAAAAAAAAAAAACAGATAAAAAAGTCAGTTTTGCATCATCTCATATTTCAGAACAGTTAACTGCATCGATTTCCATCTTTTTAATTTGAAGGCCATTTTTATTTTGACACCAGTTCTTAAAATGAGAAATGATCATTAATGCTTTGAGCTGAATCCTCTCCACATCATTGTGTAGCTGTGACTGGTAAAATTGTCACTTAATCAGTGTCAGTATTTTGTTTGTTTTTATTCATCGTACAAATAATTCATACATGCATGCACATTTCAGTGACTCGAACAATCAAACTCATTTGCTCCTGTGGCAGAGAGATAATTTGAAATTCATTGTCTCAAGATTAATTTGAGCAGACAGGCAGAAGGATTTTACATATTGCTGCTCATAACTAATTAGTCTGAGCACAGAAAAACCACACATTGCAGCTCAGTCACTATCACCTGGTGTAAAGGATAATCCCAACAATACCAAAATATGTTTTTCTTTTTTAAAGAATTATGTATTATTGTACAAGTTTAAATAATGAAACATGTCTTCAAATATCAAAGAGCTTTCAGGTGTACAAATAAGGTTATGGCACACATTTGGCAGAATAACTGAGCGACACAGAGATCATTTCACTGCATTTCAGCCACAAAGTTGTGCTCACATTTCAAATCCTAATGAGAACCCTGCGTATATCCAGCATCTTCTCCCAGGATTTCTGGGGAGCTCATTTGAAATAATATTTACCCTCAGAGTCCAATTATATCAGTCTGCTTTTGTTTACTCCTAAACCTTTAAAGACTTTTCCCCCTGGGACAAAATCCAAAACGCCACTGCAGCACCCAACCAGCATGGAAAAATCAGTAAATGAGTACACAGTGACAGCGGGTGACATTTTAACATATCAACAAAGGGCCAACCCAAAATAAGAACAACAGTCAATCTTTTCCATCTCAGGGAGAAGAAAGTAATTATAGAATCTGAGAGAAAATTGAAATGTATAAATGTACTCCAGGACTGCAGGCAAAGGAGAAACAGTAATAAAGAGAGTAGATTTGCACAATGTCATCCAAGTGTCTGGGCTTTGTATGTGTGTGTTTGTGTGTGTGTGTTTGTGTGTGTGTGTGTGTAGGTCAGCATGACTCCTGAGAAGGAAGATGGAGATGTCTGGCCCTTCAGCTGCCTCCCCTTGGCTCGCCTGTATCATTACCCTCTGACTGTGGTGATAGATGTAAGAAAGGCCCCCAGCCTGCCTGGCTCACAGTACAGGAGGCAGCTCAGGTCATTAGAGGGCGACCGTGGCAAAATAAAATCTGCTTTCCTCATTTCCAGTAACCAGCAGAGCTTAAACATCCAGTCCAACCATCATCGTGACTGAAACCTGTGACTCAACATTGTGAAAGGAACAGTTGCATTAGAGGGAGATTTATTTTTTTCTTGTAATTTGTCTGACATGTAATCATCAACGCTTTTAGAGGTGTACTTGGTAATAAGGTTTGGTTATTATTTTTATTTCAATGTTAATCATTAAATCAAAAGAGTTCCTTTTGATCAAAGGACTTCTGATTTAAATGAGCTTCCTATAAAGTTAAATGAGCGTGCTCATTTGGTTCCTTTCACACAAGCTGTGAACAAAGACAAGAGAAGATGAGCATAAAAAGGTGGTGGAAATCTGGGAAGAATATTATACTTATTAATGCAGCGCCGACAGGGAATAAGAACTAAATGGTGTACGTGCTTCCCAGTGTGCATGTGCAAACGTACTGTACACAAACACACCACACAGCGAGTCTAATGGGGAACTTATCGAAGCTGGCAGCACGAGGCTCATCTCCAGGCTGCTCTGTATTGGTGAAATAAAACTCTGTTACTAAGCAGGCGTTCCGTGTTGTTGCACATTACCATCTGCTACTATCCGTTTGCTTTAAACAGTGTGGGAAGATTGGATCTTTTCTGCGTGCATGTTTCTTTCTCCCTCCGTACTTCCCACCATGTGTGATCTGTGAACATCTCCAAAAATAATCTTTCATTACATGGATGGCGGCTTAGCTAATTATCACATACAGATCTCATGATAACATCAAACCCAGGTAATGCTTAAGGATGGCTGGTTGCTTTTTTTTGTTTGTTTTTTTAATGAAAGGATTAGAAATTGTAATCAAACTGATGTTTCGTTCATAAACTAATGTTTATGAACTCTGCTGACATTTAATTTTGAGACTACATTTTAGTTTTAATCGTTTGCTTTTCGTCAAGTCCTAAAAAGCCACAAAAAATGCAATTGAAGAACAAAATTTGTAGACTTACTTCTAGAATTTAACTGGTAGTGAATTTATGGACTCTCTATGGACCAGCTACAATTTAAACCAAGTACCAACACAAATACACCAAGTTTACACCAAATTATCACAAATATGTTAAAGCTTAGATTTTTTGCAGTTTAAAAAACCTCCACTAAGGCAGCGCTACAGACGGCTGCCCCTCCCCGAGCCTGCTTCTGCTGGAGGCTTTTGCTGTTAAAACGGCGTTTTTCTTTCCCTCTGTCACCAAGTGCTTGCTCATAGAGGGTCCTCTGATAGTTGGGGTTTTCACTGTATTATTGTAGCGTCTTTACCTTACCTTACTAAGTGCATTGAACCGACTGTTGTCATCTTAATTCCTTTAAGCTTCCTTGTTGCTTTTTCCACATGGAGTAATTAACACACACAAAATATGTCAGTCAGATTATTTCAGTTTATTCTAGACTGTTGCAACCTTGGATTATATTCATTCTCCTGAAGCCTAAATGAACATTTCTGAAAAATATATAACATCATAACAATTTGTGACCTTACACAAAATGTTGTGCTACTTTAACTGGTGCTGGTCCTCCACCGGAAAACTCTCAATCACTAAAATAACCACTTCTGAAAGACAACCCATCAATGTGCCTTCTTTTTAACAGAGTCTTCAGTCTGCTACTGTTAAGTGACTCATCCACAGAGACAGATGTTTCTGGATTTAAATCACAATGGTGTTCCCACTGAATTTTAATGAATAGCACAAAATGGGCCAATCAAACACCCGGGGAGTGTTACCTTTTACCAAAGACTGTTATGAAAATCAATTCCCACATTTTTATTGGAGCCTCATGTCTTGTCTTGTTTAAAGAGCTTGAAAGGATTGTAAATGCAGTTTTGTTCTCCGCAGCCAAGAAGGGTAATGGTGTACCTTGGCAGTTTTGCCAGGATGGCACAGAGGCAGCACTGAGAGGAAAACACTTTAATTATAACATGCTGTTTATTTCAGGACTTTTCAAGAGCAAATCTGACATTTGAGAGATTTCACAGAGCCAAACGGAAAAATATGGCTTCTAGCGGTGCTGTAGTTTTTGTTTATTATTATATCCATTCCTGGATATTTCCAGAAACTTTTCATTTATATGACCATCTGCGCACATCCCTACTTTTCCAGCCAGGCCATGGATTCTTCTACTAGAGCTACAGCACACTGAACATCATTTTTCATATGCTGCAGATTCCCTGGAAGGCAGCTCTGTGTAATTACCCCAAAGGCCTTTGAGAACCACAGTAATAGACTGCACACACCTATGATATCATGCATGAAATAATCCAGGTCTAAAAAGAGGTCTTGGAAAAACAGACACACATATATGCATGTACACACAGGCACACAGACAATGCCTTCATTTCTGTTGACTCATAATTCACACATGTCACTACACTTCTCTCTGCCTGTAGTGCGACACTGCATTTCAGTAGCAGTGTGGCTAAATCAGTGGCCCTGGTAGTGAGAAACCCAATAAAGCGATGGCTAACACAAAAAAGCTCAGCGTGAGATGGCATCTCTGTATGCAGGCACCGTCTCCCAATGGCTATTGACGAGGGAAGACAATGAATATTCTCATTAACACATAGAAACGGAAAGTCTCCTAACATGCAGAAATGCAGGAACATTAATGTCAATACACATACACAGCTCAAGGTAAATTAAACTACAGCTGTTCCTCAGGCACAGCAACTCCCGTAGGTGACAGAGTTAGATTGAACCCATTATTACAGCTGGATCTGGGAGACAAGGGGTCCAGTCAAAAAGACAGACTCAATCAGACTTTTTCAAAGTTCAAAGTCAGAGGAGATACATATAGATTACTTTTCTGTCTGTGTCTCTTTATGTGCTTGTGTGGCCACGTATTTTTTCAAGTATGTGCAGAGTTAGTGTGTGTTTGTGTGCGTGCATGCCTGTGCCACTTCTTCCTTCCATAATCAATTTCCTCAGGGACATGCCAAGGACATGGGTGTAGACAGTTTGATTTGTAAAGCTTGAACAGGAGGGTGTCTGAGAGCCTGGGTGCCAGTCCACCTGAGCCCAACAGGATGACGTCAGTAACACCTTGAGAACACCTTGAGAAAACCTTGACATCTCATGTGTGCACTTTTAGAAAAAACAAAAACAAAACAATTATGTGGAAAATGTTGCATCAATAACATAGAAAATGTGAATGAATGTGCATGACTACTGAGATTTCTTCAACCACAGGCTTTTGACAGCGTGGTGAAAACTATCTGTAAGATGCATAGAGGCACTAAAGCTATTCTTCACTTTAAATAAAGACAAAGAAATGGTGGAATGACTTACGTCAGTCAGGGCCACAGGCACAAGGAAATATGTGTTTTGACTCAACGAGAAGAGACGAAGAAAAAAAGACATGAATACAGATCACGGACAAAAAGAAAATTTCAGCTGTTGGTGGAATGTGTCATCAGAGCAGTTGTCAAGAGACAACACACACAACATGCGAGGAGTGCGACATGAAAACTGATTTCCTGAAAATAACAGGGGCTGTGATAGCATATTGTGAGACATGATGTGAATATAATAGCATAATGAGTCTATTTCTGTTCACAAGTATGGCAGCCCTTTTCTCTTTTTAAATCCGCTTTTGCTCCATCTATCTTACTGGATCATCAACTTGCTAAATACTAAGGGCTACATTCATCCCACCATCATGTTAGGGAATGGTGATAATTGCCAGATTTGTTATAAATGCAGTGATGTAACTTGTCTGGTGTGCTTAATTGCCTTTGAAATCCACCTGTGTTAGAATTATACTGTGCTGCAGCTGCTCTGTGGGGACCGCGCTGGCTAAATGAGACTGATTATAGAAACAAACTGAGCTTTGGCCTGCCTCTCTGCGTTTGGTGGAGTGGCTGTGTACTTTTCATTTTAACTAATCTCAGGTTAGCTACTAGTGTAGGTGGTTTGTGTGCCAAGGTAAATGTAGAGGTGCCCTATGGTTCTTTATGTCCAATAAATGTTAGTCACAGCTGGCAATTGTTGGTCAAAAGGTTTCTGTGTTGTTTATTTTTTTTTAAAAGACAGCTTGTTGCCATTTTAAACCTTCATTTATCAAATAAACACTGTCCTCTTTATCCCAAGGCAATGAATGTGTTTAATTTAAGTTAATATGAACATTAGCGGATGCTAGCAGTTATTTGCTGTCCCAAAACTGAATGTCACTGACTTCAAATAGACAGCTGAAAATAACCAAGTTATTTCCCAGTAAATTAGATGTAATGGAAAATGATAGTATTGGAATGACAGTGATATATCTGGAAATTAGAGTGTAATATGCAAGTATAGTCACTCTTACAAACAAGTTGTTATAATTTATTATTGCTGAATAATATAAATCATTATTTTTATAATTGGTGATTAAATTATTCTGCATATGGATTTAAATGATGTTTTTAGCTCTGAGGAGTAGTGCGACAAACATTTATATTGTAGATTACAACGGCAAATATGTCAACGTTTTTTTACACAACCATCTATCTATCTATCTAGTGACAAGTGGAGGACATACAGACTCAACAAACAAGGGATATAATGAGTGTGAGAAGGTAAGCTGACACCAATTAAATTGAAAAACCATTCTTAACTCAAGTAATAGGACATTTGTTACAGTGGATGTGGGTGATTCAGCAACCTATGATGAAAGAGGGACCAGCTGGGAGATGCTGCTTCGTGTTCGTTGCAATCCCACTGGAGGCAACAGGGGTGTGAATATGAGAAAACAGCTGAAGAATACAGATGGATAGCTTCCCATTATGGATCATTATAGCTTCCTATGAGCCAAATACTGTAACTGCTAATGTGAGTGTGGAATAGTATATGCATATATATATTTTTTATTGTGCTTTTAGAATTTTTTTTATGGAGGTTGTAACAGTATAAAAGTTGTTAAAGTGGTTTTACGAGCTGCTTCATAAACATTATCTTGACTTAAAATCAACATAAACCATATGCTACAAATCATAATGAACTGATGTGTCATAGAGAGTGTGCAGCCAAATAAAAGGGGCAAAAGTCCCTTTATCTAACTGCAAAATAATGTCCTTGGCACTGCAGACACAGTCACACAGTCAAGTTCAAAATCCAAACTTCCAAGCTCTGTCACATCAAATAGGCTCACTGGTGGGGAAGAAAAGGGAGCAATGGAGAGAAAGAGACAGAGAGATTTGCTCACCCAGGCCCTTCTAATCTATTAGTCTGGGCTGCATGTCAACTCCATTTGAGCAAACACACCTAAGTAAGCTCGATCCCACAGAGACCACCGCTGTTCAGCTGGTGTGTCCACTGCAACATTTCTAAATATGCTGGTTCTGGTTCTGGATTAGCTTTCCTCCATAACACTGTTGTATTCTGTATTCCAGTCACATCTCTGTGTGCAGCGACGCACTGAGTACCCATAGTCCAGCCTGTGTCAAGGCTTAAGGAGAGTGCAGTGGAGTGAAGACACAACAACAGGACCTCTGCAGTCCTTTAAGCAACCCACCTTCTGGGAGACTGTCGTGATGCTCTCACCAGCGCTCTTGGGACCACAGGTGGGAGCAATGCTGTCTGTTTGAAACAGATGGTGGCGATTGCTTTCTGCTGAAATGTCACACCAATATTCCTTGCGTAAAAGATTGGATTACTCTGTATCTCAGAGCCACTGGGGACTGATGCATCATTTGGAGGAGCTCATTATTCTTTCATGGACACTTTTTAGTACTTAAAATGCACGCATGCACACACACACACACACACACACACGCACACACGCACACACGCACACACGCACACACGCATACACCTTTTCCCAGTCAGACCCAGGAGAGGACTCTCATGCATTCACTCATAAGGTCACCATTAATTTAGCTTCTCAGACTTGTGGAGATGGTGATGGATGGCTGATATTTCCTCAGAAAGCACACTTTGTTGTGGATGCCAGGAAAAGGCTTTACTCCATCAGTCAGCTAGGAATCAGATTTTCTTTTATCCAGGGGCATGAATCTATTTGCTTCTGTCTGGTGGTGCCACTGGGCTCAAAACACAACAAAGAGAATGACATCTGAGTGGGTGTGGAGTTAATGACATTCTGTCACGGCTGATATGGTGTAGACTCCGCTAAGGACTCATCCTCTCCTTCAGACGTGATGGGAGGAAGCAAAGACAGAAAGGATCTAAAGTATATTCCCCCATCACTGCAATTGTGCTTTCTTCTTTTCAAAAACGCTGTTCTCACTCATTGTCACACACTTAGCCATAAAATCACTTGTATTGCTCTTAATTCCTCTTCTTTTTCATATTTTTCAGAACGTTTTGTTATTTTCCTTCCCATTTCACTATTTTTTTTTTCCAGGAAATTTCAGGAAACCTCAAGCAATGCTTTCAAAAACCTTTTAAAAAGAGAACACATCATCTTGAACAGCTGCATCTTGAACTGTAAAGGTTTCTAGACACACCCTCACCATGAACCTAATTACCCATCCATTCAGTCTAATGTCATTTTTTTCTGTCATCTTTTCCTTGTCGCACTGAAAAAGAAAAACTTCAGGCAGGCAGGGAGTTCCTGTGGAGAAATATAGCAGTCTTTTCACAACAACTCACTATTTCTGCTGTAAATCAAGTTGATGTGCGTCTTCTGATAAATGTAAGGTATGGCTGTTGGTAGTGGCAGGTTGTAACCACTATATGTGTGGATCGGGGGGGGGAGTACAGACATACTTAAGTAGAAGTACAAATAAGAGTGTTTAAAAATACTCCAGTAAACGCTGAAGTACTGATTCAACTTCTTTACTCAAGTGAAATGTACTCAAAGTAAGAAAGTAAAAAGTAGCTCTTCGGAGGACGTGTCTATTCAATTCAATTCATTTCAGTTCAATTACTTATATAGCACCAAATCACAACAACAGTTGCCTCAAGGCGCCAGCTATTTTTGTTATATTAATGTAATAATAAATAATATAATACATGGGAATACAAATTTTATTTTAGCCTAAATTTTAAGTAGAAAACAAAAAAATTGTCGAGGGTGACTTTGACTCTAAACAGGAAAACGAGTAGCCTAAAAAAATACCTCAAATCGGTTGAAATGGCTCATCGTGGGGAAAAGAATCACAACTCACAATAATTTTGATTGAGTGGTCCAACTGTAACTTATGGACACCTGCGGTTGTTGCGGTGTTGTGCCAAAAAAATAAATAAAACAAAATAAAAGCAGCCCACTATAACCCTTGACTATCGTACAAGGTTTTGCCTCTTTCATCTCTTTTTTTGTGACATCCTCTGGTGATTAATACACAAACAGGATTGCATTGCACGCGTTACTGCTAAGGTTCAAATTGGTTTGATGTTTGAAGGCTCGCAGTGGTGTGAAGTAATAACTCGCCTCAAATATGTCAAGCCAAAAGTAACTTGTTTTGAAAGTGTAACTCCAGGACAAACAATCTGGCCACCTTTCATCTGTGACGAGTGTAGGCTGTCAGTCAGCAGTTTACCTCAGCTATACATATATATCAGCAATACAGTATGTGACCATATTTTCAGCTGAAAGTATCGATACAAGGTGATTTAAGTCAGTGAAGGTCACTTCTGTTTGATGCCATCGATACTGAGACGGGTTGTTTAGGATGTCCTAAACTTCGATGTCAGTAAGCACTGCTGTTTTAGCCACTGTTAGCTACTGTTAGCCACTGTTAGCTACTGTTAGCTACTGTTAGCCAGCATTAATAAAACTTTGTTTGAACAAACAAACAAACTCTCATAGAATCACACTATTTATTAAAGGGAAAGTGTGATTTTTAGGAGACTTGAGCCTAACAAAGCTTATAATCAGATGGTATTTTTGTTTAGCTGACTCCAAGAAAGCTGGTTCTTTTCATCTGGACTTTGCATTTTCCAGCTGAAAATGGGATTTCTGGAATTTCCTTACCTGGAAGATTGAGACGGACATGGGAGTGTTGCATATCTAAGCTGCTGCCAATAAAAAATTGCGACAATATCGGGGTTAAAATAACTTATTTATGCTTTTATATTATATTTATTTATGTTTTTGTGTGCTACAAAATTTTCAATATTTAGCCACATACATAAAACCCAATTAGGCAGAACAGTGCCGTCCATCTCACCCATTGTATTCAAGATAGCGTCACAACAGTGTCTTTCACAAACCAGCGCCCTCATCTGTGTATTTTTAATGGATAAATTCTAAGTTTATGAGAATGCATCAATTTGTCTGAAGAAGTAATTACACTCTAATCAATGTTTATGAGTAAAAATGATTTTTTTTTCCAATTTATTAAACTTTTAACTAGGCCATAACACAGTATCATGCAAATTCTGTAATAACCAGATGAAAACATGAGTGAAGTTGCTAAAGTAAATAAATGCATATCCCATGCCATAATACTTGATACTTACATAAAACTAAAACAATGTAAAAGCAGACTAAAAGTATATAGCCATTAAATGCTCAACCACAGGCCTTTGTTTTTATGTCATCTGACTTTCTTCACTCTTTTCTATTCATTTACAAGGCAATATTGTTACTACTTAATTTATCAAGTTTTTATTCCAAGACTTCCCTTTCATTTCTACTGTCCAATAACAATCCTAGTAATAATTAAAATGCTTATAAAAAATGAAGTCTTTTACAGTGTAGTCCATTTTGCTTCAGAAAAGTGTTTTGGAGTATGCAGCTGCAACCAAGCTTTAAAATCTTTTGGAGCTGATAATATTGTCTTTGAATGACAAGTTTTTCACAACAATGAGCTCAACTAGCAAAGCTAATTTAGCTCAGTGTAATTAAAATGTAAGAGTTGCAATTAGTAACAACAAATATGTTCTCATAAATAGAGCCGTAATTAAGCTGTAGAAGTTCTGGATGTTGTGCACAGCATTCCCAAACACCGTCGTATCACTGTCAAATTAAATGTGACACCTTTGTAGAATAATTACACAAACCAATGAGAGGATGACACTCATGTCCGTGGTACTGCTTTCAGTGGCATTTGCAGAAGACGCTGCTTCAGGGTTTATAGCAGCATGCTAATTGCTCTGGAGATTATCCTGACAGCTTTTCTCTTCAGCCACTACCTAAGCTTGCATTTTAAATTTTTTACATGTAATTGTAGGGTTGAAGGCATACATTCGAAGGCACACAATTTTGAGCTATAAAAGCCGTTGAGGTCAATTCCTTACTACTTTATAATACTGTGCTATTAGCTTAATGTTTCATTGCCTGATCACAATAACATGAGATGTTTTCTGCATATTTTGAAGATTTCTTAAGTAGAACACTGGGAAGAATTGACACAAAGTAGCATTGGCTTTATCAGTTCATAAGGGTTGCAGTGATTCTCATTGTGAGGTTGTTTGAATATAATCTGGAAGTGTGTGACTGATTTGTGATAACCAGACACAAAGCCAACCTTAATGGTCAAAGAGTTGCTTTTAGAAAAAATCAAACAGCGTTAGAAATATGCTCAGCTGTGGGGTTACTCACAAGGTGTAATTCAGGGCGCTGCTACAAAATAGCACTAGTCAACTCATTCTGGATGAATAAATAGATGAATACGGCACACAACCTGTACACTCTTCCAAGACAGTGCAGTCATTACGAGTTGAAGTTACTGTAGTCACAGTGTCAGTGCTAATTTTCAGCTCAAGGCTGCTGGGAATAATTAGAATCCTATCATGCAAGACAGACACAACACGCTATAATCAATACAGACAATTACAAACTACACTATTCACTTTGCATGGAGGAATGGAAAGAGTAAAGAACAGATCCAAGTCAACCGGGCAAAAAGGTCAGAGGATTAAAGCATGTGGTGCATCAGAGGGTAAAATTCTATAATGAGTTTTTAAAAAGTCAATGTCTTGAGTTGGTGAAAAGTCATACATTTACAAATTTGATCAGGGTCTCTGAGGGGTGTAGGGGTCGTACTCGTTGTACTGCAGAAGGTGAAGTCCACTGAACGGGGTCAACCATTCCATCACTTAATTCTTTGTGAATCATAAAATCCACATTTTATGATCAGTGACACACTTTTTGTAAGAGAATTGGTCTGGTGACTTTTTGAATTGCATGTCAAATCTAGAGTGTCAGATCATTTTTTTAATGTTACAGATAATTCACAGACAGTTATGTAGAGACAATTTGAAATGTTTGTTTTGGAAAACCTGGTTTAAAAGGAGAGACAGCCTGAATCCCACCTACATGAGCTCTGACAACACGGAGGCAGACTCGCATTCTCTAAAGCTGCTTCCTTACACACTGTGTCTGCTCCCCATTCACCTAAGCTAGAGAGGTCATTCATATGAACATAATGAAAATGAATACCACTACTTAAAGTGAAGCTGTTAAATGGGACAATTAAATGAGAATAATTCATATTGGCTAACCTGTCAGTTTTAATGAAGAAATTGTAAATATACTGGGTGAACTTAAAGTGTTGCAGATGCTGACAGCATTTTATTACATAACAGTTAATGCCCACCTGAAAATGCACCAACCACATTTAAATTAATAGAATCTATTGGTATTAACTTTACAAAGGCCAATACAACGGAGGGCAGCTGTGTTGACTTAACTCCCACATAAGTTGATATTGTTTATTATGCTGCAGGCTAACTGCTGCCTCTCTGAAAAAGGTCATGATTCAGGGAGGCTCCTGTAGCTCTTTGCAACAATTCACAAAAAAAGTTTTCCATGAAAACAAAAGTCACTCAGAGCTTGTGACTTCCACCAAGTTCTGTACTAAGACCGGTGCTTTTTTAACCTTGTGCATGCTTCCATTACACAATACTTTTAAGAAGTATTGCAAATTTTAAATTATTATCAATACAGATAACTTTCTTAAACATAAAATGCACTGGACTATACTGTATAAAAATAAAGAAGATATACAGCTAGCACACTGAGCTCCTTGAACTTTTTTGCTCCACAACAAACTATGTAACACAGAATTTAGGCTTACAAGACAAATAATTAGACCGTGTGAAGAGTTATGATTATTTTATTTTCCAACGCAGGTGGGACAGCCAGTCCACCTCTGCTCCCTCACCTTCCATAAACTCACTAAGCTAATACTCCCAGAATATCAAATAAACTGAGTAAAGAATCACCAAACAATAAATGTGTGTATACTTAGCTTCCAGTATCAGTCATTGATGAACTAGTAAAAATGTAGGTTAATGGAATCCCTATTCTCCATTACAAGCACTATTAGGCCATTAATGAAAGCAAACTGTAAACATGACTGAATATTAGTTAGTAATCTGTTTTCTGTTTTATGCCATATCCTGCTGATATGTTTTGAATCTCCAGTGAAAGGCCACATCAGGTGAACTCTGAACATTATGCTGCTGTAATAAACTCTGCTTCTTAGAAAGTTGTTGTGTTGTTTGAAGAACAGATTTCTGTGTACAAATGCTGCATGAATAAATATCAAGCGCTATATTAAAATGATCAAAGTGAATTCAAGGTTTACCATAATTTAGTATGTATTAGTTATTTCCCCAGTTTGAGCTTTGCTGTATTGCCAGCCTTTAGGATTATCACTGATTAATTTGACTTCAATCACAAATGTTAAAAGCCATAGTCTTACACCGGATCATCACTCCAGCTAAAAGAGAAAGTGTGAGGGGCTAATCTCAGTGTGACAAAGATTTAATTTAACCTTACAGGCTGTATATTACTTTATCATTTAACTTTAAGCTTAATGAAGTGGGTTTTTGCTTTCTTTTATGCTTTTATACAACCTGCATGGAACAATCCAATACGAACACATGAGGTGAGGAAGCCTAAGATGCACTTTTTGTAGTCCATCTTCAAAAAATTGTAGTTTCAATGCTGTAGAGTCATGTCATCAACAACATCAACTGATAAATTATTAAAGAGCCTATTGCAAGTGCAGTCTGATTTTCTGAGTACTACGTTTCTCTTTACTTGAGAACTCCTTCACATCTTTCCACATGATATTTTTGATTGAAGTCAAATCATTAGAAAAAGGTAATTTATTTTTATTTTGGTATTTAGAAACAATTTATGTGAACAGGAATTGATTAGAAGGGCTATGAGCACCAATACAAGTCAGAATGCATATTACTGATATCACACACACACACACACACACACACACACACATAATGACTGACTGGCTCATTAGAGGAGAAATGTGGAGCATTTTATCACAGGGAGTTCATGCAGATCTAGAGCATTATCGACCTAAAAATGGCACAGCCTGTCACTGCTTTGTCACAGCTATCGACATACTGTCTAGAGCTGGATGGATCTCTGTTCCATGGCTTTGATTGGCTGCTCTGATATCCACAGAGATTGATCAGTTGTTTCACAGCTTACAGATGAACCACACAGGAATCCACAGGATCAGCCAATGGTTGTTCAACAACCTCTCCATAAACCTGGACAAGAATTTCACTCTTCTCAGAGAGCACCACTATTCCATCCATTCATTCTCTCCCGCTTATCCTTTTCAGGGTCGTGGGGGAGGCCTGGAGCCTATCCCAGCTGTCTTAGGGCGAGAGGCAGGGTACACCCTGGACAGGTCGCCAGTCTGTCGCAGGGCTAACACACAGACAACCATTCGCACTCACATTCACACCTATGGGCAATTTAGTGTTATCAATTAACCTATCCCCACTAAATGCATGTCTTTGGACTCTGGGAAGAAGCCGGAGTACCCACAGAGAAGCCACACAAAAATGGGGAGAACATGCAAACTCCACACAGAAACACCCCAGCCAGCACCACTATTATTTTAACAAAAATCACTTTTTATTCCTTAACCTCCTAAGACCCAAACTCTTCCACGCATGCATTTTTTATTTCTCTTTGATATTGGGACCCGATGAATGTAAAAACAAAGAATTACCAGATTTTTTTTTACCTGATTTTTGTTTCTTTTTTTTTCTTTTTTCTTTTTGACTATCCTGTTTGGATCTTTAGCCATCAGAATTGTTGTCTGAAGGGCAAGAAAGATGCCAAGCAGATTTACTTTACCAAGTGGATCATCATGGCCTTGCCATATTGATCCATTTGATTGACCTTTATTATAATTATGTATTTATTTTATTTGATTTTCTGTTGTTACAGACGGGACAGACATGACTGGGGGATAGGACAGGGAGGAAGAATGAAAGAAAGAGAGGGAGAGAAAGAAAAATAGAGATGGTGAGGAAGGGGGGAAGAAAAAAAGAAAAAAGAAAAACAAACAAAACACCTGGATCACCTGTATGGAGATAAGAAAAAACAGAAGAGAAAACAAACAAAAAAGAGCAACATAATAAATACAACACCATCTCAATAAACTAGCTAATAGTAGATAACAGTAGATACTAAATATTATATGTTATTGTACAGTATGCAAGATCGACAGCGCACAAGGTGCTTTGAGGTAGCAGCCAAGAAAGGTGTAGTCCGCGTCTGTGAACACCCGTGTGCACACCTGTGTGCATCAGCACGCTTGTATTCAAAAGGTTTCTCCATGTAACGATCTGCTAGGGAGTGTGGGGAGCCATAGCCACGTCCCCCAGGGCATGAAGCAGGTATGGAGGAGATCCAGGCCCCAGACATCCAGAGGCCCCAGAATACGAGGACCCAAGGAGGACCACCAGGGGGGCAATCGTGCCACCCTCCTGGGAAGAGCTGAGGAGAGCCCCAAATGAGAGGTCACCCAGCAGCCACGGAGCAGAAGCCAGAGAGGGTTGCAGTGACGTGCAAGCGGGCTCTGCCGGCAGCCAGCTTGCCAGAGAGGACCGGGCCCCAGGCCCAGAGGCCTGAGGTCACCCTACCCCCTGGAAGGGGCCCAGCCGGGCCACAGGCGCCAGGCCCCACCAATCGGCCACCAGGAGTGAGTCGGTACATACATGAGTGCCCAGCCCCAGACACAAAGAACCATCAACACACCAACGTCTGAGGGCATCAGTTGGGGCTGGGGGTCTGGGAGGAGGTGCTGGCCGTCGGATTGGGGTCTGGGATGCGGGTCCTCCCTGCTACTGCAGATAAGGAGGTGGTCTGCTTTCCTCCACCCCAGAGAGAAGGGTTACATCTCCTGGGTCCGAGTACGGTTTGCCCATCTGGGGGCAGGGGTACCCAGACCTGGGATATAGAGTATGTTTGGGGAGTGTGAATGTGTGCACAGTGTCTATTTGTGTCTGTCTCCGCGTCGAGTGAGTGCTGAATATTTGTTTGTGTATATGGGGGTGGGAATGCACGTTTGTGTCTGCGTGCGCCTGTTCGTCTGTGTCTATATGTCAGCTTGGGTCTTAGACTCCACCTCTCTGGGAACATCTCAGGCTCTCCGAGGTATGGAGGCCTATCTCCCCTCACCACACTCCCTGCCAGTGGCTGATTTTTGTTTCTAAGAAAAATGAGAGCCACATATGAGGATATTCGTTTAAATTTTCGATAGAACAGTAGCAGTATAATGTCCTCGTAAGTGGATATCAGGCCCTTGTAGAGCAAAATTGAGTATTTTGGTCTAAATAACCCAAAATGTGATGTCCACATATGTGGACGCCAGGTCCTAGGAGGTGAACAGGTGAAACAAGCTTGAAAATGACTTGAATGGCAATAGGTGTATCAGCCACCACTTTGTGTAACACATACTTCATTTTTTTTTAACAGAATACAATGATGAAACTGATACATTGTATGTTTAAATGTCTAATCTAACATGTGAGCCAAAAATGCTGAATTCACGGTTATATATTCATATAAAAGAAGGTGTAAAATGACTGATACCAACTAGTGAACTAAATTACTGAAGAAATTAAATACATTTACAGAAGTATTTAAATATTTGCTACTAGCTCCATGTCAAACTATTACTACAGCAATTGGTTGTGTAGATAGAAAATGCCAGCAAGTTCTGGAGAAAGGTGAAGTCCTTTACATTTAAAGAACCAACTGTTCTACAGTAATAGGGCTGCCATGATTAGTCGACTAGTCACGATTACGTCGACTATCAAAATCGTCGACGACTGATTTAATAGTCGACGCGTCGTTTGAAGCTTTGTAAGATCACTAAAGACGCAGGAATAAGTAGTAGGATTTAAGAGTGTAATAACGGACTGAAACAGGAGATGGCAGCACTGCATGTACAAGGATGCCAGCTGCCGTTAAACCCCGAAGAAGAAGTAGCTCTCTCCCAGAATTCATAGCGCAGCCCTGCTCAGTTTCCAACAATGGCGGCAGCTAGTTAGTTTTAATATTACTCTTATTATTCTTTCTGGGTCACAAAATAAACGTTTAACATATTTTCAGGCAAGAATGTAGCTGTGTAAACTTCAAACATCTGTTCAGTTTATCAAGACACCACATATTTTCAAAAGCGCTCCGACGTTTTCGAGACGTCTGTTACCCACCAGCTCGATAGTTAGGCGGGGGCAAGGCTCACTAGAGCCCGTGAGAACACCGGACTCCCGGCAAATCGTTTTCAAACCCACTGCCGTCTTTCACTACTCAGGTTAAACATGATATATAAGTCACTTATATATATAAAAAAAAAAACAATAAAATTTTTAAGTTAAGTATTTTATTTGTTCCTGAGTAAATCGGTTTGGCTGAGATTAAAGTTATAGTTTTTACACAGCTGAATAAACGTCAAGCAGACAGCTGATTATCAGAAGTGTGAGATGCTCGAGAATATACTATATAATTTAATAAACTATCATCTTGTCTTTATTTTTAGTTAGCACATACCTTAAACACTTAAAGCTGTAAGCTAATGATCGTTATATAAGAGCAGATGCATGCTGGTGCAGTAAGCTGTACGTTTTACGTCCAATGGATGCATGATCTGATTAGTCGACTAATCGCAAAAATAATCGGTGACTAGTCGACTATCAAAATAATCGTTTGTGGCAGCCCTATACAGTAAACACTGTAAGGGCCAAAGCTTAAGCCTTTGACTTACATAGACCTACACAAATGCACTTATAAGGTGTAAAGCAGAGAGTAGCTTGGACACATTTTTTATTTTTTTTTTGCCATACTGACAAACTAGCAGGCAGATTTACCCAACAGTTTAAAGTCCTTTCTATTTATGCCTCAATCTTCAATTGTGGCCAAAGTAATTAATATTTCTAACATTTACAAAATAATATGATTTTAAGAAAGTGGTTAATAATTGTAAATTTTATTACAATACTGTAACCTACAGTCACGTAAAAGAGACAGTTTTCATAGGACTCAGGGCTGTGAGTACATTTCATGATTCATTGTCCTGTAGCAGGACTTAATTTGAGCCAAGCTTTAGCTGTTGGACAGATGGCCTCACATTGCATAGAGTTCATGTTCAAATCAGTGATTTTAAGGTGCCCAGGTCCTGTGGCAACAAAAGAAAAACAAATCATCATCCCTCCACAACCGTGCTGCAAACTTGAGGTGGTTGTGCTAATATGCTGTGTTTTGTTTTCTCCAAATGTGGTGAGTGCATTACAGACAAACATCTGCACTTTGGTCTCATCTGTCCAAAAGAC
This sequence comes from Simochromis diagramma, assembly GCF_900408965.1. Taxonomy (NCBI): domain Eukaryota; kingdom Metazoa; phylum Chordata; class Actinopteri; order Cichliformes; family Cichlidae; genus Simochromis; species Simochromis diagramma. The sequence goes on along the minus strand of NW_024387423.1, from coordinate 2,024,084 downwards.
ATTGTTCCCGTAGTCTGCTTCCGCTTCCATACAACCCATACTTGTTTGGTCCATTGTGAACATTAACAGAATATTGCATTTATGACACTTTAGATGCTTATAACACTGCACTACTGCAAGAAAGGGAACCAGGGCAACCAGAGCAGTCTCAATACTTCATCACCTGGAATAGGAACAGTTTTCTGTGGGATGCTCTGGTTTGTGTGCTTTTCAGGGACTTTCCCCCTTTTTGAAACCTACATATTTTCTGTTCCTCTGTGTAATATAATGTCGTTCTTAGTAAGGCAGTGGAACAATTCTCAGAAAAACATCAATCGACATTAAATAATAATAAATATAAATTAATATTGGTGGCCACCAGCTCGCCTTGGAACGGGAACACGAATACAAGCGGCAGAAATGGACTTCCTCCGAAGGGTGGCTGGCCTCTCCCTCAGAGATATGGTGAGAAGTTCAGCCATTCGGGAATGGTTCAGAGTAAAGCTGCTGCTCCTCCACATCGAAAGGAGTCAGTTGAGGTGGTTCAGGCATCTGACAGGGATGTCTCCTGGGCGCCTCCGGGGTGAGGTTTTCCAGGGCATGTCCCACAGGGAGGAGGCAGACATGGGACACGCTGGAAAGATTATATCTCTCGGCTGACCTGGGAACGCCTTGGTGTTCCTCTGGACAAGCTGGAGGAGGTGGCTGGGGAGAGGGAGGTCTGGGCTTCTCTGCTTGGACTGCTGCCCCCGCAACCCGGCCCCAGATAAGCAGAAGAAAATGGATGGATGGATGAATATAATCATTTGTCATTGTGTTGCCATTAATATGTTGTATGGCATTGTTTAAATCTGCATGCAAGTATGAATGTCAGCAGAAGCATATGAGAAAGCAGGGTTGCCAAACTCGTTTTAGTTTAATCTCAAGTGAGCCTGATCAGTCAAGCTCTGCTTTCTGTCAGTGAAAAGAAGTTTAACTATACATTTAAATCTTAATAAGAGAAAGAGAAGTGCAACAGTCTGTCTCCGTTTTTCCTTATGATAATGAAATTCTGCTGTAGTACATGAAAGAAATCTTTCAGCATGACTCTTTGGGTTTAAACTGTAAGAAATAAATCTGTAAAATTACAGAAAAATAATCCTATATCATCAAGTTTTTGTTAATTTACAAGAAAGGTCCTTCTTTTTTGGACACATTATTAAAAGAACAACAACATGAATTTCTATAGTTTGCAGTGAAGAAAAGTGTTATTTAATTGTGTATCTGTTACTCAATTACTTTGGTGTAGAATGACTAGCCGTGGAGGTGGTCATAGAATCAAACCAGACGAGCATAGGCCAGCAGGTCTAAATATATGCATATATAAAGTATGCAGTGTGCACTTCAATAATACAGCACATGCAATTCGTACGTGTGCTTGGCAGCAGTTAGGGCAGAAAGACAGTTAATCAGCCACCTCTCTTTCTTCATAGTTTTTCCAAAGGGACGTGCCAAGAAGGCAACCGCTGAGAGTGAAAGACAGTATCTTGATTACATTTTTCATCAAAACAATAGGCCCTCTCCAAGACTAGCAACCGGCAGCAGCCCAACCATATAATTGAGAAGATTTAATATTGCTAGGTAGGGAAGCCTCTTTCCCTGTGGGTTAGAGAAGCATGCAGATACCAGGAATGAGAGCATGAAAGGACATTTTTGGCACAAAGGACATGGGCCTATAATATTGATTTTTACAAAAAAGGAGTTTGTGGTGACATAATACAACTTTTTTTTTTTTTTAGCAAAAGGGCATTTGCAAGGAATCATAGCTGGATTGTTCTTGTCTGAGATACAGTTATTCTGATAAATATTGATCATGACAACATGAAATATGACATGCGGCTTGAGCTGTTAGCATGATGGACAGTTTAACTAGACAGAGAACTGAAATGAATAGAAAATGATGATCAAGGATGAATTAAGGGGTGGTGGTTCTCTGCTCCCAGACAGAGAATGCTGTATGTTTTGATGAGTCACTTTCTGATCCCTCGTTTCCAAACAAATTAGGCAGAACACAAGCACCGGAGGAGAGCAGCTTGATGAGGTCTGCAAAATCAATATGCTATTAAAATCTGTCTTTGCCCGCCTCTGCCCATCTGTGCCCTCTGGCTGGAATAACTTAGTGTGTCCTGACCAGTCCTGGCTGACTGAGGGGCTGGCAGAACCTGCTGTACTTGTACGGAGACACACGGATATTTTCTTCAGCTCTGTGATTAAACAGTCACAGTCAACTATTTCACAACATTGAAGACCATAAAGAACAATAACATTGGCTAAACACACTTCTTCAAAGGTGCATCCGAATCTGTAACCAGTACCAAAACCTGCAGGTGAGAGCAGAACGACGTACATCAGTTTTACCCAAGTAAGATTATCCTGAAACCAGCGCTAATTTGATTCTCAGCACAGACCGCCTGAGAATCATATAAACTCTAATCAGGTAACAAATTTCCCTATTCCCGAATTCTCATCCTACCATTTATACTGCACTCTTCTAAGATGCTAATCTAGCGGAAATGGAGGGACCACTAAACAGTTTTAAGCCAGTAAAAGGATACATAGCTATAGCCGGTGGCAATGCTAACTAGCAAACCATTTTTTCACTCACTGACGACATTTTTTTGTGGTGCTATTTGGTGTTTATGCTGGTTAAATTGTTTCTTCATTGCAGTGAAGTCACTAATATGTGTCGTCAGAGGATCATTGTGTTGCATATAGAGATGGCACGATACCACTTTTTTATGTCCGATACCGATATCATAAGTTTGGATATCTGCCGATACCGATATGAATGAAAAATATAGTGTTTTTTAATCAATAAAACGTTTTGTTTTTTTTTTTATATTTTGCTGCATTTTGTATAAGTTCATACTCAAGTTTAAATAAACAACAACACTAAAGCTATTCTGTTATACCTGTATGTAAAAAATACACTGCACCCAAAATATTTCATAGTTCAGCAAAACTGATCAATCTAATAAACTTAAACCTACTCCATCCTCCCTATTCTGGTATTTTAAAGAGTATTTAGCAGAAATATTAAGCAATCTAACTAACAGGGTTGCAAACTCCCAGCAAAACAAAATAGGGAACCACCCCCGCCCTCCACCTCATGATGCTTAATCGACGTAATCAGCTTTAATTTGATGCAGTGTGAAAAAAAATGCACAGAAATAAATTATTTTTCAAGAATAATTAAATAGATCAACATCTTTCTTCAACAGAATTGCAGACTGCACAGATGGTATCTTCCCAAAGGAAAAAGTACTATAGCTTATTAGGGTATATTAGACTTAATAGTTACTATATACAATAATGGACTTCTATACATTTTACATCAGATTAAAACTTTGGGTGTAAGATTCAGATAATTATTTATTAAAAGCTAGACATTTTAAATGAGAATAAGAAAGAAAAATATGTCTTTGTGCCCCCTTTTCCCTGTTCATGCCCTATCGGCCCCCCTTGCTAGATCTGCCCCTGCACAGTTACCAGCAGTCAGCTATGTAGAAAAGGATCCTGGTGTAGAAAGTAATATTAAATAAATTCTAACAACAGCTTATCAAGGTTAAACGTGCTGCTGTTGTTCAGCCGCTGGTTTCCTCTTTCTGGTGCAAAGTGGGCCAAAAACAAACAAGAGAGCCGATCAGCTGATCATTAAGCAGTTTCACGATTGAAGTAGCAACAGGAGAGGGAGGGAGAGGCAGTTGCTCCATATATCGGTTGTTAAGCTTAACGTGGGAATGCTTTACAAACATTCAGAGATAAACTTACACACTTGCTATACTTCTCTCTGGGATAACGAGGCTACAAATACACACAGCTGCTCTATCACGTGAGCACACTGCTCCCACATGCTACGGTTATGAGCTGAGTTACGCCCTGTCGCAAATTTTGTGAGGTGCTTTTTTGATATTTAATGGATCGGATTACATTTTTTATTTCTCTCCGATATCCGATCCAGTAATTTACGTCAGTATCAGACCGATATGTAATATCGGATCGGTCCATCTCTAGTTGCATATATTCCAAAAATGTGGTGGATAGCACGAATAGTAGCTTTCAAGCTTTGCAACAACATTTCTGGCAAGTTGAGGGCAACATTGCCCTGTCAAAAATATACTGCACACTTACGTGTACGTAGAGTTGTTCTTTGGGCTTTTGGGTCTTAGCCCCATCCTCCACTAACAACTACCCATCAGTAGATCTCCACAGGCATTCCAGTTCAGTGGTCATTCATTCATTTAAAAATAGGATGTCAGCACCTCTTTCAGTTCATGAGGCAGTCAGTTCATCACTGCAGCTGCATACATTCAACCATCCCACAATACACAGAAAGAAAAGTCTTGTAATCTGACGTGTTCCCTAGGAAACTGCTTCCCACTCCATCGCTAGCTGGAGTGACTTTTTTAAGCTCTTTGCTTGGATAAAACAAATATTGATCAGGTCTGTCATCATCTATTTCCTGTATATCTGATAACATAAAAACATGTTATATTACACTTAGCAGAGAACAGAAGAGAGCTGTGGAAAGACAAACAGACACTTGGAGTAAAAGATTCTCTTATGGTTCAAAAGCACATAGATATTTCTCTTGAGTGTTCATCTCCAGTCTGTGACCTCTCGATTGGTTAACTTCCAATTTAGAATGATTCAGCACTCAAATGAAGTATAGAAAGCGTGGCTTTGGCTACACGCCACATGAAAGTAGACAGGTGGGACTGGATTCTGCACTGCATGCTCTGTTTAGCTCACTCTTTAGTTTTGTCTAGACTCACTGCTTACTATTTGTTGATCTTATCGTCTGGTTTGATTCTATAGCACCTAAGATGTTATGTGTGCCGAGCTCATCCAAATGGAATTGGGATTTTCTCTCAATAGCTATGAGACAGCGCATAAGACCTGATAAGGACCAGATACTTTTTTATTATGTCTTGATATGTGAAACTTTAAAACTGACAGAGGTATAATTTCTTTCTATCATGACTGTATAAATTTAAAATTAGAGTCAACATCAGTTTCTGTTTGTGTCATTCAGCATGAAATAACAAGGGAACAGGCGTCAGCTGCCCGTAAAACAGACTTGCTATATATGTATAGTACTATACAGTGCTATATATGATTAAAAAAAGTTAAAAGGTTAAACATCACACAAACTAATGAGAAAGCAACAATAACGTTACTAATGATTAGAAACATTATCTAAATTAAAAACTTTGCAGTTTTTATACATGGATTAATGGTGTTAATGGAAATGCACCTCGTAGCACTGATGTACTGATGATTAATGTGCACATTGTTTTTCTGTTACTCAGCAGGATAAGGGGCCTAAAAAAGTATCTGAGCTCGGATGAAGTCTAAGATGACATGGTCAGCTGCTGTATTTCATATCTGCCAAAATCTTCACCGATATTTCATCACAGTTCCAGCTGACTAATGATCTGTGGCTATTATTCACTACAACTCACACAGGTCTTATTTTTGAACAATGAACAGTGAGCAGGATGTCCTCTATGTTATGAATCATACGGAGAATGCTGAGCATAGAAGCTTCAAATAGCCCCTGCAAATGTACTTCAGCAAACATTTGTGAGGGAAAAAAAGCAGAGTATATATATATTTATGTATATATATATATATATATATATATAGATAGAGAGAGAGAGAGAGAGAGAGAGAGAGAGAATATATACAGATATATACAATATAAATATAAATATAATATAAAATATATACAGAAATAAACTCACTTTAGTTGTGAAGATTAGGGGAATTTGTTACATGATTAGAGTTTATATGATTCTCAGGCGGTCTGTGCTGAGGAGCTGACAGAGAAGGGTGTAATGAACATTTAGTATTGGTGAAAATGTACATCCACGTAAAAGTTAAACCATGTAGGGTAACTTACATTTTTGATAGTCAGGTTGGGTCTTAGTGCAATCAGATAGTTCAGAGACAGGGAGGCTAATATTACAAATAACTGCAGAAATTGTATATTACTAGAGATGCTATTAATCACCAGGAACACTGATCACAGCTGTTGTGGAGGCAGCAACACCTTTTTGCTGTGACCTCTGAATCCTGACTCTAACTTGAACCGTTTGATACTGTACATATACAATGAAATATAATATTTCTATGTCACTCACCCAGTTCTCTATATAAAGTGACTGCAGAAAAGTGAAATACTGCATGTTATCTTTTAAAACTAATCCCCCAGTTTTACGACATCATTGTTATCCATATCAAAATGATGGCACTTTTGATGGGATCAATTTTCTTCCTTTTGTATTTGTTTTATTTTTTCACAGTGTTTATTTTCCTCTTTTGTACTGAGGAACTCTTGCAAATTGTGGATTTTAACTATCTGTATTGACAATAGGTATAAATACCTGGATACATTTTATAGTAGCGATCATGATGTTACAGTAGTTCCATCACACCCTACCAACACAAGACCAATCTTTATCATTTTCTTCCCACAGTCACAGATGTTACATGCAACATTCATGCTGGCTGTTCCAATTAGCACAACGAGCTTCAAAAGGAAGGACGAGGCAGAGAATAACGTGAAACTGAATTATTCCCAGCTCTAGTTAATTATACACCTGCTGTATAATGAAGTGTCTCAAACCAACAATGCATTCATAATGGTTTCATATTTAAAGAAAATTCTGCGATTTCCTTGTGTTTCATCAGATATTGAAGTCTTTAAAAATGCAAAAACACAATTCATGTCCTTAGAAGAGAGTGCAGACCAACATTAAACTGTCCTGTCAACCAAAGCCCAGGACGCCTTGCACGCCTGAGCTTGAAAGAAGAGGATATCTCCAAGTAAAATCCCCACAATACCATAAGACCACTCTTTGATAGTGCTCATGCAGCCTGGCCTTGCCTACCCACCCACAGAACTGTTGTATAACGCCTGAGAGTGAACTCTGGGTCACCCACATCTCAGTCTCACACTTCTCTAAAACATTTGGGAGTAGTAGTAATGTGCTCTGTGTGTTCAACAGTTCAACAAAGAGTTAAGATGCTCTTAGGTGAGTGCAGAGAGTGGCTGTACACAGAGTGGATGCAGTTAAGGGTCCTATGTGGTTATATAGGCCTAATGCAACAAAACAACTGTTATTAGAGGGATCCATTTGTTACACCTACACTTTACATTCTGCATGAGATCTCAGTCTAGATTTAGGTGTGTGCACTTCATGACGTATTAGTAGTTTGATAAACTGGACCCCTACAACTAAGATTTGAAACATAAGATCTATAAGGAAGGGCAGCTCGGTGGCACAGTGGTTAGCACTATTGACTCACAGCAAGAAGGCTCTGGTTTTGAACCCACCATCTAGCCAGGGTCTACCCTGCCTCTCGCCTTAAAATAGCTGGGATAATCTCAATCCCCCTGCAACCCTGAATTGGATAAGGGGAAGAAGATGGATGGATGGAGATCTCTAACTTTGGATTGAGGTTAAATATAAGGACATGACTTGCTTTTATCCTGCTACACCTGCTCATCTATACTGATTCAGTTACAAAATCACTCCTCCGCTGCATGCATCACTTAATTCATTCACTTCTAACGTCACAGGCAATAAAGCAGATAATGTTTGTAAACTGTTTAGGCTCTTCCATTCATCTGTCTTCATTCAGGTGCTCACAAATGGAAGTCTGTACTTGTGTGCCCCTCTCAGCATCTGTAATTATAACGAATGACCCCCTCAACAGCCTCGCTGTAGGCTTTTAGCTGTGATGGCTGCTGGGAATCCTTGTCCACTGATTGCGAAAGAGAATTCACTGCTTTGGACTATTAGTCTGACATGAAAAGATGTAAAGTTTCAGAGTGAATTAAACGTATAAGTGTGTAGAGCTGCATGTCTCTGTAGTGTAAATCAAAGACACGCAGTAAAGCTGGAGCATCTTTTAACACCCAAGCAGATAGGAAAGTGGGTGGCACAGCAAATAAATGACAGCATCGATTGTCAGCTGTCTCACGAACTGTCCTTTGTGGCTCTTTTCTTTTCTTTTGCAGCTCTTTTCACAGAATTTCTCTAGTTTAATTACTGCGTGGTTGAGCCCATTCCTTGTTTTCGCTCGCTCATTTGCTTTTTGACCATGCTCTCACTTTATTTGTACCACGTGTGCCCTGCTCACTTTGTTGCAGGTTCCAGTCCTCCTCTTTTTCTCATATGTTGCTATTTACCTCTTTCTTAAAGATAAAATGATAGTCCTGGTAATTACCCTGTAAGAGGTGTAAAAAGCTGTGTGGGCAGAGGGAATAAGAGAGTATACAACAGGGTAAAAATAATAAGAGAGGAGAGGATTAGAGACATTGTTTAAAAGGAAACTAATTACTTGGAAGTACTTTACCACAGTGTGATATGTCTCAGCACACACACTGTTCTTCTTTATTTGGCAAGTAATCTAACAGCTTTAAAAAGTCCTGTTTAGGTCATTTGTTCCATTTGCCACTTGTGACTGTTCAATCCTGATTTTATGTCATCTCAGCTACTATGAATGAAAAGCATGTTGAAAAGACTAAAACTGAAAAAAAAGGGGGTTGCCTTCTGGCTCATAGTCTGTTTTCAGTTTTCAGACCACAGTTACCACTTAGTACATGAATCTTCATAGAAGGTTATTGTTCAAAATGCTTTAAAAAATGTGATATAGTGAGTTTAATCTTATGGAAGATTACGGAAAATAGCACAAGTCATATTTTCTTGTTTATACTTAATAAATGATAAGTCACTTGTAAAAAATGTTGCCAGTTAATTTTCTGCAAATCAGTGATCAGTTTATCTCTTCATGCACTAATTTCATTTGTAGAGTATCACAGTGCCAACAGTCGATAGTCACTGTGCGCTGCATGTGCACTTCTCCTGTGTATTCATCGGTGCAGGACTGGCCCAAGTGTTGAAGATGGAAACATTACCTCATGGCTTTGATATTCAATTAGGTTCTCAATCAGTGTCCACAAACAATTAGATCACTCTAATAAATTATAGATGCAGTATAATTCATGAAACTCATTCATTTCTTTCCCTTATAGTTACCAGGGAAACTCCGAGTGCATCAAAGGATTCACGGTTTATGAGGTTGATCTCAAAGAATACTTTCAGTAGCATCAGGTGGGTGTTTAGTGACTCACTGCTGCAGATGATGTCTCCATTCTGCTTAATGAACATATACTGCAAAGCAGGGGAAATTGGCATCACCGCATTTCTTATCTCCAGTTAAGTAAATTTCACTGAATGAAAAGTCCATCGATTTGTTTCTCGTCCCACCCTTACACGCAGACATACTATAAGATGCAGATCAGGTAGGCGCCCAATCTGTTTTTTAATGTTTGCACATTCTTATCAGTTTACTTTAAACATCAGACACTGAGGCTGTGGCCCCAAAAACCACTGAAGCTCTTTCAACTATTCCAGACACTCCGTATAGCACATCCTACATACACATGCACATACACACAGCAGAATGAAGGGCTTAGCTGAAGGCTATCACGGCAGAGATGGACTTTTTTCTCAGCGGGAAGCAGAAATACAAAGGCTAACAGGCAACAGATTTAAACCATACACCCCCCACCCTCTCTCACACGCGCGCTCACACACACACACACACACACACAGAGAGAGAGAGAGAGGAGGAGGCCACAGCAGTAAGAAGCTCCTCTAAAGGAACAAAAGCAACGAGGACCTCTAATGTTTCAAACAGTATCACTCCATGCACTGTAGCCTCCAAAGACTGAAATCCGTCTTCACTCCGACTCCAGACTCCACTGCCTTCCTACAGAGTCCGGTCAGCAGTTTCCAGTCTTTGCCACATGCCACGTTCCATGCTGCACTGAATATTCCAGTTTTGAGTTGGAAAAGTTGTTGTTCAAAGCGCTGTGACGTGAAAGCTCCCATATTTCAAATGTTTTTGTTAATGCACTCTCAAAGCAACGCAATGACATTTTCAATACAGTATAACCATCTGAGATAAAATTCGCCTGAGAGGGCGTTATTATGAACAGATCATGATGAGAGGCAATCATGCTCAACACTAGCAGTGCTGAGGTTATTTTATTAAGCCTTCATTCTGCCTACATATACAGGAGCATTAGCAGAACTACTGCCCACCAAAACCCACACACATTTCCTGCTGCATACTGCCCACTCACTACAAAACAACAGGCTAGAGATGGTGAGTATTCAGGACACAAGAGCCAAAGACAAGAGAAATTCAGTATGGCATTTAAATATTAAATATTAGTGTGCACAATGCCTTGGTAGTTCATGTAAAATATAATTTTTTTTAAGTTTTGGAAACATGAAACTATCTGCATTTCACAGGACACTTTGTGAAAACACACTATTACGGCACACTGTATGGACTGAACAACAGGCCTCCGAGTGTTCAGTCTAGTATTCTTATGCAGAACAATCCACACAAGACTATTTTCTGTGTTTTAATTAATGTAATGGGGAAATGTCATGGTATTGTGTCTTTGACCCTGTGTTTTGTGTTTGTGGGTTAATTTATATCCTTTGATTATTGTTATTCATGGTTTGGTTCTCTTCATTGTTTTCTTTTTGTGTTTATTCTCAGTTCCTAGGATTTAGCTTTCTGTTACTTTGCCTTCCCCTGTTCCTCGTCTAGTCACTCTAGTTCTCTGTCTCCCCAGTCAGTCATGTCTCTATGTCTCAGTGTCAAGTCTGTGTCTTTGCGATTGCCTCCTGTTTCCTGTTTTATTTTGATAGTCCTTTTCTTCCCCTTGTCTCATAATGTCTGATTAGTCCCAGCTTTGTTTCCCTCCTGTTTCCCATTCCCTCGTCGTTCCCTTGTGTATTTAAGCCCTGTATTTTCCGTTGCATTTTCTCATTTAATGGTAAAAAAAGCTTTCAGTCTTTTAAGTAAATCTAAACATCTCACCATGGGCACATATCACCCACCTGCCTCAATCATTTCAACATGGGTATTTTTTTTCTGAAAAGAGGTCTGACAGTGAAAACTAGCTTTACAAGCTAACAGCCTCACACTCTTGCTCTTTACTGCCAGTTATAATATTATCCTAATAAACTCATTTAAATGGGTAGAGAAATTATCTGTGGGTTACGTGGGCCTGCTGCAGAAGCATACATTGACAGGAAAAGATTACACTTTGAGGGCACATTTAATGTAAATATCTTGAAAAAGTGTAAATTAATAGAGTTTACGGGCAAGTTTAAGAGATTCCGTTTTACTGTAACTCTTCAAGAGGAATACACTTTCGTGAAAACTGATTACGTGTGTTTATCGGATCTGATTTTCAAGCACAACACAATGGAAAACTGTGAGATAAACAAAAGCAGTGCAGCAGAGGTCTATATGAGGTCAGGAGAAAATTTTGAAAACAAACAATCTTGCTATTACTCACAGGTGGGCATCAAATTATGCAAACAACAACTCCAAAACCAGAATTTATCAGGCCTTCACAGCATTGTCAGCAGGGAACAGCAGAGGACATGTGATCAGAAAACATCAGTAGTCTGTTTCGTGTGCCTTGTAGATCCTTGCCAAATAAAACCTTCTGTGTAAATATGATGCTAGAAGTAGTTCTTAAACAGAATTTCTTCCTCTGAGAAATTTGACATCGTGGATCGGTTGGTGTCAGTAAAATTATGCCTTCTTTCTCATGTCCAATTATAAAACGACTTCAAAGTGCCTCAGAGCACGCCTGGATAACATGCAAGCAGCAGGTTCAGATTTAGTCAAGGAAATAGAAAGTATGTAATGCAGTCTCCTACTCCACCTCCCACGTTATGCCTACTGTTTGACCCGATTTTGAAGTCTAGCTGTTTTTGTTATCATCCATCTTTGGTCTGCAGTGTGCTGGTTACTGTATATATGAGGCAGCTGTGTATTTTTTGCAACAGAGGAGGTTAGAAGAGGGATGTAATGACTCACCTGCTTCTACCTTAAACCCAGCACCACCCATGGCCTACTTTACGGTCTATTCTTCCCCACAAATGGCTCCTTTCAACATCTATTCTTCTACCACTCTCCCATGATCCCTCTCACTCATGTGCTCCCTCTGTTCTCATGTCTCCTCTCCCTATTTAAATCTCGCTTGCCCACCTACCTCCTCTCAGTCTCCACTACTCCCTCTTTATTTGACTTGATTTGTCTGGAGTCCCATTTCCTTCCAGTCAGAAACTTTTAGTCTCACTTGCCACAACACCTCCCGAAAGGCCTCAAGAAAAGAGAAACTGATGATTGAAGTGAAGAGTAAAGTCAGTGTTAATGTTTATGTATAAGGAAAAAATGAAATATGTCTTTTCTGCTCTGTCAGGTAAAAATTGTGTATCTCCTCTTCTTTGTTCTTGTATAGAAAATATAGAAAATGTTAAAACGCCCTGGGCCTGTGAACACCTTGCACACCTCATTATAGAAAGCTAGAAATGGATAGTTGTCAATATTAAAACAAAGCAACTTCTTTTCCTGGAAAGGTGACATTTAGGAAATACGTGCAGGATTTTCCCCCAGCTTCTCAGTGTGTCACAGAGTGAAAAATGGACTTGAATGTCACACTTTCTAAGACTCTTCCAGCACAGACGGAAACGTGACTCTGCAAAGGGCTAAGGCCACAGCTATACCTGTAGATTCCCATCTGTGCCTATCTATATCGAGGTGAAACAAATTCATTTCATCGAATTCAAATTCATCGGAAATCTCTGATGTCTTGATCTGAAGTTTTTCAGGCTCTAGGAACACATACTGATGGTTTTCAATGGAGCAGCTGGCAGGAATCGTGTGTCTAATCCTGTATCAGGGTGGTAAGAAGTCTATTTATTCATGCCCAGTTATTTGCAAATCAATGCATTACATAATGTTTGTGTAATCAAAGTAAACCTCCTTATCTGATTGCACTACAAACGTCTTAAAGTACATTTAAAAAGAAGAAGGAAAAGAAAATGACAATAGAAGAGTCAAAAATACAATACTATTACTTCCAAAGTAAGGTTTGTGCTCTCTAAGTGCTTCTTTTTTTCATCAGTTACAGCAAGTCCTCCAGGTCCTAAACAAACAAAGCAGCCCCAGACCGTCACACCACCACGTTTGACTCTTGGTATTTTATGCCAAATGTAACAGGACACAAATCTTCCAAATATGGCACGAGCCTTTGTGTTCTTTCTGTTCAGCACTGATGCCATTTTTGTCCAGTCTCTGTCTTAGTGTTGAATCATGAACTCTAACCTTAACTGAGGCAATGAGGCCTGCAGTTCTTTACATGTTGTTCTAGGTTCTCTTATGACCTCTTGGATGTGTCATCAATGCACTCTTGGAGTCATTTTGATAGGAAGGTTCGCCGATGTTCCAGGTTTTCTCCATTTGTGGATGATGGCTCGCCCCATGGTTCACCTGAGTCCCAAAGCCTTAGTCTTCTTTGTATTCTTTTCTAGACTAATAGATGTCAATGACTTTGTTTCTCAGCTGGCATGATTTGTTGCTTTTTGAGCTCTTTTAGCCTACTCCACTTTGTCAGACAGGTTCCATTTAAGTGATTTCTTTATTCAAGAAATCTGGTGTGGCAGTAATCGGGCCTGGCTGTGGATAGTGAAATTCAACCAATTATTGTAACAATAAAAATGGTTTTTAATCACAGTTAATTCATGATTTAATATATGATTTACGAATTCAGGAATGGGGCAAAAAAAATTTCATTGTACTTTAATTACACATAATGGAATGAGATTATGTGTAACATAATGGAATAAAATGTATTGGGGGTGATCGTGGCTCAAGAGTTGGGAGTTCGCCTTGTAATCGGAAGGTTGCCGGTTCGAGCCCCGGCTTGGACAGTCTCAGTCGTTGTGTTCTTGGGCAAGACACTTCACCCGTTGCCTACTGGTGGTGGTCAGAGGGCCCGGTGGCGCCAGTGTCCAGCAGCCTCGCCTCTGTCAGTGCCCCAGGGTGGCTGTGGCTATAATGTAGCTTGAATGGGTGGATGACAGGTTGTGTAAAGCGCTTTGGGGTCCTTAGGGACTAGAAAAGCGCTATACAAATACAGGCCATTTAGCTTTGAAGGTAGTTTTGTAAAGCTAGACCTAAGTCCTCAAATAAATAACAATGAATAATAAATATTCTGTTTCTCTTTCTTGCCCAGCAGCTTTAAAGAACCATTCTTCATCCAGACTGCCCTTGACCTTGGCTTTTAAATCAGTGCTGGAGAGCAGCTCAAAAAGTGCTTTTCCTAAACCCATGTGGCACTTTTATTCAAATCATACACTTAGACAAGAGTTTGAAATGAATTCTTCCTTCTTTTTTTAACTTGTGACTTTGCAATAGCTTGGTTAAATCGTATAGACATACACACTCACTGGGCATTTTATTAGCTACACCTTGCTAGCACTGGGTTTCAGAGCCGTCTAAATTCTTCATGGAAAAGATTCAACAAAGTGCTAGAAATGTTCCACAGAGATTTTGGTCCATGTTGACATGATGCAGATTTGTCGGATGCACATCCATGATGCAAATCAATATATCTTTGCCCCGCTGGATTGAGATCTGGTGACTGTGGAGAAAATTTGAGTACAGGGAAATCTTTTTCATGTTCAAGAAACTAGTTTAATATGATATGAGCAGCCATCAGATCAGTTTCAGTTTTCAGTTTTATTTGTCATATGCAAGTTAGCACAGGGTCAACATTGCAATGAAATGTGTTTGACGAGCAGCAGTTACTCAGCAGCATGATACAGTAGGAGAAAATATAGTAAAATAAAAGAAAATAATAAAGAAAATAGAAAAATAGTAAGGAGCAAAATATTAGAGAGATGTGGTAAAAGAGAAAAGATGACTAAATATATATGCATCTATAAATATAAATATATGTACACTAGTGATTAAATAAAATCTTGAAAAGAAATATGACGGGAGGGCAGATGGGATATTGCACAGGAATGAGCAGCAGAAAATTACAGTATTGCACTTTTAAATATAAATATCAATGACAATAAAGTGGAGTGACCAGTGCAGATTAAACAGAGTACTTGTGAAGCTGCAGGGTAGCTTCTGAGTGCTGTGTTGTGTGTGTTTAAGTGTTGTGGTTGAGGTGTCGTATGGCTTGATGGTAAAAACTGTTTTTGAGTCTTGTAGTCCGAGCAGACAGGCTCCTGTAACGTCTGCCAGATGGTAACAAGGAGAACAGCTGATGTGCTGGGTGGCTGTGGTCCTTGATGATGCTGTGTGCTTTACGGAGGCATCGCTGGAGATAAATGTCCTGAATGGCAGGAAGCCTCGTGCCAGTGATGTGCTCTGCTGCCTTCACCACCCTCTGTAGTGATTTACGGCTGCTGGCAGAGCAGCTTCCGTACCAAACTGTGATGCAGCTCATCAGCAAGCTCTCAATTGCACACCTGTAAAAATTTGAGGTGAGGTTGGCATTCATGCTAAACTTCCTCAGCCTCCTCAGGAAGTAAAGCCGCTGGCGAGCTTTCCTGATAGCAGCGTCTGTGTGAAGGGTCCAGGAGAAGTCCTCAGTGATGTTGACTCCAAGGAACTTGAAGCTGCTGACCCTTTCGACCTTGACACCGTTGATGTGGATGGGCTGGTGTTCTCTGACTGGTCGTTTCCGGTAGTCCACTATCATCTCTCTAGTTTTGCTGATGTTGAGAGTCAGGTTATTTTCCAGGCACCACTCGTACAGCGCCATCACCTCCTCTCTATAGGCCGTCTCATCGTTGTCTGTGATGAGGCCTATGATGGTTGTGTCATCCGCAAACTTGATGATGATGTTGGACTCTTGTTTAGCAACACAGTCGTGTGTGAACAGGGAATATAGGAGGGGGCTAAGCACACAACCCTGTGGCGTACCTGTGTTTAGGATGAGTGATGAGGAGGTGTGCTTACCAACTCTCACCACCTGGGGCCTGTTTGTGAGGATGATGGGTTCACTGAGGTGGTAAAGGGAAGGACAGCAAGAATACTCTGGTAGACTGTGCCATGTACACAAATGTACACCAATTGTGCCAAGAAAATAGCCTAAAATTACACCATCTCCAGCAGTCTGAACTGTTGACACAAGGCAGCATGGATCCATGATTTCATGATGTTTAATCCAAATTCTGACACTGAATGTCACACCAGAAATCATCAGTCTTTTCTCCATCTCATACTGTACAATTTTGGTGAAGCCATGTGAAATGCAGCCCCATTGTCCTTTTCTTATCTGACAGGACAGACACTCCGTGTGGTCCTTTTTTTTCTGCGGCCAATCTGCTTCAAGGTTTGAGCCTTATGCTTTAAAAGATGCTCTTCTGCATACCTTGGTTTTGACGAGTGGCTATTTGAGTTACTGTTGCCTTCTGATCAGCTTGAGCCAATGTTTCCTCTGACCTCTGCCATCAACAAGGCATTTTTCACCCTGAGAACTGCCACTCATTGGATAATTTCTTTTTTTTTGCCCATCCTTCTTAAATTCTAGAGGTTGTTAAATTCTAAAGACTAAGAACAGCACCAACAACCAAATTTAAAGTCACCTAAACAACATTGCTTCCAAATTCACACTCGAGCCTTGAAGTTGAGGTGGTTGTCATGATCACGTCTGCTTCCCTAAATGTTTTAAGTTGCTAACATGTGTCTGGCTGGATAGTTGCATTAATGAGCAGTTGGACACATGTGCCTAATGAAGCAGCCAGTGACGGTATCATTAATGTGATAGAGGTAACACTGGTATGTGGTAAAATTCTGCTGATAGCTGGGAAATGGATTGGGGGTATGTGACGTAATCGGGGCTGGATCAACTCCACAGTGAAGGTGTTAGCTGGCCTGGGCACCAAATCTCTCTAGAGGGAACATCAACATTATTTCCACAGCCGTTTGGCATGAGCACCTCAAATGATGACTCAGACTCACAAGGGCAGAGGCTCCGCAAAGCTGATGATTCTTCAGCAAGAGCATAAATGAACACGCAGCTGTATTGACACACATAAAGCAAAGGAAAGAGAAACTGTGCACAACCACACTGACTTACACACACAGCGTGTGCATCCACAGACGCCATCTCATTCACACTAACGGATGCAGAATGAAAAACACTCTCACCAGCATCTCTCCAGGGAGTCTTGTAAATAAGATTTTAATAATCCAAAAAAAGGGAAAATTAAAAATGATCGTATGTATTTGCAGCACGGTCAGCAACACGAACACATTTCCACAGTAATTTTGCTCTCTCACTTGGGTACAGTCTAATTTTACCCTCAACACATAAACCTTCTCTTCCAGTAACTTGTAAACCGCACTCTCCAAATGCGCTTCACATTGCTGAAACATAAACAGCGATACTTGAAATAAAACAAAGGAATACAACACAAATTAAACAGCTCCACCATAACCCAAACTATCTGCCATAAAACTGGATCTTCTTTCTCTTCGCCATCTGTGTGTGAAAATCCCATAACCATAAACAGCCCAGCTGGTAATCCATTCAGGGGCCCCAGAGTTTTAGCATATGTCAGCGGAGCGCAGAGCTGAGTGGCTTTAACAGGTCCTAGGGCGATTATGAAGGTCTGAGATTCCCTCACCTGGATGTAATGGGCCCACAGTCCCAGAAACACCCTCCTCTCCCAAAGGATAGACTCAGAAGGGGGTCTGGGCAGATACAGACTGACATGTGCTGGGCAGATGTACCTGACTAAAGGGACTGAGGATCACAGCAGGTACACTGGCCTAATGTGATGTTACTCATGAATGATTCATCCTCTCTTTCAAAGACTATTTTTACAAAAGTGATGATGAATTGCAGCTTTTTTTTTCTACCAATTGTGGTGTTTTCAGAGGGTGTGGGCCCAAGTCTATTGTTAAGTCTGCCAGTATAATCTATACTGAAATGTCTTAAAAACAATTAGATCAAATAGGATTACATGTCATGAAAATGTAGATAGAAAGAACAGATATGTCGATTTATGGATCTAGAAGATTCATCAGGATAACTTCGGTGATTCGCCTAATATTTTCTCCAGTGAGTGAAATGTATGTCACTGAATTTGCTGTACTCTAATACAGCATCAAAGTTTCATTGAATTTGATGACTGCTGTCTGCAGCAGCTCCTGCCTCTGGTGCTTTTTGCTTAAACGATGAACAAGAATGGCGAACATGGTAAACACTTTATCTACTTGATGGCATGCTGCACATGGCTGTCCACTTATAAATTTGTTTTACTGCAATCAGTGGTTAAAGACACTTTTTTTTTTTGCTGCAATCAAAATTACAGCATTTCACAAGCCAAAATAATCAGATAAGGGTAAGGCTGTGTGCACATTCCTCCGCATGATACATAGTCTGCATGAGGCATTTTCACAGGCTACCACTGAGCTCATCTTGCATGCCGCTACACAGTCTGGAAAATTATTTTCCCTGAAGCATAATTGCATGATTAATACTTGCATTAGGCTATCTCTACCAAGTAATCAGTCTCTCCGGACCTTGCCAAATCCAGGTGAATAGCTGTTGTCCAATTAATAAACACTGCCTGCACTTTTGGAATGCAGAAGAATGATCCTCCATCACATCGTCAACACTCCAGCAGTTTGTCAATGTCCATTTTTTCACAAACTGATAACGCTGCTGTCCAAGGGCCAGTTTCATATCAGGCAGGGTAGACTGACTGCTTGATGAATAAGTCATCCAGCTGTTTCTAACAACCTCAACACACCAAAATCTTTCAAATTCTTCTGTTTCTTGTCATGTTGTCTCTCATCATCTAGCATTAGTCCCCAATCAAACGGGACAATTAAGTCATTGTGTTGTGTGTGTTGCAAATCATACAGCTTCATTATGTGGGCTAGTAGAGTGGTTGTGGGTGGCATTTCTGAAACATGAGGTAACTTTTGTTTTCCTAAATGAGAGGTGGCGAGTGAAGTCGTGTTCTTGCAGCTATCCAATCCTTACGAGGATACACTGATTGCTTAAATGGGTCATTTACACCTGGCGCTAACAAACACGCTCTACTTCCTATTTAACATTTAATAGAGCCTCCTAACACATGTCAGGTCAGCACTGTCAGGAAACGCCTACAGCGCTAGCAGCTGTGGGCCAACAGACAAGAACAAAGGAAGAGTAACATGACGATGTGATGACAGATGAAATGTGTCCCAGCTTTGTTCTTACTCACTGTTTTCCTTCTTGTTCCATTTCCCTTATGATCCTCTACTAATTGTAATCCTCCTTCAATATAACCTTCATCTCTGTCTGTTTTCCTCCCTAAAATCCTCCTTACTCTGTTTTCCAGCTGTAAGGCTGCTTTAATCACAACACCCACAAACTGCTGTTTAACACTGATTCTGCATAACGTAGTCGGGAAGGGGCAATCACAGTCAAAATGTGAAACTCACTTCACCTCAAATTAGGCAGAAGAAACATTATTGGGTGGGGGGTAATAGAAACAGCTGGTGCAACACTTACATCTAGTGGCATAAGGTGAAATTGCACCTGGATAATCCATGTATAGACCAACACCAGCTCCCATGCATATGTCGCTGAACCACGAGCAAGAAATGACTGAGCCTCCTAGTTTTCCATCCAGAATCTCAGCTGCTGTGAGCACCCATGTGTCCAGAACAAGATGATGACTTCAACAGGAATAAAGCAGCTATTTAGCATCACTTCATCATAAGCCCAATGGGCCGTGGAAAGGCAGCAGTGACTTTTCCATGACTCCTCATGTTAACTGTGCCTGCCTGTCCTGACTCCTGGCTCTCCTTTGGCAGGATCTTCCAAAACAAGTTCATAACAAGGCTGTTTCCTTCATGTATCTATGCTGACTTGCAAAGTTCTTCAAGGTAAACTTTCCTTTAAGTCATCATCTTTAGCTGCTGTCACCAGACTCTGTCTCATCCAAGTAGCAACTGCTTGTCCACTCTGACTCAGTGCTGCTTCATCAACTTTTCCTCACTTGCTGGCTTTCTGGATTTGTTATCTTGCTATTACTATATGTGTTTTTGTGAGCTACAAATTCATATGGATGAGGATTTATTTCTCACATGACAAATGCAACAAGGAAGCATTGGTGACTTACAGGACTTTCCTTGCCTTTTCTATTCTCTCCGACAATTTAGTGCAACCAAGTCCATTCAGTCCATTCTGAATCAGTCATGCCACATGTCTTTTTCTTGTCCACTGCCTTGCTTTTCTCAACTTCCTTCCTATCAATCAAGCCCCAACCAAATCCCACACACACACATAAATACACACACAAATGTTTTGGCGATTTCAGCACAGATTTAAAGCCTGTCCTAATCCAGTAAACTGTGGTCAGACATGACCATCATTCTCTGTGCTTAGCAAAATTCACACTGGTCTTTGCTGTCTCCCGTATCTCATATGGCAGCCACAAGCCTCAATCACAATGTCCTCTCTGGATAGTAGGGGGATTTTTGCTCCCCTGACTAGATGCAACAACAAGGTTGTGCTGACAGCTGTTTGAAGTTGTTCTGAGGCGCGGACTACTGCTGCTGTGTTTAGGAAAAAACATTTAAAGGACATTAGGCGGCTTGGATCCGACTTCAAATGGAAACTCAATCAGGGTGTGAAAACACTCTGACTGTGCAGCAGCTCGCGCTATTCACTGAGTCTGTTGGAGAGTGACAGGCAGTAAAAGTAATTATAGATGTGAAGATCTGCCTTGTAAACATAATTTGTGGTTGAGGCAGGGATCGGGAGATAGTTTGCTGTTGGTTGAGTTTGTTTGTCCAAGATCAAGACGGTAAACCTGACCTGGAATTTGATATATGATCAGGATTTGAGGCTGAGCTTCATTTAAAAAAAATGCACAAAGAAAGATCCTGGGTTAATGAGTTGGTATTTTTTTTGACTGGGTGACAGAGGTAAAGTGATTTTGTTTGTTTTGGGCTGAGAAGACTTTAGCTGAATAATCTGGCCAGAGCTGCGCTGAGTCGACAGAAAAGGTTCTAACTGTAAACGGCTGAGTCGAAATAAAGTGGTGCAGAGTGAGCTACAGCCTTTCAGGTTTGGGATGGACTGGGGTAACGCTAGCTAGGTTGCACGCAGCTGGGTTGATGTGATTCACAAAAGAAGTTCATTTCACCTCTTAAGGGATGACAGAACAGGCCTGATGATGTCATCGTCATAGAAACAGCAGTCACTGTTTGAGGCTACATATTTGAGCCTTGCACTGGTTACAGGAAGGTGCAGAAATCTGTCAAAACTCTAAATTCCTTATTATAATACCTTTGAGAATGATAAAAATCCTACACCTCCCATGCATTCACCCCCCCACCCACCCATTAAAACAGCTGTGGCTACTCCACGGGCCTCTGATGTGCCCATGTGTATGTACACACACAGGCTTGTGCTTCTGTTAAATCACACAAGCATCAGTGTGCGTGTCATGACTGTGTGTGTAAGTGTAAGAGATCTGGAAGGGGGAGATTCGCCTCATTGCCTGCGCCACCAGCCGACTTCACCCGGTGCTGGGCTCAAAGCCGAGGAGCCGCTTTGGGCTCAGGGACCACAGCTCTGACTGGACGACGGTCTGAACAGATGCCTGCCACATCGTTAGAATCAGGGACAGGATACGAAACCTCATTTCTCTTGCCACCTGAGTTTCCTCACATTCGCAGACACACACACACACACACACACACACACACACACACACACACACACACACACACACACACACACACACATCTGTCTTAAAGCTCACACAAAGTTGTGCAAAGGCTGACATACCGAGCAATTTGATATGTGGAAGGTGTGCAGACTGTTGAACCGTGTATGTTCAACCGTGAACTATGAATGTTTTCAATAACATGATTTTTCAGAAAAACCGACATTTTAAATATAAATATGCAACCCAATCCTGTATGCTCGCTGGTTTTCAGTTTTGGTTTTGCAGCATAAGAGATTTTTGGGTCTATTATTACTATTATTATGATTATTATTATGCATCTTATTCTCTTAAAAACAAGTTTGGTCCCAAATTCAATATTATACATTTTGACCACAACTTTATTTGGACGACAGGTATCTCTCTGTATTTCCTAAAGGGAAGAAGGAATGTTTTTGAGAAGAAACTTTGGAACTGAAATCACATCCCAGGAAGATCAGTGCAGCCTCAACTGAATGTGTGGTCACTAAAGATTTGTTCAGGCACACAACCCATTGCCAATGGCCAAGGGGGAGCAGTAATCAATTAGGCTCACATGGTATTGCAGTAATTATGTACTCCAATTTACTCCTGGAGGGGGGAGAAGGGGGAGTTGGGGCTGCAGAGAGAGAAAGAGAGGAAAGCAGAGAAGCCCGGGGAACCATTTCATGCTACTCCAAACCACTTCCATTCATGTATCTCTCAGATCGTATCACATTATAGCACCAGCACACCGATTCAAACTGGCACGGAGGAAACCAGGTCCATATTACTCCCTAATTGGTCATTTCCAGGGGAAGCCTTGGTTTGCAAAACCTCCTTCCAGGATGGGGCTTTCTTAAACAAGCAGGGGTTTAAGGCAGAGGCTACATCTGGGCGGCAGGCAAGCCAACAGGCAGGCATTGATTGGGTCCGTCCCAGTAGTAAGGGAGCTGATTGCAGAGTAGGCAACACGTTACATCAGCTTTTGGTTTCCTATTTACCTTATGTCAGAGGAGAAAGGTATATACTGTAGGAACTTCAAAGTAAGCGGGCAGGGAGACGGACTGAAAGCATTTCAATTACAGTGTCCTTGACTGTGAAACTACACACAGTCACTGATGCTACTGATTATAGTCCTTGGGCCCCTTAATGTAAAGTCTGGACGGAATAGCTCCTCTGTATTGGGTATTTTGTAATGGGGGAACTTTGTATAACCGCAGTTTACTTGTGTGTATAACTATCTGTTGATTGCAGGCATATACAACAGGTATACAGAATCTTACACACACAAATGAAGTGGGGGAACCTGGAAATACTTTACCCGCACATTCAGCACCTCATGAGTGTGGATGTTTAACCTTAAACTTGATTCATTTCTTTGTTTTGCACTCGTGGAGGGCTTGATTAAAAATGCAGCTTTCTCTTTCACACCTTTTGCTCAGTCTCTTGACATTTCGTGCACGAGACCTTAAAAGTTTTAATACTTATCACAGATACATCCACTGCAGAACATGTGCAAAAGTATACACCCATACACATCTCTGTTGGGCAGCTTGGGACCAGAATGCTAAGTGCTGCCAGATTTCAATCAAATGACTGGCTATTGGATTTCTAGCTGCAGGTTACTGGTGATGAGCCGATTCATATCTAATGGATGCAAATGGATGCGGTAATCCTGGTGTGACTCCCAGTGTGCATGTGTGTGTCTCTTCTGTGTGTGCACACACACCGCCATGTGGACGTTTCTAACAAGCCTACAGGTTCACATTTCTGAGCATTCGTATTTAACCGTCTGTGTGCTTGTGTTTGCTTTAGTGTATTTGTGTGTGTGTTTGTGTGTGTGTGGGTGACTACAGCGAGATTCGGTGATGATTATAATTAAATCAGTGAACAGGAGGTGCCCATGGATCTCATTTTCTGTCATATTTTACTGGCACAGGGGCATGTTGAGCACTGGGGGGCAGTGTATTGTAGGGCTGAATCAACCCACAAGGCCCATCAAGCTCTACATGGGTGAGCGGGTCCAACAATAGACTGACTGTTACAGTGTAAGAGCCAGAGCTCTCCTCACCTCCACCAGCGGAAATCACCAACGGAATTTCTACAACTGGCAAAGTGTTGAGTGAGGCAGCCTCAGCACGCCTTTAAAATAAAATCCATCCACTTCACACAGCTACAGTGGTGCATGAAAAATTAAAAGGTTAACCAAACATATGTGAGCCCGGACTGTCTGTCACACTCCACACAGGCCTTAATGAATATCATAAAATGGCTCTGTAATTTAATTACAGCATGAAGACACAATAAGCCAAGATTGGGCATAGGTTTTGGTGATTTATTACAAACATGAAGACAAGCACATAAACAACTCTCCAAAGCGGCCAAGAGTGTGTGCATGCATGCGCGTGTGTGTGTGTGTGTGTGTGTGCATGCATGCACCCGCTTGTTCGCCTGGGTGCCTCTCTACTGTAATAACATCGGCAGGTGGCCCAACCAGCCCCATCCTCTCTGCCTTCCCCCACTGTTCCACCGCAATGGAAAGCAGGTGTCCGACCCTGGTCTGGGGACAGAATTGAATTAATGTGCAAAAACAAATGACTCCATCAGCAGTGTCTACAAGGGCCACGGTGACAGGCCTGCAGCCTTGTACAGCCCAATGCTGAGCCCGCTGTCACCCGACACTGGCCAGCCAGACTAATATCCATACCTATTACACGAGGATTCATGGAAAAACAGCCTGGGCTAAAGGTGAAGATGGGAAAGGAGGGAAATGAGAAGAATGGACGTTAGGCAGGACAAAGCTGTCTTCCTGAAATCACCTAGAGATCTCATTTAGCTGGTTAAGGTCTGTTTGTCTGTATTGAACATCCAAAAAATGAAGCGTGTTAGTCCTCTCGATCTGCAAGGCTTTGAGGAAATGTTTTGTCTAATTGGAAGCGACGGTAGTCAATACACAGGCGGGATCCCGCCCTAGAATGACATGCCCAACTCTAATATTGTCTCCAATTTCAGGATTACCCTGATAATAACTGAGGCAGCCATTTCCAACATACACACATGCACATTCGACAGGCACACAATACACACAGGCAGGTCTGGCATTGACATTGTGTAGCAGGGCACACAGAGTAAATGTCTCAAATCATTAACTGCATTGCCTCCAATGAGGCTCTCTTGGCAGGGTGCTCATGAGAACCATCTAGAGGAGCTGTAAAAATGACAAAGTCAATATTGAAGATGACTGCAATTACAGGCTTTCAGGGGACCAAGGAGTCATTGGTCTTCCTGGGAAGTGTGGTCACATTTATGCCATGAACTCTTCTCTTTATTTTGAGTTATAGGGGCTTAACCAGTACTTTGTGCTTGCCTTAAAATTTATCTAAAGTATTTTAAATCACCCTAAATTACGTGCCTAGTGTCACCT
Source organism: Simochromis diagramma (assembly GCF_900408965.1). Classification (NCBI taxonomy): domain Eukaryota; kingdom Metazoa; phylum Chordata; class Actinopteri; order Cichliformes; family Cichlidae; genus Simochromis; species Simochromis diagramma. Next base: position 1,999,031 of record NW_024387423.1, on the reverse strand, counting down.
TTGCAGTTCCTTATTGTCAACTGTCTTGTCATTCTACAGTCACGCGGTTAAAGTTTGTGCTCCACACAGTGAATACCATTCACATAAATAGTCAGCTATCAGCGGTAAGATCTAGAATGCAGGATGGCTATATTTACATATGTTTCCCTTCTGTTTCCAGGCAACCAAGGGCTTTCCCCCATGACGAACGCAAGTTTCAAGTGCCCCAGCAGTCACCCATCCTTGCTCCTTTTCAGCCCCACCACTACCACAACTACCACTAACCCCTGGTAATCTTATCATGTCCCATCATTATACCCCTCTCCCCCGGAAAAAAGCAGCCAGCCAGGACTGACGTCCCTGAGACTGCCTTGCCCTTAACTCGCCCTCTCAAAACTCTTTTCAATCATTTGGTGATTTGTAACAACTCTACGCAGTCCCCGTACACCCACCCCTCACGGCTGCCGGAGTTTAGACTCAACTTTCTGTCACTTCATACCAGCCGGAGGGAGCAGATGGGTTTGGATGGAGGCCATGGAATCCGACAATGCCCGAGCCAACAGCCAGACTTTGATATTAGGGATTAAGCTCCCGTCGGGATGGCACAACATGGCGAGTCAAAGTGAGGCGAGGCGGCCCCATAATTTCAGCCCCCTAATTTGTGAAAAAATTTGTGGAATGACATCAGCAGCTATCAAAACAAGAGTGTGTGGGGGGTGGGGGGGGGGGGGGGGGGGGGGGGGGGGAGGAGGGTGTATACTGGGGAATCTCGCTGGCTGATTGAGTTGGGGCGTGGTGGTGGTGAAGTGCTTTAATGTTGGGGTCTATCGGTGCTGCAGTCTGGCCAGTGCAGACAGACATGGGAGCTAAAGGATAGATGGGGATCAAATGGGCTGGGGTGGGGTGGGGACACCTCTTTCTCCTTCACCCCAGTGAATACCAGTGGCCCACTACGTAGGGGATGCCAGAGTTTCAAAGTGAGGAGGGGCTCAGGGGCATTATCAGCTCTGATAACATTATCTGGGAGCAAAGAGGGAACACGCTGGGTTGTGATTTATAGAGGCTGGAAAGGGTGGACCGTGGTGCTGGCCACTGTGTTACGTACACAGACCCGTCTGCATTTCCAGACTCTCACACTGTCCAAATATATCAGCATTCTCAAATACACATCAGACAGGCAAATTGTTCATCATACACCCTCGGCCCAGTGAGTTCATCTGTTGAGTTCAGCCATAGATCCAGCGGGATCTGTAGACAGGACATCAGCAAGCCAGTTTTGAAGGTGCCATTTACTTTGAGCCACTAAGCAGTTAATCAGCACAAATTTTGTTAGCAGTAAAGTTTCATTTGTTTATAATAAAATATACTAATATACTGTAGTTTTTTGCAGTAAAATTTGAAGTTTTAATTATAAATATAAAACAGTTACAAGGGAAGAAATCCAATGTGGAAATTCTGAGCTTTTTCTTAAAATGAGTTTCTCACTGTGGAGTACTTTTAATAGTATTGGCAATAAGAAATGTTTACAAAAGCGAGGGTTTGATGGATTACTGAGCTACCATGCTTTCATTTCTCTGAGTTACCCCTACTATCTCTCATCGCTAAATTTATGACCTCCCTAAGAGGTCGCACATTTGGCATTCCCAGCAATGAAGAAGTAGAAGGAATGAGAGACAGAGAGAAAAAAAGAGTGAATAGTAGGTAAGGGAGTGCGGAAGAATGAGGGAGAGGGAGAGATAACAAGTGGGGGAGAAGTGCTGATGGCTATAGGTCAAATGCCTGAAAGCAGCAGTCAATAAAATGATAAGAAATTGCCCTAAGTGTGCGCTATATATCACAGCACTAGTCCTTGTCTAAGTGCCATGTTTTGACCATTGATGGAGGTTGTCTACTTAGAGGGCAGGTGTTTTTCAGTGTGAGTGAATAAAGTTGCTTTCGTTCCACCAAATGCTGCGATTGTTCTGGTTCTGCTTTTCACCTAAACTAAGGATCTCATATCAATCTAACCAAAGAAGAATCAGCTCTGTCTGACTCACTTCTGCTGAAAGAGAAATGAGGGCTGCAGTGAAATCCAGTCGGAGTCTAATGTAAATAACAGAGCGATCTATTTAAAAAACAGAGAGATTTATTAGTGCATTTAAACTGCAGCGTAGAAAAAGAAGAAAAAAAACTGCCGGGAAATGCTCTTTCCCTAAACCCCAACATCCATACATACCTACAGAAGGAGCAGGGGCACAACTGTTTGGCTTTCATTTCAAAACACTCTCAAAGCCCTCAAAGCCTTCTAATCACTGACTTACATCAAACATTCATCAGTCTGGCTTAATTACCCCAAATCAACTGGGGCTAAACTACATTTCTGCGCTGTGCACGGTGGAATTCACTTTCCAGATTGGGGCAAAGTACTTTAAATATCAACAAAACACCACACAAACTGTCAGACCAAATTAGCTTCTTAGCTCACTCTTTGTTTGGGCTTGTTCCAATATTTAATATTCATCAAAAACACCGCAATTAATTTCTTCAGTCTAATCATCCTCATCAGCAAATACTCAGAGCTGTATTCTGTTGGTGAAACCATTCCCACAGCACAAACAAAGGCATTTCAGCGGGGGTGTTTTGAGAGGAGGACTACACTACGCTTATCGCTACCGTGACTTACACAAACCCCATGGTTGCTGCCTTAAGCACACCAGATCTACATGTGATTTCATTAAAAAGCTTTTTTTCAATGACACAATATGGTTATTTTAAGCTCCCAGCACTGGATGGGGTTAGCTGTGCTGTGTGTCGGCCCTCAACTTGAAACTGCACAGTAATTTTAGATAAAGAGAGAGAGAGAGAGAGCACCCTGAGGGGTAATGGATATCTCAATGTGGTATCAGTTGTTTTTATGTGGCCAACTACATCACAGTTTAACAGATGTTCACCTCTTAGTTAGTTGATGTTCTGTAGGATGTGTCCAGGCTACAAAGGAAGAACTGGGACTCTGAGGTATGTCAGCTGCACACATCATTAATAAACATGATTGATGATCCAGTCACTAGGTCCTAAAGTGAATTAATTTATTACTGTCATCTCGACCAACCACTCAACCCTCAGCTGAGCCACCCACACGTAGCCAGACCTCACTTGAGCATACACCTCCTCCCACACACACACACACATACACACTTGAGTTTGCAAAAGCCGAGCATCAATTTATTTTTCACCAGGACCTTTCTTCAACAACTTTACACCAAATTTGTCAGCCTGCAGCTCCAGCATCTTGAAGATCCACCAAGGGACTGTGAGAATCTTGAAGACGGGCAGCCAAAAAGAAAAATACAGATGACACTGGGGCTTGGGAGAAACACACACATGCCCTGCAAGAGACAAGGAGAAGACAGAAAAAAAGCACAGGAAAAATATGAACCCTTGGTGCCTGAGGTCCCAGGCAAATAAACACTTTCCAGTTCGATCCCTCTACCTCCATCGTACTGTAAATCTGGTGAAGAAATTTAAAAGGGTGGGGTATGTGTGAGTTTGACGGTGTGTGTGTGTGTGTGTGCTTGTGTGTCTAATATTTCTACCGTGACTGAGATCCAGGAAACTGCTCCATCTGCTACCAATGTAACCACTTCCATTAAATTTCCTCCCACAAAAGGGCATCACAGAGAGCCCATCACTTCTGAGTCTTTATCTTTGGCCTGCTTAAAGGTTCTCTGGAGGCGGGCCCCCACCTCCACCTAGCTGCACTCGCCAACATGTACCTCCATCAATCAGATAAAAACCTATTTATGCTGTGCACAAACACTAGGTTCAGCAGAGCACCATGTGTCAGGGAACACACTTGTGAGCAAGCACTCAACACACACACACACGCACACTGACTCAATGAACAAGAAAAACACTCCAGAGAGACCTGGGACATAGTAATAAGATAAGGTTCTCTGCTACTTGTAATGCTGAAAAATTAACCTCAGATTGCTACATACTGGATTCATCAATTTTAGGACTCTTGTCAGTGGATACTGGAAACCTTGAGGGTGCTAATACACATTGTACAAGGGCCAAAGAAGCATCTGTAGACCGCTACACCATTTTTAAAAACAGGGTCACAGCCTTGACTTCAGACCAAACCACCCTCACTGCAATTTTCTAATTTCAAAAAATAGATTTTCATCTGGAAGACCTGAGCTCTAATCCAAACCCACTTTGTTGCTGACACATCTGATTCTGCTGTGTTAAAGGGGAACACTGGGTGAGCAATGACAAATAAACACCACTCACGATCACAGACCCAGACTGAAGAGGCCATGACAGGCCCTCCTTCCTGCCCCTCTCAAATGTATTCGCCTCCCCATTGGAAAGAAAAACAGGCTGAGGGTGAGGTCCGGCTGGTGTCGGTGGCCTCCGGAGGTCTAGCTAGCGTTAGAGTTAGAAGGGAAAGTGAACTGGAAGGAAGTGGGAACACAATGTGAAACGGGAGAGAACAGACGAGATGAGATTTGATTAAGATCATATATTGAGGATTAATTTGTTAATGTAGAATAAATAGATACAATAAAACATAATAGCACAAACGGAACAAATAAACATTAGGCTTAAACTCCCTTTGGCCTTGTCATAGCCTCTGACTGTAGTGCAGACACCTCTGAAGAATGTCATCCATGTGCGAGGGTGGGTGAGCGAGGCAAGGCCAGGCTGGGATGGAGAGACGACTGAGCAGCGGAGACTGAAATAGAAGAGGCATTTAAACAAGTTAACTAATCAGCGCTCATTATAGATGATGTCTAGCCAGAACACAAACAGAGGCTCAACGAAGGCTCAGGGTGAACTGACTCCACGACAACTGAGCGACAGAGGTTGTTAGCTGAGCTGAGCTCAAGCTTCACCCTGTAAAAATGGTGAGGAAAAATGCTGTGTAATGCAGAATGATTTAAGTGCTTGCCCAATGCATGCAGGCCTCCTTAAAATATAATGGCAAAATAAAATATTTTTGTAAAATCCCGTCTCAAAGGTCAAATATGCAGCAATTTTCTTTAAAAAAAATGCTAGCAGAAAAGAAAACCAATCTGCATCAATCATCTTGCATTATATGCCAGAAGCAGCGGTACATCTATCTTCAGAGGCCCCTGGGCTTCGGCACGTATTTTCATATTTTTCTTCTTATTTCGCTGTGTTCAGGATGTGGGCAGAGCTGTGGGCATGTTTCTGTTTTACAACACAACCGCTGCAAAACAATTCCAAAATAAATGAGAAATAAAAAAAGATTTTCTTTGTTCTTGCTAATATCCTTTCATGTCCTAATTCTATGCATAATTCACTCAAGCACCACTGCTGTTAATGAGCCAGAGACGAAGGTCCAAGTTTGAATTTTGTGTTGGTAAGCATTAATCAACAATTGCTGCATATTTTGCCTTCAACTCGCTGTTGTATTTCATGCTCTTGAACGAGTGATGTTTTAGTCTGCCCTTCAGTTATTGACTTAGGATCGGAGGATAGAGGTAGTTGGTAGTGCTTTGGTCATTTTTGAATTCATGATTTGCTTCTGCTAGTACAATCAGGTTGACATTTTGATTTTTAGTTAAGAAATATCTATATATGTAGCACTTAAGATTCCTGTATGATCCAGAATAGAGCATATGAATCCTAATGGTTAGTCATGCCCTTACTTTTATTCTTCCTCCCCTGTAAGAGGAGTAAAACATTTCTAGTTTCAAGTGAAATGAACCAATAACTAATCCATAGATGGTTGTCACATTTCATTTAAAGTTGTTTATAATTTCTTCCCTACATTTTATTTTACTGCTGTATCTGTCCTATATCTAAATAAATAACATCGTACTAGTAAAAAGGAAATTCTTTATGTTTATTCTTTACAGGCACTGATGTTGTTAGCTAGTTAGAAATTGTCACCAATATGGTGAGAATGCTAATTATTACCCGCTAAACACACACATGTTAGTGCTTCCAGAAAAAAAAAACTAAGGTGCCTAAAGATGTTGTCTTTAAACTAACTGACTTATGTGTTCCACATTATATATTATTTCATGTACAGGGTGGGCCATTTATATGGATACACCGTAATAACATGGGAATGGTTGTTGATATTAAAGTCCTGTTTGTGGCACATTAGTATATGTGAGGAGGCAAACTCCTCAAGATGGGTGGTGACCATGGTGGCCATTTAGAAGTCGGCCATCTTGGGTACAACTTTTGTTTTTTCAATAGGAAGAGGGCCATGTGACACATCAAATTAGTAATGTCACAAGAAAAACAATGGTGTGTGTACCCTGTATAACTTAAATTATTTTGCCAAGACTGTCTTAGGATCACAGAAAAAATGATCTCCTGATACAGTTAGCAAAACAGTGCGGATTGTTGCGAATAATAGTCAATGAGCTCTGCTGCTAATACCCTTTGACCCCCACAGTGCTTGCTTCCTTATCATCAAAGATAGTTACCGATTTCCTAACAGCATTGGTAGCCAGCTATCAGGACCCTCAGATAGATAAAAAAAAAAAATCACCAGTAATCCCTTCTTTTTTTCAACTTCCAGAAGATGGAGAATGGCACCAATAAACAGTTCACCTTTGTACTGTCAGTCAATGTGATGGTGGTGATGGCACAGCAAAGATGAGAGAAGCAGAACATGCAACAAGGATCGATAAGGTGAACAGGGCAGAACTAAGCCCGTTCTAAAAGCGCATTTCTTTAAAGATTGATGGCAGAATAATAAATGAAAAATGGATGTGAAAGTCCACAGCAAAAAGGGAGAGCGCCTTTGGTCATTGACTTACAAGGATTAGGGAGCGACTGTTTATTGACACAACAAGCCAACCTTATCATATCTCGATCGATATTATATCACTCCAGCTACATCTCAGAGTAGTTAAACAGGTGCACTTTACATTTTGAACCCTTTTGTGATCCGCTCGCACTTCCTGCAGGCCTCATTGCTCTAATGTACCTGTTAGATAATCCGTCATCAGCATCAGACCATCGGCCACTGAGGACACATAGTAGATGGTGACCGATACTCTGTCACCTATTATTGCTTTGGAGGCTGATGTGAAGGCCAGATAGCAGCCTTATCACTATCTTATCACAGGCATCTGCTGCACAGACGATCTGCTGCTCAGGGTTGCTGACAATCAGCTCATTTTTATGCTCCCAAAGCCTTTATGTTCCGAAAGGTTATGATGACCGCCATCATAACCAAGAGCTGAAGAGGTCATTGACCAATCATCTGAGAGAAAATGCACAAATCCATCTCTCTTGCAAACACAACAGCACGCATTTACCCATAAGCTCTACAAACGTGGCGCAGACGCTGGTACGTAAACTGCATTTCTCTTGCACATATGTCTCTCATACGAGCGGAGAAGCACAAGAGGGGGTCAGACAGTCAAGGTAAATCGATGGCTCCAGTCTGGAACAGAAGCTGCTCGGATGTTATAAACTCCATCAACAGAAAAGTATACACGTAGAGCTGTTCTGTAGCAGGAAGTACACATACATTATGTTTTTAGTGACCCAGTAAAATAGCTAAAAGATGTGGAGAAGTACAAACATTTGTGGATTTGAACAAGACACTGAATAATCAAACTTTTTACAGAGACAGAAGGATGGATTTTTACAGAGTAAACACTATTTCATATACTTTATAGTCATGTATTTCCCTTTCACAATTAAATGCCTCAAAACAGTAAGAAAAAAAAGTTATACCATAACTAATTTAAATTTAAACATTGCTCTAAAGACCAAATTATTACCTATATGTAAGTCCTTAGATAGTGTTATAATTGAACATTTCTTTATAATACTATCCAGTCAGGTTGGTAAATAATAAACTCCTGTTGAGCGCCAATGAACTGCTTTTTGTGTGTCCAGGAACATTATGACTACTTTTCTTTTAGTGGCGCTAATCTTATGACACTTATAAAAGAAACAGGCTGCAGTGAAGCAGCCCTTATTTTGGAGATATGGATGGACTCAAAGCCCCCTAATCAGGAAGCCAGAGTGAAAAAGAGGTTCAAAGTCACTTCAAGAAATCAATGGACAGTAGCTCTGATAACACTTCACTACTTTGTGTTTATCTGGTTTGTGGCCTATCGACCATTAGATGGCACCACTGATGTTTTCCCCAATAAACCTTAAAGGCTGATATGCAGCAGAAAATGATAAAGACATGGGACAAAGTCTATCCAGTCCAACAACAAATGTTGTGTTGTTGGACAATAAAAAAAGCAATGTCTTTGTGTACATCCATGTGCCGTTTCACAAGGCAGTCAGCTGATAAGGCTGACAACACTGACACTCGTATATTGCCTAATATTGCTTCTGAACATGTAGATACATTGTTACTATCTACTTGAACTCTGCTTGAGGACAACAAGAGCAAGATGTTTGATAAAATGTGAGATATGATTAGTAACTACTATGCTGACGGTGCTGTATAGACTGAAAAGCATACAGGAATTTTTTTTTTTATTGCATCTGCTCACAGCTGTAACACGTCTTGATAAAATGCCACTATCGTTTTCTCCTCAGTGCATCCGCCACAGTCTGTGCTTCCAAACGGTTTGTGCAGCCACAGAACTTACAGGGTTGCTTGAGGTTAATAAAACTTTTTTTTAGAAGACTTTTTCACATATTGGAACAATTTGGACTGCAAAGCCCAGATGGCGTTTAATTTTATTAAGCAAGATTAATTTTCCACTCACGAGCTGACTGGCTAGAAGGCCGTTCTTGGTCCAACTATGACAGGTTGCAGTGTGTTCAGCTGGATTAGCCCTGGCATTTCATGCCACTCGTCTGTGTCTTACATAAAGAGACACTGACACGGATTCGCTCTGACAAGTGCACATGTATAAAACAGAAATTTGTCTAAACCCATAAAAGATTTCCCTTTTTTGTGAATAGACAAGGACAAACGTAAGCTTAATTATTTATGTTTATTAATAGTAAAGAAAAATAATTCCTAGAGGTGAATTCCTTTGAAAGCCCTTTCTAATTTTCTGGAAGCAAAGATTAAAGTAAAATATGTTCAATATGTGTTTCCTTTTGCTATTAAAATTTTACTTATGTACTTATAGGACATTACAGGATACATTACTATCAGTCTGTGCTGAGTGAAGTTTCTGACCACATCATAGGGATTATTCTTGACGATCAATAAATACTGTAAGCGTGCAGCTATCGTTTTTGCTGGGGGTTTTAAAAGTACACAAAAACTGGTATATTCTATTATCCAAAAACGAATAAATCAAACTTTAGAACGAAAGGGGGAAAAATTCCAGCATTTTGAGATAAGAGTAGCTGATGATGTGCAGAGCCAAAGAAGTCATTGGTGTCTTGTTTTTCTGCACCTATAACTCGCCTATCATTAGAGGCCTCGGATGAGCTCCAAATAAAACAATCTTCCCACTGCCTGGAACGCATCTTAGGCTTTATTGTGAGCAAAGGTCTGCAGCAGCTGGCACTGAGAGGTCCAGTGCTGAAATAATCTTATCTGCCATCAGCTATAAATATTTGACAGAGAAGGGAGAGCGGGAGAGATGAGGACAGAGGAAAGGAGGAGGATGGCCGGGGGCGGTGAGGCGGCAGTGGGGTGTGAGAGGTGTCTGAAGGACCTTTAGCGAGTCTGGTGACAACTGTGCCTTGGAGATTTTTTTTTAACAATTAATTAATTAAAGGCCGTTCTAAGCTGAGGATTTGCTGGTCTCTTTAAAGCAGAAACAGATTGAGATGCACTTTATGGGCATGTTTTTTGCTCTTGGCTGGCCATCTGAACTTGCACATGGCAGAGACCGTACTTCCTTTATACTATGTTCCTCATCACCATCACAGCCTCATTCTTCTTCTGTATGGAAACACAGGTGGTACCACAAATAAACACTATAAAACCGTCTGGACAGCTTTTATGTTTGTACAGCACTCCCATAACACTCCTAATCAAAGGAAACAAGCGCCAAAACACATTTCAGGTGGTCCAAGGGAATGTGTGTATGTGTATGTGTGAGCAGATTTTTGGTGGGGGTGGGGGTCATTCTATTCTTACATTCAACCACGTCAGATTTTTTTAAAATTCATTCCATATTACCTACCGTCTTGCTCTGTTTCCCTCTCCAGCTCATGGTCCAAACCCTAACACAAAAGGAGAAGATTATAGGAAGAGTGGAAAAACAAAACTAATTACTTGAGGTATTTCAACCAGCCAATGCTGCTTAAAATGTAATTACATGGGTTTAGAGCTCTGGCTGTGGCTGGGGTGGCTGCAAATCTCACACTGGCAGACCTGTTGCCAGTGTAAAATCTGACTGGTGAGAGGAAGACCTTTGTGCACTCGGCGTCATCCACTTCAGAGACAGAGTCTGACATTCTGGCGGCGACTTGAGAAAATGGACCGCTCTGACCTGACCTAACAGATTTCAGAACATAACTCAAAGCCAGTTAGCAAATTTTAGTTAGATGATTTCCTTTTAAAGTGAAAGTGCTTGCTTGGCCTCATTCAAAACTAATAAAATTCACTTATAAAACTGGCTAAACAACAGGAAATATCTAGTTTGTTTAATTACAGAAAAGCTAAAGTGTTAAAACAACACTTTACCATTTTACAGGACGTTCCATGGAGGACTGTTTTTAGGCCGAGACCTGTAACAACCTGGGGTCACCACATTAAAAAGAACTAAAAAGCCTCCTAAAAATGGAAGATGTTACACTTTTCCTTTTAATTAGCTGGTTTTAAAGGAGCTAGCAGGCTGATTATGTTACCACTGAGTTAGCTGTTTTCCCTGTTCCCACTCTCTGTGCTAAGCTAAGCTAACCATCTACTGACTGCTGCCTTTTAACAGACAGAAATAAAAGTGATACCAATTTAATAAAGTTAATTAGCTGATTTAAATAATTCTCAATTTCACTTTAGGTTTAAGTGCGTAATAATCTTGTGTTTACTGCTTTTTGAGGTCTAATATACTGTGACATCTGTTTTCATGCTTTTGTACAACTCCGTCATGCAGGTCTATAAAACCCTTAAAATAACCCAAAATTTGCTTGAAAAGCCAATGAAATTTTTCAAATCTTTAACAACCTTTTAAAAAATATATTTCTAAAATGTATAATGTAGATATATATATTTTTTTAAAATACACCACAACACAGGTAGCGACATTTTACAAGGAAATCTAGTCGTTTAATCACCAATTAACTACTGTAAACTGTTATCTTTGGGTGGATGCACCTTTGAACACTATTACAGGTGAAGAGACGCGCACAAAGGGTGGTAAAGCCATAAAATTAGGGAAGCTATTTGAAAAAAGACAGATACCAGTGTGTATAAGGCAGAGGTGAAGGCCTTGCACAGAGGGAGCTGATAAGAGCAGCTCATCTTTCTTCAGATCACTGACAGTTGGAGGGGGCCTCTTTCTAGGTAGTTATCTGTGGCAGCTTCACTGTTTTCCAACCCTAATGATCAAAATGTAGCAAATAGATGCTGAAAATCATGACCTTAATTTGTGCGTGCAGTCATTTGTTTCTGACAACCATGAAACACATGAAACAAGAGAACAATTCTGGGAAGTGGACTGAACCAATCCTCGTTCTATTTAGTCACCCTTCCTCTGATGAAAATGAAAAATACGTGGGGGTAAAAAAAGCCAACGAGGGATCTTGGAGTGGACTAATCCTTGCTGATGAGTGCCTCCTGAGCACCTTTAACCTACATTTATTTAATTAATGTTTAGGAGTAAAAGATCCAGACATCCACCGCAGCCCAAGCATAACCTCTTTTCTAAAAAGAGGTTATGCTTTTGCAACATGCAAGTAAATCCACAACCATAAACTACTGTTTATGTCCAGGCTGTAAAAGAAAGGTGTGTTTCCTCTGCCAGGTTTACTGCGTGTCCTTTGCTTTGCTTCCATCATTTCACAGGCTTTTATAAGACTGTCTGTAAAACGAATCAAATGCAAATGTTTGGAAATAAACGCAAACATGAGCCACTGTTCTTTCCATGAATGCAAAGTTAATTATGCTCTTAACCCTCTCAGGCTCAAATTAAACGTTTTGTTGCTAATGCACAACCAAGTCCTGCAGTGGTACTTCTGAGTAAAAAAAACTCATAAAATATGTATGTGGGGTAATCAGGTTGTTAGTTTTTAACTGTTGCAAATCTGCAACGCCTGCCTCAAGAGGGTTAAACTGAGCATTTCATGCTAGAGACGTTATCGTATGTGACATGAATTTGCTCAAAACATGGGTTTCTTATGTGTGTCGGATCTGGATCAGTACTTGTTTTTAACTCTTAACACTCCCCAAATTCTACACTAGAATCATAAATGGAATATAGTGTCCACATTTACATAGAGTATTTTTCAGTAAATCATCTGCATCTCTTTTCTATCATTTTCTACTTGGCAACATGTGTGCAGGCTTAAATTAAACACGAGAAAAGAAAGAGGAAGTATGTTACCAGTTATTGGAAGTGACAAAGAAGCAAACCGCTCTTTTTCAGTCAGCTCCTGTCTCCACCGTAATGATGTATGCAGAGGGAAAATGCTCCAAAAGCAACAAAAATCAGTATTTAAAGTGTCACGGTTCTATTAGAATTGCATTAAAAACCTGTGTAAATATGCCAAGTCCCTCGACAGCCTCAGAAGTGCAGAACAGGACTTCCTCCTGGAGATTGTAGATGGAGTTTTGCAGGAGATGAAGCACACAGGCCGGGGGACTGGGAGGTGATTTAATACAGCTAGCATTTAGAACAACAAAGCACAGACAAAAGCAGACACTTGGACTGTGCTTCAAAGACTAGTGTGTTAAACACTTGCAGAAAGACATTCTTTGGACTCGTGATCATTCGAAATAGCGGGAAAAAAGAATTAGGGAGGAAGTTGAGTAGGAGGAAGGCAGAAAAGAAAAAGAAGAAGAAGAAGCCAAACACACAAAACTGTCAACCTGACGATTCCACAGCAACATGAAAGGGAGGGAGAATTTCATTGAGTTTGGCTTTAATCTGCAGAGGCCATCTTCTCATTCCATCGGCCCACAGATACACGCTCAACTGTTGCTTTTTGAATTAACGATAATTCAACGCAGGTCAGCTGGTGTCCTGTGGCTGCAAATGACCTGGTACGCAGAGATGATCCGCTGACTCAGCAGCAAGAAAGAGCCCATCTTTAGCCAGAACTCCATTCTGTCTCTCATCAGGTGGCTCAACTCAGTTCCTGTACCAGATCTAAAACTCTGGCAGCCCATTTATAGGCCTGCTGGATTGGGGCTACTGGCACCAAGATCTAAGAGCCTGTACACAATATAATGTGAAATAATAAACTTCCTCAAAGTATCAGTTCTGTAAGTCAGAGCCAGTTTTGCATGGGGTTTAAGGAGGCTTTTGTTTAAGAAATTAATGGCAGATTGTTGGGGACACGTCATTATTAAAAGCAGATCAAACATATCTGCAGTTCTGTGTGTTTGAACTGTACTCGATTACAGTCGTACCTTGGGCAACAGAGGGCACCAGCTGCATTCCTTCTGACTGTGTTACACAAAGATGGGGAAACACCAAAATGTGCTATACAAAGAAACAAATTAGTGGTTTGAAAAGGTTTTCCTCAGTAGGGAAAAAAGAAACATAGCAAATAAAAAGACAATGCCATTTTTTTGTCTCCTACAACAAATGATGATGATTTCTTTTGAAAAAGAATGAAAGTTTGTAGACTGAGTTGTAGACTGAGCTGCCCTACAGCTCTCTCTGTCCAGGAGCTACAGAGGTATTGTATTTCTTTTCACAAAAATGTGATTTATTTGAATACGGAGGAATAAAAGGCATCTTACACGTCCTTCAGTAAATCAGCCTTGGTTCTAAATGCTACTGCAGCGAGCATGCTGTGTTTTTCCTTCTAATTATTTTACCAGTCCCACTTGCTTGCTTTCTGAGTGATTAATCAAAGTTACGAAAAGCCAACCATCAACTGGGGCATGTTTCGCATTTCCTCCTGCTCATGGAGGATCTGTCCAGGGCTGGGCTGCTTGGGCTTATTACAAGTTAATTGAAACCTTGTTTAGAAATACCAAGGTCAACATTTCCAGCCATGTTATCCCAATTAGTCTGCAATGAATCCTTTTAAACGAGGGGTATTGAGTGGCTGACCCGATGTGCTACTTGAATTCCCGATGGGACACCCACATTCAGAGCCTGGGAATGAGAGAGGGTGGCTGGAGGGAGTGACACCAGCGAGAGTGATTCAAGGCAAGGAGGGTGCTGGGTCCTGCTGCTGCCTTGCTTCTCTAGTTCCAGTATGACTTTACATGTGTTCCCTTTGAGTGTAATAGTTTTTGTAGCGCACATCTAGACAGATCTACACAGGCACTTTGATTGTACAACATTTTCTTACAAATTACAATCCACTATATGAAGGGATTTGGCTGCTGGGGGAACCCCAAGATCAAAAATAGCAGTGCAGCATAGGAAAAGGAATGATGGTATGTGAGCTATATGGCTGATTTCCTAAGACATTTATAAAGCTAGTATAAAAGTAGAATTGAGCAAGTGAATCGAATGTAACCAGTCCAACATAGTGCATCACTATAAACTTTATCAGACTGACCCATTTAGCCTGCCTTATACCACCTGGTATTTCCATGTAATCTATGAAAAACACAAAATTAGTATACTTCCATTTGTTTAATGAAACATTTCATGACAAACTGTACGGAAGCAGGTTGTGTGTTTGCTGATATTTGTTCAGTTGCTTGGAAAGTCAAATTTGATTTTCCAGGCACTTAAAAAAGTTACTTCCTTTATGCTCAATCCTTTTCTTTAGCTAGCTAGACCCAGAAGTACCACAACCTCAACTTTACATCTGCACCGTGAACGCATTACAGGGATGAGGGGGGGAAAAGGGTTGTTGTGACTGCAAGTTATTGCTGTGTCTTTATTTATAGCTGCAATTAATGCCAGACTGCTGGACATGACAAATAAACTCATTCTGATTAACCTATCTACTGATTAACCTATCTATCAGATTTACAATACAATACAATACAACTTTATTTGTATAGCACGTTTAAAAGACCAGCGGTACACCAAAGTGCTTTACAATAAAATTCCAGATTATGCAGCTGACTCATACATGCAAGGACTGAGCTGACATGGGTATGATTTGATCTCAGTGAGTGCCAGCCCCCCACCCCCCCCACTTATTGGGTAAGTGGAAGAGAATGGATTTAATCACTCATTACCTGAAGGTGCCATTCCAGATTGTTCCGGCCTACCTTAACCCCTGACTGTAGATGCTCCATCTACCCGTGCATCCTTCCATTCTCTTCCACTTACCCAATATTCCGGATCACAGTGGGATGGGTGGGGGGCTGGCACTCACTGAGATCAAATCATACCCATGTCAGCTCAGTCCTTGCATGTATGAGTCAGCTGCATAATCTGGAAAATCAATGTACAAAATAACCACTAAAATAACTGAAACAGTATTTGTTTACATGACAAAAGAGAACATAAGGCAATCGTGTGCCATAAAGGTTTTCATGCAGAGTTTTCTTCCAAGCAAAGGCAATATCGGCTGATTTCACTGATTAGAGAAGAGGAAAGAAGACAAAGTAATCATTGAAATCAGCTGTTCACAATGAAAAACAGCACCCTCGCAGGCTGCAGTGGCACATGATTGCACAACATTGTTACAGAGTGTGAAACAGGTTTCTGACATGTTAACCATATTCTTGTAACTAGAAACTTATCACATGAACTACAGGTCATGTCATACTGAATTTGTAGTGATTATGAGTTTATAATGCTATTTCCTTTACTCCTGAAAGCTCTGATTTCTCCCACTTGGGGCTTAAAGAATGGTAATGCCTGAAGAATTAAAAAAGACAGATGCTTCACAACAGCTAACATCTACATATCAGTGTTATTAAAACAATACTTCATGGATATAGTGTTTTATAGTTGGCAAACTGTGATTTCTTTTATCAGAAACAACTTTGTGATAATGCAACCATTAAAGTTATTGTTCAAAGTCAATATGAGAATCCTTCCCATTTCTGCTATCCATCCAATATGATGAAAAAAATCAATATTATTACAGTAAAACATGTGTAGATGTTTTTAAAAGCATCTTAAAAGCCGGGGAAAACGTAGAACGTAAATTTGATGCTGTCTGTGTCGTCTAATCAGTTCTGTGGATTCATCCTGTTAGGCAGATGACAGAAGAATGGCCAATCCACATGACTGTGGGCCCTTGAAGATCTTTTGTTTATGCTTGCTAGTTAACAGATGCACATACAAGGAAAATAAAAAAAAATGTCTGCAGTCATCAAAGCCATCCATCCAAGCAAATTTGTGAGATCTAATTTGGTTTTGTTTAGGGGTAAATTCAAACTGCAGCATGATAACATACACTTCATTTACATATTTACAAATTAGGATCAAACACATAATGCAACTGAAGCTGATCTCAAGTGGATACGTGGTGAGAAACTATTATGCTGCCAGAGGAAAAATCATTAACCTTCATCCCCTTGACAACGAGTTCATGCCATAAAGGAAACTCGTCAGATGGTTTCCACTGCACCAGGCTGTCAAATGTAAATTTGCTGCTTGATCATTCAGCATTATTTCAATTCCTTTTATCCATCCAATGTTGATCCATATGAGGTTTGATGGGTAGGGGTTACCAGTTAACCTAACCCCACTAACTGCATGAGGGAGATTCCATGCAGACACAGGGAAGACATGCAAACTCCACGCAGAAAGGCTAGAGGGTGAACTGGAGGCCAAAGCCTTCTTCCTGTTAGGCACCAGTGTTAACCACTCATATAATAAGATATATATTCATATTATGCATGTAATCATTGAGAAAATCCATATATGAAAAGGCAACACGGGGCAGCTGGACATGGAATCATATTCAAATGCCATGATGACATTATTTGTATTTACAAGCCTGAAGTGTTGAAGTGAAAGCTGAAATGTGCATTTCTAAAAGCCCTGTGAAGTCACATTCCATCATTGATGAACCCCACCAGAGTTTGCTTGCATGCTGCAAACACACAGAGCGCAAACACTCTGATGCCTGATTACATTTCTCAGAACAAGTTTTTGCATCTGGAAAGGAGGAACCCAGCCATTTCTTAAAAATATCAGCCAGATTCTGTTAGGCATTTTCATTTGATTGCACTCCAAGCAAGAGAAGCTGTTTGATATCATGAAGTACATTACTCAATGCTGCTAGAGTATCATGTAAGGGAGCAAAAGCGATTCTTACAACACAAACATGTGGCTGATTACCGCTTAAAATGTTCAGTAAATTCTGTGCATTTGGAAGGGCACAGAAGGCAGAACTTACCAGTGCTCATTTGTTTAACCGCAGTGATGTTTTGCAGGGATTACTCCCTCTGAATATAAAATCTAAGCAAAAAAAACAACATTTACCGCTTTTTAGGTATGACTTCATAGCTCGTGTTTTAAAAATGAATTCTAAACAGGAAGGTGTCAAGAAAAATGAGGGTAAATGGGTACGAGCTCAATGAGCTATACCACTTCAGTGTTATTGATGTTAACTTCTTAAAGCAAAATATTTTTGCTGTAATTCTTCTTCAGTCGAGCGAAGCCAGAATCTTCCAACGCAGCCTAGACGCTACGGTGTGAGCAGAAACACCGCATGGAGGGCATTCCAGCAGCAATCAATATCTAAAAGACTCCTATGTGAGTAATAGTAAGGAGTTATAATTGCGCAGTTATGGGGAGCTCCCTGCTGTGGTTTCACAGCTTCCAAAAACACAAGCAGGCAGTGTCATTACCTCTCCTTTAAGCCAGCTATGTTGAACACCCCTGCTTCGCCTTTCACTGCATTTCCACTCCAAATACACAGATCACTGCGCAAGGTTAAGAAAGCAGGGCCTGTGTATTTTGGCAGGTGGAATATATTCTGAAAGAGCAACAAATCTGCTATATTTAGTTTTTGATGGCTGAGGGAGCGATAGGAGCCAAGACATGCGACGGTAAACGACAGGACCAAAGGAAGGGCAGTGCGGCATGACACAAGGGACACAAGAGATACACGCCACATTCTTGCAAAGCTTAAAGCTTCTCTGAAAATTGCCGATCTGTCATTTATGTTGCTATTGAAGGGCGTGCAGCACATCCTCGAGAGCTGCCAGATAGTGACAAAATCAGGGTTGACACCTCTTTTTCCTGCACAAAGTTCCACACTGCACCGGCCCGCTACAGTCGAGTGTTGAAGCAGCAGCTGGCTGTCCTGCGCGAGAGGGAGGCTAATCTTGTTTACATTCAATCTGCTATTTCCTGCCCTCTGAAACCTTCAGAGAGCAAAGTCATGTAATACTTGTATTAAAAATAAGTGTAGCAGAAATGGGCCTACTGGCAGCATGCAGCAAGAGGCTTTTGTGGCCTGGCCAAGAGGGCTTGCGGCACAAAAAAAAGCAATCGATACACCCAATATTCCAGCACGTACTCTCAAGTAACAATAACCCACATTTAGACCTACACCACAAGTCCTCGATGTGCTCCAGGGAAAATAAGGAAGCCTACTTTCTGTGTCCATGTCAATTCGAGCAGGGCCGGTGAATATGATGAAATGTAACATTTGCTTGGATATGTGTGTGTGTGTGTGTGTGTGTGTGTGTGTGTGTGTGTGTGTGTGTGTGTGTGTGTGTGTGTGTGTGTGTGTGTGTGTGTGTGTGTCTGTGAATGTCAGCGTGTGTATCCTAATGCCAGGTAGAGAAAATATAATAACATGATCGTTTCACATTGCACAGCACAAGCGTTACATTCAGCAGATCCATCACAATGCCTCAGAGTGACAACTTGTGATTTTTGTATTATGATGATTAGGAGCACTTGATGGTTATATTAAGAAAGACAGCAACGGTTAAACTCAGCTTGAATTAGACATAACAGGTTATGTTTTTTGTAAATCAGCGGGATACTGGGTTTAGTGTCATTACAACTTCCATGTTCTTTATAGTGCTCTTATATCAGAGTAGCTCTGCCTGGGGCCTTGTAAATGTAGTTTTCTTCTTCTTCTTTTTTTAAGCTAGATTTTTGTTTGGCTGACTGCTGCTTGTATCCACCCCCCTCCCCCTTTGCAACAGATGCAGGCTGTATTAGAGGAAAAAGCTCTGCCAGAAATTAAGGCCTTCAGGAAACCACCAGCCAAAACTGCAGCCATCAAGGCCCTCTGGTGTGTTCCAGGATGAAACAACTGAAAATTTCCTAAAAAGGTGAGAAACAGTTCAGTGCATAAGAGAAACTAACATCTCACCGTAGGAGCAAGCAAGCGTGCGTGAAGTGCCCACAGCCCAGAGGACATGAAAGACGCAGAGAAAGAACAGCAGTGCTGCGGTGGTGTCAAACTCAGTTCCTCACCAGCTAGAGCTAACCATAAATGAAAACTATGGCTGGGAATACACCTCCCTCAGGTGCCATATGCCTTTGATTTTTCCAGAACTGCTTACTTTTGCCCAGAATCCCAAAGCTCTCCTCCCTCTATTCATGGAAGTTTGCTGGATTTATGGAAGGTCTGGTACCTTAGCAGCACTTTCCTAATGAAGGCCCAGACCCACACACACAGTACATGCACATGTGGACCGATGCACAAAAAAGTAGATGTCTGAAACCAGCTGCAGCCGCTACAGTTGCCATTCTTGCAATAACAAATAAAAAGGTAAGTTAAGGAAGAGTTCACAACATGTCAGTGATGATTTTGTATAAGTACCTTGAAAAAAACCCCACAAAACTGATAATGTAACCGTCAAAGGAAAGGAAATGGGGATGAAATAAGGCAAAAGCACAACGGAAAAGCGTGTTCTTTTTACGGAAACTAACTTTCAAACTGAAACCATGCAATCACCACATTAAAGGGCTCCCATTCTTTAGACAACCACTGGTATGCAGTGTGGATGCCAGGGCAGTGTTTTCCATTAGATTTCTCTGTTTTTTCAGTTGATCTGGCAAATTAACTTACAACAGGCTGAACACAAGATGCAGCCTGGAAAGGAGCATAGCAGCAAATTGCATTTATCAAAAACACTCACTGGGACTGTTTACTTTATGTGATCTAATAAAAAAAATGCTCATGCTGAGAGTGTTTCAGTGATTGCACATGGATGTAAGAACAGTAAGTCCCAAGTACGCCCACCGAGACCACATGAAGAGGGGCTACATTTAAAGTTCATCACCTTCATTTATTTGCCACTTCGCTTATTCATGGTATCTCTGTGAGACATTTTTTCCCAGACTGGCTTGCCTGATGAGAATGCGATTGCTCAAGCTCATTGTTGCATTCTTTAAGGATAACGAGGCTTATAAAAGCCATATGTCATCTCCTCGCTGGTCATTAAACATTGCTAAATTTACACATACTATACCACTATTGATTCCACAAATTACATATTCTTTTGAAGGCTAACCACCAGTTTTATAGAGCCCTGTGAGTTCAGGAAGAGAAAAGACAACGTTTCAGGCAAGCATTCCCCGCCACCATTTAACCCTCCTTAAATATCATCAGAACTGCTTTAGATTCTTTTTTAAACTGGCTGCTTTAGCACAGTTTTCCTTCCAACAATGAAGATTTCTGTGTAAAAACAGAAAACACACCTACTTGAGATGTTAGGAATTCCTCAGTTTCTCTACGGCTGCCTCCAGAAACATATAAGTACCACTGCTCGGGCTTTTGGATGCCATTTCTCTTAAGGAGCCAATATGACATCTTACAAAGAACAGCTCAGACGGATATTTTTTTCCCTTGTACTTCATAAGATGCTGTGTCTATTTTTCTGTATGAGAAAAAGGCCTCCAAATAGACCAGTGGAGCCTGGACAAGGACAACGATGACCCTGTAAAAGGCATCATCATTACACACTTATTATCCAGTCCTTCTGTCCTCCCTCACAGCCTTGACAGAGACGTGCATGATGAATTTTGCAGATTCGTTGCCTATAAGTGAAAAAAAATCTCCCAATGCACTTTTATTTTTAAATTATTTCTGTGTTATATATGTTAAACCTGCGGTTTTAAATGGTTTATTGTACTATATATATATATATATATATATATATATATAGATAGAGAGAGAGAGAGAGAGAGAGAGAGAGAGAGAGAGAGATAGATATAGATATATACATATATACATATATAGATATATACATATATATATATATATATTCCAGCCATGCTAAATTGAAACCTGAACACCTTCCCTATAGCTGTACTTTGTTCCCAGTGTCTTGGTCCAGCTCAGCTCTAGCCAGTACAGATTCTTAAGGGTCACAGTCCTGCAGTTTTTATGGATCTCTTTAAATCATCAAGTGCTTAGCAAAAATTGCTAAGTGTCCAAAAAGTAAAACAATGCAGCCAGGTAAGTAATGGGGCGCTTATGCTCTATAGACCAGAGACCACCCAGCAAGCGGCAGCCGACCCAGCCTATTTGCAGCTGTAGGTTTCTAAACCAGGGGAAGGATCCCCGAGCACTGGTCATCAGCTCTGGTTAGAAACATCCCCAGAGTCTTCAGAAGATGAACTGCCTTTAATTCAGCAAAAAGAAAGCTGATGAAGATTAAGTGAGTTGTGCTTTCTCTCTGTGTCATCTTCCTCTCCCATTATTTTTGCATCTAAAAATAATAATTTGACATTTTTACAGGTCCCTTAGGGGAAATTCCCTTATCTACTGGCCTTCTCCACAAGGAGGTCAAAGTTCAGGATCAGTCAGAGCAGCACTCCTGGAACTGGTAACGACTCCACATCTTGCTGAAGGACACTTCAGTAAGGTGGAAGCATGCCAGGGTGGAGCTTGAAGGATTCTGCTCCTGACTTCTCTGACCTCAGCAGTACTTGGACTATTTCAGTGCTTTGCTTTGTTTGGGCTTTTGTATCATTTGCATATTTTGCTCTCCTTTCTCATTAAAGTTGTTAAACCACAGTACTGTATATCTCCTGGCCACAGCAGCCACAAAGAGTTCTCTACTAACCCCCCCACGGGGAGCTAAGAGTTGCTCTCTGACCCCCCTCAGAGGAACACTGGCCAATCGCTATGGAGAGACAAAAAGAAAAAGATGTGCATTGAAGATACGCCAGTGTGGGAAAAGGAAAATGTCCTCTGTAAGCAGCAAGCGCCCAAACCACAAACTTCTGTTGGAAACATGACGATGGCTCATAATGGGAATTAACTGCACAGCCTGAAGAGTCTAGCTTCTCGTCTTCTATCCTGAGCATAGTGTCCCTCTGGCAGCTCTACAGTGCTTTCTTAAGGTAAACCTAGATTCTGACAAGATTAAAGCTCATGAGGGGATGTAAAAGGTTTGTGAAAGCTGCATTCTTTGGATGTGAAATGTAAGCAAAAGCTGTGTGGAAATAAACACTTCCAAATTCTATTGCTCCCAGCTTTTTGTTTTCCATCAGAAAGGTTAATTCAATAGCAGTGAAACCACTGTGGACAGAAATTATTATCATATGCCATATTCTCCAAGGGAGACCTGATTTTATTATGTTGACTTTCAGAGAGTGGAAGGCCCAGTGGAATCAAAGCTCACCGTCAAATATCCAGCCAGGCCAGGATCAGCCAGTTTCGCATGACCTTCCCTGTCACAGAGTATATTCCCAGCTTTCATCTCCCGGTGGATTTTCCTCATAAAATGCAGATAGCACAGGCCCTTTAAGGTTGATTTGAGGATGTAGACTATCTCATCCTCGCTGAGCTGTGCAACAAAAACACACAAGGATTATTTTTCCAGTGATTAGGAGGCTCCGAAATTTCAGATGGTGTGCGGCTCCTCCAGTTGGTGCAAATTAAGTTGCTTTGCAGTTACACGGCAACAGGTGCTGCTGCTGTTGCTCTGACGTCTGTCTTCATTTTAGACATTATAAAACATGTGGAAGGATGCAATCACGTTTGAAATCGTTCATCCAGCAGACTCTGATTTACTGTCACACTTCAAAGATTCACAAGAAATATACTCCTTAATGTGTACTGATGTTCAAGTGAACTGAAAATGCACCTTTGTTCTGGGGTTTTTTTTTTTCTTCTCACAGTCCACTCCTCAGTGTCACTCACTGTCACAGCCTCTAAACCTTTATCCCATTTTGAGCCACCCAGTCGTGCAATAAGTCAGCCCTTTAACAACTCAGGCAGCCAGTTGCACAGACAGTAAGCCAACCAGTCCAACAGTGGCAAACAAGTGTGAGAAGGTTTATGAATCAAACATCCCCTGGCCGCACAGGACATGAGTCACACACACCAGAGTGGCAGGGGCAGAAAGCGAGACAGGCAGAGATGCATGGAAGAAGGGGAAATTCCCATTAAGGGATAGCCAAGGAACCAGGCTCAGCCAGGCGCGCCGGCAGAATGTGCACTTCATTAGTGGGAAAGTGCCGGAGAGAACCAAGCTAGGCCAAGTTCTTTGAGGCTCGGGAAAAGCTAATAAAAGTCCAAGCCAAGGAACCATACAAGTACACTTGAAC
Source organism: Simochromis diagramma (assembly GCF_900408965.1). NCBI lineage: Eukaryota > Metazoa > Chordata > Actinopteri > Cichliformes > Cichlidae > Simochromis > Simochromis diagramma. The sequence continues at coordinate 1,975,575 of NW_024387423.1, read as the reverse complement.
CCACAGATGGAGCAAGGCAGCAAAGGCTTCATCAGAAAATCAGTGGTCAGGTTTGTTGGTGTATGTGACATCATCCATGAGAGTCAACAGAAAGATGGGCCTTCAGGACTTCAGAGGAGCATATCACAAACAGCAGTCTTAAATTTGCTTGCTCTAGCAAAAAGAAAAAAAAGAAAGAAAGAAATCACAGACTCCATGGAAAATTTTGGAGAAGCTGATGAGTCCCTTCATTCTCTACACTATCTAAAATCCAGCTTTTGCTTGCTTCCTATCTTTACAGCTGCACTGGAATCGCCTTGCTTGACTTACATCACTACAGTGCAGACCGGGACCCGTGAGCTATAGGTTAACACAGCCCCAGCAGCCACCCAGCTGTCTGAACTGGGAGAGCTCACATAAAACACAAGCTGTTTCATTGCCTTTACGCATACGGCTACACTTACACCACACATTGGTGCTCTGACTTATGTTAAGAAACTTTCTGTTGCAATACCGCAAAGACCTGTAGCGAGAGTGAGAATCATAAAGAGGAAGAAAAGGGAGCAGGGATATGAGGTGGAAGTTGAATATTTATGGAATTCAAAAGGAGCTGGAATGAGAAAGGCTTTCAAAAGGTGATTTCCGAAGACAGATGCCGAATTTGAGCATGTGATTCACCGCATCTTCTATTTCAAGAAAGAAAGCACACGCTATGATTCACAGATTCATGCAGACACACACTGAAAGGCCCAGAGAGATCAATAACAGTTGATGTTTTTGTTGCTGTGTACAAGAAAAAGAGAGGATGGCTGAATATTTATAGGCAGGATCCCCCTGTCCACCAGCGAGGCCGGGCCCAGGCTTGCAGCACCTGGACAGTTACAGATCCCCACAGTCCACTTCAACTTCTTGGACGCACCTTACACCACGGGAGCCTGCGTTACCTCTTCTCTCCCGCCAGCAAGAGTCCTCTGCTTCCATCTCCCTGCATGCACTTATCTAGTGTTTATTCTCTCAAATAGTAACAAAAGGACCGGCCGCAGAGAACTGTATCTTTTTACAATGTGGTGACATCACTTGTAAAAGTAGTGGGGTAAACACACAGAGCTTGGGCTCCTGGTTTTCCAGGTTTACAGTTCCCCTCCTGTCCATCTAGCGGGGCCCAGTGTAACCCCTGGTGATCCCTGTACTGCTGTCTGACTCCTGATTGGGGTCAGGAACATTGCTCACATTGGTTTCACAGCCCAATTAAATCACTCTGGTGGACACTGTTGTACAGTGGTGTTGATTCAGTCAGTGAGGAGGAGCTGGGAAAAACTTTTCTTCATTTTGCACCATAACACAAAGCATATGAGCATATGAACCTTTAGCACTTACAGGGTGAGTGAAAAGATAATTGAGATAATGAAAAATAATATCATCCAATTTATCACAAAGAAAACAGGGACCAGCTGGAGTCATAAAGGGAAAGGAAACAAACAAAATCCTTATGAGGGCCACGGAGAATATATGAATGGATAGTATTTTATGTTATTACTGAATGTGCAATAAAAGCCTCAAAGCTCAAGCTATCCATTGAAATGTCAAATGTACCATCTAAGTCAATTGAGTGTAAGCCAGCAGTTAAGCTTGTCACTTCAATATGAGCTCAGACATCTGAGCGTAACACCGCTATAACAGCGAATTTCTGGTTACCCACACTTGGCCTGAAAATACCAATTATGCTGCTCATATGGTTGTGTTTAATCAAATCTGTTGATATTTTCCTCCATCGCCTTATGTTTTCTCAGATGAACAATGTGACTGGACAGTTTCCAGACAAAAATTCCACTGACAAGGAAATCCGCCCACCTCGGATGTGGTCTCTAACTCAGTGCACTGTAAGCAAAATCCAAAGCCGGAGTGTTGGTTGTTGGAATGGTTGGATCTGGGATGAAAGTGAATGACAGGATGGGATTAATTTAGGTGATAACGGTAAGCTGCAGCTCAGTCACTACATCAGTAAGATTGAGTGCTGCGTTGTGCATTTTACATTTAAACTGAGCATCCCTGTTGTATTTGTACTGCAATGGCTGCCACAACGTATCCCTGTTTAGCTGGAGCGAAGAAAAAGAGAATGGGTCTTGACTTTAAGTAAAACCAGGGAGGATCAGCTGATCTTCAGCTGTACAGTCAGAGACATGGAGCTGGTTTCTGCTAGTTACTGGGCCACTGCGCTGCAGTCAGCGCTGTAATGAGGAGCATTTGTCTCTGCTTCCTCGCTGCGGTCACTTTGACAGCATCTGTTGACTGTTGCTGCGCCCCCCTTTTCCACCAACCCCAACCAAAAGTCCCAGATACACAACAGCTAAATAAAAACACACAAATTAGCCATGTGGACCATGGTAAACATTTCCAGCTTCACAGTCCAGACCAGCTGCAGCTCCACAATGTTACATGCGCTGCTATACAGCACAAAGCCTACCTCGCAAGCTCCTCCAAGGGAAGACCTTTAACCTGAGTAGCCTCCATAGATTACAGAAAAGAGTGGTACCATGCTTACCATACCATGTTTTTAACCAGCAATGGCTACATCCAGTAAAGCTCAACATCTGGATTTGGAGATTTGCCTCTAGGGACATGGGGGAGAGAAAGTCCAATATAAGTCTTGTTTCACTCTTTGGTTTTGTTCTGATTCAGAGAGCTTCTTTGTCTGCTGCAGTGTCTGTTGATAAGCAGGTAGTATACAGCAAAAAGAGGGAAAAAAAGCTGCAGATGCCATAGACCCAAGGTGAACCGCACAGGTCAGTGCTATATACATAAAAATTGAATTGAACTTAAGGTGCAAATACATTATAAACTTGGACGGCTCAAAAGTGTTTTCATATCTCAGCTGCATGTATTGTTACAATAGAGTAAAATTTTGTGCAACCTCCCTTTCAGTTTGCTTCAAACTGACCTGCACAGGTCACCTTGTACTACCAAATCTACTGTGCCAAATTCTATAAAAAATCTGTTGCCTTTATGGAATCATTTAGAATTACCAAGTGCAATATTACCGGAGGGGCAGCAATCAATTCCCATGTTTAAACCAGTAATGCATCCACCATAAGCATTAACAAAGATTTATAAATCTAAAAAGTCAGAGTAATTGTGGATATGGACCTTTTATGGTATTTTTAACAGCTCCCAGTGCTGTGGAACCAGGCTCTGGATCCCCTAGAGCCTCTAACAGCAAGCCCTCCGTGAACATCCCGGGGACTGCATTCCCTTTCCCTTTTTCTGCTGGTAGTGCTACACCACATGTGAAATCAATACCACATCATTTATAGCCAGTTCTCACTTGTGCCATCAAATCTGAAACTTATTGCCAAAAGTATTACTATTTTTTAATACTCTCTCTTCAAAGATAAAACTCACTTTATGAAAAGCAAGAGGGAAAAAAAGAAAAAGATAAGAAACCATAGCTCCAAGGAACAAAATGACAGAATATTTAAAGGGTGTCAAAGAGTGCACTTTCGAATGTATCAATGCCTATTAATGCCGTTCCTGTTTCATTCTTAGTAGTAAATGAATTCTTGAGAAGCGTTTCAATTTCATGCCTAAACGGCAAGGGCGTGTGATGAGAGCGTCCAGAGCGTTAAGCTGGATATTCAGGGTCCTCCACCAGCTCTAGGCCCTCTCGTAGGTGTTTAATAATAAAGCCTCGGTTCATCCAGCTGAGCACTTTGACTGAGATTATGTGCTTCACAGACCAACCCCAGGGCCCTTTAACTTTCATAAAACATAATCCTGGAACACACTTACACCATCCATCATACTGACACCCCGTGCGTATGCAAAGACACATTTTTTTGTTTTACAGTGACAGGTGAAATTCAAGGCTTTTAGCAAATATTAAATCTGTGAAAACATACAGACAGTTTTCTTCACCTGTCTCATTCAGGACGGTGCAGCAACAAGCATGGCACGGCTGAGCATTTGCTAAAGTCTGAATGCGAACCTCCACTTATGTGAGAAATCTGTGATTTGTGAGCAGTTTTAACGTGAGCTCACACCTCTCTCTGCAAGCCCCTCAACGTCCAATTACAACATTCAAACGCCGGCGACAAGAACCTGTTTCCATCCAAAAGAGTAAGAGGGGAATGTAGTTCTCTTTCCTCTGTGGTATTGGGAGTATTTTACCAGAACCTGGGCACCGCTCAAAAGTCTATGTAAGGACACAGTTGCTGGTTTTTCTGCGCATTTCCACTCCCATCAGACACAGCAGCACACAACACTCACTCGATCTTGCCACAGGAGGACTTTTTCCATCAACTTCAAACAAATACTCAAGTTGTGACTCGACTTCCCCCTGGTTTTACGACAAAGCACCAGTGTTGGTATAAAACAGGTCATTGGGACCTCCCCAGGACTAGTTTGGTGGAGTCGTGCAACCTGCCAATATCCACAGCCGCCCAGGAGCCCCCCTCCCAACCCCCCACACCCCCACCTGACCAATAACTCCACTCTCACCCATATGTCGTAAACAGCTTAAAACCCTATTAAAAGCACAAATACATTTCAGAAACTAAGTGGACATTTATAAAACAATATTTCCTGTCTGTGAGTTGACTGCATGACTGTGGTGACTGTGTGACTGTATGGATGCAGAAGCTTATAATGTATTCCTAGTGGTGGTCAAACTTTTCCCTGGCTACAAGTTGTGAACATGCATCCTATAAATGCATCAGTAAAAGACGGTGATTTACTGGGCTGGAAGGGAAGTGATTACGAGTGACTGATGAGAGAGCAAAAGCAACCTCCCTAAAGACTGCACCTGTGTATATTAACATTTACTTAGCGTGTGTGTACGTGTGCGAGTTCGTACGAGTGTGCGCCGACGTAATAATGCCTGAGAGCGTTTTTGTGTGCTTGTGCGTATGCGTGTGTGGGTCCTCACGCTAAATGCAACCATACAGGCATCCGAGCTATTAATGCAAACCACAGAGGAGCAGAAATCCATCAATAACACAAGAGTCCATTCAAAAAAAAAAAAAAAGATGTTATTTTAGTTCAAAGAGTAGGCGGGAAATCACAGGGGGAGAAGCAACAAGGCTGGACTCCAGCCAGAAAGGATATTTTTAGTCAAAGAAAAACAATTCCCCTTTTCTATCTTTTATGATAGTAATGTCTTGGTGAGTCCCTGGCAGAAAAATGATAACACGCTGAAGAAATATTGCTCCTTGTGGGTACATTTAATTAGATAGTCTTATGCTCATATGAAAATCTGAGAGAAGTGCCTCTGTCCCAAAGGTACTTCACAGCCAAAGGTCCTTTTTGTAACAGTGTCAAGATCTGCTCTCATTCTTTTCTTTTTCTTTTTTTTTTTAAGTGGAAAGCCATTTCCTGACTCTCTTTGTAATGCACATAAGTCTGGCACATCACAAAGGGAGAGAAAGGCAAGGGAATAAAGAAATTATATGAAATCACACAGGATGAATGTTATTGTTGTTGCTGTTGATGTGGGAAAATGACTTGGTCTATTGCATTATTCATTCCTCTTCCAAAAACTTCACAGAGATTTTTTCGAGGAGGCTTGATTTCACCAAAATCACAACTAGTAGTCTTGATCAACAGTTTTTTAAAGCCATTCCTCCGTTTCTCCATTCCTCAGTTCAGCCCTTTTCACTGGCCCATTTCTCCATCTGCTTCTTCAAACATCTGCAGCCCCTTCCATTCTGCAATTCCTCCATTCCTTCATCTTCCTATCCATCAAACCTCTCTTTTCTTTGTCCACCCAAGCTCTGCTAAATCTCCCCGTGCTTTAATCACTCAGTCTTTGCTCTATTTCCATCTTTCCATCTCACCGCAGGTAAAGGACTGACTGAGCGGTCGCTGGGACCTGTTAAAAATGTCACTTCTGACAGACTGGATGAGACACTGCACCGCTGTGTTGATTTATCCTTCCAGCGTGCTGCAGTAACTTTGTTAACGTCTCTCATCAGCCTATTAACAACACTTGAGCACGGCCAGGAAACAGGTGCTGGGAGAGTTTTACTGTCCATCACCTCACCAGCAGGAGCTGATCAGCAGAAAAGGAGTGCAGGCATAGTTACATCAGAGGAGCCAGTGCTTTGAGCCCACAAAGACACAACTTCAATAAAAAGCAGTAGAATGTGCGTTGCTTGTTTTAGTGGAAATCAGCGTGAGAGAGAAACCGTGACAGAAAGGAGACTGAAAGCAAAGTTAGAAGTTGTATAAAGTTGTGTGAATGGCTGTGTTTGTGGGCTGTTTGCTGAGATTTTGCTCTTTTCAAAGAGAAGCGCACATTTCCTTTGTGTTTCATTAAGCTCTAACCGTCGTCGCCAATATGAACTTTTGTTCCATTAAATACATTTTTGATTTGTGGCAGATTTTGACCAAGAAAGGCCTGAAAGATGAGGTGCCAATCAGTCCCTGTTCAGTCAGAGAAGTGGTAAAGCAGCAATGATGCAATGGTTGAAGGGCAACAAGGCATAACAAGCTTTTCTTTTTTTCTTTTTTTTTAAAGCACCACAGCCCTTACACCAGCAGAGCAGCTGAATCCAGAAATCCCCACCCGGCAACAAAAAGGTCATGGCTTTCACAGCTCAGCCATGAAGAGCTTCAGAACGTTCTATGAGAAAATACCATTTTCATGACGAGAGTGTACAACAATGCAAAAATGCAGTGACCTTGCAGCGGGGAGAATATGCTCGAGACAGTTTGATATGACCCTCTCTGCCTATATTGTAGCGGTGGAGGAAGCGGAGCCCAGAGCCTGCAGGGTAATGTTCACCTAAACCAGCTCTCCTGCTGGCTTTTTACACACATATACCAACACAGCTGTGATGAGGTGGGGAGTGGTGTGGCTTGCACAAATCATCATTTTTGTCTTAGTTTCCTTAATTTCAATCTCCAGTTTTTCCATGTTTCTGTGGAAATCTTTCCATTCCAGCATTTTGTAACACTCCTCCTGCCCTTCTATCATTTCATCCTTAGGCTGTCAGTTAGTGCTTCAATTTTTCTGCTTCTAGACAGGTACCAAAGAGATACAGGCATTATAATTTGCTCACAGTCAGTTAAAAGTCTCAGTTAAATATTAAATGGACCTTTAATGAATACTGACAAATATAAAGACTGAAATAGTGCTGTTTTTTAAGCTTCCGGGCTATCAGTCAAACCTGTTGAGTTGACAAAGATCAGATGATCTATCAGACATTTTTGAGGCACATTTATGATCATATACAGATCCCTCTCCTCCTCACTTCCCTGCTTGCCATCACAGCAGACAACAAATAACTGAAAATGTCATCTTCGTGGCAGAGAGCTCCACAGAAGCACCCGGCCAAGCGGAGGAGCAGACAAGCCGAGGAAGCTATTTGCTGACAAATGGGATTTGGTGTTGGGCTTGAGCAGCTTTAACTGGTGGGTTTTATTGGTTGATGGAGCACAATATCATGGCGGTTTTCTTCTCTATGCCTCTCTGGTAGCGTGGATAACATTGCAGGGAGTAAAGGCATTTGGTCACGCAAAGGTGCTGTTAAACAGATGGCAGGAGACCAGTGAAGAGAGTGGCACTGGACAGCAGATGGAGAAAACATCATGCGGAGACCAGAAGAATGCAACACATATATATCTGAGACTCTGCCAGCATATGATCCTCCTCTAGTTTTTAACAAGTATAATGTTTTCAGTGAGGTTTCAGACTGTGCCCTAAATGAAAAAAAAGGAAAGAAAAAAAATACTTAGATACTTAGATAATTATTTTTTCGTGGCCAGTGGTGATTTCATAAATGACATTTAAGCCCCCAGTTCTAAAAGTGACAGTCATGCACTCGTCACTGAATCATACGGCCTATGATGATAGATCATAAAATGTTTCAGTATTTTGAGGTTAATCCAACAGGGGGCAATCTTGTACAATAAAGCAGGAGCAAAAGCTTTCTGCTGTCACAGCTGCACTACAATATGCTTTGCAATGTGCAGGATGTTTTTCTCCTCGGATTCTCCAACCAGTCTGGGACAGTATTTTCTTTTTTTTTTAGCTGCTACTTAATTTTTATTTTCATTTGATAAACATGGGTTTTTAATCACCATTCTCTGTATATCCTGTCAGATTTAAACTAACTTTCTGAACTTGGTCTCACATAATAGCTTCCAGTGATATTAGTTAACTGGAAACTTCAAAGGGCAGTTAAAATTAGTATCTTGTGTCTAAAAAGTCACAATAGCTCAGATGGATAGCTTGTTCTAACAAGTCCACACTAACTGTATTTACCTTTGTTGAGTGGATAATTTTCTTAAATGTCATGAAAAAGACCTGTTTTAAATTTCAGAAATTCAGAAGAAGGTTTATAAAGCATGGCAGCCACTACAGAGGGAAGTGTTAAAACAAAAGAAAAGAAAGAGAAAAGGCCAAGCCCATGCTGTAAAAGACAACACCAAACACTAATAACAGCATACCAATGTTATTGTAAAACAGATATGCCTTTGTACCTATGAATTATATACTTAATAGTTTGTATATCTTTTAGTTTTGTTTCTAGAAGAAAATATATTTACAATACACTGTACCAACTTCATTACACGCTGACATAAAACAGAAAATCTTAGTAAAATTCCATTTCGTTCTCAAATAACAACAATCAAGAACCCATGAGGTAAGAGAAGCATAACCCCCTGTTTTTCTAGAAATGTACAATTTCAGGTAAAAGGGTGTGATGTGGAGGAAAATGTGACTTTGGGGGGTCTTTGAATCAAAAACACCCCATACTCAGAGCTGCTGCTGGGACAGGATGAGTGCGAGTGTAGGTGGGGATGTGGGGGGTTTGAAACCACAGCAGGCAGGTAACAGTGACAGGTTTACCTCCCCCTGCTCTTATACTATGGACCTGACATCCTGTCTGCCAATATACACAGAGACACATCAACACGGAGAGACAAACAGGCCCAGTCAGCCTCCAGAACAGGCCAACAGCTCCACGTTTTCAGTCAAGGGCTCCACATGTGGGTACGGCAGAGGTAAGACGCAGCATGTGAATGTGAGGCGACGCTATTTGACAGGATATTAAAGGTCAAATACAGACATGTTGAAACTATTTTGTGTTATCTCAAGAGCTCGCTCACATCTCCAGAGCTGGGACAGTGAATCTCTAAAATAAGAGCTGTATGGCAGGAGTGGGCCATGACAGCATTTTAGTCACTCTGTTATAGATGATAGGCATAAAAAGGTTTAACACCATTTCTATAAAATAAAGGGAAAAAAACTACATTTATCTTAAAAGTGATGTACATGACTGGCACGCCACAATTATTGTAAGCAAATAGTTTGGTTGGAAATATATTGCAAAACCCAAAAATGTCACACATGGCGTCAATAGCATTTGTATTTATTTATCTTCTACATTTCTAGATACATTCCTGTGCACACTTGTGTTTGACAAGTCCAAAACTCCTTTCTGTATCCAAACCTGTTCCTTTAAATTTGGGAGAGCTTCATGGTTCCTGTTAGTCCTCTCTGCTGTCACTCAGTGTTACTGGAAGAGGAGTGTCGGCCATTACAGGCTTGGCAGCTGCACTGAGCTGCAACACTGATACTCTGTGGGAGTCTATCACAGAGAATGATGGCGGCTGCAGGGGACTTAGGGCAGGGCCAAAGGGCAAGACACTAACTTTCTGGCTCTGACATTACCCGAACTATAAAGACTACAGTAATCCTATAGCATAGATTAGTGCAACTGTAAAATCCAAACTGTAAAATAGAGGCCAAAATGTCCTGTCATGCGAGATAAAATTCCGACGCAGTAAACTTAATATTTATACTTAGGACATATTAGTATAGCGGTGATATCATAGGATAATCAAAAAGAATTGAAAACATTGAGCTACATTATGTTCACCTCCGGAACTGAATTAATATTCGTGTTAGTTTTGGATATTATTGATTTGAAGTAGTTATGTGTAGCATTTTTTAATACCACAAAAAAACAAAAAAACAAATCCGTCTCATACATGAAGCAGTAAATTTTGCCGATAATAAGACGACTCTCTCACTGAAGAGTTTAACTTTTAACCTCACAAAAAAACTCCCACAGGAAGTCGGTATTCTCCTAGCAGAATTTTTGTGTGTATATTTCACGAGATTTTAATGAATTCAGACTGTTTAAATTATACTGGCAAATTCCAATTTTATTAATAGTGAATGTATATCTCTTACACAAGCACAAGATATACTTGAAAAAAAAAATACTATTTATTTTAATCGGATTTTTTTTTTTCAAGAACCAAAAAAAAAAAGCATAATTTTCATTTTTCCAATTTTCCAGGGTGAACTGGATACGTTGAGAAAATGCCGTTATTTGTAATGTTAAAATGCATGGTTCTGTGTGTATTCTATTCTGTCTGTAGCTGTTGGGGTTTTTGACAGTGAAGATAGGAGGCTGGGGTGATATGAAACCGAACGAAAAACCACAAGCATGTTGTGTGCAGACGATGTTCTGCAGCTCTAAGAAAACGAAAATTAGGCTACATGAGCTCGTGGATAGACTTAACGTCTTAGACAAGCACTTTACTTGTTATCTCTCCTATAACAGAGTAAAATCTCTCGTTCTGTTTTTCTGTCTTATGTGGTTATTAAAGGCGCACATTAATAGATCTAAAAGAATGCAGTGCACAAATGAAATTATTTTCCCTCTTGTGGGTTTAAAGTCTGCCTTTCTTTTGATATAAATATATATCTATATATACAGAAAAAGAGAATTTATTCCGATCTGTGCACTTCAAGAATATCAGTTCGTTTTAAATTACGAGCTCATCCTGTGCACACCGGCTCCATTCACAGTGAAGCGCTTCTCTGCGATGTGAACAGAAAATGTAAAGTTGTTCTGTGAGACAGTGTTCTGTCAGAGTCGCGAATGCTTGAGAAAAGACAGGGAGTTTGCTGTTGTAGCTATGCTACAATAGGCGGCGCTGCAGACCTGCATTCTGCAAAGTGTCTACAGCAAAGGAGGACCGCAACCAACTCCAAACCTCTGTCAGTCCTGCTGCACACCAACACCTCATATGTATCAGGCATATAGGAGAAAAATAACACTTCAAGAGATCGCAGAAATATATGTGTATATATAGAGATAGATAGATTGAGTACCTTTGATGGATTTGGGCATCTCATTAGAAAAAAAAGTATGTCAGGATGACTTTATGATTTTATTTAAAAACAAACTCAATCACAGTTTTATTAAGACGCCTCTCGATTAAAAAAATACATTTTAAACTTTTTTTTATTTTATATATGAACTTCTTCAAGTACAATCTGCTCATGTGCCTGAAGTCACGTCTCTTTCTATGCAGCACAAAAGGCGTACACTCTTTAGCTTCTGGTTGAGGCTGTCAAAAAAAGTCTTCCTTACTTTGCATCATAATCTGCGGCCAGAAACCAACCTCAATGTAATTAAAGGCCAGTGTGATTAATCTCATATAGTCTGTCACTGCACATAAATTCAATTTTAAAAAAAATACCGTCTGAATAATAATAATGATGTAAGAATGAGACTAAATTAAAACAACCAGCTCTGATTAATGCTTATCTGAACACACACATGCACAGTTTTCCCTTCATTTTATCGTATGCCATTTGTTAAGTATAGCTAGATGTTTATTTGTTGTGCTGGATGGGGGGGACACCTGGGCTGATCAGCGTTGAAATGGGCATATAAAGGTTTTTAAAAAGGCAGGCAACAATTCCTGTGGTGTTTTTTGCAACAGTGTAATAACCGTAATAAGCACCCTTGTACAGGTGTTTTAACGCAAGTTACCAAAAAATAAGAAAAACAAATCAGCTGTCTTGAGAATGCGAACTCTTTCTCTTTATTTTATCTCCTCTTTTTCTATCAAAAACCTTTCTCATTTTTTAACATTATTATTATTATTATTATTATTATTATTATTACCACAGTGAATTAAACCATTTAATGTTGTGGTTCTTGCATATGCCCTCCATTTCGCAAATGGGATCTATGGTTTCAAAAAGAAGGAGGAAAAAAAATCTTGTAAGCTCCTCAAGTATCCAAAAGCACGTTTTCAAAATCGTGGAACTGTGAGGTGGGGGGAAACGTTCAGGGTTTCCTCCCGTGCTTCCAAACATGCCTCCAAAAGAAGCTATCAGCCTTGGCTGGATGGTATATGAGAGGTGTCAGAGGAGGCAGGTCGAACTGAGCACGCTCCTCTACTATGGTCTGGAGCCTTAGTTGCTATCCAAACACAAATAAACAGAGGGGAACATTGGAGTTAATGATAGAGGAGGGGGGTGGAGGCGTGTCGGGGGGCGGGCTGAGCGCTCGAGAGTCCTGGAGCACTAAAAAGTGAAGAACCGCACACTTCCAGCCCCAGCTCCGGACGGGACTCACACGCTGCTGCTGTCTCTCCTCCAAACTTTGCCTCTTTCCACATTTTTTCACAACTTGTCACATCTCTGCAAAAGTCCGAGACATCAGACTTGGCTGCATGGCTACATGAAAGTTTCATGGACTTGGATCTTGGAAAACTTTTAGCGACGCTTTATTGGAGCTCGTCGCCTCTATAGTTACTGTGGATTACTGACATACCGCAGGACCTTTGGCAGCTATTTATTGGGGTAAGATTCTGTTTGGCAGGGTAGGATTTATGTCTAAGGAAGGAGAACCAAACCAACATATTAGAAGTTGTTATCTTACAAAAAGAAAAGAAAAAGTTTAGTGTCTAGGCTTTAAAGCAAAGACTCAAAGACTCTTAGAAAGTGATCAGCTTTTAATGACCAAACATTTCATTTTTTTTTAAAGTGTTCTAGAGAGGAGTGTTGTTTCGTCATATTACTAACTAACTTGAGGTCACAGTTCACTCACGCTTTGACATTGCTGGCCTCAGTCCACGGCGCGCAGCATTACTAAAACAAACAGTGATCTTCGCGTTTGTAAAGACTTGTCACGACTGATAGAAATGTAAAGCCTTCTGCCAAAAATAAACACATGAAAAGCTTTAAAAAATGAACCTTACAAGGACTCGAAGAACAAGATCGGACACTTGGCTGCTCCCGAAGTGTAAGCGCAGTCCAAAGGTGAGAACAAGAACAAGCTGAACGAACTCCCTGGGCAAAGAACAGCAAGTGCCTTCGCGGTGTCTCACGCTGCACCTGTGCGAAATTATATTTAACCCCTCACCATCGGTGAGAGGGAAAGCGAGGCAGAAAGAGCTGAAGGCAACGACCTGACCGAAACAAGCGACCGGTAGCTACCCTGACTACCGTGTGCGCAAGACTCACAGTCTGCAAGTGTGGATAATGGCTTAATCTCCGAGGCAGTTTCAGGACAGGCTGACTTCTGACATATTGTGTTAAAATATGATTTGGCTTGATCTGTCACAAAAGAAAAAGTGTAGATACCTAAATGATGTATTTTACTATCTAAACACAGCTCGCTTTTCTTCTTTTTCTTGATCATATCTAAAGGTCAGCACAACTGGCCTATTGCCAGTCCCGCGTTCACCATCTGGAGCCTTGAACTTCTACGGTGGATCTTCTTTTTTCTGTGTGGGAAAACATAACTTGTCATCCCCACAAACTCGGACACAAGCCAATTTTTATACTGTCAGCTCACCTCATTTGTCCTAAACAGCGGAGGGAGCTCGCTTCTGCTTTTGTTTAAGGGAAACATTATTCTTTTGAAATGTAGGTTAAATGCACAGGGGTCATTTGCTGCCATGTTGCCTTGCCCAGGGGAAGGGGGGGAAAACTTCATATGGAAAAAAATAAATAAATAGATAAATATTACATTAAAAACCTTAAAAGGAAAAAAGTGCCTATAAAATTAACTCTTCCAAAATAAAAATGAAAAGCACATGCATTTCCATCAGAGACAGACAGCGTGTATGTTTTGCTCCTTCAATTAATAATATATTTCATCTCTTCTGTCTAAATTTCAGACTTGTACAAATCCGGGCTGCTTACGTTTGTTTTGTTTGTTTTTTTATTGCGAAATACTAACTGCAACTTTAAAACACACACCAAGCTGTGCTTTCTAATTACCTCGTGTGAGATTTAGTGCTTCATTCAGAGTGATCTGAAATTGCAATTTGCAGTGTTAATCGATGCCACATGAGTTGTTTTACACCCACTTGATTTAATTATACTTTCGGTGACTGATTTGTTTCCTAAATTTTGATTTGAAGCGCATCTCCGTGTCGGGTGGGGGAGGAGGGGGGGGGGCGACTGTGTTTTTACATTTCCTCAGTGGTTTCGCTTATGCAAAACAGAGGTTTAGATATTATAAGCAGGCCGGGACAGGCTAATATAGGACAATCCTTCTGCGCGTTAACCTGAGCGTTTTATTCATCAGCTTCCTCGCGTTGAACCAGGTGCAAAAAATAAACTAAGCTAATTCATTATATATATGCCTAAATTAGGTTAAAAGGGGAGAGGGGGTGGCTGGGTATATTCACCTTTGCGAAAGGACATATTTATATCAGTTTAATACAATAATGAAAAGTTACAATTTCAAAAAATAAAATCTTTTTAAACAGGTGGATTTAAGTAGTTTACCATAACCGGTAACTGAGACGTCACATTTTCTCTGTTCTTCTTTCCACACAATAACCAGTTCTTGGGATTAACACACAACGCTTATTGTTCGGTGTGTTCTGCATTCTCAGGGTTATCACCGTGTCTTCTGCAGAGGTCTGAGCCGAGATGGGGAGCAAAGCCCTGCACGCTCCGATCCCCCTGCACCCAGCCCTGCAGCTCACAAACTACTCCTTCCTGCAGGCCGTCAACACTTTCCCCGCTGACCAGCTGCAGGGACTGTACGGCCTCAGCGCCGTGCAAACCATGCACATGAACCACTGGACTCTTGGCTACCCACACATGCAGGGACTGAGGTCGACGATCACGGCAGCCGCCCAGGGTCTGGTCGACCCACGGATTCCCTTCCCAGCTTTGCCCTTCACCGCCGCGGCGCAGTTATTCCATCCAAAGCAAGCCACCGTCGCGCACGGCATCCCCTCGCTGCAAAAGGACAGGCCGAGATTTGACTTCGCGAACCTGGCCCTCGCTGCCACGCAGGAGGACCCACCGAAAGCTGCGGACCTGGCAAAGCTGGCATCGGGACTAGGGGGAACCATCTCCGAGCTGAGCAAGCTGTCCCCGGACAGAAAACCCACCAGGGGCAGGCTACCATCCAAGACTAAAAAGGAATTTATTTGTAAGTTCTGCGGCAGGCATTTTACCAAGTCCTACAACCTCTTAATCCACGAGAGGACCCACACAGATGAGAGGCCCTATACTTGTGACATTTGCCACAAGGCTTTCAGAAGACAAGACCATCTCAGAGACCACAGGTAAGACGGATTTATGGGATATTTTACGCACTGGGTTAGGACGAGGGGGTCAGCAATTTCCAGCAGCAATGATGATTTGTGATTTTAAGTCTCAGATATCTCGATTTAAGTTAATAGCCTCTCCAGAACCGGCCATTAAAATTATATTCCTTAATTTGTGCTATAAAATGCAAGCAGGCCTGTTCCCTAAAACTTCTCCACGAGGGCGCTAAAGCACTTTTCAGCATTAAGTTGGACATTCATAACTTGCACAGTGGAGATTTTCGGCTCTGTGACTGTGGGCTCTGTAACATTTACAAGTAACTTCGTGCATGAGCGGGCATTGATTAAGTGTCATTTCTGTTTTACAGATACATCCACTCCAAGGAAAAACCGTTCAAATGTCAAGAATGTGGGAAGGGATTCTGTCAGTCTCGAACTCTAGCCGTCCATAAAACCTTACACATGCAGGTAAGCTCAGAATCTTAACGCGACCTTTAACGTGTGATACTCTCTGATCATAATTCACCTGTCTACTGCATGCATGGGGGTGGAAAAAGAAAGCCTCACAAAACCTATCACTAAATTAAAAACAAAAAATGTGAGTCAGAGATCCACAGAAAATAATACAATAAAAATAAAAAATAATATGCAAACAAGTAAATTAGATCTGACACGACAGTGGATTTATCAGATTATTGAAAGATTGAACTGATAGACCTTCTATCCAATTAAAGGCAATAATCCTTTGCTTGCTTTAAATCTAAACAGGAATCTCCACACAAATGCCCCACATGCGGAAGAACCTTTAATCAAAGAAGTAACCTGAAAACTCACCTTCTCACCCATACAGACATCAAGCCCTACAGCTGTGGCCGCTGCGGAAAGGTGTTTCGGCGCAACTGTGACTTGCGACGGCACAGTTTGACGCACAGCCCACATCAGGACTACTAGCCTGGAGAAACAAAAATAACAATGGACAAAACGCAGAAAGACAAATCAGCGACATTTTTCTTTTGGATCAAGGACAATCTCCAAGTGAGGACATGTTTACTTCAGCACGTTTTAGAGTGGGATTTGGTTGCACCTCAAGCGGAACAACAGCGGAGCCAGTGCCATGTCCAACTTTCACACCACCTGTAAATATCAAATGTACATAATGTTGTTGCTCATGTTGTTGTTGTTGTGTTTTTTAATGTTCTTTTTCTGACCTTGAAATGGTAAAGTTGTCAAAAAACAGTCATAAATTTAAAGTATGTTAAATTGTATTTTAGAAATAAATATTTCCATGATACATTTGGATTTCCCCCCGTTTTTATTTCTCATTTTCACTGCCACGAAACAGAGGACACAGTGTTACAGCCCAAAAAGCAATATTTAGGTGAAATCTTTTACCATGGTCATCAAGTTAATAGTCTGTATGTTTACAACCGGCGGGCAGTGAGAGCTTATGTGGCGGACGTGTTGGGCTTTTTAGCAGGGAGTTAGCAGGAAACACCACATGACAGAAAGCCCCGAGGACGTCTTTAGCTCCTGGAAAAGAGCATAACTTCATAAGCACAATCCTGTGTGCCATCGCGGGTGATAATTGATCATAAAGTTTACAATGATTTTTCTTCGAATAAAAGTTATGACCATGTAACGGTCAGTCATTACGCACTGTCTGCCAACCACCTCTCAGTGTCTGTACGTCTCAGAATTATTAGCCTCTATTATTATCTTAGGCTACATGTCCTCTACAGAGGCTGGTCAGTATTATATTAGCCGCATTAGCGGCCATATCACATGTCTTTATCTAGATCACCTCTGACATCATAAGTGACCTGCAAAACGGCAGAAGGAACCATCAGCGCTAAGAAGGCATTTTCACGCAGCCGTGTGTCTGCGTCTGTCCTCAGATGGTGGTTCAGAAATGTTTTTAGGAACCTGCTGTGTTACCGAGCCATATTCGAAATGTAAAACACCTGTACCACTCAGCTGCTGACGTCTAATGGGCCTGACGTGAGTCTCCTAGTTTAATTTTTGGACCTATATGCGCCATAGACTAATTTTATGAATTAAAATATATATATACAAAGATTATTTCTCAGGTCCTTATGATTCAATTCAATTTTATTTATATAGCGCCAAATCACAACAAAAGTCGCCTCAAGGCGCTTCATAGATACAGAGGCAAATAGCCACAAATAGCCTCAAGCAAAAATGGAGAGCGTTTTGTAAGAACTCATTTACACTGTGGTTTAAATTTTGCGTAGATACACAGAAAAACCCACCAAGATCTGGATTTCATCCAACTAAACTTTGACCGACCACTGATTAACCACCAAGCCTGCTGCCTGTGACCGGACGAGCTCGTCTATAATGTGTTGGGTGTTTTTTTTTTGTTTGTTTTGTTTTTTTATCATTTGGTGAAGTCAAAGCGAGATTCTCTCCTCTGACTCTCTCCTCATCTCTGTGTCTCTCGGTGTTATCTGGCCTTCGGGCCCTTTGTGTCCCCGTTTCAAGAGCCAGCGGTGGCTACTGACTGCTCGCCTGAAACTTGATTTTCACCTTACGGTGCAATTAATTGCACGAAAAAGTAGCATTTATTTCTAATGGGCTCGAAAATAGGGTCTGGAACAAGTGGTTACAATAACATCAGGAGATTTAAAAGTGCGTTCATTGCTGCTGAAAGGCCATTAACTAAGGCCCGTTTTATTACGCACTGCGGGCTAGGATTTTCCTAATTATTTTCTAAAAGGAAAGACAACAAAGTGCGACGTCTCCAGCGAGCTCATAAAAAAAATTTAAAAAGAAGGGGGAAAGTATTTGAGCTGTTTGACAATCACATAAAAACATAATTCATTAGTAAAACATAAAAAAATTCAATCTGAAAACTATATAATATGAAAAAAACACACACAAAAAGGTCATGTAATAATAATAATAATAATAATAATGTTTGATATATATATACATATATATATATATATATACATATATACATATATATATATATATACATATATATATATATATATACATATATACATATACACACATATATATATGTTTAGAATATATTTGAATATAATTTGTTTGAATTTGTAATAAACGTTTATGAAACCAATTGTTATCCATTTTAATAAACAAGAAAAAAAACAAATGAAAAAAGAAACATTTTGACGCCTCGACAACAGATGTAACATAATGCAGGAACCGACTAATAAGAATAAATGCAAAATATCTGTTACAATATGCAGTTTAATTTGAAGGTAAATTTCTGCCATTCTTGTCCTCCTCAGTGGAAATATACATTTTTATATGTGCTTGAACAAAGCCGTTTAGCCTTTCTAAAGAAGTATTTATTTAATATTGTTTAATTAATTGTTTAGTTAATCCATGTATTGCTGTAAGTATTTAGCAAAAAAACCCTTTATTTTTAACCCGAAATAAATCTTTGATAGCCTCAACTGAAATGCTGTAGTGGAAAGCCACTAATTTAGGCAGTTTACGTGGAACATATCATTCGTGGAGAATAACAACAGAAGATTCCTAATTTATCTCTGGCTTTAAAGACTTGGATTGTGGCACAGTACGCTGGTTTCCTTTGGATTCCAGATTCAACCTGCTGGTCTAAGAAGTGAGATAACTTGATATCAGATATTTTTCTGTATTAATTTAAAGCATCCTGGCCAGAAAGGACTTCAGAATAGTAACATTAACTGTGGGTGACCACTTGACTCTGACACACTTACGCATAGTTGGCAAAGCGTGGCCGGTCACAGGGCGATCGTCATCCTTGACCGACTTATGTGGACTGTATCCTCATGAAGCTTTACAGCAGACGAGAGCCTGTCCGGACTACAGGCCACTACAGGCCAGACCTCATATCTGCAGTGCTTCTGACCCTATGTGCGGCCTGCGGAAGACACTTTTTTAAAGGTTTCATCACGAAAAAAAAGACAGATGATGGTCTGATCTCAAAGATAGGTGATTAAATAAATAAATCAAACAAACAAACATGCAAACATATTCAGCAAACCACTGAAGACGTGAAATATACTGACGGCAGGGTGAAGTTGGATTTTTGTTGTTTAAGCTATAAAACTGCTATAATTTGCATTTTTTTCTTGTATGTTATGACTGCTGTTCACTTTAAATATGACAAGATTGCTTACTTTAACCACTGGAGCAACATAACTCAACATTACGACTAAAAAAAATATAAAAGAAATATTTTATCTGTCAACGAATTCCTTGGACGCACAAATTAGCAAGATCATTTCTCAGCAAAGGTGTTCAAGTGACAGTGCGATAAAGGTTGAGTCTAACCCGTTCTTTTATGCAATTCATACAGTTGTCTGTTGACATTATTACGTTTCATGTCTGAAAAATAACCAGTGACCCTAAAAAAAACCGAGATGCGTGAAAGACAGAAATGGTTTACATTTTAGAATATTTTCGTTGCCCTCAGTATATTCTTCTTCATTTTAAATTCCAGTATGTAAGATATTTATCATGTCACAGTGTGTCTGCGTTGGTAAATTTCACCTAACCTCCAGATATAGGCCTGCGTTACTCTGGCAGTTGAGATATATTTAGAGTTGAGATATATGATGAGATGCTTAAAATCCGCACAGTTTCCCTGTGTGAAATGCAAACATAATTTTCTTATCGTCTCCACTATTCACTTTCATTGACTTCTGCAATGACCTAGGTCCCAGAAGGTTGAAATTGAAACTCTTATGGACTAAGATGGTAGATAAGAACATTTTGTTACATTATAACAAAAAATAAAAATAATAGAAAATTATAATCAAGAATACACATTCACTATGCTGAGCACTGTGAGGTTCACTCGATCGCTCTTTCGGCAAAGGTGAGCTTCCGCTGCCATAAAAAGGGTAGGGGCGTGCTTAAGCGATGACGATTATTATGCGAAGAGATCCCTTCCCTTACTTGTTAGAGAGTCCGGATTTGTAGACACTCTTTCGTTTTAATAGGAATAAAGGTATTTGTTATATCAAAACCTGACGGCATGGAAACATCCGGAGTGGCTGTAACCGAAGAAGATAATGCCTGTTAACTGATCAAATCACAAATGAAATTTCTCTTGAGTTACTTATGTTGATACGTTGTGTATGTAAATCTACCTTTGAAACGCAAATTTCCCACTGAAAAACGCAACACCAGGCATACGGAAGCCGCGTTGGTGTTTACTGATGACGTTTCGACTCTTGCAGTTCGGCGATATGGCTAACGTTAGATAACGGGATGAACATCTTTTATTAAACGTAGAATTAAACAAAAACCAACAGGATACAAGTGGGAGTCAGGTAAATAGAGTCTTTTCTCTATTTGACTTGTGGCTAGCCAATTTAGCCAGCTGAAACGAAGTTATAGCGACTTCTTCTAATCACTTAGCCTAGCTTCTTTGCTTCGCTGCTGTTGTGTATCACTTAAATGACAGGAGGAAAGAGCTAGCCTCCCTGGCTAAGTGCTCCACAGTAAGTTAAATGTATTACTATAAGATACGACATAGCGTCGCTGTTGAAGTTATTATTAGTTACATTGGAATTAATTTGCAAATGCAGTACATAATTGCTCCTGGGCATCCCCGTTATGTGGAATGAAGGCACTTTAGCAAGGAAGCTAGACATTCCGGTGAATTTCATTTAAGGTTAAAATACGTAAAAGTAGAAGAGTTGATGTTGATAATTTACGGAAGGGTTAGTTAAATTTGCGTTGATGAGAAGTCAGCGTAATTAGGACTGTCTTTACATCTAATTAAGTTTATTAACCAAAACCTGTACAACCTTTCTATAAATTACGCACAGTTGGATTAGTTATTGGATGCCAATATGGTATTTATGTCATTAGGAGTGCCAGTTCATTCTGACATCAGTTTGTTGAACTGTAACAAAAAACAGCTTGAGGTTTGTGTGAAACGGCCAGTACTTCCACAGTTTGCAAGTTGGATAAGAGGTTATAATGTTGTGTTTGGACCTGTCATAAAAAGAAATGTTCAAGCATAGCCAATATCTTAAATGATGGCTTTATACATATAATAAATATGATATTATTATATATATATTTTATGACATATTCCACTTAGCTAACATGCACACTACTTCTGCTTTAGCAATGACAATTATTAATTAGAGCTGTGCTTTTAGGCTATGACATCAAAATAACACTCTTAAGAAATACATATTCTTTGTAATTAGTTTAGAACGAGCACCATTAGTTTAGTGACCGAGATATATAATGGCAAAAGGATGTTAACACAGTCAAATGATATTACCATGTTTTTTTGTTTTGTTCATTGTGTACACAGAACAAGGACAAGATGTTGGAGTCTTATGTCACACCGCTCCTGATGAGCTATGTAAACAAGTACATCAAGAATCTGAAGCCATCTGACCTGCAGCTCTCTCTGTGGGGCGGTGATGTGGTGCTGAGCAAGCTGGACTTGAAGTTGGATGTACTGGAGCAGGTACTAAAAGTTAAATCTAGCTTTTGCTTTGAACCTTTCTTTATAAAACTGGCGTGAGGTTAAAATGATGGGAATATTTAAAATATAAATGCCCACTTCCTACATATATATTCAGAATGTAGTTTTGTATTTTACTTACTGTAAACAAATTGTAGAGTTTCGTTTATAAACCTTGGTTATGCAGGCACATACACCCTACAAAAAAGTTGCAATATTATGTCTGCAGCTATTCTCCATTGTATTGCCTTGACTAGAGTGAAAGAAAACGCTACAGTGCTGTTTAGTCAGGCACTAACAGCATCTTCTTGCTGTCATTTCAGAAGAATTTTACCAGATTTACTTTGATATTTTGCTCTGCAGTGTTATTTTGACAGTGTTCTCTTTTACTCATGTCATGTCTGGATTAGATCAATCTGCCACCAGTTAAAAGGATTTTCTTTTCTTTTGAGTGGGTTCTGACTGCTGCTGAAGAGCAGACCAAAACACTGCGTAACCCAAAGAGATTGTGATGAAAGTTCTTATTGGAAGCAGCTTCAAGCTATCCGACAGTGGGAATTGTGTTAGGATTGAGATTTGTCTGTAATGCTGTGTCAAAACTTTGGAAATTGTCCTACCTTTGCATTTATTTTATTCCATTTCATTTGGACAGTACCTCCTCTCAAATGTGCAATCTGAGATCATCTTAATATAATATTTGGTGAAACATTGTGGGGGTTATAAAGCAGACATACTGTAAATCCATGACAGCTTTTCCCTCAGAAAAATGTTTGGCTATTAATTTTTTGGCTCAGACTTGCACAGAAAGCATGTGAAGCCTGTGTGTAGGCAGTCTGGTTTCATGGGACTCATTCTCACACAGAGTAGTTCAAGATGCAGAACAGTGATTTGCCTGCCTCCTGAAAATATCTGACTTATATTGTTAGAAGCGTGACCAGTATGTAATCTGTAGCTATTGTTTTTACTATCTACTCGTCTACAAATATTAGCTTCAAAGTGCTGTTTGGAAAATGGATGGATGAAGATTCAAAATGTTCTCGAAGCCTCTACCTCGTATTGGCACCTTTATCCATATTATTCTAGTGTTGTTTATTTCTAGCTGGCTGTTGTTTTTTTCCTTTCTTTCTTGTAACTCCTTTTATATCCACAGGAGTTGAAACTGCCTTTTACATTCATGAGTGGTCATATCCATGAGCTACGTATCCATGTACCTTGGACCAAGCTGGGCTCAGAGCCTGTAGTTATCACCATCAACACCATGGAGTGCATCCTGAAGCTAAGGGATGGCGCCCAGGTTAGTTTTTTTTCTTTTCATTTTCTTTTTTTGGTATGAGAAAGATGTTATTCTTGATTCTATACACAGCCAAAACAGGGCTAGCCAGATCTTCCTGTTATTTATGTGAGAGTCCTCCTCATGCCAAAGTTAAGCTTTCCCATTCCCTTTCTCCATGTGTTTCCAAGAAATTTCGTAATGGCCTTTGTTTAAAAACATGCTGACATTTTTAGTGCAGCAGGCTTTACTCTGCTGTACAATTAAAGCCATCTTCTTTAATTCTGACTTTGTGTAAAATTGAATGTTAATTTGACACAGCTAAGCAGCAGTTGCGTTTTTCCTTTTCTTACTCATGTTTATTTACTCTAATGAAAAATGCATTGGAAAAAAAAAAGCAAACCAAGAAACCAGAAGCAAACAAACTGATGCCTCACTGACGCAAAATATGTTTGCTATTCAAAACAATGATGTAAAATGCTTTTGGGGAATAAATTGGCAACACTCTTTACTGTGTTGCCAGCTTGGGAGTGGTGCCATTATGTGCCATTGCAATATAAACCAAGAAAATGATGAAATAATCCATGAATTTGGAGAAATAACCCATTGTTTGGTCGTGCTTGAGATTGTTAGGAAACAGCTTATTCATAGCAGGACAACTCAGCATATTCCTTTACTGAAAGTATGATAAGTATTACTAAAGATCCCAAAGCCCAGAGTGGGTCTCAAGTAGGGGTGGGGGAAAAAATCGATACTGTGTAGTATCGTGATATTTTGTTTGCTAATAATGTATCGATACAGGGACAGCAGAAATCGATATTTTGTTACAAAAAAAGTTTTTGTGCTCTGACTTCAGAGCATGTTGATCCTTTTTCTGAGCAAGAATCCTGACATTCCTTCACTGTCCAAATGTGTTTAACTTTTTTTTGGCAGCAATAAACATGACAGTTTACTTATTTTAATTTAAGACATGTTTTATTTTAATTAAGTTTAAAACTTTTTTATTTAATGTAAAATTATATTTTGTTTTAATTTACTTTCAAATTCTTCAGTTGCTGAATGGGCTGCATAGTTTTCTTAAATTGCATAGTTCAGAATAGCTATAATTGTACCAGATGGTTGCATTCAGTTAAGTTGGACTAGACTGTAATACAAACCGTTCAGTTTGTCAACAATAAAACTGACTGAAATGAGAGAAAGACTGAGTGTGAGACTTTGATATTAGATAAAATGAATATTGATAAAGTTTACCTTTATGTACAGAATCTGAATATTGCAGATATTTAAAAAAAAAATCGCAATAATATCGTATCGTGCGTTAAGTATTGTGATAATATCGTATCGTGGGGTGTATGGTGATTCCCACCTCTAGTCTCAAGCTGAATGTATGTGCAACCAGACTAAGCAGCCAGATCTTAATTTTGTTCACTGGTTAAATAAAGTAGAGGTGAGCTGGATTGCTGCTGGATTGTTAGCATCTTTGTGGAAACACATAAACATGTAACACAAAAGTGATTTAGTCATCGCTGTTTATATTGCTTCATAAAGTGAGTCAATAAGTAATGTAAGTTTTTTTTGTACGTCAATAAATTTTTATACATATATAAAACTTTTATTGGTTTTAGTTGAAACAACACACTTCACAATCTTGGGACTGCAGGTGTATTTTCATCCAAACTACCACAATTAGGGATGCACCGATGTGTGAGGCTTTGGGATAGTCGATGCCAGGAAAGCAAAGAAGTTATCGTTTTAAATAAGCGAATACATTTCTGCTGTTTATCACACTATTGCACATCCAGTCATACAATTTAATAAAGTTTTGATGGGATACAACACATAGGAATCAGTAACTGCCATTGCTGAATATCAGCCTATCTGCTGGTATTTCAATGGCAGTAAGCAAGGCAAATATTGGCCAGTACAGTCCAGATCAGTGCATCCTTAATTCCATCATAAAGTATCGACTAGTAATTGCTTCGAGGAATTTTGTTTCATGATTTTTCCCTGACACAAGCACAGCTATCTCACTCAGTATGATTTTTCTTAAAAAAGAGAGAGATGGTTCATTGACCACTGACCTGAAGAATTCAAGGAACTCAAAATTAAGAGGCAACTTTCTTTAACTTGACCAGTGCTATTTACTACTTGGCTGCCTCCATTTTTAGCATGTCCTGTTTTTGTTTTCAAACAATTTCTTGTGACACTTAGAAGACTTGGAATCACATTCAGAAAAAGCTGATAGTCTTTTGCATCTCTGTCAGATTGATTGCACAATAATAGCCTTTGTAACTGCTTGGTTTTGTCCTTGTAGTCAATATAATATAAAATCTGTAAGAAAGGAAGTATCTGTAAGAAATGTGACTTGAAGCTCTGTCCTACATCATTGTGGATATAAATCTAAGGAGAATTGTCTTAAGGGGAATATTTTTCTATTGCTTTGTTTGGTTTAGTTACAAATATTTTAATTTTTTAAAGAATGTTTTATGAGAGGTATTTTTGAAATTTATTTTTACAGCAAAGTCTGGCTCTAAATTTGCCACCCATGCAGCTTTAAAAATCGAAAGTGTAGCTCAGTGCGGCCCTTTATGGGAAGGTTGAAGTTTCAAGGCCAGATGTCCCAGAAGAAACACATTTCAAGGGAAGTCAATTACAGCTAATTATATAGACTGCAGCAAAAAGATTTGTAACACATGAGCTTGAGCTGCCTAGAACTAATGGTAAATATCATAGTATGCAGGTGGCTACTGCTCATGCGATCAGGTTTCTAGTTCAGTGGAAATTTAAACTTTGTCTTTATGCTTCGTACACAGCTTAAGGTCATGTACCAGTACCGGTACTGGTGTAATGCTTATGGTCTCAAAACAAGTATTTGTTACAGATGTTTTCTAAAAGCTTCCAGTGAAGAAAAGATTTTTGGGGAATTGCAAATGACATTTGGACAAATTATTCAGTGGTATGTACACCCAAGAGACATAATTTGGAGTAAAGCCAGACTTACAGCAGAAATCCTTCTAGTATGTGGAATTTAAATGAGCCACTGCAGTTTTCTCCTATACTGGCGGGAGGCAGGAGGCTGACTACTGTGTTCTTAAGCCAAGAAAATGAAGCCAGCTTCCTTTTCATGTTTTACATTTATATTGCTTAAAAATAATAATAGTAGTTGTTGTTGTTGTTGTTGTTGTTGTTGTCATTATTGTACTTTCCTTTGTTTTATCTTTATTACAACTTAAACATCAGTAGACTGACAGCAACACTGGTCTCACAGAAATACGTGTTTAATCCTTTAGCAAATACTCTAGATCTCATGTTAATTCACATCTTAGACCTTGGCTAGGTTGTAGCAGGCTTGCAGGGACTTTGACATAGGCCATAACCATTCTCACTGAAACTCTTATGTAATTTGGGTGATGGTCCACAGGATTTTTGAAAAGAAATGAATAAAGTAGATCTGTGTATGGAAATTATAATATTTTAACTGTAGTCCAGTAGAGACAGAAACATTATGGTGGGCCTCATGCGGCCAAAGTGTGGAAATGATAAATGATATCATTAATATGGTTTGTTTTCATAATTACTGTTAAAGCCTGAGTCCCGGCCTGTAAAAACATCCGCACATCTTTTGAAGTTCATTAAGGCCGGTGTAATTTGACCGGAATTATTTGGACCTTTTTAATGTTCGTGTTTCCCCTTGAGAGGAACTGGGTAATATTAGGGATGTTCAGATTGCTCAATAGGACCCATCTGCAAAGCACTAAGAGCAGCTCACAATTATAGTTTCCAGCAAATGTGGAAATTTTGGCGTTTAGCAGCAGTTGGAGATTACAGCTCCTGCTGACAGTGTAATTGCTTAAAATAAGCTGTAATGAGGACTTGTAGAGCAGAAAGTATGGTAATAGAAAAAATGTTGTCAACTTGTTTTTGACATTCATTTTACAAACTAGAGGTCGTTTACAAACAAAATGCATTTAGTTCTATATATATATGTTATTGTCCACTGCAATCACATCTTGAAGTTTGCATAGAAATCCACTTCCTTTCTTTACTACGTGTCTTTATTTTTAGATTATTACCATCTTTGTTTAGTTTACATTAATTTTAGCGAGTTCTACTTATCTCAGTTTTTTTTTAAATTTCAGTTTAAGTGCAAAAGTTGAAATGGTTGTACTTGGTATGAGTTGAATTATTAGAGCGGACTTTTTCAAGTGAAATTACACTAAACCGTGGTTTATACCAAAAAGCTCAAAAGATGTGACAAGATATTGTTTTGGGCATAAAGGGGTATTTTTGAAAGTCAGTTTTACTTTCTCTGTTCTTGAACAAAGATCCACTTAGTGTGGCCTAATGAGTTAGTTTATATGAGTGAACTGATTGATGGTAGCCCATTCCAGATTAAAACTAATGTAAAAATGTCAAGAGGTGCAAAGTGGAATACAGTGATCATAGTATCTATCCCTCTATATACAGTGTGGATAGGGACAGATTAGTGTCTTATGTCATGTTTGTTTAAAAGAAATAGAGTAGAAGGAACTAATAGTGGATTACTGTTCCAGGACATTTTCTCTGTGCTTGTCATTAGGTAGTGTTGTCAGTCTAAGGACTTCAGCTCTTATATGGTGGATTGGAATGGGTTTTGTCTGATGGAGAGCATTTAGTTCATTTTACTTTTGATAAACCACAAGTTCAGTAGGAGGTATCATTTAATGTGCACTTTTTGTTTTTGTTTGTATATTTTTAAGTAATATTTTTAACATTGACTTAATGTTGGAAAATTATAAATAGAATTTTCTTCTTGACAATTTGGTAAACTGCTCCAGATGTTAAAGATGAGGTGTGATCAGCAAAGACAGAGAGGAACTGGCTGGACAGCAGTTACAGTGGATCATAATATTCTCAGACACTCTTTATTTTTTATGAGACAAAGATAAGGGCTTGGGTTTACTGAGGAGAGCCTTTCTGGTTTTGGCTGAGCTCACTGCTTGATCTGGGAGTTTTATGGCCGCTGAGTGCATTTGCCACTGATGTGGAGGTTCTGATTGATGCATTGCCTCAAGATGATTTGGGGAGGTGCCTCTGAGACTTGTTGGTTTGGCATATGGTCCAACTAGGCCCTTTTTTCTGTTAAATTCCTTCCAAACTATTTTTAGGGTTTACACAACCAAACCTCTTTTCTCCTAAATAATGGGTAATACATGTGAATAAGGAAACCCCTTTTTAAAGACTTCTTAAATCCCCAAGTTGGTATTTCATAATCTAAATCTGATATCTACTCAGCTAAGGCATGCTACTTTGAGTTTTGAATATTTAAGAGACAGACATAGATGTGATACCTGATCTTTGAGTGTGAAAATATGTTTTAAAGTGGTGTGACCTGTAGAGGAGTTTTGCTTTCCGTGTGTGTGGTCTTGCCACCCAGGGGTTGAATGCAGAAAACTCTTAAGTAGAAAATTTGGGATGTATAGTCTGTTACAACTTCTTTTTGTAGCCTTAATTCTGCTGTGGCACAGCCAGGACCAGCCCAATCCCGGGCTTCAGATCCATGGAGCATACTGAGTGCCAAACCAAAGGCTCAGATGAGCTCCACTCCCTAGTGAATGGAGCCCTGGACCACGATTTGAAAGCGCACAAACTAAGAAGAAAATATCCTAATTCCATTCTATGGTCTCAGGACATCCAGCCAGCCAACAAATTTAGCATCTGAGATGAACAGGACTTTCCTCCATTAAGGAGAAGCATCAAGTGGGGCGATCGTGGCTCAAGAGTTGGGAGTTCGCCTTGTAATCGGAAGGTTGCCGGTTCGAGCCCCGGCTTGGACAGTCTCGGTCGTTGTGTCCTTGGGCAAGACACTTCACCCATTGCCTACTGGTGGTGGTCTGAGGGCCCGGTGGCACCAGTGTCCGGCAGCCTCGCCTCTGTCAGTGCGCCCCAGGGTGGCTGTGGCTACAATGTAGCTTGCCATCACCAGTGTGTGAATGGGTGGATGACTGGATATGTAAAGCGCTTTGGGGTCCTTAGGGACTAGTAAAGCGCTATATAAATACAGGCCATTTACCATTTATTTATTTTTAAGTCTCCATCAGAGAGCACTGGATCAGGTGCTTGAAGAAAACCTGCATCTTTATCTTGATTTGCCTTGGCTTCTCCACGGCTTCCAGCACCACCTTGCACTTCATCCACATCCACTGTTCCATGACATTGCAGCCAACCAGCAAGAAACATTTTAATTATGAAAATCATAAAGACAGAAAAATATAACTGTATCAAAGGAGCAAAACAATTAAATGTAGGTAAATAAATATTAGCTTGCTTTCTTCTAAGTCCCCTCTAGTATATGACTTAATTTGCCTCACTGAAACCTGGTTACAGTAGAGTGAATACACTAGTGTCAATGAATCAACACCTTTAGGATTTTTATCTGATTTAATACTCAGTTCAGCATTAAAATAAATCTAATGGGTGATTTTAATATTCATCTGGATGTTGAAAATAACAGACCTTACACTGTATTTTATTTAATATTAGGCTAGGTAGCATTTATCAAAATGCAAATGGAGTATTTAATGAACTGTTTCCTTCTCGGTTTTCATGTAAATGCAAAGTACAAGTTTGTCATGGACAGTGTTGGGCAAGTTACTTTGAAAAAGTAATTAATTATAGTTACAGGTACTAATTCAAAAAAGTAACTGAGTTAGTAACTGAGTTACAATATTCTAAAAGTAATTAATTACTTGAAAAGTAACTATTGCGTTACTTTAAAAAAAAAAAAAACGTTTAACCCTCTGGGGTCCAGGGTATAATTGACCATTTTTAACTACTTTTGATTTTCCCTCCACATTTTACCTTTAAAAACTATTTACTTAACTAGATGGGTGGTGACCATGGTGGCCATTTAGAAGTCGGCCATCATGGATACATCTTTTGTTTTTTCAATAGGAAGAGGGCCATGTGACACATCAAACTTATTGGTAATTTCACAAGAAAAACAATGGTGTGCT
This sequence comes from Simochromis diagramma, assembly GCF_900408965.1. Taxonomy (NCBI): domain Eukaryota; kingdom Metazoa; phylum Chordata; class Actinopteri; order Cichliformes; family Cichlidae; genus Simochromis; species Simochromis diagramma. The sequence goes on along the minus strand of NW_024387423.1, from coordinate 1,945,532 downwards.
TGGTTTCAACGTAACTTTATTCTTTCATGAGTTATTTACAAGTTTCTGACCACTTATAAAATGTGTTCAATGTGCTGCCCATTGTGTTGGATTGTCAATGCAACCCTCTTCTCCCAAAAAAAGGGGGTCAGATCGGGAGACCTTGTGGGCCATTCAACTGGCAACCACTTGGGGGAGCCAACGACCATCACTTTCCCAGGAAACAAACTGGTTCATCTAGGAAATGCTGCGGGACCTGCACCCTTATATGTAGGTGGTGCACACCGATAACTCGGATAGCATTCAGGAATAAGAATTAAAATGCGTAGAAAGATATATACATTAGTGCAGGTGGTGATCAGTGCCAAACATGGAATGATGCAGTGACACAGCGTAGGGTCATGTGATAGTGGCGGGGACAGTCATATGGTTATTGTTCATGTGTCCAACAGCAGAGGGGAAGAAACTGTTCTTATGGCGAGAGGTTCTGGTGCGAATGGACCGGAGCCTCCTGCCTGAGGGGAGCAGGTCAAACAGACTGTGTCCAGGGTGAGAAGGGTCAGCTGAGATCCGAGCTGCACGCCGCAATGTCCTGGAGGTGTACAGGTCCTGCAGGGATGGGAGTCTGCAGCCAATCACCTTCTCAGCAGAGCGCACAACACGCTGCAGTCTCTGTTTGTCCCTGATAGTGGCTCCAGCGTACCACACGGTGATGGAGGAGGTGAGGATGGACTCGATGATAGCAGTGTAGAACTGCATCATCGTCCGTGTTGGCAGGTTGAATTTCTTCAGCTGCCTCAGGAAGTACATCCTCTGCTGGGCTTTCTTGATGACGGAGGTGATGGTGGGCTCCCACTTCAGGTCCTGGGTGATGGTGGTACCCAGGAAGCGGAATGAGTCCACAGAGGTGATGGGGGTGTCAGTCAGGATGATGGGGGGGAGTGGGGCTGTGTGCTTCCTGAAGTCCACAATAATCTCCACTGTCTTCTGGGCATTCAGCACCAGGTTGTTGTGGCTGCACCAGGACACCAGGCGTTCAACCTCCCTCCTGTAGGCAGACTCATCCCCGTCCGAGATGAGCCCAATAACGGTGGTGTCATCTGCAAACTTGATTAGCTTGACAGACTGGTGGGTGGAGGTGCATCATGTAGCAATTTCAAATATCCAGTGGCCTTGAGGTTTCCAACTATCGTTGTACCCCATATACCACACCAAACCATCACTTTTGTTGTTCCAACAGTCTTGGAGGGATCCATCCAATGTGGGTTAGTGTCAGACCAATAGCGGTGGTTTTGTTTGTTAACTTCACCATTCACATAAAAGTTTTCCTCATCACTGAACAAAATGGTAAATGGCCTGTATTTATATAGCGCTTTACTAGTCCCTAAGGACCCCAAAGCGCTTTACATATCCAGTCATCCACCCATTGACACACACATTCACACACTGGTGATGGCAAGCTACATTGTAGCCACAGCCACCCTGGGGCGCACTGACAGAGGCGAGGCTGCCGGACACTGGCGCCACCGGGCCCTCTGACCACCACCAGTAGGCAACGGGTGAAGTGTCTTGCCCAAGGACACAACGACCGAGACTGTCCAAGCCGGGGCTCGAACCGGCAACCTTCCGATTACAAGGCGAACTCCCAACTCTTGAGCCACGATCGCCCTCGGTTCTTCTGCGTGAACCGAGGGTCCTGTTCCAGTTTTTGTTTTGTCCATTCTGCAAATTCTGTGCGCCAATCTGGGTCATGCTCGTTGAGATGCTGCAGTAGCTGGAGTTTGTAAGGGTGCCATTTGTGAGTAGCTAATATCCGCCCAAGGGATGTTCGACTAATGCCACTCTCCAGTGACATGCGGCGAGTGCTACGCTGTGGGCTCTTGCTGAATGAAGCTAGGACAGCCACTGATGTTTCTTCATTGGTGACAGTTTTCTTGCGTCCACATTTTGGCAAATCCAACACTGAACCAGTTTCACGAAACTTAGCAAGCAGTTTGCTAACTGTAGCATGGGAGATGGGTGGTCTCGTAGGGTGTCTTGCATTGAAATCTGCTGCAATGACCCGGTTACTGCGTTCACCAGATATCAACACAATTTCGATCCGCTCCTCACGTGTTAACCTCTTCGACATGCCAATGGCTGTGAACAAAGAGAAACTTGTAAATAACTCATGAAAGAATAAAGTTACGTTGAAACCAAGCACACCATTGTTTTTCTTGTGAAATTACCAATACGTTTGATGTGTCACATGGCCCTCTTGCTATTGAAAAGACAAAAGTTGTATCCAAGATGGCCAACTTCTAAATGGCCACCATGGTCACCACCCATCTTGAGGAGTTTGCCCCCTCACATATACTAATGTGCAACAAACAGGACTTTAATATCACCAACCATTCCCATTTTATTACGGTGTATCCATATAAATGGTCCACCCTGTACTTTACTTTTTGGGTGGATAGACTGTGAACTTCCTATAAAGTGATTAATAAAAACATTATGACCACTCACAGAAGAAGAAAATACTGCTATCTTGTAACAAGGTGTGATAATGGTTGGTTGATTAGTACAGAGGAGCTTTATGTAGCCATTGTGTACGGTGCTGGAGAAATGGGAAGGGGTAAAAACAGATAAAAAAAAAAAAAAAAAAAAAATTGATCAACTTTGAGCACGACCAAACTTGTGACTGACTCAGTGATGACTGTGTCAGATCATATCTGAAATGACAAGGCTTGTGAATTGCTTGCCATCAGCTGTGAACAAAGAATTTCCAAACTGCAACCTACTGACAGGGAATTGGGGGATGTGCTGGATCAAGTTTGATCCATACCCCCTTCACATCACAACTTACACCACTTAAAGGATCTACTGATTATATTGAATTCATAAATAAAACTTAAAACATTTGATCCAATGTAGTTTTTCCTTAAGTGTACATACTGCATGGTCTCTGACAGAATGAAACCTAGTGTGTATGTGGTCATTGAACTTAAATTTCACAAGTCAGAAGATGCAAAGGAAAAGTTGAAAGAAGTAAAGGGAAACAGCTTGTGGAAGTTTGCAATCAGATAGCACAAACTGAGTAATCTCTGTTCCAATGCCATCCGGAAATCTTGCCTTTGATTCTCTGCTAGCAGGAGCAAATGGCTTTCAGAGATTGCACCGTAAATCCATCTGATCATCAGCTCAGTGGGGCCTTGTCTTCAGGACTGAGGAGACAGAGGACAAAAACACAGAGCTTTGGAGAATCTATTTTCCTCGAATCTAACCCCCTATAGCAGTAACAAAACCCATCCATGACTGTAAATAATAAAAAGATGGAGTAATGTTGGCACACTGTTGACTCCTTAGGCAGGTTGGAAGCTGCAGCATGCATTCTGATGAGAGAAAAGGAGAACTACTGAAGGACAGAAGAATAGCCAAGTGCATGTGCTTGGGATTAGTTAAAAAGAATCTCTGTTTGTTTTGTCATTCAAAATGACAATATATATGACAGTACAGTAATGGCAATCAAGACAAATCGTTAGGCTGTTATGTGAGCTCTGCCTGAAAACTTACATACAATAAATCCGCTTTCTGCAAACTTGTGTTTATTGATTTTTCTCTTGTAGTTGAAGATAGATTTAACAATGAAGTATTGATGATTTGTACTAAAAATTTGAAATACTGCAGGAGACACTGGGTCTGTTGACAATAAGTAGAACTACTTGTTCAGAGTTGAGTGTTTTTTTTTTTTTTTTTATATTCTGCATGTTGGCAGGCCAACAGCTGGTGAACGGTTTGTTTCACGTGCAGCTTTAATGTTTACATTTGCTGAAATTTTGTTGTCAGTAGGTCTGTATTTAATGGTGAGCTAAATATGTGTTAGTAATCATACACTGTCTCACTACTAGTCTGTCCCCTTACTCAAGTCTCTAATGGAGAGTGACCCATTGCACTGATCTCTATTCAGCATTCCAAAGTGATTCAAAGCATCTGTAGATGGCAGTGCAGAAGTGTGTCATTCCAGAAAAAGAGACCTTACCCTCTGCCACCATTGCTTGTGAGTCAGCCAAAGCTGAATTACCCATAGCTTTGTCTTTGAGGTCTGTGTTCCTGGTGGGATGAGGTTACTTCTGCTCCACAGACAAACCTCAGACACAGGAAAGCAGTTGGGGGGGAAACATTAAAGCCAGTGGCTTTGTGATTCCAGTGAATCAAGTGGTGATCAATACACACTGGCCAGGATGCTGCTACTCTACAGTTTAATCCCTGCTCTCAGGCCATCCGGGCTAGAGCAATCCCTCAATGCAGCTTGTTATTTGCTGCGTGCTCCCACTGATATTGTAGTTTGGGAAATGATTACCATGCAATTAAGACTAATGTTCACTCCATTAGTCCTGTCCTCTTAGAAAAACTCTAGGATGATATTGTATTGCACTTTGGAACGGTGTTTGCTTTATAAGCCTTAAAATGTAGAAAGGACTGTAAGACGTGATTGCAATTTAGAGAAGAAATGTACCCTTTCATTTAGATCTTTAGATCATTATTTTTTTGTTGTGTGTCTTTTTGTCTTTATGCAATCTACTAAGATGGGTATTTTTTCACTTTCAGGGAGAAAAAGTTACTAAAAGCAGTAACCCTCGTGTTTGTGTGTACTTCTATATTGCACAAACTGTGCTCTGTTTCAGGATGAGTGCATGCTCAGTTTAGTAGACCCTTACTCAATATTCAAATGATGATCCCATTAATGACATGGCATTTTAACCACTAAAATCACATATGCAACCTATTTAGTAGAAAACCTTTTCTAATCATGTGTTCAGTTTTTTACTAAGTGAATTCTTTCTGTATAGCTAGCCTCTACCTTGGCAAGTTCAGCCCCCTATCATGTGTGGGCAAGAGAAGAGAAATGCAGCATGAATAATGACCCAGCATTACACTTTCCATGGTGTATGTTGCAGATATAGATAAAACTGTGATACTTGGTTATAATTTCCTGACAAAACATATCTTGCACCAATATTGTGATGTGAGGTGGTTAACATGTAACCTTACAGAGACAGTACGCAGTATGAAGTAAAGTAGTTTAAAGTTTAAAGCAAGGTTTGAAAATGAAAATCTACAATAAATTGATGAGCTGTTATAGTTGCTCACTTTTTCTTAATGTACAGAGTGCTTTGAGGTTTCAGCTTTATTTAACCTAACCCTTACAGAAAATAAAACTCTTTCAGAACTGTACAGTTCAAAACCAATCTCAGAATAATCTATTAAAAATGTATATCCTCTATTATTCTTATTATAGAATTTTTCAATTTAGCTTTTTTTTTTTTATATATATCTCACAAAACAGGTGAACGTTTTTTTGGCCAGGGCCAGAACCTGTACTTTACTTTGCTACGGAAAACAGTAGGAGACCTGAGATCTATGGATAAGGACTAGCTTAGGATTCCAACATGTTTCATTGATGCAATTGAAATGATTTGTTTTTTACGTAAGGCTGACAGTTTTCCATCTCTCAACCAATGTGATGAATACTGACACCACCTCAGTTGCTTTTGGACCCCAGTGTATAAAAGCTATGCAAACATAATGCCGGCTGCATTCCGCTTGCGTGCCTAAACCTCCTGCAGTAAGGCTTTGGTATTTCTCAACATTGACGGAAAGTCCTCTCCCATTTTGCTCTGTTTGATTTATTCTATCTTTCTGGTTTCAGAACATTGATGCTCTCCAAGAACACTTAGGCCTCTATAGTTTGTGCCTTCCAGCTGCACCTCACATGTGCAATTAAGTTGTCAGAGTAGCCTGAGCCGCTGCTTGCGTTGTTCTTGGAGACTGGTGCTTACATTGTTTAAGGTGTGCTTATGTTTTGTATAATGAACTTTTATTTGTGTATGAAAAAATCGGAAGGCCCAGAGATTGCATGGTTATGATTTGACAGTTGGTGTTAAAATCAGGTCTTGACCACTAGTTAGCAGCAATTTTCCAAAATGCTGATATAAAGATAAATAAGATATATAAAGAAATGTATATCAGGATCTTATAGACTAATAATTGTGAAGTAAAAAAGATGTGATTGGCAGTAATTACATAATAAATAATTGGAAAATAACTGGGCACTGCTGATTATTCTGAGTTAGAGCTATTCCTGCGTTTGGGAATTCCCCGTGTGTGTCGTAATTGACTTGTCTAAGATGTGTTGTTTTTTTTGTTTTTTTTGCACATGCCTGTGTGTGAGTGCGTATGTCAGGGATCTGTGTGGAGTGTTTTATTGTAGCTAACACATTGCAGTTATTAGCATTAGGGGGTAGCTGTGCCAGCGTAAGCAGAATGCCTCACATGCTCAGCCTGGGCTTGTGGTTAGCTGATGGAGACATCTGAAGGACCAGAGCCTCTCAGATCTAAATCAGGAACAATTTCTCCCTCTTTCCGATTCTCCCTCGATGTGTCTTTCTCTTTTGATATTCCTGCTTCCACTTTACTGTTGTCACAGTCCTGTTTTTCTTCTTTTTTTGCCATGGCTTCTGGCTCTTTAATCTTTGATTCTCTCACTCTTTGCTTCAGTTGACTTTCTGTATTCTTCTATTTCCTTTCATGTTTTCTTCTTTTCCCTAACACTTGTTACTTGTGAACACTGAAGTTGAGGTCACTAGTAGGAGCATAAAGAATTTGAATGGGCTTCAATGGAAAGTGCAGTGGTTTGTTGTAATTATTTATCCAGGCTCCAAATTCCATCATGGCACCTATATTAGTTCAAGCCTGTTTGAATTCCTTGTTCCTGGATGTTAATCAAGTCTCAGAATTGAAGTTACTCAGACTCAGAGTCTTTTGTTTAAATAAAAAAATGTGCTAAACATTGTTTGTGAGGATAAAAGAGGACTGACCTCAGCACCCCTATTACTTTTGCAGACCTGCTTACTATTGTGGAGAAATGACTGCAAAAAGCGATTTTGTAACAAAGAATCCAGTTTTCTGCATGAATACACAGGGCTTTGAGATTTATTAGATTAATGTAGAATTATGGACAGTTAAACTGGAACAACATCGGCTACTGTACCGTAAACACAAGATTGGTTTCTGCTGGTTTTACTTAAGACAAATAAAATGCACTGGGCTTTGAACTATTACCTGAAAGTGCAACAGAACAAGAGTAGAGCCAAAATCACCTAAATGTCAAATGTTTGAGGAGGGCACTTAACTTTTGGCCTTTGCCTTTTACATTTTACTTTTACCATTTACACTTTAAGTTTATCTTGTTGTATGTTTACTGGAACTTGGTTAAAGAGCTATACTGAAACTGCAGCCAGAGGTGATCTGTCTGGTGAGAACAGCACAAGGACAATGCCTGAACAAATTAAATACTCAGAAGTCAGAAGACCTCTTGTAGCTCCCTATGGGTCTGCTCTGTAACTGGGATCCCCGTTTGTCTTTGTTATTGTAAGTATGTTGGAGGCAGATAATAAACATAGACAGTTTGACTTGGGTAGAGCAGAGGCACTCTTGGCAGAGACCTCCAACATGACATCACCGGTGTCGTTGTGATTCCTCCCCCTTCAGAGTCAAATTCTTTTGTAATTATGCATTCTTCTTTTGGCACATGCTTGGGAATCTTTTCTATGTCTTTGCTCCCCCTCCTTAATGAATACTTTATATATTGGAGCTTCTGAAGGAAAGAAGGTGTTTGCTTTGTAGCAGTTTTGCTGGGATGGAATGTGCCTAGTAACACTTCAGGTATTACAGACCTATCACAGCTCCCCTCACACTTTAATAATCCAGAAATTCCCACGAGTATGTTTTTCTCTGTAGTGGTTATAGTAACAGCAAACTTGTAAGTTGTGCATTTTCAGACTGCTGAAAAAGTTTAATTCTCAGATCTTATTCTGCCTTGTGCTTTATTGGTGCAGGAAATTTCATCTTATTGGCTACAGAACATTGTGTAGAGACTGTAATATTTAATTTGTGCAGTTAATCCACAGTAAATGGAGGTTTGTTTTTGTGTAGTGGATTCAGTTACTGAAACAGAGGGGGGGGAATAGACCACATTTTTGTGATATGCTACTTTCATTGAGATAATTATTCAGAATGTCACACAATGTGATATTCATCTGGGTTACTTTCAGGCTCTAATCCCCCCAATCTTCTATGGATTCCAGCTGCATGGCTCTAGTCCTTAAGTATTGGTCTGTATAGTATTTTATATTGTGTGTGCGTGTACATTTGTGTTTTTTATGCACATATTTCTCTTTAAATATGCCTATGATGTCTGTGTATAAAATACGTAGCATAATTATAATATTAATACCCAACAGTTATTTGTGATGGAGACTGTGTGAAATTCTGTCCTCACTACTCCAGCTTCTGTAGTTCTCTTCTGTTTGAGGAGAAAATGAACCCTCTGTCTTTAATCATGGTAAAATAGCTTTCTTCATTTGTTACCGTTTCATTAAAAAGCCATTAGCAGCTAATTTTTAGCCGAGCTGATGGATGCATTCGAAGCCAAGAGACGTTAAAGAAAAGGTAATCTGAGTCAACTGTGATGTTCTCTGTTCTTTTCAGCAAAAATTCCGGTGGGGTTGTCATCAATGGTTCAAACAGCTTAAGTGTAAAAGAAGTGGCTGCATACCATTTGACATTACTGGAACCATCCCAAACTGTGACATTATGTTTAAAACAGTGAGCCCCTTTTCATGTTTTTATTTCTCTCTGTGCCAGCTGGAAACCATTCTTATGAGAACCAGGGTCAACACTGTTAAAACAAGCTTCAGACTAGCTAATTATAGATGGGATGAGAAGCTCTAGAAGAAGTGGAAGGATGGAGACAATGTCAGATATAGGTAAAGAAGATGAAACATGAACAAAAGTGAAATGAATACTGTGATAGCAAAGAAGGCCTTTGATGAGGCAAGATGGTGAGAGAGGGGGGAGATGAGACCTAGGAGCACTAAAAAAACAGAAGCACATTTTTAGGACAAAAGAGTATGTGTATCTCTTTAGTAGTGTTTTTTTTTTCACTATTGTTCTGGAAAAACAGCCTGGAATGTCCCACATTCTCATTATATCCTTTGAGTATCATATGATTCACTGGTTACTTGGAGGTGTGAATGCTAGGCCTTAACATGTCGGGCAGAGGTTCTGTGTGTGTCTGTGTTTATATGAGTACGTGAGTGATTTACAGGAGAAGGGGTTCTGTGTGAGATAAGGAGCCTATTGGGTTTCCTTCATTTATTTTCTCACTCTGTAGGCGTTCGCCCTCCCCTGCCGTGCCTCCAGTATCCAGGCCTGCTGCTTTGATGTCAGCATGAGTTCACCAGCAACCTGCAGAGGAAAAACAACAAAAACAGAGTGTGTTTATCTAGCAATGGTCTGCATGCTCCCATTAATGTGCTGAAACTGTGTGAAATTGACCAGTTTTAAAAATGTTTTGGTTTCAAAGATCAGGCGGTTGCAGAGAAGCGAGGTAGTCGGCTGCTGGTCCTTGCCAATTTTTTTTTTCCTTGTGTTAAACTGAAATTGGAAAATACTTAGCAATTTCTGAAAAGAAAAAATATAGTGCTTGTTTTTTTTGTCTAATATTTATTAAGAATGGGCAACAAAAACTCTGGTAATTTGCCTACTTTTCAGCCAGTCCAGGTCAGAGGAAGCCTCAAATCACAAGAAACTGTAGCAAGGGTGTTATTCTGCTCCCGCAAATACTTTATAAGTAAGTATTTGCGGGAGTATAATGAGTATTTTAAGACATATTTGTATTTTTTGAAGCTTTGCTAGTTTACATATATGTCATTGTCACTAGCAGATATGATGTTACTGGTTTCTAGTGTCTGTGAGTTATAGCCAGATTATTTGTACAAGGAACTTGTGAGTTTCTTATCTACAGAGGTGCTGTTCCTAATAGCTGGAGGTGGTGGTGGTATTCAGCTAATGCGCTGAGCAGCTCATATGGGTTGACCCTCCAGACAGACTCAGCACACCGCCTCCTGCTCCCTGACTGAGTCAGACGATTACAGGAGGACAGGGGTCACGTCTGGCCTTCCTGTGCCCTAACCCTCTATGGGTGCCCACTTACCCTCTGAGTAGGGGGTCCCCCTCACCTGTCAGTCACACCACCAGCTTCATGTTTCTGTCCCTTTGTTCTGGTCTCATTATCATCAAGTCTCTTTCACTCTAGACGTCCCTCAGCTTTTCTTGGTTTTGCTGTCTCTTTTTTTTCCACTGTTTTTTCTCTCGCTTATCAATTGGTTTCATGTCTCTCTTTTCCTTTTTAACTACCATCATATTTGGTTAACAGCTGAGGTGACATGCCTGCAGGGGAAGCAGCCCTACTTTTTCCGGTCCTCGTGTCTATCTTTCCTTCTCCTTTTCTCCATCCTTCTTAGGCTCCCTGCCTGTGCTGTGCCCTGCTGTGGAATTGGAGAGATCGATTTACTTGGCAGCAGCTGAGGGCAGGCTTCATTTGTCCCAGGGCTTCCTTCTGAAAAGGCATTTTTCACCTCTGGAGAATTGCTCACTGCCCATGGTGACATTGAGCGCTTAATTGCGCTACTTCCAAATTTGGCAGTCTTGTTCTTCATAGTGGCAGTTCAAGTTGTTGAACTCGATGTACTCTTGGCTTGCTGGGCTATGCATTCCTTTAGGTATAGATATGAGACTAAAGGGGGAAGGAGACTGTTTCTTACTCTAATGTGCTCAAGCAGGGTATTGTGATGTAAACTAAGGATTGGAGTGTGTATCTTAAACCTTCCTAATCAAATAACAATCCCTTTTCTATTGTAGCATGTTTAAATATTATAGGTGCAACTTTTCAAAGTGATGACAAATCTACAAAAGAAATGAGTAATGACCAGCAAATTTACACCTTATTATTCACAGATCTTTATTCGTTGTAACCTTGATGAAGTATTTATTATTTCTCCCTCTCTGTTTACCAATTCCCACCACTCTCTGATGAGGAAAAAACTGATTGCACAGTGGAGCTCTATTGGATAGGGCCTTAGTGAAGTAACATGTAAATATTTCTACCAGAGCCTCTCTCATCTCTTTTGAGCATTGAGTGTTTACTGCACTGGGGGATACTTCTGTCAGTGTGTCTGCAACTCAGATAATGCAAAGTATGTTTAAAACCAAATCATCATTACTCAACTACAACGAAAGGGTTCACTGTCATTAAATAGTGTTAGAACCAGGGATTGTCTGTTACATATGTAAGCTGCATGAATGTATTAAAATTTGCAACACGCGACCTGCCTGCAAAGGCTGTCTGTCAGTTTAAACTGGATCGGTTCAGTATTTATAAATAAAGTGTGTGTGTGGAGTAGCCAAATATATTTGGTTTTGACACCTTCAGTGCTTACATGTGTCAGGATAAGGGGTGACTCCTGAGACGCTTTAATGCTAAACACATGTGATCTCCCTTTTCTTGTCCAAATTATCTGACTAACCTACCACCCAGGCTGATTGTGCAAAGGTTACAGTGCTGCAGTAACCTCTAATCAACGCCACACTGAGTTTTAACTCTGTAATCTCTCCACCTTTTCACTAACTTCTCAGTTTTGCTTCTAATATATTGTTTCTTTGACACTGTATCTAATTTTTTTTCCCATTTCTTCATCCCATCCACTGCTGCAGGCTTATGTCTACCATGAGTTTGAATATGAGGTATTTGCTATTATACATAGTAGCTGTTAGGAGTTCAACATTAGCTGCTGTAGTCATAGCATTTTTGTGCTCTGATAAGTTTTTCTCCCCTATTCTCCAAATTGCTCATTTATGGTTAAATTCGTCTTTACAACAGGGCTCGATATATTCCAAGATGGACACACGTTTATCATGTGGATACAGGGACAGATCTGACAGATTTCCACCCATAGAATCTTATTATTACTTCCAATCTTAAACTGTGATTTACCGGTAGCAAATCCCTCAATCCCTTAAAAAGTCACATTTATTAAATTTACGAACTCAACCTTATTGTTGCCCCTTCAGTAGCTTTAATAAAATGTGCTGTTTTTAAACAAAAAAAGAAATAAAAATAAGCCAAGCAATATTAGTATTGCTAGTGGTGCATTATTTATGCACCACTAGCAACTAGCTTGCTATGGACCAAAACAAATCCTGTTTTCCTTGCTTTTTGACTTTGCTGTTGGAACACAAACAACAGTGACGTCACTCCCAGCTCTGACATCTGACTTCTGAGGCAGATGGAATGCAGCATAAGTCCTTGGCTGTCAGTAGTCTAAAACCACTATTTCTGACCCCTCCACTGTTTGTCCTCATGTCTCTGCTGTTTTATTTGTACAGAACACCCACAAGCCCGAGGCTCTCTACGAGCTACAACAATAAATAAGCTCCTTAGCTTGAATCTTGGGTCATTCTGTTTATCACCAAGCTCATCTCTAAATGGGGGGTGATCATTTCATTTTCCTATATACACATTAATACATACATACACACATTTTGCACTTATGTTCCTGGGCTTGACAGGCCACCGGTGTCTCCAGTGTGGATGACATGTGCTGTCATGGACTAGAGACCTTCATCTTTCTCATCCAAGGACCAGAGTTTATTTGTAGAGGCCACAGGGATGGTTGTTAAATGGTGGGAGGAAGGTTATTCAGAAGGCTATTCAGAAGGTTTAGTGTAAGAAATAGTGGTGCATGGTAAACTTTCTTCTTATCACTGCCACCGCCAGTGATGCAGGAGAGCAGATTCTCAGTTTATATTCATTTCATTACTCTCAGTAACCAGATACACTGTAATATAAATTGTCCTTGGAAGTTGGCACAGTCAAAGGCCGCAAAGATCCTCTTTTCCACTGTCTGATAACAAAATTTATGTTGCTTGGACCTAAGTGGACCCTGGTGTAGTCGTGGACAAAGGCATTATAATTGTTATTTAAGCCATTACATATAAACAAATATATTCAATATTGTTACTCTAATTTCAATCTAAGAAACATGTTTTATGCATGAAAATTCACATATTCCATATCTAATTTAAACAAGAACTAGTTTGCACAATCTAGGCTCACAACTACTATATGTTATATTATTACTTTACTTTAATGTGGTTATAACTGATAACTTATAACTGCAGAGCTCTTGTAGAGGCCCTTTTGTCCCGCTTCTGTCATCACAGGCATTGTTGTTTGTTTTTGTTTTATCAGGACGACCACGAAAGTGGCTCTAGTTCCACCAGTCGCAGTGTCTCAGACAGCTCCAAGGCTGTGGCCAAGCCCCGTCGCCTACAGCAAGCTGCCCCGAGTGACCCAGACCTGCCTCCAGGTAAGTGATGTAAACTGGCTCAGTGAGGCTGTTCTGATTCCCTCACCTACCTACTTGACATCAACATGTTCCTTAAAAGTGGACTGTCTTAACTACATCAGTTCATATGATCTGATATGGGACTGTCAAAGTGACCACCTCTGGTTAGCTATGACTTCCCTGCTCAACATGCAAACAAACACACAACTTCAGTATACAAAGACCAGGACTCTGCATTGGTCCAATTTTGCAAACCTCCATTCAACTGCAGTTGCAGTTTCAGACTACCGGATTAACCTGTTACCTAAATAGGACCAACTACAAAGTGTGCTTAAAATAAATTTTTGGTGACACACTATGTATGTGCAATATTATAGTTATTATTGTTTTGGATTTGAGTTTTTATTTTTTTTTTGTTTTTGATTCTGTTTAGTTTCAGTTCATTTCCAGAGTGGGATTCTCCTGTGAGTTTATTATTATTATTATTTTTTTCAGTCTTACATTTATTAATTATTATCTTAATAAATATTGTTATTGGAGGGCACATGCTGAGGCAAGAACTAGGAAAATTAATTCAGGTATTGCAATAAAAGCAGATAACTTTTTGAATGTGTTGTAGACTTCCAAAGCTTCAAAAACGTGTCCATTACTGCCCCATCAAGGAAGATGTTGTTGTTATTTTGTTGTTGTTTTTTAACAAAATAAACAACACTAAAACTAAGGATATATCTATATATTTAGTTGTTTTTTTTAAATTAGTTTTTCAAGTTCACAAAATTGCTTCAGTTAGTTTTATTTTATCCAAGGACCAGAGTTTTTTTTTCAAAAGTAGTTAACTAATATTTTTTTCATATTTTATAACTTTACATACTTTAGTATGTATGTATGTATCATCTCCCGTTTACCCTATAAGAGTTTTTAATTTGGGATGAGCCACGTAGCACTGTTTTTCACAAGTGTAAATCACCCAGAGTGAGCATGGGGAATGTGCCTGTTATAAATCATATGGTGATGGCTCTTATCAACAAAGTTCCTTGACCACATGCCTCCCACAGGGCCACGGATTCCATGCCTACCTTACTGCAGCACTTTAGTGCACCTCACAAAGAGCGGTTTTGTTTGAGAGTGGCTGAATAATAGAATTTAAAAAAATAATTTATACAGACCTTTCACACCAGAACTTGTGAACACCAGGGCCCTAGTGTGACTGAATGCATTTTTTTACCCTAATCTTTTATGTTGACAGTTTTATTTTTAAAATGTATGGATGCAGTTATTTCAAATACCTCTGAACATATATACTTATGTAAGAAAATTTTCAAGTAGGTGTGCGACAACCTTTCAACCTTTAAGATCTATGAAAAATAATCTGTTTAGAGAGCACGAATGAAGGTAAAAACATAATCCAAGAGGCAGGGGTCATGAGCTGAGTTAGGTCAGCTTGAAAAAAAGCTTCACTTCCAAACCCTGGTGTGGTTGAATGTATGAACTTACACTCCTGGCTTGTTGTATCTTGGGAGGATCCATTTCCAGGCTTTACATTATGAGATAATATCTCTCCCCAGCTGTTAAAGCACAGTTCCTCACACCCAGGCATCTCCCTTTAGGGCTGCTTCCAACAGATCTCCCAGTAGAGTGTGTGTGTGTGTGTGTGTGTTCTTCTGCGTGCACACCCTTAACTTTTCTACTAGCGGACCTTATTTCAGCCCATTACAGACTGCAGAGACAACTTTGGGGTCAGAGGTTGCTGCACCTCGGTAATGGCAAGGAAGCAAATGAATGCCGTAATCCCAACCTACCTAATTAAAAGCTTGAGGTTAAAAGGTAGATGAGGTAAAACTAACCTGCTATGACTCAGACAGAGGATGTTTTCCCAAGAATAAGATACAAACCAAACCTGACAGGAGGCTTTAATGTAGTTGAAGTATGGTGTTTTTTTCAGAGATGTGATGCTTAACATTAGTGCCTCCACAATCTGTTAAAGTGCTGAAATGTTGTCTTTCAGAAAAAGATCATGTCACTACTATATTGCAGTTCCTTTGAGTTACAGAAATACCTTCAAAAGCCATGGTATACATGTGCTTTTTTTTAATGTCATTTTTTTGTTTCTTTAAGTTATTGTAAGGGTAGTTGGCATTAATGATGCTAAAACATAGCTGGGAAGTGCAGCTTTGATGCAAAGACCATTCAGACTTTCAAATCTTGTGACAGAGATGACTCTGTCTCCATGTAAAAACCTAACATAAGTCATAAATAATACATTATCTTTGTAGAATGTGAACTGTTGTATGTACCGTATTGTATGAACATGTAATAGATCAACAAGTAAAATGGATGCACAGTTGATACATCTCCATATGGATATGCTCTTCAGTGCTAGTACTGGCTAATATACTACCTCACGTGTCAAACTCAAGGCCCGTGGGCCAAATGTGGCCCGCCACATCATTTTATCTGTTTTTTTTTTTTTTTTTTTTATAACTACAAAACAAAAACATCCACAACAACAAAAAAGGATAGCAGCTTTTTCTCTAACATGTAGAAAAACAGTTACATATGTAACTTCTTTACACTGACAGACAGGGGAGTTTCACTGGTCCAGCCCACTTAAGTGGGCTGTATGTGGCCCGCAATATAAAATTAGTTTGACAACTCTGTACTGCATTAGGGCTGTTTGAAAAGCTGCACTGTGCTTTCTAATTGTAACTGTATATTGAAAAAGCCACACAACAGTGCATCTTAATCTTGCATTTGATGGTCTTTTAGTGTAAATGCATAACATATGTAATGTAAATACATTTTGTTCAGAATTGTGCATCATTTTTCACTGCATTTTAATTTTCTGTTAAAATTTGGATTGTGCAGCAATTTGTGACTATATGTCTGTGTAAAGCACTTTATAAATAAACTGTACTTACTTACCTTTACCTATTATGATACATTATTACATACTTTCAGTCGCCATCATGCCATAAGCCAGTTTACAGCTTCCACACTGATACTTGTATTCTAATCCTACTACAGCTATTATGTCATACATCACTATTTTTTAGAATTTTAAAAGACTGGTGATTAACATCTTTCTTGTACTTTCTTGCTAAATATTTTAAGCTATGTCCTTTGTCAGTGTAAAGTTGGTTGTGCAAATAATTTTGTGTCAGAGGCAGTGATAGACAGGTATAATTTTAAGTAAATGGACGATACAAAAATGTGGCAATGGTTGTGTACTTGTTAGCCTTAAGGAAGATCTGTGTTAGATGTGAGACCCTCACAGCGCAAAGACCTGTTTAGATCTTTGTCAGTATCTGCGTTTAAAAACCACTTTGTTGCGTCTTATCCCTTTAACTCCCATCTCCTTCAAAACAACCAAAACTAAACATGGTGATACCAAAAGGCAGGCCCTTCACAATTATCCAGTTATTTAGCTCTGAGCTCTCACATGCTGAATGGATTTATCGTCCTCGTTCACTCTGTGGTGGAAAATAGTGATGTTAATTCATATGCCATGGGATTGGTAGCCACACAAAGACCAAAGACCAAGTGCTTCCACCTTGGGCGATTCTGTGAGTGATTATGTTTACTGCTGCTTGTGGGGGGACGAGTGGCCACCGTTTGTGAGAACCACATTTGCCTGTTCCAGGAGATTCCTGCTTTGGTTCTATTCACGCCGTTGAAAATGTGGTTTGTTTTATATGACTTCAAAGCGATTTAATAGTGGCAGTTCTCCCTTTGAATCTGTGCTAGCCATACTGAAACCTATGAATTTGGTGTATCAGAAGCTGCCCTCCAAATTTTCTGTTTCAAAGCGTGTAGTCCGCTTATAAGTCACAGCATGTTTTTGTGAGTGCAGTAGGATCTTCAGGATTTGTTTTTTTTTTTTTGTTGTTGTTGTTTTTTTTTTACATTTTTTGATTGTGTGTCTAGTTGAAGGAAGCTAGTACACAACAAATATTCTTGACATGCTTTCATGAGTACATAATTGAATTGTGTGCAGAGGGGATTATTGAGAATGAATAGTTATATCTATATATCTTCTGTTCCCTTAAGGAGAGGAACGAGGCACAACACATAAGTATGGGAAATCACGCCCTCGCGTTTTTCTTTATTTTAATGACTATTTACATTGTAGATTTTTACTGAAGGAATCAAAACTATGAATGAACACATACAGAATTATGTGTAGTTATTGGTAGTATGTAGCTTCATGAGGTAGTCACCTGAAATGGTTTTCCAACAGTCTTGAAGGAGTTCCCAGAGATGCTGAGCACTTGTTGGCCCTTTTGCCTTCACTCTGCGGTCCATGTCATCACAAACTATCTATTGATTATACTATTGATTGGGCTTAGGTCAGGTGGCTGTGGAGTCGCAGAACTCCATCACTCAATCACTGGAGAAGCTTTGGCAGCTTCAGCAAAGGTGTCTCTGATGCGCCTTTGCAAAGGCGCACCAGTGACAACCTGAACAGCAGCACCAGGTATTCGTAGACTATGCCCTCGAATGCATACCTGTGGTTCGGGTGTATAGCCACATGATTGTTGCAAACCAATCATCTGGGCCAGCTGCATTCAAAAGCTGTCTGAATGTTAGCGTCTTGAACTTGTTCATTCATAAATATTTGTTCAAGACTCTGAGGTCAAGAATGGGATGAATAGTGTACTTATTTCCTCTCTGAGTATCACTGCTGGCTCCTTGTAAACAGTGGGTTTATAATTCTGAGGCGGTTGATCCAGAACTGCAACTGGTAACTGTGTGGTGAACAACCTGATCCTTAAGTATGTGGAAGATGATATTGTGCTGTTAGTCAACATCACCTCAGCAGAGTGTATACCAGGGGTGGAGCAAAGGTCCACCTTTGGGCCCCCAGCAGGACCCGATGCCCAGGAAGCTGCTCACCTCCCTCAGTGACACACTTAAGCGCCCTATCCGTGGGTGGTGCGAACCGTTGCTATCATCCACTGTGTACACCAGGGGTGGGCAATCTCAGTCCACGAGGGCCGGTATCCCTGCAGGTTTTAGATCTTTTAGATCTAGAGCACCTTGGGTCAACACACCTGAATCACATGATTAGTTCGTTACCAGGCCTCTGGAGAACTTCAGGACATGTTGAGGAGCTAATTTAGCCATTTAAATCAGCTGTGTTGGTTCGAGGACACATCTAAAACCTGCAGGGACACCGGCCCACGTGGACTGAGATTGCCCACCTCTGGTGTACACAGTGGATGATAGCAACGGTTCGCACCACCCACGGATAGGGCGCTTAAGTGTGTCACTGAGGGAGGTGAGCAGCTTCCTGGGCATCGGGTCCTGCTGGGGGCCCAAAGGTGGACCTTTGCTCCAAGCCAACTGACTTAGAACTTGAACGGGAGGCTGCACTCTCGCTGGAGGCTCACCCACCGCAACAGTGTGTTCTGCTTTCTTGTTGGTGGCTTGGCTTCCCAGGGTCCCACACACTGGGCTCTCCTGCTCATCCTCCAACAAACCATGAATGTCCAGGCCGATGTCCAGCACATCATTGTCTTCCTGCGGAGTGCTGGGCTGAAGCCGATCAGTGCTCCTGCATAGTTCTGGCTTGTCTTCGGTTAACCCATCAATATATTCTATGGGGTCAGCCCAGATAATTGCGGGGACATCAACAGGATACTCCTCGTCTTTGCACTTGGAGAGGAGAGGGTCATGCCATGCGAGGACAGTTGTGAACAGAAGATTTCTGCTTTTCTTGTTTCAGTTTTGTGTCCGTTCCAAAACGCAAAGTAAAACACTACACAGGAAGCTAGCAGACAATCGAGCTAACTAGCAGCAGCAAGTTTGTCCAGTTTAGCAAAGGTGTTCTTAGTTTTTATGCTCTTTACCTTTCTAAGGGATGACTGTGATAACAGGGGTAATGTGCGCAAGTAGGCCTGTGCATGTCATCACAGGTCATCCGCCTTAAAGGCTTGAATAGAAGTTTCAGCCAGGACACGTGGGGACGCGATATCCTGTACTTATGTGTTGTACCAAGTGAATTGACTGAAAGGAAACAATTTCTTCAGTTTTCACTGAGTGAAATTATATATCTAGCTGAATCACATTATATAGAGATCTTGGTGAGATCTTTTTTCATTTTCTTGTTGGAAACAACAATAAGAGACCTGATAAGAGTTTTCAGTCTACAGTTTTCAAACTAGTAAATAGCACTCATGTCATGAGCAAAACCAGAAGCAGAAAAAAAGGAAATGCACTAACTGTAGCTAAAAATAGCATTCTGTGATTTGATTTCATTAACAGTGATATAGAAACTAACCTGCATTTAATGCAAAGATTACAAATTGCAGCATCCTCTCATCATAAATATCAGCAAGAAAGAAAAAAAAAATCCAATACTGGATTGCTGCGATACAGTTCACTAATTTACTAAGACCATCCCCTCACTCTTATTTTGAAAGTGTAGTTGCAGCTAACCAACTAGCCCAGCTGTCTCCACTGTCATTGACAGCAACTGGTGATAATAGTCCTTGTTCTGCTCCTGAGAGCCGCTGTGAGCTGGACAGCCAGTCTAACCAGAACCTGCAGTTTCAGACATAATTCATCTGACGTTCTATCTTGCACATCGAAGCAGCAACACAACAAGAACTAGCACTGCTAGCTGTTGAGAGTATTGGGACATTTACCCATAATGTAAATACAGAAGCTTTTGTAGTATTAGTTTAAACTGCTAACTAAGGAAACAAAATATCCCATACACACGAAGGCTGGTAATTTCTCCAGCTGAGCCGTTGTTCTGCGTTGGTGCCTTGCTGTACCATGCATGGTTGAGTTCCTTGAATCTCCCACTTTACTATAAGAGGCCCTAGAGCTAACTGAATAGTTAGCATAATTAGACGGCTTATATTGCTGCTTTAGTAAGAATCTAATCATATATTAATGTGTTTCCATAGTACTGCTGGAAAGTTACCTCAGCAGAAGTGAGATCCTTTCACTACTGTCTTTGCATTTTTTTACGTTACAAACTGAAAATGAATAGTGGCTTACTGTATTTTATTAAAGATGCTGCGTTCCACAACAGGAATTGTATTTATGCTTCTGGTTACATTGGCAATAGTGCTAATACCATTTTAAATAACACAGCAATACAACTTCACAGTATATTTAGTGTCTTATGGACTTGTCTTTTTCTTTATGGCTAATAACTGTGGCAAAGCTGATAGTTGCTAATACTTTCCATATACAGGAAAATGGTGAGCATGTACAGTATAGTGTTTCTTTCCTGTATTGCACAGAAGAGACCACTTGGCCTGTTCTTAGATCACATAAAGGAGCTGGTTTTTCCAGCCATTTTATGGTTGAACAGTTTTAAGTGGGCTTCTTCCCTGTGGGCTGCAGCACAGGTGCTGCCTGTGTCAATTGTTTACAGAAGTTCAGAGCAGTGCAATGGCTCACAGGGAGATGGATTGGGGCCTTGGACTTGTTACAAGGCAAGAAGAGGTATAACAAGTGTACAAGCATGCGAGAGAGAAAGAAAGGACACCCTGACATGTGTAAATTAGATCCAGAGAGGTAAATAGCAGGGGGTAAAGTGCTGGTTTTACTGCCCAGGCTGCAGGTGCAACATCGGCTTTCTGACTGACCCCAGAAACACACACACACACACACACACACACACACACACACACACAGCCACATTCATGCATGTAAGGAAGTTGCCAGGCACACACTCAGCTCCACTCAAGACAAGCACATACATGCATGCAAGGCCACGCACAAGTGTCATGAACACACATTAAGTATGAGTTGAGTTCATATTATGTCATCCTCTCTTCCTGCTGCTGTGTTTGGTCAGGCAGCAAACTCATGAGAATTTTGTCAATTGGATTATGCTAATACATAGTCGGGCCTGTGTACAAGTGGCAGAACAGTTAACCAATTCATATAAATATTTTCATCAACAGCACCATTTTGTTCTACTTAATTATTGGTTCTGTTATGCCCTGGGCCAGGCATGTAGATACAGGAAGAAAAACATTTGGTTTGGAAAATAAGGGAAAAGCATTAAAGCTTTATATATTTTAACTTGTAGTGACTGTGTTTAACAGTACTTGGGAGGAATGAATAATGCCATTGGTCCTGTGGTTAGGAGGATTTATTGCTGTATATTTTCATATTTTATGGTCGAAACTCCCCTGTCTGTAATATTTTAAGTTATTTCTTACTTTGTTGAGTAATGACCTTACCATGTATGTTTTTCCTGCAAAGCTTCTGTTTCTGGGCGTCACTGTGGCCATTAGGAGGTACTGGTAACACTGCAGGATGGCTCCCTCAGCTCTGTTGAAACCCAATCTGTCATGCTGCTTTTTCTCTTGTGCTTGCTCTAGGCTACTACATCCACCCACTTCCTCAACAGAAGGACTGTCACCCTCACCTCCCTCAGCCTTTAAAAAAGTTGAATTCTGTAATTTCTAGTTTTATGTATAATTGAGAATCCTTTCTCTTCATAGCCTCAAAATGTGAAATTCACACTCTCAAATGTTTTAAATTAATTAATGCATTACATTTCTAAAAGTTATGACCCAAGTTTTTCCAGTGTAAATTCACAGTGTACTAAATAGTTATTATGCAGGTTGCTCATTGGTTCTTTTTTTTGCTCTTTTTATTACTGGCAGATTTTGTCATGAGACATATTAATACATACACTGCAGCCCTGATCTTTTCTTGGTAATACATACAGAGCCTTTTTTTTTTTTTTTGAGAATTCTGCAAATGTCAGAATTAGTTGGACTGGACATTAAACAGTCATTATGCTACCAGCTCTCTGCTACAGAGTCTCTGTAATGTCTGATTGAACCCATGTGAGAAAACTGCAGGTAATTGTTTGGAGAATTCACATCAAGCAAGTGGGAATATGCAAGTCCTGCCCAGGTGCCACCCCTCACCAAGCAACCCATTTCCATTAGTGTCCTTTTACTTGTGAAAAGGGGAAAAGTTGGAAAAATGCCCAGCCCTGATTATCCTGACCTTTGAGGAGTTCATAAGTTCCTAAATAATTTTTTTTTTTCCCTTCATATTATGGGATTCCTATGACAGGGATTTATTGTGCTTTTAATTGCACTATTCTGTGTATGTACAAAGACCCATATTTTTATGTATGAGTGTGTGTGAGTACTTATTCAGTGAAAGTTGCTTGTGTTTAAGTGGACACAAAGGTGCCTCAGTAGTTTAATGAGCTTGGAAGGGATATAGTTATTGCAATATGTGCATAATTTGGAGTTAAACAGGATTTTACATCTGAGAGAAAGTAGAGCCCTTCAGATTTATTAATACACTGCGATTTAAAGAGCTGCAAATTTTGTTGAGCTTGATTTTATTTTTTCTTCTTTCCTTTTTTGGATAGAAGAATAACATGCCAGAATGGTCTCTTATTTACAAGTCCATAAATAAATAAATAAATAAATACATTTTTATTTATATAGCACCTTTCAAGACAGAATCACAAAGTGCTGCACATAAGATCACAAGTCATAAAAAGATTTAAAAAGAGAAAATAAAACGGGCATAAAATTAACCAAAAGCAGTTTTAAAAAGGTAAGTTTTGAGTTGTTTTTTAAAAACATCTACTGAGTCCACAGTTATTAATGCTTGGGGGAGAGAGTTCCACAGTCTAGGGGCCACAGTGGCAAAAGCTCTATCACCCTAAGTCCTCCTCTTAGTGTTTTTTATAGCAAGTAAGCCCTGATCAGATGACCTCAAAGACCTGCTAGGGACATAGGGCTGTAGCAGATCAAAGTTGTAGGCAGGTACCAGTCCGTGCACAGCTCTGTAGGTCAAGACCAGGATCTTAAAATCAACTCTAAATTTAACAGTAAGCCAGTGTAACTGAGATAATAATGGTGTCACATGTGAGTACTTGGAGGATTTTGTCAAAAGCCTAGCTGCAGCGTTTTGCACAACCTGCAGACGATCCAGAGAACCTTTGCTTAAACACATAGACAGCGAATTACAATAATCCAAGCGTGACGAAATAAAAGCATGTATAGCAATCTCAAGTTCAGAGCGAGATAAAATCGGGCTTAGCTTAGCCACATTTCTTAAATGATAAAAACAAGACCGAACCAGAGATTTCACATGCCCGTCCAAGGATGGCAGGGGTCAGTGGTACGGAGTCTATACTACACACTATGGAATGTAGCTCTAGTTTTTACTCTTTATTGTGTCTCAACACAAATGTAATCTTTCATATATCTAATATGTCCTTGTCCATGCGTTTTTGGGTCCTGGTAATTAGGTTTATTGTCTTTGTGTCCATATTTTATGGGTTAATATGATTCTTATGTTTTAACCTGTGTGTTTGTAGGCTATGTCCAAAGTCTGATCAGACGTGTGGTGAACAACGTGAACATTGTGGTGAATAACCTGATCCTTAAGTATGTGGAAGATGATATTGTGCTGTCAGTCAACATCACCTCAGCAGAGTGCTACACAGTGGATGATTTATGGGAAAGAGCCTTCATGGACATTACTGGTGAGCAATAGCCTCTTAAATTCCTTGGTAATTAGATTAACTAACTAGTAAACATACTGAGATAGTAGCCCCTATAGTAAACATTTTAATAATTAGTTTTAAAAAAGGACAAACAAATGTAAAGATGTCTCATTTTTAAAGCCAATACTTGAGAGAAGGATATAGTATGCAGATTGAGATATAGTATGCACATGTATGTACAATATATGTAAATGTAGCTTGTTTCCTTCAGGCCTTGTGCTCATATGCATTTACTCTATATGTTGTCTATTATATTATTATTATTATTATTGCAAATAGCACTGCCTTAAAAGACCGACAACAATGTTCAAATTTCTGGCACAGCAGCAGAGGGAGAGCTTTTCCCTTAAAGTACATCATCATTTGTTGTTTGGGTTTAGCACAGGTGATGTTAACAGGAATAAGCCCTATGTAAAGAGTGCTAGAATTGTGTCTAGAAAAATAATGGCTGCTAATGTGAATCGTCCAACATCAATTCAAGTGTCAATGAAGTTTCTGGAAGTTGCTGGGAAGAGGAAGAGGAAGTGTTCTTCACATACTTCTTGAAAGCAACTAGTGAGTACTGTAATGGTTACTGGCACTGTTTAGACAGTGAAATAATTCTGGGAATAGATCCTGTTATCATTCTGCCAAGGGTGAGTGAATCAGTGTCAAGTGAGAACCTGATGATGTGTGGCCAACCAAGACACACACACACAAACAAACTCTCTGAGCTAGCTCTCTATTTTAACTAAATCCCTGATAATGAGAATTTGCTGTCAGGAGCTGCTCTCTGTTAGTGTGTGCATAATTTAACTTGTTTGTTTTTAATGATACCTAATTTTGTTTTAATCCTTTTTTCTTCTCTTGCTTTTTTCTTTGTGCAGCTCCAGAGTTGGTCCTAAGGAAACTGATCAACTTTGCTGACTGCACCGTGTGTTTGGACAAACGGAATGCTAGCGGCAAAATTGAGTTTTACCAGGACCCGCTCTTGTACAAATGCTCCTTCAGAACACGCCTCCATTTTACATATGACAACATCAACTCTAAGATCCCATCTGTCATAAAAGTGAGCCAGCCTGTGATTTTAGGAATAACTCTATAACTGCCATCATCTTAGCAAAGCTCAAGGAAATGTTAGGGGTTAATATAATTTCAATATGCTGTTGTCTGAAGATTCCATATGATGGAAAAACTTACAGTTCTATTAACAGTTTACAGATGTCAAAGATTAATGTGGCTGACTTTTGTTTGGGCAGCTGTTCTCACATCAATAGCAGGATAATGACTAATATCAGTGAATTGTTGTCAACCAGTGACTTTAAATATATGTGGAAGACAGCTGCTTGTTTTGGGAAGATTTTACTTCCTTCATGAAAATCTAAGGTACCACTAGAAATGATCTGAGACACGACTGAAGTAAAATCGGTGTTAGAATTTTAAGTCAAGTGCTGTTAGTACATACTTTTTGGGGGTACTAATCCATTTTGTATAACTGCGAACACTTAGTTGGACAAAAGCTCTTCTACACTAAGATTTGTTTAGAACAAATATTTAAAAAGTACTGGAATTCTAAGAGAAGATGATAGATGCGTTCTGTATTTTTCATATAAATCTGTGCATTAATCGGATCAAATATCAAAATCTAATTTATAGCTAACTATTTCTCAGATCCATACCATGGTGGAGAGCCTGAAGTTGTCCATTACCGATCAGCAGCTACCCATGTTTATACGAATCTTGGAGCTAATCATTGCTCTTTACTATGGGGAAATCGGAGGACACAAAGAGGATGAGGGTGAAGAAGGCACTGGGCATGCAAGGGATTCTGGAGCAAGTTCACCTGGTGAGTGAGATTTCTTATGGAAAGCAACAGTAATTCTCTAACACTTTGATTGGTTTGTTAATGTTTTATGTTTAAAACAAGTTTTAAGACAGTCCACAAAAATTCAGTATCATAATAGTAATTAATTATAATTCCGTATCATAATAGTTCTAAACAAATTGTCGTTTTTTTAGTAGCTAATTGAATTTCAATTTTAGACTTGATCACTAACAACAGCTAAAGCATACATATGTTTTGCTCTATGAACATTTCAGTGGCTAAGTGTGCTTCTTATCACCATAGCATGTTTGAATCAAGTGACATACAAAGCAAAATAAATCAAATTTTGCATGGTCTTACTTCATGGTCATCCCATGACTCTGCATGTTGCCTTATTCCGATCAGGGGCTTTGTCTTTTTTATATGTTGCTGTTATTCCTAAATGGGACATTTAACATCGCTTTGACCATGGTGTGCGCTCCTCCTGCTTTTTCCACAAACAAAATCTGGAGCGTATAACTCGATACAGACCATTGTCATCAGGCCTGATCATCTCCATGTGGTTGGAAGCAGGAGAAAGCAGGATAAGGAGAAGAAACTAGGTTCTAGGAATCAAACACAGGTCCACCTCTATCTTTCTAATTGGAGCATATGGTAAATCACACTGCTTATGTCCAGCTGTGAAGCAAAACGCATAGGTGCAGTTGTTTAAAGGCAGACACTGAGTTGTACAAAATTGAACACTCACAAAACTGCACTCATTGACATATATTTATACAGTATACTTTGAATAACTGTGGTTATTTAAAAAAAAAAAAGACATCCCTTTTCCCCTGAACACCCATCTCTTAAAATGCTCATGTATGAAGTGTCAAGTCCTTCTGGGATAAATCGGCCTCTCTAGCACCAGGAGCAAATTATGGTGGAATAGAAGTAGTGGGCAGTGGGAGCGTAGACAGCCCCACACACGGCCCTTTCCTCGCTCGCTCTAACTCCCTGCCTCTTGGCGTGGAACTTTCGTTGCAAGTTGGCGCAGCTTCCAGTTCAGTGTCCAATGCCAGATGTAAGAGTCGGTGTCATGCTACTGCTATGCGGAGCCTCTGAGAATGAATTAGTATCCCATCACAAAAATATACAAGAGGGGACCAGCTCTTGGAACCTGAGCACCCCCAGATCTTGTTATGCTGGAAGTAATCGTCAGAGTGAAGAAGCTGGAGGGGGCAGGGGGGCAATTGTGTGTATATGCACTGTAATAAGTAGGTGTGTGTGTTGAGAGGGCTCCAAACATATTCATAAACATGATTTTAAATGTGTGCATTTCAGATTTATGAAATAAAGCTGATTTTTTTCCCTCCTGGAAAAAAAATAAGAACAATAAAGCTAAAATCATTCTTTTTATTCTTTTTAATGACAAAATATAATTTTCCAAACCAGGACAGACAGCCATACATTGAGTCGGAGCACTACACTTGTAGAGACTGAATTGGCTTTCATGCATATTTATTGTTCGTGGGTTATAGTTTGTAGGAAACAGTCATTGTTACATGATTGCTGGAATATGATACCAACATTGTGCATAGTACTTCATAACATTCATTGATTTCCCATAGGCTACTTGAGTCTTGCTGCATATTCTGGTTCCACTGGCCTGTATGTGCGTTTCATTTATTTACTCTTGCTTTGAGTTGGCTTTTGTAACTGATACTGTTGCACTGATTGAATTTTCCTAGTGTTTCTTTGTTTGTTTGTTTTTTTTATAAAATGAGGTTTATTTGTGTGAGGGTGTATATATGTGGTCAAAAGATTGAGTTGAGAGTAAGGAATAAATTCTGTATCTACTGTGTAATGTATTAATAAGCCATGACTTAAGTGGTCTGTTTTTAAAAAAAAATTTCAAAGGGAATATTAATTTTTCCCACATGTGAAGGTGTTTTTCTTTTTGCCAATTATTGAAGTGGAAAAAGCCTTGTAATGTGTTTATGTGCCCATGATTCACTGTGGCCGCATGTTGTTTGTTTGAATCGTTTCCTTTTAGGTAAGAGCCAATGTCTCATTAATGAATAGGCTTGTTAGGTGAAGATTGTGCGATATTTGTGTGTCACTAACCAAAACAACCCTTCGGTTAGGATTACATGGCTAGTTTTCTTACTGTCTGAAATTCAGTGAAGTCTGAGAAAAACACTAAAGAATTAAGTGGTTGGAAACATAGATGACTAACATGCTTGGATGGACCAGCTGGTCACAGCAGTGAAAGTTGTATGGTTTCAAGAAGTATGTGAAGAATTATGCACTGAGGACTGTGGCTGCTGAAGTGTGGCAGGGTGTGTGCATCTCTGTGTAACATACATGAGCCCTTATACTTGTTACTTTTCTCCAATATCATATGTGCATGTGGATGGGACTTGGTGTTTAGTGTTTGCTTTGTAGGAGGGCTTAGCCTCCATGTCCCTTGAAGTGTGCTCAATGGAAAGGACCTTCACACAGGAATCAACCAGAAACCACAGGCTGTGTCAGTGTTACTAACCTCAAGTAGCTCTCTAGTGATAATACATTGGTATGACAGGACATTGTTTCTTTTTTTGTAGTGTTACTGTGAACATGGGATGACCATTGAATTGAGTGGTTTAGTGGTTTCTGCTATTAGAGTTAAAATTGCTTTTACGGTAGTATGATGTTAATGTCATGCTGGTAGCAAAAATGGTGTAAGTAAGTTCAGTCATGAAAAAAAAAACGTCGTTATGAATGCATTGCACTATGGTATGTGTTTTTTGCATCAGTGGTTATCTGTTAAGCTTAGATTGAGTCTTAACATGTATGCATGTCTACACAAACACCTGCACTATCAGTAGATAGGAGTAGCCTTCACTGAACGGTCAGGTAACAGTCCACCTCTCCCTCTATAAACATGGAGGGACATCTACTGGCCTGTGAGAGCACTGCCTCTTTTTACTACTTCCCACTCACTTTCTGTGTCACTGTCTCTTACACCGAATCCTTTCCTAGCTTAGGCCTACCCTGCTGCTTGAAGACTCTGGACTAAGAGAAACCATACATGACGCTGACTGTCATGCAGTTCTTCTGAGCTCTACTTAAGGATATATGGACATATGTTCATAGAGTGCTGCAATACATACATTGTTAGTTGGCAGACACTGATTGTACTCCCAGAGCAGGGATACTTCACACCTGTGTGGTCATAGTGCTCAACGCCAAGGCAGCATACATTCTGGCCAGACTACATCATCGTTTGGGAATTTTTCACTCACTTCTAAGGCTTAATACTTCAAAGTGTCCTTAAGCTGCTCTGTTTTGATCACTTGATTGGTGATTGTGCTTTTATTTTGATTGCCTTGTAATTCAAATGTAGACTTCGTCAGGCTGTGATGTGAAGTGAAAGAGTATAACTTGTTAAACTGACACCTCAAAGGCTTCCTTGAGTAAAAACAAAAAAAAAAGGAATGAGCGATGGAATCAGGCAGGGAGATTGGGATGGAAAGACAGATAAAAAAGCCATAACATGGGATTTCCAGCTGCCAATTCACAAAGTGAAAGATTTAATTAAAATATGTCATAATTTTCACCGCCTTACCCTCTGGGATTCCTAAGTTGTGACCTCACGGACAATATTGTTTTCTCGTAGAGGACGTGAGGCCACAAGGAATGGAATTACACATTCTTATGTATTGACATCAGCTTCCTCTATCCCAATGTGTATGGAAACATACATGATGGGACCAGTTCAGGGGTCAGGATCAGGAATGGATGGGTGCATGGTGGTTTTTTGACTGCTCAAATGGTAATTGGAGAAAAAGTGAAGACTTTTGGTTGTTTTTGTAAACCTACCCCGACAACTTGCCACTCTGTGGATTTTCTACAAAGTAGCCAGTGCTTTAGTCAGCTCCACCCCATCTTCCCAAACTTATAGTTAACACTATTGCTAAGTTTCACCTACGCTCCTAGCCAAGCAGTGTTTATGCTAGTGGCTCATAGTTACCTGGACTCCTGCATGGCCTCCATTTTAGTAGTTGGCTTCTTACCAAACATGTGATTTGACCACACGCATAACTGAAATTGGCCTGTGCTGTTGGGTCCAGCACAGACTGCCTTGACCACTGGGTCCAGTCAAAGCCCTCCTCTGTCAGGATGCTGGCTGACAGCCTTTGCCCTCTGGCCTCTGCTGGAATGAACTTCCTCTTGCTCTGTGGAATTCATGCAGCACTGAGTTCATGTAACCCACAAATACTTACACACCTGCCTGCTGGAGCGTTGGCAGAAACTACTGTGAAACTTCCTTGTTCTCTGCTGTTTATGTGTGTTCTGTTGACAGCTGAAACAACTTGCTAGAATTAAAATGCCCCGAAGGAAAGGGTAAATTAATTTAGTGTGCCGCCCTGCATACAGATACTTCCATTATCTGCAAGTTTCCCCTCTCTTTAACCAGGTTGTATTCAGAAACTGCCACTTTAAATGCATTTACCTGTTGGGGTAAAAGTGTGCTAAAAAGGAATTATGTCACTGTTTTGTTTTGTTTGTTTTTGTGTGTGTGTGTGTGTGTGTGTGTGTGTGTAGGGGGGGGGTTGCTGATATATAGATTTTTCTCTTTTACTGCAGCTAATTCAGCTGCAGTAAAATCCTAAGTTTATGTTTAAATGATATCTAATTAAGACTTTTATCTCCTTCAGGAATGGATGTAGATACGGAAAGGCGACCTAGCCAAGACCTCTACATACAGTCTGATAATCCTGATGAAGCAAACCAAGGTTGGGTGTCCTGGGCTTGGTCCTTCGTTCCAGCCATTGTAAGCACAGAGGAAGAAGGAGAGGATGGTCTCTACCAGCAGCGAGAGACGGGAAGCATCCCCAACAGCTCCCAACTCCACACACCCAAAGACCCCATTGTTTCCATAGGCTTCTACTGCACCAAAGCTTCTGTTACCTTCAAGGTAAATAAGATGTTTGATAAAATAAAATAAACACATCACCATCTTAACTTAAATGCAAAATTATGTTTCGATATGAAATAAATGTCCATTTCCACAGCAGTGGATTGAGCATTCATTGGACTTGTGTTAAGCCTGTGACGCTGCTGCTGTTTGTAATATAGCAAGAGTCCATTTATCATTTAGAACAAAGGATTTAACTAAATACTAGCAAATTCTGGAAGTAACCGTCACACTGTAAGGAAAAAAAAAAAAGCTTAAGATGAAAGGAGAATGGCCTCTACAACAGTATAATGATCCTAACCAAGCCTCAATAGGCTCAAGCTGAATGTTTTGGAATGGCCTTCAGTCCTCCCAACAAAATATCAATCAAAATAATACAGAACTGGAAGCATTTGAAACAAGAATAAGAGAAAATCCCATAAACAAGAAATGAAAGACTCCTCACAACTACAAAAAGTATTTACAAGCTAGGATATTTTCCTAGAGGAGGTTTTACTAAGTACTGACCATGAAGGGTCATGGACTATATGTAACCCATTGGCTTCTGTAGTCTCAATTTTAAAGCCTCAGTTTAAGCTGTTTTGGCTCTTTTGGAGCCAAAGTAACCATATTTCGATGTTGGATTCATAAATTGTATGGGTGCAATGCACAGACCCGGATACTGGCTAGTTAGCGCTGAGTAAAACAAGTAAAGTAAAGTCAAGTAAAACACTAGAATTTCACTTGGCAGAAATGAAACACAAACTCTTTTATGATCCGTGCCACACAGGAACCTATATAGTTTTCCAGATAAATGCTCCAAACTGCACCAACATCGCGAGCAGGGTCGAGAGGTTTATTTTAGTCACTCGAAATATTGAAGGTGAGGCCTATCAGACAGCTGCCTGTGGCTACAGCTGCCTGTGGCACACCTGTCAATAAAGCAACCACAATCCTTACTTTCAGCCTTATCAGTATCTGCATCTCTGTTTTTTCCCCCCCTACATCACAGTTGTTACAAAGAGAGAAAATATGCACCGAGCTCAAAACCATACTCCCTACCCTTGAATAATCCTTTTACTTCTGTTAACTTATTTTAACATTGAAAGCTTTCACTGGGGGGGACTTGCTTTTTGTACATTTCGGATATGAGGTAATTTTTTTTACCACTCTGCCATTGTAAAAGAACCAATCTGTCAAGAATCTGTTATGATTTCTACATTTAGGATGCCTTTAAATTAGAATTTTTTTGTCTTCAGTGCATTATTGTCACTCTCACTGGCCACCACACAGTTGCATATTTTAATTTAATGGTCAGTTTCATCTTAAGTCTCAAAAACTGCTTGATCCTCAGGAAGCCCTAATCCTCTTTGTGTTTCTGTGTGCGGTATAGGGGAGGGCAGTATAACCGCTAACTAGCGTCTCGGGTCACATTAATGTTTTAAACATTATACATGGTATGATGACTATTCAGAAATGGACCCCAAGCTTTAATCCTGCCTGCTCGCTCAGAATAGTTGGAATTCATCTGTGTTTCCTGTCAGATTCAGGCACTTTAGATCACATTACTGGTCTTGTGTGTGTGTGTGTGTGTGTGTGTGTGTGTGTGTGTGTGTGCGTGTGTGCGTGTGTGCGTGCGTGCGTGCGTGCATGCGTTTGTGTGCGAGAGTGTATATTACTTGACGGTGTGTGATCAGTAAAGGGGAGGTTTGTCTCAGGCCAAACAGACTTGTGTTTTTCTAATAATGTTTAAATTGTTCCTGTATTGTTTGAGTTCTTTTAATCAATTAATTGCCTCTCGTCTGCAATAATTGCACACAGCTGAAAGGATGGTTTTTAAAGCGTTCTTGTCTCTTTCCTACAAGGAAGTATTTAGTATGAAGGAATTTTCATGTCTTTGAACAGCCACTGCTTCAACCTGAGTTTGACATGAATGTGAAATCAGAGAGGTATTTTTAGATTGCTGACGCATTACTCCTCAGATCTCTTTGATTAGAAACATTGGCAGTGTAATTTAATGACTTTTACTCACATAATGCATAGTTTAGCACTGACCATTTGTTCCCCTCTTTTACTTTTGCATACTTGCCAAACTCTCATTACATGCCAGACCTCGTGCCATTTTTCATTTGAAGAAACATTGTTTCTTTAGATTGTTTCTCTTAATTATAGAGCCAATAGTCGAATTCAGTTGCTTCCACAGTTGGTTTTAAAACCAAACCAGTGATCGATCCATGTTACAAGGACAGTGTTTACTGTTTTTACATTTTAAAGATACCTCATAGAGAATAATTTGATTGCATTCTACTCTAAATTATAATAAATGGGACTTTATAGGAAAGATATTGGCAGCCGCAGCTTTGTGTATTTGTGCTACTAACCCGTCTTCTGTCAGCTGTGTCATTTCAGACTTGGGTACAGTCAGAAATGCCCCAACAGACTAGATTGAGAACTTCTATATTCTTACTGGATGTACATTCATAAGGTTTGTCTGCTAATTTGCAGTGATTTACTGTCAGTGCCACTGTACGCTGATCTGGGCAGACAGATCTTGCCATTACTCACTGGGACTCTCAGGTTGGAGTCAGGTGGCCCCTGCACGTGATTAAACCATCAAAATTGAAAAAAGGGGAAGGGAATGAGGGCGAGAGAGTCTGCTCCATCAGTATGGATAATAGGGCACAGCTGCTTTTTCCTCTACACCTGCTTCCTGTTGAATGGGTTAGGGTCTGCACATTCTGCACTACACCCACTGTTTTGAAAGTAGCCAACCTCAGAAGCATTGCGTTGAACCCTTCTCACCCTGGCCGACTAGTTTTGACCAGGTGCTCTCTCTGTCTGCTGGCTGTCATGCAATTCTTCTCAGCTCTACTTAAAGATATATGGAGATATGTTCATGAGCTTGTGTGGTGCAATACATATATTCTTAGCTGGCAGACATTGATTGTATTCACAGAGCGGGGATATTTCACACCTGTGTGATCATAGTGCTCAACTCTAAAACAGCATACATACTGGCCAGGCTACATACTTGTTTGAATTATTAAGCCAAAGAAGTGAGTGAGAAATTCCCCAGTGGCCCTTAAGCCTGGTCTGTTTTGACCAGGTGCTCAGTTTCTCTCTTCCTCTCTACTTCCACTATTACTCAACAACCAAAATTAATATTCTGCTGAACCATTCCCCTTTTATAGTCAGTTTACAAATACAATAAATTGCACATTTCATTTTCCCCTTGGTATGTGAATCGCTTTAGTCATAGTTTTATAGTCATCCCACTAAGGCCAGAGTCTCCTCCAAAAGCAAGGAGGGGATGTCCTGTGGGTTGATGAATGTTCTTGGAATCCAAACAGCACTACAGCTAGCATCTAGTCTCTAATCTAAGAAAATCTTGTTTGGATGCCGTTGTTGGTGGTTTTAACCATTATTTTTCTCTAGTTCTTCACATCGGACACTTCCAAAACCTTTGCTTATTTTTCAAATCATGCATTTGTTTTAACTGTCGGTGAAACCGTTAATGTCCTCGGCTAACATTTTGAATAAACTGGCCTTTCTCTCATCTAATTTTATTATTTCAAGTTTATTGCTGCAGTTCTTCTTTGATCCTGCCAAATCACGGCAGGTGAACTATTTAAGACATCAGTATTCATCATCCAATACTTTCATTTTTTGGGGACACCAAGTATATTACTGTTTAATTAAAAAAAAAAAAAGAAGATGGAAAAAAATTAATTATTATTCTTTTCTTGTACTTTTCATGTTTATGTATAAATTATATTTAGTCTTTTTATTTTTATTTTTCTCTTAGTTGACAGAGACCCAGTCAGAGAGTAGCTACTATAGTCCTCAAAAGGTCAAATCCAAGGAAGTCCTGTGTCTAGAGCAAGAGGGAATCACGATTGAGGTAAGTTTAAGTTTATAGTTTCCCCTATCATTTGTGATGTAGTGCATTGTTGTGGGGCTGAACGGAGATAGATATGAATTTTACTATACTCAGTTACACTAAACTGTTACAATTTTTAGCTAATGAGTTATCTGCATATTGTAATTTTTAATTGATGTTGTCATTGTAGAAATGAGAGAAAAGAAAGTAAATGCTATGCATTTATTCTTGAGGAAAATGTGACGTTTTTATCCTGATGTAGATTTCAGCCCCCACCATGAATTGTTCCACAACAGTGGCATTTACTATTATCCACTCTGAACTTTGTTATCTATCACGGCATGGGAAGATCAGTAAAGATACTATTTAGTTACTTACTCATTAGTCACAGTTTGGCTGAAGTTCCTGTTAAATCTCTCCATGAGTACATGAACGAAGCCTTGTCAACTCACTAATCTTTAGCTTCTTGTACACACACCGGAATCTGAATCAAGCTCACATCTGATCATTTACCCATTTTCCCTCATAGAGAATAGTTTTAAACCCTTTTCTCTGATTACCTGGTTGGAGTAAGAAAGGGGTTTTGTGCCCCTGAGATTTCTACCAGGTGTGAAAAACAGAGTTTTCCAGTTCCAATTTTTATAATTTATGCCTAGTCTCAACGAGAGAAGTCGAGCAGCTTGAACTAGAACTAAATATGAGTGTTGAAAGGAAAGGGGGCGTCTGGCAAAAAAGGGGAAACTAGGCCTTATAATAATTGTATGGGGAAACATAAAATGTTTTATTAGATTCTCTGTTTAGCTATCTGCTGGGTAAAGCAAAGACACAGAGAGAAAAGAGGGAAAACCACACCTTTGTGGTTGTAGTAGCTGCTGGACTGCTACTGCACTGAAATATGCATCACTCTCAGTCGAAAAGAGAAGCTGCCTTGCTTTTCTTTTTTTTTCTTTTTTTAAAATCATGACAAAATGAGCCCGCAACCTCAATATAACCACAAACCAGTATAGCATGACTAGTCTTGGTATCCACTATTTTGTCAACACTACATTATACATTTAAAATCTATAATAATTTAGTAGTTAAGTTGGTCAAAGAACATCTGTGAATTATTGAAGTCTTCTGTTGTTTATTCCCATTGGTGTCAGTGGATTGTTTTAAGGCCCATAGATGCCTGGTGTTCTCTTGGCAGAGACTTCTGCAGATTAACAAATAAATTCCCTCATCATTTAGTAAAGTTATTATTGTTGATTATAATCAATTATTCTATTAAAAGACAAAGACACACACACACACACACACACACACACACACACACACACACACACACACACACACACACACACACACACACACACACACACACATAATATGCACACTGTGTCCACTGTGTTCTTGGTGTTAAATCTGAGCTGAGTCTTTCTTTGATTTTATTTCAGGTGCTCATGATGGGGGAGCCCTTCTTTGATTGCCAAATCGGTTTTGTGGGATGTCGGGCACTTTGCCTGAAAAGCATCATGGGTGTACGAGATTTTGAGGAAAACATGAACCGCCGTGAAGAGGTGAACAAAGTATTTGTAAAAGATCACATTAATATTAACTGAGAGTTAAAATTCTAGGAACTTTGAGAAATATTAAAAGAATTTAAAAAGCCCCAAACACTCAAGCAATGTCCCAGCAGCCTCCAGTGTCAGCAAGAGGTTAAAATCTTGTGATGAATTTGATTTTTAGTAAAGTTCAAGGTCCCCTTTAAAAAAAATATAGAACGGAATATAATATAATATGTTATAATATATATATTAACAAAATTAGCATTTTTGCTATATTAAATCAATAATGGGGTCAACTGAGCTTTTTCCCTTTTTTATGAATATGAAATAAATTATCAGATTTTGCTTTTTAGGTGTTTGTTGAGTATATAAACATTTTATTTTAAAAGATCTTTCTGAATTTTGTTTGTTGTATGGATTGTATTGTTTCTTCAGCCTGAAATGTGTCCTCTTTGATATTCACATTTGTCTTTGAATTTGTCATTTTGTGTACAGGATGCAGTGTTCTTCAGCTGTGGGGACAGTCTCAGTAGTAAAGGAATGACATATCTCACCAACTCTCTTTTTGACTATCGGAGCCCAGAGAACAATGGAGTCAGGGCTGAGTTTATCTTGGATGCTGCTAATCACAAGGTCACAATAACCAGAAGTCTGTGCTATTTTACCCAAAAATATTAGCCCCCCCCAACAGAAAAAAAACCAAAGTGGAAATTACTGCCTTTTTCTGGGATAGATGGGCAAAATGCAGTAGCAGACTATGTTGCGATCCTCAGAAAACATTTACCTTACTTACAGTAAACAGTAAGACAAACATTGCAATCAAGTATTTAACCAAATGCAATATGGCTGGAACAAAACTCTCTGACCTTTGCTGGTCATTTACACAGTTTTAATTAAATGAAGCACCTGTAGCATGCACCCAAAAAGAAACAGTCTTTACTCTTTGAATAGAGTATAGTTTAATTATATTTAATATTTATATGTTTTTATATTGTTTGTTTCTTCTACAAAAGTTTAATTGATCTATTAAAAAATAGTAATACTAATTTAGTGTAGTAGAGGAATCTTTTGGTTGTCTAAGTAGTGCTGCTGAAGCCATCATTCTGATAGCTCTCAGCTCACTTCATCAGCCTTTGCAGCTCAAGTGTTGACTCTACTTTGAAATATTCATGACCCTCGATGATGCAATTGTTTGGAAATCCAGCCATCCATCTCTTCATGCATAAAGCCTACAACTCAGAGGTTTCAATGTTGATTCATTAGTGGTTTTGAAACCAGCATGGCTTTGATCCATAAGAATGCAAGAGCTATTAGGGACCTCCTAATAAATATTACTCATTAACCTGCCAGTCTGATAAGGCTAGTCTGAAATCTCTGTTTAGAGAAACTGTGGGCAAGTTTGGGGTGGGGTGTTAAATGTGTAAGGGGGGCCTGTGTAATTCTTTCTCTCAATTTCCTGCTTGCTCACTCATTCTGACTGTTTATCAGTGGTTTAGTGTGGTGTAGAAATATAAAAATACTGTGGAAGACAAGGTCAGTTGTTCTTGACCTGCAGACTAATGATGATGAGCCGTGACCGATACACTAACTCCCAGGTAGTTAAAATGAGACAAATTGGATGTTTTTATCCTATATCTCATTTTCATTTGTAAATAATGACCTAAAATAAATAGCATGGCTATGTAAGAATGCTTTAGTAGTTAGCTTTGTCACTCAGGTGAAGCCTTGATGTGACCAGCTGGGATTTTTCTCAGTGGGGTGTATATGTCTTTATGTGTCCACTATGTTCTTCTTTGCATGGACTGTAGGCCCTGTGTGGTCAAAAAAACAAAACTGATGAGGTCTTCCTCTAATTTTTTTAATAGTTTTTTTTAAACATTAAATCAATTGTTGTGTAACTTAGTTACAAACTCATTGTTATTATGAATAACTCATTATGTTCTGCAGACTTTTTGCTTACGGGTTCATTGTGTGCTATTAATAGCTTGTACAATAAATTATGAATAACATTTCACAATTTTCATAATGACCACATCAACCATAATCACAGTCATACAGCTTTGATTTGTTAGGAAAAGTCTTATCATCAAGTAGATAAGATATATATTTCCTTTGGCATATATCCAGCTGAATGAGGAAACTTTCAATTTCTTTTATCAGTAGCCTTTTACTCAATAAATAATAGACTTGGTATCTGGTCAATTCCTTATTTAAGCGTCGTTATTATGACTGAACGTACTGCTTTTTGCACGAAAAAATCAGTCAAAGAAACCAGACTAAGTTAGCACTTTTTAATACAGGTAATATTACGGACTTCCCTAAAACAAACAAATAAACAAAAGACCCTCTAAATATCCAGCTAAGTGGATCAGTGCTTAGTAACTCTTTATCTCTAATTTGACCCCCACCACCATATCTCCCTTGACCCCAGTCATTGCCACTCTTTAAGGCTATCTGCTTATTTGCTCCCTTACTGCGATATTTACCCAGCTCTACTTTTGTTTGACAGGAGACCTATACAGAGATAGCGGGCATGCACCGTTTCGGTGCTTTCTACATGGATTATCTCTACACAATGGAGGACAGCAGTGGCAAAGGTATTGTTCTAGTTCATTCTCTCTTGCAGAGCTTGTTTGGTCACCTTGCCACCTCTTCTCTCTTTTTCTTTTTATCTGTCATGTTCCCATTTTCTCTGCCTGGTTCACCCTTTCTTTCTTTCGCTCTTTCCATCTCTTTTCGTCTCTCCTCCCTGTCAAACAAGCCCCATGGAGACTTGAAGAAAGAGCTTGTCTTGTTTCAGTCACAGCCACCTGGTCCTTGACCCTTTCTGTCCTCACTCTCACCCTAAACTTACCTGGAGGGCAACTGTCAGAAGTGTTTAGTCTGTGTTGACACATATTTGAGTTTCTCTCTCCCTGGTGCTTGTTGAAACACTGTTTTCCCTCTGTCTCTTTACCTGTAAGCTCTTGAGAAAGTGAATAGACCTCTCTTGCCTAATTAGATGTCACTCTTCCTGGCAGAAGCCTTAAGACAGACAGCGTTCCTCATTCTTTAGTTGCAACTTTAAGTGTTGTTTTTCCAAGTTAGGAATTTCTGACAATCACATTGAGAGATAAATAATGCTTCCTTCAGTCCAAAATGCTAACTTCTTTATTAAAATGTGAAAAAATATAATAGCTCAGTTTTATTGGCCGTGATTGATATGCAAATGCTATTAGGTTATCATGCTTTATAAAGTAGAAATGACTGGCTTTGGTTAAACAAACTCAATAACTCAAAAGGTATTTATTTATTCATATGGAGTATGTCACCTGTGTTGTTCTACGTACCTCCCTCTTTTTTGTGTTTCATTTTAGTTTTTCATGACTTGGCTATTGTTTCCTCAGCTGCTGTCATCTACAGATAATAATCTAAATTAAAAAAAAACATTGATACTGTCATTCTGAGCTGTCAAAGTCATTTCTGACGGCAGGATAAGTGTCAGTCTCTTTGGGATGGCTGTGGTTACCCTTGCCAGTTGGAATGCTTCTTTTCTGTTAGTGTTTCTGTTCTTCATGGATACGGACCAGATCCAGTGTCAACTAAACAAATTAGTCTGCATTGCCACAGGTCTAACATAAACTCTGAGTCAACTGAAATAGTAACCGACCCAGGTCACTCTTACCATTGACTTCACATTAGAGTCACGCTGCAGATTAAAAACATTTTTTTATAATCTTTGGAAATTGAGACACTTTTAAATAGTCTAAATCCTCCTAATTTCAGCCTCCTCGTCATTCCAATGAGCGTTCTAACTGCAGCCATATGGTCGATATTAGGCTTAATCCATTGCAACCAAATCTCACAGAAGGGAAGGGGAAGTGGCATTGCCTGTTGCTCTTTTTAAATTTCCAAAATTTAGTGGAAGTTACACCCTCATTGCTTTGAGGTTTAAAAAAAAAAAAAAAAAAAAAAAAAATTACATTCGCATTGTTGACTCTGAGCTGTACTAATGTTCAGCACAGTGGTGGAATGTAAATGGAATAAAGCCAGTTGTGACCCTTTGTCCTTTTCCTCCCTCACTGCCATTCATCCACCCCCTTCCTTTATTTTTAATTTCTGCCTTTTTATTGCGAGAGAGTTGAGTCTTTTAAGTGGACCTCTGGAACAGGGGCCTGCGATGAATGAAGGGACAGCTGTTGGAGGGAAGTGGACATTTGGAATATTCATCATTTCTGTGGGTCACAGCTATGTGAGCTGCCTCCTGCTGCTGCATTACACTACATCTATCTTTTTTGGGTTTATGCCAGATGACAATAGTCTATATTTATACTTCATTAAGAAATGAGATATGGGAAAATGTTTCTGGCTAAATATTAATGTAAAACAAACAGACCTTATATGTATGAAAGCTGAAAATATGTTTTAATTTTGTTGACTGAGACAAGAGTCCTTAAGTTTATAAGTACATACATTATATATTTTAATCAGGTTATGTATATATGTGTATTTCCACTTGTAGGCTCTCAGGATTTCTCTGGGATGAGCATGGAAGAGGTAGTGCCTGCAGTTCAAGAGACCTCCATCAAGAGGCTGGTGGTAGGACCTTTAGACATCAGGTTGCATAGCAGCGCCATCCATCGCATTCTCAAGATGGTCACCTGTGCCATGGACCACGAGTATGAACCCTACTGCAAAGCGCAGCGAGGTCAGAGATCAAAATTATACAAATATATAATTAAAAAATATACCTTCTCTGGTCTGGTATTTTACTCACATCTCTTGTCATACTTTTCAGTGACCAGAAACTGTAACAGTTTTCACTTTATAATATTCTCATCGCATTGTTATTTCCTTGCACAACCCATTCTTCAACACACAGCTGTACATGAAAGTAGTGACCTTTTGAACCACATAAGGGAGGTTAAGCCAAACACCTTTTGTTAGTGATCATCCCTGCACAGCTATTGATGAGCTCATCCCTGGGATGTTGTGAAAGAA
The DNA here is from genome assembly GCF_900408965.1 of Simochromis diagramma. Classification (NCBI taxonomy): domain Eukaryota; kingdom Metazoa; phylum Chordata; class Actinopteri; order Cichliformes; family Cichlidae; genus Simochromis; species Simochromis diagramma. The sequence goes on along the minus strand of NW_024387423.1, from coordinate 1,904,676 downwards.
CATGGAATGTGTGTCTGTATGTAATATCTGTAGCAATAACTCTTTTGCAAAAGATTTTTGTGAAATGATAACATCCGTAGGTTTCGGTTGTTTCAGCATCTGTGATAGATAATAGACGATGGTGTAATTACTATAGCAGTTTTTGTCTGAAGCGGAGTAGGTCAGCGTGTTCCTTCCTGTTTCTATAAGTGTTTGTACTCTCAAGGGTCAGTATAGTTGGAGCCTCTGGGGGGTGGATTGAGAGTAGATAAGAGGAAGTCAAGGTTGCTATTACAGAAGGATTTATAGCAACCATTCATCATTTTGATACGATAAATTATAATTTAGCTATGCAGAACCTAACACTTTAAACAGTTTGGTACCTTAAATAAAAGCTCTTTCTCTCTGTTTCTTAGTCAGAAACATTAGATCTAGTATGTATTATTGATTGGAGAAAGTTTGCATCTATAGCACCTTATCCTGTCCTTTTTCTCTGTTCTCCTTTTTATATTCATTGCCAATAGCTTTCCTTCCCAAACTAGCTATGGATGCTGAATTGGCTTCATGTTGCCCTGTTGAGAAGATAAACTACATTTAGTTTGCTCATTTGGATAAAAGTTCTTTACATGGTCTAAAAACAATAAACGAACAATAAAAGTAACAGGACTTTAAGAACTAGAGCTAGAACAGGATATTTCTAAACAACAATATACTTATGTTATGTTATGTTTTCTTTTCCCATTATTTTTTAGCGTCCATAGTCATGTTTCTGTGTATCATGGGAGTTCCATCTGTGTTGTAAATTAAATTTTCACTGTGGGTATTGACTTGAGCCCTGGCATATGAATTGATTGGACGTAGCAGTACTAGATCAAGCTGAATGTTGTAGCTTTAGGACAAAGATCAAAGCAGCTTTGTGATCAAATTCCGAGCCCACCTTGTAGTTGGAAATGTAGCCCAACAGAACCTCCACAGAGCTGACACTGACCCATACGTGGGACCAGACCCAAGGCCATAGGGTTCAGGTTTGGTCTGCCTTTGACCCTGGTGTAGTGGATCACTGTGCTGGTCACTCCTTACTGTGAGTATGGATCTTAGTAGCCTCTGGTTCACGTTGATTTATTTCGCTTTTTTTCTTGGCTCTTTGGGTATTTCTTTGGTTATTGACAGAATGAGTGGTTTTATGAAATAGTTCAAAAAGAATGCTACTGGGAAACAGCCATTGTAATGAATAGCACATGTAGATGCCAGCACTTTTATAGTCCACGTCTCTTTTATTTAGTGTTTGAGTTGGTGGTTTTTGTTGGAAAAGACCTTTTCGTTGTTTTAATGCTATGAGAGGAGCACAGTGGCTGGAGAGGAACGGCACCCACTCAAAGAAATTGGTGTGCTTTACAGCTAACCCTTTCCACTGTAAAACGGTTTTGGTCTCGAATCCAAATATCTTTGGCTTATCCCACTCCCTTACTATTATTTCATGTAATGCACTACAGGTTGCATTCTTATGGTTAGAAAAACAGCTGTTTTAGTATTAATATTTAGAATGTTATCTCTACATTATATTAAGTTTTTTTTTTAAGCTAACATGTTTCTTGTTATTGTGGCATTATTTCTCCAGAAATGACTGAAGAGAACAGTGGTCCAGCTACTCCAGAAGAGATCTCACATTTGGAGGAATTCATCCCAACTCGACTCACTTGTCTCACTCTGTTCCAAGTCTCAGTCACTGTTTCAATGGCAGAGTTCAACCTCCTACATACACTAATGCCTGTCATCATGGGACACAAGGTAGTGCTAACAGTGAATTCAATTCACACCACACCAGATCAAGTCAGAAGACCTACGATGGCATATGCACAGCCCCACCTGATCATGTACACTCCTCACAGTCATTCCTTAGTTCAATAGCCCTCAGTTCACCTTGTCCAGCTGCATGACAGGGCAACCTGCTGTCATACCTCGTTCCTCTCCTTGAGAGAACAGAAGTTATAGACACAACACTTCCCTTTCAGTCAGTTCACTTGGTCGAACACATATAGTGTTGGACATAGATGCACACCCTGAAATGATGAAAAGGGCCAGTGACGTTGCCATTCCCCTGGTAGAATGTGCTTTCACACAGGGAAGCAAAGGGTATGGTGCTGTATACCAGGGAGATAGCTTCCATAAGATAATGTGAGAGCATCTGTTTAGCTCGATATCAAAATCCTGGTCACATAAATGCACATGCAGAATGTGGTAAATATAGGTACGTAGGATTGACTAACCTAGCCTGCTCCACATACTATAGCTGGGTACAGAGCCATAAGTAGACATTGCTTTGATCATGGCATGGCTAGCTTGGGGACAAAATCTAAGAATAAGGGCAGGTGGCTTTTGACTGTCGTTTTCTCCAAACTAAGGAAAAGCTCTGTGAACTCTGATCGCTTCTGAGCTGGTAGAGGACTGGGCCAGTCCACCTGCAGCTGCACCACTTTAAGACAAAACACACAGGGACAGCCGCTGCATCATTCTAGGCTAATGACAAGTCTCCTTACTGAGAATCCAAGTTTGAAATTAAGAAAAGGTGGAAGGAGATGAACAGGAGTTGTTAACCGTAAAGCTGATGTTACTGTTCTGAAAAGAAAACTGTAGTATTGAAATTAATGCAAAGTAGAAGTATTTTTGCTCGGGTGTTGGTGTTGTTTGGTTGGTTTTGACTTGGACAACAGTATGATCAATATGTGTCATGTTTGTTGTCACTGACAATAATTGTTAAACCTTTCTATATTTTCAACTGTCCAGGTGGCACCATGTCTGGTCTCTGTGGCAGAATTTCAGCCAGTGCGCCCACTACCTTCAGTACAGTTCCAAGTGGAAAAGGTGAATTTTGAACACTCTGTGCCAATGTATGCCCCAGAGCTGGTAACCACTGTCAGCAGTCTCAGCCAGCCTTCTGACAACCTGCTACATCACTGCTATGCACACCTCTACCTCAAGGCAAGTATGAGAATATTCTGCACTCTATAGTATTCTCTCTCCTCACTCCCAAACCAGTAGTGGCACATGTGTGCCCCTCCCTGAGCCTGGTTCTGGAATTTTCTTCCTGTTAAAAGGGTGTTTTTCTTTCCCACTGTCACCAAGTGTTTCAACACAGGAGGTCATCTGATTGTTGTGATTTGGTGCTATATAAGGGAAATTGAATTTGATTCAGATTAAGATCATTCTTGTTGCCATTAAGGACACAGTTGATGCTAAGTTAAAGGCAATCAGGCTCATTAACAATATATGAAAACTAAGCAAATGTCAGTTGCTATCAACCCCCCCCCCAAAAAAACTATAGTTGAATAAAACAGTTTTAAATTGCACACTTGTTCTCTTGTTTGTCTCATGATTTTAAGCCTCATATATAAATATGGAAACCAGTACTGTGCCAGGACTCATTTGGTTTGATTCTGTTGGTATTTTCATTTTATTTTATTATACATTTGTCTTTCTGTTTATTATGTTTCACTTTGACCAAAACGATGCATCTACTATTTATTAGAGTATGGTTTTTGTGCACAATAGCATGCTAATTGGTCAGTCACAGTTGTGATCTTATCTTCCCTTTGAAATGATCGGGCCAACCTCTTTAATGACCTTGATGACCCTTTTCACCTGGTCATAAAAATCTCAGCACTCAGTTTCCTGATGAGCACCAGTACATTTCTGGTCTGCTTCATCTGCCAACTAATAGGGTGCAAGAGACTTGTATTAAGCAGCTGTGACATTCCCCTGTTACTATAAAGGTTTTACAGTTTTAGCTGCTAGTTTGAAGATGAAAATATAACATTCACTGTCACTGAAATTTAAAGTTGGTAGTACTATAATTTGAAGTTGGGACCAAAAGACAAAAGCTTTATTTTCTTAATTGTTTTAAACCACGGGACAAGATTATTTGTCAGCCAAGCTTTTATCATGTTGCCTAGCATCATAAGATGAGCAATAAACAACTGCATATAACATTCCAGAAAATAGTAGTTTTCTACCTAAGTGTGACTTCTTAACCTGTATACTAGAGTTATCCATGTCCAGTAATCTATGGCTAAAGTAAAATAAATTTAAACACTTTGTTTTAGGTTTGTTTTCAGGTTGTAACCTCTGATTTTTAGTTTACCTGAAGTCCTTAGTCTGTCATTGAGTACACATTTCCAAAAGAAAATAAAGAAAGGATTTTGCTAAAGAATCCAATCAACTTTTTAGGGAGTTTGGATAATAGATTGGGTGTAATTTGTCATCTTTTCATTCTGGCCTGGTATTGCTTCAGTGTGTTTTTAAGGCAGGATGTTTACTGTACGTCATGCTGGTAGTCCTTATCACAGGGTCACTGCAGGGTTAACAGTCATCTGGTCAGTGGCCAAGGATCATTGTGACCAATCAGCCAATCGTTGTCTGTAACCATTAAGGTTCTCAGTCTCCATCTGGGTTTTTGCACTGGGATCATGACAGGGTGGAGGTCATTCTAGCTACAATTCACCCAATTCAGGAAGTGATTTGAAAAGGGTATAAACTAAGGCTTATCTAAATCTGTGTTTTATTGACGCTGGCTGTCAGAGCTTAGGTATCTGTGTTGAGGGTAGTGTTAGCCATTGTCCTACTTTTACATGATTGCAGGCAAAAGCTTTAAGTCAGTCTGTTTGCTCAACAAGAGACCACAGAAGTTAATGGTCATGTTAAAGTTTGGTTTATTTGAATCGGGACTGAAACTGCTGAATAGCGATCAGAAATCTAGTTTCCAATAGAAAGCTGAGTGTTTTGTGTGGGCAATTGAATTTAAATGTGACTTTTTTATGTCTACATCTTTATCTAGTAATTGATATATTAGAGCCATAGGCCATTTGTCCTATTATAAATAAATTATTGTTTTCCAGCATTTTGTCTGCTGGCTTGTTGATCTACACAGAAAAATGATCTAGTACACCATTACAGCAGCTGGATGCTGGACAGCTAGGCCCAGCCATCATCTCTTACCTCCAATATTAAACAGGACTTTACCACCATGTGCTATCAACAGTATGTAAACACTGGGCTGGGAGTATATTATATGTGGCTTCCAGGAGCTTAGATAATGAGAATGAGATTGTGAGACCCACACCTGCTATGACAAACAGCAGAGTTAGACAGTGGTTTATTTTTCTAAGTACTGTTGCTGTCTTTATCATTTTTTATCTTTTTTATAAAACATTACTTTGTACATTCATATATTTGTTACTGTAGCCAGATAAAAAGTGATAAAGACTCATTATTAACCCTATCCCCATTAACTGTGACAGGTCAAGCACAGGCTAAAAAGTTAAATTGGGTTTAATACAAATTCAAGAGAGTAAACCTTTTTATAATTTTTATTTTGTAAAACCAGCTGTTGTTGTGAGAGGAGTACTGTGGCTGGTCTACAGTTCCATATGGACAGATTATGTTCAGCGGGATAGTGCTGCAATGTCCAAGATTGTCTCAAAGTTGTGTAGTAAGGGTCAAAGGAAATGAAAGTTGGGGTGTTAAATATGCTAAATACTGTATATTAAATGTGTTCTCATTCAAGAGTGTCTGGATTGTATTGGGGGCCATAAGTCCACCAAACTGGACATTTAAAAAAAAAAAGAAATTCCAGCCAAGATAGTATATCTGGTGCTGGTAAAACTGTCATCACCTCCTCCTAGAGACGCCCTCTGCCACCTACTTTAGAAGTACTTTTTCCATAATTTAATAATTATGAAATCATGCAGCATCTTATTTAAATCTTATAATTAGGGGACAAAAGACAAACCAAAACTTTCTCCATGCTGGAAAAATGTGGGCTATTTGGCTGACTGAATATAGATTTAATCAGTGCAAATTTTGTGGAGAAGCCTACTGTAACAAGGACTACCACACATGTGCTTTTGAGTACCTTGACACATTTTTATAGGTCTGTCTATGGAGACTTGTCGATGAAATAATGTCACAAATATTTAAGGTCAAAATGAAGGCCAAGGTTGACTGTGGGTTTGGTCTGCATGTTATGGGTCTGGTGTGTGCTGGTGTGATCCTATCACATGATCATCTTCTTTTTTTCTCCCAATGTATTTGTGAATTCCTCAGTGTTTTTTCAGCGTGTTAGTTCCCCTCTGTCTTCTCCCTTCATTTCTTTGCCTTTATGTCTTTGCAGGTGTTTGGGTTCCAGGCAGGGTTGACATGCCAGGATAAAGGATCTTTTTTACCTCTCATCCCCATCATCCCTTCGTTTAGTACTGCACTCTATGGAAAACTGATTCAGTTGCCTGCATTGTGGTGAGTTTTTAGCAGTTATATAACTGATTAAGTCTGCAAATTGCTAAAAGCCCAGTGTACATGCAGGGCATATTTCAAGTTATGATGAAAATAGAAATGTTATTGTTTCACCGGCCAGTGCCTGTAACAATTGTGTGAGGCACAAAAAAAATTAACATAATAATGATAGCATCATTTCTGTATTGTGTGATCATGGAGGCAAAACATATAGGAAATGTTTACACACACACACACATATATGGCTATATATATAAAGATGTGCAATCTCTTGTGGGTTGTCGATCTGAGGGTATTTAAAGTGATGGATGAGGCAGTTTTTCAGCAGTCATGTGGGAAAACAGAACGACCGTCAGTGTGGAATAACTGCAACAGTTTCCTTACTTTGAAACACAAGAAGAAGAAAGACAGTGTTGTCTAGGGACATGAAAAAGTTGCTCCCTTTTTTTTTCTTTTTCTTTTTTTTTGGTTGTTTACCAGACAGATGACTCATTGGAGATGTCTCTTAGCGGGAGGAAGAGACTTCAGAAGTTAAAGAAAAGGGATGAAGGAAAAGGAGACAATGTTTAGAGTTTGAGGATGGAACAGTTGGACACATTTGGATTTGAGCGGTGAGAGTAGTAAAGATGGAAAGGAAGAGGAACTGTTGGTACAGCATTAAACACTCTATGTGGAGACTGTAGACAGAATTGGGGGAATAATTTACAGTTCTTAGTTTTTCTATGTTTAAGGTAAATAAACAGTTTTTAACTACAACTCTATTAACGCTATTAGTCATGAGGTTCAGTCATAAAGCTCCTCAGCTCTGCTGATAAAAAACAAAATCATTGCCTTGTTTAAAGGTAGTTACTATCTCCTAAATGGCTGAAAGGTATCCTTATGCAGTAATACTTGACCTGTAGCACTCCTGCTGATGTTAGATGACTTCCTGGAAGTCCTGCTCTTCCTGGAAGTCCTGCTACTTCCTCATACATATTTAATTTTCATGAAGTTCAAACTTGCAAACAGGACAAATATCAACTTGTGTCAAACTAACCCAAGCTTCAAGCTGAGCTGATGAGAGTTGAATCTCTGGCTGCAATCCAGAAACCAAACAGATTTTTTTTTTCTGTACACTGAAAATTTACAATTGTATAGCTGAAATAAAGATGAAGATGAGCACCAGAACAGTAGGCTTTTCCAGGTCATAAATGCAGCCAGGAGCATCCCTGTCACTTTTTCATCAATCATGTTGGACACCGTGAATTGATCCCCCAGGATTACTAACAGTGTTCTGAGGGCAAACCTTTGGTGCAGTTGACCTGAACTGTGGTACATGTCATCATACAGTGGGGCAAAAAAGTATTTAGTCAGCCACCGATTGTGCAAGTTCCCCCACTTAAAATGATGACAGAGGTCAGTAATTTGCACCAGAGGTACACTTCAACTGTGAGAGACAGAATGTGAAAAAAAAATCCATGAATTCACATGGTAGGATTTGTAAAGAATTTATTCGTAAATTAGGGTGGAAAATAAGTATTTGGTCACCTCAAACAAGGAAAATCTCTGGCTCTCACAGACCTGTAACATCTTCTGTAAGAAGCTTTTCTGTCCCCCACTCGTTACCTGTATGAATGGCACCTGTTTGAACTCATCATCTGTATAAAAGACACCTGTCCACAGCCTCAAACAGTCAGACTCCAAACTCCGCCATGGCCAAGACCAAAGAGCTTTCGAAGGACACCAGGAAAAGTATTGTAGACCTGCACCAGACTGGGAAGGGTGAATCTACAATAGGCAAGCAGCTTGGTGTGAAAAAATCAACTGTGGGAGCAATCATCAGAAAATGGAAGACATACAAGACCACTGATAATCTCCCTCGATCTGGGGCTCCACGCAAGATCTCATCCCGTGGGGTCAAAATGATCATGAGAACGGTGAGCAAAGATCCCAGAACCACACGGGGGGACCTGGTGAATGACCTGCAGAGAGCTGGGACCAAAGTAACAAAGGTCACCATCAGTAACACACTACAACGGCAGGGAATCAAATCCCGCAGTGCCAGACGTGTTCCGCTGCTGAAGCCAGTGCATGTCCAGGCCCGTCTGAAGTTTGCCAGAGAGCACATGGATGATACAGCAGAGGATTGGGAGAATGTCATGTGGTCAGATGAAACCAAAGTAGAACTTTTTGGTATAAACTCAACTCGTCGTGTTTGGAGGAAGAAGAATACTGAGTTGCATCCCAAGAACACCATACCTACTGTGAAGCATGGGAGTGGAAACATCATGCTACGGGGCTGTTTTTCTGCCAAGGGGACAGGACGACTGATCCGTGTTAAGGACAGAATGAATGGGGCCATGTATCGTGAGATTTTGAGCCAAAACCTCCTTCCATCAGTGAGAACGTTGAAGATGAAACGAGGCTGGGTCTTCCAACATGACAATGATCCAAAACACACAGCCCGGGCAACAAAGGAGTGGCTCCGTAAGAAGCATTTGAAAGTCCTGGAGTGGCCTAGCCAGTCTCCAGACCTCAACCCCATAGAAAATCTGTGGCGGGAGTTGAAAGTCCGTGTTGCTCGGCGACAGCCCCAAAACATCACTGCTCTCGAGAAGATCTGCATGGAGGAATGGGCCAAAATACCAGCTACTGTGTGTGCAAACCTGGTAAAGACCTATAGTAAACGTTTGACCTCTGTTATTGCCAACAAAGGTTATGTTACAAAGTATTGAGTTGTATTTTTGTTATTGACCAAATACTTATTTTCCACCCTAATTTACGAATAAATTCTTTACAAATCCTACCATGTGGATTCATGGATTTTTTTTTCACATTCTGTCTCTCACAGTTGAAGTGTACCTCTGGTGCAAATTACTGACCTCTGTCATCATTTTAGGTGGGGGAACTTGCACAATCGGTGGGTGACTAAATACTTTTTTGCCCCACTGTATATGCTGTGGCAGTGCATTAAAAGTCAGGGTTTTTTTGCCTCACACAATTGTCAGTCACTATAAATATTTCCCGGTTTGGGCTTCCAGTGACATCGTGAATTTGAAGATACATAGTGCTTTGTATTTCATTTCTAATTTTGTTGCATATTGGTCATGCGTTTCAGATCATCAAATTTTAATTCTAGATTAAGATAACTTTAGTAAATACAAAATGCAGTTTTTAACTGATGATTTTCTTAATTAAAATTAAGAGTCCTATCCAATATCACCTGGCCCTTTCCTTAGATATTAATAAAATATTCTGATTATGATTCAGTTTCACTTCCCACACTGAAGCCTAATTACTGCTAGATTCGATGAATCAAGGAATCACTTAAATAGAACCTGTCTGGCAAAGTGAAGCAGGTGAAAGGCAGTGCATCATGCTATGATCTAAAGAAATAAAGTCATGACCTGATTCTAACCACAATTCTAAAACCAAGCCTTAACCCACACAAGCTCGCATGGGTTAGAGCAGCGGTCCCCAACCCCCAGGCCTCGGACCGGTACCGGTCCGTGAGTCGTTTGGTACCGGGCCGCGAGAGTTGAGGCTCAGGTGTGAAATGTATAGTTTTCAGGGTTTTTATCGGTTTTCAGCGTTATTTTGTTATCGTTTTTATTGTTTACTCGGTTTTCCTTGGTCTTTTCATGTGTGTTATGAATAAATTTTCTTTTTTCGGTACCGGTACTAGTTTTATTTTGTTTTATTTATCCGCGACACCTTAAAGGCCGGTCCGTGAAAATATTGTCGGGCATAAACCGGTCCGTGGTGCAAAAAAGGTTGGGGACCGCTGGGTTAGAGTAGAGTCAGGTTAAAGTCCCCACCAAGATATACTGTTCATGCAACACTTGTCTACGCAAATTAAGTGTTTATAGTAGGAAATCTGTGCAAGAACACAAGCTTAGAAGCCGATTTACCCCAATTAGTTGAGATCTAAACCTGTCGGAGCTGCAGATGGTTTTGACTTTTACTAACCTCGTTTCCAGGCACTTCAGTATATCTGCTACCAAACAACTTTCACTCACGTCACTTTTTTTTTTTTAACAGTTGTCTATTTTACTGTCACTCACTGTGTTTCAGATGGGCTGGATTTGCTGCTTAGTGTTGTTAGTTTTGTCATTTCAGAGGTAATGTGACTTCTATTTGACCCTGTTCGTCTAAGCAAGAGGCAAGAAAGCCTGCCTCTTGACCTGTGTATTGCAAGTCAGAAACTAATAAACACGATGTGATAGTTTGCTCCTAGAAGAATGATGAAGAACAGGTTTGACAGAGTGCAGACAGTAGTTAGAAGAGATATATGCGAGTGGTTGTTTAACTGCTCACAGTTGGAATGTTTGAATAGTCAAAAAATGAATTAATGTTTCCATTTCTTTTTTTTTCTGTCGCTTTCATAATGTTAAATACTCGTTTATGGGTCAGAATGAAAAGATAGAAATGGTCACTGACTGAGAGTTGGTCTTAATTTCATTTGACCTCTGGCCTCAGAGTGTTTAAACTCTTGCCCCATCTCAAATTAAAACTCATACATCTTGTAACGGCAAAGTTGTGTTATAGATTGTATGCATTCATGGAAAACTGACAGCTTGAGGCTTCCTTTTACAACAGAAAAAGCTGAGCCCAAGAGTGATACACTGGGTCAGTATGGCACCCAGAAGATGCACTCCACCAGGTGGTAGTGTTTAAATTAACTTCGCTGGTATTTGTTTTGGGAGGGCTTGTCGTAGCTGATGCAACTTTAACAATATCCCTTTCCAAGATGTTCTCTTCTCTGACCAGACACTGAGCAGAGCTATACATACTTCTGAAGTTTAAAATAACAGAACGTGTGGAGCATTGTCTGTGAGTAGGAGACACATACACACCCTCAGATGCCAGTAGGCAGCCAGCTCTTGCTTAAGTATGTATGACTGCCAGGTAATCATGGGAGATTTGAAGGACACTGAGTGTCTATGAAGACCACGCACATCTGCTGATGAGCTGGCCGATGAGTGCATAGCTCAGATTTCCTTCAGTCTCACCACAAAGGCTCCCACTTCTCACAGTTGGTAACAAGGGGCTTTCACTGGGGAAATTACACTGCCTTGACATGTTCTCCCCGTCTGCCTTGGATTTCGTTGGGCATGGGGTTATATGTATGCAAGACCTCTGGGACTTTGTCTCTGCAGTTTTTAAATACAATGAAATTTTAGGAAAGTATAATTGCTCTGCAGCAGACTCTGACCTTGTAGTTTTCCATGCTGAAATCACCTAACATGAAGGCAGCCAAATGTCTTCTTGTTTTGTTGGTTGAAACGTCCAAGAAGTATCCAGGTGGTTGGTACAACCTTTCTTGTCAGCATTACTTAGGATGGGCACTCACTTGTGTTGTTTTAGCCTTGTACACTTGGCTTAATGCTATGGAGGAATTTTTGTTGTGTTAGTGTAGAAATGTTGGATTGAACTGAATAGGTTGAAAACTGCACAAAAAAACTGGTCTGTTGGTTTTCCTAACATTGACAAAGTTTGCTCTCTAGCCAACCCATGACAGTGTGTTTAGACACCATTAATTAGTAATATATAACTACAAGTGAATGCTGTCTTATTGGTAAACATTAAGCTTAGGTCTACTTGATCACTGTCACTTGATTTCAGGCTGAGGTGTAGAGGTAAATTCTTACAGTAGGTGCTGGCTGAAACACTGAGATAATGTCTTTAAAGATGGCACCACAAACTTTACCCACCTGAAGAGAATACAAATAGAAAGCTTTTGCATATATAGCATGTGTCACTCATTAAGGTTGATCTCCTACCATATACATTGATCCACTTCATATGATTAAATCAGCTGTTTCTTCCGGTCCACTTTAAGAAATTAAAATCTCTGCTGCATCGTCATAGTTAATACTAATACTTTGTAATACTTTGCCCTTGACAAATAATTATAATTATAGACTCTACAACTAATATCAATAAAAGGTAAACTAACTCAAAATTAAGAAATAAGAGCTAATTAGAAAATGCAAACTGTAATAAGGGTTAGGTGTTGTGTTTTCAGCACAGCTGAACATAGCTGAGAAGAAGAGCATCCAAAGGTCAAGTCACATTCGTTTTTTCTAAACTTTTTTGTTAAACTTTGCAATCTATCAAACTCATGCAAAGAACTGTGGAAGACGTCTCTCTTCTTAATATGGTAAATGGTAAATAGACTGGTATATAGCGCTTTTCTACTCAATCTGAGCACTTAAAGCGCTTTACACAACTTGTACTTTCACTCAATCACACCCATTCGCACAAGCACTTTTTTCTACACTGTTTCTAAGTGCTTTCTATCTAACGTTCATGCTCATGAATATACACTAGCATGAACTAATCAAATTAAAATCATTAGATTTCCAAAAGCCAAAAACCCTCTAAAATGCACTTTTAGTCCTGGTAAATTAAGGAGCAGCCGAGAGGCGTTGGGTTGTTCAGTGAAAGCCAATATATTGGCCCCCAACTTCACAAGGACTCTGCAGCATGTCTCAATTGGTTTGGCTGTTAAAGCTGTTATTCAAGATAGAAAAAGAGTGGGAGGAGGAAGGGAATGTTAGAAGTGCCACCTGCATCGATCTCTCCAAAACCTAACCTAACTCAGACACATGAGCACACATACACACACACACACTTGAGCTCACACCATATAATATTGCTTATGCAGGGCCACCTGACTGCAGCAACATATGGAGACAGGCCAAGGCCGGGGCCCACCAACCAACCAAGCAACAAACCAGCAGCAGCTTAGTGTGGTTCGTCGCATTGCAGGCCATAATTCAAGCCCATGCCAGCTTTTATGTGGCATTTTTAGCAGCCCCTGTTACTCGTTCAGCTATTTCTTAGGGGATAATTTCCTAAAGTATGTGACATTACAGGTGCATGTTATATAGCCACAGAAAGCTGAGTTACTTTGCAAACGGTTCAGAATAGAAAAGAATGTTGGTTTTCCCTTGATATCTAATTATTGGTCCAAGTCTATTACACTGTCAATAGTTAGTTCAGCTTTTAACACTACCAGTAGGGTTTTTATGTGAAGTTGAGAAGTACATACTACTATGTCTGGACCAGTAGTCTAGACTCTAGATTAGCTCATGTTGTGATTTATGAAGGCTGCTTGAGGCATCTGAGGCATGAGGCTTCTGGTGTGATTGTAATGCCTCATTACTCCTGTTCATAGTTAGTCATAGCAAGCTGCTCCTGGTCTGTGTCTCCAAGCACAGCCAAGAACAGGAGGACAAATGCTTTCTGTGTCCTTGAGTAGAGATCCAACTCCAATTTAGCAAATATACATGAACAGCATTTACTGCTGAGAACATTGACTGTGGCTGTTATATTTGTCCAACAGCCATTTTGGCAGACAATATCATTAAGAAGTTGAACTGGTTAATCATTTTGGCTAGAGAAGACTGATTTGGGAGTTGCTGCTGGTTGGGGGAAAACACATTTGTGTGCTCTGAGTATACATTTTAATTACAAATTATAATGATTTTTGTATAATGTCATACATGCAGCTACTGCATCAACCATTGTGTTGTTCCACTAACCTTTGAGAAGCGTTGATTTCCTAATCAAGGAATCACTAAAAGGGCCTCAGTTAAGACCTTGCTCATCAAGGTTTTTGTGTGGGCAGGGTTAATGTTATAGTGAGCTGTCACTGTATGGTGTAGGATAATTGAATGACCTCAAATCAGCATGTGGTTCCTGTGGTCATGCTCAGCTTTGAGTTGTAGTTCGGAGGCCACGGGAGCAGTGGGGAATTCATTTGGCTCAACAAGGCAACACATGCTCCCTGTTCTTGCAGAAACATGGAAATGTTTTCCGAACATTTTCACATGTTGAAGTCGAATGGACGTGGGCATAAACTGCAACAAAGTAGTCTTTATGTATTAACAGGTGTGCATTAAAAGCCTGGAATGACATATGATGTAATATTGTTCCACTTTTAACTCTGAAGCATCTGACTGTAAAGGATTGTGAGCTGCAGGGTAAAACATCATATTTCTTGTGGCACAGTCTATAAACTTCTTTGGCCAACTTTGTGGTAAGGATTTTTTCTCCTCTGCATCTGCTTTCAGATGCTTTTATTTGGTTTTCTAGCTGACGGAGATCAGTGGATGTATTGAAGAACGTTGTATTAAGGGTATGGTATTGGCAAATGCAAGACTTGTGCTCGTAGTCATTGATATCCCTATTCTTATGGAGACTTCTGTGCCGGTCTTGACAGTCAAACTGGTCCGTCCTAGTATAATCATATTCACTATATACTTACCCCTGTGATTTGGTGGCTTAAATCAACATGGGTTTAGAACCAGCGCTAAAGGACATGTTATGCTTTCAAGAAACAATAATTTGCAGTCCAAGAATGTCTGTTGAATTTAAACTTAACCACAAACTTTATTTGTATATATAGATGAGGTCTAAGATGGTGGATTCAGGAGCAGCTGTAGATGTTTTCAGTTGACTGAAAGATTCTATTAATTCCTGAATTAGTCATCTGAGGAACTGAAGCTTGAGGGAGGGAAAACAGTGGGAAATGGGGAAGGATACATGGATTATCAGCTCTGAGTGGATTATCATCTACTGTGGTGTGCATTCCACTGTCCTTTCCTCCTCACCAGCCCATAATACTGATCCACTGCTTCCTAGAAAGAAGCTCGTTCACTTTTTACTGCACGAGAAGAAAACTACAAGTAGTAATAAGGCTTGGAGTAATGAATGGTGTCGCCATAATAAAGTCTAAGCTTTATTTAGCTAAGAAGCGTGGAGTTAAAAAAAAAAGTATAATACAAACTGGTATTCCTTCTTGTCATGCGCATGAAGGTCAAAGACAATGGAAGAGAGGAGGTGGTCCATTCACTTGGGTTACAAAAGGATTGTGAGAGGAAAAGCAGTGCTTTATTGACTGCTGCAGATGTTACAATAAAAGGACAGTCCAAAGCAGAATCTGTATAGCATAAATATGCTATTAGGTTTGCAGTCTGTAGGTTGAGATTCTCTTATCTCTATCTATCTGTGTCCTTGACAAAAACCGCATGTCTACCACAGCTGGACAGAGGCAGGAAGCTATACACACACACACACACACACACACACACACACACACACACACACACACACACACACACACACACACACACACACACACACCATTATGCAAACACATACACAGGCCTCTTGATATGTTTTCCTTTAACGCCTGATGAACCACGTCATTGCCATTTTCTCGCCTTGCGGTCTGCAGCTGTCTGCACAACTTGATTAAAACATTTCTTTTAGTAATCCCTGTGTAATGAAGCCCTCTCCTGAGAATGGATCTCAGTGCGTGTATTCATGTGTGTCCATGTGAGGTTGTGTGCATACGTGTGTGATTTGGGTCAGGGGTGCTCCAGATGGGAGGAACGGGAGGGCTGCGTCTGTGTCTATGTGTGAGAGACGAAAGAGAGTGTTGGGTTCTGTGAAGAGTTTCGACTGTTCAGGACCAGTGACTGAGAAATGCACACACTGAACACCTTTGACCCAAAGGAACTGCAAAACTTTGAGCCGTGGCTACACGTACAGTCCACGTCTACCGCTAACTCATTCGCTGACCCTCTGCATAGCTGTTAAAGACGCTGGCTATGTTACAGAATGCTCATTGTTACAAATCAACATAAGACAGACTTGAAAATACCTTGAATATGGTGCAAAGGAAGGTGAAGGCAATGCAACACCAGAACTTTAAAAGAAATTCCTCGTCACGCATAATGTGTAACCTCACTATATGATGGAGAGATTATTTAATTTAAAATATTTCCTTATTGATCACTACACTAACTATATATCTGCACAACTGAGGAATCCAGAGCCCAGTTTAAATCAAAATTCAAGTCATAATCATACATAAATTTTAAGGGACATAAAATTTTTCAAATTATATCACCAAGTTGTAAGTTGGACCTCGTTTTGCTAAAAATATAATTTAGGTTTTCTTTCTACATGAGGCTTAGCTGCAGCTGCAGCTACATTTCTCATAAGAACAATGACATAGACCATGTACGGTCAATAAAATGAATTACTGGAAAGAATTATGAGAGTTAACGGTACCTTTAAATGAGTTTCTTGTCTATCATTTTTCAAGAGGTTTATTTATCCACGTTTGACTGGATCACTTTTCTGTAGTAGTGTTTTTTCAGTCTCTTTAGATGCTAGCCATTTAACCCAATTGACCTCCGGGTGGCAAAATGATAAAAAGTTTCCCCCTCCTCCCCAGTTGGTCACTTAGGTGTTTTTGTTCAGTGTGAAGTGCTTACATGATTTATAATCTTCGTTTGGAGGCTTTGCAAGACACTGTAGTGTGTCTTTTGTAGTATGATAAAAGAGGGGACTTTAGAGCAGCCCATAAGTCACTCTGGTTATTTTCAAGAGGGGGTCAGTGACCTTGGCTCGGAGAGATTGGGAATTCTCCAGTACTTTAGATCAGTCTGAAAAAAGGACAAAAGGTACAAGCTGTCAGTCTTCCCTCCCCTCCACCTGGAGTCTAAATCCCTCCATAGAAGCTCTGGAAATAGTAGTAGAGGATTTTGTCAACTAGTTGAGTTGGGAAATGTTTGTATTGGTTAATTAAGGTGAGGTGTGACAGTGAATGATTTGAAGAAACTTTAGATAACTGGTCTCAGGACAGTGGCTATCTGTTGTATCTATCAGACAAATATGTCAGCCCGTAATGGATTGCATTGGTGTTACTGTGGACTTTGAAAATAGGTTCAGATAAGTTAAAGTCAAGAGAAAGTCTCACATTGTCAGCCTTGTGGAAAGTTAATTGATGGTCCTATTTGCATTTTTTTTTAAAACTGCCTTTAATTTAACATTCATCGTGTTGCACTTTTAACAGCTTATATTGGTGAAGGTTTTTATGAGTAATTTCCCATTTATCCCCCTTGGAGAAAAAAAAATGCCTCTGTGCCAGGGAATGGGTCTCTGTGCGAGTGTGCCTTTTTCTTTTTCTGTGGTCTATGGAGAGACCAGACACCTTGCTCCACATTTACTGCTGATGTCCCAGAACCCACAGCTGTCTATGTTGTTGTGTTTTGGAAAGAGTGAGGCAACTGATTTTTGGTACTGTACAGGATATGAGTAATAAGAAAATGTAGGTTCTGGAAACTGTGCGCAGGTTCCAAGCTTGTATTTTGGGACACTATGTAAACCATTAGGACCAGCTGCACCTGGTAATAGTCCTTCAATCTCACAAGATGCTGATCTTTAAAAAAATGAATTTTCTTGTAACATGAGGACTTGCTTTTTTGTATTTCTCACTTATTGTCTTTTTCGAAACATCTTCACCAATGCCAACATATCAGGATTGGAACCAATTACTGAACATTTATGCAACACAAACCAGCTTTCTTTAATTATGCTACCTTCATTTATTTCTGTAAAAGTACAAAGCAACAACATATCAGTTACATAATCTATTCCTGCTTGAGTTTGTACTGGAGCTTTTCCACATACTTCCTTTAATGAGACTCCCATTTAATGTATTATTTTACCTGGAGAATAACATAGACTTGCAAGTCTGTATTCTTATGCTACATATGCTTGTTGTTTTCCCCTTGTTCTTTTTTGTGTTCTCTGCATGGCTTAATCGTGTTTTTCTTGTTCTTTTTCTCTTTTCCCCTTGTTTCGCTCTGGTTGAAGAACATGCTTCCTTTCAGTATTATAGATGCTTAGCATAGTGCATCTTTTCAGCCTTAAGTGTTGGCACCTAATTTTATAACTGCTCCAGTTGCAGGTTGTTAGAGCAGCAGCCCTTGTCAGCTGTAGCCTCATTACTCCTGCTCATTATGCTCTGGCCCACTAACCTGCTCGTACTGGTTTATAGTGTTACAAAGCTTGTGTTTCACCATGTGTTTGCATGCAGATGTATGTGCACTTTTGCCAACATTATTTATTTGTGTCTGGACAGGTATATGCATTTTTGTGGTTATGTGTGGCCTAAAGCAGCAGTTAAAGCTCGATAGCTATAACCCCAGCTGTACTTGTCTAAATATAGCTGTGACCACAGTCATATTGAACCAGGATGCTGATTAGCACCATTAAGACCACTGGCCTAAATGAATGCCAACTATGATTATGTGAAATATTTATTGTGGGTTTCCAAAAAAACCCCCAAAATAATTTAAGGATGCTAACCAAAGTATTTGGTTATCATGTTATTTTCTTTCTAGCTTCTATGATGTTTCAATAATTCTTTTATTGGCTAAAATATACATTTTAATCTGTTCCTGCTTCGTGTCCAGATTTGGTCCTGTGCACAGAGGAAACAAACTAGGCAAACAGTACCACAGCTGGTGTGGTACTTTTAGCTCTGACTCATGCTTCAGCCCAACTTCATGCCCTGTTTGCTTGATTTGGACTGAGACTCCAGCCAGTCAACTAGTTGTTCACCAGGAAGGTCAGGATGTGTTAGTCCTGGTCTAGTTCTGACTCCAACAGGGAACAGATGGGAAATATGGCCTAATGTTTCTCAAATACATTTGAGCTTTTCCTCTGAAATACATCAAAGGACAGCTGAAATTGAAATACCAAATTTTCTCCTTTTCCTGACTAATTTTAATTTTCTTTTAACACATTCCTGGTGGCCTCTGCATTTTAATGAAAAAGTTATTGACTTAAAGAACCACTGTGAGGTCAGAGACAGGCTATTCAATGAGGCACTGAAGTTAACGCCAAGAGCCTGAGTTAGGACCTAAAGTGGGTTGTGGGCACCCTTCTGGTAGGTCTCCACATTATAGTATAGATATTCTCTAATGAGTTTTGCTCCCCAAGCTACAGACTAATAGGCTTTCTGCACTATAACAGTAAAATACATGTTAGTTATTGTTAGTTCCATTGTGCATAGCTAATGTATGTTTCAAGGCAAATATTTTAATGTTGTTTGTTACTGCAGGTGATGCTGCAGGTGTTATTTTGAATCTTTTTGAGGTTTTTTTCCCACAAAGCTTGCGGCAACAGTGAAACACTGCCTGCCAGAAAGCTGTTTACCATGTTGCAGCAAGAAACACTGACCGTGCCAGCTACTTAATGAAATCCGATGAGTGCCTGGCTGTCTTCGCATACAGCATTCCCAAAACACCCTAATGAGAGTTTCTGTTTCTCATTTGAATCCAAGATCCAAGTTGCTGTTCGCAAAGAATTGGGCATAATATAATAAAAACAGGTGCATAATTAAAGTTTTAGGGGACCACATGCACATGACAGCTCCCCTTAAATGCTATAAACACTCAAATAAGGCAACAAACTTTCATCCCTTGCCAGTCCTCTCATTGAAGTGGCTTTGCAGGCACATTTGCTCTGCATGTGGGGACATTGTTGTTGCCGGCTTCCCTTCACTTTCTTTTGTTCAGCTGCAGTATCTTGCTATGTGCACACACAGTGTGCACATATTTGAACGCACAAAAGCACACGAGAAACTCTTTGATTGATGTCTTGTTGTATAGCATACAACAGTAGTGACTTTTACTAGCAGAAAAGCATGACATGGCATGGTTTCCTATGTTGCCAAATCCACCACATGTAGGCACAGAATTTTAAACATATATGTGTGCCGTCAAGGTAAACTCATTGACCCAATCAGGTTTGAATTTTCTTTCTTCTTTTCTTCCTGTGTTTTTCCTGTAGCCTCTTTATCAAACGCGCTCTCACTTTCTGTCTCGTAGAAGACACAGCAGATGCTTAAGAAATCTGGGTCTGCCTGTGTGCAGCTAACTGCTCATGTCACCCTGCCGAACCACCCAGGAGCAGAAGAAAGGGAAAGATAAAGAGACTTGAAGAAAGAGAGGGAGGGAAGCAGAGAAGTTAAATGATTGCAGAGCTGCTGAGCGCAGAGAAAGGCCTTGTGACATGTCCCACACTCAGAACTGGGACCAGACCAAAATGGGTGCGTGATTAAATGAACTGTGATGCTCGCTCCTGACACGCTGCAGCCATCGTTTGAATTAGTCACAGTTCTATTTTCAATGAAACCTCCACTCGTAGGGCAGATTCTATTACAATAAGTACTCAAGTGAACACACATGCAATACATAGATGGGTATCTGTGCTGGGGGCACTGCCAGTCCTCAAAATCCTAGACCAAGAAACTTTAGTTCCACTCCTATTTTCCTGCCTTGAGAACATGAGAGGAAAACAGGAGTGGAACTAAAGAGACTTGTTTGACTGTGCTTAGTTCAGCCTGCCTAGCCTCAGGCTTTGCTATAAGTAGTAAAAAGAAAAGCACAACGACAACATTTCTGATGTTTCTGATATTAAAATAATTTCTTATAAGAAAAGTGCAAAACACCCGACAGAACATCACAACCAATTATTGCAAAGTTTAGGTTAGGCTGTGATTTGGTGTTTAAATAAAGCATCCCTAAAGGAATTTCCGATGTAAAGATAGGAAGGTTTCTTCACCTTATCCAATGACATATTTATAAATGTAAAATCACAAATAATGAACATCTGTGCTACACGATATCATTAAAAGATTAAGATAATCTGGAAAAATGTCTGTACGCAAAGGACCAAGGCCGAACTCATTATTGAATGGCAATGATCTTTGATCAATGCAAACATTTTGTTCTGAGAAATTCATTGGCAATGGATTTCTAAGGGGTTAGACCAAATTTATTGCTTCATCTGCAAGTGGAAATTAAAGCTCTACCATGCAAAGAAAAAAAAAAAGAAAAGTCAAAAGCCAGACCTAGAAACATCACCGACTACTTTGGGACACAGTTTGTTTGAGATGGAGTGAAGCTGTTCTCTGATCTGTTTGGAAAGCATGGATGCTGTGTTTTTTGGGGGTGAAGGGGGGCAGAGCTATCCAGCTTCTTATCAGCACAGAGTTTAAAGCCGGCAACTATAATGTTATAGTGGTAGATATGGCTATGGTTATCTTGCAATGGTTTTATTCATGCTGAAAGACACAAACAGAAACAACATACTTGCTGCCCCTGCTCATGATGTCCTTCTCAGGGAGAGCCTTGTTTATTTCACCAAGACATTCCCAAACCACATTCTGGACAACTCTACAATTGCACGGCTCTTCAGTTAGTCTAGATGCTAAACTGACTAAACACATCACCCGTTAAAATATTTGCCAGATTATACAATGAGAAATGCTACAAAGGACGCCCTGAACTGTTAAACAGCTAAAATCTTACATCAAGGAAAAATGGGGAAAGGGTTGGCTTTAAGGTCCAAAGCAGCTGTTCTTAACTCCCTCACGCTTTTGTTAAACGAAGAGTTGATGCAACATCATTGTGACACATGCCTCTGTACCAAGTGCTTGCAACATAAAAAAAACCCCACATTTCTCATTTAAATCATTGTTTTTCTTTTTAGTTCTGCTGCAAAAATAAACACTTGTAATTAACTTTGGATTAAAAACAAGTCATGAAACAAAATCTGTTTTGATTATTTTGTTTAGTTGGTTTTTTTTTTTTTTTTTTTACATTTTACACAGCATGCTAACTTTTTTTGAAGACTGGGTTGTAAATGAAAAAAATGAAAAAAGCAAGTGTGTGTGTGTCAGATGAGAAATGAGAGCATGCTCCGCTGAATTTCTGATGGACAGAGGCCTGGAGAACTCCATCGGACTGTGGTGTTACCTCATCCCCCTGAACGCTCAACTCATCAGCTCGTCATACGCGCAGACTCACACAAACTCGCTCCCCCCACACTCTTGGAGACAGATGAAATATTAAAGGCGTAGAGATTCTTTTCAGGGTCGGGTTTCTGGGCTGTACATCTTTTCACATAAATCATCATCACAGTTTTGACGGAGGGGAGGGAAGGGTCGACAAACTAAACCTACCTGCCAAGTAACTAAGGAAAGCTTGGCTCACACTTGGTACTTCTTCAATTTACTATTGGAATGTAGTTCTACTTATTTGGCCCTTGGCGCTATCAATGAGCTGTTTTATATTGTGATGTGATATTGATGGATTTGTGGAAGCTGTGAACCATTTGTTTCCACCAGTGTCTGTTTCATTTAGAGCGTATTGGCATTTATGTGTATCTGACTCTGTCTTGTCCCTTTTCTTGCAGGAGCAAAAGGTCTTCAGTCCCCACCACAGAGTTTATTTTTGAACTTCCCCACTTCACTATACAGGCCACAAGGGCCCAGACACTTTTGCTCCAAACAATCTGTCAGAGCTGGACCCACAGCATGGTCAACGGAGCGCCAGTGACACTTAATGAAAGTCTGCTTACTGAAGTGTACAAGGCTCCAGGTGAGTAACACGAGACAATACGAAGCTTGCCTTGCCTTTGCTAATAGCAAAACCACTTAACACAGAAATCCAGATTCATTCTTTTCTTGCCCCTGACCAAGCTCATAAGAATAATAGTCTTTTTCTACTGCTCTTTGATCTGCTTACACTGTAGTGATTGTGGGTTGAGGCCTGTCTACAGAGAGGAGACAGAGTAGGACACTGAAAATCACCTCTAGTTGGATTTTTGTGTGTGTGATGAATTTGCTTCAATCTCTTATTTGTGCATGTGTATCTTACACTGACACTAGTTGTACAGTGACTTCTTCTTTCTGTGAAGAGTTATCAGAGTGGAAAAGACATGTTTATAATTGCTCACCAGGGGAACGCTCTGTTTTTTAGTTGTTATAATATGTTACTGTAAGGTAGCAATATTTCTGCAATGGCAGCTAAGTCGCTTGATTTATTATATCCTTTCAATGGCTCAGTAGTGATGGAACAAAGAACAAACATACTCATCTGGTCTCTTTTAGACCAGAGTATTAGATGTTAAGGCATTCATTGTTGTTCTTGATTTATTGAACATTTTTTGAGGATAACTCTCGTTTATCCTCGCAAACTTTATTTATCGTCCTTTGTTTACTTGTACCAGTAAATTGTCAGGAAAGATATATTGAACTGGCTAATATTAAAAGTGATTTGACTTTCTTATGAAAACCTTTCCAGTTATTTCTGAGGGCACAGTACATTTGTCAGACTGTCACTGATGGGAAAACAAGCCAACTCGATAGCATTGAACTCTGGGCAAATTGGCATGCACGTATCCAGAACTGAAGTTCTCCAAGTATACACGAGTTCACGCGAGACACTTGAAGATCAACTTGTCTTATTGGGGCCCAATGTGGGCTGCTGGACCTGCAGCTGAGACCAAATTAACTCTGAAATGCTTCATGTCACCTAGGGTGTCTTAATGGTCAAATAATAAATTTTGTCCCTTGTTAAAGAAAGGTAGGGGAGTCTGAATTCAATAAAACAGTAGCGTTTCTCATGACGGTAGCATCTGGACAGTCCTCTGGAGGGCCTGGGATTTTCCAACTCATTAGGATCATGTTGTTTGGTATGCCGTCAACATTCTCCCCCAGCCAAGCCAGCCAAGCTACCTTTTTCACCGTTGTGTAGCCGCCAAAATTTATGAAGCTGGTCTCCCGTGGAGTGAAGTCAAATATTCCTCTCCCCTCATTTTGCCTTTCTCTTGGAACGGGGCTTGAATAGCGACATGGAGAAACATTTGCACATCTGGTCCATGTGCTGGCAGGCTAGAAAAGGAGCAGTGGGGGCTTAGAAGAAAAGAAAGTTTGAGCTTAAAAGGCATGAGACTTGAGGAGAATAGGTGGTGTGCTGGGTAAGTATATGTAGGGAAAATACTCAGCAATAATTCCTATGATATAACCAAAAATGTCTAGTACTGTATCTGCTTTTGCAATTTCGGGAACACTCATACCTTAAGGGAGATGTGTGCTGTGCGGTTGGTAAGAAAATAAAGTTTGCCACGGCGACACCAGCCGCTATTTTTCCGTAAGTGTGACTTACTGGCTCACTGGCTGCAGATATTTGTGGTAAAGGTGGCAGATCTAATGCAACACAAGATTTGGGTTTAAACCATGAGATTGTTCTCGTGTCCCCAACTGCTGTAGCACTCATCAAGGTATTGCCAGCACACAACTGATACACGCTGAAGCTAAAAACTGAAGACGGCAAACAAACGCTGTTCACTTTGAACATATGCTTTTTCATTCTTTTAGGAATTTGTCCTCCCTTCTCTCCTTTTGATGTTGCAAAGTTTTTCAATAGGGGAAGGTGTTTCATATTGAAGTCTAGCTGATAACACAGATGGTCAGTGTCCTTCGCGGGAGGGAAACGTTTAGGTATGAGAATTAATTCGCTGTCCAAAAGAAATTCCACATTTCAGCATTTCACGGGCAAACTCAACAGCTTCAGTTTTAATCTCAAGGCACTGACAGACTGTAAAATATTCAAAAATATTAAGAGCAACATTCAGAGACTAAAATTCATTGCAGCTGACTGGAACACAGCCGCTAGGACTTGTAATACTTTGAGTTACTGTGGTGCTCAGTGGCAACTACAGGAATAACACAGCGCACAGCACATCCAGTGTAATCTGTGTTTCACAAGACCAGATATGAGTAAAATAAGAAAACATACCGTAAAATTATATTTTCCTTGTCACTCGATTGCATGTCTGCATGGTTTATCACACAGCTGTCTGTGGGACTGTTGATTTCCAGTGAGCTTGGACATTACTCCAACATTCTCCTTTGCATTCCAGTGAAGTCCACACTAGTGTTGTATTTTATTGGTGAGCCATGCAGCAAACAGTATGTCATTATTGGTATCTCTAGCTGAAAATGGACAGGTGTGTGCCCATATGTGCTTGCGTCAGTGCATGCACGCTTAGACTATGTGCCTTTGTGCTCAGAAGGTTAGCATCAGCTGTGTTGGTTTGGCTCTACTTTACTTCACTCCTCATTCATAACTTATATTTTGTTTTAGAACCTAGTATTTTTCCCTTTTAAGCTTCATCTCAGTTTATTTATGTCTTTTTCTTATGCTTTTAAGTCTTCTCTGTTGACAACTTTTATTTTGTTCCCAATTCTTTTTGGATTTGTCACTAGCTCCTCTTTTGTATTCTCCTCTTTTTTTTGTAATTGTCAGAATTCCCGGTTCTATGTTATATGCGTGTTCTAATGTTTATACATCATGCATGTTATTGTGGTTTTTAGTAGCAGCAGTAGTAATAGTAGTAGCCAGTAATTCCTGTCTACCAATACTTTTACCCACTACTAACCTCAGATTCGGCAACACACTGACCACAGTGACCTCCCACATCTTACTCAACTCTATGCAGTTCTGTGTGAGTGTAAAATACACCGTGCGTAAGAATTGTGTTTATGTGTCTAATTTTGGTAGTGAAAAAGTTTAATCCACCCAGATTCTTTTTGTCATTGCTAATTGCTGACCACATTAGGCTCTCACATGTATTTCTACTGACATCTCAAGGATATATTATTGAAAGCAGTCTTATTAAATGTCTGAATGAATAACCAGTTTACACTCAGCACTGGTACAAAGCCTGATTAGAAAAAGATGATAATTATGAATAAGCCTTGTGCCCTTTCCTGCTTTCATTCAAGTCTGTGTGTGTAGTTAAGTATTTCTGTCTTTGTCACATCTGTGACAGAGCAACAATTCCATATACCGCAACTGCACACCCTTAGAGCAGCTCATTTACATTTTATACAATGGATGGTTTTTTTTTTTTTCTTTTTTGCCTGCACCTCTTTTAAACATGAGCGGTGTTTAAAACGCTCAAAAGTAATTTTTTTAACTTGTCTTATTTGAGTTATAAGTGAGCGGTATAAACTTTCTACTGTCCAGACTTTTGCCCTTGACTGTAACTTTGGTTCTCACTTCCTTATTTTACTCTACAAGGCTATATTTGAAAGATAAAAGATCAAAGCAATTTAAATTAGCATAAAATTGGCATTTCCACCATTGATGGATTGAACTTTAATGTAGCTACCACAGCTGGTTTTCCGGCCTTGGAGCTCTGTGGTGGTCTGGACTGCGACAAAAAGAGGGAGGTCTGGTAAAAGTTGGTTGGTGGTGGTCACCAGTCATGCTTTAGATGATTGCTGGGTGATATACGAGCTGTGACATAGCTTTAGCGTGACAGACATGAGGGGAAAAGAACAGAGGACGAGAGAGTGAATGATATAATGAGCAAGATGAAAAATGAAAGAAAAAGGAACATAAAGGTTGAAGGGAAAAGTGACAGAATGAAATAAAGAGGGTGAGAGTGTGGGGCCAACTGTGCCCAGAAATACAACTGGTCATTGGCTTGCTTTATTAATCCCAGGTCTGGCACCTAATTGCGTGTCAGTTTAGGCACACAGGCAGAGAATCGTGCATATTTGCAAATGCAATGTATTCCTACCTCCATCTTAAATGGATCATATATATATATATATATATATATATATATATATATATATATATATATGTATATATATGTATATATACACACATATATATATATCTTCTGAACATATGATCCCATTTAAGGCAAATAATCAAGACTATGTTCTCACTGCATAGCAACTACAGGCATGTTGTTAATGTTAGTAAGAGACGTATGCTCTCACTCATTTAACCGTATCATTATTAAAACAAGCCCTTTGTTTTTAGTTCTCCCTACACTTACCATGGGGGGGGTCAGGACAAAGCTGGGGAAGCGATTGGGGAAAAAAAACCTCCCAAGTCCATTCAGGGTCACATTAGTGAGACTTACTTATGCTTTTCTTCACACTGATATCTCCCGTTGCTTGGAAACAAATATGATCTTTGAGACACATCAACAATAGTTTTGCGCATTTTTGCACTGCATGAAAAAGGCTGCTCTTGTCATGGCCAGCAGTTTATATCCCTGTGATCTAACTGCCTGTGATGCTGTAGCACAATAAATATCGGTAATAGCTCATTGTTATAAGAGGGGGGAAAACTTTTCACATCGTCCTGTCACCTGTGTAATCTGATGCCTCGTATGTTTTAGATTTTATGTTTTCTGGTCCCAGAATTTGCCCATCTGTCTTTGCTACCTCCTCCTTCCTCTGTTTTTTTTCTCTTGTGCGCCACTAATAATGCAGCTGTTGGTAGCATGCTTCTGGCTATAAGACTGAACACAGGAGGTTGCACTCTCTCAGTTTTTCATTGTTTTCCTGTGTAGATTTTGGCTGACACAGGCTTATTACTCACAACCTTAATGTTTCTCATCTATTAATCAAGACAAGTCAGAGGAACATGCAGCTTTGCCCCGTCATCTAATGAGCCCATACACTTAGCTCATGGAGATTGTTTTGATAGTTCTTTTGATTGTTCTCCTGTGAAGAAAGGAAGGACAACAGCCCTTTTTATGGTCTGCGGTTGTCACAAATGTCAGTAAAGGGTTGAGAAGCTTAATGAAAACCCTGAGATGTCTGTTTCAGCGTGGCCTGGCCTCTCACTCAAGTATCCATATTTCTTTGAAGAGGTAACTTATTGGTTTGAGAGAAATTTCTGCCTGTCGACTTGTCTTCTTCACGGATTGACATCAGGACAGGAAGAAAGCAGGAGGAAAAGAAAGAAAGAAGGCTTTTTTCATCCGTACGCAACCTTACATAAAAAACACGTCGTGTCAGCATCAGAGAATTGATAAATAAATCTTGGCTGGAACTTGAGACGGTTCTTGTCAATGAAAACTTCAATGAGCTACAGACGGGCTCGCTCCACTCCTGGCAGATTGTGATGATGTTTTAAGTCAGTCCAGACTTCCCTGCTTTTCTTGTGTCTTCATGAAGAATTCTGCTCTTTCTCTGTTGTTCACTTTAGTCCTGAGCTAATCAGAGAGGCCAGCGGAGTCGATGCAAAGCAGAAGTTTGCTGTGTAGTCCCACAATTAAACATTGGATTACGTGAAAATTTATACGTTTAATGGGATGAGAGCGCCAGGAAGTGCCTGAGGTCTGGTTGCAATAACATATCAAGCGTAACTTTCACTAAACTGCTTTTCACATGTATGCACAGATGCAAAATATCTATACACATACGCATTTCCACATCAAAGTTGGTTTGGTGAGCTTAAGCATTCATAGGGGGACATCATGCTTGTCTTTTCTCACCATGGTTGTCCATTTATCATGCCTCTTTTCCTCATACCGTCCACAGAAGTTAGCTGAAATTCCGCCAAGTAGTTTCTTCCCCTTGTTTGTTTGAATTGTAGCTCACTTTTTCTATCATGGGAAATGAGATGTGATTCCAGGCATGTTGAAGAACATGGACGATCCCAGTGCAGAATGTGGAATTCTGAGTTTTGACTTATTTCTTCTTTCTCTGATATGAATGTTGGATGGTGTCATTTACTTGAACACTAAATCCAACTGAGCATTGACACGCACTATAGTACTTGAATTAGTGCTTAATTTAAAGAACTACTACACTTTTTAGAAGCCTGATTATTGCCAAGCATGCCACACATGGGATAAGAACATTTTCTACAGATTTAAGCTTTTGCCCATTAGAGTTGGGATAATGAGCTCATCTCTCCCTGAAGTGTTAAACTGAAATATGATATGAAAATCCCACATAGACTTGTTCCCTTTTGGCCTCTAAAATATGTCACCTACAGATGATGTAATAAACAGAGCCCAAAGTGTGAACAGTTTTTTGAAAGTATAGATTATTTAAAGACTGTTGTGTTGTGTGTGTATAATAATATGGATACTGTACTGATTGTAAACATTAAAGCTATTAGAGCCTTTGATGAAGAATAAAAATCAAAAGAGAGACATTGCACATATTTCAGCATAATGTTTCGATAACAGAGATAGGTAATTCTTAATAAAAACTAAATACAAGCGCACACACTAAAGGGAAGAACATCTCTGAGACTTTAAATGAAACACACTAAAAGACTAATAGACTTTAAAGCTCTTGCAGCAGACTCTCTGAATGTTACCAATCAATGACAGCCTCAAATAAATCTGTTTGTATTTATGTCATCTGGTAGTGTCTGCAGAGCTGGCTCCCTGCTGTGAGCCAACCGCCCCATCTGAGGGTAGTGACTAGTGCCGACTGAGCACATAGCTCCACGTCACAGAGCCATAAATTTCCACTGTAACTCCCATTGAAGTGTCTCAGCAGCACCAAAACCCCAGTCACGTCTTGGCTACCACCACACACAGACACAGTCAGCCTCTGCAAAGCTCAGACATAAATATTGATCTCGTTGGATTATTGATAAACAAGAATGCTCTGCTCGTTTTCTCTTTAATTCTCCCCTCATAAGGGAAGTGGAGTGAGGAGGGGAAAGCTTGTGAAAGAGGACAAGAATAAGTTATAGAGATGCAGAGATCTAGAGAGTGTGAGAGAGAACGGATAGTAATCCAGAGTTGGATTTCAGCAATAGAGGGGACTGGTTTAGCGTCATTAGCTGTGGTCTGTAGTTTCGAGCATCTCTCATGGTGAAACCACACTGGTATTCCATCCTGGCATCTGCTTCAAAGCTAGAATGCCCCTGTTTCTTATGCTAACCAAATTTGTCAGAGCAGCATTAGGCTGGGGATATGGGAGATTGAGAGGCAGACCTTCTCAACCAGAACTGTGTTTTAATGACCTATCTTACCACCGACTAATTATTTCCTTACAAGTGGCAATGGGGGAATCCTCTATGTCACGGCACATGTTTGTCTATCACATTTTGCACATCTGTCGCCCCCTTTTCTCTCACACTCTCTCTCTTTCCCTCATCTTACTTCTTTTATAACTCTCCCTTCAGTTTTGCTCTTGATCCCCTTCCTCCCAACCCCCCCACCACCCCAACCCCATCCAACCACTGTCTTCCAAACCTCACTGCCTAGGCACATTAGTATTGGCCAAATTGCTTCCGCATGAAGACTCCTTAATTGTGGTAATTCAGTGGCAGAGAGAACCACAGTTTGAATGTGTGGAGAACATGTGTCACTGCTTCAGTGGGCCGACAGAAAAGCCAGCAGCACCTGGAGGGGATGGAAATCAAGAAAATTAGACCCCCAGCTTCTGCTACCACCGGCACTTATACCCCATCATTGTCTTTATACCATGACGGTTATAGGGAGCGAGTACCGCTTGCACACACCAGTACCGCTGTAACCTTCATTCAGTGAGGTAGGAGCAGCTTGACTGGGATTTTGTCATATGTGTAAGGAAACCCATTATTTTTGTTCACAGACACTTGCTGGATTGCTTTTCTGTTTTCTGTCTCACCACCCAACTTTAAAAAAACACAAAACAAAAAGCAATTCTTCCTAATATGCAAAGCCCCCCTCAAAAAACAACCCAAACTCTGGCAGCAATTACTGGTTATATAAACTGCCCAGCTCCTTCATCTATCTACAAACAGCTGTTGTTGTTGTTTACATCTGTTTGAAATCAAACATGCATATTCTTCCTGTGTGCAGATATTCTTACAGCTTTAACCTGTGCTAAATAGTAGTTGTGATATTTTTTTTCTCTAACTGCAATCCCTTCAAATATCAATTATGATTTAGCTCAGCTCAGTTTATTTTTATTTATGTTGTGTTAAATCACAACACGTGTCATATCAACGCAATTTCATAAGAAAGATTCTCTGATGGAACCATAATGAACTTTTAATGCATCCCCCAAAAGTACCTCAATGTCATTTTTACTATCATAAAAATCAGTTCTTGTTATCGTAGTAATTCGATGTTTTTCTTTCTCTAATGCAGACCTTTGTTTGAGTAACAAAGCTGCTCTCCTTTTAGTTTTAACTGCATAACAAACCACTACTGGTTCACCTTGTCTGTTTTCCTGTCCCACTCTCTCAGCATGTGTCTGCATTTTTGCTGTGTGTCAGTTCTGGGCAAGATGCCAGCAGACCTGCTCCTACTTACTGCTTCTACTGCTTCCCTCCTGACTTAGGAGAGACAGTTATTGTTTCTGCATCAGCACTTAATGGCTCAGCTGGCTGCTTTCAGGCTACCCAACTTGTCTATGTCTACCTCTTTTTCTGTCAGCCCCCTAGCTGCTGTGGGCCCGTTGCCAACCTTGGAGGTTTTAATACTTTAGGTTCTTTCCCCTTCTTTGTCTGTCTTTGTCTTTTCACCTGCCCTTTATGGTTTTGAGATAATTTACATCCTTTTTTTTAACTTGTTTCCATCACACATAAAGCTGGTCATTAATGCATGGAGTATGTAGCTGCAAAGAGGGAGGGTAATCAAAACACAGCTTTTAATAGTTGTTCTAGCACAAGTCCTATAGCTTGGTTTTTACTGTATTTTGTATCGTTATCTCTTTTTTTTGTCTGTCTTGGGATTTTTTTCAGACTTGTTATATGGTGTTTTTGAAGTATGAAGTAGTATTTGAAGACCAGGAAAAATAAACATTTTTTATATAGCATCATAAATGAAAGTAAAACTATTTCTGGGTTTTGTGAATATAGACTAAAAGAAATGGTTCGCATCTTGAGGTAGAATATTGCCTGGTCCACCATTGTAGGCAGACAACTTTCCCATAGCCTTCCCCAAAGCTGTGAGAGCAGGACATGTTGGAATGTGTAAAGCATGGCTTTCAAGCCTGCAGATGTGCTGCACATATATACTGAACCATGGACACGCCAACTATTGAGGTATGCAGAAAGTAAAGAAAGTACCCTCCACCTCCCATACGGTGCATGTGTTAGTGTGTGCATTCTGCTTTTTTGCATCAGCTCTTTCTACCCCTCTTTATTGACTTTCAGGCCCCCTTCCCTTCATCTTCTCCGCACTTTCTCATTGGTGTTTTCTATGGCAAATCCAGCTGCCCACAGTTGCGCCCTTAGTGTTTGATGGAGTGCCATACTCTCTGGCCCCTAGCTGTGTGTTTATGTACTTCTTGCACCTGCCTTTGCTTGACGAGTAACAGTACCACACACATTCACTCACTCAGTCAGTCACACTGACACACTCTATACACACTCTAACCCAACATACACACATGAATCACACGGGATACTGCTGTTTAAGCCAACAAACTACCTACCCTTGTGTTTTTACTCTTCCTGTGTACCCCACATTTTATAGTCCTAACAGCTGGACAAAACATTGCTTAGAGCTCCCCCATGCAACAACCACCAACCCAGCAGGTGCACAGTGCCCT
This sequence comes from Simochromis diagramma, assembly GCF_900408965.1. Classification (NCBI taxonomy): domain Eukaryota; kingdom Metazoa; phylum Chordata; class Actinopteri; order Cichliformes; family Cichlidae; genus Simochromis; species Simochromis diagramma. The sequence goes on along the minus strand of NW_024387423.1, from coordinate 1,872,449 downwards.
TAGGACATCTATGTGGGCAAGGGGATATGTTATAGTGATACCTCTAGTGCCATTTATCAAAGAGAACACCGAGTAGAAGAAAAGGCCCCTGTCATATTACAGATTGGCTTGCACTTTTAACATCTTCGTCTTGTCCAAGCTCTGGGGAACAGTCGGGGCAACTCATCATTGTTGATGTCATTTTTCTTTTAGTGCTGTGTTGAAAAAGGCCAAATGGTCACCGAGTCTGGTTATTCATTCTCCATGAATAGGCTACTCTTTCAGGGTAGATGGGTCGTGTGTTTTTAGGTTTACTCAGATACACTCAGTGATAAAGCCAAATGTCTTGGGCAATGTTTTTATGACAAATACATATTATACTATACTATATTGTTTCTAGTGGGAGAAGTGAACCTAACTTTATGTAGTACATATATCACTTTTAGTCATTTCCCTCTGGTCCTTGGCCACATGAACTAATCTAGAAATCAGTGTTTCATGTATATACACGCATATCCATATGAACATAAATCTATGGGAATTTTCACATACATTCTTTGAAGACCAAAGTTGCTTCCCTGGTTTAAAAAAACATATAGAAAGATAGAAGATAAGATTACTGAAATTGTGTACTTGGGACACCCCCTTGGTTGTGTGGAGCACAGACTCACTGATTAGTGTTTGGTTGATAATTAAGGTGCCGACTCTGCAGCTCTGCTGATTCTTAGGTTAAAATTAGGAGTGGGAAAGAAACCGTATAAAGAGCAAAATCACGCTCATCATTTGGATGCCATTAGTTTGCAATAGAGCATGCTGAAGATTTTGAGAGCGGTGTTGTTTTATTTTACAAGGTTTACATTGGGCATTACCATCTACTTAAAAGAACTATATATATATATATATATATATATATATATATATATATATATATATATATATATGTATGTATGTATATATATAGAATATATATATATAGTATATATAGATATATATAGATATATATATATATATAGAGAGATATAGATATATATAGATATATATATAGATAGATAGATATATATAGATATATATATATATATATATTATATATATATATATATTATACGTTTGTCAAACTGTACTGCAGTGTAAATAGAAAGTGGCTCCAAGACAAAGATATATATTACTGGTTGCCAGTATTACAGCCTCAGCCTAAACAGAATAAGGCAGCTAAATGCACAGAGTGGTTGTACAGCACTGCTCTGTTTGACCTGCAGATATATTAAGTGGGAGACAGAGAGACAGAAGGAGGGTTATTAACATAACCATCTTCCATCTGGTCTCACGGAGGGCCTCTTAGACAGCAGGTGAAGAGGTTGATGGGCAATTTGTCTGAGAGAGAGAGAGAGGAGGGAAGTCAGTGGTTAGAGTTTTTTAGCAATTTTCAATAATTCCCCCGGTTAAGTGTGCTATGTGTGTGACTACTCAAACATGCCCTACTTCACACTGCTGATTTACGGTGAAACTACATTTGAATTTTTAGTTGATCAGAAAAATACTGTGTGCTATGTTGGTGTAAAGCCCATCCAATTTAGCACTGGTTATACAGTGTTTAGATTTTTCAATCACCTGTGTAAGAAGGAAATTTGTTATATAATATCTGTGTGTATACAAAAGAGTTTGAGAGGATAAAACTAGTAGAGTGGCTCAGGAAGTAGAGCTCGTCCTACACTTATCTAAGCTTGTATTCGTCCTGGGCTGAGTAAGTGACCAAATCTAGACATAAGTTTGCATATTTGCAAAGGGATGATTCAGTAGAGGCAAGTTACCAAACCTCGAGTTGCCCTTCAAGCATCCATTGGTGTGAGTGAACATTAAGTTAAAAGTGCTTTTGCATAGAATGAAGCGCTTGTATGTACGTGTGTGTGTGTGTGTGTGTGTGTGTGTGAGATTTGCAGTAGAAAGTGTTTTGTATGCTAAACTTGAGTTTATTTATGTTGATATTGAACCTTTTTTGCCGTTTGCTCAGTGACTTTACCGTCCCTTGGCCAACACACGACAGAAAAAGCCCCAGTAAGTTGTAAACTCGACTGAAAAAGTGCTGTGGACACTTGTAGGAAATAAAGCACAATCGCTGTATGAGAGGATTATTTGAGAAGGAAAGCCTTATTGGAACAGGTGATGCAAGAATTAAATGTGATTCCCTTGGACAGTTCCAGCTTACTGGAAGAATGTAGCATGTGATGAATGGATCCTCCTCTCCTCTCTCAACAGGCGGTTTGGCACATAACTTCCTTAACTCCACAGTATCTTTTAGTCATCCAGCTATGTCTCCCTGCTTCTCCTGTTATGTGTTTGAAATAGCCTCTCACCATAGAAATAACACTGACATATAATAGAGAATATGTAATTCCTTGTCACATTGCAAACAGTTTCATTTCGGAAAGATGGAAGACAGGAGGTTCTTCCACACTAGGCTGCCATTAAGAGAAGTAATCATAGAGTGAGGAACACTTGAGGCTCCTGTGATGTAATGCTGGTGTGAAGTGAGCTGTACTTGACACTAAGCTGAATACAAGCGTGACTACATGGAATATTGTTTTGGAAATAAACGATTACTCACAACAAGTTAATTAGATCTCTTTTTATCATGATTTTTAGGCGTAACAGTGTGGGTGTGATTTCAGACTGTCTTGTATCCAAAATGATCTAAAAGTTTTCACAGGAAACAAAAATTCCAATAATAAACAAAGATAACCTCTATAAATTTTCAGACCCTGTCCACTTGTACTCACAAGAAGATATAACATTAAAGAAAATAATAACTTTAAGTATGGACTGGCGTAAACTTTAAAACTGAGAAGGTGCATCATGTATTTTAGAAAAATTGCCCAGTGTCGTTTGTCGTGGTTTATAGCTGACCTTAATATGCAAATGTATTTTAATTCAGATTATATGTCAAAGACATGCGCTATCAGTAATACTGTTGAAAACAGAGGACACCTTTTCTTGATTTCTGTGTTTAAGAGCAACTAGCTGGTCAAGAACAATTAAAGGCCAATCAGGTGTTTAACTAAGTCACAGAAGCGGTGCTTAAATCTGCCGGACTGCAGTTCATTTTCACTTTTTTTCACTTTTTTTATTAGGTGTGAAATATCCAGGCCCGTCACCGACTCTCGAAGGCTCGGTCCAAAACCTGGAGCTGAAGTTCTGCAGCCGTGCGACGGTGAAATGTGCCTCAGGAACCGTGGGAGCTGTAAAAGTGTGCGCCAGGACCCCAGGTGTGTGCAGCTGTGCCCTGTTAAAACTTTACTGCCTGTGTAGGAGGGAAAGAGTGAGACAGACTAGACTCTTCTTTTACTTTCTTTAACTTATGCTTTTACACACTCTACTCTGTCTTGCTCCCTCTCGTTTTTCTGCTCAGTCTTTATGTTGATTTCTATCCAGCTATGTGATTCAGTTGCTGTTTTCTCCTGGGGCGCTGTCATTGGGCTGTGGCCATGTCTTTGATGGCAAGGATGTTATTGGAGCTAGTGTCATAGCACAGAGTTCACAAGGTCAAGCTGCACATGATGTGGGTCAGATTAGTAGATCTATTGCAGCTGTCAATATAGAAATACAAGCAAACCATGTGCAGTTAATGCCCTTATTTTAAAATGACCATTTATTGTAGAGTCACAAAAATATGTGCACATAAGGAGTGAAAATGACGATGGAGGGCAAAGTTGTTCTTTTGGACTATGAGCTCTTCAACTAAAGTGAAAAATTAACAAAACATGGCTTTACTGGTGCATAGGAGTGGTCATAATAATAATTCATAATTCGTTATTAGGCCTTTTGCCTTCTGTATAGCAACCAAATAGTGCTGTTGCAGTTACTTCAAGGTGAATCACAAGGAAGTTCAAATAAAGGGCTGTCTTTAACACATGAAACATTTACAAATGTTTTATTTTATGTGTACATTTGGTCATTCCTATTTCAGAAATGCTTTCCAATTTATGGGAGTCATTATAGCTTGATTTGGAGAAGTGGAGAGTTTGTAAAATATTACAAACTATTACTCTTGTCTTTCAGGTTCAGGAGAGGGAGTGAAGGAGAAGTTGGTTCCTCTGATTCAGGGTCCATCTGACACTAAAGAACTACATATGAGCCGCTGGCTTAATGAGATTCGCAAGCCTGAATCTTTGCTGGCCCCTGACCTGCTGGCATTTTCTATTCAGGTCCCTCAGCAAGGAGATGATTGCAGGAACTCAGGTATAAGTGTTTTAAATGTATGGATTACCCTCTTTTCTCCTCTCCGCTCCTCTCCACCCCACCCCACCCTTCATTTATAAATCAGGTTTTAGTTCATTTTCTGGTTGTGGTTTTGGTGTTTGGGTTTGTTACAGGCACTGATTATATCTGCACTATTGGTGATCTAATTCAGGAGTCTCCATTTGTTTAGGTTGTCATATTTTCCTTCCTCTCATAATGTCATGTAGTGCCCCCTTTCAGTTATTTGTTTAGTAAAGCCGATAAGTGTTTCCCACTCTTCTATCCTTGAAGCAGGGTTGGCAGCCCTGCATCTCTTTTCAGGCAGTGTGATTTCTCTAAACAGCAGTTAGTCTCTGTCAGCACTGGGCTGAGCTGGCTAACAACAGCTAACCACTTGAGGATTGCTGTTGACGGCTGCTCTGATGTCAGGTTGCAGTTTTGATTGCATCCCTAGACCACAGATTATGTTTCCTGTGTCATTGTGAGGGCGTGTGGGTGCATGCATGTGCCTTTTGAGAGAGGGAGTGGGATTATTCAGTAGCCTTTCCAAAGAGCTAAAAATGCAAACCAATTCCAAAATTTAAAGTGCTGCAGTGCTTGATTTAGTAAGTAGGATATTAATCATCACATCTGTACATGTCGCCAAGGATGCCCTCATTTTTCTGTATGAGCTTCTAGAAATAGATATGACCATGGATATTAGTGTGTTATTAATATTCTTCATACCGTCAACTTAAAAAAACGTTCTTCCCGAGAAAAACTGATACCTCTCGAAGTATGGGACAGTCTCTACTATGTCATGGCCTTTAGCCACTCCCAAGTTTCTAAAAGCCCACAGTAGGGGCCTTAAAGTACATTCTGGGCTGTTTTCCTGCAACCCTCTCCCAAGATCAGATCCCAAGATCAGATACAGGAGAAGCCTGGGGTGACAAGGTAAAACAATACAGCTCCATTTGTTTTCAGAGTTGTCTTCAGAGTCACAGTTGTACATTACTTTTAATACCGGACTACAGAGATTCATTGTGTAGCCTTGATTTGTGCAAACCGCCAACTCCTGAATCATATCAGGGCTCAGGCCTTAAACATGTCAGCTTTGAGGTGTGTATAGAGCTCTCCTCAGGTAGTTTAAACTGTGAGAAGAAGATGCAGTTGTAGCTAAGGGTGCAGGAAAGTAAGAAGAAAAGTATTGTTTAGAGACAGTAGATTTTGGAGGTCATCCCTAACCAGGCACTGTATTGCTCTTTAAATTTCACTCTATCATTTACTGTCCCATTTCTAGTAAACCAAGTGCCAGGACACTGCTGTAAATTGCAAATAAAAGGCAGGCTGACATTTCTTAGAGAGGTAATGGTTTGATAAATGTGAGGACAGTCACTGAATACATTTCCTGAATGTTACAGCGACAGAAAGGCAGATTTTTAAAATCAGTGTTTCCGACGAGATGTTCTTTCATCGATTACGTACATGATCACTCAGACATGTAGTAGATAGATACTTTTAGGAGCTCTGGTAAACTCTGTTTAGTCCACGGCCTCAAACCATTACTGTGATTTAGAGACCATATTATTTCAGTAAAGCATGGCTCATAAAGGCAGTACATATTTTTGAATATTAAAACCTGATCTGAACACAAACCAGAAGACCAAAAGGAAGCAAAGAGAGTGGGAGAGCGAAAGGAGATGAAGGTAAAAGGAGGTGGGGGGGCTGACTCCCAGAAGAACTGAATATATCTCCAGCAGATGTGGAGCAGTGCAGGTCTGTGCTACTTCTCATCACTGCCTCTCTTCTTTTTTTCCCCCCTGTCTTTTGAGTTCAGATCGCTCTTCTTTTTTTTTTTTCTCACTGTCTGAACGTCTCTATTGTCTCTTTTCGGACATACGATATTTAACAGTGTGGGATTCATCAGTCAGTTAACTGGCTGCCATTCAGACTTGGGGCATGTTTACCTTCATATTACTTATATAAATATGTGTCACTCACATGTGTCTAAATGACGGAGAAAAGCCACAAATCAGCTGTGATATGTGCCATATTTGCAAATAGCTTTCACCCCTTTGATAACGAGAATCACAACGTGTGTGTGTGTGTGTGTGTGTGTGTGTGTGTGTGTGTGCTACCAAAGATAGAGCTGTATTTCGCCCCTTGTGCATTTCAGTCTCAGATCAATCACTTTTGTTTTTGGAATATTGAAACGATTAATGCCCTAGACATCTAATTGATCTAATAATCAAATGTGTAGTAAAAGCTGGGGGTCAGCAGCGTGTGACTGTAAGGTAACAACTTTACCACACGTGGAACGTTTTTCTCATTCTCTGTATTTTTCCTAACATGCTGCTGAGGATAACACTTGTGTGTGTACACAGGGTTTTGGGGTGTCTCTTAAAGCTCTGTGTTTTGTATGGTGGTCAGGCTTACATCAAAGCCTTTGGTTAGCCCACATGTCCCATGTCCCTGCTGTCATCCAGAGGGTGACTAGGAGCCTGTTATAGCAATGTTAATAGAATGATGGATGCAACGCCTCATTCAGCAAGAGATGAAAGGTGGTGTGGCACTGCTCTAAATAGGCTGGACACTTTGCTCCCACAGGGCTAGCTCAGAGGTTCAACATTTTGTGATCATGACATTCCTCAGTTGTTGGAGCACTTGGTCTTGGCATCAAACACACTTTATTCTTCCCATGTGGTTCTGCTGAGTCCATTTACCAAATTCCTAAAGTGTGATCATTATACACTGAGTATACGACCAGGGTAGGGAGAAAAGCTGACTCCTGACAGTAGGATGCAGTGGAAAACACAGCAGAGTTATGAGCGATTCCTGCCCAGTTCTCAAAGCATAACGGGGGAGGGGGGGAATGGGGGGAATTGCCATTAAGCTACCAGTGTGTAGTCAGTGAAGTGTTTAAATATATATACATTCATATACCTTTATTTGATTGACTGCGGTTGATTATAAGTCAAGAGAAGTCTTGCTTTTTCGTATTTTGCCTCTGCCCCTTTATGTATGAGTGATCTCTGCATTGTCTCATTTCTTAGAGCTTGTGACAGGCTCTGAAAATCAACAGCACTTTCCTTATAGATCCTTTAATTCATCCCAGAAGCCATTTCCTCAATGCCATGCACCTTCTAATTTCTCAAGGCTCGGAAAGGCTCATATCTCCAGGGGGGATGTTGGGAAATGTTCATTTTCAGTGTTAAAGTAAAGATAAATAGGTTGTTTTGATATATTGTTTTATTTGAATTATTTGTAGTCCAGTATTTTAATGAAAGCTTTGACACGTTTAATTGTCTCATTCTTTCTCTCACTCCTTATAACTCTTTTATACAAAGTTAATCTAAGGAGATGAGTAGCTTTTAAATATGGCCAGTGACATCTGTTTTCTGTCTAATTGTTTACCAGTGAACTAAAACAAAATTCCAATTTACTTAGAAAATGAAGAGGGTGGGTTGGGTGGCTATGGTCGGCGGTTGGAGGGAGTCCCTGTACACTTGTAGAACTCCTGCAGATCGGGAATAATGTGTTTTTATTTAACAGAGCTGAGGTTGGAACATTCTAATAAATTAAGCACAATTAAAGGCGTGGGTTTTTACGCAGAAGAACTAAGCAGCTCTGCTTTGAAGTGTCCTCTTTTATGGATCCAAAAGGGTCGAGTAATTTTATTTCTCGCCATTAACCCTTTAGATTACAACATGACGGTCCCACAGGCTTTCTCCAAGTTGATTAGTCGACCCAGATAGCCACAATATCCTTTTCATGCTCTTTTCTTCTGAAATAACAAAACTTTAAAAGCATTATGAGACATGAATAACAAAATATATCAGCGCCACTTTTTAATTAAATAAATAAAAGATAAACTATTGTAATAAATCAACAATGGAAACATGCAAGTCTGCAGGGCGAAGAGTCAGACTTGTGGTGCAAGTGAGGTAGCTGCTTTTAAGTCACAGCAGACAGCAATCCAGGTTGGCGGACAGGATCAGAAGGGCATAGGTTTTTCTTCCACATGGGCCTAGTTGAGAGCCAGGGACATGTCATCATTCACCAGCATGCATTGGAATGGATGCCTCTGGTATTAGATCTATAAATTATTTTTGAATTTAATAAGAGTAGAGCAGTGCCTTTAGTGACTGGGACCAGAAATCCTTGGCCATGTCATTCACAGTGACCTCTAGTGCTACTTTGAGTGTAAATTATCACTGGTACTCAAGAGACAGTTTGATCATTTTGATCCCTGGACAGTGGCTGGCTGGCTGGCTGACTATGTGCTTTTGGCTCAGTCTTGGGTCTGTCATCACTGATGGATGGGAAGGACTAAGGGGCCTTGGATGGGGCTAGTGTGCAAGAGTAAAGGGCTAGAGGGCGTGTGAGGAGCTGGGGTTTATGCTGAACCGTGGGGCAAGCAGCAGCCTGCAGGTGTCCCCCACCCCAAACACACACTCACTTTACCATTGTGATTTCAGCAGAGGAGGGAGGGACCAATGGCTCGAGTGAGTTTTATGATTGTAGAAGAGAGAGGGAGAGTGTGAGTCTGTGAGGGATAGCATGTGTTTTCCCTAGGCACGGCAGCAGCTGCGAGACAATGATTTATGCTTTTCTCAGAACTCTGGGATCTCAAAATGTTACATTTAATCAAGCACACTGAGAGCAGAGCAAATGTTAAAGATGTTCCCTATAAAGCCCTTCAGTTTTGATCTCTTTACCATACCATGGGAGCAGGGAGAATAGAGGAACAAAGTGATCTTTAATCTCAATTTTAACATATTGAAGGGAATAATGAAAGCTACATGGAATTAATCCTGTGCGAATTCCCAAAGTGCTGTAATACTGAACACACTTAGTTCCCTAATAGTTATTAAAGCTGTTTTCTTCTCAATTAATGCTTTAAAATTAGACAAATGGGGGGAAGAAACTGCTTCAGAGTTTATTCTGAATTAAGTCTAAACATATTTATTATATATTTATTATAGGAGAGCAGATACTACGTATATGTTGCATGCATTATAGTGACATTTCATGCAAACCTATATATAAGTGTTGGTGTGTATTTGTGCCCATTTATGTAAGTGTCCTGAGAGGCCTGTCCACAGCAGTCAGAAACAGGTGGGGTTCTACAGTACCTCGAGTCTGCAGACCCAAAGACTAATGAGAGCAGGTGGCACTGAAGCACCACCTGACTTTGATCTGACCGTTCGACTTGAGCACATGAATGCATTCCATTATACTCACTGGTCAGTGCATGCACGTGCAAATGCAGAGAAACTGCTACACATGCTATGTTTGCCTCTTTACTGAAATGATAGCCTTTGAATGGGTTGCACTGACACTGTAGATGGGGTGTGAACTGAAGTGGGATCTCCCTTGGTAGCCTCCTCCATTACAATCTTTCAAAGGACTGCCGTACTTTCATATGTCCATCTATCATGCTCTTTTCCCCTCCTTTGCATGTGTTCACTCACTCCATAGAGTGTTAAATCAACAGTCTGGCTTGGTTTCAGGCAGAAACTTGATGGCTTTAAGCTGCTGCCTGAACTTTTTCTGGCTGATAGATCTACAGTAGACAAAATGGTACTAAAAATACATTTATTGTACATGCTTGGGAGAAACCTCAGAAAGCAATTTACTAGGGAAATGTCATAAATGAAGTGACCAGCTCTTCAGCTGTTGGGACCTGATCAAAATTTCACAAGAGATGACTGTGAATAAATGAAGAGACAAGTAGCTACTTCAGATAATGTCTGGGAGTGTGCATTCATACAATTCTAAGGAGTATGAGAATTTAACAGGACTTACTCATTGGGCTTTGCCTCATGCAAATTAAAATGAGTCTTGCCATTCAATTTTAGAATCAAGGGCATGAAACTCGACCAAAACACGTTATCCCAAGTGTTTGTTTGTTTAAGCACCCAGTGACTTCCACAATAGTGTGTTTAATCACCAAGGCAGCTACTCTCATCATGTTTTGTGTATGTATGTAGCAAGGCAGGTAATCTGGAGATTAGACCCCAGAGAATCCTCTCAGAGATGGCTGTCGAGGTCAATCACAGCCCATTACTGGAGCTGTTCATCTGTGAAGTGTTCGGCTATTTAGGCCAGTCTCACAGTTCTTAAAGCCTGAGGCAGAGGGACGAACATACAGATTGGGCACAAAGAGATGAGGGCTAAGGCTAGAGATGGGGTGGGGTTGGAGTGTGACTCAGGCTAAAGATAGTGATGCTAGTCCTCACTCTAATGATATCACAGCTCCAATGCGAGTATTTTATATCTTCCCTTCAGGATTCAATATGAACAGAAGATGGGATTGTGTTTACACCACGTAGTAAATGAGTGCAAATGACACACTCAGGAAACTTCTGTTATAATAACAGTGAAGTAACAGAATTGAAATAAAAGATTATAGAATAAAAGGAGAAATATAACATTTTGGAAAGATGAGATGTAGCACTGCTACCGTTACACAAATAACATTAATCAGTCATAATAATGGTTAGTTATTCTCTGCCTAGTTAAGGGGTTGAAGCTGTAGAAGATTTAGTCTCTAAGTGTGAAAAGAGGTCATTGTGGGTCACTGCTATTTTACCTCTGAAGGTTGTTGTCTAGGTAAGGTAGAGTCAAAGGGAAGGAGATAAGCAATTAGCCCTTCTCACCATGTGAAAGTGGAAAGAATATTACCTAATCAGTCTCATTAGCGTGATCTCTGGAAAGGCGTAATGACTGCTTGTAATGGCTGTGAAAGGATCTCGTATCACATTAGTGTGAATGTCACTTCCAGATGAAAAGTCTATAGCACTTAGAAATAACATGGGCACAAGGCAGAAGTCTAAAGTGTAGTAATGTTTCTGTACTAGTTTGAACTCAACTTTATGTTTGGTGTGTTTCCTTGTGACTACCTGTGTGTTTGGGGCTACATAATAAATGTGGATCCTCCTTGAAGTCACAAATCTTAAATGTCTAAAGGTTTTACAATATAGATGTGAGCGTTTTACGTTTTGTATGTCTTCATTCAGATTGTTAGGTGAACTCTGGCGATCCACACTGAAATAGCAAAAAAAAGGAAGTAAATCTCCTGTGTAAGGCGCATGAACAGTATACTCGTGAAAGCATTCCAATGACACTGCATGGATTTTGATAATGCCTACTTTTAGAAGCATTTAGTGCTGAGCTTTATGTTCTATTAAGTTAAGTCAGTACATGAAGAAATTAAATTTCCCACATTTTTCTGATGATGCTTTCTGCTCCACAGCTGCAACATGGTGATTTAGCTTGTCAGCTACTGGGTGTAATGTAATTCCCGGGGCTCCCTGACTCATTTTACATTTACATTTATTTTTAAGGTCTGTCAGTGACACACGCTTTCTTATTATTGAGTTATTACAACAAGTAATTCCAAGTTAAGCTCCTTAGAGGCAGATAGGGAGAGACTCTCCAGTGATCACTGCAGGAAAGGCGAAGGAGTTTTGTTTTGCTGTTTATAAAGGCAGAACAACACTACAACGCGTTAACAGGGCACACTCACTGTAAACTCTGGTTCATTGTGTTGCATACAAGCTGTTTACACTTTATCCAGCTCTGGATTGAGTAGCTGGGATGGAGGAGGTCAATTTACTTAACCTTATCTAATTGAATGTTGTCACTGGATCAAAGGTCGCCACATTCCACACAGTCAGATCAAACATCACACAGTACAGTCACAACAATTGGCTACCCTGGATCACTTAATCAGGGGCTTGAAGTTTTATTCTCACAAATTAGAGGGGATAATGTCCAGACGGACTGTGGAGGGCCTGAACACTGTCTTCAGTTACGCACATTTGGATTAGTTAGCTTTAATCATACTGGTACTAAGAGGGTTTCCTCAACTTTCAAGCTATTTACAATTTACTTTATACATTTCTGTGCATAAAATTTGTTGCATAATCCTTGCCAAAGCTGCCAAAGATATCTTTTAATTTATGTTAAAGGTTAAACCTTGTGATGCTTCATGATAAAATATTCACATGTGCTGATGTGAGAGGCTGTAGTTTAGTAGATGCCCCATAATGGAGAATTTCTTTCTCTTTGCTGACAGAGACAAACATCAATTTGCGGTGGCTCCCTGTTCATCACGCCACTCAGTTTATCAGTGTCACTGTCTGTCTGTGAGCCATACTTCTGTCTTTCATCTCTCATTATTGCTGTTCCAGCAAGTGAGATCAACCACTACCTCCTCACATTATTAGAGGCTGGTTACTGATTCATACTCTGCCAGTCCTAAAGTCATATACAGGCTAACCAGAGTTCAGACAGATGCTGAATAGGCAGAGCAGAGCAGTACTGAAGCGAGCTGGCTGGAGTTCTGTGTCAGTAGCCAAACCAATATGTGTCTCGCCGCTTGAGTGCCCATCAGAAAACACGTGGTGGTCGTGGGAAGGGGATGAGAGCCCATTAGCTTCTACACAGCTGAGCTGCCGCGGCGCGTCTCCTCCCTCGTACCAAGCCCTCTCCTCACCTCTTCTCTCATTCCCCCAACACGGCACTCCTCCGCCTCCACTCCCCTATTTTATGTGCTCCGCACAAACTTTCCCAGGCTATGCTGTTGCCCAAATGAGTCTGTGTGCGCACAGTGCGCAAAGCTTAACCACACAGAACCACAGCAGTATCAGCTCTTCCAAAGAATACAAGGGAAATTAAAAATTAGTGCAGAAGGTACATTCTCACATCAGGCAGCAGTGATGATAAAAAAGGAGTTGAAAGGAAGGTGGTGTATAGGGTTAAGAAGGGGTAGGAGCTGATGTTCTTTGAAATCTCTTTGATGCTGATGTGGACATTATTACTGGAGAAGTACGTTAGATGTAAGTAATTAAGCTAATAGTTGTTGTAGGGTTCTGGGTGGGACAGCGGTGGCGGTGAGAGGCATTTCTCACAGCTCTCTCAGAATAAAAAAGGCAAAGTAATTAACAGAATCAGTCGGTAGGAACCAGACCAGGGGGGGTGGGTTGAGTGAGGCTCAGTCAGGAATGGAATGTGACACACACCAGCTTCACTAATGTTGAATTCTCCCATACAACTGGCTTATGCTTACACACACACACACACACTTATTCACACAAACAGAACACTCTCAATAGTACCAATTACAAGGATGGGTTTTTTTAGGCTGGCTTTTGTTCATAAATGCTCCTGGCAAAGAGCACTTTTCAGCATCATCTGTTAGAGAGCAATAGAAGGAAGTTGAAAATTGGACTCTGCAAGGTTTTGTTTGCCACATATCCTGGTCTTCTGTTGTTCAAAGCATATTTCTTTCTGTCACTGAAAACCATTGTGATTTGTTCCAGTGACAGACAGACTGAAAAATGGATTCTCAGAGTCTTTATTGTATCGTCACGTATTTATCTCCTAAGAGTTCTGTAATTCTTCTTGTTTTGTATGTAGAGCTCTCATTTGTCTTCAAAGTCCCCCCACAGACCACACAGGAACATCACTGGCGTCATTTCCCATAAAAGAACCAACAGTCATGCTGCGATGACTAAGTATATGCAGGTTTGACCAGCAGAATGATTGGCAGCTGAAATTATTTAAAGATTTAAAGCTGCAGTCTGTAATGTTCTGCACCTTTCAACTGCATAAAAGATGACAAGAGCATGTTTTAGTGTTTGTACTAGTGATCCTCCACTGACCAGCTGTCTGTGGGTGTGGGTGTCACCAGAGTTTTCTTTGCCAGTAGCTTTTCCTAGAGACTAGTGGTGATTTTTAATACACCTCACTGGGCAGAACTAGTGTAGAGGCCATCAGTAAGTAACAAAAACAGAGTTTCTTTTTTTTTATGGGGCATCTGTGCCAAAAGGTTCTTTGCTTTTTTTTTAAACCGAGGCAGGTGTACATTTTTAGTCCTTTTTGTAATGCAAGTGTCACATTTTTACAAGAAAGAAATGCCAGCAGCATTAAGAGATGCTGAGCAGCCTGCTGTGCACTGATGTTTTCTTTTTTTTTTCTTGTCACTATTACATTTATTTAGCCAGCTGGAGAAAGGGTAGGATATACACTACACCAGCCACATCCTAACATTAATGGATAGTTTAGTTTATCAAGTTCCCTGTTAGCTGCAGGAATGCAGCAGCTATTCTTGCTGCAGCAGAAGTTAATGCCTCAGCTCTGTGAGTATTTATAAGTGTGTCAAACTAGCACAATATTGATATGAAACTAATACTTGGAGGAACATTTTGCTCGCTGTGGGTCCACTAGTTAAGCAGAAGTAAGTTAGACTCTTGTACGTCCAGCACATCTCTTTTGTGTATATTTTGTGTCATAGCAACCACAGTGTCATAATAAATAGCTAATAAAAACCACTGCACTCCCAAAGAGTTCTCAAATGTTCTCAGGTGGCTCTTTTGAAGAGTGTCTGGTTTTTTCAGCTGGCAAAACATGATTTAATGCACACGCCCCTTTAATGATGGGCAAACGCCTTGTAACTGTTTCACAGTACACTATGCTATAATGGCTAGAGGCAGCATGCACAAAGTATGGTTTATATCAACTTGACCCATGCTGTCTACCTCTGACCTGGGACGGGAGGGTCAGCCACTGATTGATCTGTGCCTTTTCTTTTCTCATTTTTGTGCAGGTTTCTTCTATTTCATTTCATATTTCACTTATACATACAAGACATATGACCTTAAATGCTTAGGCCAATTCCCTGGAAACTGTTGTGAGAATGTATGCTTCAGGTTTGAACTCTCTTCAGTTGCTTTTATTCATTTGTTCATGAATGTCAGTCTGGAAAAAACTGTTTTCACTTTTATTTCCATGGTTAATCAACACCATATCTTCCCTGCACTTTATGTTGTTAAGTTTAACACTTCAACTTTGAGTGTGGCTTTTGGGATCAGGTATAAACATTTCGAAATTGGTTGAACGGCATTATGTAGAAACTAGTTCTGACAGAGCCTAAATAAGCACCTATTCAGAACTTTACACACAAATACAAAGCAGTTCCAGATCCCTTCCCTGTTGTAGTTTTTTTTTCTCCACTCCGTACCCTCCCCGTCTCCGTCACTATCTCTGATCTTTACCCTCCCTCACTTTGTGGCTTTTTCCTCTTTTTCTGTCCTGCACCCATGTGCTCTTCTGTTCCTGGTCCCAGAGTTTACCACCACCCCCAAAGTCTATGCTCTGCTCTGCCCCACTTAACCTTTGTTCAATTGCCTGCCAGGCTGGGCAGGAATGTTAATGGAAGCTGTCAGTGGGACCTGATTTAAAAGGTTACTGGGAGCTCCAACCAGAGCAGCATCCAGTGACAGAGGCTCTGGCCCAGTGAGAGTTATGGTGTTGTGGGTGAAGAGAGCATCCTCCTCCCTTTGCCCCTCAGCCTCTCCTGGTAACTTGAGCCTTATTGTTTCTGAAGGCCAGGCAAGGCCTTGTGACTGGTCATCTCCAGCTCAACTAAACTTTTATTGCCAGTTGTCATTTTGACTCTGAGCACCTATTAATTTTCTCTTCTGTGCCCGTTTTTACCATTGTTATTACATAATATAGTTTAGAGATAGGCCCACACATGTCCAGTCACGACCTTAATTTAGTTACTTGTATGCTGATGACAGCTGATTTTTTTCCCCATGAAATGGCTTTCCATTTTGCAGCCTCTTAACTATATTTCAAACACATGTGTCAGTCTTTGTCATTCATTCTCACCATCAGCATTTTTAATGGCCATTACAGCTCTCTTATTTCAGGGTGAAATAATAAAGGCTTAATTAGAGCCACCTAAAATCAAATGGTTATCATTTATTATGACCCATCGACACTGTTTTGCTTTCTACACCTATGTGAGAGGAAAAATAAGAGTGAGAGACAGAGAGAAATGCAGACATACCATCCTGGTAACAGACTCTTTACCAAAATTAATAATGAAAACTATTTACCATGAAATATGATGCCGTGTTTTGAAAGCTGTGACCAATGTGAGTCTGTACCCACAGTGTGTAGTATCAGCATAAACTGTGTGGGCTGAGATTGAGGCCTGACACCCAACCTACAGGCTACATCTTTGCTTCTGTGTGGCTGAACTATACAGCCAAGGTGGAGACTTTGCTCCAGGGCTTTAGGCCTCTGTCAGTTCCATGGTTGACAGCACTATTAAGCCCTTACTTCTCTGGTATTTCTGGGGGAAAACAGACCAGACCTTTGACACTGGCGTCATACAATCTGAGTGTGAAACTGGTTTCATGTATATATGTATATGTTCACCTAAATATAAGCATGTCAGTGTCCTGTGTATTAGCTGTGTAACTTCCCAGTTACTAAAGGGCAGCAAATTTATCTAACTGGGGACATTTTGAATGCAGTGAGTTATATATAACCCACTCCTGTGGTCTGTTTTTGCCTGTGTATGCATGTAGTGTATAGATGTTTGTAAGTTTACTGGGTCTCCCTCATTATAGGTGTAGGCTTATTACCACGTGATATTTTTACATGGTATTTTCTGCTTTGCTGTAGAGTTTTTCATGAAATTTAAGATATTTTTTAAGATAAACATACGTGTTGTCTGAGATTTTGAAGCTGATGGAAAATCTCATCTCATGAATCCACAGCCTCCTGAAATGTTGACACAACGCTAGTGATATCAAAACAGTAGAGAGAGCTAGAATGATAACGGATGAGTGTATTTAAGCAGAGAAGGGGGAGAGGGGGTTGTGACAGATAACATGAGCAGAGGAAGTGAAGACTGCTGATTGACTGCTGAATGAGTCTGCTCTGTTTTAAAGTGTCACTGCGAGGCCTGGATTTTGGACAAGCAGAAGATCCCTGTCCAGGTGCAGACACTAAATTCAGCCGGCTTCTCCACACACGGAGAGATGGATGACTTGGCTGCATGTGTGGTGCGCTGCATGCAGTAGGCCGGAATTCATGGAGGCCTGTTACCTCGTACTGAAAATTGGATATGACTGTGTGCTTATTAAAGACAGGAAATAAAAGCAGGTGTTTTTTTCAGTAAGTAATATCTAAGAGTTATCTTGGAAACTGTAAATCATTATTTCTGATAAACAAATCATTGGCTTGTTGAAAGTAATAGAATCTCTGCAAGCTTGCCGTTGTTCACACTGTATCGCATCGACTTTTATACAGTTTCAAGTTCTGGGCATTTCTTCAAATAGAGATTGGGTGACCTCCTCCTTTATGCAAAGCAGGCTTTTATAAGAGGAGAGCCTTTATTTCAAAATGTTGCTTGATAAATAAACTAGTTCCTGAGCATGATCTCTCGACAGAGACCAGCTAGATTGTTTGAATCTGTGTTAGCTGGTCATTGTTTTAAGGGGGGAGAGCACCATTATAAATGCATCTATACATACTAACAGAGGGTCTGTGATCAGCGGAGCATTAATGTTGTCACAGCTTGTAATGTGGAGACTGTACATGACATAAAAACAACTCATAACATGCATTTCATTTTAGCTAATATTTTTAAGATTTGTTACTTCAAAGCCGAACCCTAACACACTACAGTACAAATTCAACACTTCATCCAGCAATTTGAAATCAAAAGCCCTCAAAGAAACAATGTATTTGTGAGGATGGCATTGTTTTATAGCAGAGATTTGACACAAAAGGTGGATGGGGGTGTTTTTTCCCTGGCCTGTATCTGGGGACAAAACTTATTTGCTATTTTTATTTTCAGGAAAGCAGCACCGTTTCAAGATTTTAAGAGAAATGTAACTTCTTGTGGATTTGTTGTAAATCCCTTAGGTGGCCTAACCGTTAGTTGACCCGAGGTTTGGTCACTATTACGCTCTAACATGAATCAGAAATATTACCCTCTTTCAGAATAAGTTATAGACTTTTTCTCCTTTATTCTAGCTATATCAACACATTGATCTAATTCTCATTTTCCCTCTGATTAATTGCCATGCTTTGTGACTGCACCATTGTCCTCCTGGTGCACTTTGCATATTTTTCACATGCTGTCACTTTACCGCTTGTTACAAATCATTAAAATTCAAAAGGAAAAGTCTTTTATCTGCGTGGACATGTGCAAATACTGAGCGCTGTGGTGAAAATCTGCACAAAACCATTGTGCTTTGGTCAGTGTGTCTCTGTGTTTTTTCTTACGCAAGTGGGTGTACAGATTTGTGATGTTTTTTGTTATAGAGCTTTGGCGGCTTTGTTATGTTCTCCAACATTACAGGATCATTAAATCACTCTCACCCTTTCTCCTCCATCTGCGTCTGACTGACAGAGACCCTGCCTTTATTAGACAGGGCCTAAACGGACAAGGCAGGAAAGTGACGTGTGACAAACCTTAAAGGGTGGAAGATCCTTATAGTGAACTAATAAACCAGGCTAATCTGTAAACCCTGTAATGGCCAACACTCTCCCACCACCTCTGCAATCTCCAAAGTGTTGGCAACGATCTTTCAGAGCCGCTGCTTCTGGATCCCACTTAGCCTCTAAGCCAGCCAGCCAGTCGCCCTGTCAGTCCAATCTGCGCAGTGCTTCAGTTTTGTTTAAGAGTCTCTTTAATGCCCGTTGATTAAAGTGTCAGAGGTCATACCAGTCCACATTTTGTCTGTGTGTGTGCATGCGCGTGTGTCTGTGTTTGGGGCGGGGGCAGTGTGATAAGTAGCAGATGGGGGAGGTTCAGCAAAGGGACCTTATCAAGTCACATGGTGGATTTTTGATTAAGTAGAATTGCATGAAGTGTTGCATCAGGCCCTAGACATGTTTTTCGATCGTAGTCTTTTAGACTTACTTTAGTACTTTAGTGAATGTACTACACCTATCCCAGCCATAAAAAAGCTCTATCTAGTTATAAAACTGTATACCAAGTGTGCTGTTTGTGATTGGTGGATGTGCTTTTGTTGAATAATAAACTCTTTCATTCTATATTCAGTATATCCAGCTGTGACTAGCAACTTTATATGTGTAGAAATCATTGATGTGGGCTACCGTATTGTCTTTAAGTATGCTAATTTTTGCAATGCTCTTTTCGTAACAGTAACAGTTGATCCGCTGCACATGCAATTCAGCTCATTTCTGGCACGGCACAGTTCTGTTATGTCCACTTCTCTTGTCTTGTAACCCTCTAACCTCTGACGGTCAATCATTCCAACCCCCTGCAATGGCTTGCTTACACTGCTGTTCACACCTCTCTTATCAGCCACCAGTGCTTTTCTGCTATCACAAACCTTCACTGGAGCTTCCTCTGCAGCCAAAGGGAAACCAAAACAGCCAGAAAGACTAAGCCGGTGTTCAAGAAAGACACTATTTCAAAAAGAGATTCATATTTGGTCTCCGTACATTACATGGTGCCCATTAGTTCTTAGGTGGTCTCTCATTTCAGAATTTTAAGGCTTCCATAATCTGTCTTTTTACCTAAATCCAGTGTAATTTAATGTAATCTAATGTAATCTAGGGATTTGTGGTGAAATGACCTTGTTAAAAAGAAGATGCCTTATCCTGACAATCAACAGATCTACTGAGCTGGTGCCTTCACAATAGGTGGTAGGATGAACCTGTGGACACAAAGTAGTCTGACAGAGAGCTACTGGGGTGTCAGAGATGTCGAGGGGCATTTCAGAGGCATGGATGAGTCCCCCTGCACTTATCTTGGTGTGAACACGGGGTCATCCTTGCCAGGGGAGGGAAGGAGCAGTGGGGTGCTGGAGACGGTTGTCGGACAGACAGTGGTTAGATAGTCTCGCTCCATTACCACTGCTTCATTGCATACTACATATTTAAACCTTCTTCTAAGCTCATCTGTAGTAGGTCCATCTGTGTCAAAAGTCCAGCAGTGAGTTTCAGATTTACTTGATAAGTTTTCTTTGTGAATATGGACCAAATACCGTAACTGATCCTGAATCCTTTAAATAGATCCAGAGTGAATTATGACAAACCTGTTGTGTGATTTATTATGAATCATGCTAAACGTTACTCTGAGCTCTGTATACAAATGATAAACAGAGATCACAGAAAGATGACTAATGTGAAACCACTGCAGCAGACCGTCACAGAGTTAAAATTCTACACTTTATGGACAGTGAACATTTGGTCCTGAAACATCAGCTTAATAAACACCACTTGGAACTTGAAAACAGCGCAGCATCACGGCCGTTTGTGGTCTCCAGTTTAATCCATGTGAGTAATTACTAGCAGCTTTTGAGGTGAACACACAAAAATGTCACAGAAAAACCAATTACTGTGTGAGAGTATAGACAAGCTCTAACGCGCTTTTTTTTTCGTCCAAAGATTTTTACACTTTTGTGTGTTTGCGTGACTGTACTATACTGAACTGTTTATTGGCCATGCTTTGTCAGAATGACACAGCACTGGGTGGGGTGAGTGTGAGTTTAGTTCAAATTGGCTGCATTTTGGTTGCGAGTTATTCAGAAATACTAGACTTTCATGTTTGTGTGTGTTTTTGCATTGCCACATGTGTTACATTGGTCATCAGGCTCTTCATCCTTGTGGCTTGCCCTCTGCAAGCTCCCATAGCCAGTATGAGTATGAGGCAGAGACTGTGGAGTTCAGTATGGGCTGTAAGGGCAGACAGGCGGGCCAGCGTGTGTACATATGTGCTGGAAGATTATTGTACACACATAAAATGGGAATATGATCCAAAATGTGTGATAGAAAAGTAAAAGTAAATGATATTGTTACTATGAAATGTGTAATTAGATTTCATGTGTCCTGTTAGCAAAGTATATGCTCTGACTCAGTCTTGTTATTTGTTGTCTTTTTATGTACAGTGGTAAATGAAGTGCTAAGGGGGCAACTAACCAAACAAATCTACACAACTGTGAGTTAACCACAGACGAAATGTTGTCGTCGGCAGGTCAAACCAACGATTGTGTGGAAAGCAATAGCCCAGAAGTCTTGTTCTGCAGTGATTTCCTGACAAATATCTTCTTTAGTAAAAATATCTCCAAGTAAGTTTAAAGAATGGGTCACTTAAAAGATACCGGAGCGCCTCCCTCTGGGATCTGTGGTTTTAGTGGGGCAGCTCTCTGGGAGGCCAATAGTTCTCATTTGAGTGTGTTTCACATCTGTGTTTATCTGCATCACTATTCAAAGAGTGGTGGCAGACAGATATATTTAGTAAACTGTCCAGATAAAGGTTTTTTTTTTTTTTTCTAGTTTAGTTTCCTGAACTGAAGTGTTTGTTAAAAAGTGGAAAAGTCATGTGTGTAGTATTTAAACGAGTGTGTAAATGAATCCCAAGCATTTTTAGCTTACGTGTGATTGATATCAGGGACGTCTTTGACCGTTTTTCTCTTTTTTGAGCAGCTTGCTTTTGTTTGTCACTCCGTGGCCTTAATCTTATGTGTTATTTCCTCCTGTCTTAATATTTGTATATATGCCATAGAGGTCCTTTGTACTTTGTCCATTCTTCATATTTTTTTCTCCTTCATCTTTCTTTTCTTTTTTTTTCTTATTTGATAACTTGACTTTGCTCTTGCCGTTTCTTTTTTCCCTCATTCATCTCTCCAACCCAAACTTTATTCCTTTCCCTTCAGTTATCACCCCCGTGTTCCCTGTTCTGCTCTCCCTGCTCTCACTGTTGTTCATGAGAAACTCTTTCTGACCTTTTCCACGTCCTTGTTACATCACTGCCCCCTTGTGGTGTTTTGTCTCGCTTGAGAGCTCCCCACTGTCAGTTTGATGGTACGCTACAGTCAGCGAGTTGAATGTCTTGAGACCGACTGTTCAGCCTGATTAAAATAAAGCTGAAGTGGTATTTAATGGGGCCAAGTGTGGATAACATAGGCAAGTCTGTGAAGCGTTAAGGGGTTTAATAAAGACTTACTTATGGGTAATTAAATAATTTCTTTAAAACCCGTAAAATTATTTTAAGGGTAATCAAATAGTCATTGCAATGAAATGTTTTTGATATAAAGAGAAAATGCTGACAAATAAGTAGGCAAGAAGACCAAATTACTGGTAATGTCAAAAAAAAAATTGATAATAATTTACATACAAAAAGCTGTGTTATTCAGGCATAACATGAAAATCACTGATGCATTAAGTGCACAAAACCAATCTCATCTCATTCCAATCCAGTGCAAGCTAGCAAACCTTTGGTCCTCATATTATTGTGGGTATTACTTTGGCTCACACCTCTAACTTTGCAGTAGTTTAAACAAGAGGTAGTAGGCACAATCATGCAGATAACCTTTGCATGATTATGTCTGACATTATGTGTGACTTTCACTGAAACCATACGGCACCTTATAAACGTGCTACGTGGAAACGCACTCAAACATATCTTGTGTTTGCTGTGTATATTTGTGTGTGTGTGGCTGGCTGCATGCTCATGCAAAAAATGTGTAAATGCACAAAGCAGAAGGAATGTAGCCATTCAGAATTCTTCTCCTCTACAAATAAATATTTGGTGATGACAATATTGGAGATTTGTTAAACACGAGTAGGGTAATTTTCTAGTCAAATAAACCTCAGCAGTAGTGGTGGTGGAGATGTGGGGTTGGGAGGGGGGGAGACCAGATGTCTGATGGCAAAAAAATAGAGAATGATAGAGTGGTATATGCTTATGAAGTGGAGAGAACAATAATAATTATGAGTGAATATTATTGAGTCTGAAATAATAATGACAATGTTTGTGGCGCTTTTAGTTGGCCTAATACCTTTTCTTACTCTGTCACCCGTTTGTAATATGATTTTAGCAAAAAGTACATTAGCCAATGTTGCAGGTGTTGTCAACAGTTCTCGCTAGGATCTTTGACTTTTGAATAAATATAACAGTTTTTGTTTCTTGTCAACTGAGGCGTTTGTACAACTTTTATTTCATAAAATTATTTTTGCTGTAAGGTTACTTGTTCTTTCACAATAAATTTTGAAACAGTGTCCACATTAAGTTAATTTAATAGCTTCGAGCATCTCTTTCATAAGTTTGGTCTTGTTTTATTTACAAAGCCATGTTTTTTTTTTAACAATCATAAATATTCCTCAGTGAAATTATCACTACTTGAGATCACTGGCTAGAGTTCAAAGTGATATTACTGTAGTATTTTATGAAATCTGAACCAGACATGACTTGAAAGTCTGGTACAGAAATTGAACTTTTTGAACTCCAAACTGCTTCTCAGGCTAAACGTCATTTAAATGTTAGTTAACTTTTTAATGTAAATTTAAAAAAACAAAACAACAACTTTCTTTTTTGCCCAACTGTAATTTATATTAGTCTTTTATATCATTAGAAACAAGATGTTAAATTCAGCTTTTGTCCTAAGGTTTTTGATTGAACAGAGTAAATGGACTTTTTTCTTAAGGAGTCCTCGCACTCATTGTCACATAATATTTTCAATATGTTGTTGTAGCAAGAAACGTGCAGCACAGCTTAGGAGTTCTCTTGTATAATGACATCCAAGTTCAAAAGTTATTGAGTGTATGAACTGTATAAATTCACTGAATCATAGAGCAAGTTTGAGTTTTTATCAGGCTCTTGCAATTAACCTGCTTCATTCACGTTGTTCAACTCGTTGTAGGTGAGCAATATAACTTTGCTTAAAATTGTCATATGTTTCTATGTCTCTATGAATCTTTTTAAAGCTTTGGAGTTTCTCTAAAATCTCACTAAAGGTTTTTAAGTTCCCTTTTTGCTTTGTCCTCTGTTGCTTCCCTGTACGATATGCTAAACCAAGTGGCGACTGGACCGCACACTGGACCCGGTGTGAAAGCAGTTTTACCCCAACACTTCCCAAAGAATCCTCAAGACTTGCAGGTTAGGCAAGACAAGAAATGAATCTAGAATGACTGAGACTGCCCTATTGGTGTCCAGGCTACATCATCTGGTTCAGCTCAGCACAAAGGTGTGGTGGCTGTAAGTGCAAGTTCTCAGTGGACTTTGTATTTTGTGGTGTAGAGGAGGAGAGCCACCCAGCAGAGAAGTGTTGTTTACTTTGCTTGTCTTTTGAATGAATGGCATGAAGTAAAGGTTGACTGGCAATTTGAGAATTGTTTGTTGTTCGGTACCCTTTTACCACAGTTGCACATTACCTTGCAAGATACATAATGTGTTATGTGCGTGCCCCTGTCACAGCTCCTTTGTGGTTGACAGCAATAGATGTAATCAGATGAACTAAAGTATTTGAAGCAGGTCATATTGGGGTGAGCCAGCAGTTTCACAGATTATGTCCACACTCCCTAACTTTATGATGGGTTGCAATGAGAAGAAACCTAAGAGGGCTGGACAGAGGTGAGGGCAGGCTTTGCATCTGAAAACCCTAAACATGAAAAGTTTATCTGGAGATGTGATCAAAGTTAGCTATGTGTGTGATCTTTTCACATTTAAAAATGTACATCTGTACCAGCATTTATCTTTATTTATCAGCATTTATATAAGCTTTTGCTTTTTAATCTGTGGGCATCCATGGAACTTTAAGGCATACACAGTATATAAGTCTGTCTACCAAGAACACGCCATTGCCAGACCTCACATTATAACTGGGTGTATGCAGCTGTGTAATATAATGTAATGAAGCATTTTTGAAAATGTTTAGCTCATTATACCCAAAGGCACATAAGTAATCAGTTCTGTAATGCCGACTCTTAGCCTCATAATGCCCGTTGGTTATGACTCAGCAGCGAATGAGTAAACATTTAAATGTGTTTAAGAAAAGGTTTTTTATTCACAGTGAATGAGCACCACTCGTGCCCTGTCCAGATGTTCTGTACCCCAGCAGAAGACCAACAATGCGCTGGCCCTCACATACACTGGTATGGTCCGTAGTGTGAGGCAGAGAGATCTGTCACATGGCACGATAGCCTGCGTGCCTGAGGAGATGCCAGGGTTTATTTAAATAGCAATTCTAGTTAACGTTTTTGAAAGTGAGAGTAGCGATTTATTGTTTAGCTGTGAGTCTGTCAGTGAGATTCTTATTTCATGACTTGTCTGATAAGTCCAAGAAAAATAAACCTGCACCTGAGCTGGGTTTATAGGGCTGCCTGACGTCAGGTCCATTATCCACAGCATTGACTGCATATTTTTTTATTCCACTACATTCTGGAGTGTGCGTGTCCATGTGTGGTGATACCTAATGTCTGGTGTAGTGTAAGTGATATTTTACCCCTCCAACAAGATACATAAAGTAGATGTGTTCAGTAACTGCCAAGCATGTTCCTGATAAAGGATACAGCATTTAAAACTACATGTAATACTACTGACTACATGTAGTTACTCGAGTAATCTGGAATGATATTTCGAAAAATGAGTTTAAAGCTGAGAAAGAAGCTCCACAAAATGAAACCATAAATCAAATCCACTATTTTAGGACATACTAGGTAAATATGGCTTTTATATTAACTCTAAAGCCCTGTCTGAAAAAAATGTTATGCATTTTGCAATGCTTGTGTAAATTATGATTATAGTTTGTGTTCCTCATTGTTCCTGACTCGGAGCTTGAGCCAGGTATGTGACATCATGAGGGTAAGGTTCATGTCTCGCATGCTTTGCTTCAGCAAAGCTCCTATTTTGCAACAGTATCTTCTGTTTGATCTAACATTGTTTCAGCGTCCTGACCTCACAGCAACCAAAACACAAGTTGAACAGAATCTTTTAAAGTTAGGTAATGCACTGAGGACCCTTGTTGACCATCCCTTGGGCTTTGAAAGAGAGATCAGTTCATTTGAGCCTGTTGTCTGGTCTTTATTACTCCGCTCCTCTGGAGCTCAAAGAGTTGACTAGCTGCACCCAGCTCAGGGGTGGGATTCCCAAAAGCACATCATCACCAGATTCATATTAGCCCGTCTTCTTACAGTGAAAGTAAGACAGTCTTAACACTCAGATAATGTTTCCCCTCGCTTCTGGGGAGGGTTAGGTAGATAAGTTGCCAGCGAATGAGAACAGGATTGCAAAGACTGTTTAATGTAACATAATGCTCTTAATTTATAACACAGTTACTTGTTTTAAAGAAAACAAAATGAATCAAAGTCATTCCAAAATGACACACTGCAAAAAAAAGAAAGAAAAGTTATTCTGGCATTGAGACCACCTGCAAATACATGAAGTGGAAAGAGGGTTAGAGTACTTCCTGGAAATCAGAATGGTCTTTCATAATTACTGTTTCACAATAACTCATCAGCTACCTGAGGTTATAGAGCCTGCCTGCAGGTGAATGTATGATTACTGGCAGTAAAACATCACCGCAATTATTTTTTTCTGCTTTATATCGCAATTAGCAAAAGTGAAGGCTGCATTTGGCATTGTTTTAGCATTATTGCAATATAAGCAGATTTTTGTGTTATTATAGGGTCTTTACCTTACAATCTAAAGCACCTTGACTTGATTGTTGTTGTAATTTGGCACTATATAAATGAAGGTGAATCTAATTTAATTTAATTGAGAAGTAGCTGACCTGTGTCAGTTTTTTGAACCATCTCTTCTCTTGTGTGACATCAGCATCCACAACATTTCCATGATGCTGACGAGTAAAATCCTAGTACCCTCTTTCACACATTTTCCATACTAAAGTCTTTATGCAGCAAAAAACAAAAAGAAGCAAAGAAGTGGAAACATGAAACTAATGACTTGCTCCCACTGCTAGACCCTTTTAAAACTATAGGTACTACACCCACAGATTATATTGTAATAGTAAATCTGACATTTATCTCAGAGTCATCATCATATTCATCTGCATCTTGACTCGTTTTTGGAAGAATTTTCTTTACACCAATGGTCCAAAAACTGAATTTGAATAATTTGCAACCTAAGCTGATTTTAATTTGATCAAAATATGGAATCTCGAAATTGACATTAACTGCTGACTTCTCTCAGCGGTCAGCTGGAAACTCAGTGTATGTTGTGTATTCCCCATGGCAAAAAGATTGGATGCTGTAATTTGTCTGTGGCCGTTGTACATCATCTAAGCCTCACCAAAATAATACTTCAAGTCATTAAAAGTATAGCATGAACTTGCCATTAATGCATAGATAGTATAAATAGGATGAGATTGTTGTGAGGCTCCTGCTATCTGTCTGTGTTTTCCTGTTTATAGTAAAAGTCTTTAAAGAAGTGCAGAACAAAGAGAAGTAGTCAGAAGAGTAAAGGAAGACATGAGTAATATCAGTTTGTGGTCAGCTTGTATTTAGCAAATCTCCCCTCACTTCCCATCCTATGTGAGTGATGCTTGGAGTTGAGGGAGGACTTGTAGACTCAGGGGATAAAGGTTGATAATCATGTTCAACCAGTGGAACTCCTTTGATGTGGATTGTGTTTTTTTCCTCTGAGGCTCTCTGCCTGGACTCATCCCCTCCAGCAGCTGTGCACTGGGCAGCCAGCTGTCCAGGGTGAGACAAAAAGGGCGAGTGAGTGAGTGTCCTAAGGTGCACACACACTCTGCTGGCCGTGTGTGTGTAAACAATACTTGCTTATGACAATAAATGAATATGAATGAATGTTACATACTGTTGAGATACCAAAAATGTACACTTGCATGCCCACCATCCAACACTAATTTCCTATTTCACGTTCACATACAGAGTATGCACATAGACAAGGTTTAGCAGTACAAGGTGCAGGTGCCTTCTAGCACCATTGACCACTGTTATTGTAATGGGCAGCTCCCCACACAGCTTAGATAGAATGTGTAGACATAACAGTAAAGATGAAAGCAGGATGAAAGAGAGATGGTATGACCTTGCACAGCATGACAGTAGATTAAAAGGAAGGTATGCCGTTGCCAAACTTTATGGTTCGCCTTTTAGCCATACAATTCGTTAACCTCGACAGGTAACGGCACCCTGGGCAGAGTACAGTCTGGGATGGATGGTCCTGTATCACAATACCAGGTCGATCATTTGCAATTTATTGTTCTACAAGATGTTTTTGACCCTTTCTCTTTGAGAAATGAGAGCAAATTTAAACTTCTTCTTTAGCGTACTCTCAATCTTTTTTTCTTCTTCTCGTAAACCTTCTCTTTTTCTCTCTCACTGCCCCCTCTCATTTCGTTCTACTGCCTCAGGCAGTTGTGTTCATTAACCTTGGATGTAATTATTTTTGTTTTAGTCTCATATTGCTGACATTTCAACTCAGGGGCTCCTCAATCAGGATTAACCCAAACCGCAAGAAATCACACTTCACAGCCTTTTTTTACAGCAGTGCTTGTTGCCTCCAATTTCAGTCAAATTAAAGGTTTATTTTATCTAGCCGGTTTTTTTTGTAATTTTTTTTCCACTCAGCCCCTGTACCGTGAGAAAACAAACCAGACTGCTTGCCTTTGATTTGCTGGTTGCTAGCGACTTTCTAACTATCCCCAACTCTCTTTTTCCCTTTGTAAGGACAAAGCAGTCCTCTGTACAAGTGCCGGTACTAAAGATTGAGATCACGCAGGTGGCAGTAGTATAACAAGCTGCTATGGAAGAAACTTCCCTCATATATTTACTTACTGTGCAGCGTTAAATTTGTAGTCTGATGCTGGTGATTAAGGTTACTGCTTTCTGAATTTTACACAGTAAACACATTATTTTTTCCCCTGTGTGTTTGAATTTGTGGTTTTCATATGATTAAATAATGCATCTGGTCCTGCACAGCTGGTATGTGAATATTCGCTGTAAGTTATGCATGTGTTTCAGTGCACTATAATGTGTGTGTGATATAAAGCAAAAATATTGTATACATACTTGGCCCCCTCAGAGCAGTGCTTTCCTCACTTTGCCTTGGGGGCCTTTAGGTCCACAGGAACCCTCAACTCATCTTCCTGCCCCTGGGGCTCTTAGTCTCAACACAGTAGTA
The DNA here is from genome assembly GCF_900408965.1 of Simochromis diagramma. Lineage (NCBI taxonomy): Eukaryota > Metazoa > Chordata > Actinopteri > Cichliformes > Cichlidae > Simochromis > Simochromis diagramma. Next base: position 1,843,528 of record NW_024387423.1, on the reverse strand, counting down.
ATAAACTATCATCACTCTGAGTCAAGTGTGCGTGTGTCAGCCAGACTGTTACTACAAATGTGTGTGTGCAGCAGTAGTCATAGACCAAGCAGTAGTTGTATAATCTCATCACTTTGAGTGGTCCTCTGGGGGTCCCAGGCTCCTCTCGCTGTGTGTGGTTTGACCTCTCATGGCCTTCCAGCCCCCCACATGCCCATTAGATAAACAGGCAGTAAACACAGCCAGCCCCGGCACTGCTCTCTTCCCTTCACAGCATATACAAGACCTGCAGATGAAAGGACTCGTTCCCGACACTAATAGCCACTAGACATTAGCTCCCATCAACCTCCTCTGGCTCATAATCAAAAGTTGAGCCACCATATTCATAGGGTTTCTAATAATAGTAGACATCTTGAACTCTGAACTTGAAATGTAAAATTGTTACTCCCTCAGGTATGACCCCCTCCCCCTGGATGTCTACTAAACTAACAGCACAGAAGTTTAAAAAAAGCTAAGTGAGTCCTGGTCAGTTCGCATAAATTATACAAGTGAACATGTCTGATTTAGGAGACTGTGTGAATACAAACAATTTATATATAAATGATACGTTTTATTATAAATGCAGGCCCTGGGTACACTGGCATGTTGAAGTTGGGGGTAAAGTTGTTTTCGTTAGCTTATCAGGCTTGCAACTGTATCTGGAAAAGAGCAGGTTGATGTAAGGCCACAAGATTTATGAAGGTGTGAATTGCGCAATAACATGGTATCACAAGAAAATATATCACAACCTATTTTCTTGGCAATCTTGGTGTGAGCAGTAAATGTGTGGTGTGGATTCTATCCAAATAATCCAAATCTTGGTCTATATTAAGTTTGCTTTAGCTAATGCTATCATAGCATGTAATACTGAACAGCTATGGCTTAGAGGTAGTTTTCTTGTTGTATTATCACAGTTATTTTAACATTAATGTTATAATAAATGGTCTGAGTATTTCAGAAACGTCTGAAACTGGAATTTTCTCATGCAGTTGTCTCTAGGGAGGGGTCTAAAAAAGAGAAACTATGCAGTGAACATCAGTTCTTTGGATGAAAATGGTTTGTGCTGATAAAAACTCAAATGGCCTTATGTTCTACTGCATGAGGTATGCAGAAGAGCATCGCTGAATGCACAACATATCAAACCTAGAGCAGCAGAAGATAACATTATAAATTATATTTTCCACATGCTCAACAAATTGAAAAATTTGAAGATTTGATAAAACAATATTGCCTGTTTGAGGAGTCTGGATTTCTCCTGCAACATCCAGATGGTAGGATCAGAGTTTGGCATAAACAGTGTGAAAACATGGAGTCATCCTGCCTTTTATCAACAGTTCAGGCTGCTGCTGCTGCTGGTGTGATGGGTTGAGGGATATTTTCTTTGGACACTTTGGGCCCTTTATTAGTACCAAGTGAGCATTGTTTAAGCGCCCCATTCCCACCTGAGTACTCTTGCTCACCATGTCCATGCCTTCCTGACCACAGTGTCCTCATCTTTTCATGGTTGCTTCCTGCAAGATAACAAATCATTTCACAATACTTAAATGATCCAAAAATCATCAGGTCGCAAACCAGCAAAGAATCTTTGGGTAGAACGGGGAGATTTGAATCACGGATGTGCAGGTGCCAAATCTGCAGCAACTGTGTGACGCTATCATATTAATATGGACCAAAATCTCTGAGGAATATTTCCAGCACCTTGTTGAATCTATGCACACAGTGAAATAAGACAAAAGGAGGATAACTCCATGCTATGAGTTGTCACCATAGCATGGTTATGTGTTCATAGACATAAACCAGGATCTTAGTCAAATTGAGTATGTGTCCTTTCAACTAAGAAGGTGTCTGTGTCCTTTGCAGCTTTGAGGCTGAAGGATAAAAGCAGCCTATTTTGCAATTGCTGCTGCTACTTTTTTTTTTTTTTTACCTTTAAAGACTTGTCTCAGTTATCTCATCTGAGTTCCCTCCCTTTGTCCTTTCACTCCCACCATCTCCTTTCTTTGTCCCTTTTTCTCACCCTCATCTTCTTCATTGCTATCCCCCCCCCCCCCATCTTTCTCCCCTCCCTATTTTCCCACTGGTCTGCAAGAAGCTGATCTGAAGAGCATTTCAAATGTGTTTAGAGTAGCTGATTCATCGCTGCTTTTGTGCCATGGTTTGTTAATGTAGGGCAGCTGATTGTAGTTTGGAAGTCCTGTGTCGCAGGTGGCTTAAGCATCCTTTATTTATGCGTGTGTGCAAAAGTACATGTCTTGTCTGCATGTGTGATGTCTGACTGTATGTAATAGGGCTCTGGTGGGTATAAACACTTCTTCTTTTTCATCAGTGTGTGTGTGTGCAGACAGGAGTGACATCCTCCAACAACAAAACGCACACTTGGCCTTTACTTTCCTGTTGGTGCTGAGTATTCAAATCATGGCTTCATTCAGCAGTGGCTAATAACAGACCAAAGGTGATTTCTCTGATGCTCCAGGAAACACGCACTCAAAACTACATGTCTTTACTGTCATCTAGATGTCTTTTCATGCAAGGGTGAAGGTTTGGGGTTTACCTTATATGCCAGTGAGAGAATATTAGTCAGTATGTCTGTCATAATCAACCAAAAAGATTCCCAGTATACCACATTAGCCACAAGCTTACTGTTCGAAAACATCATCATGTGTCTAAAACAGCGGTATATAATTTTTCTTCACTTTAATGTCGTGTCTTGGAGTATTTTTCAACATCTGCTAGCTTCTAATTGTTCAGTTGCAATCATCCTATCTCTGCTTGAGCTCATCCCTCATAGCGTTGACACTGCAGTGACCCCCTCCTGGATAAGGAAATGCAGCCAATCAGAACTAGCATTTCAATATACTGTACACCCATTCATCCCCCTATCCATTCAACCCTGCATAGCAGCAAAAATAGCTCATCCTGAAACCATTAGACCAAATTGCTAAATGGTTCAAATGTGCAACCACTTAAGACTATGTCTTTAAGAGTAGTAATCTTCAATCTACTGTGGCAAGCAAGAAGAGGATGGGGTGGATAGTCAGATGGGGAACTAAGAGGAGCAGAAGATGAAACTAATGAAAGAGAGAGTGAAGAAGGGGTTAAGAGATATTAACTGTTCTGTATAAACAACTCTCCAATCCCCGTGTTTCTCTTTATATTCCTCTATCCAGCTTTTGTATTCATCATTCAGCTGTAGGTGTGGAGTGAAAGTATAAGATTGGACTAATGGGAAGCACTGGGGTTAAGAACAGAGCAAAACACACTTGAGTATACATCTTTTATGTCACTGATTCCAAGTAGATAAAAGTGAATGATGATAAGTTAAAAGCACATATTTTCATGTAAAGACTGTATTCAGAATAAGTGATAAATTATCAATTTCATAATTTTAACACAAAGTGTTACACTGATTGCTTGGCAGCTGTGAAAAAGAACTGAGACTAACTTTAACTGCTTGTTGTAAAGCCCCGATCCACTGGCAAACATGCTGGTTTGTTCTCTGTAAAAACACATGTTTAGTAAATTAATAGTCATATAATTGACTTGAGTGAACTTATTTGTCTCCACTAAAGAAAATCCCAGTTTTCTCTCTGTGTGCTAAAGGATTTTACGTTGTATTTTGTACAATTTACCAGGAAGAAATCCTCCAACCCCCCAACAATTTCTGGCAGCAGCTGTACAGATTTCTTTGGAATACAGTAGCAACATGAGCAGCAACCAACTGAGCATCCATGGAAAACACTTTTTAATGCTTGCTGCGTTCTCTTATTATTCTCTAAGGAGTGTAATGTAAAAATGTCTCATCAGTGACTCTTATCACCTCAAGTGCTGCCAAAATGAAAGAGTATTTCAAAGGCACTAAACTTCATTCATGGAGTAAATAGACAAATTGCTTGACAGAAATATTCAGACTAGCTGAGTGGATGACAGCCATACCAACATACAGACAGATACAGAAGATCGTCTACATATTACTGTCCTAATCTCAGTTTCTGAAAAGCAGCATTCCCAGCTTCCCAAGCGACGCAGATCTTAGGCAGAAGACTTTGATCTGTCACTGAGATCATTACTTAGTCTACTGAACTGACAAGAGGCCAAGCTGAGAGACTGGGGGAAACTAAGCTGCAGAGAGTTGGAAAGGCTTGAAAGTAGTAAAGGCAACATTTTGTCCCTTATTTTCTGCATGCTCTTTAGAAGGCTGAGAGCTGTGAAGTGAGCTGAAGGGGAATAACTGGAGAAGATGGGGCTGAGTGTTTGTCATCTGGATGTTTGTTCCAAATCCAAAACATAGTTGGATTATAAAGCGGGTCAGTTTCTGTACAGAGAGACAAAAAGGCCATCCCACTGCCAGATAACTGATACATACACGCACACACCCACACCCATAGGATAGATGGTGGACTGAAGGTGACCTGCACATTCCTTGGGAAATGACTTTCTTGTTGTTGCTGTTTGTTGTACATATACAAGCTATTTAGTTCTTCTGCTCTGTGTTACATATTGCTTTCAGCTTCACGCTTACTTTGATTTGTGAGCATCATTAAGAGTTGCTGTGTTTTTGACATGGAGGCTGTTTCCAATTTTTTTTTCCCCGGGTTGTTACTATTTGTATGAAGACTGGCCTACATCATTACTTGGCAATATGCTTCCTTTTTATGGACATTATTAGCCTCGAGAGTATAACATAATTGCAATTTCACGTAAACTTAACATTTTGCCATTTGCAAATAGCCTTTTCAATTTGTTAGTGTAATTCATATAAAATAGTTGGAAGCAACCCCACCTAATGGCAGACATTAACATGCTTTACTCCCCCTTTCCTCATGACAAACTGAAAGAACTCGGCTTGAACTGCAGAGAAAGCCCATGAGCCAACTAAATGATAGCAGTGATAAGGACTTTTCAAGGTAAGTATGCAAAACTCAGGCTTTCTGTGGGAAAGCAGCAGCAGAAGCAGAAGTCTGTTTATTTTAATGAGCTCAGAAGTGTCTCTCCTGTTCCCCTTACATTATACTGGGGCTCATTTAGAGTTCACACAGTGCACTGTATGTCCATGATGGATATGGTAATGATACATTAATGCAATCAGGACCAAGTCTGTTTTGTCTCTCATTAAGAAAGCTAGCTATCTTGCTGACAAGGGCCAGGTCACATTTGGTCGTGACTATAAGCATTTTCTATTGGTGAGAGAGACCAGGAAAAGAGACAACAGCTGGAATACTCCAAATCAGGGCTGGTTAGGTTTCACTAGTGATATAGGCACCAATTGTGCTGTGTCTGGTTGTCTTTTCAACACATTGAAGTGGATTTATGAAGGCTAGGAGTCGAGTAGAAGTGGGAAATGTATGACTATAGAGCTTCTTATCAACATCTGGAGCTTTACAGAGCTGCTGTTTTTCTCTTGCTTCAACCCCCTCATCTGACCTCTACACCATATCATGCTGATCTACAACATGCCCTATAGATGTGCAAATGTCAGCTGTTTACTGTGTGGTCTGTTTTATATTTAAGGCACCCAACAGAAGATCTTTCTAAATTGTAGATAAAAACGAGTGGTGGCCTTGATCACAGTTTACATGCACTTGCGTTCACTTGTTGAAATGCACCTTTATTTGCTTCAGATCCTCCTGACTCTGAAGAACAATTAGAAATTACTCTTTTGTGTCTAGATGCAAATAAAATGTATGCATATTAACACTGAAGCATACACATGCATGCACAGGGACAGTGTGCTACTGTTGACTGAGGCACCACCCAGAAGTGTCCTGACAACAGAGCTACAGCATGCTCCGTTTTCTGGAACAAACCAGCTGGCCTGAGAAATGTTGGGTTTATAACTAAAAACAATGACTCACCAAAACACAGTGGATGGGATAGAAGGAGCCTCTGGTGGGAACGGGGATTGACCTCTCTCTCTGAATGAGCCCTGTACTCACTACATGACTGCATGATTATTCACGTACTTGTTGAGAGACACAGTGTCCTAATGTAGAGACACACATATGCATTTTATAAATGTCTGCATATTAGAGTTTTCAATTCTATAGCGAATCAGTAGTTTTGTACATAAACTTTTTACTTCTTATCCTGACTTATATGTATATCTTACATCCAGCTTACAGAACTTTGCTTGTATGGAGACGCACTTCAGTGATTCCATAAATCATACTGAATAACGAGTAGGCACACTGACCGACTCTCACTGAGACACTCACTTATCATAAAGATTAGGAAACTAGCTTCTTTACATTTTACTCTTTTATCACCTACATGTTTTCATTATTCTGCTGATGTTCTGCATCTCAGTATCTATTCAGTCTCCCTTTTTCTGTCTTTTGATTCCTTTGAATGTGCGTCTTTCTTTTAGTTCATTTTTAAGACTTATTTCTGCCTCTGTTCACCTTTTTCTTTCTGACTTCTCCTGATTTTCTTGCTGGCTTAGTCACTTTACAAGTTTCTTCCTCCCTATTACCGTTACTGTACCCACAGCTATAGTCAACCTTTACGAGGTGGGTCTAGCCTGTCAGCCACAAGCTACTGCAATTGGGCCACTTAGGGTTGTAGCCTTATATATTCTATTAAAAGCACGCACGCACACGCACATACTGTATATACCACCTTCCAGTCCTGGGCTGAATTGGCGCAGAGTGAGAGCAGGCTTTCCGTAGAGCAGGGTCTGTTTCCAGTCAAACTTGCCTGTGTCCTTCCTGAGCCCCTGGGCTCCTGTGGCGGCATTGCCCTGGGCTGCTGGGTCGGAGCTCAGCAGGGGAACTGCAGAAAAGTCAGTGTGTGTGAGAGAGCTAAATAGTGTGTGGTTACAGGGGATGTTCACTGTTGGACAGCTCGTTTGAAATGGATCCAAACAGAAACACTTGTGTTCATAAGGAGACACACAATCACATGTTGCAAACAGTGTTCCTTGCACCCACCCACACACAGCTGAGTCCCTTTTCATTGGTGTCAGCAGCTCCAACTCTCTTTTTCTCTCTCTCTGACACACACACCAGTAGAACACCTGTCGGACTGCACGGCTCACTCCAGGACACCTTCGAGTCATGAGCTCATCGGAAAAGCAATTAAAGGCAGTGTAGGCCCCGCACGCTGGCGTAATGTTTTGTTTTGCTACTTGGCTTCGAAATTAACCAAACCTGTCAGAAGTCATCTGGCTGATGCGGGCTGGGCTATATTTATTTATTTTCTGTTGGAGAAGCTGGACGCAGGGTCCCTGCACTGCCTCCCGTCCAACAATGAAGTGATTCTGAGGGGGCGATTAGCTGGCTGAGACATGAATCCTCCCCCCACTGTCTACCTGGGGGGGGGTGATTGGAGAGCACCTCCCACCTTGCCTGTCTGTTACTCTGATGTTGGGGGTCATTGCCCTGTAGTTGAGAGGCTGTGCCCTCTGCAACCCCCAATCAGGGCTTTGGTCTCCATTGTGGGACTTGGTTTTGAACTTGCACTGACCTAACCACTCCCTGTTGATTAAATTTCATGGTTGCAGTGACTGAACAAAAGCAGATTTTATATTCAGAGAAGTCAATGTATAAACTATGTGGACTGATTAAAAAAAAAAAAAACTATGAAGATGTAAAAATGCGTGGCTGAAGGTTTAGTGGGATTTTAGATCCATAAATACAGACTGACAAGAACATAGATGGGGCTTAAACATTAAAGGCCTTCTCTCAGTCAGGGCTACTTAAATGTAGCTTCAGGCTGTGTGAGGCCTGATGCTAGGCAGCAGTAAGACAACACCAACAGCCTTATGCTGACTTTTAACTCAACTGGTCTTAAGCCACTGAAGAAAAAAAACACTTTTGACATTAATAGGCCCACTGTGGTTTAGTCAAGGTAAGTGTGTCTTCACAGACGTCTGCGTGTACATTTTGCGGTTGTATGTATTTTCAGAATCTAGGCCACTGAGGAGTTTTGAGGTGTTTTCTTGAAGATTCATTTGGGAAGTAAGAAAAACACCTTTGTAATCATTGTCATCACTTTTTGTAATTACCCTTATGCCACCCTGTTAGAGTGGAGAAAAACAACAGTTAGCCTGCTGCCGAGGTCACCCTCTAAGCACCCCGGGCCGTTTCATGGTCCTGCATGCTTCAAAGAAGGTGCCACTCTCTGGTAGTTATGTCAACACAATGATGAAACAAGAACACCGTGTGTATTGTAAAGCCTTGGTCTTCAAAGCCTCAGCAGCAAGGTCAACACATATTTTACTTCTGTGTCACCATCAAACTAGCAGGTGGGGGGGGGAGTATTGTTTGCTCTGTTAGTCTTAAAAAGAGAGGTTTTTGAGTGGTGCTGTGATGTATGGACATGGTCATGGCTGTCCTGAACAGATGCCAAGTAGACATCACGCACAGCCACAGTAAGATTACAGCTGGTGACGTAACACTGAAAACGCTGTGGAATTCACAGCAGGTATTTAAGCAGCCAAACTGGAAAACTGGAGCTGACAACTGAGTTCATCTGATAAGTAATGAAAACTTATTTGTGTTTATTTCTGCTTTTTCTACTGAATCTGGCATTGGGTGAAATCCTGGTTCCTCTGGCTCACAGGAATTTTTATGAAAATTCAGTTGTGTCAAGTGATCGCTTTAAAATGAATCTATGGGTGCAGTATTTTTTTTAATTTATCCTTTTAATGTTACAAACATAATTAATCTGCTGTGTTAGATGACGTATGCAGTCATGAATGATTTCAGCTAAATGTGCTAGTCCATCTTATAGACCATGATTTAGGGTCTTAAGTACATCTTCACTATTCATTTCGCTCCCAGCCTTCTGGGTCCTATACAGCTCATGCTGTTCTGAGCTGCAGCAAAACCACTTGAAGTTGGGCCCCAGAACTACAGCCACAGCCAGAGCCTATTAAGAAGCCACAGTGTGGTATAGAAGTTCAAGCCACAGGACTGAGGTTATGATTCCTCATCAGGAGGGGGAGAGAGGTGGGTGAGGAAACAGTGAAAACACTGGGATGGAGTTGATGGAAGATGGATGCATAGATGAAGCAATAGAGGAAGAACTCTGAGTCAGTTTGACTTTATCCAAGGAGAATGTTTCCCCTTTGCCCAGAAAGGATTGTATACTAGTAATAAATCATGGTTGAGGAATAAAATTGCACCCAGTGAATAATAATTATACGCACAAAGCCTAGTATTGACTTGTGCATACACTATAAAATACTATATTGTGGATGTACGTTTTAAAGCTTTCACACCTTGCATACACACACGGCCACATATTTGACAGTATGAACACAAAGACATTTCACATTGCTCTCATGCACTTTTACTTTGCACTGCAAACACACGCACACATACACAAGTTCACAGGCTATAAATCACTAAATGTTGTAAAAGTGCAGCAAATTAGAACAGTTTTATTTGTATTGTTCACAGGAATAATGGAAGAGGGAGTTGTTTCTGCCAAGCTGCAAAGTTAGTGTAACAAAAATGTGTGTGTGTGTGTGTGTGTGTGTGTGTGTGTGTGTGTGTGTGTGTGTGTGTGTGTGTGTGCAAATGCTGGGGAATGGGTGGTTCTAATTCAGCTTTGTTCATGCTTTGGAGACACTAAAATGTTAGGCAAAGCAGCAGGTAATCAAGCTTTGTTGGAGGTGAAATATAAACATACACACACACACACACTCACAAACACGCAACCTTGCCTCAGGGCCTGAAACAGAAGACTCGGGTCTTGTCCAAAGCTCTCTTAAACTGCTGAAAGTCCTTCTAGAGCTGAAACATCCTCCCATCGTCATGCTGGGACGTTTCACGGCACGCCAGAGACCTTATGCTAATCCTGCCGGCATGGGAATCATTATTGATAGGATCCTAATGCATTACCTCAGGGTCCGCTTATTGTTGGTAAAGATTATTATTTAAGAGTAAACCAAAACCCAGAGAAAGTCTTGAGTTTCATAGAAATTTATCAAAAGAAAATGTTATTCTTGGCTTAGCTTGATACCACTTTGAACAGCGCAATTGAAACAAACTGTCCTCCTCGCTGCACTCCAGCAAGCGGGCTCGATACCCACCAGCAGTTCATTTGGACTGTATTATGTACATCAGTGGAGGAACCTGACACTCAATGTGAGAAGATTCACTTCAAGCCACTTTAACTTGCTGATTATATTATCTCACACTGATTGCACATCAGTATTCCTTTTACTTTGCAGAAGTTTGCAGTATCAGAACTTTGTCCATGTTCGCATAGTCTCCACATTAGTCTGGATTCTGTTGACTAGGTCATATTGATTGCTGAAGTCAAACATCTTCAAAAAATGGCTTGAGTGCTGTCAAACAACTGGTCTCCAGCAAATTTCATTTTGTAAAAGCAAACAGATGTAGACGATATACTTTGCTGTCATTTATTTTATTTTTTTTGGAACATAGCAATTTATCATTGGTTTGATTTTCTTTGTCTTCTGTGTTATATTACTAAAACTCTGATTCTGTATGTGTTTTTTCCAGGTGCAGTCCTGCTGGTCAGTGTCCAGGGAATAGCCATCAATGTGGACCCAATCTTCTGCACATGGCTTTTGTATCAACCTCACAGAGCGAGCAGCAGACAACAGCAACAGGTACTTGATCTCTTCTCAGACAGGCTGTCAGTTTCTCTTCCAGGCCTAATGTCAGTTTAGCCATCTATTTTCTGCTGCTTATCTGAAGTCACAACAAGATCACAGCCTAGTAATGCTGGGAAACACAGGTCTCTGTTGTAAATGAGACATTGAATCTTAATTGGACTACCTGTATAAATAAAAGTTAAGTAAGATATAATAAAATAATTAGAGCAGCAATGTTTTGGAACTCCTTGAGTTGGATCCCGAGGTATTCTTGGGCAGGAGAGGATATAGAATCTGTCTGCCATAATCTGAGCATTATTGGGGTTGTTACTCAAAAATGTGAACAGCTACAAACACCACTTGTAGCTCTACTTTATCTTGAAATGTTATTTCTATGTCCATTTGGTGGACAAATACATAGTTGGTGCCATTGTAATCTGAGTTCTGCACAGATTACAGTCACTGTAACCTAAGTAAGTAAACTACCATCCTCATAAGGAGCTCCACCTTTATACAGGCATTTGTAATGTGCATTTGTAAACTGCTGGCACTCACACACTTAGTTTAGTTAATCGACTGAAGTGAACTGAAGTCTGTAGTTCTTCCTCCTTCAGACTTGCCTTCTCTTTCCCAGCTACCTTTTTCCATGTGTTCTGCTCCCTGTCTTCCATCCAGTCTCTCTCTGTTTATTTGACAGGGGTCGTAGTGATGGTTATGGACATTGAATGTTCTGTGCACACATTTCATGCACACTTATAGACATTCTTGGTGTGATTGCCTGGGATATAGCACAGCTTCACCCCATAAAGCCACATAAATATATATTGTCAATGAATATATTATGCTATTTTTTTCCCCCATTGAGTTGCTCTGTTTTATGCCCCTTGCAGTTTTTGAAAGATGTATGTCTGTATTCAACAAAGAGCAGGAGTTAACTGCACCGGCTCCCTGTGCTAGAGGTTGTTACTGTAAGGGGGTAAACACATGTTATGAGTTGAACTACAGCCAATGTGAAGGATACACAACATGGGCTGGTGTGTGTCTATGTAGACATGCTGCAGCCAGTGTGTGTGTGTTTCTGTATGAATGTCTACCTCAGCTGCCTGTCAAGGCCACTTCTCAAGGCTTTGCTGGATTAGACAAGGCCTGTATCTGAAGGCCAGTCAACAGCATGTGAAGGGCAGTGGAAAGGACACTGACTGGTTTGGGTCGAGATGACAGGAAATGCTGGAAAATAAGGAAATCAGGACTAGCAGGGGGGCATTTTGAGGTATGGACAAAGAGAGAAGGAAGTTCATTTTGTGTGACAGGTGTGCGAGTAGAACTTTTGACTTCATAGAGAAAGCCAAAGTGGAAGTAAGGCTGATGAGAGGACAAATGAGAGTATTGAAGAAATGATTAGCATTAACAGTGGAGGAGGTGCATGGGGGGTGTCTTTGAGACACAGTGAAGAGATATGGAATGAAAAGCAGCTCTGTGTGTGTGTGTGTGTGTGTGTGCGTGCGTGCGTGCGTGCGTGCGTGCGTGCGTGCGTGCGTGCGTGCGTGCATGTTTACACAGGCTGCAGTACGTGTTTGGCCTGAGGCCTTGTGCAGCTGCATCATAGCCGATTGGTATTGCTGGCCGATGCTAATGGGGTTTCCTTATTTCAGAACAACCTTCCACTCCTCTGTCTTTCAGTCATCTCACTGACAGCAGTGTGTGAGCGTGTGTGTTTGGCCTGCATGGGAGACTGCTTAAAAAAAGCAGGGAGCTGTCACTAGTCCTTGTTGGTCTTGGAGTCCGGTTTTGTGTTCCACTGCATTTTTCTTTTTCTCTCTCTGCCTGTATCTCTGTCTTTAGTTGCATTATTTATTGTTTCTCCTGATTAACAGAGATCTTGAGATCTGACTAAATCTCAGTCTCAATTGTTCCCTTCAAGAAGTGAATAACTTTGTACTTTACATTCGCAGCATTTTCCTGTCCATGGCCGTATAGGTGCTCATGCTTTGATGTCCTTGCAGAATCCTGGTGCAGTTCCTTTGGCCAAGAGGAGAGAGGACGAGGTGTCAGTAGGGAGCACACCACTGGTCAAACAATCTTCCAATCAGGCCTCAGACTATGCCAGCAGCCCAGTCAAAACTAAGACCGTGACAGGTAGGTTTACCAATTCTAGTATGTGCTTTTTTATATAATGAATGATTGCACTGGCAAATGCATATCATACATGATTTTAAGTCATGCACGTAACGGAAACAGGCTATGCCACATGTCACTAAATTCAGTGTTTTAATTTAGCTGTTTCTCATTGGTATATTAATAGTAGTAATGTTGTTTGTATGTACTGAATTTAAGCTGCGATGTTGTTACATAACATGCTACAATGTGCTGACACCTGAGTGAACCCGTTTCTCAGGACACCACATCTCCAGACATGTCATCCTCTGTTTTTCTCTTCTGGTAGTACTACTGTGGCTCTTCATGCCCAGAAGAGATGAGTGGCTTGGCTATGTGTAGCCTCCCTCTATGCCAGTTTTCCACTTTCCAGGACCCCCTTTTCAGAAAAAAACATATTTGCTGCACATACATAAGTCAGAGTCATAAGGCAGAGTACATGGATTTGTCAGTACACACAAATGAATGCCTTAAGTCTACACACACACACACACACACACACACACACACACACACACACACACACACAAGGAGTGAGTGTGCATGATTCTTCCATTATCCATAAAGCTGTTGTCCTAAGCAGGTACCTCTGAAACTTTTGGTAAAAGATGCATAGATGGGACAGACAGAAAGGAATATGAATCTTTTCTTGAAAATGCCTACTGGGTTTATTATTTCTGGGTTTATTATAGAACAAGTGGTGTTTTTATCATTTTTTAAATAATTTTATATTAACATGAGCACAAGACAGAGGAAGACACCCTACAATGAGTTGAAACATGAACTAAACATATTATTATTGATTTTAATATTTTATTTGGTTTTCATATGTACCTATTTTCAGTAATATCAACCTTAATAGCAGGAAATTAACTAGGGATATAATAATTTTCTTTTTTGCCATTTTTCAAGTAACACATATTTAACAACAGCATAATAAAACTGGAAATTCTGTTTTTAGTGTGCCACCCCAGTATCTATCTATCTATCTATCTATTAGGGGTGCAACGATACACAAAATTCACGGTTCGGTTCGATACTTTGGTGTCACGGTTCGATATTTTTTTCTATGCAAAAAAATGTTCATGCTTTTTTTAATTTGTCATTTATTAAAATTATAAATATATATTTTAACTCAAAAGAACAGTTTTTAAATTTAATGTTGCTGAAACAACGAAATAATAAAAAATAAATAAATCTGATCGAGAAATCCCTCATCTTTGGAAAAGAGAGTTTATTACAGAGAAATGGCTCTTTCCAAAATAAAAGCTATACTATACGCTTCTTCTGGGCTATATTCTCAGCAGCATATTAAACATATCAGGTCCCCATAAGGAGAATCATGTGCTAACGGCTCGGGTAAAGTTTGTAGCATGCGTGCTTGTTGTTTTTGTCTGCTCCCACTTGTCTTTGCACTAGGATGATGTCGGCGTAAATGTGCTGTCATATTCATTGTGTTCCCACTAGTGCTGTCAGCGTTAATCTGAAATGACGTTAACGCCATAACGCGGCAAAGTTACCGCAGATCGCCCCGTGCGTGGTGCTGGACGGCGTCAACACGTTAACAAGCTCACTGCGCTAATGCAGTAGTTCCCACCAATTGAGCATTGCGTGGCACATCCAACATACTGTTTTACTTTTGTCCATGACGCACTTACCATCAGGGTCATACTTCACATGAAAACCAAGACAGTTCCAAACGCCAGATCTGAATGAGGGTGGGGGAGGTTCAATTTCGGGTAGCGTTGAGGCAGTTGCCATGTTGCAACGAGCTTAGCTTCTGTCTTGCTAGCTTGCGCTGCGTTCAGTGGATCTGCACTCGACAGTGCAGCCTAGGCGGATCAGTCGAACGCAGATCCACTGATCGCTCAACACAGACAGCATCGTCAGAAGAAAAGTTGATAAAAGAAATAAAAAAATTTGTATTGTTCGATACATATGCGTACCGAACCGAAAGCACTGTATCGAACGGTTCAATATCGATATGAGTATTGTTGCACCCCTAATATCTATCTGTCCGCCCGTCCGTCCTAATTAATATGAAAAACTCTTTATAGTCTGTACTTTGTTGACTCTCACTGTGTTTAGGCTCCTTTAAACACTGCAACATTTTCTACTAAAGCATCACAGTGATGAGTCAGGGGAAATAAGCAAGTCGTTCAATGTTTTTCTTTCTTTCTTTCTTTCTTTCTTTCTTTTTTTAAGTCCCTGGGAAACGTTTTCCCAGCAGGAGTGATAAGTCTCTGTTTTGGGTGAAGTCATCTCTGTAGCTGCAAAAAGCTTTGGATGTGTATAACTTTCTCCCATGTCAAGTGTTTAGATAGAAAAAAATGCTCCTTTGACATTTCAGAGTTTAAACAAAGGCCATGAGGGTTGTCTCCTAGCTTGTTTAAAGAGCTCACAGCTGAAAGGTCATGCCGCCGTTTCCTCCCGATTTCCCCTCTGGTCCATGTTTTTTGCAAACTAGACTAATGGCTTTTCCATAAAGAAGCATCTTTGCTTACTCACATTCCAAAAGTATATTGTCTCATTAGAGGATTGTCAGTAAATAATCAGCTTGGCTCCAACACTCCATACTAAGTAACATCAGACTGTAGTTTGTCAGCAACACTCGCTGACTGGAGTAAACTGTCCGTCAGTGTGTTTTCTGTCTCTTTGACTGGTCCTCTCTCTTTCTATCTAAGTTTTTGTTTTTCTGTCTGTGAAGTTATTTTTCACCGGGTGACTTTATTTCTGTTTTTTTCTCTTTTTTGTAATTGTTTTTCCTTTGTTCATCTTTTCTGTCTTGTTTTTGACATCCCGTCCACCATCAGGTTTTTGAAAATAGTCGATAAAAGACCAGATTTTAGAACTGACAACACTCAAACGCTGATGCTTTCACACGTAGTATTTTGGTTGTTATGAAATGTTAAGTGGATTGGAAATCTGGCCACAAATTCTGCATGTGGGTGTGTTTACTGTTAGACACACAACATTTGTATATGGCATCTAATTGTTGGGCTCCATTAGTTATTCAAACATATACTTTTTAGACTCATGCTCTTTCCTATCCAAATATTTCTCTTGTGAAGTGAAAACAAGACATTAGTAACCAGGTGCTCATACTGCATTTTATTAAAATGTACCCCTCGGTGCCCCCGCTCCAGTTCTCCACGCTGGAGTGGAGCTTGTAAGCAAATGAATAGCATCTTTTCTGGAAATTGCTGTGGTGTTACAGGAGAAGATGTAATGAAAAGTTACAAATTGTTTCCGCAACCAATCAGAAGAAGAAAATGGCCGAGTCATTTCGCCCTTGTGGTTTCAATCATGGTGAAATAATACGCTTCCCTACGGTTATAAGATCTTGATAGACCACAGCTCAGCACTGGAGACTTACAGCACAGCAGGTACTCTGCTGATTTCATCCCACGACTCCAGTTCCACTTGTACCTAGTTACACAATAATGCCTTCTTTCCACATTTTACAGTTTTGTTTCTGTGTATGTAGAAAAAAAATGACTGGACGTCATGGCCGCGTAAAGACAGATGTGAACTCCTGACATCCTGTTGGATTGTGGTGAAACTTGATGCACATAGGTTCATAAACTAAGACTGTTCTGCCTCGTTTCTCTTGATTAGTTGTTCCTGGGATTCATTTGGGGGCTGATAAATGAGATGTTAATTTCTAATATTCCTTGGCTGATGATCATGGGGTAAATACCTGCTGCAGATACCTGATCTGTAAACAGATCTGCACTGATATTTAGTCCTGCTTAGACTAATGTTTTTTTAATGCTGAAATCTTGTGGAAAGTCCTGTTTGTTGGGACATTAGTTAAAATCCACCCCAAAATAGAACTGACGTGCGTTAACCCTGTAACTGTACACAGCTGAACTAAATGAACCGTAGTTTGTATTTTTCTGCGTAAAGCTTTCTTACCAGGGCTTCTTCCCCATCAGAGCTGTCGACATCTAGCATGTTGTGGTTGGAGTTTGGTTCTCTAAAGATGATTTATGAATTGTTTTACCATGCATGGAGAGCACTAAGAAGGACCGGGATATTTAAGCAGCTCCCTCTGGTCTAGCTCTCACATTTGTTTGTTTTTTAGGCAAAGAAACAAACAAACAATCACTGTTCATGGTTAGTCCTTCAGTCCTATTAGTTTAGCATGTTTGCGTGCGGTGTTTATACCAACTTGACTTTACGCTGGACATAAAACTGTCTTCTTTTCCGTGTCAGCATGATGCATTTCATGTCTAAAGCCATTCAGCCTTATTGAATGTTGCGATGCATTTTTTTTTCTTTCAGAATGTATTTGTAATTGCTGCGTGTTTACCCCACGACATCCAGTCCAGCTGTTTAGCTTGGATTGACTCAATAAGCCATAATGATTTGCTGAAGGATAGAGCTGATTCGAATATAGTTGTAGAGAAATAACTGTTGTTGATTGATATTGATTGAACTTAATTTCATCAGTTACGACAGAGCAAGGATTTCAGGCAAATTAATAAATGTGCTGAGAAATAGCGTTTAGAAGAAATGAATTGAAATGGTCCAAGTTATCCCCCCGCCCTTTTTTTTTTTTTTTTTTTTTTTTAAACAACAGACAGACATTTAATTCCATCTTTTTGCTAAATTATCATTTGGCATTTTACTTGATTGTTCAGATGTCCTTGTTTCAACCTGATTCCAAGTAAATGTCTATGTGACAAGGTCCAATTTAGTTGCTGGCATATATTTTCTCAGGGGACTCAGGGTCATTTGTTTAGGTAAACAGAGGAAAGATGGGTGAGGTTTTTTTCCGAGCGGGAGTGTTTGAATCTTATGTGTACTGCTAAATCCTGGGTACTTCTTTCAGGTTTCCCTCGAGTCTTGAGCTCCAGGTGCCTCGACGCTGCTGTTTTACACCTTATTGAAACACAGTGGGAAAAACAAGATGATTCGTTTCCAGAAAGCATCTGTAGAAGCTGCAAATGTAATGCAAAGAAGATTTTCTGTGAAATTGTGCTTCCCGACCCCTGCTGGGCTGCCTCTCTGAGACCTTAGAAAGCCCACGGTGTGTGTGCTAACCTTGCGTTCAAGTGGTCATTCTGAAGATATAAGCTAATAGCTTGCATGTCAAAAGTGTGCTAGATTGAAATATTATCACAGGATTAAATGACCCAGAGTGCTGGATATATGGAATACTGAGATGGAGCCTTGTTTTGTTCCGCCTGATCATAAATTGGCAAGTGGAGTCTATGTCTGTGCCTATTGATTATCATAGTTTTCCACTGGAGCTATTGATTTTCCCACAAAATCACCTTAGGGAATTAAAAAGAATAAATCATAATCCACTAAAAGAAAATCATTTTTAGAGCTTTTAGCAGTTCAAAGCCTCCTCAGAACAATTGTACTAGCTAGATGTCCCTGCTTCCAATTGGTTATTTGAATGCATGCCTGGCACTTTTATGATTTAAAGAGAGTGTTATGTTGTTTTGTTACCACACTGAGCCTAGCTACAGTTTCATAGTAATCAAGGGGGACTTTCCTGCCGGCTTTTGGAAGGTGCCTGTTAATGTGTAGGCAAATGTACAGAGACACACAGAACCAGTTCTCTGCAGATCATTTCCCCCGAAGCACTAAGGGCAAGGTGATATCATACTGGGACCGGGGCTGCCCGGCTTGAAACTCATAACCCATAGGCACTCAGCTCTATCTGGCAACACAATATTTCAACCGTTCTCTCTTCCTCTCTGGTTTTGGTCATTACACATGTTAAATATACAGGGCACGTGTTATAAGACACCGCTGACTTTCACAACCAGTTCAGGCTCAGTTGGACTGAAGCCACTTCTGGTGGATGACAGAGACTTGGATTTAAAGCCTGCGTCTCGGTGAAAGAAAATCACATCGTCTCAAAATCTCTTTATACGATGAAACTTTAAACTAGTTTAACTTTATGAATGGGTGTTTGTTTGTTGTTGTTGTTTTGTTTTTTACAGTTATATGGTTGGCTTTTCTGTCAGTCAGCACGTTTTTTTTTTTTTTTTGTTTCATTTTGTTACTGGTTACATTATATGGCCCAACAAAATATTCTGGTCAATTCACATCACAGGTTTGTTTGAATGTTGCTTAGTAACATCATCACAGAAGTGTTAACAGTTGTTTTTGTGCGATTAGCCGACAAGAAAGGCCGTGGAAAGACGATTTTGAAAACAAGTCATTTCTCCACAGTTTGAGGTCGATTTCTGTCTGCCCGCACAATTACACCACAAATTGGTTCACATAAAACTAGCCTCTAAGTATTTTCTTTATTTGTCCCTAATGAATGTTCTTGTTGGCAGCAGCACCGTGTTTCTGATCATGAGCCTCCCAAGTCCCGAGCTTCTTATTGTTCTCTAACATCTACCAGAGTAATGATCTCACCGGCTTTTTTTTTTTTTTTTTTTTGCTTCAATCCTAAAATTAGCTGTTGGCACTCTGAGAACATACTTCATTTGCTGAGAAACCTTTCCTATCTGGCTGTGCTTCCTAAAGGTTGGAATGAGAACTGTTGTCTTTGTTCCTGTCTGCTTGTGGTCTGCATGATGGGATTAAATGTAATTTTCTTGTTTACTGGAAGGACAAAAAAAGAGACAAAATGGAAACATTTGCACTTGCTGTTAATCTGCAAGGTAGGACAAATATCAGGTTATGGTCAGGGTTGTGCTGCTCACAAAAACATTCTAGCACTGATGGCTTTTCTGTGATCTCAACCGTAGAGCATCGACAAAAAGGGAGGTTTGGAACTTTGTAAAGACACATGGCTTAGAAATATATATTATGGAAAGACGTATATGAATATATTTTAGAGAGAAACTAATATATACATGCATACACAAATCTATAAGAGCGAGAGGAAACTGATGCGAAGACTTCAGGCAGAACTACGCAGTCATACATTACTATAATCCAAGCCCAAGTAGCCTGATGGAAGTCAGGCGGGTTTTTATTGGCTGCTGTTTGCTTTTCAGAAGGGGATAATATTTTCATTGTGGAGTTATTTATATAGTTTAATTTTTCTCGTAAAGTCAATAATTTATCAAGGTAATGATGGTTGGAGTGGGGAAAGAAAACAAGAAGGAGGAGGAATAATGAGATAGAAACCCCCACCTCTCTTAGAAGAATGGTCGAAGTCTTGAGGGGACTCTGGAACGTCTTTTGCCTCCACACACTGATGAGCCCATACAAGCCTCTCCCCAGCTTCCATGACAGACAGAATGGTCTGTGGGGAATATATGTGTCCTTATGTATCCCTTTGCTGCTTTCATGAATGATAAGGGTATTATGCACTGTGGATGTTGGCCGTGGGACCTGAGGTTGAAGTGAGAGGAGCGAAGAGGGAAGTTGGGGTTGAGCTGTGTTTCATTAGATGTAGTGTGGATTAGTTGAGGGGCTAGAGGGGGTTTAGTGACAGAGGATGAGAGAGGAATGGTAGGAGGTTGGGCACTGAGCTGAGATGGGTTGTTTTGCTTTTTACATGAGATGTTTCAAGGGTTCCTGATGTCACCGAGAGAACATGTGCTGTTGCAATTCTTTATGTGCTTTTATCATGGTCGGTCTGGCACAAGTCTTCAGCTCTTTTTACCGAATAAAGTGAAAATTGGTTTGCATTACTGTGTCATTATCACTTATGTGGCGAAATTTGTTATTCTCTTCTTGCTTTACATGTTGCCAGAGGCATCAGAGTCTGACTGAGCTTTCCTCCTGTTAGAGGTCTTCTTAAAGCACATCTGGAAGAAAGCGCAACCATGCAGTTTGTAGTGTTAGAGGAGTATGTGTAGAAATAAAAGGGTGATTTTTTTGTGTCTTCTTGCCACCACTTACACATTCCTCACCCCTTCAAGTGAGCCTGGCCACAGCAGCGCTTTTTCAATAATGCTGTAACGAATGGAGTCACGTAAATATTTAAATAAACACTGACTTGCATCCAAAACAAATAGGCAGGCAGGTTTATTAAAGAGCCCTATTGCTGCCTCTGCACGCAGCTGTAGCAGAATATACAACACTTCAACTCACTGTAAACCATTTGTAATAGGGAACATACCAGAAAGATAGCAGGCGGCATGAGGAAATGCCGGGATCCCGCAATGAGGCTGTTTTTATGGTTGAGTTACTCAACCACCCGGGAAAGATATGGATGCTTTGCGCCTTTGTTGTTGTGAAGTCTGTTAAATGTGTAGTGGAAAGTTCACTGGCACTGATATGATGTTAGTGTTTCTGTGTGACTGTGGGTGTGCCAGTGCCTTTGTGTGCATTTAAACACGCGTTCAGTTGCGACTGCGAATCGCACGTTTGAATGATGTGCGATTTACACTCACCACACCACACACCCTCACACATTTTACAGCTGCGTTACTGTGCCGTGGCAGTGTTGCGACCTGCATCGTGATGTGAGGCAACGCTGATTTGTTTCTCGCCCTAAAGTCAAAGTACTGTAACGGGGTTCTGGTCTTTTCTTTTTCTCCGAGCATTTGACACTGCAGCTGTGGGCTGCAAAGACAGTCGCCTTCCATTTGCTGTGAGATTTAACGGAGCCGTTAAAGAGGATGAATAACCACCATCAGAACACTAGAATGTTTATAAGGGACTGGACTGGCAGCTCCACAAACCAGTTGAGAGAGAGAGACAAGAGGGAGTGGTTGGAGAGAGAATGAAACAAAGGAGAGAAGGTAAGAGAGAGGGTGTATGGCCAGAGTATGGCCAATAACATATTAGCCTAATGGCCTAAGAGAGGGTGAAAATGAGGACATGGCTGAGATGGCACGAGGCAGGGGGAATAACCCCACTTTAAAGGGACTCCTAGGACTTGTTAGGCCTGGGCAGGTTTAAGAGGTTTGGGCTCTCCTGTCATGTTTCTCCTTCATTTGAATTTAGGCTTGCCGCTCTCTCTCTCTCTCTCTTTCTCTCTCTCTCTCTCAATCCCCTCCCTGCAGGAATGGCAGGCGCCAAGTCACTATAACAAGATATGGCAGTTTCATTCCAAATAATGACCCTAGGATTAACAAACAGAGACCTGGAATGGTATTTAAAACCAAGCACAAGGCTTCATCCATTGTTACTGCCTATGCTGCACTTCAGCACACTTTCTGATTGGGCTAACAGACTCACTCTGGGGAAGAACATTCACAGTCTGGCCTACCCCCAAAGTAAAAACGACAAAAAAAAAAAAGGCTTTCAAAAATAGATGATCAGAAATCCACTCATTCATCGGGCTTTCTCACGGCAAAGTTAGCAAGGATTAGGACAGTCTCTTTGCCAAAAAAGGAATAATTTTAAGAAATGATGGGCTTGTTGAGAACAATGACTCAGAATAATATTTTTGAGTATTATTGATTTAGGTCAGAAGAGTCCAGATGATGCTCATGGCTGCCTTTATTCACAGATTTTTGGAATCTGTAGTGACATACATTGTGCGTGTGCGTGTGCGTGTGTGTGTGTGTGTGTGTGTGCGTGTGCGTGCATTATGGAATTAATTATGCAGGTTTATCTTGCATTTTCATTGTCTCATAAGCTCCTCTGCAGACATGCTTACAGTTAGCTAGTCCTCAGTTTCTTGTCATGCAAGGTCCGCTCCACCCTCAAGTAACTTTCTCTTATTTTTGT
Source organism: Simochromis diagramma (assembly GCF_900408965.1). NCBI lineage: Eukaryota > Metazoa > Chordata > Actinopteri > Cichliformes > Cichlidae > Simochromis > Simochromis diagramma. The sequence continues at coordinate 1,821,183 of NW_024387423.1, read as the reverse complement.
AAATTGGAAGGAGATGGTACAACTGTGTATGAGTTTCTGTTTTTGGAGCTCAGAAGGGTGGCCTGTATTTACTTTAACATTTCATGAGTGATGATTCGTGAGGGTGTGAGCTCTTTATGGGTTCTATTTCAGTGTACGGTTTTTATGTTTGTCAAGATTGTGTGTGTTTAAATGTGCTTGTGTTTGTGGTATATGCTTTTATTGTATTTTCTAATGTGGTAAAATGTTGTTTAGATAGTATAGGATGTATACCGTGAGATAACCAGGGCACTAACCAAAATTGGAAGAAACTTGCACACATACATGTACATACACAGGGAAAGCCCATTTCTTAGGGTAATGTCTCCTTAGTCTAGACAGCTGCATGACTTACAGTGGTAGCTACACACCCCTGTCTTGTCTACATCGATCCCCTGCAAAGTATGAGATACTTTTCTAATGCCATGTAACAGGAAAACTCCAACGTATGCACAGCCCTTCACAATAAAACTCTATTGACAACTCAATGATATCACAGCAGTTTATGCAGCACTCTATTCATATTACTCAATGAAAAGTCAGCCCATGAAACACAATCTGACCTGTCAAAGTCAATTTTTGCCATCTTTCACTTTGTGGGCATCTAGTAGGACAACACTGGAAGCATTACAAGGATAGAAAAAAAACTGACGAATAAGAGTGAGGAAGGTAGACTGGAAATTGCCAAATGTAAAAATAATGTCAAGTGCAACACTGATTGGGGACCATTTCATAGTCCCCAAGTGCCAGAGGCAGCCTGAGTGTGAGAAAATACTGTTCAAGAGTCCAGACCCATTATCAGTTTTGTTTTCTTCCACTTGTGCACATGTGCTCGAGCACACACACACACACACACACACACACACACACACACACACACACACACACACACACACACACACACACACACACACACACACACACACAGCATCCATATACCTGTGGCCCAAGTCTCCCAGTGATATGCACACATAACTTGAACAACAAAAGTGGATCAAGGTATGTGGGTCAATGGTTAGTTAACCACCTTTTTTTTGTCATTTTCCCCACCAACATGCTGTTATTGCCATGCCAACGCATTTGGAGATATCTGGGAACATGATGTCTGAGGGCACACTGTACAGCTGTGACATCACTGCTGTTTCTTGAAAACTGTGGGATAGGGCTGCTGAGCAAGGCAGACCTTTAAATCATGGAATATGTCTTAATGTGTCTTTAGAGAGACCCCCCACCCCCCCCTTCCCTAACCTCTGACGCCCTGATGGCTTTAACATCCACAGACCTCGGGTTAACCTGCTAGAATGCCCTCATGCCTTTGTCTCGTTCACCGTATCTATGTATATTTCTCACACTCTGTCTCAATCTTCCTGTCGTCTTCTTATCGATAACTGGTTCTCTTACAGTGAAGGTGTGCTTTAGTTCATATAGTTAGTAGAATGGATAATTGAATATGCTTATTACTGTGTGATTTTTGTGCTTGACTGTTGCCATGAGTGTCAGCACAGACAATCAGCCCTCGTCTGGACCACAGCAGGCACACCAGAACATGTCATGTCTAGAAGTTTGTGTGCGTGTGTTCTCGTGTGTGTGTGGGTGTGTGTGTGTCCCCGTGTGTGTGTACGTGCGTGCGTATTCTCTCAGTTTCATAGTTCCCTCTCCTGCTGTAGGAGACAAGAAACCTGAGTGCCAACATTACATCATCTCAATGAAGTGTCAGTTAAACATCATATAACATGATACTTTACAGTAAATGAAAATAACAGTGAATTATGAAGAGAGTGAAATAAAAGGATAAATGCAGGGCAAAATTTTCTCATGTTAATAAATAAAACCCAGTTTTTATTTAAGACTTTACAAGGTGCCGCTTCACTTCTGTGGTAGCGGTTCCTTCAGGAGTCAGCTAAATGTTTCAGCAAGTCTATCAGCAGTACAAGTACACACTATGAGAAATGATGGCGCTGATTGTTTAAAAGCTTCATTACAATGTCATGCCTATCACTTTTTTCTTTCCCAGAATCACGTCCACTGTCCATCCCAATGAGGGTGATGCCTGACACCACAGCTGCGGAGTCATGGACGACCTCAGAGGAACAAATGAAGGAGCTCATCGCCCACGCCTGGGATGCTGTTAAACGGCTCACTCTGCAGGTACCAAACTGTCTTTATGTACTGGAACAGGTATATAAGACATTTCTACTACTCCACTGAGCTTGGATGAAAGTTCATTGATCTTGTCCATTAAGATTATTTACAGTTTTTTAGTCACTCAGTGTTACGTTTGGTCTTCACATTCCAAAGGATCAAGCGTACGAACGCGTACCCGGATAAAAGTTTGTACGCCTTCTGGGACCAGCAATGCTTTTCCCTGACCACCTATTTCTCTCCTATTTCTATGGTATAATATATTAAAATTTAGCTCATCCCAGCCCAGCTTTGTGCTCTCTGTTCTGTTGTGAAGCCATATGGCATCCAGGGACTTCTGTTAGTTGTTAACTGATTACCCTCTTTTACATACAGATGCATATACAGTGTCTCATGTCCCATTGTGGCAAGCCGAGTTTCCGTTTGGCCTGCTGGCTGTCTTGGATGTTCCTGTCTGTCTAAGTGTCTAACTGGGAAGTTAAATGCTCTCATCGATTGTCTGTTCGCTGCATCTTGACTGGACTAGTTAGTAGAGACCACATCACAACCAGCCCCATCTGAAGCACATCAGGAAGTGCTGACAACTCTCTAGCAGGCCTCCTCTTGATGCAAGAGCTGGACATCATGGTGTGTGCACATATGGGCTTCCCTGTGCATAGTAATCATGCGGGGTACATTACTGCATGGTACATATGGATATCTTTCAGTTCAGTAATGTGTTAGGCTCAGTTTTGGCAGATTAACTACAGTGTGCGAGTATTACTCCGAAAATGCTGGCCACATGTGTCCAAAGTTTTAATCTTGTGTTTTCTTTTTGTTTGTTCATCAATTATTGGGGTATTAAGCCAACCACAGAAAACAACAATAACTAATTTCAAGTATTGCAGCTACATTACTGTTAAAAGATTAGTGTTTCCTCTTACTAGCTCTCAAAGTTATGGTTACATTTAACTGTCAGCAAGCATATGTCATATGTCACAACGGGCATCATAAATGAACAAGATTCAATTTTTGCGTGTAGTAATAGTTATACTGTTGTGAGTGCATGTAAGTCATCACAGGTGCAGCAGGGTTTTCTGTCAGTGGGCTTATTCATTGTGGGCAATGTGGCTATTTAGTTTCAGGGTTTAGTCACAGCTGAATCATTCCTTAAATTGAGTAGGGCTTTAAGGTGAGTTTCTATGAGCATGTAAACAATAACTATTGAGGCATAAATGAAACAACCCTTCTCAAATTATTTTAATTCCTATTGCTTGGACCACACAATCTGATGTCATTCAGACAGAAAGAGAGCATGTGAATTGAAATAATTCTCCAGAACCGGCGTCCCATGTCAGTACATTGAGCTGTTTACAGTACTTTCACAAGAGTTAACTCAACCCACTAATAGTTTGCTGAGCCCGTCATTGCCTCCACTTTCCTCTGTCCCCTTCGGCTGTGTGACTGGGACCACACCACATACTGCAGCAGTAATTAGGAAACACTCTGTCCTGTTGACATGGGAGTGGAAGCGAACCAAACCGAAAACCCCAACAGCTGGTACCCCAGGTCTTGGATATCCCCAAACTTGAACCACTCCATTTATTTTAGTGTGGTGTAAACAGAATACCTAATGGCTCACACTTCTGCTGCACATGTGCCCAATTTAACATGCAGGGCTTTCTTTCTGACTTTTACAGAAGAGAGAGGAGCAGGAAGGACAGAAAAAAGGTTGGGTTAATGAGACTGGGGGATACAAAGTTACCAAAGTATTTATTATTCCTTAGCTTCTGAGACCACTTAAGACTGTTTAAACAGAACATAAAGATGTGATAGCTAGTGATAGTGTAAACCACTCTCTTTTTTTTTAAATCCATAGCACTTGTCTGAAATGTGGTGATGATGCTTTGTTGCTGTGGCATTATTTTTCATCTTACAAATGCACAGCGACTGACTGGAAGTGTTTTCATTTTAATAGGAATGAGATTCAAAAATATTGATGCATAAAGTGAAAATGTCTGGAGATGCCATCAGTACAGTAATTAATCATTATTAATCAATCATTATGCTCTAAAGTCACTCTTTTCACCATATTTGCCTTTTTTAATAGGACCAACAAACTATGTTAACATACATTCCTAAACACAGCTTATCTGAATCCGAGCCCTCATATTGACACACTCTAACCTGTGATATCTCTTCGATTTAAATTATGTGCAGTCCTAGCTATCTCAGTTTGTAAGAGTCTTACCTGTTTAGGAATAATAGATGACACATACAATGAAAATATCCAAGTCATTATTCATAAATAATTAAAGCACCATCAAAAAAGTAAAGAGACTGTCCGTGACAAAGTCAGGCAGCTGATATTGAAAACAGAAAAGCTTGCTGGCTCGTAGACAAATGGAGTTTACACATTACCTATGCTAATTACTTCTTGGATGAACAGAGGTCTCAGTCTTTCACTCGCTTAGAGCAACAGAGCCAGTGTCCACTGCAACATGCATGATGGACTCAGAGTGTTCTGTCCAGCGCACATCATCCTAATTGTGCATGCTTTGTTTTTTGGTAATGTAATATGTTTTTCTATTATTTTTTTAAATAGTCACTTGACATTGGGCGCTGTTGTAAATGTTACGTAGGCTGGAGCAACGTGAAATGTCTACGAGTGGCTCCTGCACTCATCCTTGGAGCTTTCACCCACAGCTTTTCTTTCTTCTTGTGCTTCTGGTCATTGCTATTTACCACATCTCCCGAGCTCTGTTTACTCTCCCTCTTGTTTTCTACTCTTCTCCCCCACTGCTCAGCCGTAGCACTTTTCATCCAGCCATCTCCCCTTCTCCACCCTATTCTCCTGAGGACACCCATGTTCTTTTTTGGCTCTGATAATAATTGCAAGTGATCAGGATGGTGATTCTATTTCAGGAATTTTAAAATGATTCCTTCTATTTAACACATGAATGTGTTCAGCACTGGCAACAGAGCACGTTGTTACCAAAACTGAAATGGGATCTGCTGAAACAGAGAGACCGTTGCCATGGAAAAATGAAGTAACACTGCTCCCTGCAGCTGCCATGCATTAATGAGTAGGATACTTTTTGAGAAAGAAAAAGAGGAAAAAAAGCAGTGGGGTAAAAAAGGTAAAGCGGTGGAAAGGAGAGGGAGGTGTAGGAAGCTGGGAAGAATACTGGATAAAAATGGGAAGAAGCTGAGGTTGAAGGCAGGAGGAAAGTGAGAGATATACAGAAAGGAGAATCATGTGCACTGGATTTGGTGTGGCTCAGATCAAGCTGGCCAGATGGTTTCCATGAACAGGATCTGACCCCCGGATTGAGTGCTTTGTGCAGGCACATTACTTCATCCTCTGCCCCCCTCCCTTCATCCTATCATCCTTCCATTCAACACCTCATCCTCCCTGTCTGTCAGAACCCACAATTTCCAAGTGATTTGTAATTACAGCTTTAATTTTGGGCCACTTTAAACACCATGTTTCTTTCAGTATTGGGGAGATAAATTGTTAGCTTTTAAACTTGACAGTCATCTTACAAATCCTGAGAGATGCTGGCTCATCTTAATCATAAGCAATTTGGTAGATATGGCATACTAAAAAATAATTCAGGCTTCTATTATACAGTAAGTCTAAATCCATATACTAACATTTAGCATGATAAATCTGAGTGCAAAAAATAAATGTTATAATTTTGCAATGAGATTGTTTAAAACGGATGTGCTTAAAAAAACAAAGCAAAAAAGAAACAATTTAACTAACCTGTTATCACCTCACACACGAAACCTACCCACACACTCCTTAGAGTATTTGGTGTCAAACAATAGGATAATATGTCAAATAATATATTTCACATTTATTAGCATTTAAATAATACGTGCACACATTATGAATGAGGTACACATATTTTACATATGAGAGTCCGCGATGTAATAGAAAATGAATTGCTGTGTTTCAGCATATGAACAGCATATGAAAATGAATAGCCTGCTATAATTGCTTGCAGTTCCTGATTGTTTAAGTGCTGATTGGCTGAGTGCAAACAGAGAGGGAGGTTAATGCTAAGGACAGAAGGGGTCTCTTCCAACATTAAGTCTCCGCAAGACTGTTCAGCGATTTGAGGATGACAGCAAAAGAATAAAGAACGAGAGAAGGACGGAAAGCGGCACAGGGTGAGGTAGTTAGTGAATATGTAAGAAATACAAAAAGAAAGTATCGCCTGATCTAAATCAAGAGCCCACAATGCAAAAGTAGATGTCATTGGCTGTTTACCCAGTGAGAACACTGTGCGTGGGTGTATGTATGCACACGTTCACATCTTGACGAGTGTGTGTTAATGTGCATGTGTGGCCAGAATCCCATTCCATCATCTGCCGCTGTGTCAATACACTAATGACCTCAGAGCCATTATAGACGCACTCACATATTTGACCCTCTCACCGGACTGTACTGGAAAAGCGCTTACTGAGATTCTCCTGTGTTTTTAGCCTCTTGAATCTCAGCAGTTTAGAGACTTGGAACTGATTTTGATTGAAAAAACCCTCCTGATACACTACAGCGAGTACAGATTTGCCACAGGAGCTGCAATTGCTGACAGAATTGGGATGTTTTAAAATTGTCATAGAAAAATGATGTGCAGTTTATGCCCTGATCTTCTGAATGTGTCTTGGAAAGCTAGTTTGGACGGGAATCGGGTTAAATTGATGGAGCACACATCCACCCTTTGTCTTGGGACAATGAAGGAAGCCGTGCCAAACACAGGTCGAATCAGATCAGTTGGGGTTTAGAACAGCCCGGTTTGGCCTGCTTCACTGGGTCACACTGTATAAATCAGTAGTGGTGAAAATCTGCCAGTTAGCCCTTGAATCCTCTTTTCATCTGCAGTCCGTCACCATTTGATCCAACTTGGCCTGTATTACATACTGCATAACATTATCACAGCCACCTTGACTCTCTTCAGTTAGCCAAAGGCAAAATTGTCTGGCCACACCATCACCACTATAGATAAACCAAGCCAAGCTTGCTTTTGGCCAAACTTTAGTCAACCCGTGTTTATATCTGAGGACTTTGCTCTAAGCTGTCAGTTATTCCATGAATCTTGCATCACTTATACTCTAACCTTTAGGCAATCTCTCTCACCTAGAATAATCTGGCCCATCCTTGGTGCTGCTCAGCCAAACATCAGCGATGTATTCAGACTTAATTTGACAGGGTCCCACTTATGCTTTTTTGGAGGTGCCACAGTTGTCCTTTTGTGTCGGTATTTCACTGCAGAAAATGGTTTTTAACCTACTGGGTCCATGCAGTACATGCAGGCCGGTTCTACCACATACTTTGGACACTGCCTCCATCTGGCAACAGATGCTTTCTGCAGGTAGATGGACTGTTTGTAGCTCCATGCAAACTGCTAGCATTCTGCCAATGGAGAACCATGTTCAGCCCCATCTGTACTGGCTCACCATGCTGAGGTGGTGGAGGGGTGATTGTTTGAGATTATGGGTGGGAGTAGGTGAGGCGAGCCAGGCCAGCCGCGCTCCTAAGGCCACTGTTGGATCAATAAACGCAGCGATCAAAGTCGCAATTAACCCACCGCGCTAACACAAACAGCTGGGCTAGCAGAAACAAACAAAGCCTTCATGTCACCTAAAGCGTTTATTTTTGCAGATTTCCACCTCGGCCAGGGAGACCTCCAGAGCTTGTCAGCTTCTGTAAGCAGTGTGAAGAGAGGAATGCAGGGCCACATAGATGGCTGGCTGCCTAGCCCGTTGTGCGGTGCCAGCCCACGATCTTATTGCTTGTGGTGGCATGTGGGTGAGACACAGCCTATCTGGTGTCAAAAGGAATCATGCTTAAATGTTTTTCTCAAGAAGATCAGGAAATAAATCTGCTCTCTGAGGTTTACAACCAAAACTTCTATCTCTATCCATGTACCGCAAGATACATCTGCGTAGTGGAATCTTCAGGTACACACATTAATCATGTTAAAATGTTAACGATACAGTTTGTATTATAACACCCACTTATTGACTATTGTTTTGGGGTTTTGATTTGTTTGTTTGTTTTGGTTTATAGCAAACAGAAAATGCAGGAAGATGTGAAGAAGGAAGGGGAGCAGAAGGTTAAGAGTGGGTGGGTGGGGTAGTGGGCTCTGTGCTCTGAGGACCTTCTGTTCATCTGACCGGCCACTTAGGAAACACAGTGTCCCGTCTGGTGCAGGCACAGGAAGATTACATTTGGAGAGGTATCAGGTTTTTAAAACAAAGGGATGTGTTTTCCGTTTGCTGCCGATCCTTCCACTGAGATTTTTCTGCTCCAGAGTTGCAAATGTTTTCATTGGGGATGCTGAGAGGGTGTTTCTAATTTCCTCTCCTCTATCTCTGGGTGATTTCCTGTGTGTCGTGGCTTTATTATTGTGTGTAGAAAAATAGAGGGAAAAATCTGTCGGTACGTATGTGTTTAAATGTGCAAGTGTGTGCGCGTGCGGCCTTCACATGTTGTGGGTCTCTCTACAGAGGGGTGATCTTGACCTCCAAAGTCTGTGCTCTGCTAAGGTCTGTACAGAGTTAGGGCATCCAAGTTTCTCTTCCCTACAGTGATATGAAAACAATAAGCCTAAGAGCGGATTTGTACAGCGCCGCAGGACTGATATCACACGTATTTCATTGCCTGGGTCGAGTTAGGTGAAGGTGACAGTAATTGCTTGTAGTTCTTGCAAGTACTCTGTTGCATGACTGCTGTGCTGCATATGTGTAAAGATTCAGATTCATATGTGATTCAGACAGCTAACCCATTCATACAATGGAGCAGTTCAGTTTTCTAACATCTTATCTCCATTTTTAAATACTGAGGGTAAACAGTAGCAATGTATTTTTGCTTTGTTTTGTCATGAGTGCTAAAATTTTGAATCCCTCTTTTGGACAAGGCCGATCTCTCGTTCCTATAATCTGTCAGTTCATGATTGAAACGTAAAGCTGTGTCTATGAATGATTATTGGTGAGTAATATACTGTCTGCTGCACTTCTAAGTTGGTCTTAAGAGTAGACGGGCTGTCCTCAATCTAACTCACTGTTCTGTCATTTACTGGCGAGGCCCGGCAGATCCTAAGAGCCTCCTGTGGTTATATAGGCCATTTCCACATGGCCTCAGCCTTTTAAAGCTTGAGTGTGTTTGGCCCTCAGCTTCCTCTCTATTAGAACCTGCTCTGCTGGAACCAGATAAACCATCCTCACAAAGACTCAAGGGAGAAGTACGACACAAGACAGATCATGCACTCCCACTGCTGCTCAGAAGAGCATGAAGTCAGGGATGCTTTTCAGGGGTATTAAGACCCAAAGATTTGAAACAGGGTCGGCACATGTGGCTGTATTCTGAACCCTATCTGATGGTGCGGAGAAGTGATCGGGAATAAAACTGAGCAGAGCTCGACACACACAAACACACAACCCACGAAGAAGACCCCATTTTTAGAACTCTGTGATCTGGTGCCAGATAGGGATGAGAGAAAAGAAACAAAGGGAAAAATGTATTTGGGCATCTTAAAATTTAATCAAAATAACCTCAAAATGGATATACTTCCCCCTTTTTTTTTTATGTTTTTAGCTTTTTGTCTTTTTTCTAGTAGTATTTACTCTTGACTGCATGTGGCCTCCCAGCCCAGAACCTACATTTAATTATGGTTGTGTATTGTAGATCAAAGTGTAAGCAGATCCTTGCTCATTTAGAGGGCTGAGAGGAAGGGCTCAGTACCTAAATCTATGGATAAGCGCTGGTCACCTAATAAATAACCAGGCTGTCACTCAAAGATTCAAACTCTCTGGGGCTTTTTTACTGAATCTTGTTTGTTGGCATCCATACTGAGACTTGAACAACCTTTAACTGCTAGTTTCATGAAGATCATTCAAGGTGACACGTCCCCACATTATTTTCAGCTAGCTTTGTTCCCTGTCAACCCTCTCATTACTGAATGGCAGAGAGCGAATTTTGTTGCATATCAGAGATGTGCTGAGACATGAGACAAATTCATCTGTGTGAGCACAAGTAACAAATGCAGTCTTTTTCTCTGTGTCGGATTCACAAAGCAGTGTCTGCGCTGCTGTACGTATATAAAAAGGGGCAATCTTATGCACTATTTTTTGTGGAGAATTTACCATCAGGGCAAGCTTGCAAGGAGCAGCAGCCATTCTGGTAAACTGAACAGACACACAACTAGACAGAAATATCATTTTTTCATTGGCTCCCTATTGAGACCAGAGCTCAACTGATGACCGGGCCCATCCTGTCAACTTCAGAGTATAATCTTATCCCAGTAGAGCACTTCCCTCTCATAAGCAGGCTTGCTTGTAAATTCTAGTTTCCAGAAGTAGAATGGGAGGCATTCGCTGTAGCTAACAGGCCCCTCTCCTCTTGAACCAGCTCCCAGTTTGGGTCATGTCCTGTTTGTGGTCTCTCTGTGCTCTCATTTTCTCTATTATTTTCCTGCTTGTGCCAGCAGTCTTTTCGTGTTCATTGCACCCCACCAAGTTTTTCCTTATAGGTTTGATTGTTGGGGGTTTCACTTTAATATTGCAAGGTCTGAACCTTACAAAAATCAAACACCTTGAGCTGACTGCTGTTGTGAATTCTTTTTTATTTTTGGCATTTTTTTTCTCTTAAACCGCTTTTCATTATGAATCTTTTCTTTAAGTAACTGCTGTCTGCAGCTAGCATGGGGGATGTGATCTATGATTGTGTACGTGTTCAGTTTTGCAAGAGAACATGCAAGCACACAGTGTATCTGTGTGCATGCTTCTGCAAATGTTTAAGTGTGTCATTTGAGCATGTTTTCACAGTAAAATCCCTGCACGTGCAGCCTCATAAGGAGTTGATTGGCTTCAGTCTCGTTTCTTGTTTAACTGAGATTTCCTGGTCGAAATTGAAAAGTGTTTTTTTCACATTAATAAAAAAAGTTTATGAATGTGTTGCAAGTGATCCATGTGATCCGTGGCCCCTGAACACCCACACACAGATACTCAAATTGTCCGTCAGTGTTATTTCCCTGACTGAATCTGTTATTGGAGGCAGTAGGTAACTAAAGTATGGTCCCAGGTTGCTGAGCGTTAACTCCATTTGTTATGTTGAAAGATTTTGTTTCACTTTGACAGGACATGATGTCATTGGACAAAAGGAACGGATAATTATGCATCTTTGATTTCGCTTTTCCCCACTGAATCTTCTATAATAATACAGATATTGTATGAAACCATCTGCCAATCTGAACTTTGGCCCAACTTGAATATGAATCTGAATTTTAATCCCTTTCAAACACCATCAGCCCTATTTATCCACGTAATAATGAGAAATAAATGTATAAACTACATGGCTGTTGAAGCATAGGTCATACACTTTATTATTTGTTGTGCCCGAGTCATTTCCAGGGGCTATCTGTCTTGTTTTTGCTGCAGTTTTATTCCACATTACCCTTAAACCCAGTAGGGTAAAGTTGTGTAACAGATATTCCACACTGCAATTATGCCTCTGGCTTTCACATATTATTTGTGCCCATTTCTATTTTTAAATTCATTTCAGAATTTTCCTTTAGCTGCATTTGGAAACACCGCCTTTCCACGGGTCTACACTAACAGAAAATAAATTTCCACTATCCTATTTAGGATAAAAATATAATTTAGTTTGCTGAGCCTTGTGACTGGCTGGTGAGTAGTGAAAATGTGGCCCGCTGCCACCCAAGCATGTGACGGAACATAATGAGTTTTAGGTCAGCCTGGTATTCCTGTCAGTTTCCTCCTGTCACAGGACATTGTGCAAGTCTCTCTCTCACACACACAAACATACATGAACTTGGCCTGGCCCTCAGCTCGTGGGAGGGGGACATTGTCGCACACACTAACTGCTTCCAGTGCTGTGTTTATTGGCCTGTTACAGAGCTGTTAAACACAATTGTGTGGAATACCAAACACGACCCTGCACAACCTCAACTGCACTTTTACACCTGAGGTTGAGACATAAAACACATACATGCTCTCACTTTCCACTTTGACCTGTGATTACGGGCAACATTTTTTGTGTGTCTGTTGCCATGTCAACCATAACCATGAACACCACGATTCTCCTCTCACATCTCAACGCAGATTTTCCACCTTGAATCAATGCATGCTCAGCAGTGAGAGGGACAAAAGGACAGAGGCATGGGAGGTTGGGGTGATGGAGGGATAGAGGGCTGTAGAGTTGGTCAGAGGGAAGAGATGCTGTCAGTGGTTTTGGCAGTCATAAAAGCAATGATGCATATGGGACATTCTGACCTCAGACTATTTCTCTCTTGGATCTGTCAGCACTGCTCAGCAGTTCCAGTGCTCCCCTTTCTTGCCCTTTGTTGCCCCTGTCGTCTTTGTTTGGATACTGTATGTCTGTCTCCCTGTGTGTGTGTGTGTATGAGTCACAGCTCAAGCATTAGACCACAGATGGGGGGCTTTGGAAAGGTCTGCGAGGTGACCAGGGTGACCTGCTATTAACAGTAGCACAGAGAACTGGGTGGAGGATTGCCGTTCAGTTCTGAGTTCACGTTCCTAATAACGTGACACTGTCGTAACAGGATGGTGACAAGGACGGGCATTTACGATTCTTTTCCAATATGTTCGCTGACATTTTAAGGCCATTTCAGCAAAAATTGTTTGGCATCAAAGTTTCATGTGCTAAAACAGTCCCGAGTATTTTATATTATTAAAAAGAACAGATTTAGAGCAGCTTTAGCAGTTCTTGTTATATTTTGATCTTACTGGAGATGTTTGCCCAATTTGTCTTGGATGCAGATTGAACACCTGACAGCGCTGTGACCCAGAATAAGTGTGGATTATTAAAAGATTGTACTTGAACTCACAAGACATCTACCAACCAGTACAACTGTTTTCTTTTGGCATAGTAATATTTGCTCTTTTGTGCTGTCATCCACTTTCGGGCAACTGGGATTCCTCAACAAGTCCTCACTGGTCACCAGAGCATCAAATGCTCTTTAAATCCAAACCTCCTCCACTCATGAAAAAAAGCTCTTTTGCTTTAATCACTGTCCCCCTATGGACTTGTACTGTTGTGTACTGTTGCCATTGGTAAATACAACATGTTTGTTTCTCTGTGTTTGTGGCTTTTAATAACTGTCATCAAAAGGGAATGAAAGGAGAAAAGAGCCAACCAAAGATTCGTTTTGTATCGCCCAGATTTAGGATTGTTGTGCCATTTTCTTTTCCATTACATACTCTGCCCCTTGAAACATTGTGTGCCTTTATGTATAAACATCTAGAAAGTCAATTGTCTGACTGCCCTCTGTCATCATCTGTGAGATATTATCTGTTTATTGTTAGTATATTTCTGTGTAATGTGGCAAGACTATGACTGTCGTACACCTGACATCATCGTTGTGTTCCATCATAAGCACTTTAAAATCATGAGCAAACACCATTATAAGGTGCTGTGTTATTTGTTCACATTCACTGTAGGTGCCTGTGTTTTCTACCCTGTAATAGTCACAACTACCCTTTTTAAACGAACAAAAATCACCTGCTTAATCATTTTTATTACATAAAATTCCCACAATTCTATACTAAAGAGGTTGATACAGATGTTTCCTCTCAAAAACACAAACAGATTTCCATTGGTTTTTAATTTCACTGAACCTATAATGATTTATGTTCATAATATTTTTCTCTGATTATGTGTAAAACTTTAATTCCTAGAAGGTGATATATGGTGACAGATTCGGTCACTCATCAGGCACAGCATGGTTCTGTAATAGTTATTTACAGTCTGTGTCTAGATGGCAGTTTTAAAAAAGTAAATAATAAGTAAAATGTTTATATCGATAATTACTATGATATTGTACTATTGTGTACTTACTCAGAAATATGATATACAAAATCCCTTTGAATTATAATTGAGCTTCGTTTTACATTAAATTAGCCCTGAGATCATCCAGGTGCTTAATCAAACTGTCACATGATGTGAACTCAGTGATTTCATTTTTTCTATCACATGGTGATTAAAACAAACTCATTCTCTGGATTCTAGTTATTATAATAAACTTTGCTGTAATGCTTTTTTGTTGACATTACAGTATAGGTAACTGAAGCCATTGCTCGTATTTTTTCTGTTTCCTCGTGTTCCTTAAACCAACACACCCATCAGCCAGTACCGTTGTTCTGACGATATTTGATGGTTGAGGACTTTGGCACATATCTGTTTATATATATATATTCAAGATGTCCAGCAGGATAGCATTAGCCTCAGGCACCGTCGTCAAAGTGCAGGCCCGAGTCATGGTATTAAAGCCGGCACTTTCCGTATGTCAGCCTGCTTTACAGCTTAACCCTGCTTAGATCTGCAACAGCCCAGGCAGTGTCTGTGATTTTTTTTTCTCTGCATGCCAGCTCTTAAAAAGGCCAAAGCTTATGTGTCACTGTGCAAAAGCGTTCCCATTTCAAACCACCCTTTAAAGAATAATCAAAAGAGGAAGCAGAGTATGATGAAAGTGTAACCATATCTGTACTTCTCTCTCTTTCTCAGTGTCTCACTCTCCTCCTCTTGATCCTGCTTTCAAAGTCTTTTTCTCTGTCTCGCCTTCTCTTTCACTTCCCATGAAAACTTGGAGATGGTTTCCAGGCCCGTGCAGTTATAGCCAAAGATCATACAAGTGCATATGCAAATTTTGATGGTGTGTGTCTTAATGTGTGCGTAACGTGTTAAGATATGCCAAACATATCTTACAGTATAACTTGCTCATGAAACCAGAGGGCTCATAGAGTATCCACCTCTCTAATAAGTGAGACTAAAAATAAGTAGAAGTAGTCTCTCTGACAGAAGTGAGCACACATCCACACACAAGTATCTGGCAACACCTGCTGTCTGCCCCCTGGACCCTGCACCCCTTTGCTTTTCATTAACTAGGCTAGTAAATCAGTGAAGTTATGGTAAAATGGAAAAACACAAAGCAATATTGTTGCTCAAAGTTGTTGCTTGCACTCTTGCCGGCTACTGCTTACTCATCTAAAGGCTTTTGATTTTTATTTGATTTGTTTATTTATTTATTTATGTATTATTTGGGACATTGTGCAGCTGGGACTGATCTCCAGTGCTTTTTAAAAAGACTTTAGTATTTAACTGACGAAACCTCAAAGTTTTTTGTTTTTCTGTTTCAGAAAATCACAGTGGTTTTAAATGGATGCTCAGAAAAATGTAATGTAATGTATGTAATGTGCATTTTGTAAGACGGTTTAGTGTGTGTGACCAAATGTAAGGTTTTTTCTTTTTTAAACCAAGGAAAGTATTGTTCACCATGTTCAGGCTTTTCCAGCAACACCCGGAATGTTGCACAATTTTTTTTCTTCTATTCTTTCCATCACAGTCCAAGTTCTGTAATACTAGCAAAAAAACTGAACTTTTGTGGACTTGGATGGCATAAGACAGGTGCTTGTTTACTGATGGGTGAGGCTGAATTGGCTAACATGATTAATGTTCCCCTCTTTTTTCTGCCTTTTTTCAAGTTGGAGCTGCAGCCCTGCTGTGTGTTCCTCCCCAATGACAGCCTCCCTTCTCCGAGCACTATCATCTGTGGCGACATTCCCGGCACTGTGCGTAGCTGGTACCACAACCAGACCAACATGCCTGGGACTCTGGTAGTTTGCCTGCCTCAGATTAGTATCCTCAGTGCTGGGCATAAGTACATGGAACCACTACAGGAGCTCCCCTTTGTGGTCTCAAAGCCCATCTTGGAAGAAGGTAGGTTTTCATACCACATCTAATGAAATCTAAACTTTCATTAGAATTATTGAAATACTCTGGGACATACACCCAGATGCACAGTGATGTCAAAAAGAGTGATTTCAAAGCTGAAATTAGAAACACTGGTGGTGATAGATGCATAAGCTAAAATTGGAAATCTTGGGAATTTAATCCCACTTAGTGAGAAAGAAAATATGACTTAATCACTTAAATAACTCATTTAATTTTTATTAATAATTAAAATGTATGATTTCACAATAGTAATAGCATATATAATGTCAATTCATCATCATTAGAGTCTTTTCAACACTGAGCAAACCTTTGACCCACTGCTACTCATTTACCATGACAAAAGACAAACAAACTTAAGTAGCGCGACTTTGAGAGATAGATCGTGCACATGTGGTGTGCACACCTGGTGGAGTTGACACAAGCAACACTTAGATGGTTGAGCAATGTTTTCTCTTCAGGAGGAGAAAAAAGGGGGGTACACTTCTTTTCTCCAAACTTTTTAATGACATCAGCATTGGGCATGCAGTTGTAAAAAACAGAGGAGAAAGAAAAACGACAGCAAAAACAGTGACATCAGCTGCCTTGTCAATGTTGCAGTGAAAATTAACAACCCATGCTTTTAGTAATTCATTCCTACTCTTTGAAATGGTCTTCATCCCTCATATTCAATGCTCGGGATCAAAGCAGCCTGCCAAGGGCGTATTGGTAAAAGTGCTCTTTGTGGCCCTGTGATAATGAACCTGTTCCTCATCCCTGTAAGATGGTACTTCCAGGGTCAGCAAGTTCATTGGTTCAAGCACTCCCAGTGCTGCATGCTGTTTCAGACTCACAGATTTAATATAAGGCCTCAATTTACGCTGTGTTTGTGTATCTGGTTAATGGATGTGGCGTAATCAATTATAGATGAAATAACTATTCAGTATTCCTTTTCTCAGGTTTTCCATTTCACAATAGTAAAAGGTTATGTAATGTCCAAGTTTTTTTTTCATGTGCTGGAGAAATGTTTTTACTCAAGCCACACCACTGTCTATTTTGTGGATCCCATATATGGTGGACAATTTAAATAAGTGGGTTCCTAAAGGTATCTTAGAATCAGACTCTGTCAAGATCTGGCAAAGCTGCCCTCGCTGGATTTTAACAAAAAGGAAGAAAAATGAGAAGAAGGCCCCCACGTTCCAGGTACTTCAGAACTTGGGAATGACATCACTCCTGAGTAAGCTTGTTCCAAGAAAAGCAAGGAAAAACAGGATTTGTTTTGGTTCTTTGCAAGGTAGAGCGATTCATACATCACTAGCTATACAATATAATACTTGATTATGGGTCCTTAAAAACAGTGCTGCATTCAAAGATAAAGCCCGGTCAGTGCTCTGCTTATTTAGTTGAGTCACAAATACAGTTTACAGTTCTACCTCTATTTACTTTCACTGCCACCATCTTGGATTGTTAACTCGGGATGGGTGTGGGTGCTCCGACTTTCTGAGTGTGAAATCCAAGTTTAGGGGTTCCGGATTCAAATTCTGACTGAGAATTTGGAAACACCATTCGTTATACCGTGGCGTAAACTGCAAATAATAAAATAATACAAGCTTCTCATTTTTGTTATATATATTTATGCTGTTACCAATCCACAGCATTCCACATGCAAAGTTTAAGTGGCACGATATACCAGGTGATGACCTCGTGGTGAAGTGGTTTACACATTTATTTGGCAAAGTTGCTGGTTCAATTCCAGCTGGAGCCATAAATCATTTTTAGGGTTGTGTCAGGAAGAGCGTACAGCAAAAAATCACTCTGCCAAATGAAACATACGGAGCTACCCGCTGTGGTGAGCCCTCGTGACCAGGGAACAGCAAAAAGTAGCTGCTTCTTCCTGTAAGAAGTCCAAGCTAGACCTTAGCTCATAGCTTATGATTCATACTAGTTTTAAACTATACAAATATTGAAAATAGATGTGGTTACACTGAAGAGACATTAGCAAATTTATATTCTGCGAATAAATCTAAGTGACAGATTCTCTCAAAAAGGGAACACAGCACAATCCTTCTTACCTCTAGAGACCAAAATATGCTGAATTCTGTGCTATGGTGTGACACGTGTATATTGGATAAAACTGTTGCCTTTCATATGGCATAAACAATATGGCAGATTTGTAGAAAGATGGTCTATTCGTGTCTTATGGAGAACAATATGTACAAATCAGAAACACCTAGGTTAAATGGGATAACACAGAATCACATATTTTTCCTGAGACCATAGTGAGTGTTTATCTCTTTACCCTCACGTCACATAATGTCTGTCATCCTTGCATCTCTTTGCCATTTGCAATATCCGTACTTGTTTTCATATATCGTTTGCTTTTTCTTTATGTCTAACTCCAGGTGATGCCTTCCCATGGACGATCAGCCTGAGTCAGTTCAGCATATACACATTGTTGGGGCAGCAGCAAAGCCTGAGCCTGTTGGAGCCGATGGGCTGCACTTCCACACTAGCTGTCACATCCCATAAGCTGCAGAGCTCTGCTGAAGCAAGGCACTCCTTTGTAGTGTGCCTCCATGTTGATCTACAGCCCGTCCACGTCAAGTGCTCCAACCCTCAGGTCAGTCAGACAGTCTTCGCAGTCACAAAGTAGTCATTAGAATTACATGTATATTTATACAAATCATCCCCTTGTAAACTTTCCTGAAATATGAACGCACGAACCCTGGCAAGAAGATCCTGCCTCCGCATGATTTTCTGATATAGATTGAGTCCAGTAAACAAACTGCCTCATCTTCTGAACTCGTATAATTTTCATGAAAATGGAAGTGTAAACATGAGAGTGTTGCCTTGTTTGTTTTGGTAAAACATTTTGAGGTCTCAGTCAAGAAGAGTAAGGGATTGCAGTACTCACCATCATTGTTTTACAGCATGTTATTATGTTTTAGTGAGACTGTGATGAATACGGACGTACTGGAAACGGAACATGTTTGTCTCCCAGTTAGGTCCCTGTGTTGTTTTTCATTTCTCTCGTAGAATCACATCTACATGTACCATTACACATGTTTTGTTTTTTCACAATTGAATTAGCTGTATTGAATTAAGTTCCTCTGTAAACACTTAATTGGGTCAACCTTTAGAGCGGTCACACTGTTAAATGTCTTCGACCACAGTGATGAGCCATGGTGATATTGAGGGGAATTGGTACCAGAAATGAATTAAAGGCCTTAATCTGCTTGCGGTGAAAAGTTTCCCAGAGATGAGAAGAACTTTACTGAGGGAAAGTTTCTTTTCTCCCCGTCAAGTATGCTGCTGGTGTCTGGCAAAGCCGGGGAGGCTTATTGTGATTATATGATGAGTCATTATTAGTTTTTGGATGCCATTATAATAAAAAAAAAAATCGTAATTCCTTTGCTCTGTTGTCCCATCTGCTCACCTCCCTCTTCTGTGCAAAATTTCTGACTTGAGGGGGGTAATAAGCTAATGCAGTTTCAAGTCTCACTGCAGCTTTTTAAGAACCGCTGCCAGAGCAACCCCACCCTCGCCAGAACAAAAGAGACCTCACACTACTTGATCGTCTTTGTAATTAGCGTTGCCATCTGGGGGAATATATATGGGGTTGTCAGAATGCTGCACAGTTACTGTACAATAAGTACAATGATTGTTGGATTTTGGGGGTAAAATTACATCTGCCCTTTCAAAACAAATAAATTATCACAGCGCTGATTTTGAGATATTAATACATTTAAAGTAAACAAATAGAAGCAACAAATTTGGCCCCTTAAATTTCCCCACGGCTACTCGGCTGCATGTTTGTCACATTAAGTCAGATTTTCCATTTCCATTACATGATGGATTACTTCATAGCACTAACAAAAGTATTTTTAGACAGTGTGGTGAAACAGTCGAGCCTTCAAGCAAACACCGTGGTGCGTTTTCACAGGTAGCAACTAGTATCGTAGTCGTATTTTGTATTTTTATCTGTGACTGTGACAGTACACGTGAAGATGCAAATTTCCTAATGAATTTTTGCAGGTATATAGATTCAACCACGTCCGCAAAAGTGTGAGCAATGAGAAACCAATGCAGTCCATATGACACTTGTATGCCTTTCAGTCTGGACAGGAGGAGTTAAACGTCTCCATATTACTTCAACAAACTGACTGACTGGCTGTCTGAAAGTTGGGGTTACTAGTTGTGCTTTAACATTATCAGGACCACCTTGGAACGAGCGTACACACAGCAACTGTTTGCTTTAACCTTTGGCACATAACTGTACAGCATTTCAATGAACAGATATGCACACATACACACACCTGTTCCCGTGTACACAAGAGTTACCACACATACTCAACAATATGTCATTTTTGTGAAGTTTCTCTATAAACTGCTCCTAGATAAAAGGATACAAACACTCGCCATCTGCATGCTGTCCTGTCCCTCTCCATCTGTGTGTTTTTATGAATGACTGTTGGAAGCCTCTGTTCAGTCTCCAGTTTGTAGTACTGCACCCTAACAGGCCTCCTGATCTGCAGATGACAGGCCTTTGGAGAATCCAGGCCTCCAAATGTTCCCCAACTCATGAAATGTTGCATCTGTATTATAAGCTCATGTAAGCGTGTGTGTGTGTGCATGTTTTTCATGGCCCAACCTACCCTAATAGCAGTAGCTGAGCTAAACTGTCTAACCCTGCTAAGCAGAAATATCAGCAGCAGCAAGTTGACATAGGACAGGGTAAATAACAGAGGGAAGGTAGGAGATGAAGAATGAAGATCAATGATGAAAGGGTGGATGGAAAGGAGTTCAAGCTCTGCTTAAGTTTCATCATAAAATTAAGGACAAGTCTTTATCCCAGATGCTAATACAGAGGTCACGTAACAACCCTGTCATTCATTTTCGTGTTGATCTCACTGTGCACACATTTTCCCTTTTTTTTCCCCTTTGCTCAGCAGTCTTCAGTCTTTTCTTCCACATCTGCTACTGAGTGCAGTAGGCCTTGTTGTGCTTGATTGGAGTTCCAGGCCCCAACTCTCAGAGAAGGGAGCACGGTGCCGTACCTCCCCTGCCGGCAGTGCAGTTTGGTTGGGTATGGCAAACAGCTGTTGGCCCTGTCCCTGGACAGCGGCTGAATCGGCGTAGCAGCTCTTCCTGGACATGTTTGAAATGGTGCAGCTGTAATGTATTGTGGTGCTTCTAATTTGATTTATGATTATTTGTGGAAGACCTCCCTGCAATGTGTGCGCTAACAGGAGAGCATGTGTGCGAGCGAGACTCTGAGAGTAAAAATGTGCTCAGAGTCTATTTCGTATGTGTGCTCATGTGCCTGTGCACCTTTAAGTTTAAGGGACCCTCAGTGGTGGGGGCTGCGGGCTTAGCTGGCTGCAGAAGCGAAGCATTTGAAATCCAGAAATTAGCTCACTGTGAAAGCGTGTTGCTTTTCTCCCTTCTTTCCTCCTAAAAAGCACCAAGTGAATGCATGAATAACCGAAAGCATCACATCACATTCCCCTGCTTTCGTCTCATGTTTTCCACTCTTTTTTTTTTTTTTTTTTTTGGCTTTGTTGTTGTTTAAAGCTAAGGCTCTTTTCAATGCGAACACATGATAAATAGCTGAGAACACTTGACGCAGAGCCTTCAGTTTTTCCTAATCGTGGTGAGTTTTTAGCAGGAAATTGATGACAGAATTTAACTTTCCTCTGAGGGTGTTTCTTTGGAAGTTTTGTTGTTATGGATAACAAATTGCACAGTGAAGCACGTGTGTAAGCATGCTGCGCCTCGCAAAGTGTGACCCATCGAACAGAAACACCAACGCATAGGTTTTACATCATTTTTGAGAAACCAGGCCTCTCTGAGTGACAAGTACAGAAGTATGTTAAGTCAGAGAGTGAAAGAATGAGAATGATAGAAGTCCATTTCTGGCTAATATTTCCTCTTTCTCCCTTTCCTTCTCTCTCAGCTTTTACTAGGTTTAGTGTCACATAACAACAAAGCTGCCAAGCCAAATCATGGTAATGGCCTCAGAAGTCAGAACTACATGAGAACTCCCCAGTGCAGCTGTTTGAGTCAGACCTTGGCAAAAAAAAAATATACATTTGAATTTGGTTTTGACTACTTGTGGTGTGTTAGGGTTATCTTTTGAGGCACTCAGTTGGCACAGAATACTTTTCAGAGTATAGAAGCTAATTGGGAAAACTGAATGATACGTGTTTAATATGTTCTCAGTTTCCAAACAAGTGCTGTTAAACAAGCGGATGACGCAACATAGTGATAAACAGTCCTCACTTCCCATTCAAAATGAGTGTTTTTTTCCCCCCAAACAGAGAAACCAAAAATTGTTTCGCTGGTAGAATGTCTTTATAATTGTTTTCAACCATAATTACAAAATACAAAACTAACGTTCTCTGTTTATCTCCGCTTGGTTCACCCTCCAGGTTCAGTTGTTGTATGAGCTCTTCCTCAGCTGGAGCTCAACGTGGGCTCGTCTCCAGAGGCATGGCATTTTGCGTCAGACGTCCAACATCCCAGATCCGCCTGCCGGTGCCGCTCCATCCTCCCCTGTACGCAGCAGCGCTGGCACCGCCCTGCCTGACACCAGCACCTGCAGTCCTTCTGCAGACTTTGGCTCCCCCACTGAGGTTGGAGTTTCTCACAGTTACACTTTTTATTATGTCAATTCAGAGTTTATATGAGTTATGGGAATCATCTGCTCATCTACACTGTTTTTTTTTTTTTTTTTCGTCCAGACAAACCTCTTTTCATAATCGGGGGGAAAAAACACATGAAATGGTCCATTATTTCATTCACTCATTCATTCAGTTGAATGTCTGTCCATACATAGCACTGGCTTAGTCACTTCTGAACTTTGCCTTTGTCAGAATCAGTGTTCCAGCTTTAATGTTGTGTTACTTTTTTAATATGCGACCTAAAGACAGCCTGCCAACACCCATCTTTTCTCAGCTAGCTGCTGTGAGTCATGCAGTAACAAATGCCATTTAAGCCATTGTTGTATACATAATTCTGGTGCTGATTTACAACTTTAAGTGCAAATATTGTTATTTTATTGTTATGAGTAGCTGAGTCAGTCTTAACACATGTGATGTGTCAAAAAAATGTTTTGTTTCTGGAAAAATTTTAGAGATGGAAAAATATAAATCACTGCTTGTGTTTCTTACATGATTTTTTCTTACTCAGTGAGGTTTTATACTCCAGGCTAGGCAGAGAGTGCTGTTTGATTCGTTTAAGCTCAGCCTTGATTGAGGATAAACTTGCCTCTTAACTGGGGGAAAATAGTTACCTGTAGTTACATTTTTTTACTCAGATTAAAAATCAAACCCAGACATAAGTTTGAAATGTAGCAGTGCATATGCATGTGCAATAACGAAGGCTATTAAAGTCATATTTTCTTAGGGAGTAGCCTCAAATATAATTTTTTTCCCTTTTGTCTCTAGATGGTTGTGGCAGTTATCCCAGCTTTAGTTAATGTGGCAGGAGTTTTTCCTGCTGTGTAATACTCTTGCAGCAGCAATCAGTGCTGGGGATCCACGGCCTTGGGGCCACCAGGACACTGGATAATATGTCTATGTGTGTTTTTGTGAAGCATAAATATAGCATTTATAAAAATGATAGTGAGTGCGGGTCAGTGTTGGCATAGTGGAAACTAGTCTAGGCTATAATAGTGTTCGACCAGCAGCTCCCTGTCACCACTGTGGGGCCCCAGGGATCGCAATACAACCACCATACTGGCCTAAGAGGCAATAGCGTGTACATGCTTATGAAAAAAAGTGTTTCATATGTCAGTGTGCATCTGCGCCTACATTTGTTTCCTTGCTATCGACATGTGGGTGTTCTTGCGTCATTTGTGGAACTTGGAGAAGTGGCAGCAGTTCAGTAGAACTGGGAAGAACCTGGTATAGTGCCTCTATAGCAAGGCCACGGTGGCCCCTGACAGCCCACTTGTCACTGTTTACCTAAGTACAAACACTGGTAGAAGTGTTTAGTCCTCTGGGAGGCCGAGTGATTGAGCAAGAATGTAGGAGCTGTTTTGATAAGTCTCAGCAGTAGTGGCGGCAGTCTCCCCCCAACACCCCACCCTTTCTTTCTCTAGCTACATTCACATTACACCCACAAAAACCTCTGCCCTACTGTCCTCCCAGATATTTTCTTCCCCATTTGTGTAAAAATATAAAGCAATCTACTCATACTTCTGTATTTTGTAAACAAGTGTTCTACTAGTATTTATTAATTTTCACAGCATAGTATTTAATAAACAGGCATTCCCCTTTCAGCCGTTTTATTGTTTCGCCACACTTTTCTGTTCATCGTACCTTTTAGCTCTCTTTCCTCTGATGATGATTTTAATCTGTTGAGATTTTTTTTACAACTTTTGTCGCCAACTTGTGTGGCTCGCCTGACCACCAGTAGTTTACCTGCACTATTAGGGGCGATGATTCTCTAATAATGACTCACTGCATTAAAGCGACAGTGTTAAAGTTTCCAAGGGGGTAACTTCTGCTAAGGATTGCTGGAGTTGTTTGTTAGAAAGTAAATAGTTCCTGCATGAAACTGATCACAACGAGGTTTAAAAGTTTAACCAATTAATGATTTCTGGAAACACTGCCACTGTGTTTTAAGCATTATTCGAGCACCACGAGGCAAAGAGAAAGAAGACATGTCTACCATTAGCAGTCAACGATCCAGGTTCTCTTCTTTTGCTTTCTCCATGTCTGTAATTACTTGTCACCCTATTCTGTCTTTCCTCCATGTACCCCCAAGCATTCTGCTCTCCCTCTTCTTATTCTTCACTGCTTCTCTATCTAAAGTGGTATCAAGCAGCACTCTTATTTCTTTCTGTGCTATTTTCAGTCTGAAAGTTTCCTTTTCCTCTCCTTCAAATTATCCTTCCACCTGTGCCTGAGCCATTCTCTTTTTAATTCTTTTTTTTTTTCAAAATCATCCTTTTCCTTCTTCCTTTGACACTTCCCAGCCTGCTGTTGTCTTCCAATGTTTGGGTCTCTCTGATGAGCAAAGACAAACTCTGCAGAGAAAATAAACCCGGATCCTCAGCCCGTTTATAGCACAGAGGCCCAGGAATTAAACTGTATACTTTACAACTTGGCTTGCGGAGGTGTGGGAAAATACTTCTAGAAAGTGTGTGATTGTTTGGGGCCCTGATCTGGCAGTTCAGGGACGTAGCAGAGCCCACCTTCACCAAAACCACACCAAGACCTCACTTTGATAAGACACTAAAAATAACTTTTACCCTGGCTTTTTTTGTTTGTCAGTTTAAAAAAAAAAAAAAAAATCATTTTTATTTTTGAATTCCCCTTTTTCACCCTTAAAAATAAAGATGTTTTTAATATGTGTTGTATAGTTAAAGTCTAACTTATTTCCCCCTTGTTTAAAAATGACAGTACATGTACTAAATGTTTTATAATATATAGACAGTACTTTTTTCATGGAATTTGACATGGCAGAAAAGAATGACATTAAAATGCTCATAATTACTTGTTACTTGTGACTGTTGTGGTTTACACGAGGAAAAGCTTTCTAAAGATGACAGCAGTAGTTCTGGCCTGGAAGCTTTAAGCAGTCGAGTGTCCAATGCTCGCACACAACCACGCTGCAGTACATGGTGGTTGGTTCCCACAGCGCCAGCAACTGGCTCCTGTTTCCACACATGATGTTACAGAGACTAATCCTACCAAATGGTTAGAACTGTAAACTAAACAATCCCAACCCCACACACACACACACACACACACACACACACATAGAGAGAGAGAGCCATATTTTGACTTCATCTCAACAATAATTAGTCCCCAAATGGCAGTTGACACCAGAATATCTCTCATTGAGACTGACTGAACACCATTACTGCTAGTCTCATATTACTCACTGCCAATCAGCGATATTACACACTCAGAAAGACGGACACACATTCACATATGTGCTTGACAGATTAGTTTGATGAAGACACTTAATGATACTTTTAGAGTCATTATTTAAGTAAATTAAACACAAAGAGATTTAGTGTAGTTAGCACTGTGGCATTTATGCAATAATGATGGTATTTAAGTTCCCGATTTTCAGTGGGTTTGATTGTTTTTTTTAGTTACATAAGTGTATGTATAGCTATTTTATCAAAGGTAGGAATTAAATCCTCATCTTCTTACATTAGTTCACGCCTGTGTTTTGTTGCTTTCCTTTTCTTACAGTGTGAACTAGTGTGTGAAGCACATGCTTCTCATCAGTTCCTAGTGGTCCCCATACACTGTGACGTTGCATCTATTTTTGAATCGACATAATCCTTAATTTATTTATATTATTGTCATCCGTTCTTATCATGCTCTGCTGTCAACCAGCCTTAACTGTGTGATTAAATTAAATTTGCAAATTAGTTTCGCGCCCTCATCCCTCCCCCCAGCTGTGGAAAGAGGACATAGTTTCCTCATCTGGATCCTCTTTACAACACTGTAATCAGCATAGCAGCTGTGGGGTTTCTAATTGAGATGGTTGATAACCTCCTCACCAAACAGAGCCACGGTTGATAACCATGACACAATCTGTCATTACCACACTGCGATGGGAGAAGCTGCGGAAAAAATGAAACTCCTAATTGCAATATTGTTTGTTTGTAGGCTTTTCACTTTCCAAGCGAGCCGCACAGATACTGTACACGTTTGGAAAACATATTTACCAGGAAGAGACTGAGAAATAAAAATGTCCCCAGTGCTGTCATCTTCGTTGAATTGCCAAATCCCCAGTAATGAGTTGAGAGCTCACAGAAGGCATCCTGCTCCACCGCATCCTGCTTGCTTTTCAGCTTCACTCTCCCCCCCCCACCATTCCCGCCTCCACCTCCGGTCTTCACTTCCCATTCTCTCCCAGGCTGCAAGACGTGTGTGTCCTGGCGCACTTGAGTGAAAGGAGGCCATGTGGGTGCTGGTGGCTTACTTTGGGGTTAACACCGGTGACAGCTTTGCACAATGCACCCCCCCACCCACCTCCCGACATACACACGTTTCTCTGTTCTGCGTGGGGTTCTGCTCACCAGACACTGATGTCATCTATGCACTAAAAGGCTCAATATTTGGTGGTTGCTTTGTTATGGCTACATGCACAGCGACAACACTTTCAAACATACACATTCACCAAACACATGGACAAACACATGCACTCAAGCAGACAGTCCTCGATGATGATGGGAAACAAACAGGAATTTTAAGTCAAATGCTCTTTGAGTTTTTTCTTCTTCTTATTTGGTTGTGTTTAGTTGTTATATCTTTTAGCAAATTATGTAGTATATTGGCTGAAATGTGCTTTGTAATTGGCTAATTGACATTTTAAGTGACAGGAATTTCTCTCCTTATCTGTACTAGATTTATTGGACAAACATCAGAATTCAATATTAATGTGTGAATTACATTATGGTCCTCAAGCTTGTTGGCTGGTTACCATTTTATTCTGTCCAACAAAACAGTTCTGCTTTGGCTCTCTAGGGCGACTCGGTGACTGCAGGAGATGACGGTCCGTTTGCAGACACGGTGACACTGGAGCAGAAAACTAGCAGCATTGGTGGAACCAGTGGGAAGGTCAGCCTTTGGATGCAGTGGATGTTGCCCAAGGTCACAGTTAAACTGTTTGCTCCTGATCCCACTGCCAAAAAGACAGGTAACTGACCTTAACATCAATTCTCTGCTGAATGTTGCAAACTTTAGGTGTTAAGTTAATGACTTTCTGCTCTAAACACATGATATGTGTTAGATGTCTGTCTGTGTGTGTTAAATAGCTGAAAAAGAAGCAGGGGAGCATTAGCATTAACAGCACCACATCCGACTACACAAAAACATGTTTAGTAACTGTTATTAAAAATGTCTGTGAAGGTTCTCAATCATCCAGCTCATCGTAGTCTAAGGAGCTTTGAAAGAAGAAAGAAAAGCGTCTGGACTTCTTTAAGTTTCTTGAAGACGTTTCACCTCTCAGCCGAGAAGTTTCTTCAGTTCATCCCAAATGCCAAATTAACAACGTAGTGTATGCTGTACAGTGTAGCGAGGAATGCTCAGACCTCTACACTGGAGAGATCAAACAGCCATTTCATAAACGCACAACAGATGACTCACCTCGACAAGACTCGGCTGTTCATCTACATCTAAAGGACAAAGGACATCCTCTTTTGAGGATGCCAATGTTCACATTTTGGACAGATGGTTTGAAAGGGGAGTGAAAGAGGCCATCTATGTCCACTGTAGACGACCATCTTTGAACAGAGGCGGTGGTTTACAACACCAACAGTCTGCCATCTATAATCCAGTTTTGCGATCCCTTTTCAGATGCCTTAATGCCCACTCACATCGTGGGCCATTTGACCTCAGAAAGTCACATGATAGGGTGGGGCTAGGTCACCCGAAACCTTGGCTGATTGTGACCCACACCCGTTTTTACACCTTGGCTTGTGTGATTAGGCAGGGTGATTAAGCATCTGGGCTACCCTGAGTCCAGATGCTTTTCTTTCCAAGCTCCTTAAAATGTTATCGAAATTATACAATAAAACAAGTGTAAAGGAGGGGGAAGGTTGCTGTGTATGAGAGCAAAACAGTATTCAAAGGTTTTCTATATTAACACTTAAAAGGACCGGTGCCCGCCTGCTTTCTCAGTCATATGTTAAGCTCTAAGAAGGGAAAGGCAGCTGGAGAGGAGGAGGGTGGAGGGGAAAGATAAATAAATAAATGGGTGATGAATCCCAAGCGAACTGCCTCTTTGTCCCTTTAAATTTACTGGGGCGATGAAAGGCTAGATTCACCTTTAATTGGTGGCTGTAATATTTAGCATCTGCCAACCAGATCACCCAGCTTAAGGTCTTTAATAGTGGAAATGGAATGTTTTTGAGGACCTCACAGAGATGGTTTGATTTAAAGACATCCTAAATAGGCATTACTTTGGATTTTGGCTTAATATGTGCCATCTGAGTTGCAAAATGATCTTACCCGTGGATTTTCTGTGTGCAGCACATTAAGTATTTAATTGAAAGCAACAATTGTGCACATGCAGTTTTTTTGTTTTTTTTTTTAGACGCTTGTTATCACAAATGCATTCTTGGAGATAAACCACATATAAGACTGCGAAAAACTGTTATGATGTAATGTTTTTCAGCTGCAAAGGAAATCACATTCTTGTCTTTCCAGAGAAATGGAAAAATAGCCGTTCCAGACATATTGGTTTTCCGGTATAATGTTATGCTTTTATGTGTTGGAAGTTTAGAGGTAGAAATTGAAGCGTGAGTGTTTAGAGGCTTTCGCTGAAGGCACAAATCAGTGGTACACTTTCTGCCTTTCAAGATGAGCCATTCTACGATGAAGGGACTAAGGGTTTCCAGTACTCTCACAGGGTGGGTTTAGAAAACTCATATATCAATATCAGCACTGTGTTGGAGACTATGACTTTTTGAGTATCAAACAACTTGGGAGAGGCTTTTTTTCCACGCGGTATCCACAATAAAGCTGACAAGCCTTGTGTTTCAATATTAATAAGCTATTAGGAACATCTACATTTCTCAGAATTACCACAAGGCAACAGTACAACAGCAACCATAGTTTCAGATGTACAATGTCCAATTTCCCAAGCTAGTCTGTGATTGTGGGACTTTCTCAGTGGAAACAATGAGAGCGACTCAACAGTTAAGCTCACAAGCTCGGTTCAGTACAAAGTTAATCAGTCCTTCTATGAACCTTACTCACTTTGCCTGCAGTGGGTGAATTTTGTTTGCACACAAGGTGCTCAGAGGTACACACATGCAACCTTAGGAATACACACAGAAGAGTCCACAGGCTTTTCAATATTGTGTAAATACACATTCACCCTCTCTTTCCTCATTAAGACAGATTGAGGGTTCTGGGGCCAGTTGGATATCGTGTTAAACTGAGAAGATGCTTTGCCTTCTGAAATACAAACAGAGCACTGAAACACAGCCAGCATACCAATACAAATGCTGCATGCGTTTGCACATTTTTCTGTGTGTGCGTGCGTGCGTGTATCTGTGTGGCTTCAGTCTTGATCAGCAACACTGGTCTAGCTTCAAAAACACACTGAGCATCCACTGTGCAGGAACTGACCACAGCAGGATTATGGCCAAAGGCAAGACCTGGATAGGCTAATGAAATTCACTCGCACAGATTAAACTTCCTCTCATGCAGTCCAAGTTCAGCTGTAATGCCTGTTTGTGAAGTGCTAGGCTGGCCACAGAATATTGCAAACTAAGAGTTGATACAAATTTGAGCTTCTTGGTAAATGTATGTCTTTATTATTATATTATATTCTCTTTTGTTTTTGTCTTTCTGCCAGAGATCTGCGTCATCAGTGAACTAGAAGACCTGAGTGCCTCTGTGGATGTCCAAGATGTCTATACAAAGATCAAATGTAAAGTTGGCAGCTTCAACATCGACCACTACATATGCAGGTACGAAGGGATCTACTGCATGTAAAGAGACAGAGCAAATTAAAGGAAAAGCCTGAACCCCCGGCACCTTACAGCAAGGATATCTGATGTTCTGTTCTGTTGTTGACATCTTACTAAGGAGCTTTGTTGATTTTTCCTTGGATAGGTCTGTATAGGTTTTTTTCCCCCACAAATTTTTAGCCTGCAAGCTTTTGTAGTAAATGTTGTAAGTAATTTATGTAGACTCAACTGCAGTAAAACCTGGGATCCCACATTTATCCACCAGGACACCATGCAGCCCCCTTACGCTTGTGCTTTTGCAATCCCACACACACTTTTACCACCAGTACTGCCACTTTGGTCTGTTCCCACTTCTGCTCATATAATTTTCTGGATTATCGCCTCAACGTCCTTGTCTTTCCAGACAGCTGTTGTGGTGTTGACCACAGACTAACAGACAGATGGACCGACTGACTAGATAGACGCGCTGAATGGATTCTGGGCCGGCCCAACTCTGACTCACAGAGCGGTAGTTCAGTCAGTCCGTCAGTCATTTTCTTTCTGTCTGCGGTGTCTGAATTGATTCACAGAAACATTAACACGTTGTTAGGGGAGGAAAACCACTGGGCGACGTTCCACTGCATCTTTATGGTAATCTCTCCCCATGTCAAGTTACAGTCACAATGGGCTAATTTAGCTCTGGGTTCTGAAATGATGAAAGAAAATACTGTAGCATAGAGCAGCTTGAAATGAAAGTACAGATTTTTTCCCATGTCCCACATACATGTGTCTCCCATTAATTGAAGAGGGACGTTATTTTCAGTGTCTAAATCCTTAGTTTTCTCTCTCCGTGCTACGATCTCATACCTCGGCGATAAACTCAGCAGTTCCAAAGGCATGTTTTGTACGTGCCTGAAGTCTTGTTCTGTTGGGAAGAGACCGCTTAGCAGGAGGCAATTCCCCCCGTCTCTGTCTGAGGAGATAATGAAACAGCGATCTGCTGCATGTTGCATCCAGCGGGCAGACCATTTTTGTGTGTATTTTGCAGTGTATGTTCATAAGTGTCGGTGTAGATACACCCCTGTAAGTGTCTTATGCTCTGATCGAGCCAGACAGCAAAAGAGAGATTGATCTTCATGGGCCCTGAGCCTGTACTGGACCCCATCATTAGCAATCAACGGTCTCACCATCGATATGATAATAGCTATCGATGCTGATTTGCCAGATTTTAAAATCATCTTATCTGGATCTTGGGCATGTCACTACAGGTCAAAGAGGGACTGAGTTGATTGCCTTGGCTGTGAACCTGACTGTCTAACAGGCGTCTCACAGACCTCCCTGTTTTGCTGTAGCTGGTTAATTTATATTCCGTCAGGCCACATGTGTTCTGTACAGTATTGAGTAACAGTTTAAGCCAGGACCAAGTCAGCAGTTAGACATTTTTAGAGAGTGAAGGTGCTTTGGGTCATTATATCGCGCGGTTCTGCTCTCCACAGGTGTGTGTCTAATTGCTTCTGAGGCAGCGCCAAGCCTAATCTTTTTACTAGACCTCTATGCCTTCCTAAGTAGATAATAAGTCAATTTTCTCATTTCTAGGTTATTTCAGTTTAATGTGAATTAAACAACATGGTCCCAACACACTTTCACTGAACAATGTTCTGGCAGGCAGAAGCACTTCATTATCCAAGCCAGGTTACAGTCATGGCTGTTTAGGACACAGTGGAGGACCTCTGGGCTGCGGGCCCAATCTAATCCCCGTCATCCACAAATACAAGAGAGCCCACATCCAGTGGAGTCCATATTAATCATTCTGAACAGATAATTGTTTGGTATTTCATCACCCAACCCAGGTTATTTGTGTGCAGTGGGTTAGATTAGATCAAGCTTGACAGAGAAAATGCCTCATCTGGCCTTAGCTATCTCACTGCTGGAAAATGAATGGAAAGTTAGATAGGGCAAGTAAATATGGGAGGTAAATATATAACTGAATTCGTGATTGTATCAAAATTGGAGTTAGACAGAAAAAGTGAGCAGGAGGGAAAGAAAATGACAGAAGTAGTCTGTAGGGAGGACAAATTAGGTGGGTGTTGCACCTCATCGGTACTGGGCTCACTTATTATAAAGCTGAGGAGGGAAACTGAAGTGAGATGAAGGCAAAAAGGCGGCAGAGTGGTAGACTCTTTAAGGCTATTTGCCATGTTGTCGGAAAGACGTACATTTAACTGTAGCACAGAGATGCTCCCGAGATACAGTGCACCCTTATTCACTCTGTTGAGCATCTCACGCAAATTGGAGCTGATGTCTTCCAGCTGTTCTACAAATAGGAGGCAGCGAAGGATGACTGGATGGAAGCACAGAGGGAGAAAAGAGAGACGAGGAGCCGTGGGGGGTCCGTGTGTCGATTAGTTACTCTCACAAGTGAGAGAGCAGATTACAAAGATATATTCGCACAAGTGTGCAAAGAAAGAACATGCACACTATGTAACAATGCAGGGAACACACAGAAACACACTCACCGCTGGGACCATTCCTCTCTCGCTGAACTCTCAGTATACTAATGGGGTGTAATGAAGTGAGAGGTGGGCAAGGTGAGTGAGAGGGTTACTAAAAGGAAAGATGCTGATGGTATTGAACCATTTCCACTGTGCGAAGCATTTTGCCATAATGTATTGTGCACCATTTGATACTATTTGTGTGTGTTTCACATTCTCCAGATTTGGGGTAGTTTTTTATGTTTGTTTGTTTTTTTTGTGGTACTGCAAATTGAGAATGGTAATTGTTGTGTTGTTATGTCTGCGTTCATGTTATTTGTGGTTTCTGCCTCTTATGTATGGCTATAGTAATAAATGAAAAGATCAAATATTCTTAGTATATAAAATTTATAGGGGTGTGTAACTTTAGTATCTCAAAGGTTGATAAAAATGTTAGCATCGGCCTGTGGTTCACTTTTGTATTTTGCCATTGATGAGACATTTTCAGGCCCTGGCACAGCAACACGAGTAATCGCAGGTACTGTTTTAAGATGGGCCTTGTGTCTCT
This sequence comes from Simochromis diagramma, assembly GCF_900408965.1. Taxonomy (NCBI): domain Eukaryota; kingdom Metazoa; phylum Chordata; class Actinopteri; order Cichliformes; family Cichlidae; genus Simochromis; species Simochromis diagramma. The sequence continues at coordinate 1,787,818 of NW_024387423.1, read as the reverse complement.
CTCCAGGCCAGGGCAGGTCTGGCACTGTGGCACCTATGAAGGACTCATTCTGCAGTGCAAGGAGACATCTGTGGTGAGGCCTCTGCCTATCTCAGAACAGCTATGGCAGCCTTAGGTCTCTTTATACTGCGCCTCGCCATCTTATTGCTCCTAATCAAGGTCACTTATCTCTTCTCGTGCTGGAGAGACAGGAAACTAAAGGAAGATAAATGACAAAATATTGTGTTTGGCTATGATGAACACATTAATAACATCAAAACAGGTGGAAATATAATCACAGAATTAAATTTTGCTCATGGTGTAACGCTCACCTGTCTCTCCAGTGATTCTGACTAGCTGAATAATCAAACCAATGAAAAATATTGAGAGCCTTTCTTCTCTGTGTCTGCTGGAGGAGACTAAAACATGGGCATTCCCTTTTCTTGTTGACAAATTTCATTCTGGTGATGGTCTTATACTGGCAAGCAAATGAAAATGTGTCAGTTAGCACAGATTTGACCATAATTATGCAGTTTAGTCAGATGATAATGAATAGAAACTGAAATTATTAAACGTTAAAGCAAAGAAAACTTTTGAATCTTCGTTTTTTTAAAGTGCTTTGGGTACCTTGTGTACTTTTCATTCAAAACACAACTTAAACAGTTGCTTCAACATCTTTATTGCTGGATAGTATAAGACCATGCCAATGTAATACTTCAGTTGGTTCAAGCTGGAGCAGCTTCCTGTGGGTTTAATCAGTTTATTCTATATTTAATTATCTTCTTCTAGTTATAGCTTTTTTTCCTCATCTTTTCTGCCCTCTCTGTGTGACGACTTCTCCTCTGTTCTTTTCTGCATCTCCTTTCTCTCCTTCCCTCCAGTATGGAGGAGGGTGTTCGGAGCTCGGGCGGCTGTGGAGGAGTGGTCCTTTCTTGCACTGACAAGCTGAACAGACGCACTGTGTTGGTTCGACCCGTCAGCAAGCAAGAGTCTTTCAGCCACTTCTCTGGCTTTTTCTCTCCTGTAAGAATCCCGCTCTTCTTTTTTTTCCTCCATCAACAGTGGCTTAATAGAGTTCTGTATGTTCCTCAGAGGTGTTTCAGAATCGAAGGCTTCTGATGTAAATCAATTTTAAATATCCTTTTAAACCAGCACAGTACAAAACTGTCATTCTATGAACAACAACAGATAAAAAAAATAGTTTAAGTAATTAAAATAACTACAAAAAGTCACATACAGCACTTTGTCTCTGAGGAATAGATCAGGTAGATAGTCTGAACATCACTATTTGGGTCTCTTTGTATTTATTTAGGTTTAATAGGAAGTCTCCTAAAATGATCAGTTAATGAATCCTTTTGTCAGCAGCTATTTAATCCACTGTTACTGGATGTTGTAGCACTTTACCTTGATGCCTATAATCAATCAGCTTGTCTTTTAATCATTAAACATTTAGAATGAAACTTCTTTTTTCAGAGGTACTCTGTATTTAATTGTTTTCACTCCATAATTGTTTTTCAAATAAGTAATAAAATGGAAGCTTTGCATGCTTTTTGAGCTATATATGAAAAAGTGATGTCAGGTTTTTCAGAAATTGAAGGGGAAAGTGTAAATCGAATCCTCTGAACTAAATAGATCATTGATTCCAACGTGATTCTCTTGAATTTTTTTGGTAAAAAATATTTCAAATTAAAATGCGATCTGAGAAAAATAGCTCAAGAAGTTATTCATTTATTTTTATTCTGGTTTAACCTTTACCTACAAAATTAGTCAAAACAATAAACAATGAATTTTATTTGCGTGTGACTCCTGTGTGATATCGCTCATGTGTGATTTGTCCTGTCTTACCGCTGGCCAGACGGCAGCTAAAGTCCTGGAGGGCTCTCACCAGCAGCACGGCTTTCTGTCAATCACCTACACGCAAGCTATCACCAAAAATGTCCGTCATAAACTCACCACTCGGCCTGAGCGGCCAACCCGCAGCAGTGCTACCATTGCCAATCAGCAGGTGACCACTGATCCTCTGGCAGACAGCTCGCCGCTGTACCTGAGAGAAATCCTGCTGACAGCCCAGCCGTTTGATGTGGTTCTGTCCTGTCCCTTACTGGCCACTGTAGCAGGAGTGTTCCAGGTAGCAAAAAATGTCTGTCAGTTCTAATAACTGTGAAGTTTGTTAACGCTGGGCCCACGTGGGAAATAAACAGCATAACAAATGTCTTTTCATTTAAGTAGCCTTTTGTAATATAGTTATAAAAAGTATTGGGCACAGGAATTGAAATCCTGATGATTTTTAATCAGTTTTAACATTAATAGATGAAATATATTGGGGAAAAAATAAGCCAATTCAAATAATTTGATGCAGTTTAAGAGGCCAGCTAACCTTGATCTTCTGAATACATCACCTGTACTTTTGGCTTCATAAATTTTCAGGCGAAGGTACCAAGACGCTACAGAGAGCGTGGGAAATCAGCAGGTCAGCCAATGAGAAGCCACACGTTGACCTCTCGATGTCTTCCTCTCATCTACATCAACACAAGTGTGATCAGGGTCTTCTGCCCTGGGACACAAGACAAACAGCTTGGGTCAGGTTAGAGAATTACTTTGTTTAAAGACATTATAGAGCCTCCACAACGGAATGCAAAGATATATGAGACAGAATAGTACAGTATATATAATGAGGTCTGATTAAAACCTTTATTACTGTAAAAATAATAACACTAATGAATTCTGCCAGTATCAATTATCATATGCTTTGACTTCATTTGTTTTTATAAATCAGCAATATATTTTTCTTCTCCTTTGTAAGTGGTTAATTTTGTGTTCTGTGTATTTGTATGTGTCCTGGTAGATTCCCACATGAAGAAGGAAGACACCTTGGTGTTGAAGCTAGGCTCCCTCAGTATGGCTCCTCAGGCTGATAACCCGCTGACCCGCACTGTGCTGCGAAAAGACATCTACCAGTAAGCCAATCTCTTGCCACCAAGTCTCCTTTATAATTTATGATCCATTTATCTTTTTTGAAATATTTATTTATTTCATTTTTTATTATTTTGTTAGTTAAGTGCTACACAATCACTCTAAAACAGCAGCTATGAGGATGTTTGTATCTAATTCTCCTTCTTTTTATAATTCAGTCAGTTTCTTGTCACTTGAATTTCTTCTCCCCTTCTTTTATTAGGCAAATATTTCCCACTTCCTTCCTGTCATTAAATTTAATCATTTAGATTACATTAACATGTAATACTTTTAAAGCACACATACGACTTCAGCATTAAACCTCCTGGAACTACATGCTTGGTAGCCATGTACATATATATGGGTGCTCACCTGTCTCTCAGGATGCTGGCTACCTTGGAGAGAGGGGGGGATTGAGGATGTGGTGGGTAACAGCACCTCTAAGTGGTAAAGCTGTCCCTGAAATTAATTCAATGACATCTTGGCGGTCTGCCGTGCCTCCAGCTGAAACACAAGACTGTTGACACAAGCCCCTCGTGCCATGTGGATCAAAGCTGCAACGCAGGGAAAATCTGGACTTGGTAGGGAAAGAGCTCCGCACAAAGCACATTTCCCTGCTATAGGCAGCTAAAAGAATCTGGATTGTGTCATAGCTGCCTGAAAACCACAGCCCTGCAGCACGTATGTGTGTGAAAGAGAGAGGGAGAGCAGTTGTGCGAATGGGCAGATATGGAGCTGGCAAACACATGTAATGAGGGAGATAAAAGTGGTGCCTAATGCTTTGTGCAGCTGCGAGTGCGATGTGAGTTGATTTGAAATGAGGAAAAAGTTAGGCGGTTAACAAAAGGAGAAGAGAGGCCATTTTAGGCTTCATTGCCACTTTCGCTTGGTGTACGTGTCACAAGTAGGTTGATTGCAAAAAAAAGCACAGTCTCAGAGGGCCTAGCCCTAAAGATACCCAAAGCACAAATGTACAAAATCCTGCACTCTGTCCTACGCTGTGCACATTTCACCCAAAGTTTCCAAACTGTCTCCCTCACAGTCTCACTTTTGTATTTGAGCTAATGGAGCAAGAACGATATCGATCACCAGCATAATGAGATTCACACAGTGTGCTGTGCTGAAATGTTTGCTGTTTGTTTTGGTACAAGTTAGTACAGCTAATGGGATGTATCTGCTCAGTTTCCGTGGCAACTTTGCATAGATTTATTTTGTTGACATGTTGGCTATGTTGTTATCTTGTCAGATGATAAATGATGTCTTTGTGGGCATGGAAAATAATCTGGAGTTTTTCTCTGTTTTTCACCCGAAAAACCAGTTAGACCAGCCATGCAATTTCAGCCCATACTGGCCAGTAATGTTTTACCTCTAGTAGTTAGAGGACTGGTGGCTCTGTGGCTGCGGTGCCCACATTTGCTCACAGACACCAGATTCCATCGCACGATGCTCCACCCTAACCCAGGCAGACATGGACACACACACACAGACATGGACATACTGTGCATGCTGTCAAAGGGGGGGCGCATACAGTCACAGAGGCGATCACCTTCTGCATGACTTCCCACCCAGATGTGCAGGGTACACAAATATATAGGCATACTATGTGACAAACACTAGCAGCAGGCATGGTATGTTTGTATGCTGCAAACACACCCACATCCAGTTGTCTTCTAACTTCTGCAGACAGAAGCCAAGAGCCACCACTTCCCTCTCTTCAGCAAAACCCAGGAATTACATTGAGCCACTCTCTGTGTTCATTCTTCCATTCCTAACCAGGCATTATCTTCACCACCTTCACTGTTCACATCTGCCCTCCAATTTAGAATGATCACTTATGAGTCACATGATTGATAACCCTGAGATCAAAGACTTGTTGACATAATATTACGATTTATCTGTGCCGAATCCTACTGCGTGTGCTCCCCCAGGTTGCATAGAGAAAGTCATAGGGAGAGTCTATAATCATGCAAACCAAAGTGTGTTTACAATCTCTAACAAACTGTGGCTATAGGAAGAAATATGTCTGTGAGTCCCAGTAGCCATTTGCTGCAATTCTGTTTAAAGTCCACCACTAATCACATCTGTTGTCACAATTGAATGACTGATCTAAGTAGCTATGCTGTTATTGTCTACTGTACTTGAAATGATTGCCTCACAATGTCTAAAACCAAGATTTACTGTAATGCCACCCTAGGAGACGAGACGTGAGAAGAGAGAAGAGTGCGAGCTAAAATAGTGAAACTGTGTAAACATCTTGATGGAGCTTATCTTGATGTTTTACTTAAGCTCCAACACACTTCAGTGCCTTTCAGCTTCTCCGCGTTCACAGCACGGTGTGCATTTAGCATTTACGCAGAGATGGAAAAACAAACGCATTTGACTGGAATGCTGTTAAGCTAAGTTGATAGCCACCACCAGGCTGATTTGGCAGCAATTAACACCATTTAATTTGATCGTGTGATGTTTTTCTCCCCCCCCCCCCGAAGGAGTCGACCCCCAGCAGTTTGTAGACCAAGCTGGAGTTATGACGGGGCTGCAGGCTTCCCGTCTTTCGCCCTCTTCATCTTCAGCTACAAGGCCGCTGTCAATTTACACAGCTGTAATCATTTTCCTGTCTTGAAAAGGCCGTCTTTTTCCAAGTACGAGCACCAGCCCGGGGAATGTCCAGCACACTTTCAACCCTCACTTTGTTGTGGTTTGTGCCTCTGTAAAATTTCATATCTTTCACTCCCTGCTCCCATTTTTCTCTCTTTCTGTCTTTCACTCCCCTTTTTCCACTGAGATGTTTTTTAGAACTCAGGGAACATTGTATTGAAAGGTTCTTCTATGCTGGGGAACAGCTTTGAAATACCAAGATAATTTGTCTTTTAACATAATATTAAATTAAAAAACAAATTAAGTATATTCATATTTTAAATTATATACATTTTTGATAAAGCCATTAAACATGCATGGCACTCATTATCCTTTGTTGTAGATGAAAACAAAACTGAAAAACATGCATGATTGTTTGGCAAATCTGAAAGGGCAACCAGACATCCCTGACTGAAAGAGGGCTAATCTTTAAAGTCTCACTATGGCTACACATGGCTTTCATTTGTGTTTTTACGACTCATTTTTTACTTTGAGAATATAGAAAGAGACAAAGAAGCTCTCCTCATTTATCAGTGACAGGAAAACGCTTAATATTTGCTCCTTATTGTTGTTAAATGAAACTTTTAAAATTTTGCACCGAAGCGATTTAAATATTATTTGCCTTCTCCATTTGTGTGTCTGCACATGTTTGGACATGTGTAAGCGTGTGTTTGAGACTTAAAATATCCTGCGTATTTCCCACCACCCCCACATCTCGAGGACACAGCTCTAGATTCCATCACATATTCATTTACCTCATGCTCTTTCCAAAGGAGAGTTATGAAGCATCCAGCTGCCACATTTTTTTTGTTTGTTTGTTTTGATCTGTGCAGACGCTCGTGTTTCTACAGTAACGGCAGGGAAAGCTGTGCGTGAGCGGTGATACAGAATCTAGTCAGCATGATGTGGCTGTATCAATGGACACGATGTACTCCTGTCTCTTTTTCTTCCACACGGAGTTTCCAGAACATGACATTTCTTCATGCTACCATCTTCTGCTGAATGTCTCTCTTTTCCCTTGTGTTTCTAGTGTGTATTTGTTATTTCCTTCCTGTCTTCCGTTTTCTCTCGGTTGCTTCGGTGTTGGTTAAAATGGTCCCACTCCCAGTCACTTGTGGTCAGTAACCCAGCTCCTTATTGCTGTTGAATGGCTGCCTGGTTAAAGCCACATATATGTCCTAATAAGTGGTTGTGATGGGGATCTCCCCTCCACAGATAAACACAGCCCAGTGAAGCCAGGATGTTGCCTGTTACTAATAAAATTCCCTGGCAGAACATTATATGCACCCATCTCCCACAGTAGCATCCTTTCCATGGATGGGAGTGTGTGAATAAAGTGATAAAGGAATACAAGTTGCCAAAGAGGGAAAAAAAAAAGTTTTACAATTCCAAGATGTTTTGTGTATGTCCTATAATAAAGAGCGATTTCACTCACTGCTCTGGATATTTGTTCACTCAGTTGTAGAAGCAGAAGTAGCGATTCTGTTTCTCCTTGGAGGTGTAAAACCGTAGCAGAGTATACGACCGCTTATAGGCCTTCAGTACAACAGCTGTGTTCAAAGGTGCAAACCTGTCACAGCGTCAGCAGCCACCTCAGTAAATTCAGCGAGGTTCATATGCTGCTGGTGCTGCGCTAGCAGAAGGATTATTTTTATGTATTCTAATCCCGTCCTCACGTTGGGTTAAACATTGACCGATCTTCTCAGGTGTCTCCATGACAGCTGCAGCTCACCAACTTTCTTTTCTTTTCATAAAAAGTAATTCTTTTTCGATGCTCTCAGCTGGTCTCCTTCTTTCTTGTCTTCCTCCTCATCTGTCTTTTGCTCATAAAACCCAACATTCCCAGTAAATGATTCATTAGATGCTTCAGCGCACACTTGCCTCATCACTCACTTTAGTCGGCTGCCAAGTGCCCCATTTCCCCGTTTGTTTACACCAGCGAAAAGTGCTCCAGCTTTACTTCGCTGCCGCAGTGGAGAGGAGCTTCTCAGGCCACACACAGTGACACCCAGGACCTACTCTTATATACACTGAGTTCATTTAAAAACTCCCTGGCTGCTGCGCAGGTTTAATGATGAACTCGGTTCAGAAGCTACGATGGCAGTAATCGTAATATCTCGCCAGAATAAGAGGACTCTTTATCATGATTCTTTTAGACACCTCCATTAACCTACCTAAACAATCAGGTGCTTTCATAAGAGGCGACCTTTTATGCACCTAAATTCTGTTGCTGTTTAAGGAAACTTAGGTGTAATTAGTCCCTGCTGTTAAAGTTTATCTCTACACAGAGCACGATTTTAGAATGTAAAAACGGTGTCTGGGGATTGCCCAGCCAGACGTGACCATGTGAATCAAAGTTCTCTTTGATCTATTTTCATCTTTAGTTTTAGGATTTAAAAATATACTGGATCATCTTTTCCTAGTATACACTCTTCACTCCTATTTTTTTTGAAAATTTCAGTATGTCATTAACACAGAACTGTGGGCAAAAGCCAAACCAACTCACTAAATCTCTTTAATTGCACTGCTCTTTTTTTTTTGGCTAAGTAGCTGTTTTGATGTTTTAGTTAGTTCATGTGTGTATATTGATGTCATTGCTGCTTCTTTTATGACTGGTTTAAATACATGTTTTTATACCAATTCCTTTTGATACTCCGTGATTATCTGCATTCTGTTATAATGCATTAAATGCGGACGATCAATCATTATGGTGTACTTCAGTAATCAATAGTGGTCAGTCTAGGCTGTTGTCGACGTAAAAGGGAAATGCCACTGATCCGTGTGAGCATGCTGAACCACAGCCAACCAACAGACGATTCTTACAGCAGGCTGCAGGCAAACGTAGGTGAAGTGGCTGATGGTGTGAAACAACAGCACTGGTGTTCTGTTTGGGCCTTAAAGGCAGAGGAATGAGACAGTGTAATTGAAATTGTTAGACATGAGACTTTCTTGGTTAACGCTAAATCATGTAGCTCCATTTTGTTCTTTGATCTCTTTTCTGCACTCTTACTTCAGATATACATCTATTCGCTCTCTTTCTCTCTTCTCAAGAAAAAAAAAAGATAAAATAAGCGGGGATTGGAGGGTCAGCCAGAATAAACATTTTTTTTTGTCATTCCGGCAAATGAAACACCTGGTGCTGGTAAATGCAGAGGACATATTTCACATTGCCTTGACATTTAGAATTAATGCAGCATCAAATTGTTTTAAAAATGGGGACAGACACTACCTAGAGTAAATCATACGCCCCCCTTTTATTAAAGTTTGCCTCAGAATTTATGCTTTGAATCTGACAGGATAGCCTGCACAGAGTCGACAAATGAGACTTGGGAGTAGGATGAGGGTCTCACGCCGAAACAGTTCTCAGACAACATGTTGTAATGTGAACAGGAAGTTTAGATTCAGCCACTGAAGCTGCAGCTTTTTCTCGATTATTTCCCCCCATTTTCTTTTTTGCTTTTAGATAATTATTTCTCAGTATTTGCTGTTGCAACTGGGGTCATGGAAGAATTTCTCTAACTCTCAGACGCTATCACAAACACATCAGATACACATAGTTGATGTGATGAAAAGGAAGAAAATTCTGTTTGCCTGTAAAACTGTAAATGAGATGGGAAGATTTGGTTTGTGTTTGCAGAGCTGATGTTTTGAACGTAGAGCAGAGGACACTAGATTTGACGCACTGGATTTGATTCTTGATCTGTGATTCAGAGTAGCTGACCACTGTGTTCAAGCATCAAACTATGATGGTGATAGTTGACTTAAGGGTTTACTCCACAGTGTCACAGCTGACGACCAGAAATCCTTTTTCTGTCCAACAATAGGCGATTGAACAGATTATTGCAAAGAAAAGTAATGTAAATGCTTATTAAAGTACAGGTTTTTTAACCTATATACCTCTTTCTGTCCCCGCAGATCTATTGTCTATGTCATTGATAAGCTTTTGACGACAGCATTGCACTTTGTTTAGCTGGCAGCGTCTTGCCTATGAGCAGGGAGCTGTATACAGCATCTTGTGTGCTGTGTTGTGGTGTCTGCTGACTTCTGTGTACAGCCTGTGGTTCATTCCATAAATATCTGTGGCCTCTGTGATGTTATTCTCAGGCCCTCCACTCTGTGAGAAGATTGTACCACAACACTTGTATTCGTCGGCCTGCAGTTAGAGGTTTAGGGAGATTAGGAGGGAGAAAACCCCAGCCTGGGCCCAGCTATACATTTTTATGGCCATTTATGCATATGACTCCAATGTAGTGTGCAAAAAAGGGGAGAAGATAGAGAGAAGGGAGTATTAGGACTCACCACAAGGGAATCAAACAAGTAAACCGCAACTTATTTTCCTCCTCTTTTTTTGGCACAGTGAGATAGTGATGCTGGCCCGTTTGTCTTAGGAACAAACGGGCCAACACTTTGGTCTTAATAAAGTTTGAACAGCCAATCAATTCAGTTGGCTGTTCCATCCAGTCAATTTGTTATAGAATTGTTCCAATGGGATACATTGTTATTATTTTGGGTAAAGTTGCCAAAACTGTCCCTTTAGTCTATAATCCATGTATTTGTTTCCTGAACTGCTTATGCATCTTTTTCAGATTAAGCTAATTTTAAACATGTTACTTTTTAAATCAAAGGGTTCAGCATTTACCAGAAACAAAATCTCAACTCTGTGAACAAGATATCTGAGGATAAGTAAGATGTGTTTCTGCAGGGTTCGAATTAAACAAAAAGAATATAATATAAACTCCTTATAAAGAATAAACGCTAAAAGTATGCAGTGTATGTCACTGTACTTCCCCAAACACCCAAAATGAGCTCATTAAACCCTTCCATTTTATTTTTCATTATAAAGCCTAAATAGCCATACAGATACAGCGCGGATCATTTTTTCCTCTCATCTGTCTGCATCTTTGTGTTGGAAGCAACATGGATTTCTGCATGCTTTGTTCAGTGGCACTGAAGGTGACAGACCTTAATGCAGAGCTTCCCGGAAACTGTTCATGTGTTTTGGCATATTGCTGTCAGTCAGCTCGGGATGCATGCTGACAGAGGCAAGAGGGATCATGCCTCAGCTGTCCTTCACTCATAAAGGGCCTGATCCAGGGGTTGACCGCATGACCACAGGGATCCAACCTCAGTGATTGTGTGTGTGTGTGCGAATGGCTCATCCTGAAGCAGGATATTAGGGTTCTAAGAATACACCCTGCCTCGGAAGCTCTGTGCTCAACTGCAGCGTGCGATATACACATTCTAGCTCTGGTGTGTGTGTGTGTGCCTGAAAATGTGCATTTGCAGTCAAACCCCAGCCTTGTGCATAATTGTGTTTTAGTTCCTTTTCTGCCTGCTCATGACATGTTGATGTTCTAGCATCCTGCGTGGTTGGTTTAAAGCTGTCATTTTAATGACAATGAGACTCAGACTGGCCAGTCACACAGCAGTAGCAGGGGCCAGGTGGACTATCAGGGGAATAGAAATACAGTATTGACAGTCAGTGTGTCTCTACTTTGTCTAGTTTCTTTTTCCTCCATAAAATTAACACAGAAATAGCTGAACTTGAGCCATGTGTCGAGATACACAAAGAGGTTTCACAAAGTGCATTTGGAGGACGAGTTATAGCCCCTTTTTTCTTATAGCAGTGAAGCTACATGTAGCTGTAGTGTTGTTACAATTATCAGTAGTTTACTTCCATAATAGAATAGTTTCTGAAATCCACTTTTATAATTGTGGTGCTCATTAGGTTTACAACATAATGTGGCCACCAGATTGTAAACATTTACACACATTTGCTTTTTTCTAATGATTCACCCATGTATATCTGCACACGTGTATGTGTGTGGTCAGTAGTCTCCCGCCAAAGTTATCAGTGGGCTACATAGTCGAACATCACACCAGAGCAGAACTAACTGAAGTACAACAGAGGGGGAAAAAAGAAGTCGACCTCGAGAAAGAAGGAATGTGCAGATGCTTTCAAATGTCCATGTGTGAAGCCACAAGCTCTGCTGCGGCTCTGGGAAGCCAGTAAGAAACCAGTGGCATAATTGCCTAATGCTTGTGTAACAAGAGGCACATTACAACCCCAGGAGGCCCAGCTAGACTTGAAAGAACAAGAAGCTGGCACTAAAGTGGGCTTAGATTTGTCTTCCTCCTCCCAGTCTTTACCAGTTTTTAAAGTCCTTACTGCTTGGAATAGTTTATTTTAATGTATATAATGTAAACTAATGTGTTTAATTACTCCCCCTACAACTCTATTTTCACTTTGATTTTAGAAGGAGAACATTTCTTTTTAAATAAACAAATTCAGTGTTTTATGTGGTCCTGAGTTATGTTCATGTGAGCATGTGTGCATGTGTGTATATATCTATATCTCTCTCTATATATAGATATAGATATATTCCCAGCATATGAACACAGGTCTTTAGCTTAACGATCTGTTTCACTTAGAGAGGCCATTGAGTTATTATGAATGTTTACATACATCAGTTGTGTTCTGCATGAATCAGATATCAGACACAGTAGATTAGATTCCCGAGGCTGCCGTGGACACTTTGCTGTGCGTATTTGGTTGAACTCGCCCCAGAATTTATTCATGGGATCAAAATGGGCCAGTTTTACAGCTAGTTGCATTGTGTGTGAGAATGTCAGTCATGTTACTTTAGCTGCAGGTTTGAAGGAAATGTGAAGCCATCATATAGACAACTTTGGTGTGTGGTCCCCTGTCTTCCCTCTATAACTTACCACACACCCGTGTACACACACACACACATGCACAACAGCCCTCCAATCAGCACCCCACCCATGTCAATTTATCATCGCACTGCTCTTGTTACGCACATGTTACCGGGACAAAAATTATTAACTGAAGCAAATATGCTTTGCTCCATATTTTTATGCTGAAATGAAATGTCCAACTGTTGGCAAAGCCTCCCTTTCATTCCTCTGTAATGAAGATGAGCCAGTGTTTAAAGCAATCTTGTCCTCCCTTGATTTGTATTCCATCTCCTCTTCTTAAATCTAAGCAGGGATTTTATGAGTGTTTTTTTTCCAGGTCTCGCATTATCTGCAGTCAGTAATGGGCTGGTATTGTTAGTTTTTAAAAGCTGCGAAATCGTTTTTAAGCAGAAGAAGGTTTTTTTTGAAGGATGATATCAGCTGGAGATATTCAGCTAAACATATCTATCTGTATCTACACAGACACACACATATTTGAAACACAAAAACATCCAATACACAAATTTGCCAAGTCATCTCAAATAGCATTTATTGAAGCTTTTCCTACTTCTCCTTAGTCTCTCCTTTTCCTCTGCACTGTTCTTGCTGCAGCATTCCATATATCCTCCCCCTTCCCCATTATTTCTTCCCATGTGCTTCTCTCTCCTCTAATCTCCCACTTCTCTGCAGGATGTTGTTGAACATTTTCTACATTTGCCCTCGTCTGTTCCTCACTTTCCACTTTACTTCTTGTTGCGCCCTCTCGTCTGTCTCTCTCTGGTCAGCTCACAGGATGCTTTAGAGCATTTCCTGCCGCCAGGGCGACAGGAAAGAGGCACAGTGAACCTCTGTTTGATGTGCCATCTCCTTTAATTCTTTACACCTGGACTTCTTTTCTGCACAGATTTTCTGCTCAACAGAAGCACTACTTGTTCCACTCCTTCCTTCCTTCCTTCCTAAACCATCCCTCACTCCATTTTTTCATTCTCTCCCCGCAGCCTCTGACTGCACAGCATGCTATTTGTCCAATATGTTTTTCAGATATCCATGGAGTCACAGGGGGCTGTTGTGTTAGCATCAGATCTTTTTCATCTCTCAATTCCCCTTTTTTTTTTGTTGTTGTTTTTTAAAAAAAGCAGCCCTGTCCAGTTACTAGCTTGACTCAGACACTGCTTAAGATCTACTTTGCATGTTTTTGATTGTAATCTCCCCCTCTCTGCTACTTTTTTTATTATTACTATGTGTTTCTTTTCCCGTTGTTTTTTTCCCCCTATTCAACGTTCTCTGTGCCTGCAGCTGTTTAGGATGTCGGCATGGCGGTCAGAAGCTTTGGCATTGTGTTGTTTGAATGCCATATTTTCACAGCACTGCCTGTTTAGAGTTGTGGTTTGTCAGGAGCCTGGTCTGCAGGGGCCACTTCCTTCTCACTGTTCTGGAGTCACTGTACCAAAACACTGACTGGCAAGAGAGGAGAGGGGAGAGTGAAGGAGGCTATTAAAAGACAAAAAAGTGACTTTGTTGGGAACTGTGTAAAGAAAACATGTGAAACATGTTTTCAAACAAGAAGAACTGAAAGACTGAACAGAGATGAGTTGTTGCAGGTTTTTCTATTCATTCTGTGCTTGTATGAGTTAAATATTTCTACTCAGTCTGTGTATCACACAACAGTTTCATCTTTCTTTCCCATCCTTTTGGGTTTTTTTCCCCCATTTTGTGTTTCTCACGTCGTGCGTGTTCTTCGTCCTGGAACAAGGTCTTTGCCACCAAACAGACAGAAACGACTCATCTCGTGCTGATTCTTAGAGAACACTGTCACTGCACATGTACAGTATGGTGGGTCCAGATGCGAATGATTGAACACAGCCTTTATTATAGTTCTGTGAAACGCTATTTCAGCACTCTGTTAGTTGATACAGGGGATCCCAGCAATACTTAACCTAGTAACACCTTGACTTTCCCTACACTGACAACTCAAAATGACTCAAAAAGTCCAGGAGTACTCTCCCCTTGTGTGATTCCCTCAGTTAGCGAGGGAAAAGGGGAAATCTCCCATATAGAAATGTCACTTTGTGTAAATACTCTTGGAGGTCTGGATGAATTTGAGATCCGCTTCAGAATTATAAACATTGGCTCCACAGTCATTCGCAGAGGAGGAAGAATTAGCTGATGTAGGAAGCATGTGTGCCCCAGATTATTGTAATTATTTTATGCTGTTTTTCCTTGCTGACATAAAAGTATTTGGATACTATCTCACGAGAAAGCAGTTGCAGTGTTGCAGTCCTGGGCAGCACCAGAGGCTTTTAAGCTGCTCTCGTATTCTCAAAGTCCGAGCCGTCTCTCCTTTAAGCTTGCGATTTAGACATACGTTTTTAATTCCTTTATGTGTGGCGCTTCCAGCAGCAAGTTGTTGTATTTTGTTTCATTCTGCCTTTTGTTTGCTGGAAAGAAATTTGAATTAGAACAAAATGTTGTTTAAGGTCGAGGCAAACGTCAGTGAGAAGGACCTACTGTTTTAGTTATCCAATTACATGTTTGTTCAGCCTGTCTGCTTAACCTGTAGCATACGTTAACCTAATCAAATATGGCCATCATTTCCCTGACTTTGTTTAGGAAAGTTTTTGCTCTTTGTCTGAAGAAGGATAGGGCCTTGATATGTAATCTGGCTGCTTTAAACATTTGTCAGAATTCAATAATTGCTGTAAACACAGTGTAATCAACTTCAAAGGCTCTGCCAGAGAGACTCGTTTTCACAGATAAAAATGAGCATCTTCAAAAATACACACAACACAACTGTTTCTGTACTAATGTGAACCAGCTTGGCAATACTGAACCACTTAATCAATATCAAGTGGAAAAAAACAGTAGTGGTTCATGCAGTTGGATCCATAAAATGAGCTTAATTTTACAGCTCCATAAAACACTCTTTCTGCCGGAGCACGACTTCTTTATGTGCAGGAGTAAACTTCGATTTTGGATGCTTATCGTGTGCCTATGTGTCTGAACGCTGTGCTGTGTAACATTCGTACAGTTTTGTGAGAGACTCCTTGGTTTTCTGTTTCTTGTCTGTGTTGATGGTGTGTGCAGTGGCTGTATGCATACTGAGTATTTCTACTCAGTATGCATCACTGCTTCACCTATTTTACTTACAACTGCACTGGCTTGGGTCCCGAGTCATTCTAAATCCTTTATATATCAAAGGGGTTTCAGACACTTCAGGCTTTGTCAGTCAGACCTACTGAACACACAGGAGTTGCCAGAGACCTGTAGCAAGCTTTGGATCAGGAATCTTCCTCCTTCCAAGTTTTCCAATAATTGGTGTAAAAGTAACACCGAGGTGTGGGCCTGTTTTTCTTTAACTTGATGAAGATGATTGCACGTAAGGGTAAGCCAGATTCTTAACCACCCCTGCCATGTTCTCTGCTGCATCCAGTTATGAATAATCTATTCCGTGCATGTGTTTAGCGATTAATTAGAGATAAGGCCTCTCAAATTAAAATGGTGGTGGGATTACGTCACTTTGAAAATTGCTTGGTGGGGACACAAATCTGGTTTCAATCTGAGGTCTGAGGAAGTAAGCATTCCCTTCACACCTCGGCATCAGGGACCCACTGCTGAAACTCAGCCTGACATGTTTTATAAAAGCAGTATTATGTCCATTTTCAGAGCAGAGAGGAAGCATATCAAATCTGTTACTGCTAAGAGAGGAAGTGATTTCACAAGCACTGGCCCATTCAGATTTGTGGGAGAAATCGTAGGGTTGTCCCTTTGTGACACGTAGACTCTCAAACACACACAAATGCAATTATTACCAGCGTCAGCTTCGAGCGTGTATTGCTGGAAAGGATCTGAGATGGACTAATATGCACACAGGTCTGCAGGTTCAGTTGTTGAGGATCCAAGGACCCTTTTCAACTAGATCCTTTGCAGATGTACCTGCTGTAGGAAGCAATCCAATAAGAAGTCATTGCCCTTAAAAAGTCACTGAATTACTGTCCCTGTTACCCAGGAATGCTCCGTGCTTGGAGCTAGCAGCAGAAGCGACAGAGGAGCAGAGTTAAAGCTAAACAGACCAGGCAAGCTATGTGTCTGTTTGCGTGTGTGCATGTGTGCATGCGTCCATGCGTGCGTGCGTGCAGCCATAACTAAGGCGAAGCAGAACAGGAGCAGTGGGGTTGAGGACGACATCTGTGCATTTCAATAAATGGCCCTTGCAGTGCTATTAGCCAGGACAAACTGCAGAGTACTTTAGACTGAAAGTTTGGAGGTGCATCAAAGTTCTGACTGATGTGTAGCCAAGGATATGCAATAAGTACGTCTTTAAAAAGACTTTTGATATAATGTGTTAATAAATGAGTCAGTATCCACCATGTGACTGTAGAAAACTTATTGAGCTGTATAGTAAATCTTAGAATATAACAAAAAGATTAGCAGTTTCATTTGTGCAGTCACTGAATGTGTGTGTGAATTCCATGAAATGCACATCTGCTGAAGCCAAAAGAAATATCTGTTCAGTCTTAAGGCATGGCTTGTTTTTTGTTTTGTTTTTTCTGCAACATGGAGATCTGATGCAAGAATCCGATTATGAATTACGAGCGTGATGAGCCTATAAATTACACCGGCCAGACTGTCATGTTTAACATGCCATCGTGGAGAGCACATGTTATCCAGTGACTTTTACGCCTAACGCAGACTGTTTATAACATTATAACTTCTCTGACATGTAAACTGCATGGGAGATAAATGACTTCTGTAATTATGATATGTTGAAATCAAAGTGCAAACACTGACTTTTAGTATACACCATGTCATTGTAAACAGAGGCCCGTCTTCAGTAGTGCTTTCTCTTAACGTCTTACCATCGCGTACCGCTGTCATGAGGGTGGTTTGAGCTCGAACTAAGCCCAGCTTGTATTGTATATAGAAGTAATAGTTTCCTCCTAAGATCTTGTGTAAATATGATATAATTGGTCGAGTATGAGTGTCTTTAAAGTGCAATCAACGTAATGAATAACATGCTTCTGTTGGGAGTAGCAGGGGAGATGAGTAATGCTGCTGGGCTAAAATAAAAAAGAATAGATTGAGTTTTTGTCATGGAAGTTTGTCAGTACATCAAAGCCAATACACAATTCAGGAAAGCAGCAATTTCTGTTTATTGTGTACTGTGCCAGTGAGAAAAAAAATCAATCAACTAAAGATTGGATTTGTTGTACTTGGCTAAAAAGTAAGTATTTTGTTATTGCCAACTGTGACAAATTAGGTGCATTGTTTTGGTTTTGTTGTCTTGGATATTTTGTTTCTCGCGACTGTGTTCGACTCCTTTTGAAAAAGCTCCAGTCATCAAAAATCATTTTAGCAGCAGTGTCATTAAAGTCCTTCGGTGACTGCGTCTTAGATTCTGCTGACTTGCTTTATTCCACAACATCATTTTCCCCTCGTGCTCTGAGAGCTACTCGGCATTCTTGTTCGGAGCCTTAATTACTATAATTGGTAGATGCAAATTAAGAGCAATTGGACTTGACTGGGGTCATAAATCCACACCTCAGAAGTTGCCGAATTTCTGGCAATTCAGAGCAGACCACCGTAGGCAGGGGTGCTTAACTTACTAAGTAATTGCTGGTTTCATGAATCATAATGCTTATGAATTCCCCCTCGGCACACACACAAGCCCAGTGGGACTCCGCTTAAAGCCGATGGGAGTCGTGGCAAGCTGATTGTGGAGCTCGGCAGCTCTCCACGACAGAAATACCACGGAGGAGCTGCTGGGTGCTAATGGTGTTTGACCGATAACATTTGGAGGCAGGGAGAGAGATGATCAAAACCTCAACTGAACACTTGCCTTTTTTTTAATAATTCATGGATGAGTGATAGTATTCGTGCTGGTGTCAGAAAAACAGTTTGCCTCTTGGATGTTACTTTAGCGTTTGGAAGAGTGGTTAAGCCCAAGTGAAAAAACACACCGAAGCATGCAGTGTTTCTATTTCATGTGTAGCATGTGTTCCTTCACTTTAAATATACTGCTCAAAACCTAGTACTTGGAAAACTTGTGAACATCTGTTTACAAGCCTAATTTAGCTTGACTTTGCCGAATTAAGCTTGAGATCTCAATGAAATTTCTACTCAGTATGTATGTTTTATCAGGAGAGCAGAAGCAGGGCCCCATCTCTCTCAGCACACACACCCATATTCCTATTTACATATAAACCTGCCTCTGTTGAGCATGGAAGTAGACATGTATTGCATGTGATTGTTGGGGAAATGGAGTGAAACACAGGTCTGGGGTTGAGGGTTCAGATTGCGGGTTTCAGAGTGACGAGATCCAGAAGCCAGTGACGCTTGGTATTACCCCGGTGCTTCCTGGTCCCTCTGGCTCTGGGCCAGGGATGGGAATTGGGAATCTGTAGCTAGGGGTTGAGAGAGGAAGGTGAGAGACCGTTCAAAGCCATGGGCCACGATGCACCCTGCCCCAAAGGATCCTGGGCAAGCGGCTTCAGCGCAGCCCACAGCTCCCACATTCTTAGCATTGGGCCATGAGCCTGAACCAGATCCCACTGTGGTTTGTTTTACAACCTTGAACCACAGCTGGCCTTCAAGCCCTCACTATGGTAATTCTACTTTTGCTCTTTTTCAGCAATCTTTTTACTTATTCACCCCTTTGCCTAGCTTAACGATTCTTCATCCCTATAGCACTATATTTATGTATTTTACTTTTTTTCTTACAACCCACTTTCTCGTCTCGTGCAAGCTTACATCAAAGTCACTCGTAGTTTATCAGTATATACGTTACATAACGTGCATAATAACCGTTTTTATATATTTGCCCGTAAAATTATCTCATGAATCCCATTGCCAAATCTGCTTCACGTTAAGCACTCTGTCCTCCCACACGTCCACTTAACACAAATCATGACCGATGTTCCGCCCAGCACATGCATAGACCCAAAGAATGCTAAACAGAGGAACAGAAAATGCACTTAATCGCCCATTTTTATTAATTTATCCGAGTATCTCCTGTAAAAGGCATTTGGAACATCGTTTTCTTCTTCTTCTCAGTGATGAAGTATCAGTGAACATCTTATTCCAAGTCCTGCATTTTGGATACTAAACACTGCCATGGCTTTGCTATTTTGTCTGCTGTTTCCCACTGAAGGGCTTGCATTGGGTGGAGGGTTTGATTTTGGGCCATAATAAAGTTGGACCGGGGCCTTCATATTTCAGCTCTGATGCAAAATCGGCCCAGTGGCTTTTTGGACTCAAATTGGGTTTAAATAGTGTCAGAAGAGGGAGAGATGTTTTTTAAAATAATAGCCATGAACGCTGTGAAACAGAACATGCTTATTGCAGAGCTTTTGATCCATTTTTATAAATAGCAGAATTTTGTCGTAAAAAATAATGTTTCTGTGGTCTTTTCCTGCAATTAAAATAAGGTTGGCCGAGGAACAAGGGCAAAACTAAGTACTTGTGCTTGAGAAAAATGCCCCTCCCCTCCATGCCTTCCTCCCTCTCTCTTCCCTGCCCTCCTCATCTGTGAAAGCATGTCATTTATGACTTGTTATTTTCATTTTCCTCTAGATTTTCTGTGTGGTAGTGGCAAGCAGATGTCTGATAATGGGATGTGAGACAGAGCAGAAGGGTGTGTTCCACCTGCCTCTCTCTGCACGCTTTCAGTCGGTCCGTTATACTGTGGGCAGAGTGAATGTCTTGCTTTCCCAAAGCATTCCCCGACTCCTCTTGGCCAAGCAGTGTGGTCTTCACATTACCAATCAAATATGTCAAACCACCAGTGTTTTCCCCCCACATGTACAACAAGAAAATCTGGCTTCAATTATTATTGCACCCCAAGGGGAACTTCCAAAATTCCTCCCCTCCTCATTTGTCAGAAATGAAGCTCTCTCGTTTCCTGCGATTTGCTGAAATATGTCTTTTGATATTAAATCACACCGGTTTCCACTGGCTGCATGACCAAGACAAATGTTTATCATATTTATTTATGTCACTGAAGATGACCCTGCAGCTCGGCGATGTAGAGGCTTGGCTGCAGACGCTCATGTTATGTTGATTATGAGTAAGAGTCTCCTAAATAAGCTAACGTTAGGAGATAATTTGGAAAGCATATGAGGTAACTGTGGTTTTCTTTAATGTGAAAAATACAGTTTAGGCACGGGGAGGGTGATGGAGGTACTGTTACAAAAACCCTAATGAATCTAGACTGACACATCCCACCCAAATGTTACAGAGCCCTTGGTTTGATTTATATTATACTTTGTTGATAAATGTGGTTCCAAATGTTGATTAAGGATCTGTTTCACTTGTTTGTATGTCAACAAATCCAAGTAAATCCAGTTATACACCTCTGATCTCCCATTGCCATTGTTTTTGTACTTGGTGCTTATTGTCATAACATCACGCTCTGGTAGAGACCTTTCCAGAGCCGCTAAGCAGGGGAAACGCTATATGAAAATTGCCATTGACGTTGCCGAAACAAATAAAACTACTCATGCTGCTGCTACATCTGTAGCCATTTTAAGCTCTTATTTATACCATTTAAGCTCTCATTTGAATTCACCAGCACAAATAAACATATCATAATGAACCAAAAGCCCTGATGTCATATACAGATGTTGAATTTTGATTATTCCTTTTGCCTCATGAATTCGTCAGGATCTTGTCTCTCAAAGGCAAAATAGATGACATCACTTTTTCTTGGCACTGACGGGACAGTCTTTGCTCACTTGACTGTAGCAGTTTGACTACAAACACAGCGCTGCCCACTCCTGACATATCTCTACATCTCCTCTACCACATTACAGTTGGTGTACACTGTACAAGCCTGTGTTTCTGGAGACGGAAACAGCAGGCCAAAGGCAGTAAGAGCCACTCTCCAGACTACCGTGCTGTCCAGCCAGGGTTTAAACAATGTTTACTGCCAGCGATAAGCTGGCAAAAATCAAAACTTTATAAAAGGCAAATGATTTCACCTGAGGCCTGCAGAGGGTTTTTTTTTATCTGAGGTCTGGCTGCACAATTCCTTGGGCTTACATTTAGTCATAAATCATCCCGTAAGAAAAATGTGCTACTAAACCACTGAAAAAGCAGAAAGAAGCAGTCAGTAGTGGTTAGGGCCTAGAGCCAGAACATCTTTACTGGTTCACTACAACAGACTACCTGGTATACCCCTAGGCTCACGTACTTTATCATGACCAAGCATATAAAGTACAGCCTGACACAACCGAACCTCTATAATAATAACTAAAGTCATATTTTTTGCATTTAGTCTATTTGGCATCGGCACCTGCTTGTTGAATCTAATGCAAAGTATATTGCACAAGTGAAATTAAACTTAATTGCATTTAATGTGTCTTACTCTTTCCTTCTTACATGATGACTTACTGAACATCCAAATCTCAAAGTAGCCCTAATATGAATACTGACTCAAACTTTTTTTCATTCAGTCGTGCATTGAACCTTGGCATCCTTCGTGACCCGGGCTCAGAGGTGGAGGATCGTCAATACCAGATCGATCTTCAGTCTATCAACATTGGGACTGCTCAGTGGGAACAGCTTAAACCAGAAAAGGAGGGAATCAAAGGAGCTACATCAGCAGAGAGTGAGAGGAGCTCCCAGAACCCTGCGCTGGAGTGGAACATGGCTAGCAGGTCAGGAGCCACTTGGATGTTTCATGAGTTGCTGTGGCGAATTTAATTCTGTCTTGTATGTGTATCACAGGTAGATGTCTCTGTACCAATTACTTTTTTTAATTGACTGATCACACTTCTCACATTTTTGATCCAGAGGTGATCACTCCTATATCCCTTTGTAATCCCACTAGGAGGAAATTAATCGATGTTTTATTGATAGTATAAAACTATCAATAAGTAGTTACCCATCAAGGGCTTGACCTCTACTGCATGAACAACCATGATGACAAAATTATAGATGGTTGGTAAACATGGGAAGAATATATATGCATAGGTCAAGTCTGATGAAGTTGCCTACAAATGTGTGGCTTTTAAAAAAAATAATGTTTTACTAGTGTTTCTGATCTTTGTTTTTTTACTATTTTCATTTCTGGTTTCTGGTTTGAATCTTACTGGTTTTAAATTTCATATTTCCACCCCAGTCAGGTAGGTGCATGTGTGGGTGTATGTGTTTAATCTGCTAAGAAAGTCTTGTAATTTATATCATTCGTCTTGATGTCACTGCACCGTGTAGTTATTGAGTTAGCTCCCTATCATGCAGCCTCTCCATGCACGCTCATAATTACAAGTCCTGTCACTTTTTTCTTAGACTCGGGAGCTAAAACAAGCATGAGTCTAACAGCCTGTTTGGCCCCACATCCTTTTTTCTGCTCATGTTTTGAGAGGGAACAGGACCAAAAATCACAAAATCATAGGCAAAGGTTCCAGATTTGTTCCCTGTCAACTAAAAATAAGCCTCATGGAAGAATGCAGTGCAAAATCAACACGGGCCTGATTGAGACCGAGTGGTCTCAGGTCATTGGGACTTGCTGGCTGAGATACTCACACCTTTCACACATAGATGGGCACACTCTCCAATGCAGACACAAGCAAACAGTCATACATACTCATTAGGAATTTTTTTTTTCCTTTATTGTATTTCTTACACACAGAGACAGTATGATTGTCTTGGAAGAAGACTTTTCCAAGACAATCATACTGTCTTGGAAAACATGATAGTGATGCTCAGCCCTCAGCTCTCAGACCTCCAATAAGACCTTTTTATTGTGACAGCCAGACTTATTTCATGGGAGCTCTGTTCTTCCAGTTTCTTCCTGAAAGGCATCTTGCTGCACTTTCTCATAAAAGCAAGCACTGCTTGATTTTATGTGCTTCCTTTGTAGGGCTGTTCGATATAACGATATATATCGGATGACGATATAAAAACGTCTATCGTTTCATTTTACGCTATCGTTTGTTTCGTGGTGTCGCAAAATAAACTGTTTACGGCAATATTTTTTCATCGTTTTGATGGTCACTGTAGTGGCTATATTAATTTCTTAAAGTTCTCTATTTCTCATATATTTAATATAACCACACTACAGACGGACAAGCAACTGTTTTTATGCGTTGTGGTTAACAACAACAGCATCGCGTGTTCGCTTGTTTATGTTCCACATAAACCTTTCACAATAAAGCTCAAGATCCTGTTGAGACTTTTCAAAATAAACTGAATCACGTGAAAGAGCAGATTATTTACGGATGAGAAGTAAAAAAGAGCCGCCAGGTGCTAAAAAATAAACCTTAGACTCAAACGTTAGAACAGTCTTTTCCCCGCAGCACGCCGTGTAATAAATACTCACAAAGAAAACTGCGGCCGTTACAACTTATGTCTAGAAATGTATAGTTTCATGCATCTGTTAAAACACTCGATTCCAGCTACATGACGCGCAGCTGGAAACACTTCCCGCAAGACGAGCTGCCCGAGATTCACAGAATTTACAGAAAATGTTACATTTTTGTGATTTATGTCGTTATCAGGACGATAGAATTCTTATATCGGGATATGAGATTTTGGTCATATCGCAAAGCCCTATTCCTTTGGTTTGTGCTTTTCAGTATATTATTACTACTTCTACACCCCCATGCTACAGTGTTGTTTGGCCTGTTTGTGCTGTTGGGAAACAGATATACTAAATCACAATGGCAAAGTAAAAATAATGGGGTAAATGTTGTTTATATCTTAAAAATGGGTCATTTTAGCCTTTTGCTGGGTGACAACTAAGTAATGTGATTTATCATAATATATTATGCATTATTTAACTTTGGTGGATATAAGTGAAATGTTAATGTGAAATTATGTGAAAAATATGAATGGCACCTGTTTGAACTCATCATCTGTATAAAAGACACCTGTCCACAGCCTCAAACAGTCAGACTCCAAACTCCGCCATGGCCAAGACCAAAGAGCTTTCGAAGGACACCAGGAAAAGTATTGTAGACCTGCACCAGACTGGGAAGAGTGAATCTACAATAGGCAAGCAGCTTGGTGTGAAAAAATCAACTGTGGGAGCAATCATCAGAAAATGGAAGACATACACTGATAATCTCCCTCAATCTGGGGCTCCACGCAAGATCTCATCCCGTGGGGTCAAAATGATCATGAGAACGGTGAGCAAAGATCCCAGAACCACACGGGGGGACCTGGTGAATGACCTGCAGAGAGCTGGGACCAAAGTAACAAAGGTCACCATCAGTAACACACTACAACGGCAGGGAATCAAATCCCGCAGTGCCAGACGTGTTCCGCTGCTGAAGCCAGTGCATGTCCAGGCCCGTCTGAAGTTTGCCAGAGAGCACATGGATGATACAGCAGAGGATTGGGAGAATGTCATGTGGTCAGATGAAACCAAAGTAGAACTTTTTGGTATAAACTCAACTCGTTGTGTTTGGAGGAAGAAGAATACTGAGTTGCATCCCAAGAACACCATACCTACTGTGAAGCATGGGGGTGGAAACATCATGCTATGGGGCTGTTTTTCTGCCAAGGGGACAGGACGACTGATCCGTGTTAAGGACAGAATGAATGGGGCCATGTATCGTGAGATTTTGAGCCAAAACCTCCTTCCATCAGTGAGAACTTTGAAGATGAAACGAGGCTGGGTCTTCCAACATGACAATGATCCAAAACACACCGCCCGGGCAACAAAGGAGTGGCTCCGTAAGAAGCATTTGAAAGTCCTGGAGTGGCCTAGCCAGTCTCCAGACCTCAACCCCATAGAAAATCTGTGGCGGGAGTTGAAAGTCCGTGTTGCTCGGCGACAGCCCCAAAACATCACTGCTCTCGAGAAGATCTGCATGGAGGAATGGGCCAAAATACCAGCTACTGTGTGTGCAAACCTGGTAAAGACCTATAGTAGACGTTTGACCTCTGTTATTGCCAACAAAGGTTATGTTACAAAGTATTGAGTTGTATTTTTGTTATTGACCAAATACTTATTTTCCACCCTGATTTACGAATAAATTCTTTACAAATCCTACCATGTGGATTCATGGATTTTTTTTCACATTCTGTCTCTCACAGTTGAAGTGTACCTCTGGTGCAAATTACTGACCTCTGTCATCATTTTAGGTGGGGGAACTTGCACAATCGGTAGCTGACTAAATACTTTTTTGCCCCACTGTATATCTGTGTATCTGTTTGCCGGCTCAACTCTATAAAGAGATCATGGACACAGAAACAAACACACAGAGATTCTTTGTATTATAGTAAGAACTTCCTCTGTTTCTTGTTGGATTGTGAAAAGATAAAAATTCTTAAACCGTTGTGTTCCCTTTCCAAGAAGACAATGGAGTATATGCATGGGATGTTATCTCTAAACTCCACCTGGATGTTTTTCTGTTGTCTGTGCACCAGTTTTTATTCGCTTGTCTCTAATCCTCCAATCCTGGCCAGGTCAGCTGTAAAATAGCTCTTTTAGGTAGTGGACTTGGGCCTATATTTGTCTTACATTCTTACTACTGTGTCAGAGACGCTCACAAGAGCAAGGGGCTTCTGATCTTTAATCCAGTCACATTCTTTCTTTCTTTCACTCAATATGTTTCTCTGCAATGGGCCTAGTGCCAAGTCCACATTGTCTGAAAGGGCAATGAGGTGACATTCTGGGCTCTCACTTTGGGCTCCAGAAGATGCTAAAAATCTTTAGCATAGATTTAGCTGTCGTAAGACATACTAGAGTGGGTCTGGATTTCTGTTTCAAACTTGATGATTGTATGACCTAATATGTAACAGTTCTTTTTGCACTCAAGAGGATTGACACCCACTTTTATGGAGTAAAGGTCACTAAAGTTTGACTCCTGTTTATAATCAGAAGCTCCTAGCTCTTTATCACTGGATTGTCATTCTTCTTTAGCGTATATTTCTTTTCTGATGTTTCCTCTTTTTCCATTTAACTCCGTAAGATATCGTTTACACAATTAAGGTATACATTTATAGGCAGGTGTGTCTCTATGGTCATACTGATAAGGTCAAAGCCAGTAGTGGTGTTGGGGTCTCGTCCCAGCTCTGCCATTTAACCTTAAAGCAATGTGACTCCCCTCGCTGTAGCAGCAACAGCACTAGAAGCTCGGCAGGGCTTTGGTGCACTGCAGTGTGCTGCGCCTCAGCCTCAGCTACCAACACTACCAAGTCATAGCTGAATGTGTGAGAAAATTCCAGGACACTGAGGAGAGGGGAGCCAAGTTCACAGCTTTACTTGTCTGCTGCAATCATTAACAGAAATACACCACCTTGGTTGTAACAAGTTTTGACACACACCACTTCTAAAGTTCACACCTTTTCCTTTTTCTTTACATTGATACCCTCTCTCTCCCCCCAGCCTTAGACTAACGGTATGTTGATTCTGCTGCTTTTTGGATTTAATTCCAGTAGCGGCTGATCTGCAGCGGCCTCAGTTTGCTTCCTGAGGTTTTGTGAGGAAATTCCAGCACTGTGGATCCACTGACAGGATCTGTCCTCATCACAGTTTTTAGTTGCTGGCTAGGAAAGACCTTGTGTCACAGAGCTGCGAACTCTTCCCATCGCCCCTCCTATCAGTCGCCCAGTGCAGGCTTCCCTTTTGTTCATGCCACTGATATTCCAATTTACTGATT
Organism: Simochromis diagramma; assembly: GCF_900408965.1. NCBI lineage: Eukaryota > Metazoa > Chordata > Actinopteri > Cichliformes > Cichlidae > Simochromis > Simochromis diagramma. Next base: position 1,760,948 of record NW_024387423.1, on the reverse strand, counting down.
ATTCTGCGTCCCACTGAATGAAACAAAAGTCAATCTTTCCATATTTTGTTTTTGTAATGACCCCATTGAAAGGCACGCGCACATACACAGAACCACAGGATTCTCCAGCCCACTCAGAGACTTCCATAATACTGGTAAACTGAGCTTCGGGGCTCCTAGCCTTGCTGGTGAATGATAGCACCTGTCCCCTGCAACGAGACACTCATTGTTTCAATCCCCGTCTGAAGGGAGATTAGCCAACACCAATTGGCCTCACAGATCATTTCACCTCTGAATTAGTCCTCCCTCGAACTCCCCACTCAAAGAAATGTGTCAGAAAATAATCCCTTAAGGGCACTGGTAATGCACATTTGTGTAGCAGAAGTGAATATGATATTGTTTCTGGTTAAGAACTGTACTCAAGGCCACCTAGAAACTGGGCCTTTTATAATCCCAGCCAACTATAAATATTGGAAGCTGTACTGCTTGATTGTTTTAATAGCAGCAGATGTGGCAATTAACACCACCTTATAAAGCCCACTTGTATATTTGTTTTACTGCTAACAAATGTTCCCACAAATATGACTTGATTGTGGGAATGAACATTAGTGAAATGGAGAGTTGATATGAGAAGGTTTCAGCTCGTTCGTGTGTATACAATTAAGAGCTGTTCCCAAATGAGACTTGTCTCACTCAGTCTCTGTTCAAGCTTGCAACTAAAATGCGTAAAAGAAGAAATGTAAAAAATCTCAGTGATGGCAAAAACCTTACAGATCGTTTCTACGAGGGGAAGATCAATTTTGAAGTCTCTGTTGTCAAGTTCAGCTTTTCCTCTAATGCTTTGAATCTTAAAACCTAGAACAGCCTTGAAATGCATGTTTGCCTGTCAGCACGACAATAAAACTCTGTTGTGAAGACTTTTTGTGGTTTCAACTGTGTGGTGTTGACGTGCCATCCCCAGGCAGATGGGACAGTCTCGCAAAGATTTTTTAAGTACTAACCATGAAAAGATATTAGTAAACAAAAGGAGGGGAGTTTTAGTGAAGATAAAAAGTCCTTTAGGTTTCTGTAAGGTATACAAAAGCTTGAATACATTTTTCATGGTTGAGAACAACAGTAGCAAAATAGTAGTTGATGAGGTGTCTGGTCTCTGTACAGCATCCGGAGACACCAGGAGCGCCGGGCCATCCTCACGCCGATCCTGACTGACTTCTCTGTCCGGGTCACTGCTGCTCCAGCTATCATCTTCAGCAAGAACCTGTCCCCTGACAGTGGACAGACAGAGGTGAGCATCCACTCAGCGCTACATGAAATACTGCGCATGAATTATTTCTGTAGAGAGTATTCAGATTTTCTGAATGAAAATGTCTCTGCACTGTAGAAAAGTTAAAATCCCCCGGAACTAGGGAAAATTATATCGAAACGTCAAAGTTTAAGTCTGAGAATAGACAAAGATTCTTCTTGTGCCCTTTGACCGCGACCTGTTACAACTACGACTGCAGCCATTACTCTCACAATCCGTTGCTCATATGAAAATAGACATTGATTATGTGAGATGTCAAAAGTATTTACATTTTCCTCCTAACGTACAGTAACTTACTCATTAGGAATCGGCCGTCCACCATGTAATGGGAGGTTTTTGACCCCGAGAGTTCAAACCTTTCTGCTTATACAGCTGATGTTTTCTGGCACCGCTCTCTGAGACTTCCTGCCTCTTTGATGCCTCATCCGACCACGCTAACGTGCCCCTTGACAATGCATAACAGTTAATCCATAGTTTGTGCTTAGACACACACACACACACACACACACACTCTCTCTCTCTCAATGTGATTTGTGTAACTCCCTCAGATATGGAAACTCAGAGCCAGGAACAACAAAACACAACTTTGAACTAAGTCGTGTAGAACAATTTCTATAATAAAAATCATATTCATTTTGTCTAACCGCTAACTACTGTTAGCAGATTTATGCATGGTTCCCACACAAATGTAAAAGCTATTGCTAATGAATCATTAATGTATTGAATGTATTATAGCAGTATGTGGTTTACATTTGTTCCTCGCCAGGCTATTCTGTAACTGTTATTGTAACCTTAACATGTTCGACCAGTCACTTTGACCGCTAACAGAACTACTAATATTTATAATGTTAATGCACTTCTTATGTTACTATAAATCTAAATGAGAAAAAAGACAGTAGTGACTTTAATTTAAAGCTCAGAATTGACAAAATAAAATTAAAAAACAGTGGCAATACCCTTTGTGGGTTATTGCGCTAGGTCTGCCATGTGTGCGTGTGTGTGGTTCAGTCCACAGTGTTGGTGAGTAATATCCTTTTAGATGTAACCTCCAGCCTGAGTTTTGAACTGCTGGCTGTGGGTGGGACCCCAGAGAGCACAGAGGGAAGAGCGGAAGAAGAGACAGACTTAAGTAAAGATACAAAGATAGTGAGGAGATGGAAAGTAAATAGAAGCGTATACAAGTTACAAAAGATGTTTTCAATGCATTTCCTGTTCTCTCCTCCTACTTCTTCTGTTCATTTTGTCCCCCCCTTTTTTTTTTAACTCCCTTTTTTCTCTAGGAGGTGGTGGTGTGTGGCCACTCTCTGGAGGTTAATGTGACTAGCAGTCTGGATTTCTACCTCAGTATTGCTCAGGTCCACCTCCTTCATCAGCTTCTCAGCGACAACATGGTGGGGATGGACGCTCCAGAGAAAGGCTTTGAGGTACATTATAGTGACGTTCCAGCACTACATACAAAATCAAAACCACCCCCTGTTTAAACTTAAAGATGTTTAAACAGTCAGCCTGTGCAGCAATACACAGTTCTCAGTGCTTCTGTCTACCTGAAAGTCCTGTGTCTGTGAGCATAATCTCACACTGCTTGCGATTCTGGATCTCCTCCATTTTGGTTTCAATTTAACTTAGAGGAGTCAAATCTAGTGAGTGGATTCAGGTGGTTTGCACTGAATCCTCTCCCCGAGATGTCTGAGGACAGCACATGTCAGCACTGGAGGACAGATTTGCAGTGATCCCTCATACCCATGAATATTAAAGAATGAGCATGCACTTGGTTGGGCTCCTGATCCTGGCCTGGCTCCTTTGGTCCTGTAGACTGTGGGTGAAATCACACCAACTAGTGCTCACATAAACATATGCAACACAGGTCACAGTGACATCAGGTGGAATTTTGACTCACACATTCATGCACAACACAAACGTCTTGGTCCATATGGGCACTTACATACTGACAAACAAAGCTACATACATACATAGTATGGACATTTTAGCTGGAGTAAGGTTATTTGAGTAGTTTAACTATGGTTTCTGTAATACTAAAGCTTTGTTTCTTCGGTGTAACAAACCTGAAGTCATGTGTGACTAACAACTCTTTTTATTTCAGGAACTTTTCCTGTAGATATGTGCTGTGCTGACATTAGCTGGATACTGTACATCTGCCAAAAGATCACTTTGTTGATACTTATGGCTTATTAATTTTTACCCACTAGTCTGCCACAAGTTCACATGAAGCCAATTACTAATCATTGAGCAGCGCAATGCTTGTTTGCTCAAAAATCTATCATTATTATTTCCCAATACTGTGCTCTTAACTATTAGCCGTGACTATTTTGGGTGAATCCAACACATTTAAATATTTACTCACTCAGAGCAAGGCTGTTCTCTAATGTGGGCTTAGTTTACTGCGCTCTGCTCAGCTGCAGCTTTCAGGGCCCTTCCTATTGTTTACAGGACAGGGAGCTCCCAGGCGCCATTTGCCCCGTCTGACCGCTTAATGAAGCTTTCTAATGGAACACAATATAAAAATATTTACCAGCTGTGGTGAGGATGGGAGTTGTAGATGAGGGAAGGGGACAGGGGAAAGAAGAACGGGGGTAATGGGATGAAGTGAAGTGAGTTGATAGTGATTTTACTGTTATCTCCTCTTAACATTCTTTATGGGACGATGTGTGCTTAAGTGCAATGACTGCGTCAGATGACGCAGATAAAGGCCTCTGTAACCTGAAGTAGGCTTTCTCAGGCAAAGTAACAAGTTAAACTTTGTAATCATGTAAACACTGTACAATCTAAAATGGATTAGGACAACTTGGACTAATACAACCGTGTAGAAATGGTTAAGAGAAAGGCGCAGTGTGAAGTTTCCTTATTTCTTTTTTTTGTTCTTCATTTGTTACTTGCACGGTAAGACCATGGGAGGTGCCTGCTGTGCATCTGGTCTTGATTTGGGTGATCTCTGAGCCCTCACCCTTGACTTGTAATGATTCATGGCTTGATTCTGTTGAGGGGCAGCTAACGGCTACAGAGGGTTCATCCAGGTTCAAGGCAGGATGAGAAATTTAAGCAGCTATTCTGGGAGGACTATTGGCAACTGTTTGAAAACTGCAATATGTTATCCACCCCCCCCCCCAAAAAAAAAAAAAATTGTTAGGGTTCACCCTTCAAGAAGGGTGATTTAAATTGGATTGATCACGGTTTATTTTTTCCATTAATCTCTAAAAACAATGAAATGTAATGCAACTTAATGTATGATGTAGCATCAGTTTTGCTCAGCTTTGCAACACCTTGGCTCACAGTGCAGTCCTGACATGCACCCGAAACATTCCTCTGTGAATTTGGTTTTCTTGTTGAGCTTCTCCAGCTGGAGGAGATGAGATTCCAAATAATGTTAAGGACACTGTGACAGTAGCCGCTGTGTTTATGTTTTTACCCCCAGGCTTTTTCCTAGTTTATACAAGTTTAGGAGCTGTCAATTTTTTGTGCAAAAATATGCATCCGACTGTTTTTATTACTTCTCTTTTTTTCATCGGGATTAGGTGAAGTAGAAATTACCCACAAGGTCCAGAATGATGTAATATCAATCACTGCTTTTTGAGAAGTTAGATGTACTTGTGATGGTTCAGCTTTCATGTTTTTTTCATGTATTTCCATACATGCATTTTTAAATTCTTTTGGTCACAGTTATTAACCAGGGGAGGCTATTATGACTTTTCTGCTTTTACCTTATTTATGTCATATGCATGATACAGTGTGCCTTACTGTTTTATAGCAGTGACATTACACAGCATAACAGTATCATTAACAGTGAGCTCAGTCAGTGTGTCTTCACCTCTGTGCAGCTGCAGAGCTCGGAGGTTATACTGAATAAATGTGGTCTGGCTTTGACTTTTTTGGACATTCTGTAAAACTATTTGTACCTCCATCTATCTCGGTGTCGTAAGTCTTTTGGCAGCTGAGTCTGTCCGGCTGCTTGGCCCTTCAACAGGGAGGTTAGTATGACTTAGACATGATCAGGTCTGGTGTGTACGGATCTACAAAAACCCATTTCACAAGCTGCAGAGCCCTCTAGTGGTGTTTTGAACTAAGGCATTTAGGCCCCACTCCCACCCCCTGCTAACACATTTCACCCACTGTCATCATAGAATATCAGAAGTACATACCCTGACAGTGTTCAGAGTGTGGGTTAAGAACAGGTAGAGTCAACAATCTTCAGGTTTCATGTAATAAAGTTCAGATGTCTTTCCATTTGTAATTTCCACAGTATTAGAAACTGGATTTGGAATGTCTTTTTTTAATTCAATCCCAGCTTCAGTAATGATATTTATAGAATTTGGCATTTTTTGTTTGTTCTTATTTTATACAACCTGTTCAAAAGATTCAATTAAAACCAGGTCCCAGAACTCAAGCATCTGGTACAGGGGAGTTGTTTTTGTTGTGCTCCAACAAACCATCTCCGTTCTCACAGTCAGCACTGTCCCCAGCTAGAGTTTAAATTAAACACTGCTCTTTACTCACTCTCTCTTATTTCCAAATCCTTTCCTCTGATTTTTTTTCTTTTTTCTTAGCATGCTGTTTGTCTTGAACAGATTCTCCACAATCCCAGGCACTCATTTCAAACGGTTCCATTGCCCCTCACAGCTGTGTTTTATTGTCTTGGTTAATGAATTTGTTTTGTAGGGGCTTTTGGGTTCCCTGGCAGTGGTGAGGCAAGACACTCGTTCAGGCAGCGCGTTCAAGTGCTGTGTGTGATTTCAGTCATTTCTAGACACTGTGCTGTGTTCAGAGGAGTCTGTCCACACATACACATTGTTATGGCTTTTCCATGCATACATACAGATGTTAGATTTTTATTTTCTCATAATCTCTTTCATACCCTCTTATTGTGCTTTATCGACAGTTACCAGTTTCCACTTAAAATGATTGAGATGCAAAACATGTGCTTCTTTATGACCGAACAGCTGATTTCTAAGCACTAGATAAGCAGATGTGTTGCTCCTTGAATCACTTCATCGTAGGGATGTTTATTGCAGCATTATGATCCGTCATTTTTTGTGCTCGATGTTAATGATGATAAAGTGAGGCTGAGTTCAGTTTAAGCAGCAGGAGGACCCTCAGCCAGGGAGTTATGAATAGATGATGGAGCAGTTTGTGGTACTTATCTCACTGCTATGTCATCAGCTGTGTCACCAAGCAACACAGAAATGCAGACCCATACCATGCACGCACACACACACACACTCTGTCATACACATTGTTTCCACATTCTCAACATGGTAACTGTATTCTGCTTTTATTTGGGAGCCAGGACTCTTAATGGTTCTTTATGACTGAACAGCTGACCTGTGTGTGTGTGTGTGTGTGTGTGTGTGTGTGTGTGTGTGTGTGTGTGTGCATTCTGTGTGTCAGCTCTGCTATGACGTTATTTGTTCTCTAGAAGACAGAGTAAGAGATTTAGATGACAGTGTGTGAAAGTGTGCAAGTTTGTTCCTGACAGTCTTTCAGTTATTCTGTATCATTTTCTGATTTTACTGTGTGCCTTTTATACGCTTGCTACAGTAATAAGCAAACATATTATTTTAGCAGTGATAATAATGCTTTTTTATTTTTATCACTCTCTTTCACACACACACAGACACACATAGTAAAAAAAGCACATACAGAGGCAACCCGGGTCAGCCATGTGCTCGTACCACAGTGTTAGAGGAAAATACCCTCTGGTGCAGGGGAAGTCCCGGTCGGCTTCATCTTCCACCTCATCCTGGGATGATTACACGCATGGGAAACGGGGATTTAGACTTCCTCCAACACTCATGTACACACACACACACACAAACAAACACACATACATCCCCACTGATGCCAGTGCACACACAAACATGTAAAGGGTTGTATACAGGTTTACAAGATGTTATCAGGTTGGACTGTCTGAATTATAAATCCTAGAAAATACATCAAGTTCCCAGTCACCCATTATTGCCTTCTCTCTGTTTACCTTGTCCAACTTTCTTTCCCACACTGTCTATCCCATTCAATCTTTTCTCCATCGTGGAACTGGCACGTCTGCTTGCTGGAAGAGTGTTGGCTCTTCCATAGCTAGCTAGTTACTGGACTAAATGGCTGCTATTGGGCAGGGTTCCTCCTCTGGAGACAATAATACTGTGCTGTTACATCTGTTTAGTCTTAAATGTCTACCCTTAAGGAGGCATAGTGGCTTTTTTTCCCTGAAATAATTGTCCACACAGCCACACTCAACTACACTTACTAGATTTAAAAACTGTCCCTTATAAAAAAACCGAGTTTAGTGTGTTTTATGGTTTAAAATAAAATGTCATAGTGTCATGTATACTGATGTGCCATACTGTTTCGTGATGGGGCCTCCTCAGAGCTCCCATTAGTCTGGGATTACATGAGCAAACAGAATACAGTTCTGTGACAGGTCATCCTTTCAAATATCTTGAGAATTTTGCATAATGTTAAGTATAATAACCAAATAAAAGTAACTCACTCTTACCAAATACTGCTAAATGTTACTGTGGGAGCGTGGAAGCCTGATGGCCTGTATATAGCTCTCTTTCACGTAGGAGTGTTAGCTGGATGTCAAAAGCACGTAGGACAGCTTATCTTAGCCACGGTGCTGTTGACAAGCTTGGCTCAGCGAGCGACCTGCGGCCGAATCCTCGTCTGTATATGTTTAAAGTAAACCGTTTCCCAAGCCACTCCTCTTTGTGATGAGTGTTTCATATTGTCTTGTAGCTGTTGAGCTTTGAGAACTCGAGTATCTTTCTTGACCTCTGATCTTTCCAGGACAGTAAGGTGTCAGAGGATCTTTTCAGTGCTCTGCTGGCCAACAGAAATAAGGAGACATGAAATGAGGGTAAAAATCTAAAGCATGGAAAAGTAACAGAGCAGACAGTGGAGACAGCTTGAGAGAGGTTTGCCAAATGAGAGAAGAAGGAAGAGAGTAAGGAAGAAATGTTCAAAGATGAGTACAGCGTCTGAATGTGGTGTTTGCTTTGATTCCTGTCTCCGTCCAAAGAATTTGTCTGTAAAGCTGGGAGCTGATGTTCCTGAGAGGTCAGCTCTTAACCAGTCAACCTGGCTATTAACCCTCTCTGAGGGCCAGATTCCTTTCACCCTGACCTTTTCCCATCCTGCTTAGCACTATTTTCATTCGCCCGGTTGCTGCTGAGAGGAATAATAAATAAAGCTCCTTGTGCAGCTGTCTCCTTTTCCATTTTGGCTGCCTTAGATCTGTAAAGTAAGTGTCGTCTCAGCTTATCTTAAACATACATATTTTCATAGCCAATGTTCATCTCGCTGCCCTTCTTTTGTTATGAAACCATATCTTTTTCTTTTTTTCCCTGTGTCTAACTGACCCTTCTGTGTGAATCAACTGCTAATTGACAGCCAGTCATAACAGCTCACCTTCCCTGTTCAGCCTCTGCACTCCAACCAACCTTCTTCTCAGAGCATAACCGTGGCACATTCTTAAATTGGCCCCTTGGAAACTCAATCTATTTGAGATCAGTAGCAGCTGAATTTGCTCTCTCCTCAATCGGTTTTGGCAAAATTGGCGTGAAAACTCCAGATAAAATCACAAAGCTCGGAATTCTGTTAGAGCAGGGAAACAAATGGTGCCTTTGAGGAAAGGCAGGAGGCCCCCGCCGTGAACCCAGAGATCGAGTGACAACTCAGGTGAGCAGGAGTGCCCTCTCTCTCTGCCTGCAAGGGAAACAGGGTCATAAACCCAGGGGACTAGTAAAAGCAATGTGCAGTCCAGCTAGCAGACACTATGGTAGATTTTGTTCAGTGTAAAAACAGAATTTTTGTCCAGTGAAGTGAAAAGAGGAAATAGTTGTGGGGGTATTTTTTCTTCCATCCACCTGTAAAAGCAAGATTCCACCTAGAAAAACAGGTGATGGGGAAGATTAAGTAACTCGAACATTGCAATAAAAGTGTGAGTGTGTAGTGTCTTTGTTATTCTCCTTTTTCTTTCTTGTCTTTTTGCGTTATGGTCTGCAGTAGCATTGAGTTCTGCTAAAACAAAACGCGACATCCTTAATTCAGTTAATTGAAAGATTCACAAGAGGTCATTCAGCGACGAGAGTAGTTGTAATGTGTACTGCATTATGGCGTGAGTTATTGTGCCACATGTGTTCTTAATGTTAGTGATGGAGGAACCGAGCATTATTCCATGTATACATGAACTGTTATCTATCAGTACATTTGTGAACTGAATATGTTTAAGTTTGCGACTGGAACTGAAACCTGATAGCAGCGTGTAAAACCCACATGAAGTCAAGGTAATGACAGATATGCACGGGTAAGTTCCATGTAGTCACCGGAGACACAACTGAAAAACGTAGCTCAGATGGTTTAAATAATCAGGACGTCGGCTTGATTTTGTACTTCACCTGCTTCAGTTTGTCTTCTTGGATGAGCTCCAGTGTACATGTCGAAAAATGAATCACCAGATGCCCCCTTCACACAGGTGTTTCCTTCCATGTAAGCTGCTTCTGAATCCCCCCAGCCATCCATGCAGTCAGTTTATCATTACTTTGAACATGTGAAATTGTTTGTTCTCCTAAAATGAGCCTTTGAGCTACGTTCATGTTCATTTTTCTGTCTGCAGATCATTTATTTTGTTAGTTTAGCCTTGTCCTCTATAGTATGTTTCCATTATCAGGGTCCTTCTTGGTCAGCCAAGTCAGGGGATAGGGGGTCTTACATAATTCTCCTTTGAGAGCCTAACATGCAGAACCCGAGAGCTTTTGTCTCACTCGACCCTCGTAGCTAATCCAGGCACAAATTACAGGAAGATTACTTCAATCCTCCTGCTGTAAATAGACAGAGAGCCAGGATTGTTTTTGTCTTCATGCCACTTTTGAGTTTTCAGTGCAGTCTTAAGTGCATATTTGTGTGTGTCTCCTCACTTATGAAGCGGTGCGCTCTTACTCTGTCTCTTTTCGAAATTGTGAGCGTGTATGTGCGGGCTTCCTGGAGCGTGAGCTGATCACAGCAGCATCGCTCCCAATCTTGTATAAGACCACCTGGTGAGCATCTGCCTCCTACACCTCCCACCCTGTCCTGCTCCAAACAGCCTCACATCACCTCAGGACTCTGTTGTTTCCCCTGCTGTTACTCTCTGCTCACAAACTTGTAACTAAAGCAGAGAATACAGAGATGGCTGGCAGGCAGCACAAGTTTCAGAAGAACACTCCACGACTTAATGAAAGGCATTTCTGCAGCTTTTTGAAGTCTCTTAGACATTTGCTTTCTTGAACCGCCAAGGTCATGCTGAAGACAATGCAGTTTGAGGTTTCTTTTGTTGTTTGTTTGTTGAAAACATAGCGCCAAAGCTAATGATGTATGGCCAAAACCTCGGATGAGAAATCTTAAGGTACTTTGCTGCTTTATTCTTTATTGTGAGACCATGAGCGACGGTGCGTGTCACACTTTGCTTTGCCAGTGAAAATGTAACGAGCGATGAGATGTGTCAAGAACGCATAATCGCTGCCAGTGTCTTCACAGAGACACCACTGGTCTAACATCTAAAGTCAAGCTCCGAGATGTCTCACAGTAGCTCAGCGAAAGGGACTTTTATGCCCACTTTCAGAAACAACTTTGACCACCGTTAATCTCACCTCACTCAGGGACTTTTGGTATATACTGGAGCCTGTATTTTAGATTAGAAAATTGCTCCCACACAGATCTCAAAAATAAACAGGGATGGTGAGGGCTAACGAGAGCCAGTTGTGCTCTGCTCCATCCCTGTGGAAAAACAGAAGAAAAGTACGTCTGATGAATATTCTGCTGCTGTGGGGGCTAGGATCATAGCGGCTCAGAGAAAAGACAGACCCCAGGGTGCTTCTGTCTCACTGTGACTTCTCATCATGGTTTTTCCCCCCTCATCTGGCCTTCAAGTTATTGTAAACAGGTACCCTGTAAAATGTTACGAGCCTGGGTGCAGTTGTTTAGGTATATCGGACGGGAGTCGGTATGTTTTCATATTAAGTGCATAAAGGCCATCAGACGACATTTATCAGCGGTGTTCGAGCTGCCAAGTCCTCCATTTAGCTTTAAAATTTCACTTTTGTAACTCTGCTTATTTAGTTTATCTTGTATCATGTTCATTATTAATGATGGAAGCATTTGGTGATAAAGTCTGTTCAGCAGTGTCTGATTGCAGCCAAGAGATTATGTCGGATGAGCAGAGAGAGTCTGTGTATCATTTCTGAATACTTGCATCATGACGGTCGGCCGCTTTCCCTCCTTTGTTTGTTTTCACTAACACACTTGTGGTGTTAATCTAGAAATTGTCTTGTGCCGTCTTTTGAACGCTTCCTTCGGCGAGTTAGGCAACTGCATTGCATCCTGATTATATAAAGAGCTTGTGCTATTGTTGCGATATGGGGTAATTCCTGCACGTCCTCACAGTCACCCCTAACCTAAGCAGTAGATTTGATTGGTGCGACATAATTGTGAGGATTTGGGTTTAGATGGTGGATCTGACGGGGATGACTGAAGCAATACATCTCCTGTTGAGCTTTAAGGGTGGTGTCTGTCAAACTTTTTAAATCATTCTTGATTGCCAGAGATTTGGAGCGGGGCATGGTGGGTTTGGCGAGCTTCTCCAAGGGCCTGGAGTCACACTGGGAAGGCCTCGGGCTTAAACTCAACGTGTTGAGCACACTACTGTAGCCTGCGTAATGTCAGCGCTCTGGATGCTGCTCTGATGTACTAAGCAATGGCAATCTGCATTCTATTTGTAGCAAAATATTTGTAAGCAAGCTAATGTCGTGAGCAGGCATGAGAGAAAAACGTTTTTGAAGTTCAATTATAAAACAGAGGCTTTGGTCGCCACATCTTCCAGAGCCAGGTCTTTGTTGAGAAGCAAACTGTAGTTCCCCAGATGGACTACATTAACTCGCTCTCTTTACAGTTGTTCTTTCCATTCTCCCGCCTTTATCATTTCGCATCTTTGTTTCTGGGCCAGAGCTTTTCCAAACTATAGGGCAGCTGGAAACCAAAGAACATCATCTCTGTATTCATGTTCTTGTCGGTTCATCTTTCCTTTGTTTTTTCAGTTAGGTGTTTCACAAGCCCCTCTCTCATGCTCCTCTGTTTAGACCAGCCATCTCCTCGCTTCTGCCCCAGTCGGTCTTTCCGGATGAAAAGTGTTCCAACTGACCCAGTGCTTTAGGAATGTCAACATGCATAAATTATTACTGTCACCGCAGTGTTTGCTTTCCCCCCGTGAGTCACGTGGCATCAAAGGAGCGAGAGATTCTCTGACATGGTAAGCAAAATATTCCCACATTGTTATTCCTTTGGTCCACACCAATAGATGGAGAAATGGAGTAAGGAGAGATATCTGGGGACCTGAAGCGTGGAAGGAAAAAACAAAATGGTTCGGATATTGTCTCTCGTGTTCCTTTGAGAAACATGTTGCTAAACCCTGGCGGAGTAAACCCACCCACCAGCATTACTGGGTGGAGGGAGCTTGTTAAAATGGCCCCACTTGGCGCCCTGAGCTTTGGAGTACACTGTTTAAAGTACAGTCGACAGTCACGCCGAAGCACTCGGCATCCATTTGCGAGCTCTGGGGTCACGACCTTCCTTTACCTCTTTGTTGTGGTTCAGTTAAAGTGCATAGCAGGTTGCCTTTGTTATTGAAACAAAGTTTAGTGTGCTAAATGACTGCCTTTGATGCCCTTTCTTGCTCTGCATTATGGCGTACAAAGCAGTGACTTCATATTATAAATGTCTTCCCTCCTCTGTTTTCCTCAAGAAAATAAGCAAGTGAGTTGTGGTTTCTAATGGCATGTGGTAAAGTATTATTGTTATTTTGATTAAGATGAGGTATTGCTGCATTGAAGTTTTCCTTCATTGGCACAATAACACAGAGGCCTGCTATCAGCTTTATGCTTCTGGTAAACAAAAGTGGGTAGCACAGCAGGGGCTTAACATATAAACTTTGATGTAGTCAAGATACAGAAGTTAATTTCAATGTAGGCATTTTGCAAGCAAGTAGCTGAACTGAATAGTGCTGTCAGAAAGATTTAGTAATGACTTCCCGTGTTTTTCAATGGGAATTCTACTGGAGTTACAAGAGAACATGGGAAAAATGTGATAAACCATTTTTCTACTAAAAATGCATGAAAAGTGGCTCAGTTCCCTAAGCTGACCTCACCTGGCTGCTATGGCTACTGCAACAGCCTGTCATTCACTGGAGGAATTCAAGCTGAAGCATTTCACTAATAAATCAAGAAATCTCTGTATGCCTCTCTGTGTGCTCTACACATATCTCATCAACCATTCATCCAGTCTGCTTCAAACGTGGCCAGTGTATTGCTTGGGGATAAAGGAATTTTAGTCTCATTTAGTGCTATTTTTGTGGGTTTTTATCCTGTTGCACCATTTCAGTCTGGGAACTTTTGGGAATCCTTGTATTATAAGAACCTGAATGTAGTCGGACTACAGTTTGGATATGTGGCTATTAAATGGGCCGTCTTGAAAGGAATAATAGTCACCTTTGTTACTTGGATCGTATTTATTTTATTCTTTCCTGTCGACTACCATGGACTTCCCTACCATCTTAAAAATCCAGATTTTCATGTTCTCTGATCCCTGATCCCAAATGGCAACTTTCTTTTCATTCATCTGGAAAGCATCAACTGCATATGTGATATTCAAATGTAAAAAGTATGCTGTCATATTTGACTAGCCAGCCAGCACTGTGAACGGGTGGCATTTGGATGATGTGACACTTGCTTCCGAGTCTTAGCCTTTCTTTAGCAAGCTGTTCTGAGTTACACTGATAGAAATGGGGTCAGGAGTCACACAGATGCACTGTGATATGATTGGCACTCAGGAGACTCATGGTTTCACACTTTGGGGATTATCCTTCATTTTCCAGAATGCTCTGCCTGGAGACTCTGATGGGATGACCTCACGATTGGCTGGTGGGGGTTCGGGTGTGGAGGGATGTGTATGTGTGCGTAGTTGCACGTTCATGATCACGATCACCTAAGTCCAGAGGAAGATTGCATTGGGATCTGGAAAGAGCGTTTCCAGTGAAACCATTATATAATATAATAGAAAGTAATAGCTGGAAAAGGGGATTCCAGCTGGGACTGGTCCTGTAGTTACAGTCAATGTTTGTATTTTAAATTTATTGCCCTCAATAATTGAATAAATTGGTATAAAGTTAATGCATATAGAGGTATATGTTTTCTTTGTATACATGCTGTTTTTTTCCAGTTAGTAGGTACAATAGGGATCTAACTAAGCTGCAAGAAGAAGAAGCAGCAAGTTAAAGTGATTGAATAGCCACTGACTTCATGTGTGTTTATGCGTACATGCTTGTGAATACACTGATTGAATGCACGAACTTATGAACACTGTGCTTTTGGCACGTTTTTTCATTGTCTCTCTTCCTGCGTGGCTCTGATTGTGTTCCCCATCATCCCTTATTCCACTTGTAAGCACATCTAAATATAGACCAAAAATTTGCTTAGGGGGCACTCTGCTAGTAGTGGTGGTTAAAGAGAAGATGGGGTATTTGCTGTAATTGTAAATGCATGTGTACAGCCTACGTTTGGGAAGGGAGAAAAGCATAAAGAGCGTCTGGCAGGTTCTGCTGGCTCGCTCTCTTTCCCAGCTGCTATGCAGCTTATTTGTCCCTTCCAGTGTCGGGTGCTCCTCGGAGGGGATGTTTTGCCTTTGCTGAATACCTTTTCAAATACCTCCTTACCTCAATGCAAGTTTCACTCGCTTAACTTAACACACATGGAGACAAGTCCAGGCCCTTTCTGCCTTCTCTCTCCTCCTCATTGCTTGGAAAGTCTGACATTTCTACAGAAAAGAAATGCACACATCCTGTCCTCATTATGGCAGAGAAAGGAAGGGGATCTGGCTAGGCCAATCCTATGGAAGCCCCACACATGAGCCCAGTTGAACAGAACAGGCAGGCATGCTGCTGCGTTTTATATGGCTCTTGTTCTTAGCCTTTGATGACACTGTTTAGAATAGGAAATATCTAATAAGTCAAGTATTCTGTCTAATGTGCTGCCAGTGGGTTTAGTGTTTGCCTGGAGGTCTTGAAACACTATCTCCGCCACAGCAATAATATACATTTAAAATTCTCATTGGAGTGTGTGGAAGGGAGTGATGCAGAGAAAGAGAGGGGGCAGCTGAGAGTACATGCTGTAATAGCAACCATGTGCAGACTGGAGCAGATGAGGGTGGGAGAGAATGGGACACACCTTGGGTCTGTCTCCTGTGTTTTACAATTCATCATGTTTCAAAAGACAGCAGTAGCTAATCGAAACTGACGTTGTTCCTGTTTACATGGATGGGAAACACTGGGGATAGGCCTCAGTCATGGTGTAACTGTGGTGTTGGAACTGGTGAGTAACTGACTACTCATGCTGCGTCTAACAAACCTGTAGAGTATAAGAGGAGGGATTTTTTTTGATGTGAAGTAGTGGTCAAACACACCAGACCCACCTTATATGCTTACATGAGACCTGTTTGCATTCTTTCATTTTTTCCTTTTTTCTTACGTCAGCCTCTGCTCCACTTTAACAAAGTGCTTCTGTGTGTTGTGATCCAAACAGTTTTTCTTAGCATCTAGAAATGTTTCCACACATTTGGGAATTTTTTCAAAAAGTCAAATCATTTGGATATTCCAGCTATATATGTCAGTTCTGGAAACATGTCCAGTAAGTGATTTGGTTGGTAGCATTTAGTTTTAGTTATTTGTCTCATATCTATCCCATGGGAGCTAATGGCAGCTTCTTTGTAGCCTTGGAAGATGGCATTCTTTGGTAGCAGAATAAAGATGCCTGTTTTCATTGTCACTTGAAATCCAGCAACAGTGCTCGCGTTGATTTATATCATCTGTCACTGCAAGCTTTTTATTGCCACAACGGCTGGAACCCTCCCGACATCCGTTAGCTGGAGCCAAGCATAAAATCTCAGCTGCTTCATACACAATACCACAGTAACTACACAAAACATTTTGATTTTCTGGGGTGAGGCTCTTTTTTTGTAGACATTTCCAATATTGTAAGAAGTGCAAAATGATTTTTAGACCACAGTAAAAAGTCCCCGAGCATGCCTTTAATGTTTCTGTGGCTGTACGATGCTTCCCTTCTTTGGTCAATTTGTCCATGGATTCAATCAAATGAGTTATTTGATTTGTGTTCTCTCATAAAGCCAGGACCGACACAAGAAACTGATTTACAGATTAAAAAAAACAAAACAGCAAATGTTCTCCAGTTTCATTTGCTTCCTTTATCTCCATGGTGATGCTAACACACCAGCTTGCTTTGGTTTGAGATAAGGTCATGTCTTTTATTGCAAACAGACTTCTCTTTTTTAAACCATAATTTTTTATCATAAAGTGGTAATTATTATTGTGTATTTACACTCTTTACTTTATAATTTCATGGCTTGCACAGGTTAGTAGCCATACTGCTTACGTTAGCTGCTGATAGCTGTTATCAATTTACAAAAAGCAAACATGATAAAGCTAAGTTACATTACCTAGACTTTTATGGTTTTCTTTCTTTGCATGTCAGTGAACAACAGGTCCGCCCTTACAAGGGTGGAGGTACTAGTACATCCATTAATCCATCCATCCTCCTCTGCTTATCCAGTTCAGTTGGTTTGCATTCATTCTAGTGATGGATTTTACACTTTTGAAAAATAGCATTTTGGTCTTTTTCAACAGTTTTTTAGGAAGTGTATCAGTGATGGTGCACTGCTGTTTTACTAATCTTTTAATCGCCTTAATTTTCTGCAAACCTTGTTGTGCTCTGGTCAGAAACACAAAACACAAAAGCTTTTTTTCCTTTCTTTTTCCCTCCTATTCTCGTCCTGCTAATGCTAATAACCTTTGCACTTTTTTTTTTTGCCAAGAACATATGCATCTGTGTCAACATGGCTTTCCCTTCAATGTTTTTATATACAGCTGCGTCGGCATGAGCAGACGCGAGGTGGTCGAGACCCCGTAGCGGGCGCTGACTCTTCATCGCGGCACAGTGGGACTGGACAGGACAGCGGCTTCGGCAGCGACAGCGCTCGCATCCGTATTGTGCAAATAGAGCAACAAAGCGGGGCCAGTCACCACTGCATTGCCAGACCCTCCCACAAGTCCACCATTACCAAGAACCTAAGCTTTATCCCCTTTGACATCTTTCTCACCGCTAGTAGGCTGTCTGTGATGACCTATGCTTGCTCCAGCCCTCCAAAGGCAATTCCCTCTCTGTCGGATACTCCTGGCACACCGGAAAAGATGCAGCCTGCGGATAAGGTAAATAATAAAAGCTTGTCACATGGAAGCTCTTGCACGCATCAGTTTCTGGATCTCTTTGTTATCCACGTGTCTAGAATTATAATAGAAAACATGTACAATAGAATGCAGTATTATTATGTTATTATAAGAGTTATAATGTTTGAGTTTTACAGCAGGTTGATTTTGTACAGTTGTCTAATTGAAAATAGAATTTGTAATTATTTTGTGTGTCTGATAAAAGTAGTTTCATACAGTCTAAATTATAACAATTCAATTTAATATACTCAATTTAATATAGTGCAACATGGACCATCAGTGCTCATCTATCCACATAATAACATTAATATACTGTGTGTGTATTTATGCTGATAAATCATTCCCACAGTCTAAGCAGATGTGGAACTCAAAGACATCTGGGCACCAGTTCAACATAAGCCCACTCGAGATAAAAAAGCAAACAAATAACCGTGTTGTGCATTTGGAGCTGATAAATTAAACTTGCTCACATCTACACAAAGTGCACATTATGTTTTTTGGTTCAAGTTTTTATAAGCAGCACCAAACAGCCCAATTTGATATGTATAAGGTCAACAGACCCAAAGTAAGATCCTCAAATTCCAGTGATTTCATAGAGATAGATAGATTCCTTTTTATCTGATTCAGGTTGGAAAGAGTGCCCTCAACCAGCCTGAGACCAGCCTCCAGTCTGAGTCACATTCAGCCTCGGCATCCCCAACTCCAGATCTGCCTCCAGCTACCCAGAGTTCACTTGCTGGCTTGACTGCTGAGGACATCCTCAACAGCAACACCTCCCAGCCGGCCTCTCCACTGCTGAGAGGCAGCCTGCTCTCCCTGGATGGCCTGCCTACTCCGACACGCTCCTCAGCCCGTCAAGCACTTGGTGTAACCATAGTTAGGCAGCCTGGGAGAAGAGGGGCTGGCGACCAGGTGTTGGAACCCCTCTTGTACCTACAGGTGATGCAACCTTCTGCCCTTCTCAGCTGTCACCACCGCAAACAGAGGATGGAGCTGTCTGTGTTTGATGTGTCCTTGAGAGGAGTAGCTGCTGACTACAAGTGTCTAGGTGAGAGAGATAAGTAAATATGTTCCTGGGGGTGGCTGGGGATACTTTTAAAGGGTAAATGGATTTGAATTTTGTTATTAAACTGTAGATCCTGGACAAATTGACTTCCATCTCCCCCCATGAGTCATATTCACTCAAACTAATAAATGTGAAACTTCCTGATGTTGACATGTATGACCTTTTATTTTTCTATTCATGTTTTTATGTGCCTCGTTTTGTTCAGACCCGGGAAAGACTCTACCAGAATCTCTGGACTACAATGTGTTTTGGCTGCAGACAGTAGCAGGAGAGGTGGACAGTAAAACGGGGATTCCTCCCCCTCTGCTCTGCCTCCAGATTAAAGATTTCTTAAATGGACCAGGTGGGAATCGTGCACACACGCACACACTTTTGTATACTCATGCAAAAAAGGCGGGTGGGATTTAACAAAAGGGGGCAGTTTTTTGGGGTTTTTTTTACACTGGTCCCGGTAGGTTTGGATGACTTCTTTCCCTCAATATATGCAATCATCATTCTGTATTTACTTGGATTTAAATTTGTTTGATGATCCCAAACATTTAAGTGGGACAAATATACAAAATTCAGGGGCTAAATACTATGTCACAGCGCTGTATTTTAGTTAAAACAACAACATGCTTCATTTTTAGCACTGACTTGCACAACATCCTCTGGTGTATAATACCATCCAAAAATCCAGTTTCAGCTCTGGGTTCATTTTAGTCACTTTACCTTTATCCATAAGTTCTTGTTTTTCTTTCTGTGTTTAGTCTTATAACAGCAGTTCAAACAGCAATTTCACAGCCAGTTTTCTATATACTGCACACGAGTAAACACACATGTGAGCACATGATGAGAAAATAACCTTATGGATGTTTGCTTCAGAAAGCCACTGATATCGCAGGTGTCCGTTTCTTTGAACAGTACAATACAATCCCCTGTGGGTTTAAGCGTGTAGTCTCATGCTTCTTTGAATTTGCCTGTCACTGTGTTTGGTTCTCTATTTTTAGGTTGATATGATATCCATATGAGTAGCTTTAAGCTAAGGTTTTTGACCTAAGGGTGTGGTTGACATTCTACACAAATACAAGAGCAATAAATAAAAGTGTGAGTGGGCCTTTGAGTCTCAGTGTGCACAACCTTTTTATCCCTGTGAGCGTGTGTAGGCGCAGAACATCATCCAGAGTTCAGCTCCCTGAACCCAGGCCAGATGTTGCAGATGCATACTCACTGACACCTAACTACAGACATACTTTGACATATAGCCTGTCTTTCTTCCACATGCATACAATCATGAACATATACTGTGTGTGTATACAGGGAGCAGAGGATGGACTGGAGGTGTTATTGATAATAGTTTAGCAAAGCATATCACTCCCTTGCTCCCACACACTTTACTTCCTGCTGTCAGCTGAAAGCCCTTAGCTGCTCTGTCCACCTGGAGGCCCACAACACAATACAATGCAGCTCTGTGTACACCCCAACAATCACACAGTACAAGCAAACACAACCAGATCCATCAGTGACGCCACTAACCAATGAGTGAGACCTTTGCACGAGTCCAGATTGCATAACTGTTTTAACAGCTCTTAAGGTATATGGTAATAAATGATACTTCACAGTATGTACATTAAGGAGTGGAAAGAGAGTGTCCTGCCACATTGGTATGCTTTAATCTGCCTGTGGAAAAGGGTAAGAAAGAGGAGCAGTTATCGCTCAGGTGCATGGTGGATTAAATAGATTCATTTTATTTGTTTATTAGGTTATTAAAAAGTGTATATGGCTCAGTGTTGATTTATTTATAGAAGCCCTGTCCTTTTCACTGAACAGAGTTATATCTCTAATGATAATTATACTGTAGTTATATCTGATGCCTGAGTGCAGCTGAAGTAGAGATGCCAATAATGTGAAATTACAGTCAGGTGTTTCCCTTGAACTAATAAAGAGATGAGCTATCTCTCTCTCTCAGTAGGATTATCTGCATCACAATCACTCACATTCATTCTCTTTACACACAAACACACACACACACACACACAAAACCATACCACATGACTCAGACAGGATCCAGGCTCAGTGTGAGGTTGCTCCGGGTCAGGCTCTGCTGGAAATTTCGAGAATTGACCACACATGCTACTGGTTCTTCCTCACCCCTTCAACCACATAGTCACACACTCCGACACATGCATCCATACACGCACTTTCAGCTTTGTGTTGTTTAGTTGGATAACTCTCTGGGGAAGATAATTATCGTCTTCAAGGTCGGGGGAGAAAAGGAAGAAGTTACACAGAGCAGAAGAATCCCAATACCGGAGGTTGTTTTTGTAGAAGACCCTTATTCACAAAATATTTGGATGGGACGCTGACAAATTATTTTCTAATTCATAAATGAATCACTAAGTAGTTCAAGAAATGCCTTGACTAGGATTGACTGGCTGAAAACTGGATTATGAAGAACAAACGCATTTAGCATTTTATTCATTTGTCCTTCTGTTGTTTTTACACGTGATTTATTTGTGTGTAAGTCTCTGTAACTATGTGGGTGCTGCTATGTGTATCATGTTTGGCGGCCCCTACTTTAATTTGACAGTTCTTCACATTTAATTTATCTCAGCCCAGCACAGACGGAGAGAAGACAGCCGTGAGGCCACATCTTGCTGTGTGTTTACAGCAATATGCTCGCAATTTCAGCAGCATTTATTCAGCAAGACCAATCAAAGCGGCCCTCCCAAGGATGCTGAGTGGGAAACACTTGTAACATGTGTACTGTAAACTGGATGGTGTTTCAGCATTGACCCCCACTCAGCAGCTGCTCATCAAATACATGCGCGCGCTCACATAAACATAACTAATGCCGATGCTTACAGAACGTCAGCCTTTTCAGAACTACTTGAGTTCAAGGCTTGACCAGCGGAGACATAGACGATAAAGTCCTGAGTGGATCAGGGGGTTTTTTCAACGTGAGCAGCAACCAGTGAGCACACAAATACGCATACTTTCCCTCCCTGCTCATTTTTTGTTAGTCATGTCCAGAATCGTAACTGCTACCACTCGAAGTCGAGATCCGCCTTTCCTCTGTAAAGAAGGAGCAGGTGATAGATTAGCTTGAACAAATTGGAAACACTGCTCTCTGTCCCTGGTTTCTGTCAAACCAGAGTTCGTAGAAATGTTGTCATTTACTGTATACAAGGGTGTGCCCCTCCGAACCATCCAGACCCTCTCTGATTCAAGTCATCTGAGTGACTTTTTTGTAATGTTGGGAAGCAACAGGTACCCCCCAAAATATTGTTTGCACTTCCGAACCCAGAAAGAAACACTTCACATACAGGTCCCGCGTAATTTGACACATTGCCACCTGTGTCGGACACAGGCTTTCCACTGTCAAGTGTCAAGCATGAAAGTCAGCTAGAGAATTCAGAGGGGAGGGGGTGGGAATGAAAACAATGTTTCTGGTGGTTACGCATAATCACATATACCAACGCCAGGTTCAAAGTGGGGACAGCATCACACGTGACCTCGCCAAAAAGCCACAGTAACCTGGGTAGTAAAACGTATTTGATCTCCCACACTACTTTGCAGAGGGGTGTGTGTGTTTGTGCCTGTGTGTATACCTCTGTTAGACCTTGATCTTCCACTTTCTCCAGTGCTAATAGAGGCTGACACCTGAGAAGGGCCAGTCTGTGAGTCCCTGCAGCCTGTTCACATTAAGGCCTGTTATTTAAAAGTATGCGAGCACCACCTTTCAGCCTTCAGGCTGGACGTTTGCTCTTTGCACAAGCCTTCTACTGACAGTCGCCAGTTTAAAATATTTGTTACATTCAGGGCAAACATCAGTGTTTTCAGCTAAATCATTCGTATATGTGAATCTCATTGCTGTTAATGTACTTTTTTTTCACCACATTTCTTTAAATATTTATATTTCTTGCCTTAAAAAAAAAAATCCCAGTCACCCATGGCCCCTGCTGGCACGCTGCTGGCAGTTTAAAATAAGAGTGACATTTATGTTTTTCCTTCACTTTACAGTATATATGGTTGAGGGAAGGCTTTATCGGATGTCACATCTTAATCCATGAATACAGAATTTACACTTCAGTCTGTAAAACCTAAAAGCCTTTCTTTCCCTCTTGAGGTTAAAGTTTCCTCTTTTTATGTCATCTTTGCCTAGTGAAATCACATGTTCCTACATCTGTCTCTGTTTCTCACAGATGATCAGCTCTAGAAAAGAAAAAAAAACACGTTTTGTTCGATATGTGGAAATTTGATAAACTTCTGCAAAAAAACACTGGAGGCTGTACAGATGCTGTGGCTGTCTCTTCACAGTACTAAACCCCGATAGACAGCAGTGGCCTGTAATCATTTCACACTATAAAAAGGAGGAAACTTACTCTTTTTCCCACCATTCCTTAAGGAATACTTAAATATAGAAATGGACATTTAATATTTAACAATAAATATTCATACTTTATGACATCCTGGTTACGAGCAGGGGGGAATTTATTCACTCTTCTTTCAAATCTAACTCTTCTTTAAAAGTATATACAGTTAATGCACAGTTTAGTGGAATATTTTATTGATCATCGTTATTTAAAAGGTTAGTACCTTATTTCAGACATGGGCCTTACATGCAAGAGGATAACTATAACCATGAGTTCCAGTCTAAAAAGTCTGGGTTATAGTTAGCCGTATCGACTTGCACTACTCAGTTTGATTTGGTGAGTTTCAGATTAGTGAAAAAAATAGAAATACCTTGCCATCACTTCAGATCTTCCGTTGGTGGGGGGATAGGACCGGTAGGGTGTAGAAAGGAACTTTGGAGTGAGTACAATGATAATGAGTACCAGGTCTCCATGTGCCGGGAGCCAGGCCATGGCACTAGCTCTGGCTGGTTGATCAGGGACATCTTTACTTGATTACAGGGATGGGTTGATTAGGTTGTGGGTGGAGGAAGAGTAAAAGATAGAAATGACTGAGCAAGAGAGAAGAAGCAGAAAGATGGCTTACATGAAACAGACGGGGAGAGAATGGATTGGTGAAGTAACATGGGAAGGGGAACAGAGGAACCTGGATGAACAGCTGCATACAGCTATTTATTTCACCACTGTAAAGTTTCCTGGTGATAAGTCAAGTGGAAATGATAAGCTACATTGCACAGCAAATTCCACCTATCCTTCCTCCAGCTCGTCTCTGCAGTTATCCTTCCATTTGACCATGTGCTTTACTTCCGCTGAATTAAAAGAGAAACTATCCCGAAGGCAGATTCAGTCTGTGTGTGTGTGTTTTGGCCTTTCACTCTTGGCAGTGTTCCCGCTCATGTCATTTAGTGCTCTTACCTGGAGAGGAGGTAGACAGGGGGCCTAAAACCCTTAAGAGGCTGTAAACACTGGGCTCTTGATGAGACCATGAAAAACAGCTGCACTAGTTTTGGTTTGGGTTTTTTTTTTTTTTGGGGGGGGGGGGGGGGTTGCTTCCCTCTCCCATCATCATGAGCAAGTGGAAAAATGGGATAATGGAAGTGGTGTAAAACGGCATTGAGTTAATTCATGTGTCTCTGTATATTCCAGTCAAGTGTTTGAAGGCTGCAGAGCACCAGAGAGTGAGAGAGAGATTGAACAGGAGAGAGTGGTCTCAGATTTACGCGGCTGGCACGAAGAAAACATTCTCTTCTGCTATTCCGCAGTGTCACATTAGGATGTTACAACGAGACAATCAGGAATTTGTGCGTGCATATGTGTCCATCTAAGACGAGGAGAAGAAAGAGATTGAGACTGGACCCAGCTGTCCTTTTAACAGTTTGCATGCAAAGTTGAGTGATTAGAAGAAGAGAGGAGTTTGATTTATGAGACACAGCACCATTTAGTATCCCATGGGTCGGTCAGGTAGCTGAAAATCTGCTCAGTGGGCCATTGATGAAGCCTGCCTTGTCTTAAAGCCCCCAAATGGATTTTATCCAATTTATGATGTTTTTCCAAATTTCAACAGCAGGTTTTAAAGACCAAAGACCACAGCCAACAGTGAATTTATTCAATTTTAGTTCCCATTTTGACATAGTTTAAGAGGCCCTGCTCTACAATTGGACAATTCTAAATTGTTACTATATTATAAATATATATATATATATATATATATATATATATATTTATATATATATATATATAAACACATATAAACACATATACATATATATGTGTATGTGTGTGTGTGTGTCTATATGCAAACAAAACACACAGATTCCCATAGAGATCTAGTTAGTCTGTTTCCATCAGGATGTATTTTTGTTTTTTCTGACTAATAAGTTATGTTTTTATTACCTGCTCAAACACTTTGCTCTCTCTGCTTCCAGCCCAGTTTTCTGTATCACTCAACACTTCATAAATATAAGTCAGGATGTGCACAAGCACATGTCCACAGAGGGCGTTGTTGTTTGTAAAGTTTGCTAACAGCACAGATTGACTAACACTCTTTAATTTTGTTTTGTTTTTTTTGCTTTGTTGTCTGTCATCTGTTTTTTTTCTCTCCACAGCTGAACTGAACATGGAGCTATCACGTCCCTTGAAAATCAGTCCCACTTTGGCAAAGCTGGAGCAGGCCAAAGCTTACCAGAATAAAATCCTACCGAACTATACATGGGACAGCTCAAGTAAACCACCGTCTGCTTCCTCCACCCCTCATTCTTCCCCTGCAAAGACACTTCACAGGGCCTTTCCTCCTCGTGCAGACAAACAGCATCAGGCCTCAGCCCTGGGTAAAGCCAGCAGTGTTGGGGCGCTGGCACTCACCTTTCACAAGGTTTCTCTTCGGACTGCCCAGATTTTAGTGGTTATGGAGACTGACACTCATCCAATGAGGCCCAGCATGACAGTATCAGTGTCGGCCATGGCAGGAAGTCTGAACATGAAGCCAGGGTCTAGGATAGAAGGTGAGTAAACCTGTTTTATTGGGGGGGGGGATTATTACAGGTCAACTTAACAGGAACCAGAGGGACCAGCAGTGAATGTGCATGTAATGTTTTCTCTAATATCCAAGCAAGGTATCTTATGATGGGAAGCGCATTTCAACATGACCATGAAAGCTTCACTAAGTTGTCTAAGACGGACTAATGACTTCTAGGATTTTGAAAAATCTTTCAAAGTGATTTTTTGTTTTGAACCACACACACCTCTCTCTGAACTGATCCCACAAACTGTTGAAGGGAGGTGACTAAACAGGAAACAATGAGGGAACTTGTGCTCTTCCTTGAATATGAATGGGGAATACATTGTTAGCTGTTAGACAGCTTAGAGTAGAACGAAGCATCTTCCTCACGCTGCTTCTTTGGGGGAGGAAGGAACAATAAACAATCCATCGAGTGCTCAGGGCACGGATCTCCATGAGTGCTGCCTGCTGTGCTTCTGGCAGCAACCACAGTTCATATATTGTGTGTCATTTGTTTCCCTCCAGAGGAAGGGATGATGGCTTGATGCAGCAGCAGGGGTGGTGACAATGCCAGTGAAAGATGTTTAACTGTAATACTCTTGTGTCTGTGGCCAGTAGGACACTTGCTCCTCAGGGGACTGGACACTACTTTCCAGCCCCCTGAAGCCTACATTGTTGAAGTCTACATTGCACTCTGTCGTTGTGAAGACCGGGAAGGCCGGCAGTGGTTCTTACGGTTTGACTTTGTGGGGAAGGCAAAGGTCAAAAGCATCACCGTGCTTCTTCCTCAAGTCACTACCCTGCACAGTGGTTACTGCCTCTCCTAAACAACTCCTTAGCACGTGAAAGCTCATATGGGGAATCCATATTGACTTGCTTGTCAAGCAGGCTGGAGAGATTGAACTACAGTGATTTCTCTCCTACTATGGCCAGGCCTATGATACAGCCATAGTCCTACATTGAAACCCAGAAACCTAGAGAATAAGCTCAATAACAACACATATCTTCTCCCAAGTTGTAGTCATTCAGTGGGAGGCTTATGTCCTGAAACAATTCAACCTAATAAGCTGAGATCAGGGTGACCATATTAGTACATGGAGGCTTTCAAACATGCCATGTTACTTGGGAAGGATGGCTCCTTGATATGAATGTGAATTGATGGTTTAAGTGGTGATGATGTGAAGGTGATAGATCACTGGGCAGAGGGAGAATAGAATCCTCCTCATCCTCGTCGCTATTGTCTCTGAGGGGATCAATCAACAAGCTCAACTTCTTCTCTGCGTTCCTCTCTGGAGTCGAGGAGCTGTTTGGAAAGACAAAGAAATTTGGCCTCTGCGTCTTCGAACATGTCCACCCAGCTAGTGTCAGCTGAGTTTGGTTTGTCACTGGGCTTTGCCACAGTACTGGAAAAGCAGCAATTTGCTTTTGAGGCTACCGACACTTGCAAACAGTGCTACAGGGTTCTTCCTATCATTACATGGTAATGCTCACAAGAGATGGAATCTGTTAGCGATGGTGCATATTTGACACCCATACAGGCGATGTAGAGGTGACGGGAACTTTTACCTAAGATGGTCAACCCGCGCGAAGTCCCTAACCTTAGCGAGAGTGGCTTTTCCCTGAGAGGATCTACCAGTAGTCAGAAGCACTAATGCTCAACTTTGACAGCTAGCGAAACAGCTACACAAACATAAGCTCACCGGATGTACTACCTGCAACAATTCAAGAAGCAAATTAATTTTTGTAAGGAAAATATAATTACAGCATAAAAAAAAACAAATCCTGAAGCCAAAAAACCCACAATTAGGGACTAGATTGACAGTAGCGCCTGTGAACAGTTAAATTAATAATCCTTGTCCAAGACTGCTGAGGAGCTCTAGTGATCTTACAGGAAGAAAACAAGAATGTCTGGTTTGGGGCCAGAGGCTATTAGAAAGGGAGTTGGCGAATCCTGTGTCCTTGAAGTGATTGGTCTGTTTCAGACAGACTTGATGGTAATGGAGCTTCTGTGATTGATGACACTATAAGGTGCTTCTCTTAGTGGGATAGCGATTGATGTTTGAAGGAAAGCTAATGGGTAACAGTTTAATGGTATTGCCTAAGAACAGTTTACATTGTGAACATGGAAGTTAAGTAGGAAAACAGAACCGTGAGTCATTATTTTGCAGATTGCTAAAAATGGGCTTGGACCTTAAATGACTCATTGTTACATGTTCTTTTTGTGAAAACTGAAAAACATCAAACTCGTGATGTGATCCATTTCATTCTGCTATATTTCAAGATATGGCTACTTGCTTCAAGGAAATTCTTGAAACAGGTGGAGCTATGTTGGAAACATCTGTCATGACTTCACCCTGTTTGGCAGAAGTAACCAAAATTTAAGACTCTGTAATACTCTGTACTAAATGTACATGCTTTTCTGTGGCGTGTCATTTGTCTAGTACCCGAACTCAGCATTTGGGCCAAGAGAGCAATGAATCCAGGCACCTTGAAAATAGAGTACTGTTGCAAAGTGCTCCAGATATCCTATACAAAATGTAGTATAGAACAGATTGTTCATTCATGTGCTCACCTCGATTACATTTTTTATTCCTCCAAATTAAAAAATATGCCTGAAATGCAATATGTTTACTCTGCAATATGTTTAATTCAACAGCAAAAGCCTAAACCATTGTTTTGGTGAGTGTGTGCCTCTTTATGAGTTGTAGCTTCTGTATATCTATTGATCACTATGTCACTGCATACCAATAGTGAAAGTATTTTCTTTCCATGCTTGTTGTATGATGTCTTTGCCTGTTTGGAAGGTTTTACATTCTGTCATTTACTCCCAGTGATGAACACTGGGAATCAGATCGCCCTGTTGCTTCTATTATTATTTGGAATATTGTTGTTTTTTACATGTGCTAGCAAAGTCCTCATCTGCCAACAACAGGGTTTGACAGTAAACTGTGAAGTGAGATGTTTGTGTTAGTCTTGGGTCTAAAGTTGTAGGACTGGGTGTATTTGATTACGTGGGTATGTGTGCATTTGGACATGAGAGAGACAGTTTTTTTCACGCAGTTATGTATGAATGTGTTTGAGGGCAAGATGTTTGTTTTTGTGCTAGAACCAAACCCTGCCTTCATCAACACTGACTATTATCCAGGAGGCTTCACAGTGTTTCCATTATGACAATCAGAACCGCTAATGCTAATGTAAATTAAAGAGCTTCCAATTTCTTTGTGCAGCTGGGTGTGAGCCGGCGCACTATAACAGATGATGAGGGATTTTTAGTTTGTTTTTCACTTTTGCTGTTTCTTGGCACGTCTTCTAAATTGGACAGTAGATGGAAACAGAAGGATAAAATAGGTGGTGGTGGGGAGGGATTAGGGGGGAGGAGATGGCATGCGACGTGCTGGAGATGAAGAGGAAGACTTTCTCATTATCATTCAGGTAGATGTTTTTTTACCTCTGTGCCCTGAGCGTGTCCTCTGTTTACTGGGGCTGCAGAAGAACGAGGACAAGCTGAAACAAGGCTCCCTAAGTGCCTGCATCTGTTTTACAGATGTTGTTATATAGGGTTACTTCAGATAAAATGATTGTCAAAAATGTTAATTAAAACCTCAAACAATTTGCACTTTGTTTACTCGAATCTGCATAACTGCACGGTGACACAATACTCAGCAGTGCTGCCCTGAACTGATTTTCACCAGCTTTCAGCTTTCATCCATCTTTGATGTGTTGACTTTGATAAACACAGTTGAAACTGTGTGTGCAAGGCAGTGGGAAAAAAAGCAGTTTAGAGACAATAGCGCTAGTATGAAAGCTAATCCCGTCCCACTCACTGTGCTTTTGAATGACTCTACTATTTATAGTTATTACTCTTTCTTTTGCACTCAGTAATACGTTTCAAGAGATCCGTTCATAATAGTTCTTTGATTTGTTTACTGTAAACACAGGAAGTACAGATTGATTTGCCGTGAACTGACTTTTCATGGGTATTGTTTTCTCCACAATTACCAGCACACTGAAAGCAAGCCATTAGAGCCTGACTTGATGCAAATAAAAAATATGGGGATCAGGACCACTGGTGTTTATTGACATCCACTGGGTTATTCATCCTCAGTTTGGCTCTAAACGTCTTGAAATACTGGTTGTTGTTACGCCTCGAAAAACATAACCTCATGCGCGTCTGTTCCGAACAAGACATTATAACAACTGCCATAAAACTAATGCTGTCATCATGTATGGCAGACGTTTTACTCAACTCCTCTTACATCATATCTGAGTGCTTTGTGAAATACCTGAGACATCTTAGATCCTCTGTACAGATCTCATTAAAGACTGATATTTCATTTCAGCGCCTTTTCTCAGAGCACATGCTGAGCCATGATTTGAGTAAGACTTGGGAAGTTTACGTGGCACTAAATGCTTGTAAAGAGCCTCTTGTTTATATGGGGTAAGACATTAAAGCAAACTGAATAACATGTTTATCTCACCCCGTTGCATGCGGATTTTTCTTTTTGTTTACTTGACAACTTAAGCACACTTATAGATCACAACACACACGGCTTTTTTCCCCATGGGTTTCTTCACATAGCGTTTCCAGATTTGTTGCCACTGAAAGGAGACAAACTGTCTCCAATTACACAGACTGATCACTAGTGACATTAGATGTATCTGCTGACTTTTAGCCTTAGCTGCACTGCCTCCATCACTCACCACTCTGGCCTACTCTGTGCCTTGGAAAGCGAATACCTTGGAATTTTCCAAAGATAAAGGTTGGGATTCCCATTCTGTAAGGTTGAGCCTTTGAGCTGCCACAATAAGTCAGCAGGAATGACCCCCCTGGGAGTAGCTGAACATGAGAGATGTAAGACAGGAGAATGTAGTGCGACTGCTTCTACAGTATGTATTACTACTGTTGCTGCTGTTGTTGCTGTGCTGGTCCTCAGTGGCAGGCTAAGACTGATGGAGCAAATCCTGAGCAGACCTCACGTTGAGGACTGTGTGTGTAAGGAGAAACGGGAGAGGGAGGAAGTGGGAGGGAGAAGTTGCGAAAGAAGAGAAGCAAGGGGTGTTGAGGATAAAGTAATAGAGGGAGAATAAAGTTAAAGCAGATTAATTAAATCAGGAACAAGGGAGTTGAGAAAAGAGCTTGTTGGAAATGGATTGTGACTGGGAAAAGGAGAAATACTCACTGAGAAGATAGGTGGCACATAAGGCCATAAGAGAGAGGCATAAGGCACATGTAGACAATATATAAGAGAGGACAGGGAGGCCACACTGTGTCCAGTGCAAGATCTCCCCAATATTTGTCATTGCGCTCACCTTATCCTACCCTGTCTTCATCATCCATGCAACATCTGGGGCTCTGTACCTGGTCTTGGCAACCCCCTCTCTGCCAGGGGACAAGATGGAGAGAGAGGGGATTAGGTTGACAGTGAGGTGTGTTACCAGATCCTGTGTTAATGAAAAGCAAGTGGAAGCCCCGCATTCCTCCCTCCATCCACGAATCACCACTCCCCAAGGTAGGGGGGCATTTGTAGTTCAATGAAAGAAAGAAAGGAGGTGTGCAAAAGAGAGAGAACAGATGTCTTGGGGTCCATGAAACAAGACCCTCCCTAATCTCTCAGCTCTCTGACTGCTCATAGAGTGCCCCTGATTTCCTAAGAATGCACACACCCACACGTCCATAGACCCTGTTCCTATAGCGTGCTTTATTTTTGCGCATACAGGCTAAGTTTTGCTCTCAATCCCTTTCTTGTGTGGACCTCCAGCTTCTTCTTCCCTGCGTTTTACTCCAGCACACTTGCAAATGAAAAATTCTTATTGTGAAACAAAGCGAAAGCTACCCATTGTTTATTTATGTCCTGTCTTTATCTTTCAGTTCAAGTTTTATTTTGTTTCTTTGGCCAATCTTTGAATTATGATCATGTCAGTTTGTTTACTCTGCTGAAAGAAAGCCACTCTCTTCCATCTATCACATTATTTCTGCTTCAGTGGTCAGGAAAGAGCAGCTGAGTTAAGCCAAGCCAAGAAAAGATTTATATTTATCTGCTGTGATTTGGCACGCTCGCTATACTAATAAATTATTTTCAGCACATTAATAACAGAAATACTATGTCACAGAGAAGACGTGAGGAAGAGGGGTCCGGTCTGTTCAGGTATTTACCTCACATTTCTGCTTGATGCTGATCTTACATTGTTATTGACATTAAATGTAAAAGGTCGATATTTACGTGATATGAGTTTAATAAGACTCAGTCATCATTAAAACCATGATTTCTGAGTCCACCGGCTTATCATCTAATGTGCCTGCTTTTGTACACACTTGTTGATACTTGCACTTTTCTACAGGTAAAAGTATTTTACAACCATCAAAACTTTGAAATCTTCCAACAGGGACTGTACAAAATGTTTGGTTCAAAGCAAGCTCCTCTAGCTTTCTAGAGAGAAAAAGTACTTTCCTAATAAATCCTAGTAAGAAAGTACCGTTACTCTCTTAAAAAGCTCTTTTGTAGTACTTTCTAGGAGTGTTTTTTTAATGTATACTCTGTCAAAACAGTGCCCAGCTGTTAGTACATTTTACATTTTTCGATTATAGAGAAAGATAGACTAAGTGACTGTAAGAGAAAGCAAGTGCACATCTTCATGAATAAGGTAAATTACTATTCATACAGTTGTTGCTTTATATCTTTTATTACTCGCCATTAGTTTGCCACACAACTCTTTTTTTTAATTGTTCTACTTTTGTTCATATCCAACCAACACACACACACACACACACACACACACACACACACACACACACAAACACACACACATATACCATTGGAGTAGCCAAAGAAAAAGAGGCATTTCTTATTGAGTTACATTTGAAAGCATCCATACGGAGCCCGAAGCTGTTTGAAAAAGATTTCTCAAAGTCAGCTTAAAACCTGATAATTTGTCAGAACCCAGCCTTAGGCTGGCTAAAAGAATATCATGTAATAAAAATTCCACTTTTAGGGGAAAAAAACATTCTGTGTAGCACATAGACTTCTTATGAGAGCGTTCTTATGAGAAATTACATTTAGTGTTGGAATAAATGCATATCTTGCATACACGATCTGCTTACGCCTTGCAGCGCTCATTGAACCCATATTTACTCTATTTGTAATGGCTTGGCTGACGTGCAGCTTTTTGCACTGAGCTATTTTGGCCGATAGCGTCCCCTGCTACAAAACCAGTTTCCTCTAGTGTCCTATAGTGGTCTTGTGGTGAGTGAGTAGTGTATTTCTGTGGTGAGTGACAGTATATTACTCCTATTACTCTTACCATCCCAGAAGGTCTTCAGGGGCCTCTCCTGGTTATGTAATGACTCCTTTAGGTTTCTTCTAATTGATACCAGCACGTCGCTGAGTATAAATCAGCCAGGCAGTGGTCAGATAACGGCTGCCAGGGAGAAACCAACATGGTAAATCAGTCTCCGATCCTATCTAATCTATCTAATGTTTGCCAGAGATGTATTTCACTTCAGGAAGATTTCTACCCAACCTTTTCCCCACCACCCACTTGGTTCCTCAAGTGTCATAGGTTGTGCATTTGCCTGCAGTAGATATATGTGTGTGTGTGTGTGTGTGTGTGTGTGTGTGTGTGTGTGTGTGTGTGTGTGTGTGTGTGTGTGTGTGTGTGTGTGTGTGTGTGTGTGTGTGTGTGTACTAGCATTAGGTACAGAAATCCAAATTAATTCTCAATGGGCTTTGTTTATTATCTTGACTCCATTCTAATAATTTAACACAATTACACAGTTATTCATGCACATGCATCCATGGACTATAGCTGTGTATTTGTTCCTCACTTGTTACTGCTGTTTTACAGCTCTGATGTTTCTAGCAGTCACCTAAGGGGATATATAAAGACCAGTGCTATGTTTATAGTTAATTAGGGCTCAATGGTTTATTTATTCAAAATTAATAAATAACCAGATGGCATATTATTTTAGATGTGAAGGAAAAAAGTATTACTCAACTTCTTAATTTGTTTTCCCCTATTTGTAACCACGATGTACTGTATGTGTACATCGGGCAGAGGTGATTCACTGACATCTGTCCACTGGCCTTATTGATCACCTCTCTTACCAGCCCTGTCTTAGATCAAGACAGTCCAAACACCTGCCTGTGCACCTATATTTACTTCCTTATTAATCAAGTTCTTACTTCTCTCTTCTCCTCTTGGTCTTTTTCTTTGCCCAATGTGTCACTGTTTGGTTTTGTCTGTGTTTAATACTCATCATTTATAAATATATTGCATGTATGCTATACAAAGCCCATATTTCAAATCATCTCACCAGTATTGAAAGATGTTACCTCCGTCTTATGGCAGAATTTCACAGTCCGGCTGCGTAATGTCTTTGGGCTGTCTGCTGTCTCTGGAGACAAACCTACATAGTGGTAATATGGTCATAAAGAGCAAAGGCAAGGATGGGAACAGGCTGAAGAAATGTGCTTCTGACTATTATTCAGCATGAAAGCAAGAACAGAGTTAGCGATGGAGAACGAAAGGGATTCCCCCTCATTAAAACCACTCCCAATTAGGCTGATTATTGAAAGTGTTGGCTGCTGCTGCTGCTGGCTTTAACATCAGGATGCTGCGGTCAACCGGGCTGTAAATGACGCATGGTGAGACGGGAGGAAATGCTTTGCTACACACTCTGTGCGTGCGACTATGTGCATGTGTGTGTATTTATTTCCACTTGTTCACCTGGCTGTGCATGGTAAACGTCTGGATTTACATCTGTATGGATGTAGGCATTCGGCTCTACTTTGCTAAATGTGCCTATGTGTGACTGCACTTAACCTAAATGTGCTTTTATACATAAGTGTTCATGAAAGATTTTCATCTTAACAACCCAGTTTGGGAGTTCCCTTGAACTGTGTAATAAATCGTAGCCATGAAAATAAACCCATTGTCCACAGTTGAGTAAGTAATAGCCAAGCTCTGTCTGTGCTACGGCACCAGGAGATATTACCAGGTAAGCTGCCAACTTGTATCAACAATGTCTTTCCTGAAAGAAATGAGTCATCCCAGTTTAACTTTTACCCCAGATTGTCTTATGCAATAGAAGTTGTCTTTCTTTGGAACCCCATGTTGTGTTATTGCACTTTAATGTTGAATAAGATGTTCCTTAGTCAGTTGACCAAGCCTGGAAAGATTTGAGTATCCTTGTGTGTCATATCTTCATCACATCATAGCTCACTTTCTCTCTCATATTCTCTGTTCTCGTCTCCACACTCTTTCCCACCATCCGTGTCTATATCTATTCATCTCCTCATTTGTCACCTCCTCCCCCAGTCCCCCAATTCATATGCCTTTCCATCTCTCCTTCAACCCCCATTTATTTTTTGCTTTACCCCAAGTGAACCGCAAGCTCCAAGTAGGCTGTCTTTACCTAAAGCTTTCAAATATAAGGAATAAAAAGTTTTATTTTTGGTGTGGTTTTTATGGAAAAATATCGATAGTGTAGCCTGCCAATCCAAACACTGTGTAATTTGCCATCTGCTCCATACACATCATGTCATGCACAGTGCGTTTTTTTTCTACATACTTATGCTGATGTTATTTCTGGGTGCTAATTCTGAGTTAACAAAGGGTTTACCATGTTTTAAACAGCTTATATTATCAAAGAGGTAAATCCTGAATGTTTGATGATACATTGCCTCTGTTATGCTGTTGGCAGCTTTTTGCTACATGTCTACTTGTTTCCTTAAAAAGAGGTATCACTGCAGTTCAATGCACAGTTGTTCTGACTGCCTTTATCTTATGTTGAGACTTAATGGGATTGCTGTCTTCCATGATAACGGTGTCCCTGTTCACGGGACCTCAGGGCTCACTGAACTGTTTGAGTGTGAAAATGATATGAATCATATTTCTTTTGCTGTTCCCAGATCTTATCCTACATTGGCACCTATGGCCAGTTTTGAACCACTGAGTTCTGGGTTGAATTCCTTATTGCTGAAATGTAAAATATCTTGAAGCATGAAGACTTGCTTTCAATTTCTTTCATAACTGCAGCTAAACCTTTCTCCCGATCAGTCCTGAACACCGCTTTGAGCAACATTAGCCACATCTAATGTGCAAAACATCATTGTTTTTTTTCTCCCATGAACTGTTGGATTAAGGTCAGGACTTTGACTTTGCTTTTCCAAGGCATCATTTTCATCTTTTTTAACTATTTTGTTGCTAAGCATCACATCGCTGCATGACCCACTTTCTTCTGAGAAATAATTGCTCCATCAATGATGGTGAGCCATCCTGGCCCAGATCCAGTAAACAGGCCCAAATCAAACCCCATCCCTCTTTGTTTCACAGATAGAATAAGGTTGTTGTGCTGCAGTGCGGTGTTTCCTTTTTACCAAACCTGAGGCTTCTCAGTTAAACTAAAAATGCTATCTTTTATACAGGACAGCCTTCTGGGGTGTCCTAATTATCATTAGTGAATTGCAAGTAGGGAGCAGTGTTGTGTTTGGAGAGCTTTGGTTTCCTCATTGGTTTGTCTTCCTCATTGATGCTGCATTGATGACCTCTTGCAAGAGAGACTTTTAGTAACTTAGAAGCCACCAGGGATCCCACATCACTCTTGGCATGGTTGATCATGCCTGTGAAGGGTAACGATGCCCTGGAATTCCCTTCATTTGTACACATGTTGTCTGACTGTCGATCAGTGGATTCCACACTCTTCAGAGAACGTTGTGTAACCTTTTCCAGCCTGGCGAACCATTGACAATTTTTTTTCCTGAAGTCCTTAGCGATCTCCTGTGTTTGTGCTATGATTCAACTTCCTCAAAGCCCAGTTCATTCACCATAGCGCCCACTCCCACCTGATTGTTCTCCCACCAATTAAAAATTCCCATCTACCGTAAAATTGAATGCTAAAACTAGAGTTTCTTATACTTTTCCACAGAGATGTGTAATACTGGGTCATTTTCCTTAACAGATAAATGACTGAGTAATATTTTTATGTCATTTCATTAATTGTATTCCTTCTTTCTTTGGCTTTTAGGTGTTGTGTGAAAAAACGATGATGTTTTCGGTCACATTTATGAAGAAATATAAAACGGTCTGACAAAGTTCAAAAACTGTTTTGCCTGCTAGACGCAGAAACAGGTGTTGCTTTCTTTGACTTTCCCAGACTAACAGCCAAGTCAGCTGGAGTGAGAATGTCTCGAGTTAAAAGACATGTTTGAAGAACCACTTCTCAGGGCATTATTAGTCATCCAGTGTTGAGGTTTCCAAATGGGCTGCCACCGCTGTAGCTATAACTGACCTGATCAGCCCTCCCACATCAACAGCTAGTTGTCATGTATAGTGAGTTATGGCAGCAAAACTACAAGTTCAGGAGAGCTCGTGACCACAATGATGCGTCTCAGTTTTAATGGAAAGGACAGATGATGTTTCAAGCTTTCCTTATTAAGCTGGGGCTTTTGCTACCTTTGGGGCTTACAGGATGAGTGGGTGTTTGGCTTTTCTCTCATTGTAACGTGTCTGCTAAACCTTTTACTTTAGCAATTTACAATATAAAGACAAAAATATGCAGTTTCAGATTAGTTTGACTGTTTCAAATACCCCAGTGTGCCTCTGTCCATGAAATGAACTCATGGAGCCCCATTATATTAACTAATGTTTCTGTGTTGTAAATTTTACACCCAGATGTTGTCTAATCTCAGTGTTTCTGGTGGCTTAACACTGAATATAGTTTAGCTGGTTATCTGCACACAGAACACGAGGTCCAAGGCATTTACATATGCCTGTTCTGAGCGAAGAGTAATGTTGTTTCCGTCCCCAGAGAGCCAAGTATTTATGCCATTAACATCAGGCGAGCACAATATCCAGGAGGATGTGGTTGGTGTAACTGCACTGTATGTTTTGCTGCTCTGTTATCACAGTGCCAGACTGTTGTAATTGACCAGTGCAAAAACATAGAGGCAAGCATTTGTGCAGCTGATATTTGAGGTTCGGTTGTTTATGTCTTTTAATTTCGTCTGGCCCAGTTGCAAATGAACAGTGTTAGTTTTTATACATCGTTAGAGGTATCGATATTTCACTTTGAAACCAGGATTGATTTTCGACTTTTCCCCATTTGTCTGAATCTTTGTCCTTTTTTCCATTGTAGAATTACTGAGCGCCTGCTTCTACTTTACCCACAAACCATTTATCCTTTACCTTCTGTTTTCTCTCTTTAGTTCTGCCCTGTGCTGTGCATGACATTTATTGCTACTTCTTTTGTGTTCCAAGATGCCATTCAGGCCGCCTCTGTGCTGCTCGAGGTAAAAGATGTGTTGGTGAGAACTGGACTAAAGGAGCGGAGCCGTGTACTGTTGGGACCATTTTCTTGCAGCAGTTCCTTAGAGGCTCGTTGGTGTCGCCACAGTGGCAGCCCTGGACCCGAGCCCGGCCCCCCCAAACTGCTACTAGACCTGAAGGGAGGCCTCCTGCAGGTTTGTATAGGTTTAATTATCAGGCACAGCGATAGTTGATGGAAATGAGTCTCTCTGAAGAATGCTTTGTAAATGTTTTAATGAGCTTCTTCCTGCTCAACACCAGTCTTAATCTCAAGGTAGACCTACCACCCACTAAAACATCCGCTTAACTGTCATTGGTTTCCAAATTAAACCATACAGCATTTATATGTTGACACCCACTCACATCATAGCTTCTCACAATCTGAACACTCCTCTTGAATCTGATATTCCTTTTTAATTCACCATGGCTTCTGTCCTCTTTGGAGTGAAGCGATGACAGTAGAAATTACATGCTGTAATTTCACTGTACATTTGAGTCATATCTACTGGTTAAGTGGTGGAATATTAAAAAGCTATTAATAGAGGCTGGGAAGTGGGGGAGAATATGTGTGGCTTTTTTCCTGTCACAAGTTACATAATGCCCACACTGAAAAGTCCCTCTTCAATGTGACTGACTGAGCACATTATTACAAGTGTATTATTCCACATTACTCGCTCAGGGGGAACCCCCTGACCCCTTTTATTCAATGATTCTCTAATGCTCTTATTGCGTGCCCACAAACAGAAACATCACTCGCAACTCAACACTTAATACGTAATCATACATTTCCCTCTGCAAATATTGGCATTTGTGGTGTTTTAATCAAGTGCTGTACGAAAACCACCGGAATTCCCTCAGATTCCTTCTTTTCGTGCTCTCTTTCCGAAAACTTTTGGGGGAAAAAAAATCCCCAAATTTTCCTGTTTTTAAGAGTTTAGTCATAACCCACCCTTGCAAAGCTAGTGAGCGGCGGCCGAGCAGTCGGGCAGCTCCATGTGTGCAGAGTTTTTGACTCAGAGATTCCTGGTCCTTGGTCCAAACCCCAGGCAGACTTGCTTTGATGGAACAGGGGAAGGGGAATGCCGCGGATAAGTGGGGAAGACGTAAGGTTGTGTTGGGTAATGTTGGTAAGGTTGTGAATGGGTGATGATGAGGGTAATCCTGACTCCTTCTCTTCCTGTTTTGGAAAAGAAAGTGTTGATGCAGCTTTTCAAGAAAGAGCCAGAAGTCTGTAACATGTAGCCTTATCCTCATGCCCATCTGTTATTTAACTTCTTTCGACTTTTCCCCATTTGGAGCTCCTTATGCTCCCCTTTTACTCTTTTAATCCTTTCTCCCAGTCATCTCACCTTTTTTGTTCTGTCCCAACAACAGGTCTTTTGGGGACAGGAACACCTGAACTGCCTGAAGCTGATAGAGGAGCACCTCCGTGCCTACTTCCACCTGCAGAAAGGGGATTCAGCTGAAAGCTGTGCTAAAGGCAAGGCCTGCCACACCCAGCCACCTCCGTCTCCAGGCTCTCCCTCTCCTCGGACAGAGCACAGCTCAGATGACTTACGCACAGGACGTTTCCAGTATATCCAGGACTCAGGTGAATGTCAATGTGCTGTATGTTGATCTGATGTAGAGATGATGTGCGGCTCATAGAACAGAGATTGAAATGTAATAATAATAGTAGTAATTGTTTCTTGATAACTTTCGGTCCATAGGATAAACAGTAACAATGGCTGTTTATTCATATATTCGTGTAAGTGAGTTGGACAAACTAAAAAAAAGAGCTTTTGTGACAAAGTGAGATGTCACTTAAGATACACATCGACTTAAATCAAAGTCAGATCAAAGCCCTGTGTGAAAAGAAGTTTCATCAGACATGTCTGCCTGTTTCCACTCTGAGTAACATGGTGTTTATTCCCTCTCTTTGTGCTTTGTGTGCGCTGTCCTTTAGACACACACAGCAACATTATACACAGAGGATCAAACTTCTCTCTGGCTGTAGACCAACCGTCCACTCTGTCAGCTGTGGTTGAGTCTTTGTTTGTTGCACTGTTCAACTGGTCTTTGATGCATTTAATATTCTGGCTGAAGCAGAAAAAAAAAGTACAGTAGTGAACTAGAACCAAGAGGACAATCTGTCTGCAACATGTTGTCCAACTGGGCCCCAGAGCAATGAGACCAGGAAGTGCCGCTCCCCAGGTCTGACAGGGATAGATGGGGTAGATGGACAGGAAGAGTAAATGAAAGCTTGGTGGAAATGAGGGCAGAATGAGTCTCTAACCCACTTTCTCTCAGTTGAAAGCAAAACCTCATGAATGTATCTGCCTGTTCTTTCATCTGCCCTTTTTGTTGAAGAACAATATGCTGTCCACCTCTAAGAGAGCACAGACAAGAAATGGTTTTATACAAAACCAAAAGTTTCAACTTGTGAAGCCCTGGAACCAAACAAAGCAGAAATTCTCTGCTTGACTGTTTTTTTTTTTTTTTAAATAAACATTTTTCCAAAGGACTTGAATCCCAAGCAGCAGCCACAAAGTGAGTCAAAACACCACTCAGAGGTTTAGATCCAGCGTTCTCCAGCTTTTGCAGGTGCTTGGCGTGGTTCAATCAATGGCCGTTTACTCAATAGCAAAAATGTTTACTCAGCCACTATGTTTATGAAGGGCTCCTTATGCATATAAACACTCAGAAAGCATGGAAACATCCACAGCAATTTCTGAGGCAAAATTGTTTTGGTAGTTTCAGATACCATAGTACAAATAACCATGCAAACATTGCTACACAAAACATGGATGCAAGTTAAATATAGTCCCTTTGAACCAAAAGGAGAAAAAGTGCAAAGAATGCTTTTTTTAACCTATATCTCAGGGGGGAAAGAGGCCACTCTTATAATTAAACCGGATTTCTGTTCAGTTCAGTGTATCAGCGGGTTTTTGCCCCAGAATCAATTTCTGCCCCTTGTTTACTTTTTGCTGTTTTAGTTCTGCCACTTTTTTTCTGTTACCCGTCATGTGTTTTCTCTTTTTAGTCTGTAAGTCTTGCTCTGAAGTATAACCACAACAGAAAATCACTGACAAATTAAATAAAATCCTGTTTTGTTTTGTTTTGTTTTCTTTCCTCGCAGCTTCACAGAGACTGCCAGGTCCACATGAGGTGGTGTTTTACAGCGAGACAGACGATACCCCAGGGGTGATGTTGTGGAGATACCCAGAACCTCGTGTCCTTACCTTTGTCAGGATAACACCTGTTCCCTTCAACACCACAGAAGACCCTGAGATCAGCACTGCAGACCTGGGAGATGTCTTGCAGGTAGAAAATGACGCCCGGGGTTTGAAACCAGATCTGACGAGTAACGTTCGCAATCAAAAAGATAGCCTTTTGCGTAATACTTAGAATAACCAAAGTTTTCAAAATAGGCATCCAATGAGCCCACAAACCCACCAGGAAAGGTTTTTCACAGAAGTCGGTGCAAGTGACATTTTCCTAGAGACTTCTACAGGACCAGAAATATTTTTTCAACTACAGGCTTTACCCCCTGGTGGCCATTAGAGAGAATGCGGGTATAAGGCACTTAGTATTTGCATTCTCTTTTCATAGCCGTTCATCTTATGTTATGTTATATTATGTCCCTTCCATAGTATATAGAGAGTATATGTCTTATATGTCTGCCTTTACTCCAAAACTCCAAAAAAGCAAAGAACAGTAATGCATTAACCAATCCATGGTCCAGCTCATTGTGCAGATGCTATAGTCAGATACTAAGATGCAAGATTAGGAGAGAATCCACATACCTCTGCCAGTAGTCTTTGCTTAACATCACCTGCACTAAAAGGGAAATAAAGCGTCGTAGAGCTGGACCAGGGGGGGGCGTTGTGATTCCCTTGACATGAGTCATGAGAACTCCTATACACTGCATGTTATTGAATGACAGAGACCCCTGCTGTCTTTCCAAACATGTAATACATGGTCAGACAGCTGTGGAAGTCATCGTGCATGCTCTGGTGTGAATAGCCAGGTGTCTCAAAGCACAGATGAGGTTATATTTTGGCAGGGTGCAGCAGCTACCGAGCCTTCGGGGCCTCAGTGGGGGACAGGACATCCCACTTTTCCTCCTATCACTCATTTCCCCATCCTCTCTTTCCCCATCCTCTCTTTCCAACTTTTCATTCTTAAAGAAAAGATTCATCCCAAATTGTGTTCTTTTGCATCCTCCTCCATATTCTCTTTTTTTTTCTTGAAACAGAAATATGACATTTGTCAGTGCTTGATAGTGTCATTGCAACAGTCGGTTGGATTTATATTTTTGACCATTCCTTTAGGAATTGAATTTGTGGGAACAGAACATGCAAAACATGTTTTGTCACCCTCTCTTCTTAGCCCAGTCAAAGCCATCTGTGTTTGGTCTGATTTTATTTGAATGGCCTTGTTATTGTGGTTTTAAATTCAATTGTGTGACTGAGAAGCAGCTGTATAGCGACTGATAAATGATCTACCACTAGATTCTCAAAATATGATGCAAGGATGGGTCAAGTACATAAATACAGACAGCCGATCAAAGATTACATTATTGTAACAACAGTTTAGCATTAGTTCTTGATGGCTATAACATTGTAAGTGTACAAAGTTTTACTATGACAAAATAATTCCCAACTGGCTTTTAGCTTTTTTATTCAGTTTGAAGCTTTGGGCTTGGATGCCCTCGTCTTTTCCTTCTCCTATTTTTCTCCGGCTGCAGCATAGGTTTCTCATCTCCCCATCTCCTCTCTTTATCTTTCACATTCTTTCCTGAACTCCCATAGCCATTTCACCTACAGTACCGATTCTGTCTGTTTATGTGTGCTGGCCCAGGAGAGGAAAGATTTTGGAAGGTGCTGCAGATGTCTGACTTTCAGCGAGGCCCCACAGCTG
This sequence comes from Simochromis diagramma, assembly GCF_900408965.1. Classification (NCBI taxonomy): domain Eukaryota; kingdom Metazoa; phylum Chordata; class Actinopteri; order Cichliformes; family Cichlidae; genus Simochromis; species Simochromis diagramma. The sequence goes on along the minus strand of NW_024387423.1, from coordinate 1,718,171 downwards.
TAAAGTCTGTAATGAGCAAAACTCCTGAGCAAACCCTCGAGCTGATTGGCCACATATTGAGTTACAGTAGAGAATAAGAGGGAGCTGATGTGTGTAGAGGAGAGAGAGTTGGAGGAAGATGTGATGATAGAGTTGGGATTGGGGGGAGGGGTTATTGTGGGTGGAGGAATAGGAAAGAATATTGAGTGAAAGGGGGTTAAAGAAATATATATATATATGACCATAGAGGGGGTGGTGTCTTCTGCAGTTCTGATAATGCCTACAGAAGCCTCAGTGTGAGAGGATCTGTGTGACAATGCTACACTTTCTCTACTCCAAGGAAGAGGATGTTGATTATTTAGCAGCTGCTGGAAATGACAGGCAGAAAAAAATGAACTGTACGTCCTTCCTGATGTATACTCTGCAATATAATGCGTGTTACTATTACACATATGTGTCCTGTGCACAGAAAATGCATGATGTCAATAAGAAGCATGCATTTACGTCTGCATTACTACATATGCCTGTGCCAGTACGTAAAAGATAATGCCTGTGACTACAGACATGTGTATTAGAGTTGTGTGTATTACACAGCAGGAGTTATGGAACCAGTGGTTGATGAACATATGGTTTCCACATCTTCCACTCTGCTCCTCTTCCCCTGTCATGTGGCATGGTCCTATCTCTTCTGACAAGTCTGTTAAAAGGAATCAGGTGTTGAGGCTACTGCAGGGATAGTGGTGAAAAGAGGAGGCCCCAAGCACACAACTGTTGTTAAAACTCCTTCATGTGGGGATTCGATGCAGCATCTGCAGAGAAAAGCAATGGAAGCCATTGCATTTGACAAGTTAGAGAAATCTATAAAGCACATTGTGCAACATTAGTTGTCTTCTATTAGAAAGGACTAGAACTTGTAAAACTGCTGAGCCAGCTGTAAAGGATCAAAAAGTAAGCAATGAGTCTCTCTGCTGTTTTTGTGTCATCCATGTAAACGATGCTGCAGCATGTTCATAGAGCAATGGGTCTGGCTGCTGGTAGTAGTACAAATGTAGGACATAACACACAATGTGTTTGTTTGTTTAAACTGATTTAAATTCGGTGTTAAACGCTATTCCTGTACGTTTTTGAACACTGCTAAATATGTTGTTGCTAAACTAGACGTGAAAGTAATTCTAAGATATTGGATATCTGTTTACAGATAAATTACATTTACGGTTGTTATTTTAACTGAAGTTCTTGGTCATCAGCCAAAGTTATTGCAGTCCCAGGTTTGATTGATTGTAGCCCCAGTGACATAATGGTAACGCGTTGCCTTTTAGGAAACATCAGCAGTCTCGTTTAATTCGCTTTTTTAATTCCTCCCAGGACCAGAAAGAAAGTCCAGCTGAGGGGAACGGAAATGCAGCCATAAAACTCCAAAACACAGTAATGGCTTAGTTTGTATTCCAAAGGAATTTCATTTACTTTACATCAAGACTGAGGAGAGAGAAAGAGAGAGGGAGAAGGCAGTCATAATTTCTCAGGCCTCTAAAATTACCATGTGGCTATGCAGAGATGGAGGCTGATAGATTTTGAGAAATGGAAAGTGAGAGGCATAGGGAAAGAAAAGAAATAAGTAGTTAAGGGCGAGTGATAGTCAGCATTAAGCTGTGTGTTCATTCCTCTCTGTCATTTATGAAGTAATTCTTTTTTTTAAACATAGCAGGTGGACAGAGGACTGCATGTAAACAAAATAAAAATAGGTTTTCCGATCGGTTTTCCTCACTTACCCCCCCCCCCCCCCCCTTTTGTCACACTCCCCCCTTGCTCCTTTCCTTTAGTCCTTCCCCACTTTCCCCTGCTCTTCAGAATAAATGAAGGGTTGTACTGGCGGGGGGGGGGCTCCTGCTCTGAGCCTTGCTGCTCGCTTGTCCCCAGAGCAGATCATATTAACATTTTATAAAATCAAGATTTCCTGCATTTAAATAGTTGTGGTTTCCCAACTGGTTCCAGTATCTCGGAGGGGGAATTCAAACCTCCTTCCATTACTCAAAGTCAAATTGCTGCCTGAGCTGTTTTTACGTACGGTTGAAGGGGAGCAATGTCAGAATTTGGTGGTTGGTTGGGGGGGGGGACTCTTGCCGCTGAAAAGCATCTGATCCCTAATGGAGCATCCACAGGTTCCCACCTGTAGAGTGCCGAAGCAATGAACCGATGATAAGAGAGAAAGGTGACTCATTGTCACCTTCTTGTTACATGCAGTCAGTTCTCTGAATCATAAGCAGGTGTTCGTCTTGCTCTCTTTTCTGTCCATCCTGTTCGTGTTCCCCTCCTCCTGCTTCTGTGGGGCCTGGGAACCATGGAGCAAACACAGGAGCTATGATTCAGCTTGACCCCAGCTCAGGGGAGCTGGAGGAGATGGAGCGTGTTAAAGCAGAGAATAAAAGTTCGAGTTCAGACACAGCATCCAGTAAAGTAAATGTAACAGAGTCTTGTCTCATTCAATTGCCTTTTGTCCATGCCGACTTTTCACAATATGCAATTGTGTTATTGTGATCATCCACTCACTCTCCAAATTACTCTGACTTTATTAAAAAAATCACACCATCTGCTCCCCTGCTGTTTGCGTGCATGGCGTTGTGGGGATAGCCTTTCATGTCCCAGCAGGCCTCCATTATGCCATCGTGGCCCCTCTGGCCTGCGAGCGGTATCATAAAAACACTGCAGCCTGAGATCAGCCACCAACCTTCAGCCATAACTTGTTTTTGTTAATGTTATATGAAACACAGGTCCACCATCAGCTTCACATCTGTGACACGCCCTTTCCGCCGATGCACTCGTTCTCTCCGATGAATAGAAATGTTGGAAGGTAAAACAGGGTACTCAACTGGGTATTTTACTTCAGAGCGACACATTTACCCAGAAATAGCGAGGTGGAATTTTAGCCAAGATAACTATTATTGTAGCAGGACAGTGCTCAAGCGGACCTGCATTAGTCACAGCTAATGCACTATAAAAATAAAAGACTGTCCATGTGGTTAATTTGATCTGGAGTTTTTGCACCTCATCCACTAAAATCTCCAGTCCCCCTATAAGAGTTTGGCAGAACAGAGTAAAAACACAAAAAAAGAGTGAGCATGAAGATCTCTGCATGGGCTTATTCCTGATTTTCCACACTGATTAATGTTAACATATATCAGCCCACCTGAGACAGCATAGCAGGAGTCATTTTCATTACAATTTTTATTACATCTCTTGAATAAACATTTGTTCAAGCTGATGTCAATTCAATTTGTCTGCTGGCTGATAAGAGGTAGCAAGCAGTGGAATTTTTAGACATATAGGCATCAGTGAAATAACAGAAGACCTAATAGCTCTGTTGATGTTGTTAATAAAAGTAATGGCAGACATGGCTGTGGATGTCAGCAGCCACGGCCCCAGAGCGAGCTGAGGGAGTCTTCAGTTGCACAGACATACTTGAGAATTTGTAGCAATCACACCTGGGTTGGTGATGGAAATTGACTTAATTTCTGTATGTTGTGTATTTGCTTTAGTTTGCCTGCCTTTAGTTAACCTTTAGAGAAATTGTGGTTGTGCAGTCAGACTGAGAGAAGTACAATCATGTAGAGAACAGTCCTGAGTTCTCAGAAACAAAGGTGAATTATATGAATGGAAATATCATCCATACATGCACAATGCTGCCAGCACTTCTGAATATAACATTTGTAAATAGTTTTTAAAAAGTGCTTAACATGTAGTGTTGTGCAAAAGTCTTGAGTCACGTTTCTTTCTTTTTAGCCAAGAAAATCTGAAATGGGTGCAGTGACTTATTGAAACATCTGCAGACATACATGGAAATACAGCACTTTTTTGTATAAGGCAAAAGCAGAGTTTATACAGGTCTAACAAGCTTGAAAGTCAATATTTGGTATGAGCATGCTTATTGTTTCACACAGTCTGAACTCTCTGAGGCAGTTTTCTTGTCATTTCTTTAAGCAGTCTTCAGGAATAGTTCTCCAGGCTTCACAAAGGATATTTAGAGGTCTTCTTTGGATGTTGGCGGCCTTTTGTTCCATTCTCTATCAACATGATCCCACACTGCTTCAATAATATTGGGCTCCAGGCTCTAGGGAGGCCAGCCCATGACTAATAGGGTTTCACTGTGTGTTGTTCTGTCCAGGTATGCTTTTACTCCATTGGCAGTGTGAAACTGATGCCAATCAGAGTACGTTCCAGTAACATCAAAATCAGATGATACTTTTCCATTAATTTTAACACAACCTTCAACATCCCCCACCTGTGTTTTACAGATGGCTGTAGACACTCACAGTTGTACCTCTCGCCTGACCACCTCCTTACATACTGACAATGATTTGACTCAGAAATTTCAAATTTGGATTCATCACTCCATCAGACCTGTTGCCACTGATTTTCAGTCCAGTTCTCTTGTGTATTGTGGCATACCTTAGCATTTTCTCACTGGATTTGCACCCTTCCACTGAGACCATTACTGATGAGATTTTGGCAAACAGTCGATGGATCAACTGAAAATCCAGACGCATCTCTCAGGTCCTGTTTCAGATCTTTGCTAGATTTTTTTTCCCTATTTCTTAACAAGAAAATGTTTAGATACAGTTCATCTGCTGTAGATAGTGTCTTAGGCCTGGCTCTTCTTTTTTTCTTATCCTCTATTTCTTCAGTTTCCTCAGATGTTTTAAGGACATACTGCACACTATGTGCCATGAATATATACCAAGTTTCCAGCTACCAACACTCATCTTATTGGTGGTATTATTTTATTTCTCTCAAACTTTGTTATCTTTAGAATATTTCATAGATTGAAGTAAAGAAATGCAAACAAATTATGTGTTTTTGCAATAAAAAAAAAACCAAGTGCCTAAATAGAATTTAAAATGGTCTTGTTAAGTTTTCTGTTACTGGTCCATCATTTGAGTTAGTTGCCTTTTTCTTTTAATCATTAAGTGATTCATGGGTCAATCTTAAATGTCTCAACCCAAAATAAAAGGGTCAGGTACTGCATAAGGACTGGACTAAAAATGATTTAAAAGCAGAAAATGGACAAAGACAAACTTTGCGGGTCTCTCAGAAAGACTAGAGAACCATTTCTCAAGATCATCTTAAATAACTACAAGAAAGTGCGGTTTCTTGGAAGCACAATATAAAGAAATGAGGGGTGACTCAAGACTTTTGCACAGTACCGTAGCTTCTCACGGATTTAAAGCAAACCCAAAATGGAACATTAAGTTGGAATTTAGGATAGCAGATCGTTTTTTGGCGTATGTTTTGCCCGCGGTCGTGGTGCCAGGCCTACTCTGTCGAGTTCTTGTGGAAAACACAATCTCGACCCATGCAGCCAAGGGAATGTCAGCTATTCAGGGTTACATGTTGTTTATCAGATAAGATACACACACAATCAGGCAGCGGAAACTGACACTGCCCAGACTGTATGATACGCTCACATACATACGCACACCTGTGTATACACATACGTATACATGCATATTCTCTTTCATATGTACAATTATACATCGTTTTCTTCTTGAACACATATACACAATCCATTTGAATTATACATAGGTGCCTTCTCCTCCTGAAAGCAAGTGCCAGATGTTCAACTTACACATTAAGAAAACTCCTTTTTTCCTCTTTCCGTCATTCTGACATTTTTGGATTTGGTTATCGATTTCATCTCGACGTTCCTCCAAAGTTGCACCACAAGTGAAGGGGAACATGACGTACATTCAACCATGCAAATGTATTCTACTGTACCATATATATACACCTCATATATCCCTTTCTGCATGCCGTCATGTGTATAAAATATCACAGGTGAAAAAAAAAGCACGCCTGGTGTTTTAGCAATGCATTTCAGGGAATTCTCAGTGGAGATTCAGCGAGTTTCCGCTCCAATGGCTCAGCGTTGGGGGTTGCGGGTGCACAACTCTGTCAGGTGCAATTATGAGAAGTTGATTCCAGGAAAACCTGTGTGACATTGATTATATGATGTAAGCTACAGTTACCTCATCCATTCCTCTGTAACAGTACAGCCCTGCACATGAATATATGGATGCATGCACACATTTTGTGAGCACAAGGCTTCTGACACACACAAACTTGCTGACAGTTCCAGGAGTTTGGTAATTGTCTCAGGAGTTTCATGCCTCCGGTAAACAAGTGGACTGTCTTATGTGACATATGCACACCGACAGTACTAATGCACCCAAAGCATACACACGCATTCCTCAGTTGTGTTCACGTTCAGTGCACTGCCACTACTGATCCATCAGTAGCCAATATCTGCAGGTGCTTGGTTTCACTGAGGGTACCAGACACCTTTATGTTAATTTTGGTACAGTGTGAGAGGAATGAATGGAGCCCTACCAGTCATCACATCAATGATACTCAATGTGAAAACACTCAAAAACTGATTGTTATTCAGTGTGAGAAACGGCTCCAGGACTTCAATGCTAATGGCCGTCTTGCAGCATGCTGTTGCTGGGTGTTTAGTTATGCTGTGGTCATGAAATGTTGTTATGGAGATGAGTTGTCAGCTTGCTGTGTTGGTGGTCTGTGGTCAAAGCGCTGTCATTTTTTCCAACTAGACGAGAGATTAAAGATCGGTTGTGTCTGAAGTGAGTAAAATTCAAGGTTGAAATGCACATGCCATAAAAAAAAAATCACTTGCTCATTTGTTCTCTGAGATGGGGATTCCCCATGTCTTTTAAGGGTCAGTAAAGAATCAATGGTTAATGATTAGCAGACTACCGTAGCTTAATGCGCAGCTAGGGGATCCACAGAACAGAAATATTACCTGTTATCTCACAGCAAATGATTAATTAGTTTAAGTCTGGGCGTGGCTGTATCTATTGGGACCGCTTAACCCAGCACTGTACATTTCATTCACCTATAGTTCATTCCATACTCTATTATAGTACATAACTAAATCAAGGATGTTTTATCCTAAATTCCAACTGTTCTGTTCCGTAATAGCAGACTAAACTTTCCCAAAAGTATGAAAAACAGCTAGTGTGTGTAGGGATTTAGGAGCCAACTGTGTAATGCTTAACAAATACCAAGAGATTAAACTGTTAACCCTCAGTCATAATCTCTGGGTCTCGTCCACAGCATGTCTTTTGTCCCGTCTTCCTTCTCTCACCCCAACTGGTCCTGGCAGATGGCGCCGCCCCTCCCTGAGCCTGGTTCTGCCAGAAGTTTCTTCCTGTTGAAAGGGAGTTTTTCCCTTCCCACTGTCACCAAAGTGCTTGCTCATAGGGGGTCATATGACTGTTTTTTTCTGTATGTATTATTGAAGGGTCTACCTTACAATATAAAGCACCTTGAGGCGACTGTTATTGTGATCTGGCACTGTATAAATAAAATTGATTTGAATTGAATATCCTGGCTCCCTGAGATGGCTCTCAAAACAATTGAACACCTAAACTCAAGTTTTAAGTGTCCTTCTCAAGAACTTGAGTTTCTCTTAAATGCTTTTATTAAATGGATCAAAAGCAACTGTTTAAGAGAGGAATCTGTGGCATTCATCTGCAATAGAAACAATTATATATAATGAGGTCTCACTTGATTGTGTGCCCAAATTCAATAGCCACAATAAGAAATTAAGTTAGTATTTTTAACAGAAAATTGCTTAGTATAACTGTAATGCTATAAGGAAACCCAGAGGGTTTCGAAAAAGCCTTGTTGGTTATATAGGTCCTCATGATGTCATTGTGAAATGTGTTTCCTCACAGTTTTGTCAAAGCTCTGAACTACCTGCGATAGTTTTAATTTGTGAGTAGTACATGCAGGCTGGCTGTATGGGGGCAACAGGAAGCAAAGAATGATTAAAGAGTCCAGAAAGTTCCAGAAATCTCAATTTCTACAAGCGCTACGATACACACACACACACACACACACACACACATATATATAATTATATATATTTACTATATTTTTTACTTACTTTGCTTTCAGGTACCATGCAGTCTAGAGTACTGGGATGAGCTCCAGCAAACCTTTGTTCCATATCGGGAGTTCAGCCTATCAGAGAGCTGTGCCTGCCAGCTGCAGTTGCCCAGCCTCAGCCTCACCAACCAGCAGAAGGAGCTGGTGGCCTCAGACCTGTGGAGGATAGTACTCAATCATAATGGAGATGGAGGAGATGAACAGAGGTGAGGAAATTTTGCTTTAACTGTCCATATGAGAGCGTGTTTATGTCTACACACTGGTATGTGTGTGAACCTACAGACCGTGTGCCGTCCTGTTTGAGAAAAAACAGAAGGAGAGTGCACCCAGGCTGCTGAGCACAAAGAAGTAGAATGTATCCCTCGCCCCACATCTGGTGTGCAGGAGCAGGGAGCGGGCTTGGAAGGCGTTCAGATCGGCCTAATGAGATTTCCCAGCACACCAAGTGCCTGTCAGGGCCCATCCGGATTCCTTCCTGCTTACCTTGAGTGTATCTAATCGAGGGGAAGCTCACGGGAAGCGAGAGTAGTCAGGCCCCCTTTGGCTCATAAGTTCTTAGGCCTGGCCTGGCCTGGGCTGGGCAGGGTTGAGCTAGGATGGGATGAGTTGGACGAGGCTTGCAAGATACTATAGCACCCCAAAGAGCGCGCTTTTACTCCCTGCCACTGCTTCCTCTTTTCATTACTGTTACATCTTCCGACCTTCATCGATTTTTCTTTTTGTTCTTTTTTCTTTCTTTCCTTCCTTCTTTTAATCTTTTTTTCTTTTTCCCTCCCCTTATTTACTTCCATCTGGGATTTAGGGAACTTTTAGCGGAAGAGCGTTGCCGAGCCCACATTCTGTGTGGCTTAGAGAGCTCGAGCAAAACAGAGAGCAAGGAATAAGAAAACATGTAAGAAAAGCAACAGAAAAAATCTTCAGGACCAGATACTGTGTAAAGCAAAATATACATCTGTATTTCATTACAATCATATTCCGAACACTACATTTCCTTTATGTTTAAATTATTTGTCTTTTTTGATCAAAATTGATCCCCCTTTCCTTACTCCCTCGTTTCATCTGCCTTACTTTAGTTTCCACCAGAAAAATAACTTGGCTGCCCTGCCAACTGGAAGTAATGAAAATTGTCAACATATGATGCTTATCTTTTTAAGGAGTGCTCTGCTTGCACCAGCATTTTTCAGGTCTTGAGCGTTTCCTGCTGGAGTTTTTATGGTGGATCATGGTAGCAGCAAATTACAGAGCAAATGGTCATTCACTTCAATTACCTTCCATTCAACATCATCAACCATGACATGCAATTAATGTCCACGGAGGGCTTCTCCTGGAAACTGCATGTGTAATAATGTTCCTAACAGCGAGGAAGCTCTTTCACATTTCACCTTATTTCATTTCTTTTTTTTGAATTCTCAGTAACTGTATGGCTGGTCTCAGTGTGCTTCCTGAGATGGATGTCACACAATTTGTACACAAACACAAAAGCATTCCACTCTTAATAAGAATCAGATTATTTTAATAAGTCCATTGATTTTCCTTTTTTTTTCTTTTTTTTTGTGACCATTATTTCACAGCTGAGCCATTGCTTTTGTTATTTAAAAAAAAAACAACGTTTGATAGAAAATCATTTACTGTTTTCTTTAAAACTGTCAAGTACTGAATCCCAGTCATATATTAGGATATTTTTCTCGATATTATTTCCGTATGGAATCATTTTATATTCACAGGGCGCTGTCAGTTTAAAATTTTCCTCATTTATTGCAGTCTCTTTAATGATCGTTTGTAAATATTGTCGGCTTTCTGTATCAACATTTCACTTCCAGTTCGGATAGTGAGTGTGGGTCCCAGTTACCCTGCGATCAGCTGGTCTCTCCGATTGCACTGGCAGCCTGTACCCGAGTGGACTCGTGTTTTGCACCCTGGTTCGTCCCGTCCCTGGGTGTGTGCCTGCAACTAGCACACCTGGAAGTTCACCTCTGTCATCACCTAGAACAGCTGGGTACAGGTAAGATTTGTAATATATCAAAACAAAATCTCTTCCAAGTCTGAAGTATATTGGGTTTAGTAAGAGGGATTACCTAGGTGTTCGAGAAGTTGACTTCCAAAAAACTCTACCTTGTCTTGTTCTGTGTTTGATCTCTCATGGTAGCAGTAAAATACACTCAGATATCATCTGTTACCTCAGCAGCCCTCTGTTTGATTGACAGCTTAAGTGTCCTTTTGCTTAATGGAATTAATTGACCTCTTGTTTAAAACTCACATCTGTTCACATGTGGATTTGATTTACATTAATCCATTTTGTGTTTAATCTTTGTTACTTGTTTCAGTATATTAAGTAAAAAAAATTATCTTTCTCATTCCTCCAGCTCCATCTCGACAGCTTCATCCCTTCCTGCCAGACCGGAAGTTACCTCAAGAGCAAGAGTTCATGGGGATAGGTGCTCGGCAGCCACGAGTCTTCTTGCGACAGTGGAGCTACGGACCACGTCATTGTCAGGAGTTCAGTTTTTCCTCTCAGCTAGATTGCAAGCTGTTGGAGTACCGAAACTTAACACACCTTCAGCTTCTACAGCCGTGTCTATTACAGGTTGAGCTCAGCTTTTTACATAGTTCTTCTGTCTTTACAAAAGTTTTTTTTTCCCAAACGTTGATATTCATTTGTTTTCACTTGTATTTCAGGGCCAGGCTACAGCAACCTGTTGCCCCCAAAACACCTCTTTTGATGTGAATGTGTTTGTGGATCCAGTGGCACTTAATGTCAGCCAGTATGCCATCCACACTGTAGACACTGCCCTGCACAGCTGGCAACAGGTAACTGCAACACTCCTCATATACTACACCAGATATTTCAGCTGCATAACAGACATATTCCAAAGAATAAAATAAGAATCAATTAAAAAGTCAGCTTAATTGTCGATTATAGATTATTGATATTGCTTTTGGTGATTAAAAATATTGTGTAATTCTGAGGGTTCTTAAAGCAGAAGTTATCATTCAGTGTCTCGTCTATTGTACATAAAGCTAATGTTGAAAGCAAAAGAGGTTACATTTTCTTTTTATATAGCCAAAATTTCACCACTGCAAGAGGAAGTGGCTGCGACCAAAGGATTAGTGATACGATGGCTTTGGTTAGAACATGTTGGAGGATGATTTTTTCACTTGTGTATTTAAGCAGTTTGGTGCATTCAGACATTTACATTAACAAGGGATTTCCCCTGATGTTTGATTCTAACATTAGCGTAGGATTATTTGATTTAGAGCCAGGGACTAGTCAGTCTGTAGAGGAAATTCTAGAAAATGCATGTACATTTAGAAACTATGCCTTTGTCCCAGATGGAGTATCAGCTAAACAAACTAATAACGAAGTAGATTTCATGAGAATGGTTTTGGTTGGATGCCAGTGGTAATAAAATTTGCAGGATGGAACTGCCTTTCTGTTTGCTGTAAACTCTGACTAAGTGTGTCTGTTCTTGGGCTTCTAGTGCTTCTATGGTCCTCGTCATCTCTCAGTTCCCAGCTCTCAGCACTGCCTCTGGTAGCCAGGATATTTGTGTGTGAAGTGATGCCCATTAAAACATGGTAAAACTTGAGTGGTGACACCTGCCAAGACTTCATCTGGCCCTAGTCCTCCACCCACTTGTCTATTCCACACGCACACAAACCCACACACACACATGCTGGTTTCCCTGGCTTTGTATGTTCTATCATTGCTCTGCTCAGCTTCGCTGTGCTGACTCATATACTGGTCTCTGGAGACATGAGGCACTCTCATAGTTTTACATGCATGCAAAAACTCACTGCCAGGTGAAAGAAATAATAGTTCTTGTTTTCCTAGGAACAGCTGTGGGTTTTTTTTTACCTGCATAAAATAAAATTAGGCATGCTATATAGAAAACATAGTATTAAATGATTGTTCTGTGTAGCAGCTTTAATACCTTTGTTTTCACTCAGGGGCATCACTGACTCATCGAAAGCGCTTAACCGACTGTGTTAGGTTATTGGTCATATTTGACCCATGGCTTCATGATCGCATCATTTAACACAAGCTAGTTAATGTTCCCTATTTCTGCTGAGTATTTTAGTCATAAATAAGACTTGAGAGCATTAGTCTTATTAGAATGAAAGGTCATATTGCAGCTTTACTGGAGTGTTACAGACATGTTGGTATCCGTGCTGGGCTTTACCCAACATGCCAAGCGTGATTACTTGGGTTATTAGTTGGTCTTATGATCTCAGGCGCACCTCATTTGATACTGACTGTGTGAATGCTATCTTGGCTCAGCGACTTAAACCCCCAAACCGAGCTTTACAATGCATACTCACATAAATGTTGGCTTTAAAGATTGACTTAGTCAAATACAAATACTGAACTCTGCATCTACACGTTCATTCTTAAATGATTAAGTTTGCTGTGCTGTCTTTATTGGTCTACACAGCAGCAGCCTTGTAACTTCTACAGAACCTTTTAACTACCTCTAGCCTTCACCACTTTGCTGAACACAAGGGAAAAACACTGTAATTATAAGGCAAATGTGCTGCATGTGGCTACAGTAGTTCTGGAGTAAGGGGGTAAACAGAGGTCAAGTTTGAAAGGCAGATTCTTGGAAAAAAAAAGTTCTTGTCCACTTCAGTAGATTTGAAAACTTTCTTGATAATGGAGCATTGTTTCCATTTTTGGGGTTTCCAGTGAAAGAAAGTCTTGTATTTGATGACAGAACCATTTATGGGTGCAATTAACCCTCTGACTGGTGAAATCCTGCACTGTAGGGAAAGATTCTTTAAGATAACATAAGATTTGATTTGATAGAAATTCTCTTTGCCCATATTGTCCATGTATGGAAAAACGTGAGCCAAGCTAAAGTGTAATCAGGAAGAGTCAGAAATATTAAGAGTGTCTGACCTTCTACAGCAGAAGGAGGTATCCTAATGTGTGTAATTGTTTCAGTGATTTTCATGTTTCCTTGTGTCAAGGCTGGCAGGCAGGCCTGTTGTGATGTGGCCTGCAGGGTTAGCATCGAAACATAGAGAAGATTCTTCAGCTACAATTGAAACCTCATAACCCAGACGTGGTCATAGGAGACCACCGCAACCAGAACAGCTGGAGTACTTCCAGATGCATAGCACTCGAGTGTAGTATATGTTTGTGATTTTCACTCATTTAGCAATAGTCGGTAATAATACACAGTTGTAGTCATGGTAAATGAAGTGCTCTTGTTTCCATAATAACATCACAAAGGATTTCTGGCAATCGCAAGTCCACAGGCCAAATAGCGTCTCATTAATATCAACATGAATGTATGTTATGGCTGTTGTAAAATACTGCATGTCCCCAAGTAAGCAGGCTTACTTTCGCCCCCCACCCCCAACCGAGCTGCTGTTGGCTCTAACATCCGTTGAGCCTTCACTGAGTTTTGTCTTAGTATAAAAGAGATAAGAGACTGAGGTGTACTGGAGTCTTTTGGTTGCTTGGAACCAAAGATGAGGAAAACATGATTTTTTTATTATCTTTCTTCATATTTCTGCCTCTTGTCTTTGCACTCAGTAGTCCCATGTGCCCCAAACCTCAGCACCCCACCACTCTAACCTCAGGCCCCATGGCCCTCTATTTTCAATTCTCAGCCCCCAGCCCCACCATGAGACTTTGCTCTGCCCTAACCCTCAGACCCTAACCCCAGGGAAGTGGCTTTGGTGGAAAGCCACACAAAAGCCCAGTAGTATTTACACACTCTGCTTTCTCACAGAACATTCACAGACTGTTACATGTGGAATTGAGACAACAACAGGAATTTTCCCCCTGTTCATTTTTTTGGGGGGGGTTCTTCCCATATTTGAACGATTCTCTTCTTGTCTTTGTAGCCGGAAAGAAAACGATTCAGAGATCATGTTACTGGTTCTTAGGCTCTGGTCATGTGTACAGAAATATATTGGTGATTTTAGAACTGATAAGTGTTTCATTATGTTCATTTTACAGGTTTCATTATCACCTCAAAGGTGTCTTGTTTCATGAGTGTTTCTTTTAAATGGGTGTCGTTATTTACAATCTGTTTTCCAGACATTTTATTGTTACCTTGTTATTTATATGTAAGCCATTGTGCAGTGCAGATCCGGGTTAGGCTCTGCGAAAGCTAGGTCATTGTATCTGGGTGGATTATGGAAACTGGATCCTTTGATACTGTCGACGATGTTTGAAAAAGCTGTCATCTTGTGCTTTTTAACAAGATATGCGTGTTGACTGTTTAAATATCTTTGTCTTTATATTTGTCCGTTTAACTCGGAGACAGTCAGCGAGTGAATATGATTACCGGAGGAAGCTTTTCTGATGTCTGTATCGCGTTGCCTTGTGAATCAGAGGAGAAAGACGATACCTTCAAAGAGCGGGCTTAGCAATGGCATCTTAAGATGGCAGCAGGAAGTTTGTAAATCGCAGTGTCACATTGGAAAGGGAGCACAGATAGTGTTCCACTATAAAACTGGAAATGGATTTAAAGCCACTGCTGCAGCTGTCCCATCTATATTTTGCTCTCTCTACCTCTCTCACACACACATCTATCATCAAGTGTTCTTTTAATGGTGTAAACTTTCCCATCCGTTTTCAATAGCATCAACAACCCCAGGACCCTGAACGTGCTTGGCAGTGAAACTCTGAGATTTTACTGCCAGCCTCTTTTAACCATCAACCATCACTCTCCCCCCCACCCACCCCCAAGCCATTTAAAAGTATACAGCAGGCTGAGGTCCCTCTTTGTTGGGGTACTTGAGGAGTTATTGAGAAGTTGTCTGAACTACATTCATGTGCGTCAAGAATCAAGGAGGAGTGTGCAGAAGAGATCCCATCAGAGCCCTAAGAGCCTTTGGAAAGAACTCAAGTAAAGCTTGCCCTTGCACCCAAGCGTTCCCTATCCAGCTCAGAGCCATAGTTTGTGCTGTTTTGAATGTGCTTGAATTCCTGAATGCAGGAGAAACACCCCACTCTCTCTCTCTCTCTCTCTTGGTTAAACCATTGTTTTCAATAGCAGACAGTGAGCTCTCCCTTCTTGCATGCAAGGTGACGTATGAGTGGACAGCATCCCTGTATGACTCGCAAGAATTTCTGTGCGGTTCGGTGTTGTAGGTGGGCCAGACTCCATCATATTGTTTCCTCCAACACACACACAGTATAGGGATGATACTTACTAACAGGAATGCCTACACAGCAGCCCACTTAGTTTCCAGGAGGTGCAAACTGGCAACATTTAGCTGTTCAAAAAAAGGATTTTTAAAAATTTAAGGGATTGATAAAGTGACGGGCCTCCTGGAGAGGTCAGAGGTCAGATTGGTGCAGCTGGAATACCTGTCAGGCTATGATGAACCACTCCCCATTTAAAATGTTGTTGTCTCCTCTGATAATATCACTAATTTCCTTCTTCATTGTTAAGTCTATAAATGCATGCATTGTTGACACATGTATATGTGTTTTGACACCCACAACAAATGCAAACTTCCAAAATAAATGCATTTTTTTAATGTCCTTCCTGTTCCTTCTCCTTTCTTCTTTGTCTTCCCACCTCATCCGCTCATCTCTCTCTTTTTTCTGACAGAATGGAAACGCAGAGGCTGAGGAGCTGCTCTACAGCCACTATGTTATTTGTAATGATACGCATGAGACACTGCGCTTTGGTCAGGTGGACACTGATGAGAACGTGCTCCTGGCCAGCCTCCATAGCCACCAGTACAGCTGGAGGTCCCACAAATCCCCTCAGGTAACATGCGCACACGCACACCCGAGCAAGCATACATAGCCCATACTTAATGAAATGTCTGATGACCGACAGACTTGTTTTGGTTGATTTTGAATAGAGCCATGCACACATGCATGCTCCTGCACACAAATCTTTTGGATATCAGCGGTCGTCATAAAGGACAGGAACACATGATTAAGATATTTACTTTGGAACGCAGAGCGTTAACATTGAGCAGAATTATGGAAACAGTGAGCACACACACTCTGAACCTTATATAAATGGACACCTGAATACACACATACTGCATACATACATACAGTACATATGTGTAAAAAGAATGGCTCACACACAATTTCTGTGCAAAAGTTGTAAGAGGTGTGTATACACACACACCAGACACATCATTGTGCAGCGGGTATCTGTGTGTTTCTGTCAGTGTTCTCAGACAGTGCCCTGACAGCATTGTTAAAGAAGATTGATTATATTTAACCCTTTGTGGTTTTGAGGTTGAGTGGAGGGTGGGCTGGCGATCTGTGGCATATGTGTGTGTTTGGTGCACACATGTTTCAGGACCCCCATGCGTTCCACAGCGAGTGTGAGAAAGTCAAGCTTGAGAAAAGACATGGCCATAATTGCTCGCAGTAAGTCAGTAAGTCAAGTTGTATTAATCATCGACCATGGTTAATCTGTGCTCTTACCTCACTCTTGCTTACAGATGCACGCACACACACGCAGTGCGTGAGTGGCAATCTGGCATATCAGCACAGTGAACACCACATTTAATTCCTGCAGTGAGTCAAAATGACCTCGGTATTTTCAAGGATATTTTGGATGAAAAATTGTCCGAATGGGCCAAATGTCATCATAGATGAAGAATGCGATTCCAAGATAGTTCTGTCATGTGTTATTCCATCATGTGTTTGTGGTATATGAAATATGTGTTCTCAAGATGAACATGATTTGTGAAACTAGATAAATAAGAAATAGTGCAGCTTTGCCAAAAACACTCAGCTAACTTTGAGCTTGACGATAAAAAGCTTGCCAATGTGTCCGCCTCAGCAAATTGTAGCAAACACTCCTAATTACATTTTGGGGTTATAATAATAGTGACACTGATAAGGAAAAGGGTTGTATTTCTTTAATGGTTACTTGGAAGTGGGTTTTATTTCACTATTACAAATCAGTTTCCAGGCTGAGATGCAAGTGGTTTTGCTGTTTTGCTTAATTCCCACGATGCCGTGGAGCGTCTAAAACGACTCTGACCATCACAAACCATCATCTTCTAGTTTTCCTCTATCTGTCAGTCTGCTCGTGACTTCAACTCAAGATCTTCTGTCCTCTTGTCTGCGTATCCCATTTAACTGTGTCCAGTTTTACTGTTATTGTATATGTATACTAATCCTATGTGGAAATTGTTTAGCTATAACATCCTACCACCAAATCCTCTCTCATTCATCCCCTAACCCTCCCCCACGCTGACGAATACTCTAACCCTGCTCAGCATTGAGGCACAGCGTATCACTTTGATTTAACTTTAAATAACCACGCTATACATCAGTTCCACTCCACTTTTTCATGCGCTGTCATCACCATGTTCTGTTGCTGTAACTTTTCAAATTATATCCATTAGCACTTTGCAGCTTGGGAGCCACGGTACGATTACCTCACTCATACTGGTTATACTTTAATGCTATGCATAGTTCTGTGTCTCTTCTTTCCATGCTCTGGAAGGACCCACCAAACACAACCCAAAATCCATTCCAGGCCTCACACCCTGAGCCATAGGTTAGCAATCATTCCCTTGTTGCTGGCTCAGTCCTGGTCTCTCTTTATTTTTATATGAGATCAGTATACCTGCACAGTCTCTGGCTCCTACACTGTTTGTAGGTCTCACTTAGACATTGTGCCGTTCTCATCCCAAATGCACAACTTGTCCCTTTCCTTTTCTCCTGAAGTTAGTCATCTGTTCTGATGTTCACATCCATACTGGCTAAGCTCGTTGGTCCTGGTGCTGACTCCCTGTCTGTCCTGTGTCTGGCTAGAAGGCAACTTTGTCCTTTTAGTTTCCATCTCATCCCAGTAGGTGTTGTCGATATGGTTGATTCTGGAAGGGAACTACTCATGAAGGCTTGGCACTTTTCAGTTTTGTAGCTGTTCCACTTCCTTTCTATTTGGTCCATACAGTTGCTTTTGTGTTCCACTCAGTTTGCTGACATTATCCATGGTCACATCTTTCTGTCTAGTTTGACTCTGTCCAGTCTCCTAACAATATCATTGCGCGCCCTTACTTAGTTTTACAATCCAGTGTATCAACCCTCAAACTACTATCCCAGTTTTTATGTATCTGTACATGCAGTATTGTCTTTCCTGGGAGGCCAGGGGAATGTCGGTGAGCAAGGCCATTGACCTGTCCTCATGGTTTTGGTATGATGTGTGTGTCCCAGTTGAATTGTCCCCCAGGCAGTCACACACTCATAAGCCACAGCTTCTAATATGCTTTTGTAAAGTAATCTATGCCTGTTCCTCTCTCGAGCTCCCCTGAGAACACACAAGACATGACGTCTTCTTGAATAGAGGAGGATGGGTAGAGAAAAAGATTGTGGAAGTGATCACCTGGGAAATATGAAAAATTCAAAAAGAGAGTAGCACAGAGTTGTCAGAGGGGATATTGCACAGCACTACTTGAGAAAAACAAGAGGACATGGAAAAATGGAAGCAGGGGCAAAAGATGAGCCATGCTCTCAACACTCCTCTACAATGGCAGCACCGCCAGAAACATGTCTGCTCACTATCTGTTCTGTTCCTCCCACCTTTCCCATTTCTCTTTTGCTTTTCTGTCTGTTGATGATGCACAAGCAACCCTATTTATCATGAGTGCATTGCTGCACCTGAAGTCTTCCCTTCCTGTCTCCAGTTCATACATATAGAAAGAGTCAGAGATGGAATAAGGCCATTTATATGATTAGACAGGCTGTTGTTTCAGCTTGAACTCAGACAGCGAGGCATATTTAAAGTGCCGCAATCTCCTTTATATTGTTCCTGTACGAACGAGAGGTGTTTAATGTGTGTAATCTTGAGCCATCTAACCAATGTACACTTCATACGGTGTTGTCATACCTTCGAGTATCTCGCTTTTCTCCGAAGAACACTAAAGTAGTGTGTTTTCGTAGTGAAACATGAACCTAAGCTCAGGTCAGACTCCCTCTCACTGCTCCTCTGTTTCTCTCCCTTCCACTTTCTCTACCACCCCATCTCTCCTGTCATTCATAACCATGAGACTTATTAAAAGGGTCAATTGAGGCAGTCACGTCCTTAGAGCCCGCTCTCGCCAAACACTTGAGCAAATTCATACCCATGTGTGGACACTCAGACTCACACATACATACACACTGTAATAAAATGTTTCCTAAGGCCTGGAGTCTGTCAGGCTTCTCAGTATAGTCTCTCCCTTTCAAGCTTAGCATGCCTTCACACCCCAGCATTTCCCGGCCAATGCGAAAATGTTTATAAACACATAATTTCCCTAATTTTTATATGCAGTGTACCATTATGTTCTGCGTGTCATGTAATAGAGAGAGAAACGGGTAAAGGAACACATACGGTTAAATTAATACATCTGTTAAAAACCTTCAGGATGGTCATGCATACAACTACACGATCTTTCTCTAATTACGTACAGTTTATATTTCGCACAAACACACTCACTATCCCCACCCTGCTGTTTTTCAAGGCTCTGGCGTGTGGTGTGGATGGTTGAAATATCTGGCTGCTCGTTACAGGATACAGCCTGGCTGATGGAAATCCCTGTGGTTAGTGTGGTTAGCAGGGAGAGGGGCGTAAAAAGCCCCCTGGATTTGAGAAGGACTTTTTAAGTGCCTACAAGGAATATTCCCTATTTGAATAAATTGTGATTTACTCCATGAGCAGGCTTCTACAGTAGAGTGTCTCTGAATGCATGTCTTTGCGTGTTAGTGTGTCTGTGTATGTCTGTGATGTATGGTGTTGCTCCATGTGTTAGTGTTTGTGTGGAAGTGTCAGTGTTGTGTTGGCCGTGCGTGCGTGCGGTTCCCAGGGGTAATGTGCGGAAGATAGCAGCCCAGGACTATTAGTTTGCGGCGAGATTGGCCGTGTTTTTGGAAGCAGGCATGACAGGGTGGTATTTTGGGTGAGAGTGTGTGTGAAAGAGAGGCAGAGGAGATTGAGAGAGCAGTGTTACATCAGTGGAAGCTGTGTGTGAACATGTATATATGAATAGTTGTCTGTGTGTGAACCCTGTTGCTCATGTGTCGCAGTTTTGTACAAGTGTTTTAAGTTTTCAGAAGGGTTCGTTGTTTGCTGCTCGTCATTCAAAAGAAACAAATCTCGTCCTTAAAATGTGTCTGGTGTTTTGCTGGAATCTATCAAGACTCAATGATTAAGAAACACTGCCCTCAAGTGAAGTGGTTTAGTCATGCTGTTCATCCAACATTGCCACTTTAACTGCAGTTGACCCTGAGGGGTTATCTCAGCTCCGCTCAGGTTCACCCACTTGCAGACTGAGCGTGAGGAAGCTAAAAGAAAAGGGAGTGCTCTCCATCTTAATCCCTGAAGACAACCCTGACTCTTTGTCTATCCTTAGATCTGTGTTTGGTAATCTTTTCACACTGACTCCTGCTTGTAGCCATTACCTTAAAATATAAATAGGAGAAGAAAATAAAAAGTTGGAGATGAACACTGAATTATGAGAAAAGGTTTATCCATTTAGTAACACTGAGTTACACAAGAAGAGATGTTGCAGCACATTGCTAAACATTCCTCTGTAAAACAATAATACTTTTTTAGTCCACCTTTATTTGTGATGGTAGATTTGAAATTCCTCCCCAGGGTGCTTTAAACATTTGTGTGTTTGAAACCAGTGTCATGCTGTAACATTTCTTCTTCAGGCTGGAAGTTATCCTTTTAACTTGTATGCTTGGATATACAGATACTGTTTCTTACATGTATTCATGTGCGTCCATGTCAGCTCACTAACACTATCAGGTTTCATGATGATCAGCTTGTGGTAGTCTGTGGTAGTCCTGGCCAGGTCCACACTGAACATGACACTATGCGGGCCAAACTCACGCACTTTCCCAGTTTGTATGTTTATTTATTGCAAGGGGTTTTTTGTCTCGCTATTGCTGTAACGTCTTGTAATTTCTCTGTATGGATGGCATCCATACTCGTGAATATAATGATGCATATATACACTTTGCTCATTTCATCAGCAATTCACTGTTGCGTCCTTTAAGGCAGCTTAACACAGTTCTTTGGGGATTTACTTGTATCTAGATGCCACAAGGAATTACATCTACACTAATCACTACACCTAAAGGTCAAAGGTGATTAGTAATCTCATGTTCCCTGAATGGTTAAAAAATTTCCTTCCAGACCACAAATCTTACACTTTACCTCCAAGTTTCCTTTGCCTTTTCATCCCACCAGCAGTTTCTTCTACAGTTGGACCTCCAGTGTACAAGTCTAATAATTCTCAAAGGTATATCAGTTTACTGTGCGTATTAGTGCTCTATGCCTCAGCATCCAGTAGGCCCATATACATATCTCCTCTAACCCATTTCCCTTCTTGCTCCTTTTTAAACTCTCAGGCAGGACAAGAAGCCTTTTTTATGTTGAGAAAGTTTTGCTTTTGTTAGTGTTTGTTTTAAGGAAATGTCACTGGAGGGATGAAACATTTATCCCCAGCACTGTTTGTTGGGAGCACACTTGATTAGTGATTAAAGTGGTATGTCTCAAGAAGTTGAACCTCAACCTCAGCCCCTGTTACATTGCACAGACAAAGAAAAATGTTTCTGCAATCAGTGGTTGCCAGTAATTTTTTGAAATCACTTACTTTGAATATATTCTGGGGAATCATTATCAGCTTTCTGCAACCCACCTTTTGGTCTCCGTTCAACTTGAAAAAAGTACTACATTCATCAGCTCTACACCACGGCTGCCAAAGTCAAGATTTTCATGAGAAATACAGTGAAGACGGACTTCTCCTTCACCACATGTTTTCTTTTTGTCTTTGTATATGTCATTCCTGTTCTTCCTTCCAAATTCAAGCAAGGATTTAGGGGAGTCTGTTTTTGCATTCTTACTGACACTCTTGGAGATTTTATTATGATTCCACTCATGTAGACTAATGTCTCTCATGACACTCTTTGTGTATAGACTGTATATTTGTATAATTCTACTGCCTGTGTAGTCTGTCCCAAAGGAAGCTTTTCCTCTGATATTAAGACATTAATTTAATTACCATGTTGATGAGCACTGTGCTGCTGGAATCTCTGTTGTAAATCTTTTTTAACATTCCAATGTGTTAGCAGTTTACAAATTATATCAATTATATCATCCTCTACATCAAATCCTGGGCCTTGAAATGACAACAAAGGCTCTTAAGCAATGGCGTGCAACCCTTTTTTGTGCAGCAGAACCGTTACTGACTGATCATCACATGAAAAACGTGTTGGTATGTTTCGATTACCTTGGGCCACATGTTGATGACAGAGTTTTTTCACTTGGGATCCCAGTTTTAACAAATATACCAGTCGCCATTGTGCTGTGATTTCAGGTACAGAATAGGGTTTCTCACCACAGCTGATGTTTTTATAAGGTGTGGAAAGGATACAAGACAGTGGAGTTAAACACTGATAAAGAATATAAACCATTAAAAATGTTGACAGTGTATCAAAAGCCTTTTGATCTTTGATCTACACTAAAATGCTGTTTAAAGCATTACAGAAGCGTTAAATCCTTCTCTTAAACAAAAATGCAATTAGTATTACACTCAAAACACCAAATGAAACCTCCTCACTCAAGTCCCAGTTCGTTTTTCTTTTTCACTAGAGAAATGGAACATTTTGGATGCAGTAATTGTACAAAATGGCACTAAAACTAAGTTTTGTTATTTTGCTCAGCTCCTTGGTTGAATGCGCTTGTACGACTAACAGTATTGGTTTTATGTGGCCTCCATGGTAGGACGTCATCCAATTAATATGCTCTTCAATGCTGAGGACATCACTCCAGACAGGTTAGCTGTCCTAAAAGAGTTGACCTCAGTTAGCCCCTCTTTCTCTGCTTAATGCTCCTGAACCAGCCTTCTTCTTGATTCTCTACTAAAGCAGACCATAGGGGAGGTGCAGGTGAAGACTGTGATTATTAAGGTCCCTCTGGTGCTGCTCTGGGTTCAGCACCATGGACAGCACCTGGTGCTTTATGGCTAGTCCCACAGGAGCACCACTGGGTTGCGTGGCTGTTTTATCCAAGTGGCCTCACACACATCACTCAAGACCCTGAGACTCGGAAAGGCCTCTTTTCACCCAGAGAACCGTCGCTCACTGGATGTTTTCTCTTTTTGGATCCTTCTCTGTAAACCCAAGAATTGGTTGTGTGGGAAAATCGCAGTAGACCAGCAGGTTGGCCTCACCATGTTTACATGACTAAATGCTTTGAGTTGCTGCCACATGATTGGCTGATAAGATGTTTATCATAATGGGCAGTTTTAAGTAATAAGGTGGCCAGTGAGTGTATATAGACACTGAGGTTTATGTCCTGCTGATGGGTTTTTAAACGTTGACTTACATATCCCAGTGCTGTGCGGTTTTTATCCTCTCCTCTCAGACAGAGCTCCTTTTGTCAGTTCTCTTCATTTGGTTCAAGCACTTGCCGTGTCTGCATCTCCTGGAGACTTGAGGCCCTGCATGTCTAAGATGCCTTAGTAAAAAAACCAAGGGAAAACTATTGAAGTATGTTAGTCAAGCATAAATCTCTTAATGTCCCTTCTGTCAACCACGGACCCACACAGTGTCTTTTCTCTGAAGCTTCTTCGAGCTCTCAAACCGCTTCTTAGACTTGCAAATCTGAGCTTTGATGTTGTGCTGCTTTGCTTCTTTTGTCAGAAAGAGGGAGCCAAGGAGGAGAGAAGCATTACAGACAGCTGTGAAGCCACCATAATTCCCTCATGTTACATGGGTTAGCCCTCACTGCCCTGGCATGGATGCTGTTGTGTCTTTCGCTGTCGTAATTCTCTTTTAATACATATTCTTTTTTTAAAGGGCAAAGTAATACGTATTCTTTTGTTTTGTTGTCTGGATAGAAACCTGTTTCTCATTTGTTAGGTGGCCAGCTAGCTCCCTGGTCCCAAAGTAATTTCCCCAGACAAGACGGGCCTCTGTTCCACATCCCTCTTTTTTCATTTCTGTCTGTATTATATTAAATAAGATAGGCACTACAGAGACTTGTCAAGCTATTTTTAAACTTTTGTCACATGACATTGAATTCACATGATTTTAATCAGCCATCTAAGACATGCCGCAGCTTCCTCAGGCCTTTTATAGAACCTTGTGTGCAAAGCTACTGGTGTTGATACCTCTGCTCCACATGTCTCAAATCTCCTATTATAGTCTGAGAGAGATGAAATAAAGGAATGGCATTAATGGGGAGACAACCATTGACCACTGCAGCTTTGTCAGCCTGTCTGTGTAGCATCGAAGAATGCCAATTGCATCTCCGCTGCAGACATAGACTTAATTTGTATTGTGTGCACCCAAGCACATTCCTGTTGAGGACAATAGACAGATAGTGGTTATAGTGGCAAGAGTGAGTCATTCTGTCTAGAGTAGCGCATGGGTCATAGGGTATATGGTGTTTTTTTTTTGTGTGCACATTCATGTGAATGTCTCTCTAAAAATCTCTCTCAGAGAGAGTGATTTTATGTATGTTTTACCGTTTGTGTTTGCCATTGATTCCTATGTTGGTCCTGACACCCACATTATCAAAGCAGACACTTGAGTGTTTGCCATATGAAGTACGCAATGAGTCTGTGTTTACCAGGAAGTTAACAGTCAGTCCTTTGGCTGTGACTGACAGATCTGTTACTGTCTTTTACAGGAAAGTTTGTTGGTAATGATTTTCTCCTGGGAAAAGATTAAGCGATGAACTGGGCAGTAGACATGACATCGTTCCCATTAGGGAGGCTGATGGTTTGATTGACTCATTGAGTATAATTTACAGTTTAGCAAGTTGGGGGTGGTAATTCTCAGAAGTTAACACCACTAAATGTGTTGGTCATATGTTTGGCTTCTGCATCTAGTTTCCATGGTAATCTAAAATGTGGATGATGTGATTTCAAAACGTTTACATGGTGTTGATCTTGTATTAAGACCATACTTGGTCTCAGTGATATTATGTGTGGTTTTTAATTTCATCCTTCTGTCCACTCTCTCTGTTACTTGCAGATTAGTCATAATTTCACCAAACTCTTTGTTTTGAAAACATATGTCAAAGCACCATTATTAAGTTTAGTGGGTGCACAGTGCCTGTGAAGACCTGTCGTTTTAAAGTTTTTGAAGCCTTTTTTATGCAGGCCATCTGTGGCATTAAAACAGAAAAGGAACTTGCACTGACTTAGCATTAGGGAATTTACTTCAACGCAAGATATTTGCTAATGTTACCATACTCATCTGGTTCACTATAAAACCAAATTCAGCTTGAATTCATTAATTAATTCAAATGTCTAAAAATGTACTGATATTTTACATATCATCCCCCAGTAAATGAATAGAACAGATGAACTGAGGTCATTTTAAAAATAAGGATTGGATTTAATACTGTGGTTTGTGACTGCCTGAAGTCTGTCAACCATGGATATGGTGGGATGTTTCCACCCTTGAGATGTTTGGATAGGCCTTCAGTTAGGCAATCTTCAGTTCCTGCCTGTTTGTTGGTCTCTTTGTCTTTAGCTCTTCAGTATGTAAAATCTTGTTCTACTGGACTGAGATTGAGTGACTGACGTGGCCATTGAAAAATACTCAATTTCCCTGCCTTTAGAAACTTTTGAGTCTTTTTTTGCAGTTTTGGGTCATTATCCATTTGCACTGTGAAGAGCTGTCTGATCAGTTTTGCAGCATTTGGATGAATCTGAGCACAGAGTGTGGCCCTGTACACTTAACAGTTGATCCTGACACTTTTATCAGACGTCTAGTAGCGTTATACCTCTGGAAGTCATACAAGCCCATATCAGTCTCTGTGTCTCCAGGTGTCTCTAGATTGTAGACTTTGACAATGACGGTGATTTTAAATGTTTTTAAATTTCAACGGACAAGCACTCCTGCCTTGCTTGCCCTGGTAGAACATCACTGGACCTCACTGTATATTTACTTTGGTTGAATCCTGTGTAGATTTAACCCGAAAGTCCGGTTCAGTGTAGAGGCACTGGCACTTCTCATTGTGGATTTTTTGGATGGAATGTATTGCTTTATCTTCTTTTTTGTTTTGTTTTTTTTTCTTGAATGTGGTAAAGTAAGTAAACAGTGGTGAGGTGATCATTTATAAACCATATAAAACTTCAGCTTTAATATATGGGGAAACTGTGACATCCCACACAGCAAGTAGCCAGTCTGTCACTGAAGTTTCCAAAAAAGGCAGAAAAGAAAACACCGAACAGAAGATGGTCAGATTGTCATGTCCCAAAAATGCTTCACCAAGCCTGACCGTTTCAGTCTTCCCAAAAATCGTAAGACATCACCAAATAGTGTGGTCATTTTGGAAAAATCCAGAACAACCATATTTGACCAGTACAACTCAGTTACAAAAACATTTAAGCGGCATGATTGAAGATGTCAGAGTAAAAAACAGAGTTAATGTAGTTCAAGCAAGAGTGACTGAACCTATTTTAATATCTGTCAGATGAGTCATCACCATGGAGCCGAGCTGAATAATCGGTTGCTAAGTTATATTAGCATATTTGGACAAACATGTCACTCATCATTTTGATATAACCGGGATGTACTGTCAGACCTAAAGACACATGACTAACTTACAGTAATTTCCAAACAGTCAACACAGGTAATTGTTTGATTATTTTAATGACTAGAAAATATCTTTACTTAAAGTGTTTTATTTATCTATCAGGTCAAATAAAATTTGAGGAATTTGGATAATTGCTTGTATTTTGATTATGTTGTGACTTGAAGCCAGAGTTATTATTGGAAACCAAAAAAAAAAACAAGACATTACTGTGGTTAAAATCTACGCACCATAAGTGACACATGGCAGAATATTTAGAGTACATCAAAGTGCTGTCAGAAAATAGCAATAGTTTGTTAACATCCACAAACATTCAATTATTCCCATGAAGATCACTCTTTTAGCATAGTTGGAGCCTTCCAATGTGCTGGAGTGAAGCAGTGTCCATCATCAGCCATAATCACACTCTCCCCCTGAGGATTAAAGGGAAATGAAGTGAGGGTGAGATTTCAATTTCACATTTCTTTCACACTCAATACCCATCTTGGGGAATTATCACAATATAATAAATGGGTCTTCAGTTGTTTTTGGACAAAAAAAAATCTTCTGCTTCGGGCCAGCTGCTGAAAGTGAGTGTTGGAGTTTCTTGTTAAAATATTTATTTCTAGATGAGATTCATATTTAACTGCAGGCTACAGCACAACCTCTGGTTTTTGTGTGATATTTTGTAGAGTTGACATAGATATAAGAGACAGTTACATGTCGGGGGGGGGTTAACAATGACCCTTTAACTTTTACTCAGTTGTCAGTTTATTTCACCTTGGCATACCGGTCTTGTCTTGTCAGTTTGCATCACTGGGCTTTTCTCTCATTTCGAGCCCTGGGGTGTATGTCATCATTTTGTTTCGTGAGGTCAGAGATCTTCAAAGTATAAAGCAGTTGTTATGGTTTGTCAACATGCCTGGGGTTGCCACAACTCATATGAAAAAAAAGTATAAAAGATGAGCT
This sequence comes from Simochromis diagramma, assembly GCF_900408965.1. Taxonomy (NCBI): domain Eukaryota; kingdom Metazoa; phylum Chordata; class Actinopteri; order Cichliformes; family Cichlidae; genus Simochromis; species Simochromis diagramma. Next base: position 1,690,737 of record NW_024387423.1, on the reverse strand, counting down.
CTTTCTCTATTTAGGGTCATCTCCATGTGTTACAGTCGTCTTTTGCTTTTATTTTGCACCTTGCTCCCTACAGTATGTGTACCAATAAAATTCTATATAAAACGATACATAAAGTAAATCAAATTATTAAGCTAAGTTGACTAATTAAAGAACAGTGTGATTAATAAAAAAAAAAAATTGCCTTAAATAAAATCTTTTTTTCCCCATAAATGCTGAGTCTCTATTCAGTTGAACACTGTTGGTGTAAGGCGAGGCTTAATCTGTGTGTATAAATCGGTCACATGTGGCTGGCTGGGTTTTCTGTGTCACAACAGTTGAATACGTCACAGAGAGGCAAAACAACTTCTTATTTTTCATTCTTGTTGTCCTTACACATCCAGTTCATATGTGTCACTGCTGGGTTGTTGTTTTTTTCTTCTACTGCTTGAGTCAGAGACATGATGAATTAAAACAAAAGCAGCAGTAACTGTTTGAAGTCTGAGGAGAAATGTTATTATGACTTCTTCTTTAAAGGTCAAGTTGAGCCACAGGCATGATAAAGTGCACAGAGACCGGGGGAGGAAGGGACAGAGAAGGTAAAGCAGAGAGAAGTGTTGAAATTGCAAATCCATCCTCACACATGGTGCTGACGCACGGCAGAGGTCTCCAGTGGCTTCACCATCACAAGATTTGCAAGGTTTGGGCCGTTATTGTCACCAGTCTACTCTAATGAAAGTATTATAATATAAATACTGAGTTCTAATCTGTAGGACCTGAGGTGAGCTTTGAAGTGAAAAGGTATCAGTATTAAGTCATGGGAGTAGAATGCCAAACACATTACAGTTCATTTCTCAATTTTCCTCAGATCACAATATTCTTAGCTGGGCTTGATTATGAAATTGTATGTAATGTAGTAAAGGCTTGGTTCGGTAATATAGTTCTCCACCTTAAGGCTTAAACTTAACCTCTGCCACCTGGCTGTTAAGACCCCTCTGAGTACGTGCACCAAGTAGGAGATCTCAGAAATGTAACTCATTTCCACGCAGCTGACAGCGAGGATGACAGATCTTGTAGAGAGTGAATTCAGGGTTTGATTAAGAATGTTATTGTAAAGAAATCTGTCTTCAAACACTAAGAAAAGACTGCAGTGCTGAGAAGCACATAAGGTCTTGACCAAGGTCCCCCCGTGCCCTTTGACCTCAGGAGTAATTTGTTTTTCTTTAAACACATTGAGTAAATGTTCAGCATGTTGAAGCAACTACCCAAAGTGTAAATGTTCAAATTTTCAGTGTTTCAGTCTGGTCGCTACTCCTCTGGGGGATCACTGACCCCGAATCTCACTCTGCTGCTTGCCCCCGCCCCATCTGTCTTGATAGTCCCATGACATGCTTTGTCTTTCTCATGTTTTCTCCCCTTCCTTTTCAACTGTTGCTAGTTTGATGTTGTGCTGGCAGCAGGGTTGACACAGAGTTTCGGTGCTGTAGAAAGTCAGCCCCCCTGCCTCGGGAAGGGGAAAAGGCTTTAGATCTCCTTCTGTATTTATGATTCTGCTCCTGTATTATGACCAAAATCTCATGAGAAGAATCATACTGTTTGACAAAGGAGTTTCCTTATCATGCAGCTTTGAGCAACTTCAGATAAGAAGTGGACAGATGGTCTGTGAATAACCTCACTGCAGCACAGGTGTGATGGGCATTTGGCCAGACCACTTGGTTTTTGTACTGAATGTCTGTGGATTTAGGTGGAGGCAGCACCCAGTAAATGCTGCATCACTGCATCATGCATTAATTAAAACCCAGTCAGCTAATTGCAGTGTGTATTTTGTGTATCGGTGAAAGCAAAACAGCACTGTTCGGGCTGCCTCTTTACATATTTCTAGCCCTGCTACCATGTCGAGGCGCACAGTTTAAGGAATTATGGGGAAAATGGTTGGGGGGAAATTGTCACCACTCTAAAGTTGTTTGACTGTCAAAAGAAAGGAAAGCATCTGTTTATTACTGTTATCCTGAGCCTGTGTGTTTATACCAACCACACACATGGATGTGCTCCACACTGAAGTGATGGATATGCAGCTCAAATGGTTGGGGGCCAAAATATGTGCCTCTTATTTAGATGTGTGGAGAAAAGAGTCTTCCACATTCAACCGCACAAGTACACACGCACAAACAATCTGGTCACTACACACACTGCTGTAATAATCTTCCACATCAGCTGTTTTCCACCAGCCAGTTTATTGTGTGCGACCTTCCATTTGTGCTTCCAGCAGCAGCAGGCCTGTTCGGCAACAGTAAACAGGAACTTTGTTGTTCTTTTCCCCCCCTACCAGAATTTCCCAAACAGAGTCCTGTTGTTTACTTGCCTTTTGATCGGGGTAAATAAAGGGCAAGAAGGCTAACCTCTGATGTCTGCTAACTTCTGTCTCTGTTTTTGTGTGTATGTTCTGCTCTGTGCTGTCCTCCAGCTGCTGCACATCTGCATCGAAGGATGGGGGAACTGGCGCTGGTCAGAGGCCTTCAGCGTGGACAACGTAGGGACTCTGCTTAGGACCATTCAGTACAAAGGACGCACCGCCTCTCTCATCATCAAGGTCATACAGCTCAATGGTGTCCAGAAACAGGTACTGTCACTTTTTAGTAATTACTCCTTTACTGACTTCTTTGTTTGTAAAGATTGAAATAAAAGAAATATTACTCATTGGCCATGTAGTTGTTATGGCGGGTATTTTCCGATGAAGGTCAAAGACTTCCAGAAAGTTAAACATCTTACTTTTCTTGTCGTTGGATCAGAGTTAATGTGAATAGATTTTAGCAGATCTTTATAATTAACTGCAGCGATAAAAGGAAAGATGGTGAACAGCATTACCAACCCCCAGATTTAATTTGTAGAAGATTCCAGACGCAAGACTCTTTCTAATTGACAAGCAATGATTTATGGCCCAGATACACCGCAGTAACAAAACAGGACCAGAGTTCTCAACATAATCAAGAATATAGGGATCCTGCAGATTATCTTGCTGCTAACCTGTTAAACATTTACACTGAAAGCAGGAACATGTTTGCTGCATTACGCCTGTTGATTTCTTCTATGTGACACAAAAGCCTGGCTTTTTTCCCAGCACTCATTTCAGGATGAGTGCTTTTTAATCTCCTTTTTTTCCCCTGCTTTTGTATGTTATGATTTAGTAGTTGCTTAGCTAACAACAGACTCTCTTTGTCAGTTTTTGTAATCTGTTTTAGAGCAATAAAACAAAAGCTTATGAACTTTAAGCCATCCAAAAACACAATGTGTCCCATCAATCCACAGAGAAGATCACAGCAAATCATAAACCAGCATAAACCAAATACATACACCAACTGTCTTCTTTTTTTCGCTCTAAGAAAAGGAATGAATCATGCTGGAATTTTTCCACAAATAAAAAGCAGAGTCTTCATATTCCTGAAAATGCAGAGATGCCATCAGATTGTAGCTGTGACACTTTGTTATGTAAACAGTGTCAAGTGTCACACACATCTCCCACTCATCCTCCAGACAAAACAGACTCGGCTTCTCACATTCCTTCTACCATCTGTCCCAAACTTTGATTACATCTTGTTTCCATTGGATGCAGTGATAGAGTATGAACATTGGTCATATCCAATTCACAACAAAACCCCCAGAACGGGACGGCAGCTGCCACTACAGAGAAACGCATGAGTATACCTCAGTCTGGGTTTTCTTTTGGGAGGGTGGGGTTCGTCCTCAGTGCCACACCATGTCCTCTCCGTTACCCTCTTTCTTGCTTCTCTATGGTCTTTCATTGTCACCTTTTTAGTGTTCATATTGGCACCTATTGTTAGAAAAGTTTATAAAGTGCAGTTTATATTAATCTCCCTCATACAAGCCCATGCGCACATGCGTCTGCACATGGATGCGTGAGTGGGAGAACACTTGTAAAAGCACGTGCATTAGGCCTGCTACTGAAAATTACTGTCAGGATCACTTAAGCCATTGATTATTTTTTGATCAGTGGTTCATCTTTAACATGGAAACAGTGAGTAAAGCTTCATGTTGTTTCCATTACAGTGTGTTCAAAAAGAGAGGTGAAACAAAAAATAAATTCTATGAAACCAGCTTTCTCTCATTTTTGGTATGTGCTGATATGATAGTCTGTAGTTAAATGGAAAAGAGAGTTTTTCACAGGACTTACAAGCCATGTGCTGTTAATTAAATAGTCTTGTTTAACTGATCATTGGCAGCTCCGAAGCATTCATTGCCGCAATCCTCCCAGAAGCAGACATCCCAGCAAATTCACCGAGTGCAGTGGTTGAAGAACTACAAAAAACCTTCAAAATCTGTATCTCAAACTCTACGGACATCAATTAGCATGTTAAAGGTTAAAGTTCATGACAGCACAATTAGAAAAATACTGAACACGTATGGTTTGTTTGTTAGGGTTGCTTGGAGAAAGTCTCTTCTCCTCTTCTCTCTGAAAAAGAACATGGTAGCAAAGTTACTATGTTTCAATTGCATTTGAACACTCTGCAGTACTTCTGGAGTCGTGTCCTTTAGACAGAGAAGACCAATGTTGAGATGTCTGGTCCCAATGCCCAGGATGACACATTTGGTTGTGTTTGGTTTACCATCTGTCAAGCACAGTGGTGGAGGGGTGATGATTTGGGCTTATTTTGTGGACACAGGACCTGGGCACCTTACAGTCAGTGAGCTGTGAGGTCATCTGTCCAACAGCTAAAGCTTGGCCCAAATTGGGTCATGAAACAGGTCAATCTACAGACGGAGTGAAACAGAACAGAATCGCTGGTCCAGTCAGAACTCAACCGGATTGAGGTTTTTTTTTTAAACTCACTGATTTTTATTTTTTTTAATTGAGAGTCCAGATTCTCCATGCACATGCATATACTACAAGTTTTTTTTAAAAAGCACAATAAGATGTTCCACACTCAGAGTACAGTGTGTGTGTGTGTGTGTGCGCGTGCACATATGTGTTTACATTGATTCACACATAAGTCATTTCCGTTCCGTTCAGTACAGATTGTCTGATGTAAGGGTGTGTGTCTGTGTGTCACCTTTGAGATGTGGAATAAAATGCAAATTAAGATGTGAATGCAATGGTTTACACATCATTTAAAGTAAAAATACTGCAAGAAAGAGAAAGTTTTTTTAACACACCTCTTAACTTCTGTTTTGACGTTATCATTACATTCTTTTTTTATTCCTGTTTAGTACAACATCCAAAAACTTGTAAAAATGGGGGATGTATATGAATTGTTAGTGATCTTAAACTGTAAGGCAATGAGGAAAGTTACCCTTTATAAAACAGCTGGGAATCGGAAATTATTCAGGTAGAAGTCAAAGCTGATCTTAGTTGGAAGGCGTCTTTTTGAAAACCGTGACTTTCCTACATTCCCAGTGACATGTTGTAAAACTTATCTCATAATTATAGAAGTTAATTATAAGGCACTAAACATCTTTATTTCTAATTTGGACAATTCTGTCATACAACCCTCTCCCCAGGTAATAATCTGTGGGCGGCAGGTCATGTGCAGCTACCTGACTCAAGACATTGAGCTGCGAGTGGTGCAGCACTACGTGGGGCCCGATAGCCAGACGGTAGTCAGGGAATACTGCGACTGCCTGGAAGCAGGAGCCAAGCTGCCATCCTATGTGCTGGAGGATGCAGAGATGACAGAGCTGTGTGTAAGGGCTCGAGGAGACGATGAGTGGTCACAGGATGTTCAGCTGGAACGGAGGGATAAGAGCAGCAGCAGCTTTGTTGTACAGGTAACACAAGTAGAACTTTAAGTAAGCCTTCCACATGTCCGGTAAAGCTTCCCACTTAGTTTCCCAGAGTCTTGTCTGTACATGTCTTTACGATCAGAAGCTACATCAGTTACAATTTGTTGCGTGTGCATACTAGCAGATTAAAATGCACACGCGTGCTCCACTGTGCCTGGAGCACGCGTGTGTGTCCAATTGCAAGCTGTTGAATGTGCTAGCCGTGCACACAAAGTTTCTCTCACACATTGCTCACACCACTACTTCTGACTGGCTCTCCATCCACACAACATGTTTGGAGCCAGTGACTGGACCACCAACTGTGACCGGATCCTCTTCTCCTGGGTGGCCACAGTGGCAGCGCTTCCATGCTGCTACTCACTGTTAGAGAACAGATTGAGATCTTCCCCTCAGATAGGCTTACAAAGACCCTGCAACCCATAACCCAGCCATGTTGAGAGGTAGAAAATACTGTTTATGCTCTCTCATAACAACGTTAACCATAGACAGGAAACACTAGCTGATATGTGGGCACAGGGAAAGGCTTTGAAGGCACTTTCACACCACTGGATAAGCGCCAGCTCCATCCCTGCTGTTCTTGCGCTTGCTCTTTATTTTTCTTGTGCTTTTTTCCCTGCTGTTCTTGTATTTGCTCTTTATTTTTGTTGAACTGTCTTTCTTTGTCTGCCTCTCTCTTTTTTATTTATAAGCCTCACGCTGTTAACAGCTAGCCATCTACCACTCCAGCTCCTGTGTATGTGTGTGTGTTTTGGAAAAGGGGGTCTGAACATCTCTGACTGCACTCCAGCATGCACTGTTATCTTTTTTCGTAGGATCAGCGATTCATTGCACATCTGGATGGCTGGCTCCAAATGAGAGAGCTGCCTGAACTAGTAGCTGGGTTCTTAGATCTCTCTATCTGTGCCTGTCTCCTGCTATTTCACTCGCATGTTTCCTCCCTGCCTTTTACCCTCTCGCCCACACACTGGCTCACTCATCTATCTTCTAGTTAACTCCTTTCTTTACTTCATCGTCTGGCATCAAGCCTGTCCACCTGTCCTGCATCCCTCCATTTTCAGTGTTTGTCTTCTTTTTTTTTTTTTTAATCTGCCTGATGATTCCCTGTATCAGTAATCCATCTGAGGTATCTCCTTTTTCATATCTCATCTTCCTCATCCTTAAATCTTATTTTCAACATTTTTTAAACGTGAGCTTTAGAGAAAGCACAGAAGGTCATCGCGACTTTATCCCAGTGGTGAGCATCTTTTAGTTGATCACTGTAGAGCATCTGTTTGCCAAAGTTTTACTCCCTCATCCAAGTAAGTCTATTTTGCAAGGGTCTGTATATTAAAACTGAATGTTCACCCTGTCTCTTTGCTCTGCTCTGCTGACCCTACCAGTAAATGAAGTCCCCAGGCTGTCATAAACTAAACCGCTTGTAATGTGACTTGGCATCCCAAGACTTTAATGAGGAGTGAAGAGTAAATGGGACAAACACCAGTGACACATTAAGAGTGCTTAGTGTTTGGTGGGCACATTCTCAGCCTTTAAATCTTGCAAAGATTTAACTGACTGTAATGGGCCACTATCTGGCACTAACAGTTGTCAGTCCTCACAGCCATAGTATTGTGTTGCAGGGCTTTAGGGAGACTTAACATTTAACTGCTGAAAGAAGCCAAGAAACAAAGATTTTTAGGACAAAACATCATTGATGGAGGCAGTAAATATCATGCCAGGGGGTAAAAAGGAGCAAAAGCATTAAAGTTTATCCAGTTTATTCATATTTTACATCTTAACCACCCGTGTAAATTTTAAATACAAGCATGTGCCATTATTAGAAAAAAAGATTATTATTAAAAAAGTATTAAAATAAAGGTCATTTTGAATTTGATGGCTGCAACAGGTTTCAAAAATGTTGGACTAGGGTAGCTTCCCCTTTTCCTTTAACAACAGTCTGTAAAGGTCTGGGAACTGAATAGATCAGTTGCTGGACTTCTGGGTCGTATTTTTCATTTCGTGGTGCGTCAAATGTTGTCAACTGGAGAAAGATCTGGAGCACCGGCAGGCAGCTGGACTTTTTTACTGTGAAACCATGCTGTTGTAATAGATGCATATGCAGTTTAGCATTGTCTTGCTGAAATACACAAGGCCTTCCCTGAAATAGAGGTTATATGGATGGAAGCATAAGTTACTCTAAAACCTTCTAGCATTCATGTTGCCCTTCCAGATGTGCAAGGTACCAATTCTATAGGTAATAATGCACCCACATACCATCAGATTCATCCGACCACACAGCAGTTTTGCCTCAGTCCATTTTAAATGAGCTTTGGCCCAAAGAAGACACTGGCATTACTGGCTCATGTTCACATATGGCTTCTTCTGTGCGTGATAGAGTTTTAACCTGTGTTTGTGGATGGCACGATAAACTGTGTTCACAGAAAATGAATCTGGAAGTGTTCCTGAGCTCCTGCAGTGATTTCCATGACAGAATCACTCCTTTTTTTATTGCCGCGCGTCCTGAGGGCCTAACCAACACAGGCATCTATTATTGATTTTCAACCTTTTGCCTTGCTCCCTGAGATTTCTCATGATTCTCTAATTCTTTTGATGATACTGCATGAAATATTCATAATCTTCATAATTTTACATTGAGCAACATTATTCTGAAATTGTTACACAATTTATCGATGCATTTTTTTGCAGATTGCATAACGAAGCCCATCTTTTCTTCTGAGAAATCCTGCATTTTTGTATCCACTCACATTACGGCCCTGTTGCCAGTTAACCTAATTAGTGCAAAATGTTCCTGCAGCTGTTTCTTTTTAGTACCAATTAGTTTTCCGGTCTTTTGTTGCCCTCTCCTAACTTTTTTGGGACGTGTTGTAGCCATTAAATTCCAAAAGAGCCAATATTTTTTCTTAAAATGGTGCATTTTCTCAGTTTAAGCATTTAATGTTTTCAGTGTTCTGTTGTGAATAAAATATGAGATTATGAGATTTCTTAATTATTGCTTTCTATTTCATTTGCATTTTACACAGCGTTGCAACTTCCCATCAGTCATAAAAGGCTCAGGGGGTAGTGTCATCATCCCACTGGGTGGCATGAACACCCAACACATAGCTCAAGAATGAGGCGACATAGAATTTTCAAATTCATATCATAGGAGCATTTGTTAAAATGCTCAATCTAGTTCAAATATGACCAAATAGCAAAGTCAAGGTCAGAGGTCAAGTTTATTGAAAATCCTTCAGGCTTCTTTGGTATTGATATCTTCTAACAGCTAGTTTGTTTCCTTTCAGGTGCCTTGTTCTAATGGCTCATTGCTTTATGTTCTGTGCACGCTCATCACAATCGAACCCAGCTCTCATATGCAGCAAAGAGTGGTGAGCATCTGTTACAATATTTACCGTTACAGAATATTTTAAACCTTTTTGTTTTGATCTCTGGGAACTAAGTAATTATCCAACACTTAAGATTAAGAACTTTACATTTTTGGTGTAATCATTATTTTTCCTGATTTAGTTTTGCTCTCATCAGTTTGTCTTTTCATTGATTGTTCTGTATCAAAACCATGTTCCAGGTGGTTTTCAGTCCACTGTTTGTCATGAGGAGCCACCTGCCGGACTCTCTAATCGTGCATATAGAGAAGAGGAGCCTCGGACTGCGAGAAAGCCAGCTAATACGTGGACAGGGTCACCAGGAGCCCCTGCTAAACACGGAAGCTGACCTCACCCACCATCTCACTTTCCAAGCCAGGTAAAAAAAAAAAAAATGCATTGGTCCAAAAAAGGACATAGTAGTTCAAGTAATGTCTAATACCTTTTCATGCTTAAGATCTATGAAACACTATATAACACACCTCAGCTTCACAAACATGTTACATGTTACAATTTCTGCACATCTGACATCACTCCTAATGATGGTGGTAGGCTCTTGCTACGATGCAGTTTAACCTCATATTCTTGTCATTTGGTCTTAACCAAAACTATTCTCTTCCAGCAGACATTTTCAGTGGCCAATTTAGTTGTTTTAGTCCTTTTGCACTGCATTTATTGTGCACTGCCTAGACAAAAAAAAACCTCACCACATGGCAAATAGGTGAGCACCTTCCAGTGGTTTTTAGGTGTAGGTTTAGCAACTTTATGTGCCTAAAAATACTGAATGACAGGGTTTTTCAGTGTATTTTTCTTGACAGTGGCAGGATTTGTCAAGCTCAAATTGTGAAAGAGTGGTTCAGGGAGCATGACATATAATTTTCACACATAGCCTGGGAACGCACACAGAACCAACACACAGAGGAAGCCACCTTGGCAGCAGCTGACACATAGCTTCAATTCTGACATTTTAGGCGGGGCCATCATTACACCTCATTTAGATAAAGCCCCAGCAAAGCAGTTTTTTTTCAGTAGTTTGTGTGTGTAGAAATAATACTTTTTTATGTCTATGTTTGCATGAGGTAAAAAATGTATGCGCACTAGCCCGGTGTCTGTGTGTGGTCCGTGCCTGTCATTGTCTTGGTTAGAAATGTGCCAGTGTAAGTGTGACAGATGCCACTTCATCATGGGCAGAGGCTGTCACATACATCATTGCTACGCCTATTACTTGCCCCAGTTTGTCCTTATGTGTTTGCACATATTTCCCATAGCCTCTGTGTAAGCCAATAACTGTACAATTTATCATTGTAGCCAAGTCCATCAAAGAAATGCTAAGAAATTCATTTGTATTTTATCTGTTTTATCTAGCATCACCACTACACCTCATTTCATGTCATATATATATGTACATGGCATGTGTTTTGGCGCATGGTGTCGTTCAGTAACAGAAGTGTTTATGCTTCAGTGTGTGTGGCCCCAAGGGAAATGGCTACCACATGCACATATTGTTTTGTTGTTGCTTCTACTATATTTGTTATCTTTCCAAATGTAATTTAAGTTGTTTTATGCAAATACATAAGGGGGGGTGCTGGGTGGGGGTGGGGGGGTCAACCTTTTGGTAGCAAGTGGTGGTGATCTGAATAAACAGAGTAAACGTTGAGTGTAATTGACTCTCCCTGAGAGATTTTTTTTTTTTTTTTGCTGTAACTGTTGTGTTTAGATATCTGGTCACAAAGTTTGTTTTGATTTCAGCTGCCATAAAGGAACCGCAGTGGCTGTACAGTGACTGGGAATGTATTTGGCCCCTGCTGTTGAAGATAAATCCTTTTCAGTTGTACAAAAAGCAAGCTCAGAAAGAACTAAGTGTCTTGTCTTTCTAGATTGCAACCACAATGCTCCTCGTGTTTACGATCCGTCCGCTGCCTAAACCGTTTCAAACCGCACAAACTTGCATACTCTCCTCTCCTGTCCCCCGCAGCTCAATCCATCCCTCATCCCTCTCCATTCTCATAAGCACACACTACAAGCCACAATTGTAAACATACACACATTTCGTACAGATACACACAAGGCCCCCTTCCCCCCGACCCCAAACCCCTAGGACAGATCCAGTCTGTTCGCTGGTCAACAGCTCATCTTTCCTTCCTGTAATTACGCATAGTTGTGGGCTTTAATGGACGAGGTAGAGAACAGAGCTGTGGTCTCCGCACAAGAGACACAGACAAGTCTTAACCAGAACTCTTATGTCCTGCTCTCCTCGTTCTGGCCACCACATTAGAAGATCAAGAGCTACAATCAGAAGCCTCTTCCAGTTTTCCCCCTCAGGAGCTGCTCTGGATGAGAAGCTTCCCGTCAACACCTTGTCCCTCTCGTCTGTCTTGCCCCAGATCCATAAGCAATAGCCCCTGTGTTCCCTTTATAGCACAATGGGCTCTATTAATAACCTACTGCTCTGGGGTAAGGGGCTGCTTTGCTTTGGCCAAGTGGAACTGGATGCTGCCCAGATAAAGAGAAGAAGTTATTAAACTGTTGGATTTTTTTCTCTTGTTGTTGCAAAGCCATAATTGACCAGTGTCTGGGACCTAGGTATTCAGTGGGGTTATTTACTGCCATTTAGCTTTTTTTCTCTGATCCTTATGAGTTAGTGTTTGTAAGACAAGACTGCATGTCATGAAGAGGAGTCCATAACAAAAGGCAGATTGAACCCGCTTCAAGGTTTCAGGGCAAAAGTGGAGTGTAGCTAGGGGTCACTTTAATTGCATCGAAAAGAACAATGAGAATAGTCAGATGTTGTCAAAGGATGTCTTGTTTTATAGTGAAATAAAGTATATTTGAATTGTTTCTGGTGTAAAATAACATACTGCCAAGCCAGATTTGCTGGTAAAAAATGATTTTGTGTCACAGGCAGTGCCTTTATTTGTTTACTTTTATCACACTTTCACTGAACTTGATATCTCCTAATCTTTGAGTTAAATCAGCTGTCTCTTGTGTCTTATCAAATCTAGGGTGTCTACTTTCTCCATGAACACACGTCACAGTCACACGCTGTTTGAGGAAATTGTAATGATTTTATGTTTGTGCTTTCTCTCTTTAGGGAAGATGAAGATGCTTCGCACTGCGCTGTGCCCATCTCCACCAGCCTAATCAAGCAGATACTGAATAAGACCGGACACGAGGACAATCCAGAAAACATCTTGGCTGATTTCTATGGTCCAAAGAGAAGCAATGAGCCTCCATGGCCGTATGTCATCAAAGACGCTGACAGGTACTCTTTGCATTGCACTGGCTGGTAGATTTGATGTGGGATATATGTTTGCAAGGGTACAAAGTGCTGTGAATATTTCTTTACTGGCAGATGTTTGTTTTTTTTCATTCTCTACTTAAAAACAGTTTTCTTTCTGTTCATTAAGACACCTCGTGATCTTTTTAATAAGTAGCATCAATAACTCTTTTTCATCCCTGTCATGGCTCTTTTGTGGCTAGCATTAAATTTAAAGTTTCATAATACGCAGCCCACCAGTGTGTTATTTTTCTAATGCTTAGCTTCTTACAGCATTCCTCCTCAAAGCAGAGAGTTGTGCAAGCGAGCCTTGATTGAAAGAAGCTTCTTTTTATTGCTCACTCTTTGTTCTCATAATAAAACGGTTAACTGCAAAGACAATGCAGAGCCATGCATCAGACATTAGCAGCAATACCACTGCTGTCCCCACAGACCGGAGATTAAGGCTGTCATCCTGTCACAGTCCCACTTTCTCACACAAGTGAGAGGGTCTTGCATTTGGTTATGGCTTGGCCCATCTCTGCAGAGCATGCATCGTATATACACTTGTATGTGTATGCCTGCACTTGTGTAAATGTGGCCCGTGGATGAGTTTACGTATAGTGTCAGGCAGAACACACATGGGAATCTGTCTACAAATGTCATTCTGGGAATCATCTTGATAGCAGCAGTAGGAGACGCAGCCACATGCTCTCCCACAGGCTCCAAGTTACAAAGAGTCCCAGCGGATCTGCTGGACATGTGGGCCATATGTCTGCTTGTGGTTGCCTTGGTTTCCCTACACTTGATACATATGCAAACACACACACACAGATTGTTGCTATGCACATGTGTGTATACACACTTATACCATTGTGTTGCACTTACACCACCGTACACATCGCTCACCTTTAAATGTCACACACTGCGTCTGTGTGGAGGGCTGGTATCGGGTGTTAGGTTTCTCTTTGAATCGGGCCTCTCTATTTTTCCTGAGAGACAAAGTCCAAGGCCAAAGCTCACTTCCCATCATAGAAAGCGGCAGTTTGTCTAATCTGTGAAGTTGCTGCTCCGAAGGAGCATCGGGAAAAATGTTGAGGGAAAAGGGGGATGTCATTAGGATTAATAGCTCTGATTGCTGTCTTTAAACACACTCAAAACTTGGACAGAAAGCTAAAGCCACAGTTTAATTTGTATATTATTCTTTAATGCTGATAATAGTGATAGAGTTTGCTGTTTGGAAATAGTACTCTGTCTTCCTGGCACAGTCAAGAAACCAGACCAACACCAAGCAAGCTCCTTGGCAGGCAGTGTGTAAATATTGTGCCTTAAAAGGGCAAAGGAAGTTTTAAAGTGGTAAATGTTTTTTTTTTAATTCTCTTTGTTGGGTTTTTAAAGGCAGTGGGGCACCTCCATAATCATTTTAAAAAAACACCCTCTTTTTGTGGTGTACTCGAGCTGCTATGTGTACGGGTTTTGAGAGCAGCAGCCTCTCAAAATTCACACTTTTAAAACCCTAATCTCCAGAATCACTGGGGTTAGACTAAAGCTGCTGAGCACATTATTTTCCATTACAGTTTTGTGATCTCTCCAGTATGATTTATGAGCCCTGCACTTTTTTGTCTCCATCCGCAAGGTCAGTGGTGCATTTAACCACACACACACTACCATAAACACCAGTAAATGGTAAAGAAAAGCTGTTCCCAGTGTTTTTGGTCCCATTTCACTGCAGTCAGTCTTTGGGTTTGTGACAAGTTTGAGCTGACAGGTTGGTAGGTTGAGCAGAGTCCAGGCGGCCTTGTGGGAGAGAGAAGACTGGTTTGCCTTTGATGGCTTTGAACTTCAGAGTAAGTCTGAGTTTGTTTGGTTCTCTTCTGGCACTCAGCACTGTTTAGGGCTCACAAGATGATGATTACCATGAAATGAGTGCCGTGTCAGTGAATTAGTGGAAAAATGAGTCTGTCTGTCTGCCTGTTTGTCTGTGTCTCAACATGCCCATGTGTGATCCCAAATGTCTTGTCAACTGTTCTCTGGATCTGTTTGTATTGCATAACTTGTTTGCAGACCACTTCTGTCTGTGTATTTGTTTAGCTTGTGTGACTGCTGTCAGTACATTATTGGTCAGCACGAGGTGTGATCAAAAAGTTCTGAGAACAAGAACAAAAAAAATCAAAAGCCTTTCAAGATTTCAATTTGGCGTATCTCACGTTCGAGGTCAGTGACTCATTACACCACTGGACTGTTTTCAGCAAAGCTGCTATTTTTAGATCTCTCAGTGGAACTGAGAGGAATGTCTCTCAGCACTTGAGCAGCTGCAGTGGGTGCTGGTACTCCTTCCATGTCTCAAAATGGCGATCCTGCAGCTTAACGTTCATCTGAGCTGCCACTCCGAGTCCAGATCATTTTCTCTGAACATTCTTCCTCAGACACTTCAGTGCGCTACAGCTCTGCATCGATAGTCTCAGCCGGGGGTCGAATTCATAATACACAACCCGATCAACGCTGGGGAAAAATGACGAGCTTGCTCTCTGTATCGCTCCTCACCTCACACCTTAACCCTTCACACGAATGTTGGACCTGTTTGTTTGCTCTCTGCTCAAATTTGAGATCTATGGTGACATCACAGTCAGTGCACACAATCACTGATTATAAGCACAGTTGAAGTGGTTAGAATGAGACAACCAGGAAACTGTCTAAAAATATCAGGAGCCTTGGAAGCTGCCCAATCTGATATGTCAGATTTGCCAAATTTAAACCATGTAAGGTTTCCATTTTTATGGAGTGTTTTGATAAAGTTGATCATTAAGACTGAAAGGGTGAGACATTTAATTCTTATACGGTGCAGCAGTGCTTAAAATACTTTAGTGTAAAATGATGCAAACCTTCGACTCAAGTGACCATTTTCCTCAAATCAACTTCTCCATACTGGGATTCTGCTGGAGTGATTTATCCAAGAAGTGTTCTCTTCCAACAGGTCAGTGCTCGAGCCTCTTGCACAATGGGACAGTCCTATGCAGGTGAAGCTCTCCTGCTGGAAACCTGGTCTAAACACACTCCTGGTGGAGCTGCTCCCCTGGGCCTTACTGGCCAATGATTCCCAATGGGATCTCTGGCTTTTTGAGGGAGAGACCATCGTACTGCAGATACCAGCCGGCAAGGTCATTGTACCGCCCAACTTCAAGGTAGAGTGCGACAAGATCTTTGTATGCATATGGGAGTATGTAAATGTATATGGGAGTTGTTTAAACACTCAAAGCTACAAAAGATAAAAATGGCCCAAGTCCCTAAAATCTCCTTATATTCCACAGATTCTGCATTTAGTTGCATATTTTTCATCCTGTAGCTACCAGTTAATGTTCATCTTCCAGTCTCCAGGCCTTGATTTGTATCATAGCCTTAAAGATCAGTAAGAGTCCAAAACAAAGTGTCAAACTTTCATTTATTACTTATTTTCTTCAGCAGAAGTACATTTCCAGTAAAACTCATTCTTATTTTGAAAGACATTAATAGACTGTATTGTACTTGCCAACGTCTTTGTGACATCATGACAATAGTCGTAATAATTCAGCAAATATATTATTTTGACATCAGGACATGGATGTCTTTTTGTGGCATTAAAGCCATTATTATGGAACCAGCTCTTTTCTCACTTCAGTCTCGACTAATAAGCACAAAACCTGAGATCATTCACCAGAGCTGCATTACAACAATATTCCCTGCCTAAGTCTTTAACTGCGGCCAAGCTCTGTCACCGTATACTGCAGGCATGCATTCTCACTGGCTTCTGAGATCAGAAAGAACAGCCTGCAGATGGTTTTCCCCCTTTTGGAACGTAACACACACACACATACGCACATTTCTCTGTCAGAAACCCAGCGCTAGGCGGGAAGGCAGTGTATCAAAGAACAAGACCTAATATGGTTCAGCACGAGGAAACAAAATAAAAAGTTGTAAATGTGTAATAGCCTGTGAAATAGAAACAAATACATCGTTGTTTCCATAGCAACCTCCTATTTATCATGGAGCGACACGTCGAGAGAAGACAGTTGCAGCTGCAACTCTCACACCGGATTGGTTTAATAGGAGAAGGCTGGTGTTTTGATCATCAGTATGCTCCAGAGCCAGATGAACAATCAGTGTGGAGCACTGAGGTTACTAGTAATGAATTCATACAGTACTTTGCGAGGACTATATGAATTGATATACAGGAGCACTTAGTTGAGCTTTTTGGAGAGAAGTCACAGCTTCAAATTTGATAGTAAATTCTTTGATGCTTCCTTCATTCTCTGTCTCTTGTTCTCTAACCTGAACTCCTGTTCATTGCAATCCAGGAAGCATTCCAGATTGGTATCTACTGGGCCCAAACTAACACTGTCCACAAGTCTACAGCCCTGAAACTAGTTCATGACCTAACTTCTCCTCGGTGGAAGGAGGGATCAAGCTCAGAGGTGGTCACTCTGGATGAGGAGGGATATGTTGAAGCTGACATCACACTGGGAGCCTTCCCTGGTAAACAGAAGGTGAAGGAAACTTCAAAGCTTTTTTTAATATACAGTCGCTCACTGGGAAAGTGAAATAGTTTGTTAAAACTGAAGTGAAGTTTAGGCATATTTGTCAAGAAATGTTTTTAATTTGGGGGTTTTGTCCATATATCTTAGGTTTATTTATTTTCTGCCAGTTATTGAATTACATTGTGGTTTTTTCTTTCTTTTTTCTTTTCTTTCTTTCTTTTTTTACAAAGCCATAATGTGGTTTGAATCAAAAAGTTCTGATGAATTATTAGGGAGGCAAGTGGAAAAGAATACAT
This sequence comes from Simochromis diagramma, assembly GCF_900408965.1. Classification (NCBI taxonomy): domain Eukaryota; kingdom Metazoa; phylum Chordata; class Actinopteri; order Cichliformes; family Cichlidae; genus Simochromis; species Simochromis diagramma. Next base: position 1,673,546 of record NW_024387423.1, on the reverse strand, counting down.
AATTCTTGAAGAAATAATTGTAATATATTTCCCAAATCAACAGAGCTCCTACCAGCATGAGAACTCACCGGCTAATTCGATAGATACACATGTTTAAATGCTTTTTGAAACAAATGTCTAATCAGCCAATCACATAGCAGAAATTCACTGTGCTCAGGCATGTAGACACGGTCAAGTGGATCTGCTGAAGTTGAAACCAAGCATCAGAGTCTAGAAGACAGGTCATTTAAGTGACTTAGAATTGATGCCAAGTGAACTGGTTTTTCAGAAACTGCTGATGCACTTGGATTTCCACAAACAGCCACCAGTGGGTTTACAGAGAATTATGTGAAAAAGAAAAAGCAGCCAGTGTTTAGCAATATCCTGGGAAAAAATAACAAAGTTGGAGGCAATGGTGAAATTAGAAAGGCAAAAAACATGTGCATCTCTGAACACACCTCCTTGACATTGGAAGCAGGTAAAAGACATCAACAGAAAACCACACGCAGTGCCGCTCCATCCTGAGAACTGTAAAATAAGGCTACGTTTAAACACGTTTCCCTGTCTGATGAGTCTCAATCTCTGCATAGGGACAGAATATGGAGCGTTGACAGCATGGATCCATCCTGCCATCTATTCACCATTTGTCGTCCTCGTGACCACATGATGACTTACAGATCTCACAAGAAGCAACGTTGTTACTTTCTTTAATCATTTATCGCTGACAGCTTATTGCCTGTTCTTTCCTCCGTAGCTGTGTCAGTTCTGTGTGTCATCTGTGGTGAGACATGGCATCCAGATCTTGCAGATAGAGGACAGGACAATTCTTGTCAACAACACTCCTTACACTATACACTACAGGCCCCTGCTGAGTGACCACGCACTGGCAGCTGATGACCAGGTAATTTGAATGCATGCTTTTTCCTGTCATAGGGAGGGAATGAAGGTTTCTCTGAATTCGGTTTATCATCTTTGACTTAATGAGCTGAGAATTTTGGCAAATGTTAAAATGTGAAACACAGCAATGCAGATTCAGTATATTTTTAGTATGTTTCAGACTAGACAAGGACAATTCATCATACATCACAACACCTGACCACATCCTCAACTGTTAGCTCTTACTCTAAAACGGTGTAAATGTTTGGCCCAGAGTTTCATTTCACAATGCTACTTTCTATCCTTGTGGCATTTGTGTGTGCTTATGGTCCTGCATCATGTCTCTCCTGTCTGCCTGCTCAAGTTCCTGAAGCTTCAAACATACATTTTATTCCCCATGCACATTGCAAACGCAGTGTGTCTACCCCAGCACACATACCCTGGGATGTTGCAAGCCGTTTTCCATCAGATCATGTCCCAAACCTTCCCCCAGCCCCCTCTCTCCCTCTGCCGTTCTCACCATGTGGCAATGGCACTTCATAGGGACATTAGACAAACACCCAGAATTGGATGCAGGTTTCCTTCCTGCTTTCATCTGCTGCTTGTCCCTAAAGAGGGCAACAATGTTGTGATGTCATTTAACAAGCTTTCAGATCCCCTTATGGAAGGATGGCAAAGCTTGCCAGTTGCCACTAATTGACTGAAAAACCTTTTAAAAAAAGAGCTTAAGAAACTAAAGAGCGGGCGATGGGCTTAACAATAACACAGACCGCAAACAAGGCTAGGAATGCCTTTCTAGTTTGTCTATTCATCATGCTTAGAGCCTAATCCCTGTAGTCTTATACTACACACTGCTCACTGGCTGTTAAGCCAGCACAGCAGGGCTTCTCTGCTACCAATTTAGCTCTAAGCTCAGTGGGAGAAAGAATAGAGTAGAATAACAATGTGGTTTTACCATGTATCTTTTGTTGTAATCACTTGCATCTTCTTTGCTCTCTGGCTTTCTTTTCTTCTTGGCCTTCATGTCCCATCTCATATCGTGTTTTCTGATCAGATGTTTGACCATTTCTCCTCTTTATTCTCATTTGCTCATGTCACCTTGCCCTCTCTTTTTGTCTCTTTCGTTTTCTATTTTTTTTCCCCTTCATCTGTCATTTATTTATATTCTTACCATGATTTATTTTCCTTTTTCTCTCCTCTCAACTGCCTTTTTATAATATTTATATTATATACTCTTCCCAGATCTGTGAGATACCAGAGACGGCCACGTTCACACTCCTTCCCCCTGAGAATTCATCCCAAGCCAAACCGTGCTCAGTGCCATGCTGGGACCTCCTCCAAACCAGCATCCAGGGAATGGTGGAGTTCCCTTTGCCACTCAGACACATGCTCTTCAGCTTGTTTCCAAGGCCTGACGCCGGTGTTGGATCTGCAGCATGGAGCCTTCCCGCTCCCATCCGGCAAGACTTCCCCAGGCAGAGTTTATCTGTTCCCAGGGAACCAGACTCAGGGGGTGGCCTGAGCAGCAGGTGGGTGAAGCAGAACATTTGCGGTTTGCTGGCCGTGACAGTCCATTTAGAGCTGGGCACCGAACCCCAGCTGGCACTAGACATAAAGAGAGGAGACACTGTAGCTAGTCACACTTTGTTACACACTGATGATGAAGCAGGAGGAGAAATCCCCTCAACATTTCCACTGTCAGTTTATCAGCTGCTCTTGTGGAATTCATCCATCTGAATTTCGTGTTGTTTTTCTCTTCTTTTAATCTAGTGTAGCCCATTTAGATAGCTGGTTGGATGGCTTTCAGGGACTGAACACACAGTGATATATACACTTGGTGATAAATAGCTCATAAATGGACAATTTCGTTTTTTACGGATACACCCGTATGATACGGTGATAAAACTGGCCAGCTTTAGTTCATTTTCTTAATTTGTGCATAATTGTATGTGTAGTCAGACACACAGATATAAACACAAATACAAACATGGACACACACACACAGTGATGATGCATTGCCTGGGTTCAGTTAGGGCTCTGCCCCTAGATGCATTTAGAGATTTGCAAATGGACATTGCAATAATGTGACGTTTGACGTGTTGATGGGTGTGTGACTGCTTATCTGTGTGTGGTTAGAAAGGGCTGGGATGTGAGCTGTCTGCAGACAGTTTATTTATGGGTTTATTGCCCTGTTATGGCCAGAGCTGAGGTGGAGGTACATCATAGATGTGATTTGTCGGTCTGTCCATTTGTCTGTCAGCAAGATTTCCCAGAAAAGGATGACTTCATGAAACTTGTATTCAGTTTTGGGCCGATCCAAACAATTTCTTCAAATTGCCCTTTTACCTTATTCATGTTATTTTTTCATGCAGAGCAATAGTCCTGACCTATCAGGAGCACCTTGGAGTGACATACATCACCCTTAATGAGGACCCTTGTCCCCGCATGCTAATCCACAACAAGTGTCCTATCCCACTGCTTTTAAAGGAAAATGTAAAAGGTAAGCAGGGCACCTTCTGGCTACACTGGAAACCTCTACTCTGTGTTTTAATAAGCCTTGTGGTTAAACTCACAATTTTTCTCTTGCACGTTTTTTTTCCTCTCTTTTGTTTCACAGAAACTCCAAGGACTGAGGTGTACTGTCGTGCTCTGCCTGCTAACTGTTCCCTGCACCATGAACTCTATTACCACTTTTCCAGTTTCCCAGAGTGCAAGCAGAAAGAGATGCTGCCCACATTGCTGCTGAAAAACACCTCGGACCACAGCACCACCGACTGGACAGACCCCATAGATATCAACTGCCCTGGTACTCAGGTAAAAGAGTAGTAATTGAAGAAATGTACCACTTAAGTCATTCCTCCTCCTAGTGATAGACCAATCTGAACTTTTGACCTAAACACACAGAAACACCTTTCCTAACACCACAGATGTCAGTGATAACAAAACCTCAAGAGCAGCTAGATGGAGCCAGAGTTCATTATGCTTTGCTGGTAATGAAGATTAGCCCCGTCACAGTCCTGTGACTGATGATGATGATAAAATACAAGCACCCAGGTTTTCACTTATTTTTCTTTTAAATTAGCTTCGCATTAGGAAAACAAGTTAACAATTAAGCTTGGTTTGTGTGGCTGATCCATTACAAATGAAAATCAGGTTTTAGAGGTATGTCGGAACCTTCTTCACGCAACATTAGTTTTTCGTTTTGTGCGTGTTCTGGGGTTAAATGGTGATCCGGGGTAAGAATGTTCGGTCTGGTCTGGGGTAGTAATGTAGGGTTAGCAAAATGTTAAGGAGCACTATGTGTAATGTTTACTGTTGTGTCTAGGCAGCTGTGGGTTGGCGGGGGTGGGGTGGTTGAGGCTCTGTATCTCTGGTTACTGTGAAGTCTGAATTTGACCTGTGTGGTAGGGGTGAGAAGTCAAAGGCTAGACTTGTTATGACTGCTTAGCCAAGCGTTCAGCAGTGATCTACTTCCTTTCTTCACATGACTGTGTGATGACTCTGAACCTAGAGTGGCATAGGTTAAAGTCAGACACGTGTAACTTCTGAAACACACACATACACACACTGACCTGAGCTAGAACTGTGTAAAAGTTCTTCTTCAAAGTATCATGTGACGAATAATGTCTAGTCATTAGTTTTCTGCTGCTGTTCAGGTGGTGTTCCTGCCAGGCTTTGGCTGTCTCTACATAGACGTGACCTATGAGAAAGGCACCCTGGTTCTGTCTCTGGCACCAGAGGGCAGCGTGGACACTGTAATCAACCAACACAGCAGGTATGCGTGCACAGGCAGTGGTTTTATTGTTGTCGATTTATGTTCCCTACATAATTGAGCCACGAGAAATCAAGCATGCATGTTGTTGTTCCTAACCTCAAGCTATCTACCCCTGTGCCTATTACTGTGTTCACTTCCATTTGCTTTATGATTACTGTTAACAGCTATGTTTTCATGCAGTACTCAAAACATGAAGAAACAGGCATCATTTTCACCACAGGAGGGCAATAAAACCTTCTAGTGTTGTCATGAGCGTGGTTAGTTGTACAGTAGAACATAGTATTACAGCTTTATTCCATTACATCAACACATGCAAGCTGCTTTGTCATTTTGGCAAAACAGGATATTAATATAATCACATGTTAGGTAAATGTAAACAAATTACCTCAGACAATGATCTTTGTTAAAGTGCTCTGGTAGATGGTCCCTTATTATCCTTTACAAATAATCACAGCCTGGAAAGGTTTCCTGACTGTACCCAAAAAATGACAAATAATTTTATGGCTACTTTAACTGCTGCTATATTTTCATTTGTAAATACCATTTATTTTTAATAGTTTCTGTTCTTCCCACTGTAGATCTTTTTGGTTAATATTTCTGTTTTGTTTTCAGGTCTTCCACACTGTCTGTTTGCATCCTCCTGAGTGAGGCCAGCATGGTGCTAAGTGATGATATCACCAGTCCCACCAGTTCGGTGGAGCTCCTGAGACTCACATTAACCAAGCTACTCCTAAGCCTGGCTCCCACGCCTATCTCCCTGCCCCCGGAGCTAGCCGTTGACCCCTCTGTGGGTACAGCAGCCATCCCAGCTCTGCTGTGTGACTCATCTCTCATCGAGGTGTGGTGCTCCAGTCTGCAATTGGACAACCAGTTGTATAACCGGGCAAGTTTCCACTTCCCTGTGCTGCTGTGCCAAGATCAGAGAGGGGGAGTTGAACCTGGGAGTCTGTGGAGCCGTGATGCCAACCCCACTGAGTCCCTTGAAGCAATGAATGAGTTCAAACACTCCTGTTTTCTGCAGATGAGGCTGACGCTGGCTGGGGACAGATGCACGGTGGAGGAGGTTCGATTAGTTCCCATCTCTTGATGTGCATTTTTGTTTGCTAACCGCACTCTCCCTTCCAACACATTGTCATAACTTACCTGATGTATGATTTCATTTTTACTGGAGGCAAAAAAAAATCACGCTTAAAAGCATTTCAGCAGCTGTCACAGCTTGTAAGAGATCAGCATAATCTCTGTCCAAATGACTTTACTTTCTCTCAAACAATTGTGAAGAAGCCATTCTCATACTAGGTTCTTTTTCTTCAGCTCTCCTTCCAGCTCCAGCCTGCCAGAGTCTACCTCGAAGACACTTTTGTTTACTACATCAAGACTTTGTTCCACACCTACATCCCCACCCATGCTTTTCCCTCTGCAGAGACCCGGTGCAGCAAAGAACTTGGAGCAACCTCCACCCTCCCTGAGCAGGTGCGATATTCATGACACGATCGTTTTATTTCTGCTTTTAGTTGCTACATTCTGACAATCTTTATAACTACAATGGAACCTTATGTTACTGACAGGAAGCAGCATCCAACCTCATAATGATATGTGGAATATGTCTGAGAATTATTTCTTTTGATAACTGTGATGTGTGATCCAGGTTCTCCAGTCAGCGCAGGCATTGGTCCACCCCGTGCAGCTGCAGAAGCTGACCATCCAACCTGTCAACCTGCTAGTTAGTATCCATGCCTCTCTGAAGCTGTACATTGCTTCAGACCACACTCCTCTGTCCTTCTCCCTCTTTGAGAGAGGGCCATTCTGCACTACAGCCAGACAGCTCGTCCATGCTCTGGCCATGCACTATGCTGCGGGAGCCCTCTTCCGAGCAGGTAGGTAGCAGACAGGACTTATAAAGCTTCTCTTACCCTCAAACACCTGTATTCGCACTAGATGATGCACTTTTTTCCTACATTCTCTTTATGATGGGCTTGGTGTCACAATTTGTGGTGTCGGTTCCCAAATGAAATGTGAATTCAGCATGAAGTAAGAAAATTCTGCCATTTCTTCTCAGCACAGCTACAGTTGATCTTTCAAATGATACACCCCGGGGCTGCTGGAAAACTGTTGAGCTCCAGGAAGCAAAACCTGAATCACCAGTGGCCTGAGAACGACTTATGTTCTGTCATTGTCATTATTCAGTGGTGTATCATAAGTTTTGACCAATAACTCACGGTTCACACCCAGTTTGTTGGCAGTATGTTTTGGTTAATCCTTTAGCGGTCACCGTGTCTAAGGCTGACTTATCAGGCCCTGTAAGAGCTCCATACCGCTCTCCTGTGCTGTCCTCCTGTCTAGTCAAAGCCTCCACACATGGTCTGATTTAAGCCAGTCATTTCCACATCAGAAATCACCATTCTGGCCAGACGCTTCCTTCCCGCTGTCTCTCGTTAGAACCTTCATTTCTGCTCGTATTTCAACACGTCACCCTACCGCCTTCTCCTCTTCCTGAGTCATCATAAAGACCCGGGCTCCAGGAAACATTGCATTCTGGGACTGATTAACATGAGGATGTGCAGCGCTATGATCAGACATGCGCCCACATGTGTAAATCCGTGCACATACAAAGCCTTATGGACAATAGACACACTATCTTTGCATACACTCTAGCACGTGTGTGTTTAAAGGCATGACTCAGGCCTGTAAACATCAGCTCCTGTCAGGACTTTATGCTTTACCAAAACCACAACTGGGAAACCATATAAAGCCGAATCAACCACGAGGCCCCACTAGAGTAGGTTTCCTACCATTAGAGTCCATCATTCAAGTGCAAATTGACAGAGAATAAGAGCCGAGCGGGGCCCGGCGTCCTGAGAAATGACTATTTGATTTTTGTGATGGAGTTGTCAGTGCATAAATATCAATGAGCCGTGCCATCTGAAGGGGACTCTATGGTTTAATGAGAGAGGTGAGATAGTAGGAGGCTGTAAATCCCGTGCTGTGTCACACGTGTGATTTCATGCAAGAGTTTGCGTGCATGCGTGTGTGTCTCTCTGTGTGTATTACTGAGATAAGAACTCTTAAAAATCTAATCATGATGTGAAATACTTTGTAAGTTACTCCGTGACTTGTTGTGATTGAGAGAGCCTCCCACTCTAAATTGCTTTTGGCAAACACAGGACACTTTATCCACAGCGCACGTGTGAAGAATGTTCCTCCTAAGAGCGAGTGTCTAAAATGTTTTTAATATCTGTTGAATACAAAACTTCTTTTAATTGTATCGTGCATGAAAATATAAAATATGTTCATTCTGAGTAATGAGACTCACTCCAGAAATAACACAGTTAAAGTTTAGTTTATTTAAGCGTTTGCTTTCAGTCCAGGCTTTTCTGGATGAAGGTGGTTTGTGACTGTTTGCTAAAATGTTTCATAGCCTTGAGGAAGTGGAGTTTTTGTGACTTCTCAGAATGCAGTGCAAAGAGTACGACCCATGAGAATATGGATAAATATCCTGTTTTAGTTCAGATTGTCACACATAGGATGCAGTACTGTAGTGTTGCTCTACACAAATGTAACCATGCAGCACACTGTGTCTGTCTCAGGCTGGGTTGTGGGGTCTCTGGAGATCCTGGGCAGTCCTGCCAGCTTGGTGCGGAGCATCGGTAACGGCGTATCCGACTTTTTCCGCCTCCCATATGAGGGTTTGACACGTGGGCCTGGAGCCTTTGTCAGTGGAGTGTCCAGAGGGACCACCTCCTTCGTCAAACATATTTCGAAAGGTAACATAAATGCTCAGTCTTTGTTCTATGTCTTTATTTTATTTGTGGACTCAAGGATGGAAGAGTTTCCATGTGAGTCTCACACAAGACTTACAACACAACAAATATAGACTATAGAGCATCAGATTAAGTTATCTCATGGAGTTATGGCATTTCTCCCGTGTGATAAATGAAATGACTCAAATAACATTTACAAACACAAGTTACACAAAATGATGTGTTTCACTTTTGTTTTGTGGCAGACATGGTTAAAAGCACAAGTCAACATTTAGTGTCCACCTCAACATTAAGCTGGGCATACACTGCGATTTTTTTCAGTCGCGTTATTCAGCTTCTGCTCAAACTGCACGATTGACTCGCAGGGGTTAGAAGTTCGTCGCTCACGATCAGGGTCTCACACTATACGGCCCGATGCTCTGATGCAAGTGCTCACACTGTGCGTCCATAAAATGAAGGTTATAACGGAAATTCTGTCGCTCGCTCTCTCTCTCTGTCTTTCACTCACACAGGCACGCACACCACCACCATCAACTTTGCTAAATTGCTAATGAAAAACATTGATCAGTCAGCTGTGATTGAGCAGCAGTGTAGATCCAACTATTTTCACGGTTGTTGTGGTCGTGATAATTTTGTGAGGCCACATCGAAAAGGTTCGGATGAGCTTTCCAAAGTTCTACAAGTGCCTCCATCGCTTGTGTTCAGCTCACACGCTGCACTGCCGTGCTACTCCATCTTTTTCACCGACGTTTATGTGTTTGCGCGTGCGCAGTGTGAGCAGCTGCGGTGACACCCTCACGACGGTCGGGAGGATTTCAAACCTGTTTGAAATCCTCCCGACCAAGCGATTGATGATCGGGAGCTGGTCGTGAGGTGTTAATCGCTTCTCGTTACCCCACGTGTACTACACGATCCAGGACGCACGATAAAGGCCAAAATCGAGCCGAACGCCAAAACGGTCGCACGACTCAAATCGTCTCAAAATGGGCCAAAAATCGCACAGTGTAAGCCCAGCTTTAGTCAGTCTTCTCAGCAGATCAGTGTGAAGGGCACTTTTGGAAATCATGTGCTCATTTGAAGTTTTTAAATCTGTGATTTAATTCATAAAAGTACTTCTACCTTGCCACTAGAGACACTGAGAAAACATAAGTCACATTATCACATTTCTGTTTAGGTACCCTAACCTCCATCACCAACTTAGCCACAAGCCTGGCAAGGAACATGGACCGTCTGTCTCTGGATGAGGAGCACTACACCAGGCAGGAGGAGTGGAGACGGCAGCTGCCAGAGAGCCTCGGGGACGGACTGAGACAGGGACTGTCACGACTCGGCATTAGCTTGTTAGGTATATGAGAAGGAACACCAAACTTCAAACAAGTCAGTTAGCTGTCTTATTAAGTAATAAATGAACCCCCAAAATATAGTTATGTTTGAAATGAGCAATATATGTGTGTGTACAATCCATTCTCTTCCGCTTATCCTTGTCAGGTTGGGGGGGTCTATCCCAGCTGTCTTAGGGCGAGAGGCAGGGAACACCCTGGACAGGTCGTCAGTCTGTTGCAGGGTTTATTTGGCAAACATAATCCGAATAAATACGAAATTTAGTTTTTAAATGATGTTAATTTCATTTATTAGGTGAAAAGGCCTCTGAGCCTACCCAGAACAACATCTAAAGAACTGCAGGCCTCACTTGCCTCAGTTAAGGTCAGAGTTCATTATTAAACGATAAGAAATAGACTGGACAAAAACGGCATCTGTGGGAGATGCACACATTACATCTCAGACACCAACAGTCAAGCATGGTAGCGTAGAGTAATGGTCTGGGGCTGCTTTGCTGCTTCAGGACCTGGAGTGTCCTAGTTGAAGTGTGGACTGTTTATGCTCAGAAACCCTCCAATGTGTCTGAATTAAAAATTTTCAAAGAAGTGTGAACCAGATTACAGCAATATGAAAGACTCATTGCCAGTTATCACAAATGCTCGATTGCGGTTCTTGCTGCTACAACCACGTATTGGATTTAGGAAGCAATTAGTTTTTCACATAAGGTCAGGTAGGTTTGGATTGCTTCTTGCTCCTTAATATTTACTCTGGTTATCTTTGTCAAATATTAACATTTGTTTGATCTGAAACATTTTAGTGTGACAAAAAGATTTTATGGGAAAAAAGAAATCAAGAAGGGGGCCAAATACTTTCTTCTCACCACTGTTCATATGCATAACACATTCTGCCTACGCACATTTCATCTGCTGCACACTGGCACATTCTCAAAGAGGTGCTCACACTGTGGTGAGAGCTGTGACACAGAGTGGTGGAGACAGCACAGTAGGGACACAATAAACACTCAGAGGGCAATAAAACTCAAGTCTGTCTCAAATCAGACTCCTATATGTATTATATACTGACTGGAACCAAACAGCTGCCCACATGTCTGCATCACAGTGGATGCACTGTAAATCTATCACAGTGGATGATCTATAGGTTAAAAGCATGTCTGAATACCTCTGTGATTTATTTACTGGTTTAATACCAATTTATCAATAATCTAGAGAGGTGTTTTGAACTCACTGAGCGTTTTGTATTTTGTTAAAGTTTTCTTTTGGTGAGTTTAAGAAAGAGACTTTTTCCTTTTCTCTGTCAGGAGCAATAGCCGGCATCGTGGACCAGCCCATGCAGAACTTCCAAAGGAACTGGGAGATGCAGAGCTCAGCTGGTAGCAAAGCCAAAGGGGTGATTTCTGGAGTGGGGAAAGGCATAGTGGGGGTTTTTACCAAGCCCATTGGAGGAGCAGCAGAACTGGTTTCCCAGACTGGATACGGTAACTTCAGCACGGTCAAAGACAACAGCATTCGTAATAAATTCATGAATGTTTCCTTATTTTGTTTCTGAAGACCAGCCAATGATTTAAGAACTTTTTGGACAGAAAAAAGTTGATAGCTTTATTTACAAATGGATTTGTCAGCCCATCATGTCCTGCAGTGAGCTCTTTGATCTATTGAGATATAACTAGCACAGACTGAGTGTTAAGTCTTTCTTCCAAGGAGCTCTCAGCAACAATGAACACATGTGTGGATTAGAGTTAGTTTGTCAGAGCATGGGCGATCTCGCGCCTCTCAGCTTCAGGCAGGAGCTAAGGGTTAATAAGCCAGGAACCAGAAGAGAGCAGCTGAAACACACACAGTGCAGGCCTGCCTACATATGCTACTACTTCTACATACAGCCAGTTTAATCCTGTGGAGTTAATGTTTGTTTGTTTTTTATATTGGAGATAGAAGATTGAGGTGCGTGCTGGCAGTTTTTGGCTACAGCACATAAACTGCCAATAAGATGAGGAGCTCCATAAAAGAGCGCTACCTCCCCAGGGCCTGGCTCTGATCTACCTGAAACCTCTGAGCTCCGCAGACACACAAACTTAATCATCAGCAGAAAGACACACACACACACTAGCATACCCACTGGCACTCGCTCCGACAATATATTCAGTAAAAAAAAATCCAATCATCTGGTTACACATGCAGATCAAGTTCACTGATTTGTGCTCTGTTATGAATCACATGGATCCACAAACACCCACTCAGAGCTGCGCAGCATTGCCGAGTACCACTGCAGTGACATCATTAATGGAGCTCATTGGATTCTTTATTGCTTTGTTTTAACTACTTGATGACTTCACTGGCTCGCTGCTGCCATCGCTCTGCTGACAGCTAGAGAGGGTTGAAAGAAAACTGACCACACGCACTGGGGTTATGAACTCACAATGGCATAAATACGCACACGCGCACGCAAAATCATCCTAATCAGTGTTTGTTTTTACCAGTATATGAAACACAGACGCAGAGCATGTGTATAATCCACAGTTTTGTCAAAACTCAGCTGTCAACTGTCCTGATTTCTGCAGGGATCCTTCATGGAGCAGGACTGTGGCAGCTTCCCAAACAGCTCTACCTGCCTACAGAAGAAAAGTCTGCTCTAGCCCCAAACAGCCATCTTAAATATGTCTGGTATGACCTGCAGCCGCTCTTTATTCCCGCCAACTCCTCCTTTACCTTTGCCCAGCTCTTCTTCAAAAGTGGGACATGTGTTCTCGCCTCTGCTTCTTTGCTTTTGTTGGATTCTCACCAGGATCTGCTGTTCTTTTCCTCCCCATTACCTCTCATCATTTTGCTGTTTGGTTTAAAAAAAGAAAGAAAAAAAAAAAACCTTGGAGAGTTCATTACCTACCCCCCCCCCCCCCTCCAAACAAGCCTGCAAAGATGTTTGACCTTGATCCCACACATGGTAGCCAGCTTGCCCTCCCTTGTTCTCATCGAGCCATGTTAAAAGGTTTTTATAAGCACTCTGCCAAAGCCGCCAGCTAGAAATTGTTCTTGTTGTTTAACTCTGAGTCTATCCAGAAATGTTTCCCAGTACCTTCACATGGAGGGGGAACACCTTTCTTTGCATGCCTGAGTAGTTTGGAGAGACTCGGTTTACAAAGGTTGCATGTGCTTGCCAAGCAGGTTACCTTTGGCTCCGAGGAGCTGTATATACAGCGTCAGATCTCAGTGTTTCAAAGATTCCAGTATGTTCTCACTGGAACTCTTAATGTAATCATAAAGATTTATGAGAGGCCTCTGTATCCAGGAGGTTATCGGGAGCTGCAGAAAAAGCATTTATGGCATTTTCTGAAGAATTATTCTCATTTAGTTTGGTTTCCATAGCTATCAAACATTTGCTTGTAATAGCAGTCAGTGTCGACTGTCATCTGCCTTCAGGAAGAATTCCAAATTTGACATTCCACTTGAGTTTTCATCACTCAAAGGCCTTTTTTTCTGCTAATGTTAGAGGAAGATTAAAGAAATCTATATTCTGATATAAAATACACAAATGTTGAGATAATGCTCCCCTGTGTTGCAGAGAAGTCAAACTGGTTTCCATCAGGCGTCCATCAATTATTTTTACTACAACAGGTAGCCCAGACACTTGAGGGGTCAGCCTGTTTGAGCAAAGTAACACTGAGCAGACCCAAACTGTCCCTACTGTGTTTGCCTCAACATCTGCTCCGCAATCCGAACACCTGCCTTCCAAAGTAAACACACTGTCAGAGAAACATGACTGAACACTTCAGTTCCTGCTCACATATTTCCCCGTTCAGTATGTGTGTAATAGGAACCACACTGAGAACAAGCAGAAATGTAAATTACAGGATGTACGCAGACACATTTGGTCTCGTGTTTATAGACAAAGTGTATATCTGATGTTAGCAGGCTGAATGGAGGCTTTCATTGTGCGTGTGTACATGTACACAAATGTCATGCAGGAGGAGTTGTGTCTATAGTTCTAAATTATAGGGTAATATAAAGATCCCAGCTGGTTTCATAGCGTCTACTCGTCCCTGCTTTCTCTGACTGCAGGAAAATGCTGCAGTCTCTGGGGCGTCCAGAGCTCCACATGTCCCTGGATGTGACCATCGTAAGCGGGTCAGGTCAGGAGCACGCCGGCTGTCTGCTGCTCACGTCTGAGGTGCTCTTTGTCGTCAGCCTCAGCGAGGACACCCAGCAGCAGGCCTTTCCCATCACAGAGGTAACTCACAGACACAAAGAATTAAAGAGTCTGATGACATTTCTCAGAGAACAACTCGTGGGCCTTTTATAGATAATGACGTGAATGTTAAACCACTTGCCGCCTCCAGGTGGAGTGTCAGCAGGAACCAGGACAGCAGGGCGAGCTCACACTCACGTTACAGCAGCAGACAGTTACTAGTGATGCTGAGGTGAGGCTGTAAAAGTAATGAAGCTGTGCAGCGATCACACAGTCGGAGTCAGAGTCTCTAACTCCTGCACTGATGTTAATGGCATCACGTGCCGCAGTTAATTAAGACCAGACTAATTTCTTCCAGCAGTGTGCACAAGCATTCCTAAACCTTGATGTATGATTTAGTTAGCTCTGCTGCAGCTGGCAGGTGCAGCAGCAGTGTAACCGTGTGTGTGTGTGTTCTCTCTCTCAGGGCGACGGTGTTCGTGAGCGTCTGTCCGAGCAGCAGTATCGGAGGCTGGTGGATTACGTGATGCGTGCCTCTCAGTTTCTTTCCCCCTCTGCAGCTTCCCTCCAGCTGCAGCCCCCAGTGACGCTCACAGAGCCCCCGCCCTCGGTCACCAAGTGTTATCGCTACCTGGTGGACCCCGCTTTTGCAAAAGTGTTTGTCAGCAAGTTCACCATGGTGAAGAACAAAGCCTTACGCATTGGATTCCACTGATTCGTGAAAACTCACGTGTGGCTTTCAGCTTCAGAAACAATTTTTTCAATTTAATGTAAAATGTGAAAAAAAAAAAAGTATCTTGTACTTTGACTCTTCTCATTTATGCAAAACATACATTTTGGTGTAAAAACGAGGGGGTTTTATATCTAAATGTGTTCACCTGGTCGACCATGCCTTAGACGTGTCTAGAATTCCTAGAAATTGCCTTTGAAAGATATTTTCTGATAAAGAAAAGTCACCACATAGTCACAAAGAACATTAGTGGGATCAGTTTTAATTGTGAAAAAACAAAAACAGTGGACACTAAATCCAATCAGAGCTCTGTCGCCGTTACAGATACAAATGTGCAGGCCGCAGCAGTCGGAGCCTTTCCTAACTAACCCATCTGGAAGAGTTCACTCTGCACGAGCAGCTCTGTGTGTTTACATTCTGCTTATGAGTCGGTGTCTCATGCCAATGTGAAGTGCAATATTATATATCTGTTGATGGATGTTAGATGCTAAACCAAAATGTTTTTTAAAGATGATAATGTAACACTTGTTTGACAGTAACACTGTTTTCTTTGTCGATGCCAATCCCTCACGATGCAAACATGTTAATGTTGCCTTTTGTATTGTTTCACCACTGAGCTCTACGGAAGATTTAAATCTATAATATATTAATGGAGAAACTTTTTATTAAACAAATGAAATTATCTCAAGTGTCAGAGATTTGCGTTTCACAGCGTGGTGTTTGTCACACACTCTGACATACATCAGTAGCCTCTGAGCTCTCGGTTTTCAGCGCTGGCGCTCCGATGACGGCGTCGGTCACCTTCCCCTGTTAAAGTCACGCTGCATGGAGTCACTCCTCACACTCTGGTTTCACTTCAGGCTCTAACACCTCCTGCAGTTTAAAAAATAAAATAAAATAAAGCCCAGCCTGTCCTGTCTAAGACAAAACTGCTGCTGAGAGAGTGTTTCTACAATATGTCCACTCACGGTTGTATCTGTTACACTGTTTGCTGTTTGTTCTGGAGGAGCGCTGTGAGGGCTGCCGGTAGCTCTGCTCGCTGCTCGCTGACTTAATGCTAGGGTTAGAAGAGGACTCTGGCAGGGGGAGGAAGACGCGGTAAAAACAGCAGTCATTAAGAATAAGAAGGGCTATTTATCTGTTAAAGACATTATGTTTAGCACTCGTGTGGACTCTGTCACATGTGTGGCTGCCGCAGACATCAGTGATGATCTCCATCTGTGATCCTAACAGCATCGCTCCTCTATACCATCCCATTAAAACACCATTTACACTATGCTTCATTTCCATGTATCCTCATTCATTATGGCCTGGAACTGACTCGTTCACAGAACATTGATAATTAATGGATGGGCTGAAGTGGCTGTTTTGGCTGAACTTTTGCCCAATGAGACAGTTCAGACATGTGGAGCAGGTCAGTTTGACAGTACTTTGGCTTCAACTGCCGCGTAATATCAAAGCCTTGGAAAATGTAGCCTGGATTTTACTGTGGGAAAAAGGCAAAATGTCATTTCATTGTTATGGTTTCCTGCATTTAATCTGAATAGTAGTAGTCAAAAACCGTGGATATGGGAGCCTAGCTGAGCTCAGAGAAAAAAAGCGGTGTGTGTGTGCGCGCGCAAGTACCTGAGGCCGTGGAGAAGGTGGTTTCCAGTAGTGATGGGCAGATGAAGCCCCATGAAGCACTGAAGCTTTTCATCCAATTGGTTCACCCCAACGCGAAGCTTCATGAAGCTTCATTTGCTCTAGCAGGACACCTACTGGACGTAAAAATATTAGTTGGCATGAATTTGAAGAGTGTGGCCTTTTGCACACAGCCTGTAAATGTCAACAACAAAAGGAGTGTGTAAAACATGTATATTGTAGTGATGGCAGTATACTGTGTATATTTATACTGGCAGTATGGGAAATTATTATTTGGAAATGCTTGAAATGGAAATGATCCTTTACTGTGAGGTGAGGTGTGGTTGGGGTGTGGACAGTAGTTGTGCTTTTGTAACGTTTAGGTATGGACAGCTACACACTGAGGCTTTGAGCCTCAGTCCTGCCTGTTCACATTTTATTCTGTAAAAACTAAATCTTCACTGCTTTTACGACCTTTTTAGTGGGGAGAACATAGCTAGGATTTAATGATTTAACAAATCTTTTGAATCCTTTGTCCTCCACAATGCTAAATGGCTGTGAGTCCTCAATCACCATGCTGACCAGGTCTTCATCTATTTGAGATTGTTCTCCTGAGGAAAGACAATAAAGATAAAGCACAAATATAAATATCACACACGTAACTTATAACAGCTGTATAATATTGTTATATCATTTAGTAACATTACTGCATGCTATATTATCATGGCATTTGATGGCTCACCTGGTCTTGCTCCACAATCGGTGTTCCCCTTATTCTCATGCAAAGCTCTGTAGTGCCTAAGCATGGATGAGGTGTTGTTGTTATATCCCAGCTCCCTGGCACATAGCAAACACTTCACCTTGTACAAAAGTCAAGACAGCTCAACATAAATTGTATTGCACCATCAGTATCATGACAATACATCTTCTGTAGAAATTTAGATACCTTGTTGGGAGGAATAAGATCAAAATGTTCCCACACAGGGGAGGACATCCTCCTCTTCTTAGCCGGCTCCATTCTCTCCTGACTTTCTCTCCTCACTCTCATAAACCTCCAAACGGTCTCCAAACTCTCACTAACCGCAGCTCTCCATCAAACACCCACATTTTTGAATGAAGTCTGAGGGGTTTATATCGCTGTCATATCTCGCGGAAAATTCGAACCACTTCATGAACCAGTCACGTGGTACAGCCGGGCAGCGAGGCTTCGGACGTCATCATTTTCAGCTCCTCCCATAAATGAAGCAAGCCTCGATACGCGCTTCGCGGAAACGCCCCCTCCATTACTCGACACACGCTCCGAAGCCTCGATACAGAACGTCCCATCACTAGTTTCCAGCTGACTCCGTCTCCTCAGCAGCACCTCCTCTCTTTTCAGACCTGCCATATACTTGGAGTAGGACCACGACAGCTGAAGACAAATGCCCAGAAATCAAGTTGCATCAAACATGATTAGAAAAACGGTTCAATTAGAGCATCGAGTTTCTCCGTTATGGTCTGTGGTCGAGACTGACAAGGCCTTGTTTGGACTTTGTGTTGTCAGGGAGTTTTATTTTAGCATCTTGTGCTCCCACATAGAAGGATATCGTTGATTTTGGTTTAAATTCATTTTTGTGAAACAGATTTTCAGCTTTACCCGCACGACAAACACATGGCAGCTCCTCACCGTCTGTGTGGGTGTGAACAACACTCTGCTCCGTGTGCTCGACTGCTTTTTCTCACTTCTTTCTTCTGGTTCATTTGCTTCATCTCGATCATCATCATCATCATCATCATCCCCCTCCTCCTCATCATCTTCGTCATCCTCTTCTGTAACACTGGTCTCTTGACTCTCCATGTCTTCCTGAACAAAGAGTTAGATTTTTGATTAAGTTTTTTTTTCCCCTCACAGATTTTTATGTTGTGTCGCTGTCATTTCCTCACCTGGGCTCTCCTCCTCCCTTTGTTTTTCTCTTCCTCCTCCTCTTCCTCCCTCCTTCTCTGTCTCCTTACTCTGGCTCTGTGCTTGACTCGTTTCTCCTGCAGCAGAGGAATAAGTTGCTCCTCTTGGATGCTGCTGATAAGCTCCTGAAACTCGGGCCAAAACCTCAGTAATTCATCAAACACTGACATCTACGGGCAGAGAAGAATAGCTTGAAGCACACATAGAAGAAAAAAGTCTGTAAATGTTCGACCCGCACATGCGACGCGAGTACCTGAGCCTCTCGAAAGATGTAAGGGCCCAGCTCGTGGCGTTTCTCCAGAATGTGCTGAGCCTGCTGGGGAGGAATGTCTATCTGCAGGGCCGGGGGCATGGAAGAGTTGATGAAACAGCTGAGGATTGTGGAGACTTTTTGCTGGATGGTGGCATCATCACTGTGGGAATGACAGAGGTCCTGCATTCAAAAGCAAAGAGGGAAAAGGAGGAATGAAAAGTAACATGGGAACAATTCTGTGTTCCCACTGTTCCACAAATGTTTGCAATCATTGAGGAATTTTTGTACCGAGATAGGAAAACTAGGGCTAGCTTCTTTTTTTTTTCCATATTCAAACTGCACATCAAGCATTTCTTGCATTATTTTTGACTTGCTTTTAGAGTTGGACTCACAAATCATAGATATTGGCTCAGATGTACAGTAACACAGTAGGTTTGGCTAATAAAGACTTCTAAGCAGAGAGGGCAAAGTGTTCATTTAGAAACAGCAGTCAAATTTTAACAGACATTTCTGGTTCTGGTTTACAGCTGAGGGAGACGGGAAAAGACTGAGAAAGCATTTGTTCTTATAGATATTACAAGATATTTTACCTTGTACCTCTGCACCTCTAACCAAAAGAGCACATCATTCTCCAGGAAGCCTCCCTTCGAGTAGACGAAGTCCTGGAACTGCTGGCAGGTGACAGGGTTGAGCAGGGTTTGTCGGAACAGCAGGATCTCTTTGGTGGAACTCATCCACAAGCCCTCGGCCTGCAGGGACACATGACGCAGGATTCCTCGGGTTATCTGTGACACGCCGTCCGCCATCACCTACCCCGATACAGTACAGTGTTCTCCTGTACAGCGGCTGACCTCTGAGTTCCACTCTTAGCTCACAGATACTGAGATAATGATACTCGTTATTTGCCAGTGATGACATCATGATCATAAACGTGATGGTCACAATCATGTATGAAAACGTCTTCCTGTAATCATCCTGCTCCTAATGTGAAATGTACATGTTTTATATCTGTGTCCTGCGATGAGAGGACGGGAACAGAGCTGTGTGGAAATCACTCCAAAAACTATTAAAGGAAGGTTAGTAATGATGCTTTAATCTTATTTATTCTGGATCCAATTTGAGAAAACTAACCCCAAGGCCAAAATGGTGTCTGACAAAGCCAGTGCTTAAAGCCAAGTCATGAACTAAATCGCACATGCTTTCAGGCCAGGAAATGCCTTATTTTTATCCATTTAAAAAATATCCAGCTTCCCCTGGAGGATTTCTCCTTACCTTCCAGGCTTCTTTTCTTGCTCTGCGTTGACGGTGGACGTGCTGTGAGAGCCTGCCCGCCACCTCTTGTGGCTGCCACACACACACAAACACGTGCAAACAGGTCAAACGTCAGAAAGGGAGTATAACTAGGAACACTTCTCAGACCTCTCTACTGCTCCCTGTTGCTGGCTGTAACCAAAGCTCTGCCTGCACTTCTTTTTTTTTTTTTAAACTTTTAACCTGCCCCACGTCTGCATTTCCTTCTATCTCCTCCTAGCGAGCTCTTTAGTTCCCTGATGTCATCCGTCTCAGACGACCTCGCCGTCTTCCTCGTCACCTCTTAACCAGCTTTTCCACCTTCCGCTCGTCTCCTCCTGCACGGTGTAATGCTAAACTGTGTCTGCCTCTCATTACCTAATGAGAGGATCAGTGTGACTAAACTTGATAACATAATGAAGCAGAATCCCAGGTTTATGGGTTTCCACCTGATGAGGCAACCTGAGAGAGTGACTGCAGGGTAATTGCGCATAATGGTTGCTCACGTAACATTAATGTGCGCCTGACTTCCTATATCAGTTTGCTCTCAGCACCATTACACTCCAGGAATCAAACACGTGCACGTGGTACAGCTGAAGCAGAAGATCAAAGGGGGTCAAAATCACTTCTACTCTTTTTAATCATTCAGTGTCTTAAATCTCCTGACCTTTGTTAAAGAGGCTTCTCTGCAGCATCGTTAATCTCAGTGTGCTCTGCTGACTTCGGTGACATCATGAAAGCGTATTAGAAGGCTGGATGTGTGCAAATAAACACAAGACAACTAGGAAATGTTGTAAGCTTTGCAATAAGTGATATTACAACAAATATTCAGCAAAACGGAAGAACAGTTCTCAAGTGTAGGCTTCAGGAGAACAGTTTGCATTTACTTTACGACAGATATTATATAACATGACGGAGTTTATGTACAACTAAACTCTCATTAGGCCTGAGGTCTCTTTAAGAGAATTTTCCAGGTGTTTTACTCGAAACTGCAAATATCAACATGCTGAGGTCGCTGAAGTCCAAAGGATACTTCCCTATGGAATGTCTTTACAGCCGATCCAGTATTCAAACTTTGTCCTGCTGTTCAGGGAATCACCAAAATCTGTATACTTTACTCTGGAGATTATTTTGTATTAAAGGCACTTAAAGTTTAAAACCTTTTTAAAGTTAACTAAAGCTATCAGCAGCACGTGCACAAACTGCCATGACTGTGCAGTTTGCTGAATAGATGCCAGGTGAAGCTGAGCGACAAACGGGCCATGCTTTTGTAAAATACCTATTTTTACTACAACACGTACCAGGAATGAATGTAACCTTCATCATTAAGAACATGTTCTTAGTTACAACAGCGGCCTGTGAAAGGCAAAAAGGAAAAGAAATAAGGCTAAAAATATCTTTCAAATGCCTTCAGAGTTCACAGCAGCCAACCTGAGAAATTCCAGTTAGAATAGAAAAATATGTCCTTAGCTTATGATTGATGTAATCACAGTACTTAACTTTCGCCCTTGCACTCACAGTGTGTATAAATTCCACTGTTACTAACCATTGTTTTTCTCAAGTAATGGACCTTCAGTATAACCTGCATGAGTCAAATAGCTGATGATTCACTGGCGTCTTTTGTAAAGGAAAGTGTGAGAGTATGTCCACCTCTGGTCTGCGTTTCTGCCGTTCGATGAACTCTGTTGTGGACAGAAACAGAGGCAGCCATGTTTTCTCGATGTGATTCCTCACGACGTCCTGGATCTCCACGACGACTGGGTTTGAGAGGCACTCCAACTTCAGACGCTCAATTCCACCTGCCAAATGCAAAATCTGCACACAGACACACAGGAAAGAACATGGGGGAGTGCCGGCTCATGGCTGCACGTGTTTGAAGCAGACTGAACGGACACGTCTATAGATTTCTATACGAGGAACACATGACGGTCAAGGTGGACGGGAGAAAGAAAAACTGCCCACAGTGGGAAACCCCACTGACAGCTCCTCTCCTTTGTGCTTCCTGCTGTGCTCTTCTTCATTCCCACAAACCCACTGCTCTCTTCATCTCCCCTCTTTCTGCTTTCTGTCTTCATGCATCGATTTGGCCGTGTCTCTCTTTTTATATCTCCTTTATAGTTTCTCTCATCTCATTCTGCACGCACACAGGCACGCGTGCACGCATACACTCGCTTCAGAAATGAGAACCAGTCATGGCACCGCGGTGGGAGTGAGCAGATGAAAGGGGGCCAATCTGTGACTGGATGACTGAGTGACTGAAGAATGAAGAGCCAAAGCAGTAAAGCTGTCAGTCTCTCTACATTGCTCACGCAGACAAGAACCAACACTGAGATGCAAGAACGGCAGCCAGGCCCGATCCTTCCACTGGAATTGGCTTTCTAATTCAAATCCTCAGTTCAAATATTTATTCTGATGGTATTTATGAGATGAGGATGACAAGTGACTAAAGAAAAAAAAAAAATCAGACAAAAGATTCATGCCAACAAGTGCGCTGCATGCCTATCTGAACCCAAGAACAACATCAGACTATTGTTTAACTGCAACCGCTGTATGTATGCAGCAACCCAGGGATGAGACAAATGAATAGAAAAAAGATAAAATAGTGGCAAAAATATCTAACTTGAACCTTTTTGCGTGGCAGTTGTACAAATTTCACTAATAGATTCTCTCATTACAGCTAAAAAAAAAAATCACATCAGAACCAGCGTCCTGTGACACGTAAGAAAAACAAGCATCTCTGTGGGCCCAAAGAGAAAACCACGCCAACCGCTGCATGTCCCATCTACTCATCCTGACTCTACGCACCACACCCTCGTGGAGTAATCTTAGAACCCAGAAACCTCATCTCCCACTATAAACGTCAGGACAGATTTCATCCTACTGTCCTCGTTGCTGGAGCTGATCATCTCTGTCTTCTTGGATCCAAAACATTCTCCTCTTCTTCTCCTTTTAATTCCAGCCATGTTCTCTCATCTCCCGCTCGCTGCCAACACCCCGCTGTCAGAGCTGTCAGCGTCAAGTCTGCAGGAGTCCCGAGGAGGGAGATGGGGGAATTGTGTGAGAGCTGCAGCAGCCTCTGCTTATCAAATCTGGATGCTGATCCTCAGCTGGAGCTCAAATCCCATCTTGGAATAGTCATGTCACGGGCGGCCTGTTCCTACTTCCTCTGTCTCTGTGAGGCTTTCCCAGGAAGTTGACAATAACTCATATTCTTTGGAGTTGCTACTGAGCCAACATGGGTACGTTTAACATGGTTTTAAAATATTTAGATGGGCTGACTTACATCATTCTGTTGTTCTGTCATGGCAGGGCTGTCAGGGCCAAAGAAGTACTTCCTGTTGAGGTATCTGGCAGCAATCCATGCTGATCTCTCCTGCCTGATAGCCTTGTGCTGCCGAGGAGTCCTCCTATACTGCTCCAGATCCAGCCAGCACATCAGATGGATACTAAACAAAAGCAAATCCATTGGATGGTGTTTCCATATATATTTCATATTATAACTGTTTATGAATATTACAGGTAAAGTCTAAAATCTGCAGTTCACCTGGCGTTCTGATTTTGTAGGAAAGACATGAAGTGCCCGATCTCATGGCGGTGACGAAGTAAGGAGCCTAAACGGTAACCACGGTAATTTGGAGACACTCTGGACCAAGAGTCAGAAGTGTGTGTAGGTGTAATAGATGAAGCAGATAGCATGGAGCTGCACTGCTCCCCCTGCAGGACAGATGCAGCGAGAGGAGAGGAAGATGGAAACAGTGACAGACAGTGGGACGGATAGTGTCGAATCTAACTGACCACTTAAAGCACTTTTGACCACCAGACATTTTCACCCATTCACACAAAGATTCATCCAGCACTTCATCACTGAAGGTCCAGTTTTAAAATGCAAGCTGAGGACAAATCCTCAGTAAAATAAAGCTTTAAAGCTAAATGATGTTTCTCCTGCAAACCATGCTACATCCTGCCTCCTAGATGTTCGAAAGTCACCCTAAAGACCATTTGTTCTTTTTTTTTTTTTTTTTTTTTTTTTACCAGCGGTATGACATCATTGCAAATAATGCATCTGTGCCAAGTAAAGCAGTCTCATAGCAGTAGATAATCAACATTGTTACTAGGCAATACATTTTCACATTTATGTTTACACAGCCGTTTCACGCTCGCAGGTGTGTTTACTGCCTAATAACTCTCAGTGCGAGCATTTTATAGATCTTATTACTGCTGGATGCTGATCTGACCTGCTCCAGTCGCAGCTGTGATTCCTCGTACAGGCTGCACAGTTCTCTGTACTCCCAGCTGTCAATGGAGCGCACCTCCTGCTGCACAGCTACCTGCACACACACACACAAAAACTAAGCATTAAATATTTTCATGACTGATTTATCATTTAAATCATTTTTACAGTCAGAAACATCTGAGTGTCCATATTTCAAGGTTCTGAAATGTGAGAATTCGCTGCATTTCTTCGTCTTTTATGCTTTTAAATTAAAGTGGACAGTGTGATGGACACTTTCTGAGTTGCAACTATCTAAATCCAATCCGCAAGGCTCTTTAGGAAACCTTACCCTCAAACTAACAAGCCTGATCGGTTTGATCTTTCTGGATTTCTAAACACAGCAACATAAACACTAGCACACACATGGGAAAGTCACTTTCTTGCTTGTCAAAAACCAGATGCTTATCCATGTTTAAAGCAATCTCTCCTTTAATTAGGCCTCAGTGTAATCAAACCTTCAGAAATACTCAAGGAAGCCTAGTTTCTCCACATAAACTGAAGTTTATGAAGCAGCGTGTGCTAATGCAGCGCTGCGGTTACCTGCTGGAAAGACTCTGTGTCCCTGTTGACCATCATGGTCCACGCCTCCACCAGGATGTTCAGTGCGTGTTCCTCGACCCTGTCAAACAGCTCCTCAAACGGGGGCATCAGTCTGTCATACACCTCCCTTCTCAACTTCTCATCAACACCAAAGCGCCTCCTGGCAGAGCTGAAAAGATATGTGGAGTAAAGGAACTGAGGAGAAGAGAGGAGACAAGAGGCGAGGAAAGAAGGAGTCATAAAACTGTATTAAGGTCAGAAACGTTTCTCTTCACCACCGCTGCGCTCTTTCGCACACAGTCTTCACTATCGCTCATCACTGCTGCCCTCACACCACATAAATGTCAGTCAGTTACCCCGCTTGGCCTCAGAATTATGGAAAGATCATCTAAATGTCACTGCTCTGGTGAACTAAAGGTTAACTGAAGGAAAATAGGTTTCACTGTGAGGTATTCTGGACCAGAACTGCCTGCTTTCCTCCCTGGGCCAGCTGCAGTCAGGCTGGGTGGTTCTGGGTGACTGGACTGGCGCAAAGCTGGGGGGGTCTGACTCACTTGTTTTTATGGGAGTTTAAATCTCTCCGCTTAGTGTGAGGGGGTGAAGAGGGCTGAAAGAGAAGCAGAGAGGAGAATGGGAGTGGGAAGCTAACAGATCACATACACAAGGGCAGGTGTGTGTGTGTGTGTGTGTGTGTGTGTGTGTGTGTGTGTGTGTGTGTGTGTGGTGTGTGTGGGTGTGTGTGTGTGTGTGTGGTGTGTGTGTGCGCACGTATGCGTAAAAGGGAGAATAATAGAAAATCTAATACACAACCTCTGTTTTATTGCCTTTTAACTACTGGCTGCTTATTTAAGACATCTGATCTCCTCAGCTTTACCTTATTATAACTGGTGATTTTTTCCTGGCATCCTCTCTAATTGAGCTCTCTTTATCTCTCTCAATATTTTATTATTCTTTTATTAGAGGCATATAACCAAATACACCTAAATATACAGACCCAAGATTTCATATTTCATGCAAAAACTCTGCATGTGCTTCTTGTTTCCTGCAGTAACTGTGCTAAAAAGCCAACATTAGCATCAAACTGAATGAATTAGTGTCATATCTTTGTGTGGTGCATACACACTGACAGTGATAACAGCTTGTGTGTTTGCGTGTGCTGACCTGTGCCTCTCTCTGCACTCTGTAAGGGTCCAGACCATCCTGGTAGAAGAGCTCACGGTAATACTGCAGGTCAGTCCAGAAGTAAAGTGCATTCACCCACAGCTGGGACAGGAAAACAGTGTTGAACACATCAAAAACCCTGTCAGCTGACTTATATTTACGTGTACTTCAATCCATTAATGTGAATTTATAACGGTTAGAGCACAAGTTAGTGGTTGGGTCAAGCTTTAAAAAGAAACAGTTTCCATACATGAGCCCAGATTCTTAATCTATGTGGCACAGGGTAAAACATAAGCTACACATAATTGTATGAAGGAGAATGACAGCAATGCATTTCACAAACAAAAAGCACAAAGCACAAAGCAACCTGCCATCATCTACAGCAGCACAGCACTGTGGAGAACTGCAAACAATAGTCTTAGCTGCTCAGCTGAAGAAACTCTTTGGCACCACTTTTAAATTACCTCGAGCTTCTTTTTTTCTGCCTCATGTTCTCTAAAACAGTTCGTTAACATCTGCAGCTGTTTGTACCTGGTTTCCAGATTGTTCGCAGAAGTGTGTGAAGTATGAGCCAGCACGAGACTCAGCACAAAGAGCCTGCAGCATCTTTTCCATCATTGTGCTGCACTGTAGTTGACTTCTGCTGGACATCACCTGATGAAATACAATACAAAAACTTTAAATGCAATATAACGTTTATATAAAATAACTAGGTAAAGCTGGAGTGAAAACTAATTGATTTTCATTTGTTTTGGCTTTAAAATTATTTTCCCACAGTACATTGTTTAGTCACTACAAAAATCTATCAAAACAGGTGAATCCTTAGCGTGCAAAGACACAGCTTGAATAGTTTTCCCGTTTGTCTCTGTTTTGTATGTTTTTAGACTGAAAAAGATGTTTGATAAATCACTCCCTGCAGTGGTTCACAAATCAGGAGATGGCAGTGGGAGAGGACCCCAGCAGGGTGTAGAGTGCATGCAGGAGGAGCATGGATGACTAGAGGGAGAAACTACCAAGTTGTACAATTTATACAAGTATAAACAAGAGCTGGCCGATACTCTCATGTTCATATTTATTTCACTAAAATCTATCTTTTAATCCTTTTTTACTGCTGACTGATAAAAACTCTGGGTTGTTTATTGTTGCTTCATGATGCTTTTGTGGGCTTGATTTCCTGCCATAAAGCTTATAAGCACATAGTAACATATATCTCAATACACCTACCTGTGTACGGACAGTATGGGAAGACTGGGGCGAGCTGATGCCAGTTCGTAAGAACGTTGAGCAACAGCGAGGCTGTGAGCCCAAAGAAGAGCTGTAACACCACCCTGTCCTCAGCTCCACATCAGAGGAGTTACTATGGTCTTCCTGATGGCACAGAGATGTCCAGAACCGAGGAACCCTGCAGAAAAGAGAGGGGGCATAATTTCATTAGAAGATTTAGACACATGCAAAATTATAACATATGAAAACCCAGTTTATACAGAACACAATCAATAATTATACAAGACAACAAAATAATAAATGTAATACAGGAGTAAATGTAAAGGTCATTTTTATGGATGCATTCTAGACACAGTCACTGACATTCAGAAGATAAACACTGCAAATCTCACCAGTAGTGGAGCAGAGGCTCAGTGAGGCAGGTCTGAACTGAGTGCAGTTTGTCCTCTGTCCAGCAGGGGGAGGTAGTCAGTCCCAGTCTGGAGAGCAGCTCCGCATTCAGACTGAACTGACTGCTGCTCAGCAGGTAGCAGCCTCTCATGAGAACCAAATACCTGAAACAATACCACATTGAAAATTTATTTCACTTAACAAAAGACAACAAATTCTGCTTGAATATTTAGAACTTTTCGAGCTGCAGAATAAGACAGGTGTGTTTACCTGTGCTTCCGCTCTTTGTCCCGTGCAGCCTTCAGTCTCTCTATATCCATCCAGAGATTAAGGAGCTTCTCTCCTGACGTTCCTTGTAAAAACTCCCTAAACTTATCCAAGCTTCCATAGAAACCTGTATCATTGCAACAAGTATAAGGGACATCTTCCTGGTTTGTGGCTCTGCTCCCCTCTTCCTGATCCTTCTTATCCCATCCACACCCCCTCTTGCCACGTTGACTTCTCTCTTTCTCCCCCTCCAGTCTTCCTCTGTTGAGATGTCGGTTAAGGTCACATTTACAGGATCTGTCTGTGCTGCTACAGTTTGCCTGATCTCCTGACTTGCTGAAGCACTCCCAAGTGTCTGCCTGGTTCGGACCATCCGTTACATTCATTGTGTCTTTAAGCACCTGTTCAGTCACTTGGACAGCCAGGTACTCCAAGTGTTGTTCGGGAGAATGAGATGCCAGGCTACTGATCTCTTTTAGGTGTTTCTCTTTACTAACAGATGATAGCCCAGAGCAGACACCCAGCTCTGTTTGTGAGCTCTTAAGTTCCTGAGGTTCCCCACTTTGAAGGTGAGCAGAGGAGAAACCTGATGAGGACAAAGGGGGAAAGGAACACAGGCTTTCTGGCTCAGACCAGCTGGAGTAACATCTGGTTGAGTCACTGCTTTTTGGAATAAGTTGTTCCTTTTGCAGAGATGTTAGACATGTAAGATTGCGTGTGCTCATAAACCCTGAGATGTGAGGAAATAAAAACATGGGACACACAGTTCTTATTTTTATACTCACAGGATACATACACATTTTGTTTTGCTGCACTGCGGGATAAGACATTTACTACATTAGTATTACCCGTGTTTAATTTTAAGGAACGCAGTTGAGGGGCTGACAGGGTGGTCCGAACTGAACTGCTTTTCCTTCTGTGAATACACAAGTTTGGGTCCCACTGAAGCAGAAGCTTGGCTAGTCTGGGGAAAATCACAGAGAGAGGAGGCACTGCCAGTTGGAAAATACACAAGCAAGATTTCTTAAAAACATTTTTTTTTTTTTATTCAGTTGAATTCAGTTTTATTTAAATACAATATCAGTTGTCTCAAGGCCCTTTTTATTGTAAGAAAAAGACCCTACAATAATACAGAGAAAACCCCACAATCAGACAACCCCCGATGAGAAAGTGCTTGGCAGCAGTTGAAAGGAAAAACTCCCTTATAACAGGTAGAAACCTCTCAGGTAGGCACAGCCATGTGCCACAACTGGTGAGGCAGAGAGACACGACAAAAGATTCAAAAGAATGGCCTGTAAATGGCTGCTGTTGTATTGCTGCTTCTATGTGCAGCCTATAAGTTAGCATGGATCTCTCTGCAGAGATTCTTGAAGCCTTTAGGCTTCTTAAAAGACGGAGAAGAGATTAGTCTCAGATCTGAAAGTAGCAATCTTAAATCGATACTTCTTTTAGAAGTTAAAACACTTGCAAACTAAACTAAAAAGAGACCCAGACTTTACTTGTTCATCATAAAATAAGGAGACAGCAAAGTCAGCATTAAGGCATCTTAGCACACTGTCTGGATACTGCGAAGAAATCACATTTCATAGGTAAAGAGAAAATGTAGGTAAAAATGAGATGAAACTTGCCTGCAAAACAAATGCATTAAAACATTTGTTTCAACAGGATTTAACACTTTACCTGTATTCATGATAACAATCACTTTGAAGGAAAAAGGGGAATCTTTCCTTTTTGATCCACTGCATTCCTTGCTCTCTGTCCAGGCACTGTGAATGTCAGGGACAAGTTCTTCAATCCAGTATAGAGATTTCTACCCCTCCATACAAACACACACAAACATTTTGCTAGCAGCTACTTACACAGACAGTGTAATGATTGTCTATTGGGGGCATTTTGGTGAGCAGTGACGGGTCAACAGCAAGAAGCTGTGATTTTCTGTTGTAAAGGGCTGACCGGATTCTTGTGGAGACAAACTCTGCCGCTCTACTCGCCATCTCAAACAGCCCCGTCTCCCGGTTGTACCGCAAAGCCTCTGGGAAAGACTGGCAAAAACATGCGAAGGTAAGAAAAACTGCTTTGAGCCATGTCAAAGTTCTGCATATCTATGTCAGGCCTACATTACCGGCGCACTTAGGAAATCATTGAAGAAGTGAGCCAGTACATCATCAGAGGCCAGAGAGCTCTCCTGTGTGAAGATCAACATTAAAACGCTTAAAAAAAACAAACATTCTGTCCGAGCTGTAACAGACTGGGGAAAATATGAGGAATCTAAACTTTTACTCACAAAACTGTCCACGGTAAGGCGGAGAAACTCTTGCAAAGAGAAAGAAAAACTCAAATTTCCAACACGCTAGTTGTAAAAACATGAGTAAACTGAGATGTGTTTAAAGTGCTGCTCTTACCTGTTGAAATGAATCCACACATGCTTTTCCTTAAAAATAAAAATGGCAGACAGACGGGCTTACTCAGAAAGTCAAACTCAATCACTGTGAGTCCAGGTTGCTATGGAAGTGGACGCATTTTCAAAACACGGGGGGGCAGTAAAAGTTTAACCAGACAGGACCAGAGAAATTAATGCAATTTAGAGTTTCTTCTTTAATACCCCAGGATCGATTTATTCGAGATA
Organism: Simochromis diagramma; assembly: GCF_900408965.1. Taxonomy (NCBI): domain Eukaryota; kingdom Metazoa; phylum Chordata; class Actinopteri; order Cichliformes; family Cichlidae; genus Simochromis; species Simochromis diagramma. The sequence continues at coordinate 1,643,322 of NW_024387423.1, read as the reverse complement.
ATTCAGAGATTACTTTAAAGTTTTAAGTATCTAAGATATGTGTATATATATATTTTTTTTTTTTTTTGGGGGGGGGGGGGGGGGGGGGGTTAAAATAAAACTCCTTTCGCAGTGAAAGTGTCAAACCACTAGGTGGCACCAAAGACTGATTTGTACATATTACAGCGACATACACAATCCTCACAAATGTGACGCAGCACACGGGTAGGGGAAGAAAAGAAAAAAAAGGTTTTACTATATATCAAGTTTATTTTAAAACCGATCTAGAAAACATGTTTGTAAAAGCTGAAAATCTCAATAGCTCCAAAACAAAAAACAAACAACCCAACATGCTGTACAGTCAGTGCATAGAAAAATACAACAGTAAAATGAAATCCTTTTATCTGCTGGTAAAACCTCCTTCAGTGCATAATTTAAAAAAAAATATACAAGTAAGAACTATATCAAAAAAGGAAAGGGGTAGGATGGGATAAGTAAAGAAATACAAACAAACATTGAAGAGTTCAGACACTGCACGTACTACACATCTGTTTCCTCGCTGCTTATTGCCATCTATAAACTTGCAAAAAATAGATATTATTAAAGTGACTTCATGAAGCAGGAATAATTTGTTCATAGTCTTTTAACATTGCGCTTGCTTTGAGCGCTTCCGGGAAGTATGTCCTTTCTGCGACGGCCTGCAGAGTGACTACCGCACTCTCTAGAGCCGTGAGAAGTACACAAGCATGACATGCAAAACTGGAATCCACAGTCAGCTCTGCTGCACACTCCCTCTCTTTTGCCTGAATGGCATCTTGCGGGATGCTGACATCTCGGACAAGGCTTGAGGCACTCATCATTGAAGAGGGTTTTAGCAACCTGAGAGGAAAAAGAAGTTATTAAAATAACTTTGATAAATGTTTGATGAGAAATGCCTCAAAGCATGACTGTACCATGTTCAAGAAAATGCAGTTTAATGGATTTGTAACTTACCTCCAGAAATTTATCCCGTTTGCTGCTGCTGTCTGAATGCAAGGCGCTGAGCTGCAGTGGCGTTAAAGCCCTGCTTCCTGACTGTGGAGTGCAGTAGGTGGAGGTCCTAGACTGGGCCTGAACTGTCTTCAGAGCTGATCGCTTAAGCAACATGGCTCTGGTCTCTGCATCAGCGACATCGACAGCAGCACCAAGCTATAAGACGACAGCAAATAAGTTCAGAGTCATTTCAGTGACAGTGATGGAGATTGTGATAACACCGACTCATTTTGATGTACGTATGCACTGATGACCACAGAGCAAAGACTGTGATAACAGATGTTGTGTTTAACTGAAAACACAGAAAGCTAAATGCTACAGAGCTGAACAAACACTCTTATAAGCAGGGGTGCACATAAGTGGTCCGCAGGTGCGCATTCGCTGTCAAAATAGGAAGCGAATAAGATAAGAAGCTGCAATGGGCGTTTGCATACATATAAAAGGCACAGTTTTTGTCCGCTAGAGTGGTATTTTCACGGCATATTCTGCACCACATCTCTGTGCGTTCATCATTTGTTTGAAGCCAGCTCACCTCCTGCAACCACTTTTCCGAGAATATGCGCTTCTTTTGCTGTTCGGACTCCTGACATTTCTTTGGAGGTGGAGGAACACCAAAGTAATTTCTTAAAGGAGTTTGCTTCTTCAACATTTTTAAGAGTTCTAAACAAATGTTTGTCCTCCTCCAGAAAATCTTATGTACGCAAACGCGCGTTGCAACTTCTTATCTGGTGCACGTCTTTTATTTTGACAGCAAATGCACCCCTGCGGACCACTTATGTGCACCCCTGCTTATAAGACCTTTAGCCATAGCCTGGCTCTTACCTCAAGAGCAGCCTCCACTTGACTCAGGTGGCTTCTTCTCATTGTGCTAGCTAGCTTGTCTTGCTGGAGAATTTGATTCCAGCTTTTGCAAACACAGCTGCACCTATGAAAAACAACAAAGTATGAGAGAAATATTTTCAGCTCACTAAACTTTTTAGACAACACAAGTTTGTAATGCAAGCTAAACTCCACTGATTTTACTAATAATTGCATCGTTTATACAACATAAACAGTGTTATAACGACATGTATGTTTCAGCTCAGCGTCAATCACCTTGCGATCATTCTACAGGACTCTGAATTATTCTTTACTCCATTAAAAATGTAGTCATGATTTTATTAATCAGTGACCAAATGGGAAAGGAGCTGCAACCTGTGGCAAGTAAGCATGGATGATATGCGCTGTAAAACATTGTGTGAATAAAAATGTATATTTGGAAACATCACCTATAGACACTCTCAGAGTCCATCTGGCAAAGTATAACAGCCAGGATGTGCCTGAGGTTCCTCTTCATCAGCTCTGTGAGTATGTCCACCTTCTCCAGGCCCATCTTCCTGCCAATCAGCCCTGCCAATGGCATAGTGGTCCGAAGAGTGCTTGGGGTCTTGGTCAGTGCTGCTGCAGACTTCAGCTGCTCTTTCAGGCTTGGACTTTGACCAGCCAACATCTGGGCATGGTGCTGACACATAGCTTGAACCAGCTGCAGCGCTGGAGTCAGAGAGAGGTTAACTGGAGTCATCCTGAGTGGTGTGATATCTGGATTGCCAAGATCTGTAGAACAAGGGGTCATGTCTTGTGCCTTGGTTTTAGTCACTCTTTGTGGGGTGGTATAATCTTTTTTTGCTGAGCCCAAGTGATCAGAGCTCACGGCATTACCACATTTAACAGAGAGGACACTGCGAGGGGTGATATCCCCAGCAAAAACCTCATCCTCTTTAGAATGGCTGTAACATTGATAAGGATGTTGATGCTTTCTGTCCGTTGGGTCTTCCTCAGACTGAGAGCCACCTTCTTTAAGCGTAGAGAGCCTGTGCTGACGCTGCAAACGGGAGCGGCGCCTTCCCTCTGTTGGATTTGGAGTTTCAGAGTTTCCTTTGGAGGCAGACAGCAGCAGCTCCTGGAACGAGCCATCATGGTCCACTGTGGAGTCTTGCGATTTATCAAGAGTCACTGAGCTGAAACCGCTGTCCTCACTCAACGACCTGTTTAAAAGTCAGAAAGGAGTTAATCTGTGTTTAAATATTTTAAAGTTTTATTTTCTTCGTCAATAAAACACATACCTGATATAGCTGGGTGTATGTGCAGATGATGGTGTGCACAAGACACTTGAGCCATTATATAGATTATCTGTCATGCTGCCCAATGGTGACTGAGAGTTTTCTTTAGAGATGGACAGGAATTCGTTGAAGCCTGGAGTCTTGACGTTACATTGACCAGATGCAAAAATGTGTTCACTCATGTCTAGATCTGTGAGTGAGGCTTCTTTCTCAAAACTGGGAAGGTGACAACAGTTGTGCTTGCCATCTTCAAGAGTTGAGGTCCTCACCTGCGTGAACAGAACACGGCGCTTCCTGCCTGATAGTGGCAGGTCCTGGTCCACTTTTAAAGTGCTTGCTGCCCCCATCTCAGTGTCTACAGAGTCAAATGATGTACTCAAATAGGGTTCAGAGCCACTGACAGGGGATTCAATCCTTCTGGTGCACGGTGATCTTGTGTTGTCATTTTTGACATCTACAGTGGGTTTACACAGTAGAAGTCTCTGTCGCAGCGAGGTATCCCTTTTGCATATTTTAGGAGTTTCACACCAGCTTACAGCTGAAACCTTCCTGGAGTCTCTGCCCAAAAATCTGACTTGTTCTCGGATCTTCTTTGGCGTGACAGAAACCCGGAGGTTCTCTTTGGGCGTTTCATCCAGTTCCACCGGAGACAAAGATCTACATGAATCAGCTCCACTGGTGCTGTGTGGGCTCTGGAAAAAACCTGAGTATCCACTGTCAGAGCAGTCATCGTAGCAGTGCTGCCCTTTATAGCCATCAAGATAAAGACTAGATTCAGGAGTGCACTGCATCTTCCTCCTGAGTGCGCCAACAAACCTTAGCCTGGCCACCAGGGGATTACAAGTCACCTGGAGTGAAACAGAATATAATAAACAGAACTACTTCAGCACAGCAAATATGAACTTAAAGAGACCGTAAACACATACAACGCTAGCTTAAATACTTTTAAAAACGATATTTTTAAAAGGCGTCTCATGCTGGACTCACTTATAGTAAAATAAAAGTTATCTCCCGAATCTTACGGTGGTTTTCAGTGTATAAAAGTGGCAGTTTGTATATCAGAAAGCAACAGACAGCTGATTTATCTCTGATCCTTCTCAGCTGTTTCATCCGCGTTGCTATGAGAGCGCGTGCTGCTGCCGATTTAAATCCCCCCGTCTCGTGCCCTCTCTGATGCCGCTTTAAAGAGCTCCATAACCGCCAAAAGTCACCGACAGAGCCCGACTGACAGTATACACCACCTTTAACATCATTTTACTCCTCGTTATTTTCACACTTAATTCCGTCTGAAGAAACATGACAAGGCAAAATTATTTGGTAAACACACGCAAAACTGATATTAGTAAAATTCATCCAAAAGCAAAACAAAACAAAAACCCGACGACGTTTCGTGCGTGCGCATTTTACAGTGTAATTTCACCCTCTATGCTAGTTCAGAGGGTCAGAGCAGCCATTTTAACAAGACATGACAGGATAAAAACCGGTTCCAGAATCAAAAGCAGTGATGCTCCGTCAAAGCTGAAATAGCCTCCTGTTAATGTGACTAAAGGGGACCCGGAATGGCATAGTGAATGACTAATCAGTTACACCTGCGTTAACCCTGAAATGCCATGCAAAAATGATTGCCATTAAAAAACAAACAAACAAAAAACAAAACAAAAACTGTGGGCCTCGTCAAACACCTGTCAAACACAGAGTTATAATTAAAGAAAAAATGTGGCTGACATTTTTGTATGCCATCCACGTTTACTAACATAACGTTGTTAGCCTCCTGAAACTAGAACCAGTACGAGGTAATGTCGGTGAATTCCACGCACCTGTACCTTAAGCTCGACAAAATAATCTTCTTCGGGAATAAACGCGCTTAATATTTCACAAATACCTACCTGAAATTAAAACGGGGCTATTCCAAAAAGCCGTGGCCTCCGTAGGCGATGTTGTTTCCTCAGGCTTTGTTCCAGGCCTCAGCTGTCCCCCCCGCTGTTGTTCCTGTTTTCTCATGCTCACCAGCCACGTTTTCAAATTTGGAGCCCTCTGTTGGCTGCGTCACGTGCTTCCTCTCGGCGCTACCGGCCTTCCGTCCGTGTGTGGTTACCATAGCAATACACACCACATTGTCGATGAGCGTTCAGCCAAACGGGAGCAGGTAAACTAGTTTTGCTTAACATTACTAACATTAATGTGATCTTGCATTAATTACTCAAGAGACACTTAAGAGATAAGTCTGCCTTTCCCGAATGTTACATCCCTAAATATAGAACCTAGCTGTTTCTGACGAACTATTAAAATTACCAGTAAAGTTAAGGTAGCTAGCTAAAAAGCTGGTAAGTTATACAAATATAATGCAGAACTGCCATGTCTCCCTTTTATGGAACACTTTTTGACACGTTGACTGTGTAAATTCTTTCCAGAAATGAGTGAAGACGCAGTTTTATCCCTTCAGAGTCACTCCACCACTGTGGACTACAGGGGCAAGGTTCCTGTGGAGCACCTGGACTACGATTACATTGAAAAATGTAAAGATGTGAGATACCTCGAGAAGATCCTGAGAACACTGAGGTAACTGTCTGTTGAGCGATATAGTGTTGTTGGAGGAAACTCACTGTCCCTTTTCTTCCTTTACCTGTGTTCAATGGACTTTTGCTGCTTTTTTTAATCGTATTTATATTTACATGCTCAAAATAAAGCAATCAGTCAGTCCAGTCCCTTTATAGTGTTGGTGAGGTTTTTCTTTATGAAGGTTATAAACTCATCATCATGTCAAGTTTCACTCATTCTCCACTGAGATGGTAAGATGTATGTGCTATATTGCAAATAGATTACGTAACACTTGTCATCAGTTGCAGAGGGATAATAGTGCATGTCATAACAAAATACAGGCTGGCAAATGTGAATGAAAAATATTGCAAAAAAAGCTATTCTTTATTTTTCTTTTTTGTTTGGTTAAAGGTCCGGCGAAGAGGGCATTTATCCTCACCTGATCAAGTTCTGTGAGAGTCACCTGGAGAAACTGGACCCTAAGAGCCGAGCTCTTAGGAAGGAAATGCCTGTAGCCACAGCAGCCAGCCTCTCTAAAGATGAGTGGAGCCAAATTGAGGATGAGTTGAAAGTATGGTACACATTTTTTTCTTTCTTTTAAAATAATAAATAAATCCTGTTTACTTTGTTCTCACATGGCTGTTTCTCTAAATACTTTGCTCAGAGATGGCAAGAAGAAACCAAAAAGACTGAAACAACCCTGAAACACCAGTCAGTATTTGATGAGCTAGTGAAAGAAAATATGCCACCTGTAAGAGGTTCCAGTTGCTTTGTTCCTCTGAGCCAGGTAAAAAAATCAAGGCATATACAGTACATAATCAGTTACATATATGTATAGAAGACAAATATTCAAACAGTCTTTTCTCATGATAGAAAACAGTTCCACAAGAAAGAAAGAAAGCCTCGAAATGCGCCCTACCACGTGATTACCGAGAATGGGACAAGTGAGTCATGCTGTCTCCACATTTGTCTATTATATTCAGAAGAAAGACCCCACTGTTGCAGCAGCTGAATTCTCTGTGCATAAAAGCTTCCCAAGTCTTTTTACTTTGTAAAAGGGCTTTAAAGCTAAACTGCTTCCATTACAGTGATCCACAGTTTAAAAACTTGACCTTTAAGTGTATATTTTACACCTTCTTTCCAGGTTCGATGTGGAAAAAGAATGTGAGAAAATAGAGGAGGATGTGGACAAAACTGATCCACCTGCAATTATAAACTCAGGACATCCTAAAATCAAGACTCAAGTGGACACTTCATGTAATCTGTTGTGGATAGAAAGTGTTCTTTTGCAGTAATTATTAAGCATACAACGTACATCAGGTGTGTTGGCATTTTTGTGTAACATGTAAGGTTTCCCCTGTGATCCATCCAGTGCTGTCACAACAGGAGAAGCTCTTCCTGGCAAATCGTGAAAAGGACAAAGGCAATGAAGCTTTTAGAGCAAAGGATTATGAGGAGGCAGTCACATACTATTCCAGGTCAGGTTCTTTAAACAACTCCTTCATTGCAGAAAGCACTTAGCACCTCTTAAAGGGCTTTTATCGTTTTGCTTGGTATATATTGTAAGTAGTAGACTGTCATCTTTCATTGTAGCTGTAGTATTAAGTGTTTGTGCAATAATCTCACTGTAAATAGAGGTTTGCTTTATTGTTTATTCCATTACAGGAGCCTTTCCATTATAACAACTGTGGCTGCATACAACAACAGAGCCCAGGCAGAGATCAAGCTCGAGCACTGGCACAATGCCCTGAAAGACTGCCTGAGTGTGCTCGAGCTAGAACCGGGCAATCTGAAAGGTGTGTTAATGTTATTTCTATAATTTCTAATACAATAATGCTTCCAGAATAAATACACCTGCACTTTTAGATGTATTTATATGATGTGGTATACTTTAGCTACAGCAGCATTAGTGTATGTGCTACATATTGTAATGCACTTCTTTTCGTTAGCCCTGCTTCGTCGTGCTGTTGTTTATAATCATATGGGCAACTTCCACATGGCCACTGAAGACCTGAGGATGGTGCTCAGGGAAGAGCCACAGAACACCACTGCAACTGTAGGTGATAGTACTGAGGCATGTTCATCATGCGCCAGTCTACCTTTCATCCACTAGGTGTCACTGTATTTGTGAAAGTTGAGTGATTTTGTGAGTCTATCACTGGAAGTCTTTCATGTATTTATGTCATTACCATAAATAGAGGATGATGTGGCTTTTTTAACAGATCTGTATCAGTGGAACAGCTCAGGATGTGCTGTGTTTAGCCGTCCCCTTTAATTGCATTGTTTAACTTCTGTTTCTATTTATTTGAGTATAATTTAGGTGTAAATGGGAAGAAAATGTTCCTTTTTGTAGTTATACATACACCAGTCACTACAACTAAGTAATCTAGCATAGATTGTGATATGAATAGTTGTGACAAACAAAACATGAGATGTTCTAATGGATGAATTGTTTGTGTTTTAGCAACTTTTGTCTCAAATTGAGAAGAAGATGGAGGAATGCCAACAAGAGAAGCAACGCAAGGGCAAAAAAATCCTCATCCAAGAGATAGAAGAGGCGGATAACCAGACTGACAGTGACAACAAAGCTCATAAAACTGGTGATTGTTTGAACTACTAAAAACAATCAATATCCTTAAACACAGACATAGAGACTATAACGGCGCTAATGGCCATTTATGATAACCCATTTGCATCCAAAAGTCAATCAAACCGCAACTGATTTAAATGTTGCCTACTCTCTATTTAACATGCAGTGAAATCGTTTTTCAGTTATAGTCAAGCTTAGGTAAGTTATGAGTTCAGAGGAAACTTAGATTTTTGTCAAAAGTGTGCATTGATCCTTTATTTGACATGTTTTTTTTTCACTGTTGATTTCATATTAACTAGCAAGACTAGCAGGAAGTGAATGAGATAAACCAGTAGACTGTGGTACAGATTTCCCAGATGAGATTTTTCCCTTACTGGAGATATATTTTTTATCTATATTCTCATTTAGTGAAAAGTAACAAGTTAAGTCATTCCACTGACTTAACTGGACTCAAAAATCTATTGCTACTCTAATTTATGTAACTTGAATGAGGTGTTAAATTTTAACTTTATAGCAGAAAGTTTTTTGTGTCTTTATAGCTGTGCTGGATTTAGAAGTTGAAGGATTTGCCCTCTAATACAGTCACGATTTATACAGAGCATGTTAGGAAGCTCCAACATTGCCGGTAATAGTAGTGCTTTAGTCACATCCCCTTCTGTCTGCTGTCCTATAGATAGAGGAAATTCCCCTCTTGTCTCTCTGGGTGAAGGAACAGTGCATGCATGTGTTTTCTGCCCTACCCCCACACAGCCCTTTCATAAGTCACTGTTTGGTATCTCTACTTCCTGGAACTCCCTGTTTGAAGTGGCTCCGTGTCATGTGCTCCTCTCCTCCCACACTATGATGTAACTGCTGACTCTTTCCTGTGGGTGTGACTTCCCCTTCTCTGTCTCTCTCCCTCTGCTTCTCCCCTCCCTCCCTCTCCCTTCCAGCTTGTCTGGTTCAACCTAGCCAGCCCGTGGGAGGGGAGGAGAGATCAGCTACTCCTGTCGAAAGGGGAGACATGGGAAACGCTCATAAAAAGCCCCACGGCAGAGGGGACGGGGGTCCACACGCCGAGTCCAACAGCTCCCACCATGAACACAGGAGGAACAGAGGCAGCTCAGACAAGTACAAAGTCCCGCAGGAAAAGATAGCCAATGGATCAAGCAAGAGAGGCTCGACAGCTTCGGTTCAGGGTGATCAGAGCGGCAGCGGTAAGGCAACTCCAGTTGGAGGAAATGCTGGAGAAACTGTCAACCTTGATGCCCCATGTGGGGCCCTGCCCCCACCCCTGGCCCGGCTAAAGAACGAAGGAAACCTGCTGTTTAAAAATGGACAGTTTGCCGATGCACTGGAGAAATACTCACAAGCCATTCAGGGCTATACAGATTCAGGTAAGCCTCAGGGGCACTCACTGTTGATCGTGTTTGTAATATTTTAGAATATTAAGAAAAAACTATTTAATTAGTTTTATACAGTGAGGTTGCTGGTTAGAAGTTACCTGTGTGCCACCGTGTCAGTAATCATAACATTTTTACTCATATCAGTGTGTTATGAACTGACAAATGAATCAGAACTGATCGACTGTTTTCTCAGCTGTTTATTCATCATCATATTTTAATAACAGCTTTCTATGGTGTCATACTTTAATTTAACTTTAAATCAAAGGTCATAGGGTCGTAGCTATAATGTCAGTGCTTGTGTTTATTTTTGTCACTTTAACACACTGCAGAGACTTACACATGAAAACAGGATAGCAATACAAATAATTTTCCCTATGGAAATAATTCCTCATAAACAATTTCAAATTCTCAGTCTCAGACTTCACATTTTTGTGTGAACAGTTTATTTGCAGTATTCAAAATTTTAGTAAGATCCATTACGATGTTAATATTTAGTGACTTATCCCTGGGATGATGGACTGTGGCTGTACGCAGACAGTGTTGCTGTTTTAGTCTGGTGCTAAGCCTCTCAGCTCAGGTCTGTCCAAGTCACATGACCTCTAACCACTCACTGTGAAATTGAATTTGTAGGACTGCAGCAATAATTCTCACAGAGAGTGAGACGACGAGCAGTTGATGGAGGAAGAGAAACCTCTGCTCACTCTCCGTTAAACATATGGCCTTGTGTCTCTTTCTGTGGACAGCCATAATATACTCAGTTAAGACTGTGAAAGTCGCTGGGCATCATCTATCTGGATTACTGTGGGAAGCACAACAGATGTGACCTAATCTACACATGTAGAATTTTTTCCGATCTGTGAAAAAGGCTCTTTTCAGTAGAAATGAAACTGAACGAGACATTCAAGATACTTTGACAGGTCTCGTAGTTGTGGTATGCACACAGTTGCTGTAGTTTATATGATCTACTGTCACAATAACCTCGCTAAGTGCTCTCAGTTGCTAAGACATCAGCATCACTGCCACGCTGTGTCATCATCCATAATCTGTTTTCATCTGATGAGGCAGCACACTGACATGAATGTGTTTAGTGTAGCAGGATAATGTTGCTGTGTTTGAAACATGCACCGTAGACCTGTGTGATTTGCTTAACTCTGTGATAGTGAAGAAAACACTGTTAAGTTAAGGCAGGTGGAGAGAAACAGCGTGCGGACTTTGCACGAGTCAGTTGTCAAAATCTCAAAGGGAAATGTCTATATATATATATATATCTATATATATATATATATATATATATATATATAGAGATATATAGAGATATATAGAGATATCTCTCTATATATATATATATATCTCTATATAGATATATAGATATATAGATATAGATATATAGATATAGAGATAGATATAGAGAGATAGATATAGAGATAGATATATAGATATATAGATATAGATATATAGATATAGATATATATGGGTTTTTAACCTGCAGATAAAAGCTAGTAAAACATTTAACATGTGTGTGTATGCGTGTCTGCCACTTTGTATTCATAAATCTGAAAGAAAAGAAATGATAGCTCAGTATCTTCCAATAACTGAAGTTTCTTTATTTCATCATGACAGGAACTCTGTACTTTCTACTGCACTTCTATAGCTGCTCAGAGAGCACATTAAACAGTCTGATTTAGACAATAAGTACACGATTCAAACTTTGAGTTCATGATGTCTTTGCAGATATTCTGTATTCCACCCCCAAGATAACTGCAGAACTATGCGTGCTGTTTCCAAGCTGTGTATTACATTTCTGATATTGGTCTCTATTTTCTATGCAGGGATTGATAGTCCAGAAGATCTCTGTATTCTATATTCCAACAGAGCAGCTTGCTACCTGAAAGATGGCAACAGTCAAGACTGCATACAAGATTGCACAAGGTGAGAGAACTGATAAAACTCTACCAGTGTTCAGCAAGATATGTGAAAAGCTGTGGAAGGCAAATGCACGCTTGTCCCTGTGCTTCATCTTAAAGATCAAACTGCTACAAATTTCTGCAGACAGCGTCATCATATACCAGTCTCAGCAGAGGATCTCAGATCATTTATGAGTGGGAGGGGATTTGCACTTGGGTGTGTCGTAAGGGATTGTAATTAATCTCTTTAGAAGTGGTTTATAAGCAGCAGACTGGGCTAACTTAAGGGAGCCTCCCATATGAAAGCCTTTAAATATACTTGATGTGTTTGCAGAAAGATGGGGTTATAGAAAACTTGAATCACACCTTAGACTTGTTCACTACCTCAGAAACAACATGTACAGACACATCCTTTGCCCTAGCATCGACAGCAGGGGCACCAGACTCGATCCTTTGCTCTTGTCTCATTGCATCTATTTATTCCAATCAGAGCCCTGGAGCTGCAGCCATTCTCCCTCAAGCCCCTCCTCCGCCGTGCCATGGCTTATGAGTCCCTGGAGCGTTACCGAAAGGCCTACGTGGATTACAAAACTGTGCTGCAGATAGACGTGAGCGTGCAGGCAGCTCACGACAGTGTCAACAGGTATAATGTCCACCTCTCACCTCAGCTAACAGACTCATTAACATTTGGCATCTCAAAAGCAAGTATTGAATTTTACAGCACCCATGTCTATGGCAGTGCATTTCTCATCTATTTTAAACAAGGTGGACACAGACTATCTTTAGCTGTTACAGCAAAGGAAATAAAAAGACAGATGAGACATGGAGATTTTCTTACTCTATCTACCTGCTGTATTTTCCAAATTTGAAAATGTTCTATAATTGAAATCCAGAAATGGAATTATAACATATTTAGAAGACTAAATCAAAACAAATCATGGTAACCATTACACACAGGCTTATTAGAGACTAACAGATTTAGCTGGTCAAAAGTAGCTCCGGCTAGAGGCTAATCATGTCTCTCAGAGTGTGTGTCCCTTCTCTGTTACGCAATACTCACCTGGCTGGTTTGTGTTCAGGAGTACCAGAGGGTCAAAGATATCATTCATCCCCACATTTATCTACAAAGTTACACAATAAGACATAAACTCCCTAAACTGTGGAACAGGGTGGATTAGATGCATCTTTAACACGCCATGTAAGCCTTATCAATGTCTCTCATCTGTGTGCTGTAACAATGACTGAATCACGTCCTGCTCTAGGATCACCCGGCTGCTCATCGAGCAAGACGGGCCAGAGTGGAGAGAGAAACTTCCCGAGATCCCTCTGGTGCCTCTGTCGGCTCAGCAGCACCGCAGAGAGGAGCCACCCAGCGCTGAGGTCCTCCAAGCTCGAGCAGAGAAGGCTGCTAGGGATGCAGGTCTGTTGTTTTTAGAGTCATGATGCTTAATTAATGTTTGTCCCCAGAAACACAGAGTTAGTCAGGGTCAGAAGTGTTGATCGCTGAGCTGGGACAATGAGGAGAGTAGCTGGGACATTTATACATACAGCGGTTATGATGACTGAATAAAATCTAATGTTGACTACATCCAGCATTAACAAACATTTTCTCGAGCAGCTCTTTCTTCTGACATTATAGCTACCTTTGTTCGGTTTTTGAACCATTCTTCTGCTTGATACAGCGACGGAGGAACAAAAGTCTTCCTGTTGTGACTGGAGGAAAATTTGAAAGGCCTATTTTTTATATAAGTGGACGTGTCACCTCTGACCATGCAGTTTCTCTGCTCCCAGGGCTTTTCTACCTATGCTATTTTTAGACTCTAATGAAAGAATAGCACTGCTGGCATAATTTTACCTCCCTGAAGACGCTCTGCAGACACTCTGCAGCAGATTGATTAGCCCTCGGTCCACACCGGGACTGATTGCTGACTTAACTCTCGTGGCTCATGTCCAGCTAGCACAGCATTAATTTCAAGTGCTTAAACCCTCCAGCTGTGTAGCACAGGCTTATAAAAGCGAGGTCAGTTAAAATGTATTGCAAGTGTCAGTGGGGATATATGAAGTCAAAATGGAGGAGAATGGACCTCGTGTCTGTGTGAGTAAGCGATGTTTAGCAATCACCACTTTGTTTTGTTTTCTAGAGAGGAAAGCCGAAGTCCGTTTTTCAGCTTTGAAACAAGAAGGGAACGATTTTGTGAAGAAGAGCCAATACCAGGATGCTCTGGGAAAGTACACAGAATGCCTTAAGCTAAAGCCAGAGGAATGCACTATCTACACCAACAGGTTAGTCATTTAATTCTCACCTTAATATGAACAGACATGTTCCTGCGGTCTCGTTTCCCCTCTGTTCATCACATCTTCTGCCACTGGTTCACCTTGATGTGGGAAAACAGCCTGAAAATCCCCAAAATTTGTTCAACTGAATTTAAAAAAGGCCGATTAACGACGGCCAGCTGTCATTTGTCAGCCGTGCTTTCAGCTCTGTTTTTAATCCTATCCAGTCGTGCCACCTGTCACTGCTGCCAAATTAGTGTGTATTGGTGGTAAATTGGTGCACAACACAATACTACATAGATGGTGTTGATCAGGTCACAGAAGAAACTGATGACGTGAATGTTTTCCTATTGTGTGTTGGTGTTTGCATGTGCATGTGGAGCCCTGCTGTGAGAACAGATTGTATGTACAGCCACGCCAGAGCAAACATCCATACGCCATTGGTGCACAGCTGCTGAGAGCCATTTGAAAAAATTAAAAACATGAAGATTCATTTAGAAAAGGGGCTCCAGAAGCACATCTCTGAGGTGTAAATCGTAAATCTCATCATCATAGGAAAATGTTCTGTTCTGTTAATGCTGATGGCATGACTTCAGCTGTTATTATAAAACCTGATTTGCAGTGAGTCACAAATTCATGATACTTCTGAGTCACGTGTCAAATGTGATTAGGTGCCAGTGACAAAAATAAAAATCACAATTGACGTGTGTGTGTTTATAGAGCTCTGTGCTACTTGAAGCTGGAGAGGTTCGCTGAGGCCAAGCAGGACTGTGATGCAGCACTGAAACTGGAGCCAACCAATAAGAAGGCCTTCTACAGACGAGCCATGGCTAATAAAGGTCTCAAGGTGAATAGAGCTGGACTTTAATGGCTAATGCCATAAGGGAGTGATTTCTTTTTATTGGGTGGCTAAGGAGTAAAATATCCCTTTCACATATTTCATACATAAAGCTCTCTTTGTATTTTTTCGGTGTCTCCCTCCATCAGGACTACCTGGCTTGCAGCTCGGACCTGCAGGAAGTGCTGCAGCAAGATCCCAACGTGCAGGAGGCTGAGAAGGAGCTGGAGGAGGTCACCAAGCTGCTCAGACAGAGTCTGGCCAGCACTTCACCAAACAAACCCAGGAAGACAGTCCCCATCACAGAGGTGAGTACAGTTTATTCACTTTCATTGAAAATAAATATTTTCCCCTAATTGCATCCAACAGACATATCCACTTTTGACTTTAGAGAGTCTACACGTGTGGTTAGGAAGAAGAGGCATTATAATGATGGGGACTGAAGAATCATGACTTATGGTCAACAAGTGTCCTTTGAATAGTTGTGTGTTTTTAGCTGATTACTCCTGACACCTGCTGGGATACCGTGTGAAATCTGATCAGCTCTGGTTTTATTCTAGCCTAGCACAGATCATAAAGTGCAGCGCTCCCAGCTGTTGTGTACCGTTCGTCTTTGTGCTCCATCCTCATTTACTATTAATGATCTAATGAAGAATAAAAGCACCAAATTAAAGCTTGAGTGGGGCTAGATGTACCATTTTCAGTTTATTGTTAAAAGACAAAAGAGAACACGGAGAAAGATAAAGTGTAAAATTGTATCCATGCATCTTATGCTGCTTATCTGGGTCTCAAAACTCAGTCTCAGTTTCAGGGGAACACCAGAGTGAAAAGTGGCTGTGCTCCAAGTTTAAAAGGCTACAGATTGTTATGAAGCTCTTGTTTTCCTTTTCTTCAGGTTCAGCACACCAGTAGGTAAAGATGGAAGCTTATAGATCCAATCACTGCATCCCAGACAAATTATTCCTAATTAAGGCAATAGGTGGTGCAGATTTCCCAGATTGTGACTCACTGACAGAGACCGGCTTTCCATTTTTGTCTTTCCTGTTTAAATGTTTCACCCATGTCCGTCTCCCTCCTCAGGTTGAGGATGACGAGAATGTGACCGCTGTCCCTAACTCCAAAAACAGCTGCAAAGGAGAAGACATCAGCATCAACCTCCAGCCGGCCAGCGCCTATGAATTCGGCCAATCCCTGAACGCGGCTCGTAGCTCTGGAAACACAGTGGCCTGCGCGGAACTACTGGCCTCCACGGCCCCAGAGATGCTTCCGCAGTTCCTGAGCACCCAGCTTGATGGACACACCATCAGCTTCATCATGCAGGCCCTGCACTCACACCTACTGGAGGAAGACCCTTATCTGGTCTACCAACACCTCAACCATCTGCACACTGCTGACAGGTTCTCGGTAAGATTAGCATGCAAATATGGTCTGAAAAGCTGAAGTTTGTAAGATTTTGCAATCAAGCGGTCTGTGTGGTGATAAACGCTGACGCACTGTTTGCAGGTTGTACTAATGCTGCTGGAGAAGGAAGAGCGTCACCACATGACTCAGCTGTTTGAGGATCTCTCAGCCGTGCAGAGCACACAGTTCACTAAGAACGATGTTCAGAACCTGGCCAACAAATATATCTGACCCGCCCCTCTCTGCATGAGCTGCTCCACCACTGCTCTTGGATCTATGCAAAACACTGCACAAGAACTGAGTACACAAAGGCAGGAAGCTGCAGAATGAGCAATACAATGGAACCGAGTTGATTCACTCTACTGGTCTGTAATGTCTGTGACGATATAAAAAAACAAAACAAAACTATTTTTCTCTCCAGAACATTTTGCTATGCAGTTTTACTTTTGTACACACCATGCACCATTTGCATTGTACAACAGTGGGACACAGTGGACCTTTCACCATAGTGTATTAATAAACGAGGTCCAATGTGCTGTTGTGTAACACAGCAGGCAGGTGTTTCCTCACTCCAGGCAGTAGCTTTTGCTTAGGACAGGCTTCATCGAGCTGATCTGCTCTTTGAGCCCAGTCGCTTTCTGAAATCATTTTATAAAAGACCAGCTGTCACATACCAAAAGCTATTCAGTGCAGGTTAAATATAAACAAACAAAAAGCTTATTTCCTTCCAAGTTTAAAAGTGCGTCTTTGCTGCATCTTAAGTAACTATTTTAATATGACCACATGTATGGTGTTATCTTAATGGGTGAAAGAGACCTGCATGTCTCACTGCTGTTCATGTGAGTGCAACAGAACTTACAATGTTGTAGGGAAAAAAAATTCTTGCTCTCCTTTAATTCATCTATGCAAATTTGTAGCTCTGTGTTCCTGTATTGATTCCATTCATAAAGGCGAGTCTCTGTCTTCACCATGTGAAATGACATTGTGCCGTTGAGCCCGTTTACCTGCACCATCAGCTTCACAGCAGATGCCAGCACACTGGAGAGAAGCAGCATCTTTATAAGATGTGTGCCTTGGATTTCAGTCTAGGGGTCGACTTAGTGTGGTGAGCATATCGGTACTCGTAAAGAAAAAGTCTATTTATATCATTCTGTAGCTTTAATAAATTTCTTTAATGACTTTGATTTATCACACACATATATTCACTTGGCTCCAAACTCAGAACTGTTTTAAATGTGTAATTTATTTGCTATTTAAAGTCATTCTGTCCATGTTATAAGTGATAAATATCAATCTTTCTGTATTGTGAATCTAAAGACTGCCTGAATCCAAACTTTTTTTCTCATGTTTCATTAAATCTACATGAATGTAAAATTTAGCATAAGGATGTAAATTTGGGGGAAGGAGGGAATAATTCTGCATTTTCCACAGCTTCTCTTAACAGTGGCTTTTAACATTGTGTCAGTAGATTTGTAAAAAATTGTGTATTCTATTCACAGAGGGCTATTCAATAAACTGGGAAACATGGTGTTTTTCCTTCTTTAGCTCATAACAAGTAATGGAAAGTTTCAGAAGAGACACTAAAGATGGAGTGACATGATGTTTTTGTGTCTTACATACGTTGTAATAATGGTGTTTGCCATAGCAAGGCCCAATATAACAGCTAAGGATTATTGGGTGGCTGTGGCTACAATGTAGCTTGCCATCACCAGTGTGTGAATGTGTGTGTGAATGGGTGGATGACTGGTTGTGTAAAGCGCTTTGGGGTCCTTAGGGACTAGTAAAGCGCTATATAAATACAGGCCATTTATTCATTTATTTATTTTGAACAGTGAATAATGCAAAACTTCTCTTAACAGAGTCTAACAGTAAAAATATGAAGTTTTAAATGATCATAATAGGTCCACTTTGTGTATTTACAGTACTTTTATTAACTTAAAAACTGGGAAACCGTAAACATTTCATATATAGTTGTTTTTATTTTTTTGATATGCATTTACACGCATATAGTAAAGCAAATTACCAAACAAATATACAAATACCTTATGCAATTCTGCACAAATTACAAATTATATCTGGCACTAGTGTTCAACTTAGGATTGAGAAACTGGAATTTGGGTGAAGAATGAGAAACCGAACTAAGGGGGAAGAACAAAACTGCTTTTCTGTAATGCAGGGAAGGAGTGCAGCAGAAGCCGAATCCACCGAACCAAAGAGTTCATTCTGTAACAGACCTGGGTCAGGATACCATTCAATGGTTGAGGTTCACCTGAGCTGACTCGGTGGCCCCCAGTAAAGCAGACCACGGAGCGGTAAACACAGGCTTAAGCAAACACTCTGAAATAAAGAAGAACTTAACTTCAAGTCTGCTCAGCAGCACCGATTGGCAACACAAACAGGAACTCACAGGACAAATCAATAAGGAAGGTAACCATTAACCAACCTCTGCATCCCCATTAACCTTTGTGCATTGCAAAACATCAATGTCATAGGAAATACAGGTAACAGTGCAGGTGCCTCGGGCCGTTGTACAGCCCTGGTTATTTGCGTAGCATTTGTGAAGCATGTACAAAAACAGCAGTCTGTGTGTCTGTATAATTTCGGATCATATCATTCATCCCTGTGGTTTCAAAAGGATGCACAATACTGCATCTACAGCTGACAAGTCAAAGGTTTAAGATTTAACAAGAGCCTGAGTGCTGTCTTTGGTAGGCAATTGAAAAGTCTTCATTTACCAGATCTATCATAGGAGCATCCCTCCTACACAGTCAGACATTCTGCAATGAGTTGTTGTGGTTGTTGGTTGGAATCTAGAAGACACGGTGGAGATAAACGGAACACAAACAGCTTCTTGAAGGCACCATGAGTTAACAAAGAAAGATATCAAAGCTCTCTCTTACTCAGTGAGGCGAAACCATCAGCCTGAATAAATCACCTTTCAACAGGACAAAAAGTTTCTTTGTACAATTTCACAGAATTGACCAACCCATTGGTTAATGTTATTATAATGACTTTAAGCATTATCTCAACATCTACGGCCTTCCAGAGACCTTTTGTCAAATCAAGAAATAGCCCCCACCCACACCCTCAACATATATCATTACAAACTTTCCACAGAGCAAGATGAGGCCCAGGCTTCCTGAGTCACCTTAGTGCTAGAACATGCACTGAATTAGGCTACAGGTCTCAAATCGTTTCTTAGCGAGCTGCTAAAAAACCATAAAGCACCATCGCCCACAATGGGACAATAGCTGTGTGTGCATCCATTTAAAAACAATCTCAGTTGTTTTTAAGTCAGTTTTAGAGCTAAAATGATTCAGGACATTGAGCCCAGGCCTTGGTCTTCTACAATTTAATTTCAAACACAGATCCATGACAAAAAACAACCAGTCTAATAATAAATACAGATGAGAACTCTCAGGTTCCCTCTGTTAACTAATACGTGTTGGGGAAAATAAAAATAAGTTGTATTGCCTTGTCCCTGCTTGGTTAACTTCTCTTATTGTGTTGCATCCAGACAGTACGGCCAAAATCAAATACTAGCAAAACTGGCACAGTGGTTTTACTTTAGTCTACACAGATAAATCTGACACACCCGAGTCAGTGGGTTGCCTTCTGTTACAGGTGGCCAGCGAGTGACAAAAATGTGTCAGCACAGGGAGAAACATCAGCATTCATAACCTTAAAATTTCTCACGCGGCTGCACTGCAGAAGCCTTTTTTAATACTTCACTTAGTGGCTGCTTTTCAACAGAGGATGTCCAATCCAAAAGTAACATGTCCCCTTTACAAGGGAATAACAGAAAATGCAGGTTAAACTGTAAGCTAGGATTGTTATGTTAGTGGAGGAAAAGGATGTTGAAACAATGTGTGTGCAGCACTTATGGTATTGAGATTTTAAATATCAGTCTGTATACAGGAGTTCTTGGGCTGATGCTGCGTCTGGGCTGGCTGTTGTGGTTGATGATGCTGGGTGTTGTTGTTGTTGGTTTCCTTCAACATCTCTCCGGTGTTGCTGTGAGAGTCCGGCTCAGTGGGGCACACCAGGTTGACATTCTCCTCTGCTATGAAGCAGAGAGGGGGGAGCTCTGTGCCGTGACCCAGGGAGGACGTGGTGGAGGTGGGGGAGTTGGGGGTGGCCACAGCACTCTGTCCCTGGGAGGAGGATGAAGAAGTGGGGCAGGTCTCCAGGCGGTCGTTCTCCACTTCAGGCAGGGGGCTGACTGTGGCAAAGCGCGTGTGGTAGTCGCCACCGCTGGAGCCGTGGCTACACGAGGTCTTCATGCTCTCCAGGTCGGAGCAGCTGAACTCAGAGAAGTGGCTGGAGTGGGAGTCGGCCACTGATGGCAGGCTGCCGCTCAGCGAAGGAGAGTCGAACTCTGAGGAGTTGGTGCTGCGCTGCTCCAGCAGCTGAGCATCCATGTCCTCCCGTGTCTCATTGATCTTTGTGCCTCCTCCCCCTTTCTTCCGCAGCTTGCCTTTGCTCTTCTTGCCCCCCGAGCTGGAGGAGGAGGAGCAGGAGGCCTCTTTGGCCCACTTAGTGGAGGTTCCTTTGCCCTCTGCAGAGGTGCAGCCATTAGAGGGACAGGTCCAGCCGCAGCGACCAACATGGCTGCCGTCATCAATGCTGCTGCTGCCGCTGTGATGCCGTAGTTTGCCAGGTTTGGATTCAATGTCAACCTGCACCTCCATACTGTTCCCATCTCTGGAAGAAGAGAGGACACAGGAAACATGAGTTGCATGTAGTTTGTGTTCAGCACAATTAAGCATCCAGAGGGCTGTTATTCATAACATATAGTGACTATAGACTCTAGATGACCATTTTATCTTTGAATAGCACTAGCCTAATTTGTTACCAACTAGTACAATAGGTTAGAAATTAGGCTAGGTTCAAAACATGATGATATAAGCAATAATACTTTGTGTTCAGTTGACGTGAGCACAGGTTTACAATAATACAGGTATTATTCACTAATCCGCTGCATCTGTTTCACACTATGAAGCTACAAAGAACTGGATTAAACATGCTAATGAACAGAAGACCATGCTTTCTCGACTTATCCAAACCTATGATGCTCACCTGTCAAGAGGCATGTAGGCATTAAGAATGGATCCAGCCATTGCTTTGGTGCTAGCATTGTCGCTGACTGTTCCCAGGCTCACTGTGCCGGACTCGCCACTAAGACTGCAGCGCTCCTTCTGCACATCAGCCTGCACCTCCAGCCTGACAACAGAGAGAGAGAGAAAATAAGACAATGACAATGCAGGAGAGCACACTGAAGTCACAACCACATTTAAATATTGCAGCACACATTTACCTGTTCAGATAATTGACCATGGCGCTGCCAGACAGGCTGCCGGTGATGCTGGCTCCAGCCAGGGCCATGGTGGAGGCCGTCTCACTCAGGTTGTCCCTAATGGCCCCCAGACGGTCCATGTGGCTGCCGCTTGCACTCAGGCTGCCTGTCAACCCACCGACACTGCCTTCACCTATACTGGGGTTGTTCCTGGCGTCTGCGACTGATGTAGTATCTACACAGAACATGAAACAAAACAAAATAATATATCAGCGTGGAATTTAAAAAAACAAACAAAAAACATATCAGTTTGTTCATCTGTCTGTTCTTTGCTTATCTTGTTGACAGGTTTTCACTGAAGATTCTCTTCAGTCTTAGTTTGTGTACTATAAGTGCAGTGCCAAGTATGAGGATGTGGCTCTGTATGTGGGTGAAGGGGCAGTCAGGCACATTTGTATGGCTCTCTTTAACTTAACTCTTTAACTTAAACCATCACAAGTTACTGTCTAACCCTAACCCTTACCTAAAACTAGCATTTTAATCCTCAAACACACCTTTGAAGTGTGAAAAGAGGAAAAATGTAAAATAAAAGTATACTGGAAAAGTGAAGAGGCAGAGGAAGTACAGTTTACTGTGGAAGGAACGGGTACTTGCCATGAGTGAAGCAAGCAAAAGATCTTATTTACAAATAATGTCAATTGGCATAACACGCCCTCTTGGTTTTGGGTGGTGGGCTAGTTCAGATCGGGACTGGAAATCGAACCTTACCAGCGGCAGCTGCCCCGCTCCCAACGTTCATGTCATTTTCATCATCAAACTCGATGCGAACTCCCTTCCCGTTCCCAGCGGAGACACCACACCCACCACTACGGCACAGAGAGATGGGTACCACGCCGTAGACATATGCAAGCATGATAGGAACTCCAATGCCTAAGAGGTGAAAGAGTCGAGAGACATAGACACACCAGGGTCAAATAAGGTCAGAGCACTAAAAAAAATAAAAATAAAAAACATAACAGACCATCCCTCTTTGATTTTTCCCAGGTTTACAAAATAGCTAATGAGAAATGATGAGTGAAAATAAACTTTTGTATAATCTGAACTTGAACATTAAACAGAAGAAATTCCTGATTCCAACAAAGTCAAACACAGGCACAGCATGTCATTAAAGATCTCCAGTGAGAAGAGAACTAGAGAGTTAGGAGGGTGCAGGTTAGAGCACAGACTGACCGACAGTGACTGCAGCCACTACTGGAGACACGATGACAGACAGAGTCACCCCACCAGCGATCACCAGGTTCCTCTTGTGGTTGGAAATATCTTTGCCTTCGTAGCGGTTATGGATCTGAGAGAGCAAAGTGGCACAAATGTGAGAGACACATTTAGAGGAGAGTGAACTTGCACTTAACCTATGAGCTGAGTCCTCAAAGACACCACTGAAAAAGTATGATTAACAGTGTTGTTGTGGAGCAGATTTCTACAATAAAAATAAAAATGCTTATTGTTTACCTTTTACCTTTTGGTTGCTCCTCAGAAATTATTTTAGAGGCACTGGCAATACTATGACAACTTTACTGAGCTACTGTTGCAGGAGACAGAACTCTTGTCTGCCTCTCTGTCTTTCGGTGTAAATTTTTACTACCATCAACTTCCTCTTTAAGAAACCACAAATGAGACAACTCTTTGATGAATGCTGTTTCTTTAGGTTGGCTGACATTTTCTTTGTTGCATTCTGTTCTTTTGCACTGCCCGCATTTCATTGCAGAAACAATACAAATGTGGTAGTGCTAGTGGCAAAAAGCCCCTATAAAACACCTGGGACAATGGTTCAAAGATAACTATATTGACTTTGGTGCTTGTAGAGTGTAAGTGATTCATGTTCAGATGTTTTGTGTATGTTGTGATCACTTCTGAATGTGCTCTGGACGTTTGCAGAGAAGAAAAGTCAGTTGGCTCAAGATTCTTGTTGGCAGCCTTTCGTGGGGAATTTTGGAGACCAACTGGTTTCATTTTATTGTAATGTGAAGTTCTTATTCTAAACAGATCCCGACTTGTGAGTAACACAAAACAAGTGCACATATACACAGACACACAGGTTAGTAACACATGACTGTTGCTGGCTCAGATCAACTCCAGAGTCTGGGAAAATGAGATGACTGAGGGTACATTGGCCGCTCAGTAGAACTAGCTGGTTACTGATTGTTGCAGTGATTGTTACTGGCTACTCGCCATGTTTACTTTGATTGCTGACAGCAGTGACATGAATAAAGTTATGCAACAAGCATGTGGACATTCTGAAAGGATTAAAGGGTACATGCAACACTAAGAATGAATTATGACTTTATAATACTATAAATCTACATAGAGACACATCCCAATAATAAACAAAATCCGTGTAGTAAAAACTATGAGCAGGAAAACTGAAATATATCCCAATCTACTGTGTAGGTATGTGTGCGCAAGGCCTTACCTTCCTTCCCACATATACAGGAATACCAATAATCATGGCAGGGATAGCTATGCCTGCAATGAGTGCAATGCCAACAGGGGCACCCACGAGTGTTCCCAGTTGCCAAAGAATCTTCTTCTTTCTGCTCCACGGCTTCTTTCCCCAGAAAGTACAGCCTGATGGACTGAGAGAGGTAAAGACGAGCAGAAACAGTGAGAAATGTTCACAGGAAGAGCAAGCGCTGGATAGCCTTCTAATCTCAGGTACCAATCTGGAAACAAAAGTTAACCAGCAAATAAATGGTGGAACAACTACTAGCTATGTGCTGTAGTTACAGGGTGTCACATGACCAACAGGTTTTCATCACAGCAGGATCTTTTTTTTTTTTTTTTTTAAATTGCTAAATTCTTAAAATACTTGTAGTGAAACCGTTGGTCCAACAGCATGTACTTTATGTCTATTAGTATATGCTGTATATGTATGTGTTAAGATGCTTACCTCAGGTAGTGCAAGTCTGAGATCTCTTTCATGCAGAGCCAACAGAACTCGCAGCCACAGACAGCACACGTCATGTGGTTACAGCTGCCATCATTCATCTTGATGATGTAAGCAGCACAGCGTGGACACGGCTTGATGTCATCAGCTAGAAGTAACAACAGAGTATGATTTACAACAGTGAAATATGGGTTAGGGATTGCTCATTGAGGACTGATGATCAGCGTTGTCTTCTTTTGTTTTTTTTTTCCTTCTCCTAATAAGCGTGTTGTGTAAAATCGTTAAGTCGGCCCACCTGCAGCTCCACTCTCTTGACTGTAGTTGAGGGAGGATGAGCGCACCGTTCTGAGGCGGAGGCTCTGGGCTCTTTGCTGGCGCGCTGCGTCACAGGTCTGGTTGGGATGCCACAGCTGCTTACAGTGGTAACAGAACTCTGTGCCGCAGCCCTCCCTCCCACAGGTGAGCTTCGGACAGCTGGCACACCCGAAGGCAATAACTGCATACCTGCCAGGGGACGCACAAAAAAAGTCATAAGGCAAAACACTACACCATGGTGCCCGCAAAGAATCTGAATTTAAGTCACATGAAAAGTCGATACATGCCAAATGTTGAGGCTTCTGGTTCTAGAAAGATTTTACTATGAAGGAAAACAACTGCATCATGCAGAAGCAGCAAAATGTTTCTAACCAGAATTTTAGACAAAAATTAAAGTGATGAAAATGAAGATGCTGAAAATTAAGCTGACATTTGAGAAAAGGTCATGTAGAATGGTGTTCATTTTTTTTTTTTTTTTTTTTTACTCGAACTCTGCAGCAGGAAGTCCTATGATGGCTTTAAAAAAAAAAAAAAAAAAAAAAAAAAAAAAAAAAAAAGTATGTTCCTGTATCTACTCCATTGTCTCACAAGTACATTTTTCTGAGAGGAATTATGCTTTAGCCATCTTCAATAACTCTCTTGAATATCTGTGACTGTTTGGTTTCCTTACAACAGTTTTTGCCACTCCCAAGGAAAGCCACTAAGATTGTAATAAAAATATTTTAACCAATTTTCTTAAATTGATGTTTCATTTACTCATAGAGTTTTAAACAGCCAGATATAAAACAGAAAAACACTTCTATTGACTAACTGATGTAGTTACCTCCAGGGCTAAAAAAAAAGAAACTAGGTGCCAAAAACTGCAGTTTATCTAATAAAAACTTAAGTCTAGGTCAAAAAGTGAATCAACGACTATAACTTGAACTGACAGATGTCCCACTACAGGCAGCTGGATACGATGTCTCATCTTTATAGCTGTTGTCTGTCTTATCTGGTTTCTTTACCAACCTTTTCTCCAACAATGCATGTCAGACACAGTAACAGCAGAAGTGAAATAATGCATGTTTTAACACAACAGTCTTGAGCCCTTGCAAAGAGACGACGGTAAAAATTAAGAAAGTAAAAAGCTTAAAGATGACAGCTGCAAAATACCAGCTAGCCAATTTCTTGGGGAAACCCAAGAGTGTGTGACATGGTTATATCCGAGCATAGCAGAAGTCTCCCAGACCCTCTGGGACTGACCCAAGGATCAAGTTTCAATCACAGAGAGCCTGGGAGACTTCCTCTACTGGGGATCGGTGTACTCTGTTGAGAACTGTGTTTACAATGCAGACAGAATCACAGCGACATGCATGTCTCATTTAAAATGATATGCACTTAGCACTATTCAGCCTAAGTACTGTAGAGATAGCACAGCAAATGGCCTCAAACTGCAACTAATCTCACCATTGTTGAGACTGCTAAATCAGCCACAGGAACAACATGAAAAGTTGCATTCACTTAAACATTATCAAAATCAATGGATCTGTTAAGCGTCTACATCTCCACTTCTTCTGAAAATGCAGAAGCAGTGTCCATAACCTCTAACCTGCAGGAGGGGAAAGGGCCAGAGCATAGAAAAGCAGCAGGAAAAGGGGAACATGAAAATAGATGGAAACTGGAGATTCCTCTGAACCAAAATGAGGGGGAAAATATCCAAGCCCCATAAATATCTAAGCCTACAAGAATGAAACATTTCTTTTCTACAAACATGGAGAAAAAATGAATAAGTGGCTAACGACAATAAAACGCCTTTAGTGATCACACACACTACACTACAGAATTAATAGCAAGGGAACCAGATGGCCACTATAAGCTGTAAAGTAATCTGCATAAAGGTTGCAGCTCCTGATAAATGTCATTCTGATTTGATTTATAATTTCCTGCCCATTGGTCTTCTGTTCTGAAAGGAAAAGAAAGAATAAACTTTGTTCTAATGACTGACAAAAAAAGAGACATTAGCTGAAGACACAGCTGATGACAGTAAAACACCAGCAATAGCAAATAAATCACACACTAATGTAAAAGGGATATCTATATGGCAAAAGCTATACGGTATCACATGTCCAGCTGCACATATTTCTAAGCAGGAAAATTACTCCAAGATTAAAGTCTACTTGCGTCTTGTGCTACCTTAGCTGAGGTGAATGGAAAAAACAATAAAAAAAAAAAAAAAAGAACAAAACAAAAACAAACACGTCATGCCACCTTTAACTCCTACATTGAAACTGGTATTATGGCCAAGTTTACAAAACAGGACATCCAAGGGAAGAAAACACACATACCAAGCTTTGAAGGTTACTAGGGATTCAGAACAAAGTACAAACAGTACTTTAAGAAAGTCTGAAGGGATGAATTCTTTTTTTTTTTTTTCCAGACCGCAAACAATTCCTGGAAGAAAAGGAAATGGCTGAGAGAGAGCAAGAGTCTTTCACCATGATACAGAGAAACCTGCTTATGGAAAATGATTTTCCTAAATAGGTGAGTAGTTAAAACAACTTCTGTTGCGTTGCTTCTTAATATACAAAAAAGGGAAAAAATGAACTGTATTTCAAAATTCCACGTCACATATTGCGACGTCACACGTCACACGTTGCGAGGAAATTAACATTTCAGCCATTTTTCCATAAATGTCAAATATGGATTTCTGAACTGTCTGCAGTTAAGAAATTGTAGATAGATGTCCACTCAGAACCATATTAATGAGCTGTTGATTTGATCTGTCAGTGAGTGAGAGTCACTGACCCTGCAGGGTCTCTACAAAGTGACAAAGCAGTGACAGTTGGGGGGGAGGGGGCTGGGTGGAAGCAGGCCAATGAGCCGTCACTCAGGAAGAGAGGATTAAAACAGGAAAAACAGTCCAGCACCACTGGATTACTGGAGAAGGGACAAGGAGCGAGTCACAGAGATAGAGCTGAAGTAAATGCGTTCAGACAGAAAGACGGGGGGTTAATAATGACTGACCATAGCAAATCAAAATAAATGGAGTATTAAATACAAAATGAGTCAAGTCAATGATCAGTTTCCACCATGACCTCTTAATGAACAGAATATCCTCTTGATGAAAATGATTTCCTGCCAGAGAGGACCACAGTATTATTATTACAGTTTTATTAAAATCTCTCCATTTATGCAACAATACTTATTTCCTCGAAGTTATTTTTATTTAATTCTTTCATTGCCAGATATATGTATTTGAACAATCAAAAACTTCAATGCTTCTGTACACTTGAAAAGGATCGATTAAGATTAAGCTGACACAATAATATACAAAATCGGACTTAGCTTTTTTGGCCCAATTTTTCAATTTTCTTGGATACCTTTAATTTAAGTGTTTTTTTTATATTAATCTAGAGTTACCCGATCAGTCTTCACCTGCTGTAAAGCCAGTCCTAAAAGTAAACATGAAACATGTATTAATTCTAATTCTAAAAGTCTAATTTATACTCAGAAACTGCCACAGATTTACCCCTGTCTGTGAAGCTGGATTTATAACATGAAAACAAATCTTGCTATGTTACACTCTCCTTCACCTACATTTTCCTCACTTCTGGTAGTAGTAGCAATCCACTCTGTGAGATAATATGAGATAAGAATTTCTAAACAAGAAAATTAGGGCTCCAAAAAGTATAGCATCTCTTCCTCCGAGGCCCAAGTGTTTTATTTTAATTTTTTAAATCTATTCCCATATGAATATACTGATGGAGGTCAGGATTCCCGATTGTGCTTCAGTAAGAAAGCTTTGTTATGTTTGTGGTGTGATGCACATGTAATAGTTATGTTGCAAACTGTTTGAATGTGCTTGGAAAAACAAAGACTAATTTAATGCACTGACATCTTGCTTTGCCAGATAACTGCAGTGCTCAATGCTGGTCTGGTCAACCACTGGTGTACTTGACTCTAACAGGCTCTCCTCAATACTGACCTCAATCATAGAGTCCTCTACAAACCCTAGCATTAGAGCTAATAGGTGGATTTTTCCGTTTCTCTTCAGCTAGCCGAATAACGATTAACTACTTACTGCTTAAGCAACACAGCATGAAAATGGACAGTATATCACTTGTTTTTTAACACGACAAAAGTGATCCCCTTGTACTGCTTTTTAGTTTTAGCTTCCTTGTTTTCAACCGAGTTACCAGTTCTGTACTGAGACAATGGCGCTAGATGTGGTCTAAAAACTTTAAATGCTTTTTTTCATAAATCCAGCTTCACAGACAGTGTTAACAGTCAGAAGCTGTTCTAGGTTTTTACCTGAGCAATACAGAGTGGTATCATCAGCAAACAATACACATTTTAACAGTTTGGAAACATTACATATGTCATTTATATATAATATGAATAATTTAGGGCCCAGCACAGAGCCCTGAGGAACACCACAAGTTACCTTCAACTGCTTAGATTTTACATTATTGATTTCGACATATTGATATCTGTCATCCAGGTAACTTTTCATCCACTTATATGCTATCCCTCTTCTGCCATATGCCTCTCTAGTTTATTCATTAATATAGAATGATCAATTGTATCAAACACCTTTTTTAAGTCTATAAATACACCAACAGTATATTCCTTATTATCTATATCATTAGATATCCCTTCTACAAGTTCCATCACTGCCATCGAAGTGGACCTTTTCACTCTAAAGCCATATTGGTTATCGCTTAGGAGATTATGCTTCTCAATATATTTATCAAGTCTATTAACAAAAAACTTTTCTAAAATTTGTGAGAACTGTGGGAGTAGTGATATTGGCCTGTAACTGGTAAACTGACATCTCTCTCCGTTTTTATGGATTGGAATAACTTTTGCTATTTTCATTTGTGAGGGAAACACACCAGTTCGAAAGGACAGATTACAAATGTATGCGAATATAATACTTTTAACTAATATCATGTCAATACCAAAACAGTCAGTGGACTTTTTATTTTTAAATGCCTTCACAATGTTAATTATTTCTCTATGAGTTACAGCACCAATAAACATGGAGGACACATTCTGAGTAATATGTTTATTTAAGTCGTTATTATTTCTTGACTCTGGAATTTCTTTTGCTAAATTAAAGCCAACATTTACAAAGAAATCATTAAATTCATTTGCAATGTCTTTAATTTTATCAAGCACAATATCTTTATCTTTTTTAAAATAATCTGGATAATTCTTATTTTTTGAGCCCTTTTTGATTATACTATTTAATATCTTCCATGTTTCTTGTGTGTTACTTCTACTTTGCTCCAATAATTTGTGGTAATATTCTTTCTTACTTGTTCTTATAATATTTACTAATCTATTTTTATATAACTTGTACTTTATTTCAGCATCTTTTGTCCTCTGTTTTATGAATCTCTTATATAGATTATTTTTCTTTTTACATGCATCTTCTATCCTCTTTGTGATCCATGGCTTATTTGATCTGTGATGCTTTCTAGTGATTTTCATTAAAGGACAATGTTTTTCATATAGTGAAATTACAGTTGATAGGAATGCATCATATGCACTATTTGAATCTTCATTTGCAAAAACCTCATTCCAATTGTGTTCCTTTAAGTCTACCTGGAGGGCAGTAATGGCTCTTGTTGTTCTACGTCATATCATATCAAATGTTTGATTCTTTTGTTTAGTTTTAATCCCAAAATAATTTTGGAAAATTGCAAAAACAGGAAGATGATCGCTTATATCAGTTATAAGAAGTCCACCTACTATTTCATAGTCAATTTTATTTGTGAATATATTATCTATCAATGTAGCTGTATCAATTGTTATTCTACTTGGTTTTATAATTACAGGGAAAAGGGAGTTACTATACATTGTATTTATGAAATCTGTTGTTTTCTGATGTCCATTTGGGTTTAGCAAATCTATATTAAAATCACCACAAATTATTTGCACTTTTTTTATCATTTAGGTTGCTAAACATAGCAAGTTTTTCATTGAATGTCTCAATGATCCTGGTGTCCTATAGATGCAACTTATAATTATATTACTAGCTTTTTCAACATGGATTTCAATAGTAACAGATTCCAATACGTTATCTATGGTGCTTGACATACATTCAATCAGACTACATTTCAAAACTTTATCTACATATAAAGCAACACCGCCTCCTTTTTTTAATTCACCCTGTTCATTGTAAATAATTCGTATCCTTCCAGTCCCATTTCACTAACTTTCTCATTATTGAGCCATGTTTCTGATATTGCAATTATATTAAACTTTTTTAACTTACTTAAACATTCTGTAATTTTAGAAAAAATTTTATACAGGCTTCTACTATTGAAATGTATGACCGACAATGCATTTGCCATTTTAATATTCATATTGAATTGGTCATCTGTATAGTACTCACAAGTACTATTGTTGTTATTGTAGAAGTGGTTATCTGGGTCAATGTTACTTTCAGGGTCATGCATGTTGTGCTCAGCATAATTAAACGTTTTGAAGTTCGATTTCTCAGTGTGTGTGGCAAAATAACCACCTTGACAGTCCTTTTCATAATCAAATTCTTCCTCTTCAATATCTCTGAATGGAAACCTATAATCTGTGTCCAAACTTGTCATTTATGTGTTTTTTGTTTTTGTTGTTGTTTTTTCCATTGTTTTTTGAGCCATAAGGCCAGAAACACTTTCCATACCCATTGTTCATTATCCAATCGTGACTTTCCAATAGTTTCCATAGCAGATTCCTGATTATTTATATTGCTCTAAGTCTTTGAGTTCTCTTATCATCACAACTTTCGCTTCTTCGGGATTGCCATTTAGTCTTATCATTACTTTGCAGTTCCTCGTCCATGTTGCTTGTATCTTATTTTGTTTTCTCAGGCTGCGTGCCTATCTTGCAATTTCAGCAGTCTTTTTCGTTAAATGTTCATTTAAATACACACCGGTCCGTTTTAGCTTCTTACCCTGTTTCAGTAACTCAATCTTTGTTTTGCGACTCACAAGCCGAAGAATAATTGCTGCCTTTGTTTTACTGTCTTTACTGGGGAGTGTGTGGCATGCTGCAATATGATGGCTCTGAATACTTACATTCTTCGTTTGAAGGAATTTTTATCACTTGCTGTTCAAGCGTTTGCAGCTCCTCTACCGGAGCATCTTCACCGTCTTTACCTCCGCCAGCTGTTACTCTGGCGTAGGTTCGGTGTTGCGTCTCCAGTCCACTTATGACTAAATCATCCATTCTTGTGTATTGTTCAAGGTCCTCGATTCGCCGTTCCAAGTCGTCTATTTTCTTGTCTTTGTCCTTTATGAGGTTTTTTAGTTGTTTTATTTCATCCATTAGGTCATGTAGCATACCTTGTTGTTTAGCCACTTTACTCAGTTCATCAGACATGAAATTAAGCGATTTCCTAATCTCTTCCAACTCCTCTTCAACTCCTGGGTTTGCTTTTTTAGGCGGCATTTTGAAAATGATGAGATTGGTATTACCTTGTGATGGCCTGTTGAAATCTGTCGATTTACTTGTTGGTGCCTTGCTAGAGGAGCCTGGGCACAGTGGCTGCTGGAGGATCCTGGGCCTGTGTGATTGTTTTTGTCCTCCACGAAGATGTCAGGTTGAGAAATTCATCATTCCCGTCAGTTGACAGTGAGACAGAAACACCATAGCTTAATGCGCCGTACCACTTGATATGAGTTCATTCTTACAACAGCCGAGGTCAAACGCGCTATGTCGCTTTTCTTTCACTCACTTCCACCGCTCGAGGTTTTGGAGTTGTGTCTCTCCGCTGTGTCAGTCAGTCCCCCGCCGTGTCAGTCAGTATATGTGGTGTTTCACATGTACTTCAAGCAGTATCCACACAGGAAGTGACTTGATGACCAGAGACCACAGAAAGTGAACGACATTCTGTGACTTCAAGCAACTATGCTTAAGGCGGGACCCAAGATAAGCTTTCTCAATCTCAAGGTGAGCAATTTGAGACACTATGAAAAAAAGTTAATATTCCAACTATTCCAATATTTATTTATTTGATCATTATTAAGTTCTCAATTTTTGGATTTGGATAACTTTTTTATTTTTTAAAAAGTAGAACTATTTACCATTTAGGTATCCCCATGAGCAAGCAGCGAACTGAGACTCAGCTGAAACTGCACAACTAGCTTGTTGATAAATTTAAGTAATTTCCAATTACAAACAAGTCTCACACTCAGCAGCCGACTTGGGAACACACGAACACACACACACACACACGAACACACACACACACTGGACATTTGTTTGCCTTCATTGAGGGTGGTAACAAACTTTAAATTTCCATGGTCCACTAAATCCCAAGTATTTTAATTAACTACTTACCCACAGTCTGGTGCAGGACACCAGCGGCAGTCTGGATCAGCTACCAGCCACCTCCTCAGCATGAATTCCTCATATTTCTCCATCAGTGCGTGGTCTCCCAGGATCATACGGATGTCGTGTGGGTTGAAGCGCTCTGAACACTCAGGGCAGCTAATGTTGACACGGGACTCTGAGATTTCAATGCGTAGGTACTGGCGCAGGCAATCAATGCAGGAGCGGTGGTGACAGGTCATGATGTCAGGGAAACTCTCCCTGGAGTGACGCAAAAGGCACAGCGGGCACTCCAGTAGCTCTGCCCCAACCCCACCCCCTACCTTGGAGGATGAGGAGGTAGAGGAACAAGGCCCCGAGGCAGATGAGGTGGAGGCAGCAGCAGCAGCAGCAGACGAGGCAGCTCCGGTCCCAGCCACAGCAAAGAAGGCAGAGTTCTTATCATTACACATCTCAGAGTGGATACTCTCAATACTGGCGATGCCATCCACCCCTCCTAGCCCTCCGGGTCCAGAATGCTGCAGGTCTCTGGACCTTTGGCGGCCTGATTTAGACTCTCGTCCTCGCCGCCTAAAAAGCGAGGCTAGGGAGAGACGCCTCTTTTTGGGGGCCTTCTTCACAGAGGGCAGAGAGATTGAGGAAGCAGTGGACTGCAGGTCCCGATCAGAACCCATTACCCCACCACTTCCTCGCCCCAGCTGCTGGTGCTTTTGCAAGCTCATCTCTCCGGTGGGAGGGGAGGGATGCGCCAGTGGGGAGCCAGGGTTGGGTAGCCTGTCTCTCACATGGGCAGAAAGGTCTGGGATTTGGATGGGGCTTGGAGAGGGGGTAAGGTGGTGCACGAGGGAGGGAGAGGGGGAGGGGGATGGCGGGCCATGGTGGGGCGATAGGGCTCCAGAGGGCCCTTCTGTGTTTAAGACATGATGGCTTCTCCTGATCAACCTCGTGGTCACATCTAATAGCCGGATTTTGGCGGAGGGGTGGGGGCCAACTGGTGTGAAACCGATGCAACAGAACCTAGAGAAAGCAAAAACAACACAGTATACTACAGTTTAGAAAAGATAAAGAGTCAAAGGATAAACAGTCTTGCTGGATGTAAGTTCAAATTCTAAGAATTGAAAATATTTTTAATATCATTTAACTTCCTCTAAAATCTGCTCTTTTGAGCTGTAGTATTCCTGTCCAGCTGCTACCTGTTGACATTTTGCTTATTCAGTATAACAGCTGCTAAAGTGTTTTTCATAGCATAGTCTAAGCAATATGTTACTCTCATAATTGTTGAAATACAAAGGGTCACCTTAGCCAACACAAAGATGGTTCTCTCATTATAAAAAGTAATGACTCATGTGACCTCTGAGTGCGTTTATGCTTTTAGTCATTTAGATGGCTTCTGACCTAATCTAATAGATGTTTTGTCGACTTAAAGGACCCATTATGGTCACTACAGTAGTCATGTCACTCACAGTGACAACAGTGATCACCATAACCCATAACCATTTATACAAGGGCACGGGTATCTGAAAGCAGTATTATCCAAAACAGCGGGTGTTACCACTCAGACAAAACCTCCACATCAGGAATAAAAGCAGCACAGACATCAAGTATTTTTCAGTTTTCTTCAGAAAGTCCACTTATTTAAAACGTTGTATCTAGGAATCATTGAGTTTTTCCAGTGATGTAGCATTGAAATGGGGGGGAAAAAAAACTGACACAATCACAAAGTCATGTTTCCAAATTAGCTGCAGCAACCAGAGTGTGGCTTGGCCAGTGGCTGTGACATCACTTTTGGCACATAGTGCAGTTTACGAGGGCGAGAATGGCAAGTATAATAGGCCTTAAGAATTTGGCATGTTTAGAAGGTGTGAGTGAAACACAGCCAAAAGAGAGGGTGACTGAGAGACATTATGTAAAGAGATGCTAAGGCAAAAGAAGCTGCAACCAAAGTGAGCTTTTTGGGAGTTGGGTTTTGATACAACGTGCACTTGCTTGACGTTGCCTCGATAAATGTACAAAAGAATAAAAAATTAAAAAAAAGAAGCAGTATGGTTTCTAGTTGTTGAATAACAGATGTAAGTGAAAGCATGTTTCCTCATTTGTAATGCTACACACAGCTGTAATCAACTGTAATTATGCAAGCACTTTCCTTTTTCAATAGCCAACAATATAAGCCCTCTGTTCAACTGTTCAAAAGAGGCTCTCCATTAAACTGTGCATTCGTACAACTTGTGGAGAAATAAATGTCCTGATTTATAATTAACATCTTAAATTGCTAGGAAAAAAGTGTCTATTTTGAGAGATTTATCCAGGGAGAAGCTGGAAAAATGTTCAAGGAGAGAAAATGCATGTCATATGTTTTGAGTAGTAGGGCCAAACGTCATCAAAACTGTAAGACAAGCAAGAAAAGGGCAACCATTATAAATTGCATAGGTGCAATTTTTTACCCGAAAGTTTTGTATCGCAGTTCAAAACAGCAGAACACCAGTTATCCATACTGATTCTGCGTGTGTTATGCCATGTGTTTCTGGGAGTGTTGATGACAAAGATAGATAAAGGATGTCTGTTATTTTCAGAGAGTGTTGCTACGGAGCTACAATTTGCTTGCTGTGTGTCGATCCCTGAATGTGTATTTGTTTATCTGTGTCTTTGGTTACACCTTGGCGATGAACTATACAGAGGAATGGAAACACATGCAGAGTATTGCCAGGGGATATACACATACCCCTAAAACTACCCCCACACAGTAGTTGTGTAGTAAGAATTTAAACAGTAAAGAGGGCTGCTAAGTATGTTTTCTCACCCACTGTATCCATGTGCATACTTCATAAGAGCTGAAACTATAGTACACAAATCTCTACCACCATCACTACACCCCAACATCAAAAGCAGCACTCAGTACTACGCACAACAGCTGCACAGCTGCAACCAAACCACTGGCACTACCAGCACCAACATCTTGCTGCTCTCAAACATAAGCAGTTCATTCTCTCCACAATTTCATCCTTTTTATCTTCTCCCTGTTCCACAAGTCTGACTCCTCTAGCTGCGAGTTGGGACAGAAAACAGGAAATCTTGATGTGGCAGGCAGAACTGGCTGTGTATTTTTTTTTTTAAGAGGAAGTCTAGGGCTGCAGTGACACATCAGTTAGAAAGAAATGGGACTGGATGAAGATTTGTTTTATTTCTCTCAACTTGGTATGACAAACATATATATGCTATGCTAAGTATATTTCTTTGCTTCATGCTGGAGATTAAGTAAAACTTCCCGGTAGAGCTGGGCGATATAAGTTTTTTTCATATCACGATATGTTTTTTTCATTTCAGGCGATAACGATATATATCACGATATAAGCCAAATAACTATATTTGTAAGATTTAAATGTGCCGTTGCTCACAAGTAAAATGTGAAATAATCAGCAGCTTGTTTTTATTTAAATATTTATTTCCCATAATAAGTTCAACAGGGTAGATGTACTTAAGGAACATGACACTTTTTCAGATAAATAAAGGCAAATATTGCAAACTACACAAAAGGCAGCCGCTAAAGCGTTTAAGTTTCAAAATAGAACAAACAAAACAGACTAAATTGTCAATTCCACTTAGAAACAAGATATTAATTCTAAAAATAAATCTTAGTTTGTTTTACAGAAGAACAGACAAAATTGACTAACTTTTGTCAATATCAAATAAACTGAGAACTAAAAGGAAATTCTCAATCTGTCCTTGTTGTATAGCTGAGCTTTTCAAACAGTTTTAACAGTTACTTTAGTCTGACAAAAGCCGAATGACGAATTAGCGCTTCCAGTCAGAGACTGAGGCTACGTCCACATGTACACGGGTATTTTTGAAAACGGAGATTTGCCGTTTTCGTTTTAAAAAATAATCCCGTCCACACATAAAGGCAGAAATGAAGGAAAACGCTGCTATGAACATGCCAAAGCAGCAGGTGGCGCTAGATTCCTAACCGTGTAGAAATGTTGGCCAATCAGAAGTCTAGAAGCCTCGGTGGGAAAAAGTAAACAAAGCTGGGGCATAGAAGCAGAACCGAGTCGTATGTGTGGAGGGACAGTAACTGTGTGTATATGTAAGCATTTAAACACTGCAGAGAGTAGAATTAACAGTATTGTAGAAATTCATTTCACCGAAACAATAACGTGGCGCACAGTGTGACGTCAAAAAATGCGCACACCTTTGACGCTGCGTTTTCTCCGTTTTTCTAGTCCACACTAAATGCAAAAACGGAGTTTTCAAAAATATCCACCCCACCCTTCATTTTCAGTGACCAAAAACGCCGTTTACGTGTGGACGAAAGGTGCAAACGCATAGAAATATCTGCGTTTTCAAAAATACCCGGTACGTGTGGACGTAGCCTGAGCATGCACCAGTTTATTGTATTTCCAGACTTGCTTTCGGCACAATTTACAGTGCGCACTACTCTGTTTTTTGTCAGACTTGAAATAGCCGAAATACCTTCACACTACGGAACTTCTATGGCTCTTCCGTTCGACAATCTCTCCGGCATTAGAACCATCATCTGTTTTCTCTTCGGTCACGCTCGGTTGATTTTTCTAGTCGGCACACTCATTTCCTCCATTACCCTGGCGGTACGGTGGCTGGCTGCTTCCCAAAGAAATACACATGTGCGGCTTGGCACTTGTGCTGTACGTAACAAGTCACGTGACGCTGCGGCTGTGTGCTACTTAATTTGGATTGGCTGACCTTTTTTTTTTTTTTTTTTTTTAAAAGAGGACAAGAGCGGCGAGGTCTATCGCAATAGTTTAATTTTTCTATCGAGAAAAAGTTAGATCGCGATACATATCGTTATCGTTCTATCGCCCAGCTCTACTTACCGGTGTTTCAACTAATGTATAAAAAGCCCAGTAGCCAATGAGGTAAAAGACGACCTCCCACCAGAATTTATTTAAAGACAAAAGGGATAACTGTAAATTAGCCTACTGTTCCTTTTACACCTGAAAGAGCATGAAAATCTTAAAGAGTTTAGAAAGTTATTACAGAACCAGACAAATGTTAGGAATTATAACCATTTTACCTCCTTAGCCGATATCCAAACATTTCTGTCTATTAATAAAAGGTAGGCTAAACCATTCATCCATCCATCCATCCATCCATTCGCTTCCGCTTATCCTTTTCAGGGTCGCGGGGGGCGCTGGAGCCTATCCCAGCTGTCATAGGGCGAAAGGCGGGGTACACCCTGAACAGGTCGCCAGTCTGTCGCAGGGCTAACACACAGGGACAGACAACCATTCACACTCACATTCACTCGCACATTCACACCTAGTGACAATTTGGATTAATCAATTAACCTATCCCCACAAGCTGCATGTCTTTGGACGGTGGGAGGAAGCCGGAGTACCCGGAGAGAACCCACGCAAACACGGGGAGAACATGCAAACTCCACACAGAAAGACCCCGGCCTGATGGTGGAATTGAACTCAGGACCTTCTTGCTGTGCGGCAACAGTGCTAACCACCGTGCCACCGTGCTGCTAAACCATTCAGTGCTTTTAAATATGGTTTCGATTTATTTACAAAGTTAAATCATATTTGCTGTCACATATGTGCACATAACAGTCTTTTCGCACTCAGGCACAGATCGACTTCACCACGTCTCCTACCTGCACAGAATATCAAGATTTGCTATTCTGTCACACACATGGAATTAGCATTATAGCAACACAGTTCTACTGTAGCAGCTTAAACATCAGCTGGCTGCAACCCTGCTTTCTACCATTGTAAGACCAATGAAAGACTGTTAAAACAGTTACATATGCAGTGACTCTAAAATATGTTGCAAACAACAAACTCCCATACTACTACTGCTACATGTAGGTGCACTGTATTGTGAGCAGAAATGAAAGCAGAAAGAAATGAGGGTACAGTGTGAAGTGCACTGGATGACAAAGGCTAATAACTTTCATTCACCCATGAAAAGGAAAATGTACGGCAGGTGCTTTATCCTGACCTTGGTGTCTGTCACAAAGCTACCACCGCATCTAAATCAGCCAAGGAGTGAATGACTGGGCTTATCGCTGCTGAGCAGATAGCTGTGTGTGCATGTGTGTGATGAGAGGACTGATGATGTAGCTAGACTTGCCCAGCAGTCTCATCTCAAGACCCTGGGTAAGACACTCACAAAATCAAACACCTATGTCAGCTTCTTGGCCCCAAACTGTGGTCAGCAGTTAAAGCGTTTCTCTGTGTGTCAGTTTACTGTATTTTCCACACTATAACGCGCACTGGATTATAAGGCGCACTGTTGAAGACTGGGTCTGTTTTCATACATAAGGTGCACCATATTATAAGGTGCATTAAGACAAACAAAACAGTCAGATAACTCGACCTTTATTAAGCTCATTCACAGTAACTCTTTCCAGTACATTCAACTTCCACAATTCCATCAAATTCTTCACGGTTACGGTAAACAGCTGCGCAATTTCGGCATCAAGCATGCCCGGATCCTTCTCGCGCTGGATTAAAAGGCGTTTAAAATGCATTCAGCAAAATAAAACAATCAGATGAGTTAAACTTTAAACAACTCATTCACAGTAACTATTAACATTGTTAAGCTGTAAAACATCAAATATTGAACAATACACTTACGTTTTCAGTTCATTCAACTTCCACAAATCCATCAACCTCTTCACCTTCAGTGTCTGAGTTAAACAGCTGGGCAATTTCAGCATCAAGCATGCCCGGATCCCTCTCATCATTATCTGAATCAATCTTGTTGCTGTTACTTAGCTGTTCAGTGATTATTCCAGCCTTCATGAAAGCTCGGACGACACTTGAGACTGATACCTTAGCCCAAGCATCCACGATCCATTGGCAGATAGTGGCGTAACTTGCTCAGTGTTGCCTCCCTGTCTTGGTGAATGTGTGTTCACCTTCTGTCATTCAATGCTCCCACGCAGCTCGTAATTTAACTTTGAACGACCTGTTGACACCAATAGTTTTTTGGTTAATCCACCTGGAATGACGGCAAGCTCCGAATTAGTATGCTTTACTTGGGTTTTGACAGCCTTGATTGGCGCGCATGGAGTCGTAGATCAAAAGAGACGGAGATTTGTGGAAAAAGCCATCCGGTCTCTTGACATAAACTTCCCTCAGCCACTCGCTCATCTTCTCCTTGTCCATCCAGCCCTTTGAGTTAGCCTTGACGATGACGCCAGCTGGAAACTTTTCTTTTGGCAAAGTCTTCCTCTTGAAAATGACCATGGGTGTTTCTGGCCATTAGCTTAGCAGCCCAGAACTACAGTGAAGGATGACTTCTTGTTCCCCGTGGTGCATATAGATACCATACTGGTAGCGGTTTTCTCGACAGTACGGTTCAATGGCCAACTTTTCTTTGTAATCGTTTGGCAGTTGCTGTGAGACAGTAGTTCTTGTGCAGATTGAGAGATTATGCCTTTTCATAAAACTGAAACACCAAAAAGGTCCCCCTCAAAGTCGTTAATCTGCATGTCACGTGCTACCACTGTTGCCTTGAGTCGAATAGAGACAGTAGAGACACTTCTACCTGCTGTTCTCTGTTCAATAACCCACTGTTCAATTTTGTCCTTGTTTTGAAACTCCTTTTGGTCTTCTTTACTTGTTTTAGGTCATCTTCTTGCTTCCTCCACTTGCGCACCATGGACTCATTAATGCCAAATTGTCTCGCAGCTGCTCCATTTCCATTTTCTACTGCATAACTGATTGCTCGGAGTTTAAAATCCACTTTGTAAGCGTGTCTCTTCGCAGGCGCCATTTTGAAGTTGTTATACACACACAACACTGTAATATTGTGTTGAAGCACAGTACGTATTACTCCGTGAGGCTCCTTGCAACAGTAACTGTAATGCTCCGAAAAGTGGCACAAAAAATTTTTTGACAGATTTTTGAGCATCGTGTACCCCATAAAATTGGTTTGCGGTAAGCACAAACCAAAATTCATACATAAGGCTAACTAGATTATAAGGCGCACTGTCGATTTTTGTGAAGATTTAAGGATTTTATGTGCGCCTTATCGTGCAGTAAATACATTAACATTAACACAGTCCACACTACCAATGAATCTCATCACCCAAAAAGAGAGCCGTTTTGTTTTTTAATTTATGTGCAAACTAAATTTATATGCACTTTCATTTCAGCGTATTTTTAGTCTGAGGGTTTGTTTTTTGTTTTTTTATTTATTAACAAGCTGGCTTCTCTCCACCCCAGAGAAACAAACAGAAAGTAAAAATAAAGCAAAAGCCTATTTAATATAATTTCACCCATGAATTTCAGATAATATCAGAAAAAATAGATTATTTTCCACCATTTCCTTTCTCACATGGTCCGTCTCGAAAGTATTTGCAATACTGAACAAACTGTGGTTTAGGTGAGGGAGTTGCCTGATAGAGCATGGAGGATGAAGCACATATGACACCCACTCACCAGCAGTGAACACACAGAATACTGGCTGTGCTGTTCACACATCAGTGGAATTCAGCATCACACCAACTTTGCAGCGAGCTGGCTCAGTAATGACTTGGACCATTTGCATTCTCATAGGCTCAG
Source organism: Simochromis diagramma (assembly GCF_900408965.1). Classification (NCBI taxonomy): domain Eukaryota; kingdom Metazoa; phylum Chordata; class Actinopteri; order Cichliformes; family Cichlidae; genus Simochromis; species Simochromis diagramma. The sequence continues at coordinate 1,601,859 of NW_024387423.1, read as the reverse complement.
AACAGACATCTATTCTCTATCAGTTCAAGCTCACCAACTTCTCAATTTGCTGTTATCTGTCCTCCGTTCTCAGATTGTTGTTGATGTGTGTTTGGTTGTTGGTCTTTAATCTCGATTTTATGTTTCATTACTTTCTGTGTGTGTGTGTGAGTGTGTGTTCCATCCATACAATGAAACACACCCGTGTGTGGGATGTTTTTCTGCGAAATCCAGGAGAGATAGGGGAAAGAACTGATGCAGAAAAAATATGGAGTAATTCTTAGTCCAGGCCTTTTCTATTATAGATAGGTATGGGAATCAAGAACTTGTAGAGAACCGGTTCCCAGTAGTTCAGTTCCTTGGAATTGTTAGTCTGCTTGCCAATCCGCTTATCGATTTCACTTGCACTACAATCACCTGATTTCAGTTTGTGTGCTGGAGGAAAATAGTGGTGCAGTTTACAGTGTGGACTTGGACAATAATTTTATCTATATTAAGGATGGGATGGTTGAGATATGTGCAATGGTAAAGTGCAAAATGCATCCAGGACAGAAACAACTGCATTATGCTGCTAACAGAACTTGAGCTCTTTGCAAGGCTCTACACAGACAACATGCTAACACTAAGCTAGTCAAGAACCCAGAGTGATTTTTAAACATAAGTGTATGCTGAACTCAGCCATGCAGCCAGACCATGAACACAAAAAACAAAAAGCCGGGAGCCTCCAACCTTGTTTGTTGACAGCAGTTCAAATTGGGAAAATCTAACCTTGCTACACAAGGAGATTACTTCTGATTGGATCACTACCTCCCATTTCACTACACAACTTAATTCTGATTGGATCTAGTCATCTTGTTTTCACAGGTAATTGATGAAAACTAATAGGCAAAAAAGTTAAAACTGATTCTTACATCTTCACAAGCTCATTTCATTTTCCACACAGGTTCTGCAGCCTTGATCCTTTCTCAGACTTAAGTAAAACGGATTTGTAAAATATATTTAAACACATTTGGAATAAAGGTTATTCACACCCCATGAAATGCAGAAAAAAAAAAAGGTATGGAGAGAATCTAGTCTCAAGCTCATCACAGATGCATTTTATGTGATGTATAAATAAAAACCTAACTTGCAAACAAATATATCTTCCACAAACAAATGCTAAACAAAGTGGACACCTGAGCCTTTACATGTTGGGTGTCCTGAATCTGGACGTGGCCAACAAGAGAAGCTCTGACTGTAAAACCAAGACATTGCATATTTGCATTTATGTGTTGTGCTCACAAGATAAGCACATATGTGCAGCTTTAGCCTCCTTTATGACTCCTATCAGGACCAAAATCTACAAAACTATTATTAAGATTATTAAAACTAGAAGCTCATCAAGAAAGTGTTGACGTTACAGCGCAAAGGGCCATTTTCACCATAGACCTTTGTAGAGCCAATTTTGTTTTTTTTCAGCAACAACAGGAGTTGCCTCCTGTTCGTACTTCTGCACTGGTTCCACTTTAAAGACTCAGAAGCATTCAGACAACATTCACAAAGACAAATTATCTTGTTTACACTCCCATAGTGAACGAACAGTTGCATAAACCGAGCTGGTTTCTGCTTATAACATTAGTTGCTACAATCATTATCATTTAGTTTGTTAAAATTTAACTTTATTGTTACACCTGTTAGCAACAAAACACAGTAAGAGGCAATGCGAGTTAACTAGAAAAATCTTTTAGTTAATGTAATGTCGACATCCCTGATTAAGTACAAAAAAAAAAAAAAAAGTGACAGCACAGAAAGATGAGGGACAGTGGATGTACCACAGATTTCTCTGGTGACTGAGTTTATTTGGCATTCCAGAGAGAGAGACACACACACACACACACACACACACACACACACACACACACACACACACACACAAAGAGAGAGAGAGAGACCAGATCCAGTACTGACCTCAACTGACCTGTTGCAGCCTGGGAGAGTACGCCTCACACTAAATACATGCTGAGAACCATGGGTACAATAAACTCAACAACAGCACAGATTTCCTGTGGCAGTGATTCATGTTTTCCCATATACTTAAAATCTCTTACATGTATGTGCAAAAATATCCCGATACAGTCACCCAAAAGGCATTAACAAGAATCTATTACATATCTAGGCATTGTTTAATGTACCTAAAAAGTTCACTAAAAACTGTGTTAAAGTTCCTTTCATGCTTGGGAGATTTAACCATCTCCAGACATATGACTTTGATGACAGTTCCATGTAATCATCATCATTATTTCACAGACATACCGTCTCATTGTGTACCATATGATTTAAGAATTTCCAAATTGTTTGCACATACTTCAATGACTAAACTCCACATATTTAAGATTTATAAGACGGGTGCGGCATTTGCTTATATTTGTAACCTCTAACCTATGCCATAAAAGAATGACATTGAATTCTTGATATGAAAAGCACAAGCATCACAAGATACATACACAACTAAACAATGACAAAATATTTGAAAGGTCCCAATGTGTTTTTTTTTTTCCCTCCTCCGATGTTGACATTCTGGTTAAACATAAGCTCGGTCAGAATGAGTGAAAGGAAAATTATGAAGGGGAAACCTCTTCATGTTCAAGCATTGAGGCCATGGAGGTTAAAGCACCTTCTTTTGATGCAACAGAAAGGACAGGACAACCTTGTGTGCACCGCAGAAGAATGCTAATCTTTCCACATCTGGGATTCTCTACCAAGTAAAAAACTTTACCCGTTGAAGTTAACTAGTGAGATGGTTTTGGGTTTTTTTTTTTTTAAATAACTGACAAGCAGGCTGTGAAGGACTAATATGAAAAGGGCAAGGAAAACCACACACAAAAAGTATGTGGACTCACAGATTGGCACACGGTATACTGAGAATTGTAGATAAACAAAGAGACAGAAATATACAACAGACAAGTGAAGACAGAAGATTTAAAGACGAATGGATGAAAAGGTATATTGAGATATAGCTATGTCAACTAGCAGTGATGACAGGAAAGAAACGGACATCACACAGCTGAGCCAGTGTAGTCAGTCAGTCTCACTGCAGCTGCATTCCTGGCCTGCCGGTCTCATGTGTAATGTTGCCTCTATGCACATTCCTGGGCTTCTATGGGCTTGGGGACAGTCAATGCAGAACTAAGAGTTCCACTGCATCATGAACAGACACCGAGCAACATCCTGGCAGACAAGCTGAACCACTACTGAGTGATGTGGGATGAAAGTCAAACAGAGTTCCACCCTTTACGTCACAGTGTGGAGCAAGCTGAAGTCTGGAGGTGTGTGTATTGAGCTGGTAGATTTAACTGTACTAATTTGAACAGAGAAGACATTTAAAACATGCCAGCATGATTATTTGACTATCTTCCTATGTAGCAGAAAATGATATGCAAGATTGTATGTAATATACGCCACCTAAAAAGACGAAGGAAAAATAAGACTTATGAGGTGTACAACATCAAAAACTCAATGGATTGTGTTCAGATTGTGACTAAGCAATACAAAGAATTAAAAAGAGTGCAAAGAACAATCACAACAGCAGTGTGAACAGGAAAGGCATTGTTTAATGTACAAAGAGAGGCTAGCAGGCAGACAGGGAGAAGAAAGGGAAAAGTTTCCAACCCCAACAAAGCCAGTACAGTCTCCAGCTGCCTGCCTATTACCCCCACCCCCACCCCCCAAACCTCTCAGACTTCCCTCAAAAGGAGGGGAGCAGGATGAGGTAAGCATCCTGGCATTTCTGCTCAGCTGACAGAGCTAACAGCTCAGGAAGAGGGTGGGAAATGGAGAGAAATTAATGAGTAAATTGCAAGTATGCAACACAAAAGAATGCAAAATTATAGTGGAAGTAGGGAAATAGTTCTATTATACTGTGCAGGGTGAAAATAATAATTTAAAATCCATGCCAGAGAGGAGCAAGAAAAACCTCTGATATCAGCGACTCTTTTAAAACGATGTAAATCTGTCTTTCACAGCAGTCCAAGTGGTGGCCTACATGTTAATTGTGACTGCACTGCATACATGTTTAGATCAAAAAGGAATCCGACTTCAATAACCTCCTTCACTACATTTTCATTTATCATGAATAGCAATCAGCCACTCATAGCTAGCAAACACAAATGTCTACAGCAGGCCTGCTGAGTAATAGATTACTCAATATGTTAAAGTAATGTGCTGGAGGAACGAGTAGCAGCACTACTCAAAATATAGATATTGCAGTATTTACTTTCTCCCAAAATTTTCCGTTTCTGTAGCTTTGCCATAACAAAGGATTATGGGTATGTAACCATTGCACTGATGCTTACATACACTCCAAAACATTGACGGGTCGCTGCCTGATAGCAACAATGCTAGGTGTAGGCAGAAAGCTAATTGTCTGAACAGGAAAGAGAAAGAAAATGGAGTTCATTACAAAGAGAAGGAAGGTGAAAAAAAAAGTTTTTTTAAAATTAAAAATCATCCATTCATTCGCTACCGCTTATCCTTTTCAGGGTCGCGGGGGGCGCTGGAGCCAATCCCAGGTGTCATGGGGCGAGAGGCGGGGTACACCCTGGAGAGGTCGCCAGTCTGTCGCAAGGCTAACACACAAGGACAGACAACCATTCACACTCACATTCACACCTAATGGCAATTTGGATTATCCAATTAACCTATCCCCACAAACTGCATGTCTTTGGACGGTGGGAGGAAGCCAGAGTACCCGGAGGGAACCCACGCAGACACGGGGAGAACATGCAAACTCCACACAGAAAGACCCCGGCCTGATGGTGGAATTGAACTCAGGACCTTCTTGCTGTACGGCAACAGTGCTAACCACCGTGCCACCCTAAATTAAAAATCAAATAGGCAAAAAAGATTAGTCCACAACATAGCATGTTTCACTTTTCTTTTTTTGACGCTGCCATATGGTGACAGAAAAGTGCAACTACAAGAGGATAGTGGTTTGCAAGTGTTATGAAGAATCTACCAAACCATGCAGGGCACTTTAAGAAGATGGTCTAGTAGAGAATCCCTGCATTTTGTGCGTGATGAGGTGTAGCATGCGACTGGACAGTATTTTATGGGATTAACAAGAACCGATTATGACTGCAATGTTCACCAAGTGCTTACCAGTCTTTCATGTTATTATTGCAGTTAATGTCCATCTATAAGGCCTGTTATTGGAAAGTGAAATACATTTTAAAATACCGGCTGTTATGGATGAATGTGCTGCTGGTTGTTCAAGTATTAATGTTAGCAAAAACAGAAAGAAAGAAAGAAAGAAAGAAAGAAAGCAAGAAAGCAAGGTTATATTTATGTCCTAAACAGTCCTGTAATACGGAGCGAAGCAATGTTCCAAAAACAAATGTTATTCTCAACCATATGGTGCCCAAAATTGCACTGATATACTCCTTCAAATTGACCATTCAATGCTTTTTTTTCTACTTTGAATACAAAAAAAAATCTGAATAATTTGAAGTGTTTTGTTTTAACCATTTTCTAACCATTGCACACAGAGGTTTTTCACAAATGACTATGTCGCAGTCTGTCTCTTGAATTCTTACATCAAGCAAGAATTCATGACACAAAATAAAACAATTTAAATTAAAAAGTTGCTCTTTTGTACTTATATTAAAAAAAATGTAGCAATGACTATAAAAATGACTCATCAAGAACAGTCACAGGTATCACAACATTAAAAAAAAAAAAAAAAAAAAAGTATGCAGGATCAGATCAGTTGCATAGATATAGGTCGTAATAGAAGCCCTCTAATGCACTGACCAGACCAGAACATCACCTAACCTTGCAGCTGTGTTTACCATTGAGCGGTGGTGGGGGGGGTTGTGGGGGTCATGGGGTCCTGACATATACACACAGAAAATAAAGGTCCAGATCATCATGCTGGGCTAATGACCTTTCTTTGGAAGAACACACAGGTCTAGGCAACATGCTGCCAAGTTCATAGTGGCCTCTCACACCCAAACACTGATGACTCCAGGGAGCAGACTCTAGTGCTTATTGAGCACAATAAAAGTATTAACCTCAAAATGATCTCATCTGGAGGACTTTCCAGTAGAAAGCTTTACCATTGAGCGACAAAGCAAAGACAATAATTTTCTATGTATATTATGAAATTATATTAAATTTTCATTTAACTATAGAAGTAATTTGTGATTCTCTAAATGCACCACTCAAATGTCTGATTAAAAATTAATGTAACAAAAACAGAAAAGATAGAAGAGGCAGAAATATAAATATATATTTATATTTCTTTATATATGAAATATAACATAAAATGATGTAACCAAAGGAGTAAACAAGCATAAATCAATGATGAAAAACAAGATGCTTGATCTCTGCAAATTATATCAAAGAAGCATCCCAGATAAGATGGATAATGCAAAACGTGGGCTAAATGATTAACACAACACACACAAACCAGAACCACAAGGGCATCCAATTTAAAGGACCTAGTTCTTGATACAAGCTCTACTTTTCACAGTTTGATTATCTTTGGAGTCATTTATCTGGCAGGTATGCCAACAATATGATACCAACAGTAGGCGACAGTGGGCAGTGAAGCTGTCATAAAACAAAAATGATTCACTTCTCAACAGAGCAACTTCCACTATCAATAATGTGATCAGAGCTATCCTAGACCAAGAAGTACTAATGAAATTTGAAGATGTACTTTTTTTGGAACACTTTGAAACATCTGTTACAACTTTTTTTTTTTGTTTGTTTTAATTTAGAGATATTATCCAACTCTCAAGGTGTACATGTTCAACTTTATCTCTAATTCTTCTGATTTGACTACTGTTTTTCCCCCATAGTTTGTTTACTTTGTGGCGACAGCTGTAATGCTATGAGTAGGGTGAGCTCCTAGCATCTGAACAACTGTCATCAACTTCAAGTTGCAGATTTTTCAGTTTGACTTCGAGAATTCTTGGTTTAACATCTTTCCATCTTCAAGTTTAGACAGTTTAGCCAATTGGCAGAAAGATTTTATTACACTTAAATTTACACAGTAACACGTTTTGCAATTACCACTGTTTGTTTTTTTCCCCTCAAACACAGAGCCGAACTGATGAAACGGGGAACAGAAGAAGAATGACCTTTTCTTTCATTTTGTACTAAATCAATGAAGCTGTTCCAAACATGAATATATTTCAAAGCACACATAGGTGTCATAAAACATAACAAAATCGTGCTGTGGAGTGAAATAGGTTTTGGATGGCTCCTAGGTGTTTCTCTCAATAATCCCTCATACTTTTTGTATAGTGTCACCAGTCCAAATCAGCAGTGACTGAGCAAGTGCAATGCATTAAGCAAATCATGTTATGTTAACTATCAAAACGGATAACAGTTGGGGGAAGTGGGACATTACATTTTTTGTACATACAATGAATACATTTACTACAACATCATAGCTCACGGTGGCATATTAAATAAATTGGAATAGCAAATTAAGAAATGCTAAGGACTAGGGAAAGTAAATGAGCCAAAAATGTTTTTATTTTACTTGTATAGGTGAGAGCCCAACATACCAACTTATAAGATTTAGTTTGATGCTACCAAGGTTTACCTAACGACAGTTATTTTCTCTTTCTGCTACTACTACTGAAAAGTGCTTTAATCGCTTACTAATTCACAGCCTCCGTAAAGTAGTATGTTTAGCTGTCAGTGCCTAAGAGCTATCTCTGACACAGATCTGTGGTTTACATTTTAGTAAACTCCCTCTGTGACGGACAAAACCTTAGAAAACTCTGAAACCACGATTTTTATCTTCGTACTTGACGTCGATTAAAGGAAGTCCAACGCCTTTAATGGGCTAAACAGAAAGTATTGCAATCGTATAGTTCTTGGTAGCTATTTTGAGTAAACAAAAAACAAAAACGCAGTGATAATACCACGAGTCGGTGTAACGTACTAAACTTCTCAATGACATCAGATTCACAGCTCGGTTAGCTGCATTATGCACTGTGTTTAAGGACAGTTTACGTTATTCTTACAATTATCACCATATCTTACACGTGTCCAAACGTAAAGCAGGGCACGTGATGTTAACAAAACAAAGCTAAGAGCCACAAGAAATTTTCTATAGCTTGTCTAGCTGACGGTTACCAGAAAGCAAGTCAGCTAACTAAGTACAAAACACAGCGAGCGGTAGCAATTGGCTACCAGTTAGCCAGGTTAGCTAGAAACGATGAGAACGTACCGTCTGTTGCTAGTGACACTTGTTCCGGAGACAGCAGGAAAGAAGAAACGCTCTCTTTTTCAGAAAACGTTTCAGTTCTTTAATCCCTGGTCTCACTGCAGTGCCGTCAGTTACTTGCCAACTTATTTTTCCTCTGTCTTCGGTCCCACCTATCCTTTCCGTTTCGAACGACAACAGCTCCTACAGAGCTCGCTCTGTTGTTCACAGTTCTCGTTCTGGCTCGGAAATTCAAATCATATCGCGAGATTTAGAGGAAAGCGGGTCCACAGGACCAGAAAATCTTGTATACAGTTATTGGACAACTGAACTTGACTGCATAGAACTAATTGGTTTCTATTACCATGGCTTACTTACTTAATGTTTAACATGGAAATTGGCCACTACTACTCTTAAATTATTATTATTATTATTATTATTATTATTATTATTACTATACCAGAACAGGTTTCTTACAGCACATGAAAGATCTTGCAGACAGGTCAGCCGTAAACATACAAACCTAATCCATGCAAGAGAGGATTACACTGTACATCATAGGTGCACACACAAAACGAAGTGACAAGTGAGTGGATAACAATTTTACACTTCTGATTATTAAATTAACTTTCACCCTCAACGCCATATTAAAACAAACCAAAAAAGAAAAAAATGTCTATATTTGAAGCTAGGATTCCTTATAGACAATTATAGATAATTAATAGGGCAGTTTGCCAAAAAGTCTGAATAAGACTGAAAATCATGTGGCAGCTGGAATCTAGGGTAAGCTGGAGGCTTTTAAATCAATAGATGCAGGTCAGTGTAAGCACAAAGTCCCTGTTTATGCTGTACATTGTATAGCTGCCTACACAGGACTAATCAGGCTACACAAGAACTTCATCCTTATACCCCAAAAGAAAACCACAACCATAGTTAACACAAAGATCCCTCTGAGAACTGAAGGCACATATAGCACCAATGGTGATTTACATGTATCTCTCAGTAAGGATGAAATGTATTTAATGAAAATCCTTCCTCTGTGAACCATAAACTGATATGAACACACACCATAAGCAGCAAAGCTGGATAATCCTATGAAATCCCAGTGGAACATTGTTTTGGGTCACCCATGTACTGGATTGGGTTTTGAAATATGTCCCACAGCTTAAAGCAAGGACTAAATCAGGCAAGTGTGAGGGGAGATGCAGAAAGAACCTAGAGCATCTATAAAGCCAGAAGCTGGGGTTATGTATAAAAGATATTTTAGTCCACTAGAGCAATCAGGCAGTAATCACCATGGTCCTGATAAAAACACAGATTCTAGGTAAAAAGGAATGTGTGAGGAGGTGAGATTAAAGCACTGTTCCAAAATTTTAGGAAAAATAAGCATTTGACTCACAACTACATCCAAAAGTGCACAAAAATGGAACATTGGATTGATAAAATGTTTTGTAGACATTCGAAGAAACAGGAACTCTTTTCTGACTGCTGCCTCATCTTCGTATATACGAAATCATACAAAAACCCTCTGCTGTGGTTGGAAAGTGTCAATGAGTAAGACAGAAGATGGGAAGATGGGATACTACTATTAATAATTTTAACAGTTCACTAATTTGTAGTGTAGGAACATAAACACAGATTGTGAGGTAAGAAGAACTGTAGAAACTTCAAGACAGGATACAATAAACAGATGACAACAGCACACATACCCACTCAGGGGTTCAGCACTCTTCATCAGAATACCTATGGTGTCCCTGAAAGGTCAAATGCACTGCATTTAAAGGAAACACCACCAAATAGAAAAAACAAAAGTGACAAGCCAAAAGTGAACGGCTAATAGCAAACATGTACTAGAGTATAATATAAATCATGTGATTACAGCACACATTGCTGTGCACTTTTTCCTCTTTCACAAGAGTGTTCTCCGCTTCAGTGCAATGCTTCCCGTTTTGGTTCAGTCACATTAACGTCCCCCCAAACACACTTCTGTTTTGTGTTTTTACAGCGTTTTTCCATTAAGCTGACCTTTCAAGGGAAACATAAAATACACAGCAATTGGCTTCCACACATTACAAAACAAATAAAAGTATAACTGTTTGCTTTAAACTCTTATCCAACTCAATTGTTAAGAGCTGATGAGACACTTCCTCAAGCCTGCCCCACTATCAACCTTCAATGTTAATTTCATATATTTTTTTTTTTAAATCAGTATTATCAGAATCTTAAAAGTGAAACATTTTTTTATTCCAGGAAAAAGTTTCTATGGAACAAAACAGGATCCAATCAGTCTGGATACTAATCAATTCAACACACTGTTTGTCCTTTTATTTAATAGTCAATTTTTCTGCATGTAGTCCAGCAGGCCCTTTTTTTTTAGCGAAACAAGCATGAGATCAAATGTATGATGGACATAGTTCACAGAAAAGTGTGTAATCTGGAAACTGCTGCCTGAGAGCGACACCTGGTGGAGGAAAGCTGGCTGTGCTTTAAAATAGAACCAATACATTAAATCAACTCTTGACAGCAAATAATTATGTATGACCTGTAGCTGTTGACAACTGCAGTAATTTACTAAACAGAGAGCCCAAATTATTTATTGAGTTTATTACAGCCAGTAGTTTACGATACAAATCACCTTTCAAGATGCCCAGCTGCCACCTTCCTAAAGTGGGTGGATATTCTGAGCACTGACACAGTAAAATGACATAAAACAGAGGAATGCATTCAAATTTAATTATCTCAATTTTCTCTATTTTGCTATTTTTTTTTCAACAAATTTTTGTTTATGATCAAGGTCTAGTCAAACCATCCCTAGACCTGGCAGAGTCAATCGTTTTCTTTTTTTTTTTTTTTAAGAAATAATTTATCATTTTGCGATGTTTTCAGAGTTTTAGGTTTTTCAATGTTTAAGTTTTTTTTTCTTTTTCCATCGGTGAAGCAGGTTTCAAAATGCTCGATCTGCAAGAGAGAAAAACACAGGGCTCAAATACACATTTGCTTCTTCTCTTTAGTATGATTTGCACACCAACAATTTATGAATGAACCTAAAATGTCTCTCCTGAGAACACACCTTAGACGCTGGGAACACCAGCGGGGGTGGAGGACTTCTGAGCAGCCTCCTTGGCCTGGTGGGCCTGGAGCACAGCAACAGCCTCATCCACCTGCAAAAGCATTACATTTATGAAACCAATTTATATGTTGCACTTCCCATTAAACATCAGTTATGAGGTGCATAGGCCATCTGTAGCAATTTAATCCTTTACGAAATACCACATTTATTAGAAATTACTTGTTTCACTAACCTTTGAGCGCAACGACTCAGGTGACTCAAGCATGTGAAGCAGCTCTGAGTTGTCAATCTCCAGCAGCATACCGGTGATCTTGCCAGCCAGGCTGGGGTGCATATTCTGGATCAGAGGGAACAGACGCTCACCTAAAGGGGAGGAAGAAGTCAACAATTAAATACCGAGTATAACGTGCCATGAGCATTTATACTTATTTCCTTATAATCTGAACTAATTATTTACCCAGCATCTGCTTCTGTTCCTGAGGTGGGGCTGCAGCCAGCATGGAGGCAGTTAGAGGCTCCTGTCCTTGGACATGGACTGCCGGCTGAAGGAGGAGTGGGGGGGGGGGGGGGGGGGGGGGGGTTTAATGACTACACAACCACACTTTTACCACTTGAAGCAGACCGTGAATTACAATGACCCATATAGTCATGAATACTTGTATTACTTTTTGCTTATTAAGCAGCACATAACTGTGCCAGGTTCTAAAGTCTGAACCCCACTTGGGGAGAGGGGAAAATAAAATTAATAATTATAAAAAAAATAAATCAGTACAACTGCATTTAATGTTGAATATCCTGAAGGTGTACATTTAGAAAATTTGCAGCAATTATATTTATGAATTACATCCACTGATATCAAAGTCAGTGGCATTCTTACCTGCTGCATGGTGACCTGTGGCTGGGAGGCCATGTGCTGCTGAGGGTTGCGCACACCAGCAGCATATTTGTACTGGGGCATGGCACGCACTGGGGCTGCGGCGGCTGAAGCATTGGCAGGGCGCTGGTTGAGCGCCTGTGTGGCTGCAATGACAACAGCAAGAGGAGCCTGATCAAAACTGCATCAACTCATCATCGGCTCATGAAGAGACTAAATGCATCTGATTCCTGTCAAGTCAAAGATAAAATACTTACGCATACGCTGAGAAGCCATCATGCGTGGGACCTGGGTGTTGGTGGTGGCGGTTGCACGGATGGTGTTTAAGGCCTGAGGCCTTGGTGCTGTTGGGCGCATAGCATTGGGCATGTTCTGGAAGTCTAAAAGAAGGAAAGGGGGGATGGGGGGGGAGCAAATAGTCATTAGACTTTAGCTCTTTTTAAGTAAAGGCTGCATACGTATAATCTACATGTAATCACTTACGCTGAGGACGCACTCCTTGAGTAGCCCAACGGGGGCTGGGGCGCAGCTGGGCCAGCTGGTTGGCAGAGTAGTATGCAGCACGGTTCTGAGCCTGAGAAGAATCAAGCCATGTCATTAGTTACTGCTACTCCAAAAAACACAGCACACTGGTACAGTTTACCAAAACAGAGTTTTATGTCATGGAAAAGTACTAAATAGGGTGTTGTTGACTCACCTGAGGGATAGCCGCCATGAAATATCCTGAAGGTGGAGCAGGCTGGTATGGGTTAAGGACAGGGTTGGGCACAGCTCGAACAGTGGCCATCCTTTGCATGTACTGGTTGGTTAGATGAGCCTGACGCTCCTCTTTCCGCTGGGCAAGGGCCACATACAGTGGCTTTGTAGCCACAATACGCCCATTCATCTCTGTTACAGCTTTAGTGGCCTCTTCTGGAGAAGAGAAGCACACAAAGCCAAAGCCTTTGCTCCGTCCACCCTCCATCATCACCTAGGGAAACAAAAAAATGGGTTAGCATTTTGTCTAATTATTGCCTTGTTAATTTCACGATCACAAATAAACCCCTCAAAGCTTTTACCTTAGCACTTGTTATGGTGCCAAATGGGGAGAATTCTTTGCGCAGACGCTCGTCATCAAGGCCATCATCCAGGTTCTTCACATACAGATTGACACCCTAGTACATGGAAAATCACAATGAAACTGTTGGACGGTAGTTCAGCATTCCTGCTACTGTCCTTCAGGTTATGCTCCAACATCACAGCAATGAAATTAAATATTGCACCAATCAGACGCAAGATAGCTTTCCTTAAATTGTTCTTGTGACACAATGTGGTGCATGAAAGTGCTCTAACCAAGAAATGGGCCAACAAACCTGATATCTGGTCATGCGATCCTGTTTCATCTGCTCAAATTTGCGTTTGAGCTCATTCTGCCGCTCCCCTTTCTTCTGTGCACGGCCCACATAGACTTGCCTGCCATTCAGTTCTTTACCGTTCATTTCATCTACAGCCTACAACAAAACAAAAGTCATGATTAGGTGTGGATTCAAAGAAAAAACTACAGCAAGTGCCTTTTTCAAAGCCTCTGGAGATACTAAAAGTCCCCCGCCCCCCAAGAAAGAAGAAAGCTGTTAACCTTCTGGGCATCTTCATGCCTCTCGAAGCTGACAAAGCCAAATCCCTTGGATTTGCCACTTTCATCAGTCATAACCCGGATGCTGAGGGCAGGCCCTACAAAACACAAGAGCTAATCAACACATAACACAGCAAATCATACTAACAGCATTTGTGATTATTAAAAGTGTGTCTCTGAAATCTTGCCATCTTACCATATTTGCTAAACAACTCCTTCAGCTTCTCATCATCCATGTCCTCGCCAAAGTTCTTGATATAAACGTTAGTAAACTCTCTGGCTCGTGCTCCAAGCTCAGCTTCCCTCTCTTTACGCGATTTGAATCGTCCAACAAATCTGTTAATAACATGACATACAAAATTTATTTTCTAACTTCATCAAAATATATTCTGATAAAGTTTAAATCAAATACAATGGGGTGAAAGTCCTCCTGTGTTGGTAAAATGAGCATCAGACATTGAAGAGAGCATTTTGGGAAAACAACATACAGCTTATGTAATAAGGAGTGATAACTCTAGAGCTACTGCGATAAGTGAACTTCACTGCTTCAAACCAAAATGTAATAAATCCTATCAGCTCAGTTCCCTCACTATTTAGAACTAAGCTCTATAACAACAGAAAGTACATTAGGCAAAACAGGAGAACAAGATGCAGTCACACACAAACTTTGATCACACTCCTTCAAACACAGACTTGTACAACAGTAGGCACACTTACACTTTTCTGTCATTGAGCAACATGCCGTTCATTTTCTCAATGGCCCGTTCAGCAGCTTCATGGGTCTCAAAGTGCACAAAGCCGTAACCCTTTGAGCCATTTTCATCACAAACCACCTTGGAGAAGGAAGATTTTAGGAGGTCAAAACCATTCACAAACAACATGCATTCCACACAATTGAAACTCTACCGGCTTTAAACGGTCCAATCGTTAGTCATGCTAATTAGTTGATTTCATATACAAAACACAGCCAGAAGAAATGGCACCACAGGATGATACCTTGCAGGACAGGATGTTTCCAAATGCAGAGAATGTATCATACAAGGCCTTGTTGTCGATGGATTTGTCCAGATTCTTGATGAAGATGTTTCCCACCCCACTCTTCCTCAGTGAGGGGTCACGCTGAGACCACATGATACGGAGAGGCCTGCCTTTTATTACATCAAAGTTCATGGTGTCCAAAGCTCTTTCGGCTAAAACAAATAAACAAATATGTTGCACTTACTTCCATTTTCTTCGTGATTTAATTATTCTAGTAGTATGGCATGTTGATAATTTAATAAAGCACATGTTTAAAATTAAAGATAAAACGAGGTAGCACGGTACATGTTCAAAATGGAGTCTGTCAGTACCACATTTCCTTACATGCTCTACATAGATCGCGGTAAACTTACCGTCAGCTGGCTGTTGGAAGTTCACATAGGCATAGCCTAGGGAGCGACGGGTGATCATGTCTCTGCATACTCTAATGGAGAGGATGGGTCCAGCCGGGCTGAATTTCTCGTATAGCATGGCTTCGGTAACGTCTGGGTGCAGGTCTCCCACATACAGGGAGGCCATCGGGTAGCTAGGCGCGCTGGGATTCATGGCTGGCGAAGCGTGTTCTCAGGCTACGTCTCAACTGCAAGTTCGATATTTTGAGGACAATCGTCAACCAAAATCAGCCTTTTAAGATTGGAGAGATTATTTATATCAGTCTCTACACCAATGCAGGCAGTTATCGCTTAACCGTTAACAACGTGGGCTAGTTAGCGTGATTAGCAAAATGTCGGAGCGTGGCCTAACCGATGTGACTGGCCCAAATTGAAATTTCAATTTTCGCAATCACTTACAGCACTCAAATTTCGGTAGCTTGCAAAACAAATGTTATAATTAACACGTATGCCTGAAAGGACAACTGACTTTAACGTAAAAAACAAGTAGTTAACAATATACCTGGCTAAAGTTAATCGCCCACGCTTTCAACAATGAGGCTAACAGCTTAGCTTGCTAACGTTCTTCTCGTTCCGTCTTTCTTTCTTATCCGTTGGCAGCGTCTTCTTCGCGTTGCTTGAGTTGGCAAATCAAATCCTGCTTCACCGATTTTTGTTTTTCTTATAAAAATATGTCTGCGTGTGCTCTCTAGCTTTTGGTTTGTTTCATAATAAAATGTGTGCCGAGACTAGCCCCAGAGCACACCCTACGCAGACGGATTACAGGATTGAAAGAAAGGTCGGCGGAGGTTGTTTCCCTGTTCCACTCGAAACCACGGCGCGTTTGCTACCAATGCTTGACGTCACACATCTCGCGATATTTGAACTCTATATTTAATTTACAATTAAAAATCTGATGCATAATCTGTCTCATAAACTTTTAAGATTTACTGTTTTCTACACCTTACGAGGCTTATATGTTCAGTTATGTCTTCAACATTGTATTCTAATTGGCGTGTATTCACGAATTTCTTGTGATATTCGCCTATAATAGCGAGGGGAAAAGGAACAACAAGGGCATACTTGTGGTGGCAAAGCACAGACCACGGACGCTTGGGGCAGAGACTACCTTGTGTCCTAAACAACGCTACTTCCATCACGTTTCGGTCAGCCATTGCCTTTTCTGATTACTGGGACGTAGTCCTGGAAAACTAAAGACATTATCTAAAATATAAAGCGTTATCCTTCACATGCAGTGAACATGTAACCTTTGTCACACTACAAGGAAGATAAGCTGAGGGAAACGTCTGCAGGAACACTCCCGTGTCATTTATTGCACTCGTGTTCACTGGAGGGTTGGTTCTGAAAGATGCGGCAGCAACTCAGCAGTTCTCTGACATGGCTGTGCTCTGGGCGCTCACAGCAAAGGTAGTGAAGCAGCAGACACACCCAAGGAGCCGAGCAGCACGAATTTTTCGTTTTTCCTTAATCTAGTTTTTCAAGTATTTTCAGCTAAACAACACGTGTACTTCTAAATCCCATCAAACAGCTTTCAGATGTGTATAAGGCGTTTTAGAGTTTGAATTTCTCCTTCTCCAATTTCCAGATGTGGTCTGTGTTGTAGAGTAGTTATTTACCGGTATTTGTAACTAATCATATTAGATTCTGCATGTCGTTTATATTGCTGCGTGGGGGGGGGGGAAAAAAAAAAAAAAAAAAAAAAAAAAAAAAAAAGGTGGGTATAGTGGTAACTTGTAACACAAATCCCACACTCTAAAACCACAGTCTAGAAATGTTACAGCACTACAAGACCACCAATGTAGCAATGAATGGACACATTAAACTTAAATTATTTTTTTTATTCCACTTACATGAAATTACACATTTCCCCCAAAAATTACAGTTATGCTTGGGTGTCCTGTAAGAAAATTCCAAAGACAGACAAAGCTAACCAGCCCAACAACAACCTTCTTTACTCCTCCAAAAACTACTTCTTACCACCATGCAGTTCAGGCAAGTACTGAGAAAAAGGAAAAAACAAAACAAAATGTCTTAATTTGAAAAAGCATTAATTAGATACGCAGATGGATCTTTTTCTTTTCTTTTTTTCTTTTTTAAACTGCTGTGCCAATACAAAACAAAAACAATACAAGCTTGTGTGCTCGTGCTCTTTTGTTCTTCAAAGTTTTCTATACCTCATAACTGATGCATAAAAATACAAGAGCAGTCTACTAAAAACAAACAAAAAAGATAGTAAGAGTAGAAAGTTGAGCAACAGTATGTAGAATGTAACCTTGTCTTCCAACTAAATCTTGGCTTCCTTCTCCCAATCACATCTTCACTGTCTTTACCTCTGCTGTTATTCCCCTTGCCATGTACAAACTCAGTTGTTGTCACCTCAAATATAAGGAGGCAGCTCCTGTTTTTGTCAAGCACAAATGTGTCATCAAAGGATGGTCAAAAACAGCACCGTTAATGAGTAGTACAGCACATACAGCTTAAATATTTTCTTACTTCTACAAACTTAACCTGCTGCATGTTTCATGAGTTTAAGAAACTGCCCTTTCACCCAGCACCTTAATAATGCAACACCCAAAAACATCTAAACCCAAACACTTTTACCCTCCCACCACACCACTTGAGTTCCCCTCCCCTTTCCCCACAGTTACTACAAAAAGAAGGAATAGTAAACCGATGGGAATGAGATGAGTACTGAGAGACCTTAGATAGAAAAAAAGATGGAAAGAGTTGGATGACAATGATCAAAATGAGGTGGTCTCAGTGTTGATGATCATGATGAAGATGAGCCAGGACAATGGCAGGACAACAGGGATGACTACAGGGGTCTGGCTCAATCTCTTGGCTCTGAATCCTCGCCTTCAACCTGGTTGTCCGAGGTCCACAGCTGTGGAAAGAGAAGGAGCAGTAAGTGGGAAGAAAGGAATTAATGACCCGGCAGAGGAGAGGCAAACATGCAAGGACGGCAAACATGCAAGGACAGCAAAAATCATTAACATCTAATCTTAAAGGAATGTTAAAATACAGACCCATGTTAAATAACTTATTTGTGACTACCAGAGCTGACCACAAAGTTTTAGTCTGAGTCAGGTAAATCGTTTTGTGAAGAAAAATGTAATTTCAGTAGTAAGATTTAAGAAATGTAACTTACCGTCAAGTTATCTCTCAATAGCTGCATGATTAGTGTGCTGTCTTTGTATGAGTCTTCACTCAGGGTGTCAAGCTCTGCAATGGCGTCGTCAAAGGCCTACAGGGTTCAAAAACACAGTTCGGTGAGATTTTGATAGCCTAAAACAAGCTGTTGTGTTTGTGTACACAGGTTTTAGCTGTCATTTGTATTTAACAGCAAATTTACACTTGAGTCCTCAAAGATTGATAGCTGAGAAATAACATTACAGTTAGCACTTTAAAATCTCCAGAAATGTAAACAGAAGCTATGTGGAGTAATGAGTTTACCTGCTTGGCGAGCTTGCAGGCTTCTTCAGGTATGTTGAGGATCTCATAGTAGAAAACGGAGAAGTTAAGGGCAAGACCAAGACGGATTGGGTGTGTGGGCTGCATTTCACTTTTGCTGATATCAAAGGCGGCTTGGTAGGCTTCCTGTGAATTTGAAATGATGCCTGAAAGAGAAAGGAAAGGGCAGTGGAGCTGTGAGACTTACAAACGTGGAAAATTTAAAACTGAGCGTCAGATAGCATTTTCTTTTTTGTTAGTCGACATGCAAGCAGTAATAAAACATTTAGTCCCCCCCCCCATATGTTACAATTTTTTTAATTATTATTTTTTTAATATCATGATACAAGTTTGAGGTTAAACCGTCCACCCCTACAACAGACAGGCAACACCTTTCTGTGGCATTAAGGCCTTTACAGTTCCTGCTGGGTGGAGGCCAGAAAGGAGGAGGCGTTTTCAAACCATTTACCACAGATGTCCTGTCCTGTTCACACACACATCTGACTGGTTTAACCCATGGGGACCTGCACAGACTTCCATTATGCATTTTAAAAAGAACAGAACTTAATATAAAACTAGACTGTATAAAAGTATAAAATACAATTTTCAGCCATGTTCCCAGTATTAGTAGAGTTTAGTAACTTTAAAGAGACCATCAAAGAGGGAATGCATCGGTCTCATTTGTAGACACTGGCATGCTTTCTTTCCCCCAACCACTAGGGGGCATCTGGGTCAAAAAAAAAAAAAAAAAAAAAAAAAAAAAAAAGTAGGAAATCCCTGAAAGGACCATAATGATTTGATCCCAAGAAAAATATTCAAGTAATCCAAGCTGGTCACTGTAGACCAAATAAAAGGTATCATATGTAAAAAAAAAAATAAAAGAACCTATGCTTCAATGTAATCTTTTTCAAAGTTTTCTAAAAACTGACAGCAACTACCAAAGATCTTTTAGCCCTTAGTACATTCATCCTACCTCTTACTCAAGGAGGACATTTTGACACTTCAGAATTAGAATCTCTATTGTCATTGTAACAAGTCAACAAAATAAAGTGCAGTCCCTGTGGTGTTAAGAGAAAAAGGTTTAAATATAATTACAAAAGAATAGTATAAAGAAAAGAGCACAGTCATTCAGTACACTCCGATACTTTCACAAGTTAACTGATATCTAATATGTATATTTCAGTTTATCTCAGTCAGCCAAAGATCTAAACCATCACCATACTGAAATGGCGCTTACCTTTCTTGGTGTCTCCTGTAGCCACCTCCGCTAGGTAGCGATAGTAATCGCCTTTCATTTTCAAGTAAAAGACTTTACTCTCTGCTGCTGTAGCGTTTGGAATAAGATACTTGTCCAAGAGACCCTGTTTGAAAACAAAAACAGACAGCAAAGTTTTAGAAAACAATGGACTAAGATATTTAATATAATAGGCAAGGCAAGTTTATTTATATAGCACAATTCAACAACAAGGTGATTCAAAGTGCATATAAAACATGTTCTCTAATATATGTAAGTAGGGCTGTTCAATATAACGATATATATCGGACGACGATATAAAACGTCTATTGTTTCATTTTCCGCTATCGTTTGTTTCGTGGTGTCGCAAAAGAATGTTTACGGCAATATTTTTTCATCGTTTTGATGGTCACTGTAGTGGCTATATTAATTTCTTAAAGTTCTCTCTTTCTCTTATGTTTAATATAACCACAATACGGACGGACAAGCAACTGTTTTTATGCGTTGTCGTTAGCAGCAACAACGACGGTAAAACCATCACGTGGCTCCGCCGTCCGCTTGTTTATTTTCCACATAAACCTTTCACAATAAAGCTCAAGATCCTGTTGAGACTTTTCAAAATAAATTGAATCACGTGAAACAGTATGCAGTGTTTACAGATGAGAAGCAAAAAAAGAGCCATCAGGTGCCAAAAAATAAACCTTAGACTCAAATGTTAGAACAGCCTTTTCCCCGCAGCACGCCGTGTAATAAATACTCACAAAGAAAATGGTGGCCATTACAACTTATGTCTAAAAATGTATAGTTTCACGCATCGGTTGAAACACTCGACTCCAGGTACACAACGCCCAGCTGAAAACACTTCATGCAAGTCGAGCTGCCCGAGATTCACAGAATTTACAGAAAATGTTACATTTTTGTCATTTATATTGTTGTCGGGACGATAGACGTCTTATATCGGGATATGACATTTTGGTCATATTGCACAGCCCTATATGTAAGCACGTTTTACAACATTGAAGCCAAAACGGCAGCAGTCATCTGTGACCTTTATTGTAAATGTATGCATAATGCATTGACAAAAAACGGTATTCTTACATCACGTGCTGTTAATATTCAATTTCTACTCATCACTTGTTTCCTGAGCCTACAGAAGAAGCTAAAGGTATTTCTGCCTAGTCCAATTAAAAACAAAAACGTGGACAGGCTGAATGGACAAGTGTGGAGTAAAGATGGTTGAGATGGGAAATTTGTGGCAGAGGAAAAAAAGAGGGCGTGGATGAAAAGCAACAGGGGTGAAGGAAGAGGAGAAAGCCAGGCTGCTGAACTCCTGATGAGCTTTTGCTTAGAAGTAGGTCACTCAGAACCCAGCTCGGCTCTTCACCGCACAAGGATGCACCACTTGGTACCCTAGTTCTGAGGGTAACATGAATACTAGCAGGCAGGGAACAGAATACCTTTCTTTAGTGGGAGTGTGCCTTGGTAATGTGCTATATTAAAGAGAAATGAAACGATATCAAACATTAACGGTAAATGGACTGATTCTTATATAGCACTTTTCTACTCTCCCGGAGTACTCAAAGCGCCTGTATACAACGATGAATGAATACTTTCATTTTAATTTTAATGTAGTTTCCATCTGGCCATTTGCACTTCTCACAAGAGCTGTGCAATAAAGAGATTACAGATGGCAAAGCAGAATTGTTCCTTGTAGCATTGGTGACCAAATGTTAAACCTCCATTAAAATAACAACATCTTGATTTGTATGTTTTCACAGGTCTTAAATATGACCTCCAAAAACATGATGAGCTGAGTTTTGTTCCTTGGGAAAAATAAATGTTGCAAGATGGAAATACATTACAAAAATGGTCTAAAAGCATTTCCTGAGTGCTGTTACACTGATGTGACTGAACAGATAAGCCCTCTGGGATGTCAATGTAGGTCTGGGCCACTGGCAAGGCTAAAATCAAAACTACAACCATGGCATGATGGGGAGTAAATAAATAAAAAAATTAAAAAAAAAAAAACCCAACAACAACGTAGCAGCAACTCTGCTTTCATTACATTTTTATCTTAAGTTCTATCCCCAAGTTAAGAACAGAGAGTTATTACTAAAATATGGAATAACTTAATATTTCTAAACATGACAGTAATGCACAAACTATGTCTGCATGGAGATTCCTTCCAGTTAACACGTGGTTCCTCATCTTATTCATGCCAGTGAGAGTGAGCATCAGGGTGTGTGCACACGTGTTTGTGCAGGCACCATGAAGCAGGAGCACTCACTGCTACAATTATATTATGTAACAAGTACTAACATCACATTGCTTAAAACCAACCTTAAAAGAAGAAATTTAAGTGAAATATTTTGCATCCTCAGTAATGTTTGCACTTTCTGTGACAACAGCTTTTTTGTCCTGCTACTAAGAACAGGAATAAACATGTCTTTAGACTGGGCCAGATGAAAGCTCACACAAACTAGTCCACTTAAAGTACGCACTGCTGGTGCACTTGTCCCACACCCCTTATGTGCCCATTTGGCTCTCTCTTTCAGTCCCCATAAGGCTTTTTGGCGGAAGTGGAGAGCAGTGAGCCAGAACATTTGTAGCTCAGCCTCTGTCATTATAGGATTAGGGCTCAATGAGTCACCGGGCAGATAATGCGCAGGGAAAGGGATGAACAGAAGCAGAGCTCCGACAGATGGATAGAGTACTTAATATGTTTGCAAAAATTATAAAAATAGTTAACACAAAAACAAGTGGCTAAGATCAGTAGAAAAAGTAAACTATTAGTGGAGTTAACAAATGCATCTTTTTCAAAAAATACAAACACTTCATCTGGTAACAGAATGTAGATGCAGCAAGCTGATCAAGCCAAAAGAAAGATGAGGGCTTTGTAACCCTCCAAACAGATAACCATGTGTGCATTTATATTCCCAGTAGGGACATGCACGATTAGTCAACTAATCATTAGCGCTTTTCAAGCATTCATGCTTAAAATAATAATAAAGATTAGAAGAACAATACTGTGAATGCATTCACAGTATTGTTCTTCTAATCTTTATTATTATTTTAAAATTTTATTATCTATTCTGTATGTTTTCTGGGGGGGGGAGGGGGTAAATTTATCTTAAAATCTTTTCTTAAAACTGCTGCTGTGTCCACAGCGTTTGCTCTACAGATATGATTCTACACTCAAAACGTAGCCACCGCTGCCCTCTTTCATCCAATGTATTTATTACTGTAATAGGTGTTATGGTTCTTTCATAAATGTCACCAATGCACAGCCTCCTCCCTCCAACTCTTTCAGGGTCAGAATTTTGTCAATACGACTTGTACTTTTCATTTGGGAAGGATTTGTTTCGGCTTGACTTTTCTGTTTATTTTAAGCAGCAGAAGTGAGGCGCATGTCTGTGTGCGTGTGTATGGAGCCATTGGGTGCAGTCACTATAGCAACCAGGCTCACACCTGCCTGCTTAACGAGCTCTGTCTCTCACTCTGCCAAGATTAATCTTAAACACTTCTCTTTCAACTGCTGCTGTGTCCACAGTGTTTGCTCTACAGCCATCATTTTACCATCAAAATGTAGCCATTGTTGTTCTCTTTCCAACAGCGTGTCTTTCAAAGCTCAGAGTTGTAAACTTTTTAAACTGTGTGGATCCAAGTGGAGGGATCACATTTTAGTCATTCAGTGATTCAAAGAATATGAACTTTTAATATTCATTCAGATGTTTTCTGACTCTAAATTTTATTTTGTTATTACTCATCTTTTTCTAATTTACATTTTAAACATGTTCAGCTATTTTCCAACTTCTTCTGTCTGAACATCAGCTTTCGAAAGTTTTGCACTTTTGTTTTCAGGTTAAAAATTCTGTATTTTCCAGCTCATTCAACATTTTTAACTTAACATTCAGCAATTAATTCATTTCAGTGGATACATTCAGATTTCAGCATTCACACTGCAGTTTCTTCAGAAAATGCACTTTCTAGTTACTATTGTCACTAGCTGGTACCAGATGTAATAGTTGTTTAATCTAATTGTCTTACATTTTACTTTCTAACCACGCTTTTAGAATAGCGTGTCCTAATGTTATGCAGACATCTGTCACCAGATCAAGCGTAGTTGGTAAGAAACGCCAAAAAAACATTAATCTTGGCCTGATTGTTTTGTTAACACCATTACTGTTAGTTCTTTTAAAAGACAAAAAAAAAAAAAAAAGATCAGAGAGACAAGCAGCATAACTGAGCTTTATTTGAGAGGTGGATGTGCTTTCCTTTCTTTATAAGATGAGGAGTTCAGTCACTCGGGAGGGGCTCAGAAGAGAGCCATTCCTCCTCCACATCGAAAGGAGCTAGCTGAGGTGGACAGGGGCTGTCCTACCCGAAGGAGCCCCCAGGGTACATGAGTGCATGATGCAAGGTGCCTCACAGTTGGGCAGCATGACTCATTACTGAAGAATGTGACTAACGTTTTAAAAAAAGCCTTTGCTTGGAGTTTTTTTTTTGTAGTTTAATGGTTCTTAAATTTAACCTGAAATCTGAGTGTTTTTTGTTTTTAAATAGCCAGTTACTTGATTTTTTTTTTGCCTCATTTAGTTGACAAAGAAATTAGTCGCCAGGAACATCCCTAATTCCCAGCATGCTAAACTTGGAATCTCGAGTTTACTTCAACTGGACAGTCCAAAGTAGAGACTCAAGTTGTCCCTGGTAACTAAAGATAAAGGGCCTTTCTCAATATGCGTACTTGTGTTTTCGTGTACTTGTGATACGTCATCAGTCGGAGACCAAGTACTGTTCCAATTCGAAGTACGCATCAAGCCGAGAACGCGAAAAAGTCCCGGATGTTTTCTCGCTCCGCCCGTTTTATCGAGCATGCATCGGTGGTGACTTGTGTGGACTTGGTACAGCTAAATATCCCAGAATGCATTTCGTCCAAAATGGCGGACAAGCGGGGCTAAAAACTTTTAAATATTACTCTTTCTGGGTCACAAAATAAACTATTAAGTTCTTTTCAAGCGAGAATGTAGCTGTGTAAACTTCAAATATATGCTCGATTTATCAAGATATCATATATTTCCAAACGCGCTCCGACGTTTTCGGAGACGTCTGTGACCCGCCAGCTCCATAGCAGACAGCGAGGTCGAGGATTATTACAGCCGGCGAGAACAGCGGAATCCCAGCACATCGTTTTCAACCCCCTCGCGGTCTTTTCGCTACTCAGGTTAAACAAACCCCAAGTAGCTGTCTATTGTATTGAGTGTCCACTAAAATAAAAATAAAAGCGTTCTAAAATCTCACCTGCTTGTTTTTATTAAGGTATGTACACGTATGTACATGTACACTATTTTTATTAAGATGTGGCTGTGGCTCAGTGGGTCTTCCACCAATTGAAATGATCAGTGGCTTGATCACTGGCTCCTCTGTTCTGCATATCAAAGTATCCTTGGGTAAGACCCTGAACCCCAAGTTTTCCCTTATGCATCCATTGGAGTGTTAATGCTAGAAGGCGCTTTAGTGTATAAAAATGTGCTTGTATGTGTGTAAATGTGTAAGTGATTTGGTGAAGTTTGTAGTAGAAAGTGCTTTCATTAATCAATTTAAAAAAATGGAGAGAAGTGTGCTGTATAAGTACTAGTCTTAAAGATACGTGCTCTTTCCATTACAATCTTTGTAATATTTACAGAATACTTCTGTAATCATATTTTTGGGCATCAAGATAAACACCCTTTCCACAATGGTACAAAAGTAAAAATACAGCAAAGCTGACTTTGCCAAGAGGACAAGTATGTTAGGATATTCAAATGAGAAGATGCTGATAGACTCATTACATACATCAGTAAGGTCAAATGCAAACCACTATTGCCGAGATGATCTTTAACAATAACTCAATTATGTTCTAGCATTGAGGTCACAGCAAGGATGGTGTACTGTTAGACTGAATTATTTCTATTACACCCCCCCCCCCCAAACCTGGGGAACACAGTTCATGCTAATCTTTAAACAAATTCCCATTATTTTTCCTGTGCCTTTGGTGGAATATTTCTGTGGAAAATCACCACAGCCTCAACAACTTTAAAGATTTCAGCAACATATTAAAAGTATATGTGTAACAAATTTTCATGACTTTGAGTTTATCATTTCAAAGGTTCTCTTGACCCTCTGCATCTCTTCCATCTGTCTGTTGTGAGGCCTTTCTGCTCATCACTACTAGCTTCAGCTTCAATAGCCCATTTCCTAGTACCACACCATCCACCATCCCTCCACTGCAAATGTCCAAACCATCTCAGCCATGTCTCTTAACCCCCCTAATCTAAAAGAAAAAATAATGAATTAATAATAAATGAATCTCACCAGGACATCATGGCAGATTTCTTTCAGCTCAGTCTCAATCTTCTCCCGGTAATCCTTGGCTAAGGCTACCTTCTTTTCAGAGCCCTCGGTCTTCTGCTCAATGCTGGAGACCACGCGCCACGAGGACCGACGGGCACCCACCACATTCTTGTATGCCACTGACAACAGGTTGCGCTCCTCGTTTGACAGCTCCAGGCCTTCCTCAGTCACAGACTTCATCAGAGCAGCCATGTCATCATAACGCTCAGCCTGCTCGGCCAGCTTGGCCTTTTGCACCAGTTCCTTCTGAGGTGCCTCAGACATGACTGTTCACTGGAGAATGGGGAACATAGAAAAGGTTGAAATCAGTTAAGTTAAAAAGTAGTATGATAACTCTTCTGTTCCACCAGCAGATACAATTTTTCATTTCAGGGTCATTTAATGCGTCAAAGTGGAAATACAATAATGAATGTGGGTCCTAAAAAAACTGTCCACAGCACCTAACACGTTTAATTGAGTTTCCCCCCGTCTTTCAGTACCTTTACAAGGAACAACAATGATGCATACAGTGGAAGTTTTTCCTGTCATTTGAAGGATTTATTTATAGTCATAAAGAAAGACTGTGTGACTGACTGAAAAAAAACAGATATTTCTGTTTAAGGGATATCTGTGCTTAAATGAGAAGACCAGTAAACAAAGCTGTAGATCTATTTAATTAATATGCCAACAAAGCCTGCACAGCAACACTACAAGTAGCCACCTAAGCATCTTGTACAGTATTAGCCCTGCAAGTTACAGGGCAATGTGAGATCCTGTAGACTTGTAACAGAAGAACTGTGGAATACCAGCTAGAGTTTACAGCCTAAAGCACTATGTAGACTATGCACACATCAACACATAGGAATTGTCATTACTATGTCAATAGCTTACATCCGATTGACCCATCAAAAACAGCCAGTGGGTTTACACAAAAATCAATCCCTTTTTTCCATTCCAGTACATGTAGTGTAGTGTGTTCAGATCCATCCTAACATACAGAAAATAATGCATTTCTTTTTTCAGTTCCAATCTTTGGCCAAATAAGCTAGGAAATTTTAAAAGTTATTATAACCGTCATGTTATCCGTAAGTAAACAACTTCTTATAACCGTAAGAGCACAAGTGTGTGAACAAGGAAGTCGATCTTTGCCCGTCAGTGTACCCCTCGCGTAGGAGCAGAATGCACCATGTTAATATGCATCGACTTTAATCAGCAAATAGATGTGCAGAAGGGATGATAAGAATAATATAATGCCAAGAGATAATTTAGTGGACACCGTACGGACAAAAATAAGAACTCAATCCTGTATTGCTAGCTCGCCTCTGATGCGCCTCTCTGTTCCTCCGGTACACACACCACACCCTTCCCTGTACCTGTGGCTTGCCCAAAAAGCGGAAGCTAAAGTGCGCAAAGTAAAGCGTGCTTGGACACATTATACGGGCATTAAAGTCACTATTGTAGTCGATATTGACCCAAAAGCGCTTCTCGCAAACTCAAACACACAATCTCACCGTAGAAACGCAATTCAGTGAATGAAAAAACAACCGCTACATTCAGGCCCGCGTGACTCGTTTCAAGTATGGCCCCGTCTATTTCCTGAAAGAGTAACGCCAGGCAAAAGTCTTGCATAAACGTGACTACTTCATAGGTAGCCCGTCATGCTCACAATTTCAAATAAAATATCTACACACAATGTTAACTACAAGAATACAAGGAAAAACAGGAGACAGCTGAGTAGGCGCGACGCCTTTAAAAAGGTGTGTATCGCAGTTGAACTAAGCTAGCTGCTCGCCTGGTGGCACACACGAAAATACATTTCAATTAACCTCGTTTTTCCTTTCAACACTAGGCACCTAATTGTAAAAACTTTCAATTTAAGATGACAAGCATCATACCGCTTAATTAATAAATCGCTAAATACCCTCATTTTAAACAAAATGTGCCGTTTGTATGAGTGCCAAAATTTCAGAGCTTCAATTATTCGACAGACACGCCTTCTCCGTCTGCCATTTCCTTTTGAAACCAGACATTAGCCATATCCCACAATGTAACGTTAGCTAAGCTAGCCATGCCATTGTTCTTTAGATTGATGAGCGTCGCCGCAAGACGCAACCCTGCTACCAACTGGAGACAATGAATCTCTATAGCTAGTCTGATTAATGAAAAGTCAGAAGACCTTAAGATGATACATACGAGTTTCAAAAATGCACTTTAAAAAGCTGCAAGTCATTTCATACCTGAGTATTGGCAGATGTCAGTGTACCAAGCCACAGCTGATTCTCTCAGCCGCCCGACTGAATGCAGTCCACGGGGTTTCCTTCCAATCACATCAGTCCAAGGCACTGCCGGAGAAAAGGAGGGCTGACGTCAAACGTTACCATGACAACCAAAGCAAAGTAACATGGAAGTTGTAGTTCACCATTACTTCTCCAGTCTTTGTGAGGCAAATGAGTGCATATAATGTAGTCGACAAAAGCACCCTTTGAAGATTTTGCAGTTCATTATTTTACCGCTATGATACAGGCACTTGTGATTAAGCTTATTTTACTGCCTCCAGCAAGCGGAGAATTCCTCTTAATAAGACAGTCAACATCAGTGATATATCCAACATACAGATCTTTGTCTTACTGTATATCATCATTTTGTATAAGAGTAGAGACTGCAGGCACCAAACACTAAGAGGAAATGTCAGTCACTGAATGACACTCAAGTAGCTATATATATATGTACAGATCAATTTTTATTAGAAGAACCATGTCCGTCACTCAAATGCCTCTGTGATATTTCCACAAAATAAAATATTTTCAATAAGATTATTTGCTAAGGATGCTGAGGGCATCACAAACTAGAACACAGGACACGGTTACAGTATATCTTGCTTAACAGAAACTACTATTTCTGCATTCTGGTTGGTTTCCAAGGGGAGAGAGTAAAGCTATTTTTGCCCTGTCACATGTTTTCCCCTTGGGCCAAGATTTCAAGCTTGTAACCTATTTAAGAGCAGAGCACATAGTACTGGGTGTAGAAAATCATAGGCATAAATGCAAAGAAGAAAAAAGATCTTCACACTTGTCAGTTTGTGGTCCAGGAAGGGCGTAGCACCAAACCAGAGTCATTTCGCAGAAAGGGAAAAAAAAATAAGATTAAGCTGAGTGATTGCTTACATGTAACCGGTCGGGTGAGTTCTCATTCAGTCCATCAACCTTATCCACAGAACTTGAATGCACATGCACACACATGCACAAGATGAATGGGTACACTGCAAAAAGTCAGTTGTCACAGGGTCACTCAGCTTATGTAACATCTCTGATTGAAACCTTAAAGTGCTACAATAGAGTCTGATTGGTGTAATTAAGCAATAAAAACAGAACTAAACTAGACAATTAATAAAGGGATTTAAAAAAAACAAAAACAAAATTTTGATCTTGGATCTACATGTCTTAGTAAAGGTAGGTACTCCTAAAAATCCTGCAGGGTATTTAGATTTCACAATGCTGACGTGGTCCTTGGTGAGTGATGTATCAAGAGTTTGTTATTTGCAGGATAATTTATCAATGAATAAATTATAAATAATGGCAAAAAAACTCAAATGATCATTAAAGACAAATTAAATGAAAATAATCCGTTTAAAGTGAAAAATACAGACTAACATTTAAGTATGTAGATTGGACAATGTGTAATATAAATCTGCAGGTGTAGTCACATACATGATACCTGTAGTAGAGTACAGTTTCACGTGGAGTTTTATACGCCTGTAACTTTGAAATTATATTTAACAAACTCTAACTTATATCACTTTAATGGCATTTCTACACATGTAGGAATGGCTATATTTTCTTCAATCAAAATGTGCTAACCTATGCATGAGCAATTGTGATATCATTGTGTAAAAAATTAATATCATACTATGAAATAACCCCAACATAGAATCAAGTCTTTTGCAGTCTCTCATCTTGTATATGGTCTTTCGTGGTTGTAGTCAGGGAAGAGACAATGAGAAAAGCTGTTTTAAGGCCTTCTTCACAAAACCTGTTGGTCCAGCAGAACACCACTCTGACCCCACTGTTTACTGTGCACCAGTCACAAGATAAGCTCCAGGCTTCCTCATCGGTGTATACAGAGCCAGAGGTTGCCTGAAACAATTCACTCTGTAGATGTTACACTACAGTAAATCAATAAATAACCACTCTTAGAGGAAGCAAAGAGTGTGAACTATAATAGCCTTTTCAATTTTATAGCTCTAATATTCTGCTGACATTTTCCACCCTAATTACCAACAGGATGTGTGCATTAACAAGGAAGTATGAATACAAAAAAAACAAACAAACAAAAAAGCCCACCTGTGTACCAATTTATGTAACATTCCCATTAAGCAAGGAACTCATTATGCTTGTGCTACATTTGTGGTTCATAAATATAGAGATTTTACCATCAACAGTGCAGCTGAGCAGAAGATCTTTGACTCATAATAGGGTATGAGCCGAGAAGCTAATGAAACCAATTGCGCAGATTAAATTTGTTGGTGTTACCTGAAACAGATGGAAGAGCGGAGGCAGACGAAGAAATATACCAAAGAAATATATCAAACACACCAAATAGTCGGCAGGATTAAAATTGTAGAAACTGTCCAATCATGTTGATTGCCCATAATAACGAGGAAGGAATAACAGCTAAGAAAAGGATGAAGAGTGGAAAGGCAGCTGATCCAGATGACACACCTGTGGAGGGTTGGAGATGTCTAGAAGAAAGATCATTGGACTTTTTAACCAGATTGTTTACTACAGACGATGCCTGAAAAATGGGGAAGAAACGTGCTGGCAAAGTATGTAAGGGGTGGTGCAGGACAGGTATGAGGGCAGTGAGACAGTGGTGAGCTCGTTCTTGTCTGCAAGGTCAGATTGGAGTCTCTGTGGACTATGACGTTTACACATGACTTTGTGATCTGTAGCGAGCATAGGGAGCAGGTGGACAAGCTGTTTTCTTCCACCTACTCGGCGGAGCATTCTTCTAGAGCGAATACGAGGGATACAGACAGAAAAGTGAAGTTCCAAGGAGTAGAGGTACTGACGGTGGGTAAATATAAATACATGAGATGAACATTTTGAAGCAAAAGCGACACAAAAGAGATGAAGAAGAGAGTGTAGGGAGGGTGGGGTGAGTGTCAGAGGTGAAATGTTTACAAGATGATAGGGAGACCTGCTATGATGTATGATTTTGAGACAGTGGCACTTACAGAAAGGCAGGAGGCCAAGTGATTGACCAGATTGGAAAAAATATGAAGGACAGCTCAAGGTCAGATGGCTTGGACATGTACAGAAGACAGACGGTGGAGATACCGGACAAACAATACTGAATTTGGAGCTGTCGGTTAAGAGGAAGCCCACAGTAGGTCATGCAGATGGTTGGAGTAACAGAAAATGATGGAAGGGACAAGGTGAGATGGAGCAGATGCTGTGGTGACCCCTAAGAGGAGCGGCAGAAAAAAGAAGCTGAGCTTCCATTAAGTTTCCACCTACTGTAGGGGAACCTAAGGCAGAATTTAGCAACTTTCAAAGTTAAAAACACAACTTGGTAATATTAATATAAAATAACTTTATTCAAAGGCTATACATTACATTTTGTGGACAAAGATATGATTATTACAAAAAGTAAAAACATGGCTGGTTGTCAGTCCAGACTTTAGCACAGTGTTACAATGTCAGTGGTTAATGACCAACAGGTCCAAATGTATTGAAAATAGTTCCTTCCAATGAATTAAAACTGTCTTTGCCTGCTATGATCAACTTATATAAAATAAGGTAAAGTAAGATGATGTACGGTGTAATTTAGTTTAGACTTTGCAGGTTCAGAGCTGAAACAAACCAAAGAGCGCAAGACTGCACTTGGGATTGTTTTCACATACACCATAGAGATGACAGTGAGACAAGTTACACTGCAGAATACATACAATAGCTGTGCACAATTATGTCACATGTATTACTACAATGACCAACTCTGGGGATAGGAGTTCATTAGTGTTGTCATTTACAACACCCAGTGCAAACCTATTTTCAGTCGACATACCTCTTATAATAGGATCAAAGGTAAATATCCAGATGTTTACTGCAGCAGCAGAGTAGGAACATGGAAAGCTTTGCAGTGATCAGACGTGTAGTGCCCTGTCTGCAGAGCTTTTACAAATTTTGCACATGACAAAAACTTATTTGACACAAACAAAATTTGTTTCATGATAATCTGAGGGGTAAATGCAATGCACAATTTCAGCAACTGTGCAGGACAGTGCATTTGACACATTTTTCACTTCAACAACAATAGACTCATCATTAAAAAATAATGGTACCAAGACAAAAAATATATGTTTATATATATAGATATATATAATCAGTGCAGATTAGAAGTAAATCTGAATCTAATAGAAAGAACACAGCATTAGTGGTTATGAATGTGACTTTCCAAGCACATTAATGAACTCTAGTCACATTCTGGATAACTATTATTTTGACATCAACCCTTCTGCATCACAAATCCATCTCAGTCAAAACCCATAATGGATTTCACATTACACTGGATTTGGCAGATAACTTCCAATTATCATCATCATCTTTGTTCATTTGAGCCAGTGCCAATTCATCTTGTATTCAAAGCTTGCTGTGAAACAGTGGGAGACCTGAGATGGTGGTGGAGCCCATGGACAAGCTAGTCTTGTGAGCATAACATTTTGAAATGATCAGATTTTGCAAATATTGCATACAATCAAAAGTGGAACACATACATTTATGCCAAGAGAGGGTAGCTGTCTTCAGTCCAATTGATTGTGTAAAATCCCTACATAAGCACACCCATACATCAGTTAATCATCATGAGCAATAACTGAAGCTGTACTGAAGATTATCTGAAACACCTCAAAATGTAGAAGCCTGTCCTGAGTTGGTTCCAACTGCCTTACAGAAAGAGGTTAATCCATTACGCCTCCACACCAACCAACTCTGGGGGCATTGGAGACTTTGGATGTTTGCTTTCAAAGTGCTGCTTAAAGGTCTTCGGGTCGGGCATTTGTGTCTGGTAAAGGAAAAAAAAAAAAAAAAAAAAAAAAAAAAAAGACGACATCAATGAGAATGACATCAGTTTACTCAGATATATCAGCAAAACCATAATATGAGACAAAAGGTGTTTCACAATATGATCTCGACTGGTTGGATATTAGATTACATTACAAAAACCAGCTTGTTTAGTCATTGTTAAGGCTTTGAGCTGCTGCCGCTCTGTAATCGCTTGGATAAGTGATAAATGGCTAGAGGAAACACAGAAACGTATTTACAGGTAATACAGAAAGTCACGTTGCCTGGTGAGTTTTCCAGTTAAAACATGTAAACAGGATGTAGCATGACAGCTCATGTTTGACTTCAACCTGGTCAGTCAATCCAGGAGCAAACACAGACTGGTGAAGAGGAAAATCGCCTGGAGTTCTGACAAATTTCAAAAGCAGTCCGATTCTGGACAAGCACTGAAGAGAACGTGACTGTGAAATGGTCTCAGAGACAGAAAATCTGTTTGTCCCACTGAATGCAGGTAAAATCAAAAACAAATTGCCTGCATTTGTCGCTTCATTCTTCCAGGAGGAGCAGAAGCTGATGTCATTTATGCTAAACATTGGGCAGTGCTGTGCCAACCGAGCAGCATTGCATGCCACCACCTGTGTGTCAGATGACGGCAGTGACAAGAAAAGCTGACCGTCCTTGGCACAGGTGTGAAAAGAGAAGCAAAAGGTGTATGAGGGTATTAGAAAGGGATTTTAACCACTTTCCATCACACCTTTCTAACAATCGTAGAGATGTAGTTGAAACTTGAAGGGGGGGGTGGGGGAGCTGTAAGATTACTATGACCTGTTAGCTTGGCATACTTTATCAATAAGCTGTCAATTATAAACCTGCACAAATCCATGCTGTCCAGGTAAAACAGCACTGGGATGAATCCAATCTCGGTTGTGATCTGCTTTCAGCTTGTGACTCAATTCTGTTCTACTCTTAATGTTTTATATTTGATTGTTTACAAAATATAAGAAATGCCAAGCAATTCTAACTCAGTCCAGGAAAGCTTACCGACCTAGACTTTACTGAAATGAGATCATACCTAGTAATCACATAACATGGTGAAGTTATTTAAGGTAGCTGGCTGGGAGGTATAACTTCCAACTTCAGTGTTACAGTGAAGTGTGAAATGTGATATGGTATAGGTATTGACTTAATCACATTGCAAACAATATGATCAAATCCACTGCAGTGATTTGCCAGCCTCCTGTGTAGTGAGTTCCATCCTAA
Organism: Simochromis diagramma; assembly: GCF_900408965.1. Classification (NCBI taxonomy): domain Eukaryota; kingdom Metazoa; phylum Chordata; class Actinopteri; order Cichliformes; family Cichlidae; genus Simochromis; species Simochromis diagramma. Next base: position 1,567,323 of record NW_024387423.1, on the reverse strand, counting down.
CTACATGGTTAAATGTTAGCTAATGCTGCTAATGTCAGCTTTAGCCCATACCCGACACACGGTGCATGTGTATACTAAAGCAGCCTTAGCTGCAGCCTTCTGGTCATGGCCTTTACTCTTCTTGATCTCTGCCTGCTTTTTGGCGTTTTTCTGCTGGGACTGGAACTTTTGGTGCCCACGGGCCATTTCTGATGTTCCACCTGCCAAAAATATACAACAATTTAATCAACACAGCACTAGCAAGACGATGACAAGCCTCTAATACAATGACTTTAGGGAAGGTGAAGGGAAATGCAAGGCACCAAGGGAAAAAAAGCCACACCATCCTGAAATGCAGAGAAGTGACAGCAGCTGAGGGTTTGGCTTAAGCACTATTAATTATTTACAGCTGAAGCATACCTGTCTCCTAACTTAACTAGACTTCAAAACGTGCAAGGCAGCAGCGGCTGTGAAACGCCGTTTGGAACTAGGCTAACTGTTGCTTTTTGGGTCACATGCATTAGGCAATTATCTCGGAAATTTCCCCAAAGAAAATCTAAATGCTCATTTTCAAAGTTATTATAGACAGACTATAAGATTTAGGTCAGTATTGTAGGGACTGTATGAACTCTGTTTCTGAGCGACATTTTTAAAGCCGAACTCGTTTACTATCATCAAACCAGAATCAGTCAGCTATTCTAATAATATGCATGTCACAAAATAAGTGTTGATGTCTCTTTTCAGTTGCCACATTGCATTACCTTAATCAGCAAATATTTAAGTCAAAATATCGTCCACCACTGACCACCGTGGATGACGTAAGGACAGTCCTCGCCATGCAGTGCCCATTCAAGGCTAACGTTATTTGAAAATGCTGCTTTAGTCTTAACAACTTCAACTACCGTTTTTCTCACTTCGGAGACATCTTGATAACACTAAAATAACATTTTTTTTCTTTTTAGAAAAAAAATGTAACCATACATTTCTTTTCGTACTAATTCAGAGACACTAGCATTCAGTTAGCCGGTTGCTATCCGGGTAGCTTGGATAATACATTGACACATACAATGAACACGACTTTAAGTAGACACTGAGCACTAAAACGTACTACTAGGCGTTTTGTAAATACCTTACCAGTTAAAAAAAAGTACTTGTATCAGTGAAGACAATCACTAAACTGAAGCAGCACTACGCTGAGTCCTCTGGAACTCTCGCCTATCCCTGCCGTTTGGCGTCACCGCACTAGTGCGCATGCCCAAACCATGAACTATGATGCATTCAAAGATTTCCAGTAAACCCCAAATCGTGATAGTTATACACGAATCAAGTTGGGGGCTTTACTGACAGCACATGAAGGCTCCATCTTTCTTTACAGGAGGAACATTTCCCAGGAAGAAAAATTGGCGTAATAAAACGTAAAGTAGTTATTTAACCACAAAAATACATTTCCGAACGAAACAACAAGAATAGCAAAACACCTTTGAACTCAGCAAATGTATAACAGTTTTCCCTTCAAGGTGCAAGACAAATGCATGCCACAAGGTGTCGCGATACAACACAAAGGAACAGCCACCATAGTTTTCTCTTACGCCAATTAACAATTAAGATGATATTCATAAGCTTTCGTAAAATACATTTTATGACACCGTTAATATCACCAATATAGCCAATTAAAATATCAAATTGAGTTGGAAGAGCGTGTGTTTTCGTTTTTTTCTGTTTTGCTGCTCACGGGCTTGTTTTTAAACACACACAGAACCCCACCAAAAAACAACACGTACATACAACAACGTACATTATATATAATTTAACGTTGGGCAGTCCACCTTTTACCTATTTTTCAAGACACGCCTTTCTGCTTTCCATTCACCAATGGGGAGCAGTCCTGTACTACGACGCTTAGAAGTATATCACCAATCACAGGGATAGCTTTCGTTTCCTCGTTTATCCTGCCTTAGGTGCTGTACTACCTCGGTCTTAATTGATCACCTTTTCCAAACAGAATACACCCTTGTCTCCATTTATACGGATTATTATCGATTTGTTTTGTTTTTGTTTGTTTGTTTGTTTTTAATATGGACATTTTCTTCTTACACTATGGGCATCGGGAAATGTGTTCGCGAGGATCCAGAGGATTTCATTGGCGGTTTTTAGTGAGACCTTAAATAGAGCCAGCCTTTCCCGGGCTCATTTTTGCAGTTTCCCACACAAACTTACCTGCACTAACTTGAAAGTCCAGTTTCTCTAGCAATCCTAGAAAACAGCAGGGACTTGAAGCAACATGGACCTGGACAGGTAAGAGAAAGTTTTAGCATCACTGATAATAACTTCTGTCAGTTTTAGTCCAGTTCCTTTTAGATATATTTTTTGTCTTCTTGCTATCAGTAGATGTGCACTGGAGCCTATGCTATATAAACACCCCCAGGGACACAAATTACTAAACTAATATAATATAATTTATTTTAGAATGAGTTAATTACCGTTCACGTACCTGCACATAAACGTTACTGGTTTCGTTTATGCTTTCATTATTATGAAAGATTTCACAAAAATTTGAAAATTAAGAACTACCACGATGTCAGACGAAATTTATCTTAATGCCAATATCTCTGAATGACTTCATTTCCACTGGTTCATTTATAAAGATATACCAGCAAAAGTGGACTTAAATAAACATGCTCCACATGGAGCAGGCAATTTGAGTGAAGTCTGGTGAGAAACTGCCTGGGGCATTTTTAGTGGCTTGGCACTGGCTTCTGTTAATGAAAGAATGACTTTGTAGTAATAACATGCCTCTCTGTCTTTTCCCATCGGTCGTTCCCAGCAAAAGGCTGGTGGTGGTGGTACCAAACGAAGTGTCGGTGGCCCATCGCAAACCGCTCGGCAGTGAGGATGAGGCATGGAAAACCTTCCTGGAGAACCCACTGACAGAAGCCTCAAAGGCCATGATGAACATCAATGGAGATGAGGACAGTCCAGCAGCTCTAGGGGTGCTGTATGACTACTTAGGGCTGCTCGATTATGGCAAAAATGATAATCACGATTATTTTCACTGAAATTGAGATCACGATTATTTGACGATATTTATTTAACCCTTTAAGACCTACTATAGAACCAAGTCCACCAGAGCTTATATTATTTTTTTTACATGCTGTAGTGCCATTTGTGGGAGCATTTCAAGTTGCTATACATCAATACAACTGTTATAGCCCATATTTTAATAATATGTATGCATTAAGTCCATAGTAATTACATAAATTGCAAAAAAGTGCAATAAACTACAAAAAAAATTGAAAATCGCTTTTGTTTTGTTTACATATATTTCTACTTGGAGAAATTTAAGAGGTTTATCCCTCAAAACTTTAAATACAATAAAGTTGCAAAAAATAGTTTCCCACCACAGGAAATTTATTTTGAGTGTCTTCATAGTTGTATTTTGGAGATACAGCAATTTTTATATACTGCAGGAAAAACAAAAAACAATCCTACGATGCAAATTTGCAAAGAAAACAGCATGTGCATCATTTCACTGTGGGAAGTGTTACGAACAGCTGATAGGAACGGCAAAGCGTGTTTCTGGAATATTATGTTTTTGTTCCTGCAAGCGCTTTTTATGCAATTTTTGCAAAGCTATATGTGGAACGAAACCGTGACCGAGGACAAGCTGATAGCATAAGATGTAAGTACAACTCCTCCGGTTTCATATGCAAAACAAATTATTGCGCTAGCTTACACGGTTCAGATTCTACAGGGATTTAAAAATAGTTACGCAAAACGGAGCGTGCTGCTCTGACCGGCTTTAAAGGGTTAACAATGACTTTAAAAAAATAATATAAAATAGTGTGCAACACCACTGAAGTTTTTTTTTTTTAACTCTCTTTTCAAACAACGGCAGTCACTCTCCAAATAACTTCTGCTTAGCTTTCCGAGCTTCCCTCGGGTCCTCTTAATCAGCGGTCTCCAACCTTTTTTGTGCCACGGACCGGTTTATGCCCGACAATATTTTCACGGACCGGCCTTTAAGGTGTCGCGGATAAATGAGGGAGGGGCTAATAATCGGCTCAGTCATTTTTAATGATCGTTGAAAGCCCAGATCGTAATCGTGATTAAAATTCGATTAATTGAGCAGCCCTATGACTACTATAAGGTATGAAACAAAGAAGAATAAAGGATATTGCCACTTATAATTATCTGATTTATTTTAGGCATGGAAAATCTTCCTGGAGAACCCACTGACAGCTGCCTCAAAGGCGATGATGAACATCAATGGAGATGAGAACAGTCCAGCAGCTCTAGGGGTGCTGTATGACTACTATAAGGTATGAAACAAAGAATAATAAAGGACATTGCCACATACAATGATCTGACTTATTTTAGGTCTGAATTGCTTCTGGACTTGTCATAATCCTTTCAGGTTCCCAGAGAGAAGAGGTATACACCCAGTGCCATTAAGCCCACAGAGCCTTCTGCTCATGGGCACAGCAACTGCGGAAATTTGGACATGGTGGGTCACCAGCTTCAAGCTATGGTGTCACTGCCTGTTAACCTCTCTTTAAACAACAGCACAACCACTGAGCACCAGCAGGGCTACAAATATGGAGCTGAAAGCCACGCAGGAGATTCTAGAGAAGGAGATGGTAAAGGTGGAGAGAATGGACCTCTTGCTCTGGTCAAGACAGAAAGCCAGGCCCCCATGCCACTTTCATTTTCTGGTGGCACCTGCCAAAAAGAGCCTAGAGACCAAATAAGGAGGCTGTATGAGCAAAGCTGTTATGATATGTCCCTCACTGGCTATTTGAAAGACGAACAGAGGAGCAGTCTGGACAGCACGTATGAGGAGCCAGTGGAAAAAGAGGTCAGACCTAATCTGAATAGAATTGTTGGTTGTTGCTATACAAGTTTTGTTGATACTGATAAGATTTTTTTTTTTTTAAATTTGATACAAACTCCTTTTTCATTATAATTTCTTTTTACATGAATAGTTTGCTCATTAGTATCTTCTTTTACAGATGTACCATAAAAATTCTTCCTCGGGAGTCGATGAATTTCACCACAGTCTACCAGCGTAAGTTTAAAAACATGGCGATACTACAAAAAAATTAGAATAAAATTTATGTGCACACATCTTATCCTGAGAGAAGAATGACTGAATTTTAGGTGCTTTTTAAAAAAAAAATTGCCAACAAATCTCATGTGGGGGAAAAACATAAACACTGTTTAAGTTTCCCCATTTGCTGTGATTGCTCTGTGAAGCTGCAACCCCATTCATTCCATTCATTGCATCACGAAGGGCATCCTGCGTAAAGCTATCAAATCAAAACATGCAAAACATTATAAACAAAATAAAACCTGTAAAGTCAGTCACAGTTCCCTTAACATAACACTGCAGGCGGAACTTATGGAACTATTTTCAGCATTGGATTAACCCTCATTCAGTGCTTTGGAAGAATGGTGTATGTGGGGGTTTAAGTCTAAAGAAACGGCAATGTGTGTTTTTTTAAAGGTTAACCAGGGTTTCGGTGTGTTTCAGTGAATCTATGCGGCCCAGACACACACTCACTGGCCACGCTGTTTGGTACAATATGCAATGCAATGTTCAATTGCTTGTTAACACAATGTGATCTGATCAGCCAATCACTTGGCAGCAACTGGATGCATTCAGACAAGCAGACATGGTCAAGATGAATTGCTGAAGTTCAAGTTAAGCATCAAAATGAAGAAGAAAGGTGATTTAAGTGACAGAGGTTGGAGGAGAATGGCTAGACTGCCTTGAAATGATAGGAAGGCAGCAGTAACTCAAATAACCACTTGTTCCAAACAAGAAGAGCATCTCTGAACACACAACACACTGAACTGTGACGCAGATAGGCTACAGCTGCTCTGCCCGCTAAGAAGAAGACAGTAGGAATCAAAATCGGACAATAGAGGATTGGAAAAAACATTGCGTGGTTGGATGATTTTGATGATTTTGGCTCCAATAGGTGGATGGTTAAGACCTAATTTAAACAACATGAAAGCATGGATCCATCCTGCACTGAATCAACGGTTCAGGCTGGTGGTAGTGTGACGGCGTGGGAGATATTTTCTTTGCACTGCGGATGCCTTAGTGCCAACTGAGTGTCGCTTACACTCCACAGCACTACCTGAGTGTTGTTGCTGTCTACGTCCATCCCTTTGACCACAGTGTACCATCTTCTCATGGCTGCTTCCTGCAGGATAATGATGTCAAAAAACTCAAAGCATCTCAAAGCGGCTTCTTGAACATGACAATGAGTTCACTGTACTCGTGTCCGCAATTATCAGATCTCAATCCAGTGGAGCAACTTTGGGTAGAACTGGAGATGTTCATCGTAGATGTGCAGCCGGGAAATGTTGAGTGTATGTTGGGCTCAAGTTTGTTTAGAGTCATAAGTGTCTTTAAAGAGTTCCTCGCAATCTTCTTATCTGCTCATTTCACCCCCCCCCCCGATTAAAATGTTGATTTAAGTATTTACCTCTGGACAGTAATGTGTTTAGTATGTCAAAGGTGATGCTGACTATCTGCTGTTGCTTGACCTCTTTTACTGAGTCACATACACCAGCATTAATCTGCTCTCCTAGAGTAAAAGTTTTAAAGTTTTAACAAGTTCCTCCATTTGGCTGTGATTGCTTTAATTTGATAATATGACAGGAATAGAGTTTTTCCTAGTGCACAAGCATCAACTTAAAGAGTTTTTCTAAAATGAAAGAGAAGCTGGTATATAATTTGATTTTTAGATTAGGATGTCCTTCATTTTAAAAGAGTGTCTTAAGTCATTAATTTTTATCAGATATTAATATTGTCAAGGATTGCAAGAGTTCAATGACTATAGTCCAGTTTCCTTATTGGCACACACAGGATTTAGACTTCAAAGCCTAAAATATATATTATGAAGAGTTTATAAGGCTATATTTAACAACATTCAGTTTTATATTTTACTTTCACCTGTCATTGTTTTAGTAGTTATCTTACCAATGGCAGTTATGGAGCCCATTATGTCCTTACAGTGACAGCTTCCGGTACAACCTGGAGGCCACGTTATCTCTCCGGCCACGCCAAGGAGAAGGACCCATGGCCTACTTGAACCGCGGCCAATTCTACCCTTTGACGCTCTCTGCGGCCGGCTTCAGATCATCCCTGCATCAGCCCAGAGGGAAAGTCGGAGTGACTGGAGTGACATCATCCCATGGAGCTGATAGGAGTCTATCCAGGAATGATCAGTGCACCGTGGGAGGCTCTGAGCTGCCACAGAACAGTATTGTACAGGTGAGTGAGGGAAGATGGAGGAGGCTGAGGACTTGATCACTCAGTAGTGTGAAATATTTGACCTTATTCTACTTCATATTTTCCTGTAGAGTGTTATCATGGTTGTCTTTGGGGACGACAAGGGCAGAGATGAGCAGCTGAAGAATTGGAAATACTGGCACTCACGGCAGCACACTGCCAAGCAGAGAGTGCTGGACATCGGTAAGACGTTCTGTCCTCACTACCTGTACAATAATGGTGTAGATGGGGACTACTAGATAGTTTCACCTAAACCTCACAAAACCATTTAAGGAGAGATTAAGTAGGTGGCAGTCTTACAGGAGGCTCCAGGAGAATCCTGTCACATATCCAGAGCTGAAACCTGATATAATTTGAATAACAGTCAAGCCTGAATTCCCACAGGAGTGCTGTGGAAAGACTGCTTATGGGTCTATGTTTGCATAGACGTTAACAGGAAAAAATAGGTGGGGGCTTGGATTGTAGCCATATCATGTGCGTTCAGCAAAAGACGTGCCCCAGCCTGTGGCTTAAAACTGAAAGGAATGAACCAGGTGTCATAAACTCTGGTGAATTTTCATGGCAAGTATTGGCATGAACTTGCCACAGACAAGGTGGGAGAGTGAAAATAAGGCAGTGTATTTGGAGTTAATGGTGGAGTGTTGTGAACTGTTGAAAATATGAGATAATGAAATAGACATGCTGCCTGTAATGGGATTTAAAGACAAAATGCTACTGTAGGAGAGAAACGGTGGAATGTTAACTGTTATTGTTGGTCTGACTCTGAGGGAGCAGTTTCCTATTTTGGGAAATGATCACTGCCTCAACCAACTACTAAATAAGTATACTGTATGTCTTTATGAGTTCTTGGATCAGTATGAACAATCAAAAATTTAGTTGACACTCAGTCAGGGAACAAATTATTTGAACCTCTACTGATTTTGTAGCTTTGCCCACTAACAAAGAAAAGATAAGTCTATAGTTTCAGTGGTAGGTTTATTTGAACAGTGAGAGACAGAACAATAATAAAAAAGATAGAGAAATAAATTCAGATTTTCATGAATGAAATAAGTATTTGATCACCATCAATCAGCAAGATTTCTGGCTCCCAGGTATATTTTATCCAGGTAACGAGCTGACATTGGGAGCCTTCTTAATTTGTTACCTGTATAAAAGATAACTGTCCATAGAAGCAATCAATCCATCCAGATTCCAAACTCTGCACCATAGCCAGGACCAAAGAGCTTTCTGAGGATGTCAGGAACGAGACTGTGGAGCTACACAAGGCTGGAATGGGCTACAAGACCATCGCCAAGCAGCTGGGGGAGAAGGTGACGACCGTTGGTGCGATTATTCGCAGATGGAAGAACCATAAAATAACTGCCAATCTCCCTCGGTCCGGAGCTCCACGCAAGAGCTCACCTCATCGAGTTTCAGTGATAATGAGAACGCTGTGGAACCAACCCAGAACTACTCGGGAGGAACTTGTCAATGATCTCAAGGCAGCTGGAAACCCAGTCACCAAGAAAACAGTTGGAAAGAACATGTACAGACCACTGAACATCTCAATGATTCAGAGGAGGACTGGGTAAAGTGTTGTGGTCAGATGAGACCTATTTGGCATCAACTTAACTCGCCATGTTTTAGGAGAAAGAATGTGGCTTACGACTCCAAGAACACCGTCCCCACCATCAAACATGGAGGTGGAAACATTATGCTTTGGGGGTGTGTTTTTCTGCCAAGGGGACTGGATCAAGGGAGGACAGATGGGGACACGTACTGTCTTGGGTGAGAACCTCCTTCCCTCAGCCAGGACATTGAAAATGGGGTGGGTGGGTATTCCAGCATGACAATGATCCAAAACACGAAAGGCAACAAAGGATTGGCTCAAGAAGAGGCATGTTAAGGTCTTGGAGTGGTCGAGTCAGTGTCCAGACCTTAATCCTATAGAAAATCTGTGGAGGTAGCTGAAGGTTCCAGTTGCCAAACATGAGGCATGAAACATTAATGACTTGGAGAGGATCTGCAAAGAGGAGGGTCTCTCTCTCTATTATATAGAGATATATAGCAAGATACAAACATAAATGTATAGTTGTTTTTGTTATGCAAGTATGTTTTGAAAAATTCACACACAAAAAAGAAAATGTGCCTCCAGACAGGCAAAATGTTAACAGATCTGACGCCAAACTTCTCCTGTTTCCTCCGTTTGCCTTCAGCTGACTACAAGGAGAGCTTCAACATCGGGAACGTGGAGGAAATTGCCTACAATGCTGTGTCTTTCACATGGGATGTCAGTGAAGAAGCCAAGGTGAGAGGGGGGGGGGCTGTATGTGTCACACCATGGAAGCTGAACAGGTCAGACGAGGTAAACTCTTAGCCCTGTGTGGGGAGGATTGCTTAATAAAAGCGCAATTTTTTGTCTTTAGGACTCCTGGTCTGTGCTGAACCGCGTCAGTGGACTGTTTATACCTCATACTCTCACTCTAGTTGAGGGATTGTATGACTGGCCCCGATGACGGGAGGCGTGTCTCCTGCTTTGTGTCAGGTTATTTGGGGCTGCAGAGACGCCGGGTACAGGGCAACAAACCCTTGAAAACAACCCTGCTCAGGTTTCTACTCAGTGACGTCGGTTAGTTGGATGAAGACAAATTGCACACAGCGTGTAAACACACCCACAAACACACTAAAGAATGAGTCCACCCTAAGGTGTTTTGAGCCCTGGGGATCCCATTCAGCTCCAGTTTTAATGGGAACTTCTCAAACTGCCTCGCTGACAGACGGGTAATTGCCGTTTTGCTGGTTTGTGGATAAATATTTACTGTGTGGCGCACACGCTTTTCACGAACCGTAATTGCTTTAAATGTGTGTTCAGGCGGTACTGTGACGGTACTGCATCGAGCGGTGTGTGTGATTGTACACCTGACCACAATCGTGTACCACTGTGTACCATTAGTCTTACAGAAAGGGAAGTGACTGTCTCGCATGGCACCTTTTATTATTAGTAGTTAAATCACTTTTATGTCAGGCTACATACTACAGGTGCAAAATTAGAGGAATCTTAGTCCTTTTAATGTGAGTGAAACTCAAGGAAGTCCCTGTGAGGTTGAACTTTTCTCTCAAGCTCTGGCCAAAATTCCATGGTAGCACCTTCATGCATGTTAAACAAATAAATAATGTAACCAGCATGTTTGGATTTTTGCCAGTATGTATATTCAAAGCATGGATGATCCTGTAGTCTGGCCTCTTGTTTAGAGGTGGTAGGTATTTTGAAAGTGAGAGCACTGAGGATTTAGCTTTTAACTGTGACGATATCCTCCCTTCATCATCATTCACAGTTTGTAATAATCCCTTCTTCTGTGTTTTGCATATGATCTGCTTTGTCTAATGAATACAATTTGTCCTACTAAATATCAATTAGGTCATTAGAAGCACTGATTACACTGTGTGGCTGTGCTGTAAGATGTGAGCCAAGTGGTTCTCACCCTTTCTGCTGTACTCTGACTCACAAGCCTCCAGTATGAGGCCAGACCCCACCCCCCAGGGGAAATGAGGTGGAAAAGATTGAGGACAAAACAATAGGGTTACTGTGAGGAAATGTGAAGCCTCATGTCACTCCTATAATCTTTTTTTTTCTTTTTAGAAATGTAGCTCTCCACTGCTAATTTGACACCAGTTTAGATGAAATAAATATATCTATACTTTTTTTTATTTGGTGGACACGTTATGTTTTGTTTCTGCATGCTTTGGCTGTTGCCAGGTAACAGTTGGCAACCTCCTTGTAAGAGAGTGTGAAATGTGTTGGTTCGGGCGGGAGATGAGTGGCTTCCTGCTGCACACAACTCTTGTTTTTGTGTTTGTTTGTGCTGGTTGAGCGGATGGCACTAAACAGCCACTCTGCAGTGCCCTCGTGAACTTTGTTTCCCCCCCCCCCTTTTTTTAGGAAGGTACGCTTACACATGCGGATCGCGCAAACACAACAAGCCTCCCACGCACACATACACACGCTGCTAGCAGCAATGCGTCCAGCGCTTGTGGAGAAAATTGAAATGGCTTGGGTCTGTGGAGGTGTGAATTTGTGGAGGTGTGTAGGAGGCTCATTTGTGCTCCAGGCTTTTCCAGCAATCAGCCCTCACCTCTGCAGGTTCAGACACGATGCTGTTGATGCTGCGTAGTGGGAAAATTGGTGTTTAGCCGCAGTTATGAATCCACTGTGATCAGTCTCTGCCGACCTGTTGCTCAAGCTGCCCGTCCTGTTTAGCTGGGAGATTCATGTGGAAATTCTGTCCGTTTGGATGATTTGGCACCAATCATGAGAATCTGTTCCATTGTGCAATTAAATGTGTTAAGATAATGACATGTATTATTGCTTAAAGAGCACACTAAATGATTAAAATAGTGGTAGGATGGTGCTGTTACTTGGGTGACATTTTGTGAATTCTTTTCACAAGCTTTTAATAACCTGCAGATCTGCAGCTATGCCCAATTACTTTAGCTCTGGGAAAGAGGAATGGGTGGAGAAGAGCCATATATTTCTGAAATCTGGGACACTCGCGGTTCTGAAACAATATTAAACAGTTGATTTCTTTATATAAAATCCCACATTCTTGTACCTCTGTGTCTTTGAAGTGTTTTTACTTGACACATGCGAATTTGAAGGAGGCTTATGAGTTGTTGTGGCCTGTGAACTGCTGCTGTTGTGATTCATGGATCCTCTAAACTTTCTATCATTACCACACAGTTTGTGAGTCAGATACAGCTTCATTAGAAAACATATTGACTAATAACGGGCTCTTATGGTTAAACTAATGCAGGAATACCTTTTAGTTAATAGCAAGTTTATTGCTTTACAGGTGTTTACAAAAGTGAAATGGAATTCTGTAACAAAGATTTTCTTATTTGAAATGCACCATTTTTATGCCTGCCTCTTTAGGGACCTCTCCCTAATATCCCACATTGTTCTGATTGGCCAGTTTCTGGAAACTTTGGTGCAGCAGCTAGTGCCCGTAAGCTGTGCGGCATGTACTTTATGCTCTGCTTGTAGAAGTTGATTATATTGAAATCTGTATTCAACCTGACATCAACTCAGGACTATAATAGAAAGAATATGTTCTAAATAGAATACCCATGCTGGTATGAGGCCTGACTTGCTGGCCATTTTATTATTATTAGCATATCTCTTTCATTGCTATGCAGATAATACCCAGTTATATCTATCTATGACAACAGCCAGATGACAAAAATCAATTGATGAAAGTACAGGCCGGCTTGTCTAAAAGACATAAAGACCCATATGTCCTGTAATTTTTTCTCTCTCAATTTCAGACAAAACTGAGGTTGTTATATTTGGCCCTAAAAATTGTGCCTAATTGGTAGGGGTGCAATGATACTCGTATTGATATTGAACCGTTCGATACAGTGCTTTCGGTTCGGTACGCATATGTATCGAACAATACAAAATAAATTTTTAATTTATTTTATCAACTTTCCTTCTGACGATGCTGTCTGTGTTGAGCGCTCAGTGGATCTGCGCTCGACAGTGCAGCTTAGGCGGAGTAGTCGAACGCAGATTCACTGAGCGCAGGGAAAGCTAGCGAGACAGAAGTTAAGCTCTCCTTGCAACATGGCAAATTGAACCTCCCCCACCCTCATTCAGATCTGGAACTATTTTGGTTTTCATGTGACGTATGACCCTGAAGGTAAGCGCGTCATGGAGTAAAACAGTATGTTGGATGTGCCACGCAATGCTCAATTACATGGGTGGGAGCTAGTGTGTTAGCGCAGTTAGCTCGTTAAAGTGTGGCCACCCAGGGTAGCTCTTTAACAGAGATTTGCCGTGTTGTTTCAACGAGATTTATGCTGACAGCACTAGTGGGAACACAACAAATATGACTGTACATTTACACCGACATCATCCTAGTGCAAAGACAAGTGGAAGCAGACAAAAACGACAAGCACGCATGCTACAAACTTTACCCGAGTCATTTAGACAGCCGTTAGCACATGATTCTCCTTATGGGGACCTGATATGTTTAATATGCTGCTGAGAATATAGCCCAGAAGAAGCGTATAGTATAGCTTTTATTTTGGAAAGAGCCATTTCTCTGTAATAAAGTCTCTTTTCCAAAGATGAGTGATTCCTCAATCAGATACAGGGCTCGCAAAATCGCCTGCCCGACGTCCAGGGGCTAGCGATTTTCCAGTCGGGCTACCAAAATCTATCTCTGCCCTGCCCGACGGCCTATCGTAGGAAGGAAAAATATATGTCAATTCTTTTGCATTCTTTCGGAAATGTAGCTGGGTAATTATGTCATTGGCATCGGTGAGCCACTGTCAATATGTGACATATTGAAATCCCGTTTGAATTTGCGCTTGTTTTTTGCTTTCACTTTGCAATCGGGCGAACTGTGTATAGAGAGCGACAGCACTGATCTGTGAATGATGATAATTTGTGCACCAATTCCTCTGACATCGTCTTATCAATCGTTAGCTTACTATGCAAACATGACAAGTGAAATCTCCCGCAGCAAGCTTAAACATGTGAGAGGTTGATGGCGCAGAGAATCGCTGAGCGTTATGTGAGTGCGTGTGTAAAAGCAGCAGGATATATATTGTAGCGGGTCAGGGCTGTTGGGGGTTCTGTTTGTACAGTTATGTTTTGTTTATGTTGCCATAGTGACGGGTGACGCCCTCTCGCTGCGACGGTGTGTCCTTCCGGGGTCAGAGGGCGCCCTGTGTGCTGTTGTTGTTGTTGCTGTGCTGTTGCCGCGCTGAGCAGTTAGCTAGCAGCAGTGTTCTTCTGCAGATGTCAATAAACGGCTGTGCTCCCTGGCTAGCTCACGGGAAGCAAGACCAAACGATACCCCCGTCTCCTCCTTGTCTGAGCTCGCCACATTGGTGTCAGAAGTGGGATGATGGTGGCACCCCATGTTCTGACCCGAGTGACTTTTCCCCCGCCGGTCACGACCGGCGGGTGCGCCAAAATAAGGCACCTGGACATTTGCAGGACTTTGTGTGGGGTAATGAGGTCGTCGGGAACGACTGACCCCTTAGTTGGGGGCTATGTAGCGGGTCGGGGCTGTTCGGGGTTCTGTTTGTACAGTTATGTTTTGTTTATGTTGCCGTAGTGACGGGTGACGCCCTCTCGCTGCGACGGTGTGTCCTTCCGGGGTCAGAGGGCGCCCTGTGTGTTGTTATTGTTGTTGTTGCTGTGCTGTTGCCGCTGAGCAGTTAGCTAGCGGTAGTGTTCGTCTGCAGATGTCAATAAACGGCTGTGCTCCCTGGGAAGTAAGACAAACGATACCTCCGTCTCCTCCTTGTCTGAGCTCGCCACATTGGTGTCAGAAGTGGGATGATGGTGGCACCCCATGTTCTGACCCGAGTGACTTTCCCCCCGCCGGTCGTGACCGGTGTTGTGCCAAAAAGTGATTGTCTGCCAAAAACTGATTTCCGGTATTTGCCAAAAACTGATTGCTCGTATTTAAACTGGTATAAGTAACTTGTTGGCCTATAATATGTGAAACATATGTCAAATGCATCCCTCATGGATGACACAAAGTCATATTGAGCCACAAACAACATTCGTGTAACAAGGTAGAAGCCGCAATCAGTTTTTGGCAGCGACTTTTATAGAACCTTTATTTATGCAGTTAAAAAAATCTCATTAACATTAAAAATGTCTTTTGTAAGAGTAAGACAGCAGAAATGGCAGCAAATATTACAATAGTTCTGTAAAAATATTGTAAGTGGGGAAAAAGGACCGGATTGGTTATAATGTGAGTACAATAACACAGAGTTATAAAGATACTTGAAAAAACAGATAATCTTTTAACTCTATATATAACCCCTTTGTAAACGCTGTTCACCGAAGTCTATTTACCAACATACGTAAAGATATTACACATAAAAAATACACAGAAACATTGGAAATCACTTTTTGGCAGGCAATCACTTTTTGGCACAACACCGGCCGGTGCGCCAAAATAAGGCACCTGGACATTTGCAGGACTTTGTGTGGGGTAATGAGGTCGTCGGGGACGACTGACCCCTTAGGTGGGGGCTATGTAGCGGGTCAGGGCTGTTCAGGGTTCTGTTTGTACAGTTATGTTTTGTTTATGTTGCCGTAGTGACGGGTGACGCCCTCTCGCTGCGACGGTGTGTCCTTCCGGGGTCAGAAGGCGCCCTGTGTGGTGTTGTTGTTGTTGTTGCTGTGCTGTTGCCGCTGAGCAGTTAGCTAGCGGCAGTGTTCTTCTGCAGATGTCAATAAACGACTGTGCTCCCTGGCTAGCTCACGGGAAGCAAGACCAAACGATACCTCCGTCTCCTCCTTGTCTGAGCTCGCCACAATATTTTAGTTCTGCTGAGCCAAATAAGACAGGTCAGGGTGAAGAAGTGACAGCCAAAGAAAAGCTTACCACAAAACGGAAAAGTTATGACAAATCAGACTATAAGGCAAAAAGAAAGTGCAGCTTTATGGTTTCATGGACAAAAGAATTTCTGTGGCTGCAATATGACAAGCGAAATAACCAGGGCTGCACATAAGTGGTCCGCAGGTGCGCATTCGCTGTCAAAATAAAAAACGGGCACAAGATAAGAAGTTGCAACGCGTGTTTGCGTACATAAGATTTTCAGGAGGAGGACAGACATTTGTTTAGAACTCTTAAAGATGTCGAAGAAGCTCCTTTAAGCAATTACTGTGATGTTCCTCCACCTCCAAAGAAATGTCAGAAGGAGTCCGAACCACAAAAGAAGCACGTATTCTCGGAAAAGTAGTTGCAGGAGGTGAGCTGGCTTCAAACAAATGATGAACGCACAGAGATGTGGTGCGGAATGTGCCGTGAAAATTTAATAAATGACAAATTAAAAAGGCATGAACATTTTTTTTGTATCGAAAAAATATCGAACCGTGACACCAAAGTATCGAACCGAACCGTGAATTTTGTGCATTGTTGCACCCCTACTAATTGGATACTTTCTCTGCCAGAAAAGTGAGGAGTGTCCCCTTTGGGTCAGGGATGAGTTTTTGCCCCAAGTGGAGGAGTTTAAGTAACTTGGGGTCTTGTTCACGAGGGAGGGGACAAGGGAGTGGGAGACAGACAGACAGATTGGGGCAGCGGCTGCAGTGTTGCAGATATTGCCTTGTCCCATTGTGTTAAAGACAGAGCGAAACGTCAAAGCGAAGCTGTCAGTGTACGTTACTGTCCTCACCTATGATAATGAGCTCTGTGTAGTGACCAAAAAAATTAGGTCGCGGATACAAGCAGTGGAAATGAGATTTCTCTGAAGGGTGGCTGGCCTCTCCCTTTGAGATAGGGTGAAGAGTGTAGTCATTTGAGAGGTGCTCAGAATAGAGCTGCTCCTCTGCATCAAATAGAGCAAATCAAGGTGATTGGGCATCTGACAAGGATGCCTTTTGTGTGAGTTGTTTTGGGCATGTCTCACTAGACAAAGGCCTCCTGGGCAGACTCATGACACCCTGAAGAGATTGCATCTCTCAGCTGGCCTGGGAACATGTTTTCCCAGATGAGCTGGAGAAGGTGGGGAGAGGGAGGTCTGGGTGTTCTTGCTTCTTGTTCCTGCCCTGCATTGCATGGATTTAGCAATGTTATATGATCATCATCTCTGCTTCAGTTTAAGTCACAAAATTTAAAAAACTGAATGTTTTGTTTTTATTTCTTATTTTGTTGCTTCCTAGGTCTTTATCTCTGTGAACTGTCTGAGCACAGACTTCTCCTCTCAGAAGGGTGTGAAGGGGATGCCTATGATTATTCAGATCGACACGTACAGCTACAACAACGGCTGTGGCAGCAGGCCAATCCACAGAGCCTATACTCAGATTAAGGTCTTCTGTGACAAGGTAAAGAAGGCTGCTAGCACATGTGCTCAACGGTGAGCTAATAACATGGAATTGGATAAACCTTTTTAACCTGTTTTTAACATATTCTGACATTTTTTTCTGTTTGCAGGGTGCTGAGAGGAAGCTTCGCGACGAGGAAAAAAAGCAGCTAAGGAAGAGTATGAAAGGTGAAACCTTTTTTTGGTTTTGTTTGTTGCTAAAACGTGATTACAATTTATTTACAGAAATAAAATTGTTCATATTGTTTTAAAATCCACTGAAACAAGGTTACAAATCCTTGACCTTAGGACACTGAGACTTAAAAAGGTTTGCAAATGTAATCAATTCTGTACTTGAAGTTGTCGCTTGGCAACAGATGTTAAGTTCACACTGCCTCTGGATTAGGGAAAAATGGCAGCTCGGGGTTGACCACGATAAAGAGGGCTGAAAGTGCGCTGTTCAAAAGCATTGGAGACCTGGACTCCCAACCCGTTCTCTTCATTCCAGACGTCCACTTTGGAAACCTGCAGAGAGCGGGGCAGGTGAGGGACCACGCTCTTTCCAATATACACACACACACACACACACACACACACACACACACACACACACACACACACACACACATTTGTTTTGACATTTTAGTGAAGACATAGAATTGACATAATGTTTTTTTTTTTTGTTTTTTTAAATTTTGTTTGCAGGTGTTTGCTTTCAACACTGAAGAAGTTGATCGAAATGGGTGAGTCCCACAGTGGCTTGGTATTAGTGCACACTGCTCCACACGCTTAGACCTTGAGTTTATTGTTGAGGGTCTCTCCATGGTGAGAAGATTACAGAAGGTTGGACAAAGGCTAATTTTGTTTTTATCCTTGTTTCTACCTTAGAAGAAACAAACTGTTACATGTCAGGGAACCAATAGCATTCCCATAAAATGACACGTGTTTCTGCATGTGTGTTCATCAGAGGTGTTTTAATGAAGAGGGTTTCATGTGTTGGCCAGGAAGACCTCTGTCCACCTGCACTAAAGAAGTCCAGAGTGGAACCAGAAAGAAAAGGTAACTTATTTCTCATTAAGAGTTCTTGTCCTTGTTGGTGTCGTGGTTTGACCTAATATTGTCTTCCTATACCTTGACTTTTCCAGTTCTACTATATGTGAGGAAGGAGTGTGATGAAGTGTTTGATGCTCTGATGCTGCGCAGCCCAACCCTCAAAGCTCTGATGGAGGCTGTGAGTACTGAGAATACATTGCTTACAAAACAGAAGTCATTACTTCTACAAACCAATAGTTCACTGCCAAACGGTTTGTAGATGGGTCAAAGCTAATGTGACCTGTTGGTTTGCAAAACCCTGTTTTTGAAGCATCATCTCGAGCATCTTGGTTGTTACCTTGTTAGCTTCTTCAAACCAGACGTCACAAATTGAGCAGTGGATCCAACAGTCGCAAGATAGACCTGTGCTTTATCCTCCTTTTGGCTAGTAATGTTCTTCGCTTTAAGATGTGAAACTAGGGATTGAGACCATAAACTCATCAGGAAAGTGTTTTCTGAGACTGAAGATGTGAGAAGTAGTTATTTCTGATCCTTCTTACATCTTACACTTTTCTGAAACCGGAATAGTTGCCTTTTACTGGCCGTTAGAAAGAATTAAATTCATGTATGTATGGATATAGATATAGATGGGGAGAGAGAGAGAGATTCAGCTTTGTTAACATCTACTTTGTCTTCACAGATCTCTGAGAAATATGCGGTGCCTGTTGAAAAGATAGCCAAGGTTTACCAAAAAAGCAAAAAAGGGTGAGTCCAACTCAATAAAAACTGTTTCTTCTGCTTTTCACTTGCTTCCATGTCTGTTTGCTTGTTGGCTTAAGGTAGCTTTACATGCCAACCAGTGTCAGTAACCCTTGCTAATGAGGAGCAGAAGAGATGAATAAATATGCCCGTCTTACATTTAGAAGGCATATTTTAGCATAAACCAAACTTCAGGACAAAACTTTGAAATTAAATGAAGTTGTAGGGAAGCCGTGTGAAGAACAGCTGAGGGATCATGTATGTAGAAATCAATTTGCAATAGAGACATGAGCTGACCAGATCAGTTATTACCGTTAAATGTGTTTACTGTCTTTCCCAGGCTCCTGGTGAACATGGATGACAACATCATCCAGCAATACTCCAATGAGGACACCTTCATCCTGGCTATCGAGAGCTCAGCAGACTCCTGGCGTGTGACTCTGTCGGAGATCTGATGGCTACTAACCCCTACACTGTCATACTCATTATGCTCCAGATGGAGGTTGATCAGTGCCTGGTGACTCTTTATCCATTTCATGTGCACAGACTCATGAACGCTGTTATCAGTGTCGTATGCTGGAGCCAAATTGGTCTTTGAAGTCACACGGGAGTCTCTGTAGGCTTTCCTGTCCTGCATGGATCATTTTGAACATTGGCCCTTGGCTCTGGGGACACAGGCTCAGCAAACGTTGAAAACTTGTGGATTTGTTTTTAGGTTAGGAAAAATCTTTTGATCTTTCCTAGCAACCTTACCAGCTGGCAGGAATGCAGTTGTGAACCCTTTTTGTCCAGCTGTCACTAAAAGAACAGGATTCATCCCGGTCCGCACAAAGACAGCAGCAGCTCTCTGTGGTGTCAGGAAGAAGACGTCATAACAGATTAACAGCACAGAGCACTGCTCCGGGCTTCTCCTGCGCCTTCTGTTATCCTCCCTGTACTTCCTCCTGTGATCGAAACTTTGAAATGACGTGACGGGCATTTGAAAAGCCTTTGCAACACCTTTGAGTCGCGTGGCACTGCTCTTTGCTCGCTACCTTCCTAATCAATTTTAGACATGTCTCGACTTTAATCTGAAGTGATGGTACTTTAACTCTTATTAGCATCCATTATGTTATTATTTTTTGATTGGTTATATTTTTACTGCATGCTAAATGTTTCCTGTTGGTGCCAGTGAAAAAATAACAGTTATTTATCCCAGATTGTAACTACATGCCACTGTCCTGGGATCTATAATTAGATTGAGGCACCGTTATAGAACAGGACTTCTGGTCTAAATTGCTCTTGTTAAATTGTTCTGCTTCCTCTGTGTGTGTGTGTGTGTGTGTGTGTGTGTGTGTGTGTGTGTGTGTGTGTGTGTGTGTGTGTGTGTTAATTGCTTTTCCTCTCACTAAAGAGACTGCAGTCATTAGTATTTATGACATTCGTTAGGGACTCGCAGGGCCCGGCCGCTCTATCCGTTTAGTCCTTTGAGGCTGCAGCAGCCGATCAGAGCACAGCAGCGGAGCGATCCTGTTCCAGCTCGGTGCGTCTGCCTGTATCCTTCATATACTTCACATGCAGTGAAGTACAATTTTTACTATGTGCAAATAAAAAAATAGTTTTCTATAAAGTCACCTGTTTCTGCTTCTGCCAAAATCTACAGCATGCGTTTTTACAGCTCAACAGTGGCTACAACTGTCACCTGAAGTGTGATGTTTTCAGGTTTCCCTGTCTCATTTATGTAAATATAACATTTAGGAACTCCACCGATAAAATAGACATCCGAGATGTGTTAAAAACTGTTACCAAATCAGTTTTACACCCATCCCAAGTGTCACAATATGAAGGCAAAATCACACATGCTATGTGAGCAGCCCTCTGATTGGCTACATCATAGTTCGGATGGCAAAACTGCATGAATTTAGTATCTTAACAGAAATGAGCACTGGTGTTCTGCATTTTGAATCAGTTTTCTGATAATTCTCTGGGGAAAACTTTAAGAAGGCCATTGAGTAAAGATTTGTAAGTGAACTTCTCACGTGGGATAGGTCAGAGCAAGTTGTACCGGTGTCCTTTAAACTGCGTTTTAATACCAGACTCATCTTCTAGCTGTTGTTCATTTTATGTCAGAACAGCTTTCTAATAGGCATATTTTAACACTCTCACATGGCGCTGTGAAATGGAGAAATGACGCCTCTATGTAATGTTCTGTATTACAGTTTGGACAGATCGCACTGATGGATCAACTTTAGGTCCTGAACATGGTTTTCAAAGTCTTTGGAATTTGAACATGTAGAAGGGCCTGATCACAATTGATGTTGTTGCTCCGTTGCCTGTTCACACTGTAATGAAGATGACGTGTCCAATAGAGGTGAATTATCTCACCTTTATCTTATCTGCTTACCATCATGGTAATTTAAGGGTTTGTAATTTGTGAAATTTTCATAGGAAATCACTTCAGACAGTTGACTTCCATCACTTCCCCCCACGGCTTAGCCTTGAGATAAACAGTCCCAAATTAGAAACTGAGGGGAAATGGAATAACTTCAGATGTTAATTGATTTAAATATTTGCAATTACAGGAGTGGAAATGTAAGTCAGTATCTAATATGTACACCTGTGTAGCCAATTTATTACAACACTGGTTTACCATAATCAATAGCGTTCACACTGCACTGCTTAAAAGCCTTTTGGAAAAAGAATTGGAAAACACCATACATATTCATACACATCCTATTCATGTCTTTTTCATTCAAACGCATATACTGGTTACCAGTGCACATCTACAGTACGTGTATTAATGTTACTGTACCATTAAAACAAACTAACAAAAACACACCCCAAACGGATCCTGAGGCAGTCAGGTAGGATGCAGTCATTGATTCATTTATTTTTTTAATTGAATGATCTTTGTTGTGATCACTGTAACCTAACACAACACATTTTGGTCATATCAAATTAACATACTTAATTATGCACAAAGGTCACGTTGATTTTTACAGGTTAATTATACTTTTGTTTGGTAATAGTGCAATTATATGGTAAAAATTGGTATCTGTATAAAAAAGGCTGAGCATGACCTTAAAATGAATGTAAGCAGTCACATTCTTTAACTTCCTAAGTCTAAGGTTTTTAAAATGTAGCACAAAAAAAATATTGTTAATGAGTTACACAAAAGCATACATTTCTATTGTCAAAATGTACACAGTGGATCCAAACAGTGTACTTTGAAACTAACTGATCCAGGGATGTGTCTATATGTAAGGTTTCCTTTCACATGTTAAGGATTTGAAACTGCAGCTATTACGACGTGTCACTTACAGGCTAAAAGGAGCTCACTGGGCTCATTTAGAGTATGCACTTGTAACTTTGCAAAAGGCTTTTCTGTGTTTGTTAACATACAAACCTAAGCCATATTTCAGAGTTTGTTAACCCTCCTTAAAGAAACTCTGTAAAGTAGTACCTGCCTTGAGGAGACCTCAGGTCAGCTGGAAGCAACATTATACAAAAGGATCAACGAGCTTCTGCCAGCTCCACAGGAGAATGTTATCGAGGAAATATTGCAGCTCTATCAGTCTGCTATAACCTGCTGGAAAGCTTCAATGTATTTCTCCTTGCAGTCAAGAATCACTCAGTGTGACAGGTTAACTGTGACAGGAAGCTGAATGGAGTAGTTTTCAGTGGATGCTGGAAATGGTACAGACAGTCCTAGAAAGAGCAGTTTGGGTCAAAAATTGTATGTAATTGTAGTCATGCTAGTGATGTGACTGTGTATCAGAATATTGATGATCTCTCACTTCAGTTCAGACTGAAATCTTTAATCGGTGACTCCATTGGCATTTTTAGTCATATCATAAAATACTGGCTACAGGTGTACACCTCAGTGGTTTCTGAGGTTTTTGACTATGCTAGCATGATTAACAGTTGCCTAGTGGTCTTTGCATCACATTGCACAGCAGTTTTAGCACTTTTAGGAATATAACCAGAATTCAACCAGCTAGCAGCCAGTTGAATTGAGTCCCCTCAAGTTGTGCTCATTGACTGATGGCAACATGTTTATGAATTAGACAGTATTTTTTTCCAAACCTCCAACAATGTCTCTGAGAGTGTTTGCAATCAGCCCAAGTCAGGCTTTGCAGAAAGATTGCATCTGGTGATGCCTTGCAATGAAAGGTACAGTAGTTGTGAATGTGCAACAATCTCGAGCTCTGAGGTGTAAAGATATCCCAAACATTTTGCTATTAGCTTATTGGGAATCACCTCATTAGTGATTATCTCGAATAATATCTTGTAATGTTATGTTGACTCAACTAAAGATGGTAACAGGCTGCCAGTAACAAAGTGCCTGAGATACAGTTATTTGCAGGTAGGAACACTGGTTTGAGTGGTGAGTCAAGGATGCCACTGAGGTGAAAAAGTAACAACCTAAATACTTTAAATATACTGTAAGATCTTTTACATCTTACAGTGCTGTGATTGCAACCATTCCCCAACTCTCGGTCAAAAGTGCTAATGGCCACTGATCAATTTACATATTAATGATCATGATCATGACCCTGCAGCCCATTGTTAGTTGGTCATTATGCAAATGTACTGTTTATAATGTTGTGGAAACCTGCTGAGACTGAAGAAGTCACTTGGATAAGTGACAAAACCTTTCTCACATGTCCAGATGAACCAAATCAACATCTGTGGAACTGAAATGAGTGAAAAAGAAAAACTTTGAAAGAGCTTCAGAAAGTTTGGCTCCTTGGAAGGGAAATCTAAAGAGTGTTTTGTCAGACAATAACACCGTGACACAGTGTGGAGTGGGGGATTTTACAGTAGAAACTAATGCACTGGTCTGTGGTGGAGTGACTGTGACACAGTGTCTGCTCATCTTCCACTTTCTTGTCACTTATTAGCCAACATGTACACAGCTAGCAGTTTGTCTTTAATCATCTAATTCCACAATATTCCACAATTAAGCAAACACCACATGATTACTTGCACACAATATATTGTAAATTTAATTCTTGCCTTTGAATTTGACCCCAAAAAAAGAAAACAGAATCCTGTGTTCCAAATCTGTAGTCACTAAATACAATATACCATACAAAACCTACAAAATGCAACAATTACAAACATTTTGTTCAACGCTGAACAATTGTACAGTATAAATTTATACAATACTGTTTTTTTTAATTTTATTTGGCACTTGACCACAAGATGCTTTCTTTACGTTTTAACAGAAACGATCCACATGACAGCGTTTTTCTTAAAAAAAAAAAAAAAAAATCATAAAAAAATAATAAATGTGACACATTATGACAGTATCATTGCAGTAGTTGTGATTCTGTTTGTTGCTCTGCATCTTTTTTCTCTTTACATAAAAAAAACAAACAGCAGTTATTATACTGAACATTCAAAGCTTTTTCTAATTGGAACATGTTGCAGTTACTGAAACGCCTCGGCTGGGGCCTGGAGGAGGGCGGGGTTACATTCAGGGGTGGAGAAGTTTGGTTTTTCTCTTTTCAGGTTTTCTTTGAAAGCAGAGTGAAGAATAGAGAGACAAAGGAGAGGAGCACGGATTGAAATTATGATATTTATCCTGCGTGTGAGACTGTGGGGCCGCTGCTCACGGTGTGTCACGTGGCGCCGTGTTGGAGACACGATTGGATGGTGATTTAATGATGGAGCTCTCAGCTCTGATAGCTTAGTGCTTGTTTACAGTTGCCTCACTGATGTTGTGCAGGGAAGAGCAACCTAAAGAGCTTCTTCCGTAAACCTACAGACGCGTCAGCTTTGTCGATCCACACTCGGTCAATAACACTGACGACACAGAAGCGAGCACAGGGCTGAATAGCGCTACCGTCTTGTTTGATATCCATAAACACACACTAAGAACACACACATGCGTGTAAGTCACATGCATATGTGCTATGTTAGTCTACCCCCCCCCGTACCCGACAACTGGTTCAACATGCTGCCTTTAAAAACATCAAAAGTGAAGAAAAAGCGGTTTTGTTCTTCACGCAATTAAAAGAAAAAAGGTTTGCATGCTCGATATCTCGCCACAGCTTAAATAAACAAAGATTAAAAAAAAATTTATTATTATTATTTCACGACGTTTGTTCATTGAGCACTGAGCGCTCTGGACTACATGGGTTTGCTATACAAATGTAGAGATGCACTTTAAAATATCTACACGGTACTCAAATACTTGTTAAGACTACTTTTCTATTTCTGCCTTAAGCTAGCGCGCGGTGACGGCCTCGGCGTTGCCGCTGCGAAACACAGACAACGGAGCAGAGGGACGCTTTCTATCCTTCAGCGAGACCTCACAAAATGAAAACTACTGATCAGGGTGCTTATGCATAGTAGCGTAACATCACATGTTCTTGTTGGCCCAGCACAAAATATGAAACAAAGTCTATCAAGTCTGCAAAAAAAGAAAAAAAAAATACACAAACACACGTACACACTCTCACAGTAGAAAAGAGGAAAGCGGTACTCGTTCCGAGTGAAGGACAAACTTCACAGGTCTTCTCTGCAGATAAAAATGATCTTGCCTACAGTACTAAACACCATCATCTCTCTCGTGGTCTTGTGCACACTCTGTCTATTATACATGTTAGAGTGATGGAGGCTCTGTGCGGCCCTGGCCGGAGCCTGGGGGGGTTACAGAGAGTCAAGCAAAGACACTGATACAGAGACTCCAGTTTATACTGCGTATGTACAACCTACTGTAAACCTTCTTTAAACTTGGAAATGCCTATAGGAGAACTGAGGAATGCAATTACAATCAGTGGGGTTTAATAACCTGATGGGACATCAGTCTTAGTTGGAGTTCGGAGGGTTTCAGATAAACGGCTTGACGGAGGGGTGTGGGAGGGCTGGGAAATTGGAGAGTGTAGCTCCTGTGGCCATCTCCTGTGTGAAAGTCCTCAGTGCACATTGAAAGGCCTGTCTTCTTCATCCTCATCATCCTGTCAATCTTCATCATCAGACTCTCCACAGTGGAGAGTTGTGGGCATTTAGCACCCCAAAGAAGCACTGTGGGTGGAGACACAAATGAAGATCAACAGTCACACACAGGTGCTGACATGTTCAAAATATGGAAGTGTTTTTGATCAACACTTCCGGGCTTCTTCCCACTTCTTCAACCATGTGTTGCAGGCTGGTGTTGTTACAGGTAATATAAAAGCAGTTGAGATGCAATCCCACGTTATCTCATATCTAAATTAAATCTCTAATCTTTTTCCCATTTTTCCCGGTTTGCTGACCGGAAACAAAATCCTACATACTTGAATATGCTATCACATTTTAGAGCAGATTACGCCAGGCTAGATTGGTAAGATTGCAGTCAATATTCTGTTAACCCTGCGAGGTGTAAGTGATCAGATGTGCTAGCCCTAATCCCACCCTGCAGCTGCGGAGAGCAGCACCAGCCACTGGTGGCAAACAGTGCTTTGCAATATTAAACTAAAATAAATACCTGAACCCCCAAACTCTTTTGAGATTATCTACAATAAAACGCTGAATGTGTTTCAGAACATTTTTGCTTTTGTATGTATTACTTTACATAGTTGAAGCGTATCATTATCACATGATAAAATGTCTAAAAAGCTCCTGTTCCAAACGTGTCCACAGCAGAGACAACATCAGCATGTCTATTATTGTTTGCATGAAACTCCTTATAACTGCGCTGTTACAGTTTGATGTTTGCACTTTTAACACAAGCTGAAACAGAGACTCAGCGAGGCTGCGTCTTGCTGCTAGCTCATCTTAAATTGGTCATGTGACTTGGACGCGCCGTTTGATTCCAGAGGGTTACGTCGACTGAGAGCCTCTTGATCTGTTTATGACAGTGAATTAAAACAGAGCATTTAATTCTGTTTTAATTGAATTAAATATAATTACTACCAGATACATCTGCTAATTCATTTTCAGAACAGGCCGTACTCGCTCACGGTACATTTTGTGCTTCCTCGTGTTAACTTTCTCTCACTGGTCGTTTGTCGGTTCAGTTCTGTTTTGTACTGTGCTGAACTTGGACTGCTATTAACTGGCAACAACACAAGAGGCCAGAAGTTCAAAACAACAACAATAACAACAGTAAGTGTGTTCTTCCACACGTGAACTCTTATTATGAAGGAGTAATGTGCGCCCTCACACATGCTTCACAACACGTTTCTAATGTTTTGCTGATAAGGCGAAGTGGAGGAGAGACATTTGATGAGAAAGAACTTAACAGAGGATTCTTCTTAAGGGGCTTGAATTTCGTATTATACTTTTTTCTTGCAAACACACCTACCTATTCTAGCATTTACTTGCAAATTCAAAAGCCTGACTACAAAAATATTTGCGTGCTCTGCATTTATTGGGCGTCTTGTTATCGTTGGTGGCTGTGGGTGCCATAAATAGCTGCAGTCGTGTGCAATAGCTTGTTTTCTTAGTGTGAAGTGTTGTTTTTGCTTCTCGTTTGCAGTTTGAATATTTATCCCAGGTAGAACCCCCCCGTTGCTTTTTCCTTCGGTAGTTAGATTTCCGCTCATGGTTCCAGATTGAGACTAACGTGTTTCCTTCTCTCTGCTTCACGAGAGTCAAATTCCTTTTATCCTTTGATGCTGTTTTAATCAGTCTAATTAATTCAGTCTAATAACCTGAGGTGCAAACTGTGATCCAGTGATGAGAATAACGGCATGTCCACATCTATTCACAGCTAAAGATGGGAGAGGAAAAGGAGTCTGCGTATGGGTATCACCACAATCTCACAGGATGTAGACAGGATGCATTGTTTTTTTGCCCTTTGTTGGCACAACCAGTTTCAGTTCTGAGTCCAGAGCTTTGTTTATCAGTCTGCAGGATCTCTTTGGTCAATCCAACGCTCAGCTGGCACAAAAATGCCAGTTGTTTGACATTTGTTTGAGCTAATGTATCACATTCATCTGTCAGTCACAGCCACAACTATTAAAATTTAAAGTTTTTTAAAGCAATGGATTTTTAAAATAGCATAGCATTTATATTTGCACACATTAACAGAATTATTTCCGAAAAAACAAAAATGATCACAACCAACATTATTAGTCCCCAGAATAAGTCAATCACTGGAACTCTGCACAGGAATGGACTGTGAGGTTGCAGACCAAGAAAAACTCCACTTCTGCAGAAGAGAACAACTTCAAGCCTGAGTCAAGTATGTTAAGGACAACACGGAGGAAGATTATGCTTACTGGAAACATCCGCTTTGGAAAGATGAGATGAAACTAGAGCTCTTTGGTAACACTCTTTGGGATGCTTCAGTGCATCTGGAACTGGGAATCCTTTCAATGTGGAAGGAATCATGAAGAAAGAAGCCTATGTGAAGATTTTCAGAGAAAACTTCAAGCAGTCACCAGCAAAACCGGGTCTGGGTCATCGCTTTGTCGTTCAACACAACGACCCAAAGCACACAACGCCTGATGAAGAACTACCTCCGGAAGACTAATGTGAACATTAATGGCTTTCTTGCACAAAGCCCATACTGAAAATCTGTGGGGTGAACTGAAGACCATGAAATATGGAGGAGCTTGAGAGATTCTCCAAAGAAGAATGTGCTGGGATTGCTCAGGAGACGTGTGTGAGGCTTGCTGGAAACTTCAACAAATGACTGTAGGCTGTCAAACAGCAAAAAGAGTTTTGATATATTTTAATTCATATTATCCAGGTGATTGAGAATAAAGTCTGCAGTGTTTTTTCTGTGCAAAATACATTTGGAAGAATCTTCCAACATCTTAAAGCTTTTAGCATGAAAAATTCTGTTCGGTTATGCTACTACTCTACAGCAGCTCTGTGAGAAAGGACGGCTGGGGAAACCTACAGAAATCATCATCAGCTGTCAGCTGCAGGGAAGAGTGCAGAGGTGATGATGACACGACAATGATTCTCACAGTGCTATACACAAACACTGAGAACTGCCAGGCTTCTCTTTCTCCACTGATTTCAACACACCACAACCTCATCTTGTGACACTCTGCTGTCAGATTGCTGTTGTAACTCATCTGTTGACTCACAGATCTCCTCTTCACATTATCTGATTCTTGGCTCTCGAAGTTACAGCTGACACCGGGAAGGTTTGTCTTGTAGTGCCGCAGGTCCTGCTGAAAGCTCAGAACCATCAAGACAGAAAAAAAGAGAGAGGTGCTCACAGAAACATTGTAGCTATCCTACACACGGGGGCTTTAAAAAGAAGAAGCTTCTTCTGAGCATCAGCACCTGCTCCAAAATACCAGGCCACCTCCTACAAAGTCTCTCATGTCAGTCCATGAATTACATGCAGCCACAAAGTCACTGACACTGTGGATGACCCATCCCACATCCTACACTGTGCACGCAGCCTCGGAATAGATTCCCTCCAGCAGACGTCTTCTCTGCCTGCAAGGCAAAACCGCTCGTAGGAGAAGCGCGTTTGTTCCTGAGCCCTCCACCGATCCGACCACACAGCAGCACCGTCAGCGCGAACAGCACGACTCTAAACTGAGCACTCTTTGTTGGATCGGTGTTTCTTTTTTACACTCTCAAGTTTAAATTTACATTTAACTTAACTTTAACTTCAAAGACAGAGACAGAAGTGAATTTTACTGCTTAAAGGAGCCTTACAGGTTGTGTCGATGCCTCAGATTTAGAACTGTCCAGCACTGCTGGGGTCACACTGCAACAGGCGCACGATGGAGGGGTCGCTCTTTGCTCCTTTGATGAACTCTTCCAGAGACAGTTTGCCTGAAAATAATCAGAACAGAAATGATCTTTTTATCATTCATATTTATGTCCACAGCATAAAGCTGAAGAAGAAAGAAGCATATATACCAAAACAGTGTGAGATAAAGTGCAACACACTGGTGAAGAAAATCCTCAAACAGGAAACGTTCCTGCATTTGTCTGGCAAGTGTGACTGTGTTGGGTCCATTAACATTTTAAGTGAGATTATAACAATTTCAGGGTTAATCTCTTATGCTTATTTGGTAGCATCTTTAGTTCAGAGGCTTTACAACATGAACGGTACATCCAAATATGTTCCACTTCTCACCAAAAGGTGGCAGTGTTGAGACAGGTCCTCTCTTCTCTGATCACTAACAGACAGACTACAGCTATCTCCCCACGAGTTGCTCTCCACTTGTGATTCTCATTACAAGAAGTAAAAGACTCTTCCATGCTTTAGTCATTGCACTCTCTTGCTCTCGCATCATCTTGCTCCCATTTTTCTCCCTTTTCCTCTCCATCACTGCCCCACCCAGCACCATCATCCATCTTTCTCTTCCTCCTGCCTTATTTGTGCCTCTCCTGTGCTGAAGGATCACGACACAGAGCATTACTGATGCATCAGAGAGCTGCACAAGCATCCAAGTCTAACTGTGTGTGAATCTCAAGTGTGACGTATGTGAACGGTGCTGGCAGAGCAGAGCTTCTTTATCTCGTATTAAAGAAGACTTTGGTGACAGCTAATCAGGTGGTAGTTGGATGGAATCACTCAAACAACAAACTTTTCATCCAGAGTGATAAACATCCTAAAGCAATTATCAGTGAGAGAGATCAAAGATCAATACACAGGGAATAATAGTATTTGTGCACTTTATAAACTAGGCTGTGTGAAGTGTGGATAATTTCATGCTTTTATGCTGAAAGTTAAAACTACTGGAAGTAAATGCTACATCAGAGTACTTCTTACCGTCTCTGTTGGTGTCCATCTGCCTGAAGATCTTCTCTGTCCTCTTCTCAGGTGTCGACTCATCCTCGGGCATCTTCATCACGGACGACACCATCTTATATATCGCCTACAGAGAGACACACACAGTAAGGTCAGATGAGCCGGGTACTAATTTATGCCTTCAGCTGTAGAATCTCACACACATTTGAAAATGATTGCAGCTGACAGGCGTGATTCTGGCCGGCATTTTTCTATTGGTTGACACGGCTTTTCATTGTCGCAGCAGATCTGCTGAAACCTCTTGTCTGCTTCTGCCTGCGTGTATCTTGCGTTATGTGATTGGAGATGTTTAGTGTCTTTTTAAAAACATTTACTGAATGCTTTATTGCTTATTTTCACTGCTGATTAAACAATGAACAGCTGAGTGCGAGGTCTGTTTTGCAGGCTGTAGATAATGTATGGCAAAAGGAGGGATTCCTGACGCAGTCTATGTGCTGAAGATTTTGACCTGTTCAGTTTTGTAAGAGATCGTCTATTCTATTTTTGTAACTAGGAGACTTTCTGGGTCATTATAAAAACTCTACTACAAAACTACAGTTTGAATAGCTCACCTGCTCTCTCTCTCTCCCTGCTTTTTTAAAGGTTACCACATTTGCAACTACATAATCTTACTTTTGGACACCACTAGAGTAGCTTTGCATAATTCGCAGTTCATAATAATGCTTATTTAAACTAAACATTGTGATTGGCTGTCCCTCGGACATATACCCCCTGGTTTGTCCATCCATTCCTCCTTTCACTTGACTACTTATCCAGTTGAGGGTTGCGGGGGGGGGAACTGTCACCGCAGACACACGCAGTGATTATATAACAGAATATACAAACACACGTTAACTTTATCATACTGCAGGTAATCAAATTGGGGTTTTTATTGCTTTCCTTTCCAAAGCTGAAGTCTTAGTTAATGCTAGCAGTACTTTTCTTTTCAGCCTTCAAAATCCCTGCTGCTTTTACTCGGCTTGTTATACTCAACATCCACTCAGACCAAAAGCAACAAGGCCTTCCACTTTGTCCTGCTGTAGCGTGCCTTGACAGAGTTAACAGAAATCACCGTTTGGAAATCACTCTCGAGCAGAGAGCGTAAAACCCCAGAGAGTCCCCTGTGATATTTGCTTTATTGATATTAGGGACATTTATGGTGACAAACACGCCGGTTATTGAGCATATTTCCACAGTATGTCCACCTGTTCAGAAGTGATTCCAATATGCCAGCTTGTTGCACTGCTTCGCCGCGCTGCGACTGCGTATTTGCGCTTTAGGTAGCGAGGCTTGGAGACCAACACGCAGTCTATTTATCAGTGTTGTGTCTCCTTTGCTTTCTGTTGCATTGCAGGCTGTTTGGCAGTAAACAGTGAAATCACAGCCCACTCTGTCTCTAATAAGGAGGCGGTTTTGAGGGGAATGGGAGCTGACATGTGAACAGATGAGGGATGATTGTGATTACAGTGCAGCCAGAGCTTTATATAGGTGCTGGTTATGCTGCCTATTACCAAAGCGGCAGGGCAGCTCGGGAGTTCAGGGACAAGAAGCAGCCAGAGTGACTTCACTTTGGAGATGGGTCTGTTATTAATTGGCATCCTTCGAGGTGCTGTGAGTAAAGTGAGCTGGTGTTGCATGTTAGGGATTTAGCTGCTCATCTAATCCAGCGAAGCAACACGCTGTACAATAAGCTCACATTTCTAAATCCCCAAATTACAAGCAGCCAGTAAGAAGTGAAGCGACGTGTGAAGCTAAGGACACTGAGCCCAAGAGAGTCGGAGGATTTTTCTTCAGAACTTTCTAAAAGGATGATTATGTGAATACGATACTTGGAAATTCCACCTTTTGGTTTTTCCAGTAAACTATTGTTTGCTTCAGCTTCAGCAGGGAACAAACTATACTGGTCTGTGCACTCAATTTGGTTGCCCCAACAACCTTTGTAATAATTGGATTTGTTTGGTGTGTTTCATGTTTTGAACAGGCTCTATATAAGAAGCCAACACCAGAGGACAATCTTCTACTTCTTATTTTAAAGGTTTAATCACTGCTAACCAACTAACCTCGGCCCTTCCTGTCTCACTTACGACTTCACTGAAGATGACATCATTCAACAGCCGAGGCATCTTTTTCTTTGGAGCTCTGTTGCAAGTAGGAGGAAAATACCGCAGAACAAGGACTACCAACGAGAGCTTTAGCTTCACTGGGCCTTGGATTTCAGCAATTATAAATTCATTTTTTTCCCCGGCTGAGAACCATGGCCTCGACTAATAGTCGAATATAGAAAAAACCAGAAGGGGCGTGTTTGGAGGTGTTGTCTCCTGAAATTCAGATAATTTATCTCCAATTAAAATGAAATGACCATAGAAATGAGAGATTGTTCATTATTCTTAAGCTTCCTTTTAAATGTGCTCATACATTATTTCATTAGACTGACATTTCAAATTAGGAAGTGTGTCATCAGTGACAGTTGTTCACTGGAAAAGTGGGTATTTTTTCCTACATAGTCACACTTTTTGTTACTGCAAATTTTCTAGAAATACTGTGATAAATTTAGAGGCTATATCGCTACCTGTCATATTACTGAATAACACCGGCTTTACCCGAGTTAGCCTCCTAAACCAAAAGTAAAGCCAGTTCCTCAGCCTTTGTCTTTCTTCCCCTGCATCCAAAGACAACAATCTTTGTCTTAATAAGTCAGGTCTTTCTGTGGTTTTCTCTTCACATATGACACCCTGCCAAATGCTGTATCCTCCCTGCAGTAATTGCCTGTCTCCATATCAACTCTCACTTCCCACTCTTACTTTGGATTCTTGTTATATCTCCTGGACTTAGCCTGGGCATTTTTTTCTCCTCCGCCAGTAAATTTCTTATAATTTATCTGTAGCACCTGTACAGGTTTCTTTTTTTTTAAAATTGTAGAGTCAAGCTTCAGCCATCTAAGTAGTAACCATTGTGCAGCCTGAATGTCACAGGGAGAGAGAAGGCTCTTTCATGTGCCTTGAGCAAGCACACAATAACGTCTCCAGTGAAGCCAGAAACAAAGGCACAGGTGTGTGAGGGCAAATAGAGAGAAAAAGACTATAACCTAGCCACTTGTAAGAGTGAAGGAGAAGAAAAGCAGGATTGCATAGGGCTCTTGGTTTTTACCTTCCCTCCGTATAATACAGGAAATGATGTGAAAAAGGCACCATTGACAGAGGAAGAAATGCAAAGAGTGAGGGAGGGCTTCAGCTTGGTCAGACTTATTTGTGGAGCTGGCTGAGCACCGTTTGAATTGGTCAGCAGTAGCTACACAAACACAACACAGAGTCTCTCGTATCACCCTCACACCATAGCTGAATATGTTTCCCATGGCGACTTTATCCGCCCGAGCAGCCGTCTATTCATCTACTCTGCTATTCTGTTCAGTCCCTTAAATTACTAGTATGAATGCTCTCTGCCATCTTCTTTTTTGCCAGTGGAGACAATGGACGTCCCTCTGTGCTCGTCTGCTCTGCTGAAGGCACCTGGTTTCAGATGAAAGGTAGACAGAGGGTAGATATCAACTATTGATGAGACAGAGTTCAGATTTTGTCATTATCTGAAAAGGATGATCCGGGCTGGCGGTGATCCATCCAATTCAATTACTCTCACAGCAAAGATAATTATGATCATCACCAGCATTTACACACTCTCTGCAGGAGAGAGCATTAGCTAGCTGGGAAAAGCTGGAGCTCCCAGGCACAATGGCGAACGGAGGCGAGAGTGCATGGGAAATATGAAGACCACAGTGGGGGAACAGACAGGGTCCTTAGAGTGAAGCACTGGCAAGTGATATTAAGATAAGATATTCTCACATGAATATAGAGGAGAATATGAATGATCACAAAAGAAGACAGAAGAGCTCGTGTGATTATTGTACTTGAGTGAACAAGGCTCTGTTTGGATGACGTTCAGCATGTTTAACATACGTTCAGCTAGTTTTGACCATTACTACGCCACCATTTGTACACGTGAGGTTGAAGACACTGTCTTATCTTTAGAGGTATTTGGTAAAGCACATTTAAAACGTGATAATGGTGCTAGATTCAGCCATTGAACCAACAAGGTGATTGCAATTCATTCTGAGCTAGACAATAATGTATATAGTAAACCAAGCAACACATGGGAGCTGGTGCTGGTGGTGCTACTTGGAAATATCAGGGAACCAGAAAGGTCTACAGGCACTTGGATGCAGGGCTACTACTGTTAATCGTTCACCATTATCACCAGGACACAGATACACAGGAGAAAATGAATGCATTTACCTTTATG
This sequence comes from Simochromis diagramma, assembly GCF_900408965.1. Classification (NCBI taxonomy): domain Eukaryota; kingdom Metazoa; phylum Chordata; class Actinopteri; order Cichliformes; family Cichlidae; genus Simochromis; species Simochromis diagramma. The sequence continues at coordinate 1,532,464 of NW_024387423.1, read as the reverse complement.
AGTCACCTGTCGGATCTGCCGTCTGATTCTACTGGAAGCAGCGTGTGACTGTGATCACACTAATCTGAAGGCTTTAGTCAGATTCAAGGATTCTTTTTTAACTTTAGCAATTCCTTTTAAAGGTCTGTCTGAAACCTTTTCTCTAAAATAACGTTTTCAAAATCAGAGGCAGAGCCTGGAGCTTCCAGACCCCTCTTCTGTGGAACCAGCTCCCAGTCTACCTTTAAGCTTAGGCTTAAAACTTTCCTCTTTGATGAAAGTTATAGTTAAGGCTTGAGGTTTCCCTGAATCCTCCCATAGTTAAGATGAAATAGGCCTAGCCTGCTGGGGGCTTACGCTTATGCCGAGTGTCTCTTTGTCCCTCACCTCACCTATGTGTTCATACATGTAATTTTCAGCAGTTATTAAACTCTGGCTTACTCTCTTATGATTTGCCTTTTGTCTAATATCTCTCCTCTTTTTCCTCAGCTGGTCACGGCACATGGCTGCCCCTCCCTGAGCCTGACTGAGGTTTCTTCCTGTTAAATGGGAGTTCTTCCTTCCCACTCTCACCAAGTGCTTGTTCATTGTCTTATTGTTGGGGTTTTGTTCTAATAATGTGCGGTTTTATCTTACAATATAAAACACTTTTGGGCGACTGTTGTTATGAATTGGCGTGATTTAAATAAAGCTGAATTAAACTGAATTAAAGCAAGCTTTTTCTCTGCAGAGGCAAGGGGCCCTAAACCAGACCACAAGCCAAAGACGAAAATAGATGAACATAGCGTGCACGTCTGCACGTGACACTAAAAAGTTAAGATGGCACAGAGTTCTTCATAATCATGCACTTCTTAAAGCGTTACCATTTGCAACATACTTGCACTCGCACGTGCTCCTTCAAAATTCATTCATATTCACATCAGCTGAATAGACGCGAGCATCTGAGTCACTGCTTTCTGTTCTTTTGTCCTTGTGAACAGTGACACCTTTTACTGGAAAATGGGCAGAGGGTTTATGGCGTCAGTGTGTAGAAAGAAGTGCCAGTGTAAAGTCTGACTAATAGTGGTCTTAAAGTAATGGGACTAATTTAGCCTTGAAGCAATGATAGGTGAAGCAACACAGCCTGGCCAGCTCAGGTTTAAGGCATTGTCATGTAAACGGTGGTTCAGATTGTGCTGAGAGAAAGTAAAGCCACCATGCATTGGTGAAAACAAAATCAATTATATTCACAGCACTTATTATTATAGATGCCAGAATGAACATTTTTAGGGCGACAAAGAGTTAATCCACAGCACGCTGGATGGGATGACTCATAGAGACCACCCCAAACACAAATATCATCAAGCTGCCTTGTGCCTTAAACTATTCAGACCATGTTAGCATGTATCAGTTTTTATTTCATTACAATTATCCACCAATATATCACTGCTTAATTCCTTTTAGTCACCTCCTCCTCAGCCATATAGAGCCATAGTAACACACACAGATGAATAGTCACATATGCACACACACTGCATTCCTTTTGGGTTAATCTGTAAAAAATAATTGCTTCTTCTCATTGCTTCCTGTTCTTCCTCCATCCCGCCTTCCCCTCATTATCAGGATACACAACATAAATGGCCTGTTTTGAAAATGGCTCACACACTGAAGATCTGATGAGAGTAATTTGAGTGAAACTGCAGTGGGAGAGACTGGCCGGCATGTAATTGTGAAGGAAGTCAAATATAAACTGTGTTTGTGCGTGTGTACATGAAATAGTCTGTTTACACGAAAGGCTTTTGCAGGAAATGCCACCCACGCTCGGCTTTTATCCTGCTTTTCTGTCTTAAAGGTGAGCTGTACCTGGCTACACGGATCAGAAAGCAGCTGTTGAATTTTTCACAGAAAAACAAAATGCGGCTTATTTCAAAATGATCAGAGTTTGTATTGCATTTCATCTGTTTCTTTTATTTCCTTTTCTTTCTTGGATGTTTGAAAGTCTGCATAGTGTGCTGCGCTTTTTAGTCTGCCTTCATTATCTTAATAAATAACAACAGGTGAGCAAGCAGTGTGATTTAATACAGACGTGCCTCCTCATCTGCCCAGCGCTGTAGCTTATTCTGGTGAAACATGCAGTCAAACATGACAGGGCAAGAAATAATAGAACCTGCAAGCCAAAAGGATACTGAAAGCGATGTAGCCAGTGTGGATTAGGCTGAGCCCGAGTTCCATTTGTTCCTGTAAAAGGTGTGGAGCAGAGGGAAAATCTGCTCTTCTCCTATCATGACAGGGCTACAAGCCATATATAAGATGGAGCTGAGCTAATTAATCTCTGACTGTTTCCAAAACTGCTTTTACTTGGCAGCACAATGAATGTTTCCAATCAATCCAAGTGTACCTTTTAAGTACACTGACATTTTAATGCTGGCAATAAATAAGGGCCTGAATGACGTAGCTCTCAAAAATCATGTCAATGTGGAGTCACATCCAGCACCATGAAGAGTGCTGGAGGCCACAGTGATGTTAGATGTTCTCCTTGGTAGGAAATTTTCTGTATTTTAGACACTTTTCCACAATCTACACAGAAGACTCACCTGCACAATCTCCAGCATCTCAGCTTTACTGATGTACCCGTTCCCGTCCAGGTCGTACATACTGAAGGCCCATTTCAGCTTCTGCTCCAGCTTGCCGCGCGACGTCACACTCAGCGCGATGATAAACTCCCGAAAGTCTATTGTCCCATCCCCGTTAGCGTCGAACGTGCGGAAGACGTGTTCGGCGAACTTTGAAGCGTCTCCGTAGGGGAAGAAGTTACCGTAGATCTTCTTGAACTCCTCCATGGAGAGGTTCCCGCTGGGGCAGTCCCTGAGGAAGCCCTTGTACCACTCCTGGATCTCGTGCTCGGTGAAGTCGGTGCTCTCCAGCAGGTCCTGCATCACCTCAGGGCGGAGCTTGCTGTTCTGCTTCCCCATGTCGTCGGTCCTGTCAATCACTCAGCTCACAGCTGGGAACACAGAGAAGACAACGAGCTTGATTTTGAGATGTGACAAAAGTAATAATGTAATTTCTAGTGCTTTTAGCGTTAACCGCTGCAACCATCTTTGTATTTTCCCATAACTCCATGAGTCATGTTACACATCCACGAAGAACAAATGTCTATTAGTGTGAGACATTCAATGAAAAAAAGTTTTGCAAGGGCGACTGTTGCATACATTTTTCCACTGAAGAGTTGCTCAGTTTAGACCTGTGCTGTGTTATCAACTAGTAAAATCAAATGTGTCTGTTTTTCTTTATAAAGCACAAGTTCATATTTGGACTATCAGCTACACAGATGAGCTAGCTGCTGTCTCCTTTAGTAGCTTCGCCTGATATGAAGCAAAAATGTAAGCAAACCCCTCAGACGTTACGTTGATCACTCCTTTTTTAAAACCAATGGAACTTTCCATGGAAAATAAAAATAGCTCTGTGGACCCTGAGTGCACACAGCACCAAAAGTACATGGATTTAATTACTCTATAAAATCTCCGCAAACACACTTAACTGGCTTAGATGTGCTGGAAGGAAAAGGCAGTACAGTCAAATGATTTGGAGACTGCTTAACAAACATCGTTCAGATTCATAACCTCTCGAGAAAGACAATTTCTCTATTGTCTTCCTGGAACTTGTGATATCAGTGTTTGCGGTCCAGATCTTTATAAAGAGGTTAAAGCTTTACGATCCCCATCTGCAGGCTCTGAGCTGAAATGTTCATGTAAAATGAGAATGTTTACTTAAAGTAGCGACAATGATGATTCATTAACTTTGGGACTTTATTTGAGCTAGAGCAAATGGACCATTGTATTACTTTTAAGACAGTAAAAGCGACGGCGCTCATAAAAGCTGCTCATTAGATTTCGTGTTGAGCAATTGGTGACTGCTGGCTAAGAAGATCATGAAACTTCTCAGGGAGCTGATGTTTATTTGTGTATTTACTTTATTCTTTTATGTGTCTTGAAATCACCCAGTATTTCACTGTTTCCTAGTTAGGCTATATAAAATGAAAATGCTTAACAGCTGGGTCATTCAAACACCCAAGCACACTGTTTCTTCTTAAAATGTCCACTCCCAAGCACAATCGTGTTATATAATGCCACTTTTGTTTTGTCTGCAGTCAATTATGATATTATTTCTTGATGACGCGTTATTTATTTTCTTTCTTACTGCACTGGAGACTCAGTAAGGCATGGAAATACTAACAAATACAGCTTTTAAGTGGTCTTATCTGCCCTTTTGGTGACACAAACAGGAAGTGCTTGCTCCTAATCTCAGAGAGATTGCGCTCTCATTACACTAACTATAGTGTCAGTGTGTATGTGAGTGTACAATATATGCACAGGCATATTTTTCAGTATGAATGCAATCAAAGTATATTTAGAAGTACCAAGATATGGTGACTGCATATGCTTTGGAATTCATGTGTTGAGGCTGTGTACATTTGTGTACAGTATATATTCAGCTCTGTGCGATGTGCTGTTAGGCCTGCCTTGGCCTGCACTCTGAAAAGGAAATGAGTCACTTATGTCCTCAAAACCACCATGAATAAAAGCATGTTTTAGGAAACCATAGGAAATGAAAGCCTCTTTTTTTACGTCACGACGAACAGCTCGTTCACAGTACTGAATACTGCAATCTCAGAGAGAAATGAGAAGCAAAAAAGAGAAGGTGACTTCTTTGCAGTCCCACCCACCAGCAAGTTCAGGTCATATCAAGGTATGACTAAGGCCGTCACCAAGGAAAAATATCCCCAGTGTAAGCAAGGCTATTTGAGAAGTGATAAGTTAAGTGAGTGCTGAATTATCTGAGCTGCAGCCGTGCTCTAAATCATGGTACAATAACCAGGCAGGCGCTATAGAACAGCTACCACTTCTCTTCAGTAAACATGGTGATGAAAAGTGCCCTGATGCTTGGGGTGCTATGGTCATAATCAACTGCTTGAGTACCATGTGACTGATGACACTTATACAATCGCCTTTGTTTACTTTTTATTAAACGACTTCTGCTAACACGTAGGGCACAACAAAGAACTGCAGTGGACTGAAAATGTGGGCCGGGGAGATGTTAGCACATACAGCATGCGCGCTATAATCCCAAAGTATGAATTCTGACAAAAGTTAAACAGGACTAAATGGTCAAAAACTTTACAGCGGTGTCAAAGAGTATGCAGGGCTTGAACTTCTCTCCTTTTTGTTTGTCACACAGCTGTTTCTCTAGCTTTTCTGTGAGCAACCAAACGCAGCGGTACGAAGGCCTACGGCAAGAGAATGTCCCCATATCTAAACAATTATCACGTCTTGCCTCATGATATTACAGCTGGCTTTTTCTCTCCGAGTGGCCAATATAAACACTGTATTTCCAACATGGTCAGACACCACAAATTCATTTTCTTTTTCTTTCCAACTGCTCTAAAAAACAGCAGCTATGCAAGCAGCACTAAAGGTGGTCCTAAGCCCAGCTGCACTTTGAGCTACATTCTTAAGATGCGAGGCCGACATCTTAAGATGTCTACGGAATAAAGATGCAACAGCAAGATGTCCATTATAATTTCAGGCCTCAGTGAGACTGGATGCATTCAGACTTATATCATGTTCAATGTTGCAAACAAGATCAGAAGTTTTACAATTAATATTTAAGGGAACATGAATCCAGCAGCAGGTAATGGAAATAACATTGGCATTTATACAGTATATATACTGGGAATTGTGCGTGTCTTTAGAGAATTTCACTGCGACCTATCACATATGGTAGATATTACACTGTGAAGGTGTAACATCTACCATAGAGAGATGCTGCTAATGTAACCAAATGTGGCTGCAAAGCTTGTACAGAATATGAAACATTAAGCTACTTGTTTCTACACCAAGTCTTTAGTTACAATTTTGACACTATTCGGAAATAAAAATGAAGCAGTGCTTACTTTCAGGTGGTTTCTTCAGTGTGCAATGGTGCACTCTCTTTTATTAGATGATTCATAGAAAGAAATACATTCAAGGCCTTTAAAATTAAATGAAAGGAAATGACGGACACATGTGATTTTTCATTTTTCTTCTTTGAAGCAGGTGAAGCTGAACAAAGGTTTTGGTTGAATAACTTTCAAAAGCTCTGACTTAGTGCCAATTACCACACTGACCGAATGTCAGCAACGGACCCTCGGAGCGGTTACACCAGAGTCTGTCGCCAAGCACTTCACCTAATGAAATCCACAGCCGTGACCCTGTCTGCTGCTCTAACACCAGCCTGCGTACACACACAGACACATGCACACTTACAAATCTGTAATTAGTGACCCACTGTGCCCTGTCACCTGCTATTTCCAGCGCGTACATATACGCTCACACAGCCCACTCACCCCACACACCGCTGCAGCCATGAAACCACTCTGCCAGTCCTGATGACATGCTTAGCCAACCGAGGATGCTCCTGGCAACCCACTTGATGATGACATGGATTTTCAGCTGAAGCCTGTATGTGTTTTTTTCTGGACCACTGGAAGTTCCACGTTTTGTGGTGGTTTCATCTTCATGTGGTCTTTTTTTTAATGACCAAAAAGTTCCTCAAGGAGAGAAAAAACAAAACTGGCTACTTCTATAATCGATAGCGATTCTTGTGGATAACATTACCATTAATAAATTAGTGTTATTGAAAAGTGATTTTCGCTATCCTTGGTAAAAATACACAAAGGGGACTGTAAAACTCTGATCTAAAGGCCTGGTAATCCTTAGGACAACAAATCAGATAGATGTCTATGTATATGTACTGCAATGTGCACAAAGGATTGACAGCAGCTGACATTAAAACGAGTAGGCACTGCTGAGTGACAGGACACGTGTCAGAGCGTCTCAAGGCTGCTGCATCCTTCAGTGTGCTCTTCAGAACGTCAGACAGTGGAAAAGCTGGTTTCTTGCATTTCAGGCTGGGGGTGCTAAGTCCTCATAATATGTCCTCCAAAAAAGCCTACACTCTTGTGTTAGATAGGCTAATAGATGGTCCCATTTGAGTTTTGGGCTTCTTCTAAGCTTTACTGTAAGATGTAGTTCCAAGCATGCCTAGGAACCCACTGTCATGAGCAGATTATCTACTGTGTGGAAGATGGATAGTGGTCCTGGATAGTGGATCCAGGCCAACGTTAGTGATTTTTGCTGGATTTTAAGACGTTTAAACTCTAGCAGTGACCTGTAGTAGTCGAAATTTTTCAGGTTTTCATCCTAGATGTCTTTTTATGATAATCAGTTGCAGGTTAAGCAAACAGGGTAAGGATCTTATCTTGGTTTCTAATTACTACACATGGAAAACCTTGAAGGTAATGTAGTGACATCCAAATTCAGCCTCAATGTAAACACAGGGATTAAGTGGTTCCAAGGCACAATGGGGGCTTGGCTTAATCACTGACACTGGGTAAGAGATAGGCTGTGTGTTGGACATGGTGTCGGTCCAGATACTAACACTCAGACCTTCACGATCACATCCTCACCTCCGCCGCTAGGATCACCAATTAATCTAACATGCATGTCTTTGGATTGTTTGAGGAAACTGGTGCGCTTGGAGAGAAGCCACGCAGGCACAAAAAGTTCAAGTGAGAGCATCAAAGACACTTTTACTGTTGAATATGACTTCAGAAATTGACTTCTACTTCATCAGTTGATTTATTTTAGTTGTTGTAGGGAGAGGGAGACAGCAGCTGCAGCATTCTTTAAACACCAAATGAACTATCATTCAAAATGAGCACAGTCATTCAGATTGAAGTAAAGTCTATGCACATCTGGTTGACTACGGCTTGGATTCACATTCATAATTTACAGTCCTTTCAGCTTTGCTGAAGAGACTTTCTGATCACTTCCCCGGTGGACAAAATCATTTCTTTGTAAAACAAAGGTTGCAATCAAAGGTTGCAATCAAACTGTATGAACATGTTTATGAGACAAGTGAAAGAAGAGAATACATATTCAGTAAATATTTGTAGTATCGATATGAATCTTATAGTCTTTCATCTTTTTCCTCTTTGATTCATAAACTCCTCACCTTTCTCTTGCACCTTGTTTTTCCATTATTTAAATGCTCTTCATCCTCAGCATTATTTCAACCTACACAGGACCAGCTCTCTCTTATGAGGCAATTCCACTGCAGTTACCATAGTAACATTCAGCAAAATCATAGAGCCATTGATGAGATTTCTGGCTGCATGCACAGCAGACACATGCACATGGGTAAAAAAGCACACACACACACACACACACACACACACACACACACACACACACACACACACACACACACACACACACTACTCTCAATCAAATACACTGTGCTCTGTGTGTAGGTGTATGATAATGGTGGGGGGTGCAGAAATGTGAGGTGCAGTACCAACTGTGGTTAACTGCTAAACAAATTCAAAAAAGGTAATAAAATGTTAAAATGGAAAGAGAAAGTCAAATAACCGTAATCACAACTGGGTAAAATTGGCCAACGCTACAGTGGTCTGCATGAATCCTCCATTTGAAGCATCCATTCAGTTTTTTATACACCGATCAATTCCAGATAGAGACGTGCAGCTTGGTAACTACAATTCTTAATTCCTTGAGGGATGTAAACAGGAAATCTAATGCTGCAACATCTTGAGGCCAGATTTTTTTGTCTATTGCTGTCTCATACGTGCCATTCTTCTCATGCTTGCATTCACACTGACACGTACGACTACATGCACAAGAAATACCTGCGTGGTGGACCTGGAGCTGTCAAAAAGTCGAGTGGAGAATGATGCGCACTTCTCATTCTCAGTATTTGCAATCTTTGCTGCGTAGCAGAAGAGGAGGAAGCAGCAAGCAATTTTTGTCCAGGAGGAATATACTGCAGATGGTAATATAAATGTTAGCTAGCTACGTTTATCTTTTTTTTTTAAGACACTGATGTCTGTGGATTGGTTTGCTGTTTAGATGTCACCATAGCTGTTGCACAGAATAATACATGGTCTAATAAGCATGATGAATGTAGAATTTTAAGGATTGATACCAGTATCGATATTTGGCAATGTAAAAATTAGATATTCTCATAAATCTGTCGATGCTGTTTTGGGTTTTTTTTGTGTTTGCGGTGTTCCAAACATCTGCATTGCCAACAGGGAATTTGCACAATATCATCTGGTGGATAAACTATGCAAAATCAACATGGTTGAAGGGTGTTTCTCCTGCCTCTTCTTTACTTTTTTAATTTGATTGTTTGATTGTTATATAGTTAATATCGGCCGATACTGTCGGCCTGCAGATAAATCGGTCAACACTCACACTCTGTGCAGTAAGTAAATAGTATACATGGAATACAAGATGAAAGTGTACTAGCAACCCCCCCAAATTGAGGCACAATGTTTTTACTCACATAAAATCAGCTGGATGTTCTGAGTCCTGAAGCAAACAACATATCATCAGCCCATTCTTCCTAAAGTGTACATTATGAACGATTACAGCTAAAATATTTTTTACAGTAAAACCCAAACTATACCTAAACTGCCACAATAGCTGCCCCTTATTGAAATCACAAGCAGCAGCACTGCACCAGTTGCCTGTGTAGACAGAATCTTGAATGGAGAAGACTAACAAAAATAAATGTGTGGATTTTAAGATGTGGGCTTGCTGTGAAAACCTGATATCCCTGGAGAAACAATAGTTGTCTCACAAGTAAGGAGGTAAATTTTTCCAGGTTTTCTCACTAAATATGCCACGAGATGTTGAATTTTTCATTTTAAATGAAGTCGAAAATTGTTGCTTGAAATATTGTTTTAGCTGTGTTCTCTATAATTTCCGTTCCTTTCTTACACACTGACCATTTTGAGAAAAACATACAGTTAATGAACAAAATCTACCAATTCATTTAGTCATTGTTTCTTAAAAGTCAAAAAAAAAAATATTACTCTAAAAGACGTTGCTGTTATTTTGCAATTTGTGATAAAATTATGAAATAGCAGTTCTATTTCTTCAGCCAATCCAATAAAATTAGCTAATTAGCTTAACTGTATCTTCTAATTCAACCTTGTAAATCCAGTTTTTCACGAATGCCTGGGTGGTATAAATGATTATAACACCTTGGAGAACAGGTACAGCTATCAATGCAATGTAGTTGGAATCATTTGTATTGTAATTAACTTTCACTGGTATCTTGGTTTCCAAAACTGAAGTGTGCTGAATTAGCTAATCACATCAGACTAGCACAGTAGTGAACTCACTGTGTTTACTGTTTTATTCCCTGGCTATCTTTAACAGGGACTAGACTGTAAAAAAGAAAAACAGAATCTCAAAATTGCTAGTTTTCCTCCCATGTTGGAAAAAATGTTGGTACAAAGTGGCATTTGGTAACTGGTAGCTGGTTACCATGCTAATTCACCAGATTACTATCTAGTATATAGATTGTAATTTCAATCAGAAGCCGTAGTAGTATTTCTAGGGTAAAACTGAAGCGCTGCGATGTAACAAGTTTGTAGAACTGGGCTGTGATGCCTACACACAGGGATGCAGCCACACATGGAATACCTGGGATGCTTAACTCCATGTAACTCATTTGCTTATACAGATACAGATCCTGTTTTTATGTCAGGATCCAAAGACTGCTGTTCTCTTTGGATCTGTTGAAGCTATATCAGAGAGTTCTGTCAGTTTTACTCCCTATCACCTCAACTCGTACATACACTCTCTGACTCGTACAAGGGTGGCTGTAGCTCAGGCGGTAGAACAGGTCATCTACTGATTGAAAGGTTGGTGGTTCAATTCCTGGCTTCCCCTAGTCTGCATGCCAAATATCCTTGGGCAAGATACTAACCCCAAATTGCTCTCTGATCCATCCATTGGAATATGAACGCGTGTGAATGTTACCTAGAAAGCACTTAGAAAAATGTGCTGGTGTGAATGGGGCTATATAGGAACCAGTCCATTTACCATTTACACTATAATACATGGAATCCGTGTTATGCAATGGTGATGTTATTGATAAATGTGGCAAACAAATATGAGATTTTGAGTATAAGATACAGAAACCTGTTCTAAAAGGTTTTCATTAAGTGCAGGGATACTTCATTTGGAAAGCTTTCTTCTATTTGCTAAAGCACTTTGCATGACACTGCTAATTTTTAATTCATAGGGCTTTTATTATATTATATTTATATGCCGCATATATCTGAATGGAAAGTGCAGATGCAAAATCTGCACTTGGGAAAGCAGTTCGGGATGCAAGCCCTCAATAAAACCTATATATTCATCAGATCTCCAAGAGACTGTGAGGTGCAAATATAAAGCAGTCATTTTGTTGTTTTTAGGAGAGTGACTGAAAAAGAAATGGCAGTATTGTTAAAAAAAGAGAGAGAGAAAGTTTCCCATGTTTTTTTTAGAAACATCTGCAGCAGTTTAAGTCTCCAGAACAATGGACAGCAGGAATGAAAGGGGAGGGGGAGTACAACAGAGAAGGACACACAAAAATAGACATTAAAATAAGAAAGAAAATGCTGAGGAATGGATGACTAGTCTTTCTGCTTATATCCTGCTGAGCCTGAGGAAACCCACCTCCTGCCCCAGCAGGAAAACTGTACAACAATTCAAATTATTCATCACTTAACTTAGGGGGGGGGTTAAGGCCTTTGGTACATGTTTCAAATGAATCTTCATTAACTACAGTAGTAAGGCAAATCTCTAACCAGTCTGTAACTTCCACTGGTACCAAAGAGGCCTCCAACTGGCTGGTCAGCAGGTGGATAGAAGGTGACTCTAAAACCTTTAAAGTAGGACGTGTGAGTTTGCAGCAGTTGGAGTGAAGTCTGTCTTTCTAGGATCGAACTCCTTGTTTCGTCTCAGTTTGTTTGGCTCTTTCCCGTTAAGTCGCTACCAAACCAGAGACAGCATTTGAAGTCTTGTCACATTGATTGTTGCTAGCTGGTTAGCTGCCCACGATCGTTATTTTCAGCTGTTATACTTTTAAAAGGCCTTCTTAGTCTTCATTAGGTTGCTATGGTAACAGACCTGATAGCGGGTGGATGAGTAGGCAACCGCACACACTGTAGTGTCTATTGATTTAGGAGCAAAAGGAGCGATCCAGTGAGATGCACAAGATGACACACTTCCTCAAGTCAATTTTATAATCAGCTTAAAGGTTATGTAATTCAATCTGTGAAGCTGCAGTGCAGAGATCTGTGGCCATGCTAAAGGTATTAAACATTAATTAATTTTAATAATTATTTATACAGGCTTGTTTATTTGCATTAGATGTACAAATGTACGATGGCCCAATGAATCTGTAGAATAACAACAACATCTCAGCTCAACTATTTTGACTGTTATGAGAATCAGGTCTGGTTGCATGCCTGTGTGGAAAACTGTTCTTCTCTTCTGTGTCCGAGAGAAAACGACCCCTGCCTTGTACTCCGAGGTCGTGTCTAATTTGCTTGGCTCTCCATCTGTGTAGCCCTGGTGGGAGCGCTCTGTCTGCCTGGCACTAGATCATTGGACCTGCTAAATTGGTTGGATGACTAACTCCTGGGGCCCAACAGGGGGAAACAGAATAGATGTCTGCCCTGCTGTTATTGTGGTGATTACGTCTGAGGTCTGCTGCTAAATTTCATACAAGTGAGTTTTCTCAAATCCCAAACAGACCCCATTTAGCTCAGCTACTGAGCTTTGCACTGTTACACAGCTCTGTGGGTAGAGGTTGTCTTTGTCAGAGATAAAAGCCCAACTTCAGCTTGGAAGCTAATTGAGCTAAACCTAAATCTATGAACTTGCTTAAAACTCTACAGTCACTTTTCTATTGCACATATATTTTAATACAAGAACCCAATGAAAGGTCCTGAGATCCTAGCTATTTCATTCTACCGTATGCCTATTTCAGTTATTAGCGCATACATTTATATGTATAGGTAACTATAATTTGTGATTAATAATAAATTATAATGTTAGTGATGGTGATTATAAAGTGTTACCAAGAAAACTTCACGGTGCTGTGTACTACCACATGACAGCACTGTGGAATAAACCTTTAAATGTTCTCCTTCAGACGAGTCAGGACAGCTAATGGCACAAGTTCATAGTGACATTCCAGAGAAAGCAGCAGAGGATGACAAAATAGCACTCTAAGAATAGCAGTCGCACTGAAATCATTCCAGAGGTGGACTAGAACACAAACTTGACGTAGAAATCACCCAAATTTCCAAGATTTATGGTATCACGGCTTTTGACTTTCATGGACTGATTCCCAGAAGTTGCATGTGGTCGGTTTACATTGTCATAACTGGTGCAGACATCAGTTCCCAGATCCACATGGATCTGGGAAAAATCTGAACTAGATGTCAACCTCATATTCCACGCAAAAGGAAGAGAACAGATTAAGCAGCTTGACATTTTTCCATCACTATAATGTCAACTTTTGCCTGTGTTATTCTTTTCTTTCCAAGTGAATTTTCCGTACGAATGACGGCTGATAACAAGAAAGAAAAGCACCTGCTCAGCAGCGATAGAGTGACATGGCTGTAAACTGTGCTGAACTAAAACTGATAAAAGCTGTTTGCAGAGTAATTATAGGAGCAGCTGGGGAATGCACGTCTGTTACAGGACTGAGGGTGCGGCCTGTAACACTGTATGCATTAATGAGAGAAAGAGTGGGAAGAGAGAGAGTATGTGACGTGGGCAAAGCCTGAGTCTGGAGATGGTTCTGACTGAAGAATGCCCCTGGGGATGCAACAAAGCTGGCTCTGCTTCCTGTGGTGTAAGAAAATATAGAAACAGGATATAACATCACGGAAAATAACAAACAGCAGGGAAGTTACATCACAGTGTGAAGGTCAGGGGTCAGGATTAACCCGGGGAACCGGGCTGTGTTGAAGAGAGATTTTGGGGCATTAAGATTTCTGGATATTCAGACTGTCAGTCAGCTTGAATAAGTCTGTGTTGTTCCAAGTAAACTGACATTTTCTAACTGTTTGATATTAACATAATTTGCTTTAGTTTTAATGGAGCTTAATCCTGTACATTTCAATCTGTTGCCAAGTTAAGAAAGATATTTTAGGTTTGTGGCAGCAGTAATAACGACGGCCCTTTGTTTGACAGAAGAGAAACAACCGCAGGAGCTAGCTAACCAACAAAAGCCAATATATTTATTATTAAAAGTAATGCACCTGACGTGGTCTGCAAGAACAAAAAGAATATCTTGCACAGTATCTGAGGCTCTTATTTTGAAACAGTGAACATTTGATTCCAAGACTGGAAATAAAGCCTGAAATTTATACTTATTTATGCAACAGGTTCTTTAATTTAAACATGTGCAGATTAAAGGATTTAGATATTGTTAATCATCTTTACATCAGCCTCCTGGTTTAAAGTATTTCTTTCTTTTCTTTCTGTGTTTCTTTCTTTTCCACGTGTCGCTTAGATGAGTTCACCTGTGCAGTAGGCCAGACAGGGTTTTGTAAATGTCAAGTTTACTGCAACATTTTTTCCCCTTTTGCTATGACTGGTATGTGGCTTTGTAAATACTCGCCCTCCCGCACCGATGTGAACATTCTGCGGACAGCCTTCTTTGCAGAATGATGTCTGCCAGCCTAGACGTCCACTATCTTTATTTGCCGTTTGGAAAAATGACATAATAACACTGATATATACTGATCTCACAGACACAGACATAACCACAGACAGACACACACATGCACACGGAAATCTCTCTTTGTCCTTCAGCGGGAGATAAAAGCTGAGTAACCATCAAACGCACAAGGTTACCACCTGTGATGATGAGGCAGAACAAAGGAGACACACATTATTGTGCGTGAGTGGAAAACAGCCACTGCAAACTGCATTAAGAGGTCAGTGTATCGTAAAACGTTAACCACAACTGTGCTCAGTGTCGTCTGTTACTGGCAGTAAAAAGGCGCTACAACGTAAACGCAGACGCAGCTAAGTGATGTTGAATCGTTTCAAAATCTATGTTTATGTTTTTTTCTCCAAAAAATAAAAAAAGTAAAATGTCGTCACAAAGACAGAGCTGGGAGACACTGGGCCTCAGTCACAAATATGTGAAACTGAATCAGCCAGAAAAGGCAGAGCTTTCTAAAGTGTTTCCTCTGGAGTGGTTAAAAAAAGCTGCAATACTCGAGACTTTTTAATGAATGTGTTTAAAAAAAATAACACGAAAAAACCACTTACAGATTACAAATGTGATCACAATCGCAGTGTCAGACTGCCTGGACTTTTAAGAAAGTGAAAGTGTAGTAATCTCTGTTTTTTAATGTTTATAATATCCCAAAGTCCAATTTGAAGCTTTGACAAGTAAATACAAATAACATTTCAAATGCACATTAATACATGTTATGTTTTAGATTTACAGAAAAAAAACTACCCAAAGATTTTTAAGAACAAGTTAATATCGACTGAAGAAGGACCAAAGATGCAAGAGGAAATTACTGTGTAGATAACTGATCACACATTATGAAGGAAAGTCATGAACAGGATTTGTCATGTGGAAAAAGACACTCATAATCTATGGTAGACTAATCTGTGTGGATTTACAGCAGTTCTGTAACAGCTCACCTTTAATAAACGGCTTGAGATCAGATTTTCCAACCCGATATTTAAATTCAGCATTTTTTTTAGTGACAATTCGATGATAGCACTCATCTGCTTATGCCTCACATACCCTAGTAAGGCATGCATCCTGCCTGCCAAAGGTCTCTGCGAGCACTGAGGAATTCCAAGCAGCTATGGATGTGAGATTCATCACGTAGTTGCCACCCAGTTATTTGGATCATTCCTGATGGGATATAATTTACTGTCTATACTGTGAATTATTAAGTGCATCTGGTGTGAAATTTAGAAAAACAGAAAAAAACTTTAAAACTAAAAAAATCTTATTAAGGACATCTCATCGCAATATGTAACATTTTGTTTGCTGTTGTTCTTGTATAAAATATTTGTTTCATGACATATATTAACATATATTACTCTTTTTGAACTTTACTTTTGTGACCAGGACAATAACATTACACAAAAGCAAAGTTTGAAAAAAGATAATGCTGATGGTCTGATCAGACCGACAACAGTAAAAAATAAGAGCCACTTATTTATACCACATTCATTTCTTTCAAGCTCTCAATTTTTAAGCAACACGTTTGACTTGCTTTTGTTGTACTTTGTGTTATTTTTAATCCTCACCGTGTGTGCTTCTAAATTCCTCATCGGAGTCAGGCCATCGGTCTCTACTCAAATATTCTGAGCTCGTTTTCTAACGGCATCATCGTCTGCATCTTGCTAACATGAAACGCTATGTTGCATCACATGGATGATTTTCTCTTTTGTTTAAAGACAGTCAACATTAAAGGTTTCTTTGTAGTAGAGCAAAAAAATAAATAAAACAACAACCCAACAAAATTATAGATTTTTATTTCAGACGGCCATCATTATTATCCCAAGTGAGTAAGCAACCACAATTATGTAGCGTCTGGCCAGTGTTGTTCTGCTGGCAAAAGTTTACTTTCTTAATACTTCACTGTATGAGAGCTGAAACTCAAGGACAACAAATACATTCGTGGAAGGAATGCCAAGACTGCTAACCACACATTCAACTCAGGCCAGAAATATGGAATTATTTAACTTGCAAAGCCCCCATGGGGAACGCAGCAAATAAGACGATTAAAGATAGAAAAGTAAAGTTTCTTGTGCTTTCACATTGTTTTACACCCTGAAGATAATTTACAAAGTGTAAGCAGAAAGTAGGAGTGTGCAGTGTAGTGAAATGAACTCAGATAAACATTCTCAAGCACACACAGAAAACTTCTCAGTAAACCTAAGACGAGTATTCTCCAGCGAGGAACTCCCATCTTTTGTGTCCCGCGTCTAGCATGACAGTGTGCGCGTGTGAATTCCATTCCGCGGCTAAAAATAGAACATCTGTTTCCCATAGTTCCTCCCCACCAACACACGGGAGCCTATAGATCACGGCCATCCTTCAAAAATGATCTGTGAGCGTAACCTTCTGTGGGACCTTTTAGCTGCAGGCGATCCTTCAGAGCCCTCTGCTCTCCTCTGGGGCTGGATTTCAGCTCAGTGACCTATGACCTCTTCATAAAGAAGCCCTTTGGAGAATGACAAAGAGCCTGACCGACCAGCTGTCCCTCTAAACCTCCATAATCACGTGTCTGTCAGCAAGCGCTCACTCAACATGTATATCACAGACACGAATGCATTCAAAAGGGAATGGGAGCTTAAAGTATCTGCACAAGCTGCTCTGGAGCACACTTTGTTTTTGGGATCAATTTATTACCGTTGCCATTCTCTTTTGTCCAACACATATAAACTGTCGCTCAAATAAAGCCTAAAAATAAATGTTAACACATTATAAGCAAAGTGTTTTTGCTTTTTCAATTAAAAAATTGAAAATCCAAATTGAAGACTGTCACTCCAGAGCAACTCTCGAAGCCACGGTGAAGTAATTACGTCCATTAATAGACCTGTGGTCAAATATACTAACGTGTTGCACTAAAAAGTACTGTCGCTATTTACAGAGAGCGCAATCACAGACTGTAAATGGTGGGAAATCTGAGATTTTTGCGACTTAACCTGTTTCATATGTTTTTCTGGGAGTTCCTTTTTCACAGGACAAAATATAAACAGAAGAATATTTAGATCACGCGCACAAATTGATTTTTCTGTGCAGAAAAATTTAGTTTTTGCATTTGATATTGAAATGAACTGTGAGTGCACCAGTGAGTGTTCAGAAAACAGGGCAGCCTTTGCAAATCACCCATAAAACTAACCACACCTACGAGCGCCATTATGGGATTCCACTAACGCGCTATTTTAGTCCATTTAGGAAATCTGTCGTAAATGTCATAATTCTGACAGTCTTTGAAAATACCCAGGTCCCAGTGCTAGAAGCCTCTATTCTCAGACAGCCAGGCATGTAATAATGTATCCCATCTGGTCAATTATTAAAGTTGTTCATCTTCCCTCAAGTGTTGCTGGAGTTCCTGCCTTGTGAATTCTTTCATCCTCTCCATGCACCTTGGAAGCAGGTGAAGTTGTGCCAGAAAATTTTTGCTGCGATTTTCCATCTGATCACAAAAGTCATACATAATCCAGTGTAACAGCACATTATTGCAGGGTCTTCACCTTATAATATAAAGCGCTTTGAGGAGACTCAGTTTGTGATTCAGTGCTACATAAATAAAACTGAATTGAATTGAATTAATAATGACATGAAAGGAAACGTGCTCTTGACATGTTTGTCAAGTAAAGACTAAATTCGACCTGTCTTTGCAACGACACTAACCAGAGTTTCCAGACAGACGTGCACCTTCTAAGTGCATGTACCAGCGGCAGCATAGACAGTGTTTGTTGGCAGTGACGGTGTAACAGTGCAGGTTAAAGAAAGCAATATTTTACTTCATCGATTGTGATGACAACAAAACACGGCTGTACGTAATGAATGTGCGACGCATCCATCTAGCTTGATGGCGCATTAACAGTCAATGAGCAGGAACGCTTCACCCAGAGCGAACTTCAAACTCAAACCACAATGCCTCGGCAGAGGAGTGTAATTGCCTCTTAAGTGGCCCGGTACTTTTTGTTTTGACCTTTGCGTTGAGTGCACGTAAAGTAGTGAAAAATGTCACAGCTGCCTAAGTGCAGTAATCAAAGCCACTGACATTTCCACACTCAAGTCAAACGTGTTTCTCGGCACCAGCTCCATCAGTAACACTGGGACACTACACACACACACACACACACACACACACACACACACACACAGAAACAAATAAATTCTGTCTGACTAAAAGTGCAACAGTGAATATCTATATTGTTATGCATATCTTTTAGATGTTAGCACTGATGCGAGTAGCACTCTTGCGTGTTTATATGAGTGGGCCCATACTTTCAAAGTGTTTCCACCTCAAATTAAAGCCACGTGCTACACAAAAGCAGAAATTATAGCATAACACTTTGTTTTTACGCCATTAAACAAACCATCAGCGGCGCTGCGTGTTTGCATGAGCAGCCCTTTATTGATTTTGTGGCATGTTCTCCTGTTTGCACACGACAACCAGGCAGTTTTGCTAACTTTCCAATGAACCCGGCATAGCGTGTCTTTACAGCACACCCATCACACTACGTTCTACTTTTATTCTTGGGCTATAACAATTTTTCATGATAAAGTGATCAAAATAAATCATTTTTTATCCCTAATTATCTTACTCTGAGCAATCCTCAGCATTTTAACTCTTGTCCCTTTAAGGCTACCATTACTCAAACCAGAAGGTTAAGCTAACGTTCTTCTCACGGGCTGTCCTCTGGCTTCACCTCGGCAATCAGAATATGCTACTCATAGGCACCATCTCCTCCACCTGCAGGTGCAGAGGTTCAAAACTCCAACCAAAAACCATCCTGTCTCATACTGATTGACAGTTTTAAAAAGAAAATCAGGTCCAGAACATCTGCAGGAACAAAGATACAGCAGGACAAGTTTTGGTAAATGTTACACTTTTTGCCTGAATATGGTGGATAAAGTCTTTCAAATAACAACTGTATGTATATGCTTTGCTATCGTTGCATGACACAAAGGCACTGAAAGGCCGGATGATGTGAAGAACCTGTGCTGTCAGGAAATACCAAAGGTTACATATCTCCCTGTGTCATCACTCACAGCTGCTTTTATATGTACAAATTCAGCTTGCAGCACTTGCAGCTTTGCTATAAGCAACATGTGACAAGTCATTTAATCTCACATACAGCTTATATTGTTATATTCTGACTCCTCAGCACACTCTTTTATAAATTAAACAACCTTTGCTTTTAGCTTTAGCCTAGCTGAAAATTCGGTTTCATCAGTGCTCTGCTGACTAAAAAGTCCTCTGAGAATTGGCGTGAACAAATAAACATGATGCTGTTTAGCTACTGATGGGCTCAAAAAAAAAAGAAGAAAATGTAGCCACTGTTGTTTTGAGTTTTTTCTCTAGTAAAGCAAGGAAAAGTGCTGATAACTTTCTTACATAACTAAGAGTTTAGAGCAGTCTAAAGCCTGAGCTTTTGCCTCACAGGGATTACGTGTACACACACTGACCTCATTATTTGACATTTTTACCATGGGTCATCCCATGTCAGCTCACCAAATGCTTCCAGCCTGCCTGTCTCTGATTTCCCGGAAGAAATTACAGGGTGACGATACAATTTTGAAGTTTCCACTGTTATTTTCCTCATAAAAATCTTTTTGTGATGAAGATGGGGTCATGTTGAAAGCATCAATTTTTGTGCTTCCATAGTTAAGGCTATACTGGATTAATGGTTCATACATAAGTTAGCCTAGTGCATGAGACACACATTATAGAATAGACTTTCTGTCACAATTATTAGACTACACATCCTGAGGCTGCAGAAGATATGATATCATTTATGATATAATATCATAAATTTTGGATATGTTGCTATCAGACACCAAATCTTCCTATAAAAGTCAAATAGAAATTGTTAGATGATGATGTCATTCTACTGGAATATTATAATAGACTCAAATATGCTAGTGCAGATTGTGCTATCTAACTTTCAAGCAAAATCAAGCGTTGAGAAATTTTATATTAAACTTTTATATACATATATATTTTTTTACATTCTTTTATATTGAAATGATCAGGCTGAAAATGTTTCTGAAAATGTAAGTAATTGATATGTTTGATGAACATCTGTTGTGTTGGGACCTTGAGAGGCACAGAAACAACATTCAAGCTCCAGATAGGAAGGGCCCAGCCAGACGGTGGATTCAAATCCAAGACTTTTAATACCTTTTTATACCATCTAAGAATATTTTTTATATTCAAACCTAAAGTGAGCACTGAATTAGTATTTGAAGTCTTGAAGACTTCTAGGTTGAACAAAGTAAGAGCAATCCAGACCGGAAAAACATCCAACTGCCTTCCTAAGTGTCTGTCTGTTCTCTTATCTCTGTATATTTCTCACTTAAATTACTTCTTTCTCTTTCTCCCTGCCTTTGGCCATAAATCAACAGTTACATAAACTGCCTTCAAGTTAGTTTCCACCAGTGCTAGATGAGACTCCCTTAAGTACAAAACAGGATGTTATAGAAGCCTGGCTCATACAGTTCAGCTGAGCATGTGTGTAGCAGAATTAAACTTCTCCAGGTTTTTCGGCGGATGTGGGCATAAACACATCGCTCAAACGTCTCTGTGTGAGTGTGGGCTCGGTTGCTAGAACACGAGACGGGAGAAGGGTCGACTTTTTCCATGATATAACCGTATTAAATCAGCTGAGACCGAACATATAAATACACGCGAGCTTGGAGAGGCTACATTTGCGCTCACCTGGGTCCAGCAATAACGTTCTCATTCATGTGCACTGAACAGAAACAGAGCCAGTGATGTGCACACAACCAACTGCCAAACTCTACTCCTGTCACACACCTGAAACCACACACACGCTTGCATACACACTGTGTACGCTTGCAAACTCGCACTTTTACACAGGTGATGCAGCTGATGTTTGCACAGAGCTCTGAAGCTGCAGAGCAGATGAAGCACATCAGCAGCCTAAGAAATAAACAGCTTCAACTAATGATTATGATTATGCAATTCTCTAATATTGCACTGTTTGCTAAAGTATTGTTAGATTTAAAGCCAAAAAAGTGCATTTAGTATGCCTGGGTTCCTTAAAGTAGATCAGTATTTATCATTGGATGACATATTTTATGTATGATGGTAGAAAAAGAGCATTCCTGCCTCAGTTTTGGGGGCATTTGGCCCTTTTTGATTTAGAAACAGACGGAAAGCTGTTTTACAGTTTAGCTATCAGATGCAGTTAATCACTGTTTTCACGCAGCCACTCACACGGAACAATGAATAAAACTGCGATCTGGGCGTGAATTTGATTTTTCAGCTGTATACTGCTACCTTTCTCTGTATTTTAATATGTGTCTCCTCTCTGCAAACATGCTTTCATACTGCCAACATTCCCAGCCTGTTGAACAGATATGAAGACAGATATAATTTCTTTCTGTCCCTTGACTCATGCGGCCCATTTTGCAACAAGGTGAGACCCTCAGGCTTACAGGACATTTGGGACTGCTTAACATGGAAGCTGCACTTAAAGTAGAGCAACGTATGCCTTCAACTGTAGCTTGCACAAATTATTACGTGGCAAAATTCATTCAATTTCACTGTTTTTGAGGTCAGTCTAGGAATAATCAGCTGATAATCCAGCTGAAAGGGGGCATGAAAAGGAGTGACTTATGTCTGTACTGTTTATTTGCCTAAACCGTCTTATCTAATAACATTCACAGATAACAAAATCTTATTTTTAAATGGACCATTTATGGTATTCTACAAAGACCACACTTTGAATGCAGTACACACACACACACAATTAGGCAAGTGCTAATTTGTGCCCTAATATTCTGTACAGAGGCGGACATTTCATTAGATGACACTTTAGATACAGTGACAGAAACCGGTTACATGCTTTTGGCCGATCTCCACTTCATTCATTTGGGAGGAGGGAGGCACTGCTGAGGAAAGGATGAGAGGAAGAGATAAAGTCTCGCAGTTTAAGAGAAGCAGCGAGAGATACAGAGGGAGGGAGGAGGACTGACGAGTGGATCCAAACCACTTGTTATCCGCATTTCCCCTTCTTTCCACCCTATTTGGGCTAAATACTAGCTGGCATGCTTTTGTGAGAGGCATGCAGGGAGGTGGGGGGTGTCTGGTGGTGAAAAGGGGAGCTTGTCAAGCTTGTCAAGAAAAGTCAGCAAAAAAAGAAGAAAGAAATAAACTCCTCTAGACAAAAAAAGCTCTTCTATCTTTCCATTATTGATTTGTTTAAAAAACCCCAACAACAACCATTTTTGTAGTGCATTTCTCTGAGGCTTTCCCATCCCCTCTGAGGGGGGCAGGTGGCAGCTGCTCTGCCCCCCACCACTTCCCCGCCTCTGACTCTCTGGCAGACAGAGTACGAAGCTCCAGCCCACACTACTGCCTGTAACATTAGTAAAGCTTTGAAGAAAAAGCCATGTGGAGCTCCACACACGGCCCCATGTAATGTTCACACTCTCCTTCCTTCTCTCTTCTATCTGTGCACTCACTTCCTGCAAGGGCTTCGAAAACAGATCCGCCTGTGTTTGCTGCAAAAGAAAGCAACTAGTCTTCAAGAGCCGACCCTGAGCGGGGATCTCCCTCGAAACCCTCCGACATCACCCGGCATTTCTGCACTTAATACATTCCGAAGTTTAGATTGAAAGGTGACAAAAAAAGCACTCTTGACACACACACACAGTGTCATTTGCCACTTCCCTTTTGCACGGGTACGTGTTTTAAGTACACGAAACGAAAGCCATCCTTGATCCAGCTTTAACTTCACTGCACACTGTTCCAGAAGCAACCGCTGGCTGATAAAGCACACAATACACACACACAAAAGAGAAAACACAGGAAGCTTACCTCACTTTGTAGCAATGTACAAGCTGTTCAGCAGTCCATCACCCAGCACTTTCTCTCTAGACTAACTTTGTGGCACTAGCAGCAGCAGCAGCAGCAGCAGCAGCAGGAGGAGGAGGAGGAGAAGGAGGAGGAGAAGCAACAGGCGAGAATAAAAGAAAGCACCAGAGAAAACAAATATGAAGCAAGAACGAGAGAGAGGGGAGGGGGGGAGAACAGTCGAGAGGGGGTAGGAGGAGAAGAGTGCCTGAGAGAGTGAAGCAGAGCTGACGGTGACTGACTCCAAGACTCTCCTAGTCTGAGAAGGTTTATTCAAAGCCCACAAACTAATTGCTTCTCAGACTGCTTGCCTGCCTCCCAGGCCTGACGTCAGCAGTCACATGACCTTGCTGTGGTGTGGAGGGGAAATGAAAAGGGGAGGGCAGACAGCGAGTCACAGAGGGAGAAATAAAGAGACAGAGAAAAAGACACAGGGAGAGAGAGTGCGAGAAGGAGAAGCCGGTGTTGCCTTGGTAACAGGAATTCTGCACCACAATGATTTCAATAGGTCATCTGACACACAAATGCACGCACGCACACACACACACACACACACACACACAGATTCTTAGTGTTAAAACACAGACTCACGATGAGCAGTTGGAGCGAAGGAAGAGGTAAGAGAGAAAAGGAGAAGTGGAATAAAAAAGTTTCTGTTTCTCCAAATCTTATTCAAAAATGTGTTACAAAAAAACATCACCACTTCACCCGCCCTTACAGTGCCTGTCTGTAAAGCTCAAGTTCGAAACCTTCCATATATGTTGCGTTGGCTTCCAGAGGTAACTGTTCACTTCTGTTGTTTATGCTGAAACGTCTAACAATACTCAATTTCTGCAGGACCCCAGTGATCTATTCAAGACGTGACTACTAAAATAAGTGTGTGGAAGTGAATAAATTATTAATATACCCACATAAACTTACCAAGTTTCATTGATTTAGGGAAGAAGAGACAACAACAGCTGAGTTTCAGTTGTGTCTCTGTTTTAATGTCATTATACTGTAAAATTAAGCTGTAGATACAAAAAAAGGAGCAGTATGATTATACCTCCGTGTTTTATTGGAGACACTACATGGACTACAGTTAATGAGGCACATCAGCCTGATTCTTTCAGGTAGCAGCGTTTGGTTGAAATGTGCCACAAATGTCCTTTTACAGGAAATAACACACTGATACTCAAGTGGTTTTGAGGTGGAGACTTGCAGGAGAAAACTGATGCCACTCACACAAGAGGGGTTAATTTTGAATGTTTTAGTCAGCAGCTTGTTAACCAGACATAAGAGCAGGGAAATGGCTCTGTGCAGACATAACAAAATCCATGTGTAAACATGTGTACAGTTCAGTAATTTATGAGTGTGAATATGGAAGACAAAGGCTCTAGGACGGTTCTGGTCCCAGCAAAAAAAACCCCCACAGACTTCATACAGGAGATGGATGTTACTTTGGGTCTGCCAAACTTAGACAAGGTGGAAGTGCCTTAAACCTGCTTTCTTTCTAATGGCCAACAGGAGGTGTATCTTCTGACTCCTGAAACTAGTTCCCCCAATCCAAGCACAACGGCTTGTTCAAAAACATCTGATGATAGGAAAGGCAGCCAATCCAGAATTGGTTAAATAAAGGGATCGAAGGGGAAAGCCTAAACAGCCTTTGTTTTTCGAAAATGAATGGTCTGAGGGGGTGAAACAAAGCCGTGTACACGATAAATTTGGATTGTTTTGAATTTACTGTAGTTGACGAATAGAAATTTACAGCTAGAATCAAGAAATGACCTAAATAGGACATTTCTGACATAGTGAAGCAGGCTAACAGATTTCACAGATAACAAATCATTGCACGATATAAAGAAAGACAAGAACATCCCATCGATATACTTTGGCATGAACTTAAAGGCTTTCTTTCTAAAAACTGCATTTTGTATTTACTTAAGTTATCTTTGACTAATATTAAAATAGTTTGAGGTGTCAAATGTACAAAACAAAGTTATCATGAAGGGGGCAAATACTTTTTGCAGCACTGTAGGTGCAAGTATGTTTTTCTTTTTGTACTAGCAATTGTAGCATTAGCATTACATACTCATTTGTTGAAGGGTCATTACACTACCATTTCCAAAATGTTGTTTGCATTGTATTAAGTGTAACTGGGCCAGAGCCCAGTACGAGACAGCGAGACAAAAAAATGGCCAAAGAACCTCCTTGTCCTCCCTCCCTCCCTACACTCATCCAGTCTGTGAGTATGAACAGCTTTGGCATGATAACATCATTTGAATAGCATCTGCTGGCCAGTTGAAAGGAGTGCATTGGGGCCCAGAACAGGGTGGGGATGTGTGGAGGGTGGGGGTGAGGTCAGCCAAGAGAAAAGCACCCTCGGGTTGAACTACTGTGAATAAGGTTATGTATGAATGAGTCAGAGGCACAGAGAAAGAGACTAAAGAAAGAAAAACAGGGTGAAGAGAAGCTACAGAGTGCAAGGAAAAGTCATTCGGAGAGAGAATTTAGAGAGTCTGTCAGGCTGGTAAAGTGACTGAAAGACATATTAGACTAAAGTCTGAGTCCTGGGATTAGTGGGCTGGCTGGTGATGCCTTAAGGTGAATGCAAAGTCTTTCAGAATATGATTTGGCAAAGGAGGTGGGAGAAAATGGTATTTATTATAACCACTGACGGATGATGATGACTGCTGTGAAGTATTTTTTAATGCAGGAGATAAATAAACATGCTGCAGTAAAATTGTATCATCCAGGATGAAAAATGCATACAGAACCATATAACGGAGTGGCCACTTGAAGCTCGCACTAAAACTAATCAATCCTCAAAAATCTGGATTTCAAATCCAATCAGCATAACACATGGCTTGGGTCTCTATAGCGAAAATAGCCCATCGAAATAACTGGATTATGGGCGTGTGTTATAGGCATCATATGAGTCTGTCCTGTTGTCCGTATTCACAATGTTGTGAAAACTTTTAAAGCATGTTTAAAATAATTACCTAAAAATAACATTGTGCAATTAACAAGAACCTGCGTCCAAGCTCAGGATAATTTGCAGAGATGTGGTGACATAAAACCACATGGATGAGTCTGGGTTTGGTGGTTGCCAGGAGAATGGTACTTGTTTGACCGCACTGTGACAAGTTTGGTGGCGGGGGATTATGGTGCGGTGTTGTATAGTTGTAGTCGGGCCCCTTAGTTCCAGTGAAAGAAACTCTTAATGCTTCTTAATGCATACCAAGACATTTTGAACACATTCATGCGCTTAACTTTGTGCGAATAGTGTGGAGATGGCCCCTTCCTGTTCTAACATGACTACGCACTATTGCACAAAGCAAGCCCCATAAAGACATGGATGAGCAAGTCTGGTGTGGAAGAACTTGACAGGCCCAAACAGAGTCCTGACCTCAACCTGGTAGAACACCTTTGGGATGAATAAGGGTAGAGACTCCGAGCCAGGCCTCTTGTCCAACATTGGTGTCTGACCTCATAAATGTGCTTCTGGAAGAATGGTCATATATTCCCATAAGCACACTTGTGGAAAGTCTTTCACGTGTTGTTGAAGCTGTTACAGCTGCAAAGGGTGGGCCGAAATCACGTTAAACTCTATGGATTAAGAATGCCATTGCACTTGAGTTCATATGTGTGTGAGGCACATGAGCCAACACTTTTGGCTATATAGTGCATCTATTGTGCTGTATATAGCGCTGTGGAAACACTTTATGTACATATTTCCAGAAAACAGATGCATTACTGTAGACCACCTGGTGTGGCTGCTTTCGAAGCAGAACTTCTACATGCATGCAACCAGTTTCTGGGTATTTGTGTTTGTGCGTGTGGTGTGTATGTTGTGTGTGGATAACAGGCACTAGAGAGAATTCCTTCCTCCTGAAGACTCAGGAAGCAACAGCCTGGGCGGAAGAGAAAACAACAACTCTTTCCAAGGCAAACCCTTCAGAAGTTCTTCCTCTGGAAACGGAAACAGTCCCTGAACACTGTGTCAGTGTTTCAAACACATTTCTAAATAACTCCATTACTGTTTAACTTGAGTTTCTAAAATCAGCTGAAGGCATTAAAATAAACTAAGGTTAGAAACAATGAAAGTTCCTGAATTGGCAAATCAATCAAAACAAGCAGTGCATGAATGCATTCTTATGAGTGGGTTGAAGTTTCGGTGATATTAATATCAGCAGCTGGGCTGGAGGTATTACATAACAACAGCTTATAAAATGGATAATCAGCAGGTCAGCTGAGGAAGGCCCATGACTGTCAACAAGGTTTTGAGTTGTACTGGGGCATTAGTGTTTGATTACGCACTATATTACAGGTCTATTGCTGTGCTACCAATAACAGAGAGAACATTGATTATTGCAGAAAAATCTGTCAGTGCACTTGGCGTCCTGAACATTTGATGTGGTGTGAAATCATTTTAAAACAAAGTTTATAACAAAGGTCAACAAAACAGTAAATTTTATTCTGACTGTGGTACTATTTCTGCACTAACCTTTACAGTGAGATATTGCGATTAAAGCTTGGGATGCACGCAATGTGAGTAGTAGCGATCCAATAGCATAAAGACAGAGACCTATGGCTGCAAAATGGCCCATTTTATAATTAAAATATACCAGTAATATTAATAAAAGCATTATTAATAGACCTATGGCTGCAAAATGGCCCATTTTATAATTAAAATATACCAGTAATATTAATAAAAGCATTAGAGAGCGTTTAGCAAGAAGGTTCCGGGACACTCTGCAATCTAGCTGGCAGTTAAGAACATTATCTACTAACCATATATAACAATGGGCTGGCATTGAGGACAGGGTGTAAACCCTGTCAAACAGAACTTGGAGCAGAAAAAAAAATGAAAAGATTTTGCTTGATAAGAATTACTTTCACATATCCTGATATGAACTTTGCCCTTGTTTAAAATTAACATTCAATACTATGATCTCACATTTGTACGACATGAAATAAGGAAAATATTATTGTTTTCTTTTAGGATTTCTTGTGACATTCTAGCATAGGGGTAAATAAATGCTGATTTCTCATGAGCTGTTGCTCCATCCTTATCAAGAACTGCTTGGAACAGCATGAAGCATTTCTGTCACTGCATGTCAGATACTGTTAATTGGGATTACAGATAATGTGGCATTGCACAATTGCAAGTCTTGCATTTCTGTGCAAGTTCCAACTGCAACACACACGTATGGGAATCAGCAGAAACCTGGCTGGCAGAGAGGGAAGTGAAATCATCTCCCACACACCATATGGTTATGAATGTAACAATGCACTGTCCTAAGAGGAGACAGAAGACATCCACATGCCCACCACCAACCATATAAATGTGCAGTCATGCAGAAAATCCCATTGGGAAAAATAACCTGTAAAAAAACGAAAAGAAACCTGCAAGGAGGTCACTTGACTGCAAATCCTCCTTCACCCTATAGCAGTTGGAGTCAGGGAGTCTGGCATATAAAGTATACACACAAAGCTGTTCTTATAGCTTTCCATTATTGCCATACGTTCAATTCACAAATCTCACTACACTCAGTAGAACCACTAATCAAAAGCAAATCTCTTCCTTGTGTGTTATGCAACTGCAACACAAGGGGAGGGCAGACTGATGCGCCTCGCTGAACAGGCTAATCCAACATATCACACTGTTTGCCAAAGCACATGACGACAGCATCTCAGAGGTCTGTGTAGTGCAACAAAACACATACAGTAATGCATATTCATTTAATATAAAACATCAGTTGAAGGAGAAAATGATTTGTGCACAAAGTTAAAAAGAACTTAAAAGAGATAAAAACATAAATACATGTCTTTGAGATTGATTAGCTGCAACATTGAAATGATTCATCGCATTAAAGCTGTTATTTCTTTTGCAGACGTTGTTTATATGATGACAGGTATCGGACTGGGAGCAGACCCTACATGTGGACACTGACAGTCAGACAGTAGAACACAGTGAACAAGTGAGTACATACAGATGATAACACACAGGAAAAAGGCAAACTGGGAATAGAGCAGTGTCACTAGGCAACAAATGAAAGTGGTTATAGCCATGCTAGCTGCTGTGTGAGCCTGCGTTTGGGCACAATTCAGCTAAACTGTAACATTAACATTACTATGAGGAGCTGGGTGTTAAGAACAACATGTCACCCTTTCATTTGTAATTTCCACGAATGAGACATTGGGAGCAATAGACGTTTCAACAAATTGTTGTCAGAGTGGCTATAAATGTATCAGGAAATGTAGACAGAAAAATGTTACAATTAATAGGTCTAATTTTGCTCATTTCAGATGTCACTAAGTAATAAACTACTACAAATACACAAACGTATTAACTAATTTAGGCTAATCAAGTGGTATCACATGGAAATACTGTATCAGTAATCACAGCCACAGTAAGGTTATTATTCTCTTTTCTTTCCATTCTGTAGAAACTATGAAAATATGGCAACCAACCAAATGAGAACTGAAACGTTCAACAGCTTAAACTGCATGTCAATCATTCATCTGATCCAATAGACAACAGTGAGAGTACTAACTAAAGAGAGATAATATGATTTTATCATCTTTGGTCAGTAGCAGATTTGGCACAGTTCCCTGTGGTCTGCATGGAAGACATCGACTTGTCTGCAAACACTAGCCAACCATTTGCTAAGCAGTTGCGAAACTGTTTGATGGAAACTAGAAACTGAGACAGCTGGGCTTCAAACTAAAAGTTGTGCAATACCACTGAAACCAACATCTTTTAACATCTGCAACTTTTACTTTGAAGGTGAACTGTCTCAGTTTCTGGTTTACACTGCACTTTCTCAAGTTTCCACTTGGTTAGCAATCTGCAAGCAACCATAGCAATTCATCCAGTTATAGCCAGCAACTATTCGCAAACTGGTCCGAGAATACGTATCTGTAACAAACCCACAGCAGACCCGGGTGCATGTTCATGCTTTCAAGCATCTCTTTATTACAACTCAAGGTTGCCATTCACAACACACATAGAGCTGCAGCTCTGCCGCTGCCAGCTCAACATAACACACAACCAACAACAACAAACACAGGACCCAGTACAATATTTAAGTTGGCGCGGCATCATTGTGGATGCTGTGCAGGTGCGTCCGCCTTCAGGCGGATCCACAAGGAGGCACGAACCCCCCGCCAGCATGCCGCCCTCAGACTCAGCCGGCTGTCGCATGCCTCGCCCTCCGGCTGAGCGGGCTCCCCTGGCACGGGGACCTCGGGCTCACCCTCCTCTACCGCTCCTGGCTGGAGCAACCCCTCACCCGGTACCTCCACTGCTGCCGCTCCCGGCTGGAGCAGCTCCTCCACCCCCGTCAGGCGTGGACCCTCACGTGCCTCCCCGACCACCGGCAGGTGCGGATCCTCGCGCATCTCCTTCACAAGGAGGCATGAACCCCCGCGCAGCTCCTCCTCTTTCTCCTCCTCTTCACCCGGCAGGCACGGACCCTCACGCTCCGCCTCCTCCTCCAGCGACGGCTTGGCAGGTTCCCACCGTGCTCTCTGCGCGCTGACCTCCGGCTCTGGCTGAGCAGGTGGGTGAGCTGTTGGTGAACCCAGTGGTTGCTCCGTGGCCCTCCTACGGGTAGCAGGAACAGGCGCAGGCCCCGGCCGGGTACACGCCGCTCCCACCCGAGGAGTGGGGATGGGTGCGGTGGGAGGCTGTGTCCTGGCTGGTCGCAACCTGGTGGCCGGCACGGGCGCCGGAACGTTTCGGACGTCGGCCACTCCCATGCATTCGAGGGATGCCGGTGGGGGTGGCGGCGATGTCGGCCAGTACTGGATCTGAGCCGCCAGACTCGCGCTCAACCAGGTCCTCCAGTTCTTCCTGCTGGCACCGCAACGCCGCCACCTGCTTCTGCTGTGTGGCCACCATCTCGGCCACCATTTGGGTCAGCTCCTTCCCCGGCTGGCCCAGTTGCACGTTCATGCTTTCAAGCATCTCTTTATTACAACTCAAGGTTGCCGTTCACGACACACATAGAGCTGCAGCTCTGCCGCTGCCAGCTCAACATAACACACAACCAACAACAACAAACACAGGACCCAGTACAATATTTAAATCAGCGGGGCATGATTGTGGATGCCGTGCAGGAAGTCATGCCCCGCCACAGTACCTTTCCCTAGTGACTGGAGGTTGCCAATCAGCTTCCTGCCCCAAGTGACTAAAGCCTAACTAGAGCACTTGTGGCTCCTAGAGTTTCCAGAAGTTGAATGGGAGGCAGACCCTTCAGCTATGGGGCTCCCCTGCAGTGGAACTAGCTCTTGTGTTCACACGACAGACTCTAATTTGAGCTGAAGCAGAAAAATGACTGTACTTCTCTCCTCATATTCATTAATCATATTAATTGTGTATGAGTCAAATGTGTCTATATTTCCTCACAGTCCAGAGAGATGAGAAGATTGTTACTTACAGAATGGATTTATTTAATTCTATTTATAGCTAAAGAGGTGGGCTGTGAAGAAATGGGAAATTTTCAGTGAAAGAAAGGTTTGTTATACAATCGGCAAAGTGTCTCAAGAGTTACTCAATAGCATTACAACCCACTCTTTCCTAAATGATTCAGAAGGCTGAAGACAAGACTGATGACCAGTCTGTCCCATCCCATTGTTTTTTATGGCAGATGGCAGGCTGGATGCAGAGAAAGGATTAAGCAGAGCCCACTGTCTCAGTCTCTCTCTTATCAGAACACAGCAGGTTGGGAGCCAGAAGCAAGAAAAAGCAACATCACCACCTCCCCTATGAGTCACTCACTGGTCCCCTGCTCACTATTACTTAGAGCCAGCACGAACACAATGAATACATATGTAAAGACCCAGCATACAAACACTCCCACAACTGCAACAGTCTTACAGAAATAGAGCCGCTGGGTTCACATACTGATGACTGCCTGCTGGGGAGAAGGGAACAGATAGATGCAGCTCTCCAATCAAATGTCAGACTTGATCAAATTCAAGAAGGAAGCTCAAAGCAGCAGAAGATATTTTGGCATTTTGATTTCTATTCACCCAGAACTTCCAGTGAGTCACGCAGAATTTTTTTTCCCAACTTTGGACAAACACAAAAAGGTTGATGAAAAATAGCTAACACTGTAAACAGACTGATTGCACTGCAGCGTGCACAGAGTGTTATCCACTTTCCCATTTAATTCTCACATGTGCGTATCTAAACTTTCAATTTA
Source organism: Simochromis diagramma (assembly GCF_900408965.1). Taxonomy (NCBI): domain Eukaryota; kingdom Metazoa; phylum Chordata; class Actinopteri; order Cichliformes; family Cichlidae; genus Simochromis; species Simochromis diagramma. The sequence continues at coordinate 1,499,791 of NW_024387423.1, read as the reverse complement.
GATACACAAAAAGAGTTCCTGCCCAAAACAGCTAACTGTGATTGCTTCCATTGATAAAATATTATCTGTAAACTGAAATCAAAATTCAGAGACACCCCACCTCCCCTTTTAGATTTTAGATTAGCGGAAGCGGAAGAGGTTCCACTGACTCCAAGTGACCTCAAGCATGAGTGGGAGAGGCGCAGTTGCTGGCTGTCCTTGGTTTTGCAGTAGACCTCTTATATGGACAAGCTGCAGCTGTCTGTAACTGTGAGAGACATGTCTGTGTGTGTGTGTGTGTGTGTGTGTGTGTGTGTGTATGTGTGGGTGTGTGGCTAACAACTAAGACTGAACATGTGTGGATCAAAGACCAAAGGATGCTCGGTCCATTTATCTCTTTTAATGTTAGTAACATAAAACACACACACATGCACATATTTGTCCGTGTCTTATGAGTAACTGTGTGTATGTGTGACTGTGTAACGGCCCTTGTTCAGAGGGAGATCTGGGGGCCTGGGAACTGTGTCAAAATCACACTGGGCTTCCTCTGGCTCATCTTGGAGTCATGGGAATCAACACTGACTAAAAACAACAGGGCTCATGCATGTTGCAGAGTGACAACTCCACATTTCACCAATTCAGACTGGACACAGCAAACCATCTTCACAAGGAAACGGAAAGAGAAATCTCTTCTTTATAATGATGTAGCTCATTTCAACAAGTGTTAGTACTGGAACATTTATATATTTTGTGGGTATCTGTGTCAATGTTCCCAGAAAGAAAAAAAACCCACACACACTAGGTTACTTCTACTCCCAACTGAGAATACCTGCTGCAGTTTCACATTAAAAGCTTTCAATATGGTCAAACACAAGATGACTTGTGTACCAAAGTACTCACAGAAAATACTATGTGGTAATCATAGCCTGTATAAAAGACAGACATGTCTTAAACCTGAATTCTTTGAAGTGGTGAGCAGATGGGCGACTCCCTTGAATGTAGAAAAACTTGCTGTATTCCTCATTTTCACAATCAGATCCACCCCTCGCTTGTCACAACAGGTTTAAAAACACCTAAATCGTGATGATGAAAATGCCGGTGGCTATGTCTCTAAATTATGTACAGTCTATGGTATTTTCACTTAGCTTTTTCAGTTACACTGCTTTCACTATGGCCTTTTGACCCAAGTCAACAGGGCTTGATAAAAAATGATCAGGGTTACACCTAGAATTATGTTCCTTGGCCTGTGACCCGTAGAATAATAACGATCAGATCTTATTTTAAAAGACTGAAAGCGCCGCAAACTGCCACTACTATCAGCACTACTTTGAAAACTGAACAATAGATTGCTCAGTAATTATGAAAACTTTTGTTTTTTTAAAAACAGAAACCTCACTGAAGCATTTAGTTTAATAAAGCTTAATCGGCTTAGTGTGCCACGGTGTTCTTTGCCTGTTATAAAAATCTATATTTGTAGGGTTGAAATGCAGAGAAAAGGTTGGTACAAACACGAGAGAGCAATGTGTTCCTCCTGATTACCCCACAGGTTCACAGTGTACCCTGGTTTGCTTTATCACTCTTTCATGTTGGAGGTGTGATAATATTAATGTGGAAAGAAACCAGTGGCTACTGTTTTGTTTTTTTGTGCTAACCTTTAGTGTCGTCTTCTGAGCGTACAGGGTAACGTCTTGATTTTAGAGCACAGGCTTGGTCAGATCTGCAAAAAAACAGGGAAAATAGTTAAACAAAACTAAGAGTCATCAGAAGCCTATTAGCCCAACACGACACACATTCATTAATATGATTTATTATCTGTACACCAACACTATCGTACAATATTCTTGTGAAAATAAGGTTTTCATGTGAGTGCACATAGCTAGGTGAAAACCAAGTGCATCCCATGATTCAGCAGCTTGTAGCTTCAATAACTCAAAGTAATCTTTAGTAGGACTCTGTCAGTCTCACACTGTTGTGAAGAAATTCAGGCCCACTTTTCTTGCTTTAGTTGAGGTTTGCAGGCGCTCGTTTATGCAGAGCTCCCGTTTTCTGGGGGGAATCTAATATAACTACTGTACATTTCAGAAGGAAATAGTCAAATTAACTTGGAATTATTGGAATTAAGCTTGGTCACTAGGTCTGATATATTTAGAACAGAGCAGGAGAAAAAAACTGGAAAAATACCAAAGCTGAAATCTTATTTTTGAACAGCAAATCCTTCTAAATCTAAAAGTAAGGACAGGCCCAGCTGTGTGCTGATTACTTGAAAGCTGATCAACAATCTATCTGTCTAAACTGTCATTAAGCCTCCAGATTATTAAAAGAAAAATGAGAAAAGAATAGAAATTATCCTTTTTTTAAGACGTCAAAGACTGAGTACAACGTGCAATGAGGAGTGAATGGAGACTGAAAAAAATGACAATGCAGGACTTCGGTTCATTATTATCCTTTTTACCACAGAGATGAGCCATCTTATAATAACTACCCTTCAATTCCAGGCATCGTTTTTGGACACCGAGCTGCATGACCTTCTCTTTGCAAGCGCAAAGTGTTTGTCTCAGCTTCAACAATGAGAGCTGATGCCATTAAAGCTTTTTCCTGTTGGGCGGCTGCAGGGGAAAGTGTGAGGAAAGCTACCTTCCGTGTTGCAGCGGCTGAGGGAACAGAACAGCTCCTGAGGTTCCTGTCCTCTCTCCCCAGGCTTTCTCAAACAACACAATTTTGGCACAGCACAGTGTGGTAGCCACAAACTCTGCAGGCAAACTGACAACTCTGCATGTGTGTGAGAGGGTGTTTGTGTGTCAGTGGAAGCAAAAGAGCATATTCATCATTACACAACAAAGGAAGAATTTTTCTTTTTTCTTTTTTTTTACGCAGACGCACAGATTTGCTCCCTTTCTTTTCTCACATATAGCCAGCGCTTTGCATTACCTTATGAATTATGGAAAAATAAATTGTTTTTATTGTCAGTCATGTAGAAATGTTGAAACAGTATAACTGAATCTCCATGACTTGCTGAGCATTAGCTGTGTGTTTGCAGATCAGCAGCAGCATGAGCCAACTATCTGTATCTACACAGGAAACATTATTGAGCTGCAGGTCACCTGTGTTTTGGCAGAGCTCAGAGCCCAGTACACAGTCACTGTAGCTACATGGCAACCGAATAGCAGAAAGTCTGGTTCACCAAATGACATGTATAAAATATAAAGCTATCTCACAATATGAAACTATGATGATAAGGTGCTCATAATGACAACAGTACTGCAAAACATCTATTCTGTGATACCTGATACAGTGCATTATTGGCGGTGGTGATGATGAGTGTGTGTGTTCTATAAATCTAGAATAAATCTTTCTCGAAAATAAATGTTTTAAAACCTAATCTATCAGTGTGTAAAGTCTCACTGCTTAACGCCAGTAAACTGCAGATTGCACTCAACTGAATTATTACTGATACAAGTTGATGATTCAGTGAATATCACTTCCGTCTGATGACAGTAATATGAGTGAGTTGTTGAGCATATCCTGAATATTTCTGTTGCTACGCGCTACTGTTTGTACCACTGTTAGCTGCTGTTAGCCGGAGTTAGCTGCTGTTAGCCGGAGTTAGTGAAGCTTTCTTTGAAGGGGATCTAACGTTGTTGGAATCTGACACTTAACAAATAAACTCTGATACAATGTGAAAATATAAACAAACTATTTATCAAAGGAAAAGTTATTTTTAGGATACTCAAACCTAGCATTAGCTGGTGTAACGTTAGCTAATTAGCTGTTGTAGCTGCCAACTAGCTGTTGCTATTGTTGGCTCGTTGTCAGTTGTCTGGAGATGATAGAGTTTCATGTCTAATCTGCTGAGAATAAGTAATGAGCCTGTTAATGCAGGTTTTTGTGTTTTAGAGCCTTGACCTTGGTTTAGGAGAAGAGGTCTGAATGTTTTTTAGCTTTAAGTGTGACATACTAATGCTGATTTTTTAAATTCAAATTCTTTCTTTGTAAGACCTAAAACTGACATCATATTAAAAAAAATGAATCTTTATTCAATGCAAAATTTTTGTTACATTTTATAATTTCCCCCAAAACTACATGAAGTTACATCATCTTCTCACTTAAACAACTGAAATGAGGCCCGCTGTTGGCTTGTGTTCATTTGAGAGTGTTGGATAGCTTTAGCTGATTTGTCTTATTTAGCTTTGTAAACATGTCTGCGTTCAGCTAGGTAAAAGTGATTTAAGTGTCTGATTTGGTTTGTTGTTATTAATGTCTTCGCCTGTTGCTATCAGTGTGAGCGGAACTATGTGCCTGCACCACTGTGTTTATGTTGTGTATGCATGAAATGTACTGCATCACAACTGGACATATTGGAGGCTGACCTGTTGGTCATAATTGGATATAGCTGATAATACTTGAAGTTTGCAGATTCTGGCTCATAATGGTAATATAAAAGATTGTAATCCTAATTCTAAAAAAGTTATCATATTATATAAAACTGAGAATTTGTTTTTGCAAATCCTTACATGGTGTTTTTACATGTTTAAACATTTTTTGGAATTGGGTTGTGTGTGCCGTTATCTATTTTAGAAATGCTTTCAGTAAATGTATATTATTTTCCCCTGCTGTCCCTGCAAACAACTTACTTAACTTCTATTCACGTGTTCCTAATGCATAGGGACCAAAACAAAATACGTTGCCACCAGTATATATGAGTAAGAAGCAGCCAACACAATATACTGCAATATTAATACTTCATCCAAATTATAATGGGGGGAATATCTGCACCGAATTAAGATAAATCTGATCCCTCACTTGGCAATAATAGGGATTGTGACAGGAAATAAAAGTGAGATTAATGAGAAAATAAAATAATAATTATCGTTCAGTGATGATGATGGCGCAGTATCATTGCTCTACGCTGTGGGAAGAGTCGAGTGAAAGGGCCTCCGTAACAGCTCCAACTGTAACTCCAAACATGAAGTGTTGCTGCAGTGTCTTTCCCAGAATAGTTATTCAGTGGGAAGGATTTGCAGTTTGGAAGACAAATAAAGACATAGCACATCATGTGATAACACTTTTTAGTGTTGGGTAATAATATTAGGGAGCTTCTCGATAAACATCTCAAAATAGACTTGCTGATGTCAGAGAAAACATTTCTCTGATCTTTTCTGTGAAAAAAGAGACGCATAATGTAATAATATAACTTTATCACATCACCTTCCAACCAAACAGTAAGCAGGGAGAGAAAAGAGAAATAAAGATCTGAGAACACATTTGTATACAGATAACAGTCAATCCATCAAAACACATTCCCATAACAATTCCTTCAATCCACCGACGTCTTTGAATCATGTGGCATTATTTGCCCTGGCTTTGTGAGCTCTGGTTTGGCTCAGAGCAATGTTAATAGGCCTATGAGTGAAAGCAGAACCACCAGTGTTTACGCACACTCACGTTCTCACTTTTGCTTGACCGCTCTCTTGCACACACAAACATATGTAGCACGTAGCTGTCCAGGGCTTGAGCATATTTCACACACCATTTGTGACTAAAACAAACATTAATGACCTGGTAGTTGGCCTGTCTGATGTCCGTATATGGAATGTAACTTCTGGCTCAATAACAAAGTTAGTCAGGGAAAAAGAGGAAAGCGCTGAAACAAAACTAATAATAGCATGAAAAATCCATGACGAAGGCCAGTTTTGGTTTTCAGGAGATGGTATTCAATGCCATTACATCATCACGCAGCCATTTAAGCAGGCTAATACGAGCTCACCGTAATGGGCCATTAACCGTTATAGATAGCAGTGTGGCTTTCTAATTTCATCCATTTTGGGTTTTGTGAAGTTGTTTTTTCTTTTTTCCAGTTTCTAAAAGCCTGTGATGAAGTGGCTTTTAGAACCCCCCACCCAACAAACACACACACTGTGTTTTCATATCTTTGTGGGGACATCTAATTGACATAATGCTTTAACTAGTCGCTTACCCTATGGAAAATGAATGAATAATCCTAACCCTTAGCCTGAACCTAACCGTAACCCTGACACTAAAATCACATTTTGAGTTTGAAAAATGCTTTCAAACTCGTGGGGACTGGGATTTGTCCCCATAAGGTCTGTTGGTCCCCACAAATACAATAAACGTCCAATTTTTGGTCCCCACAAAGATATGTAAACACGAACACACACACACACACACACACACCTGCAGGTGCATGCTTTCCATCTGGAAAGTCATGAAAAGGAGGCACAAAGGAAGTAAAATAATTTAGATACAGACACACACACACACATAAGTGTGGGGAGCTAAGGTTGTCTTTGAACAAAATGTGACAACCGCAAGACCTCAGCCTTTCTCTGGTACCATGGCAACATGTTCTATGCATTTGGTAGGTGAGGGAAAGGAGCAGATTCAGGTGTAATCAGTACAACAGTCATAGGGATCAGCCACTGAAATCTCCTCTGTGTGTGTATTCAAATCAAATTCGAGCAATTGTGTTTAATGAACAGAAAGACTACGTTGCAAGAGATTTACATTTTATTAGCAGCAAGCATCCTCCCGAGCTCTATTTTTCTAATATATCTGTGAGGATAAAGCATTCTTATAAATGACCAAACATCACTGACAGCTGAACAAGAAAAGCATGGAATTGAACTTATGCATGTTTATCTGACCTGCTTTGCTTCATTTTAATGTGGTGAAGCTGAGCTCATGCTGTTTGTGCTTTTGCGCTGCGGCAGGCTGTGGTTGTGGTTTGATGGACACAGGGATCCCAGCCATATTGAAATCAGGCAGTGAGTGGTGCACTTTATGAAAATCAATTACAAATTGCTGGCCCCAAAGCAAATCCATAGTGCAGATGAGATGGCATATGGGACACTGTTCTGGATAGATTTCTCATAGTGTTGTATTAAGGGACATGACTTGCATTTTCTGTCTCTAAAACCTTCTGTAATGATCCGTTGTACTCATTCTGAATGACAAAGTTCAAATTAAACGTTTACCTTTTGTGCTTTGTCTTCAAATCTTTAAATGATCCTACCTACACAAGCAGGCGTCACGAACAGGCTGGCCCTGCAGCCCAACAGTGGTGGGTACACAACATGATGCAAGTGTGCTAAACAGGAATAACCCTGCGTAGCAAACAAGATTTTAAGGACTGAATGTAAAATAAAAAATAAAATGGCATTTAAAACTACATAATGCAGAGAAAGACGTAACAATGTATTGCTAATCTCCTAGGACACCAGCCCAGGCAGTGTGGGTGTCTGGACGAGACGCGCTTGCTTGCTCATTCGCTCATCTGCTCAATAAAACTGGGCTGCGGCTGCAACGTGTTGTCTCCCTACCATATTTGATGTGGTACACTCCCACATGTAACCCCCTCCTCTTATTCACTCTTCCTCTCACCCTCCCATACTCGCAGCAGACCGGCTGTCATGATTTGCAGCCCACTCGTGAACGTTTACCTCATATAACTGTCGCTCCGGCAATCTTTCATCCTACTTCTCCTCTGCTGCATGCTGGGTGGCAAACTGGAGCCTTATATAAAGAGAATGTGGGCTACACATGTGTGTGGATGTGTGGTTTATTCACCTGTACTAGTTACAAAACTTTCTAAAATTCATTTTAGGGTAATTAGAAATAATAAAAATAATACTGCTGAGTTCTGACCTTTTGTTTTTTGTGTGGTTCAGTTTTCCTCCAGTAGTTTTTCACAAGATTTCCTTAAGTGTTACTATACCTACTTAAGCATCATTCAACCATTAGACAACCTCACAAACACAGGCAAACTAAGCAAAATGAAAAAAATATTTCACTCAATTAGGTGCTATTTTATTTTGTTCATACACCGCCAAATCACAACAGTCACCGCAAGGTGCTTTATATTGTAATTTACAGACCCTACAATAATACAGAGAAAGCCTCAATAATGACACAACCGCACACGAACAAGCACTTGGTGACAGTAGAAAGGAAAAACTCCCTTTTAACAGGAAGAAACTTCCAGCAGAACCAGGCTCAGGGAGGCATAGCCATCAGCTGTGACCAGCTGAGGGGAGGAAGCCAGGACAATGACACACCAGTTCCCTTTAAATGTCTTTATTTCAGAAGACAGTTTTTGATTGTAGCACATGTGTGCATTAGAAAATGGAGCATAGTCTCATTCTCTATAGTCCACTATAGTCGCTACAAATCCCTCTAACTATAAGGCACATACCCTGATCTTCACACTTGTCTGCCAGTGACAGGCCTTCCAGCCACCACAGCACTCTCGATGGTGGGAAAGCCCTGCACTAATTCAGGGCATGCCCATTGACTCCTGGCCAGTCAGAGTGTGAAGCCAAAGCCTGTCAGTGAGGCTTAGCAAGTCCTCTCAGTGATGCCATCACTTCTGACAATCTGCCTGGCCTCAGCACTGCAGTGTAACTTTGTGGCTGCTAAAGTGTTACAGTAGCACGTACAGTTTTTAGCAGTTCAGCTGTCAGTAACTGCCTGACTCTTATCTTGCTTTTTAGCATCACCAGTGTGGATGCCTGTCAATGGTCTTGGTTTAGCTTTGTGTAGTTTCACCTATGTAATATTCAGTGCTTCCTACATACACCTTACTTAGGCAGGTCATAGACGTAGAGTTGTGAAAAACAAAGTACACCCTTTTGCAGTTCAAAGGTGCTACATATTAGGAAATAAGAAAACAAAGCTAAGACTAGGGATGGGTATTGAAAACCGGTTCTTGTTGAGAACCGGTTCCCACTGTTTCAATTCCTTGGAATTGTTTGCCATTTTTGCAAACGATTCCCTTATCGATTCCAGTCGCCCCGAATGACGTCACCACGTTGCGGAGCGTCATTTACCTGGCAGGAAACATGGCGGCTCAAACGCTCAAAAGTTTGGTTATACTTTACGAGAACGGATGACAACAGGGCAACTTGCAATACTTGCAAAGTAGATATTTCATTTAAGGGAGGAAACACTACGAATATGCAAAAGCATTTGCTCACAAAACACGTGATGACCTTAAATGAATGTCGTGTTTTTAATTCCACTCCGGACTCGTGAATCTCAACCCAGCAGCAGCGGTAACGTTTGCACGTCCTCTCCCGTTAATGCGGCAGGTAAATAATCAACTAACAGTGCATATTATGTTTGCGCAATCTGCCTTAATACAAAACCTGCCATTGCTGTGCGTTTAGGTGACCACGATGAGAGAGACAGACAGAGTCTGGCTGGCGCTCGCTGGCAGTTCTCACTGCAGTCTACCGGTAGCGTCTCCTTTCAGGCCAGGATAGACGAATGTCACCGCGCAGTGACTAAGTTTGTGGTCAAAGGCTTGAACCCATTTGCCACAGCAGATGGTAAGTAAATGTGTTTAATTGTAGGCAGGGACATTACTGGATATTCTTGTGACACCCCATTGAAGAGCCATAGGCTGGATCTCATAAGATCTCACTGTTGGGTTTGTAAGGCCATGTTACTCCTAAATTTCTATCTCGTTCAAAGAGAAGATATAAAACAAAGTTCTAAGCTAATCGACCTTAGTGTTCTCCTTTTTTAAAAAGAATCGATAAGAGAATCGATAAAGAATCGAATCGTTAAACAGAATCGAAAATGGAATCGGAATCGTGAAAATCTTATCAATACCCATCCCTAGCTAAGACGCAGACCTAGTATGCAAAAAATAAGTGCACCCTGTGATTTAACAGTATCTAAAACCACTTTTAACACCAACAATTTGGAAGTAATTGTTTTGACTTTAACAGTAAGGAATGTTTTTGACAAAAAGCTCCCCAATAAGGGCTGAAAATGAGTGAAAAAGCAGCTGATGTCCAAAGAAAACTTCACAAAGCCCGGGGAACAATTGTTGAAAGCCACTTCAAAAAACTGGCAAAAGTCTGGCTCCTTGGAAGCAAAATGTAGACTTTTATAGACTTTTGCACACAATACTGTAAAGATCATGACTACCAATATTTAAAACAAAAAGCTGCTTTACATGAGCTATAAAGGGACAAATGAAATCTTTTTTTTTGTCATTTTGACATGAAAATGTTTTTATGTAGGATCTTGTGAAGCCCATCACGACACTGCTAAGACGCTGGCAATTGGTCATCTCTAGCTAACAGAGAGAAAAGTTATGGCAGACTGACAGATATACAGAGAAACACATACACAGAGCAGAGAGGTTAAATATAACAGACAGCTGGTGTGTACAGCTGACATTTCAACGCGGGACACAGAGGGATGTAGCTTTCTGAAGGACACCGTGCATATCCTCATACCTCCACTCGCCAAACAATTAAATTAACAGTTATTTGTGTCTGCCAAGAGGATTAAGCTGTAAAGTGCTATGTCGTGTTGTAAAGGCAAACAATCTCCTTCTGCCCCGCTTTAATACAACAGTCTGAAATCAGCATATACACTTACAGTAAGTATGTTTGAGAGACTGCGGCTCTATTATAGTAAACCATTTCACACTCTCAATTTCACTAAAATCTATTATTACGTTTAATGCCAACAGTGCTTATGATCTAACACAACAGACAGGCACTCAGCGCAGCGCCGCGATGACTCACAGGTCAGAGATCCGCATCGAACCAATTGGGAGGCCAGGTGTCAGCGCTGTCATCTCTGACACACAAAATTACTCTGTGACACGCACGAGAGAGAGACGTCGGGCGCCTTTCATTCTCGTAACCTCTCGAAACATAAAAGGCTGCTTTAACTGCTTTCTGTAACATGGCAACAGATGCGTTTTCACGTCAAAATCTTAAGATGATGTGAACTCCTGTACCCAAACGCTTAATTGTGTCTATTAGAGTGGTGGTTTGATTATCTGACACAAATCAAGACCTCAGTGGATGAAGGACTCCAGGATCCTTTAATGAAACTCATTTCATTACGTTTGTCATCCAGTTCCTGTTTCTATATTTGTGTACTTCTACATGAATGTCACAGTGTTACCATACATGGGTACGTTTTGGTATTCATTCACAAACATCAGCACTCGGTTCACTGTGAGCAACACCTAGTTTCCATGTTGTGCTATGTATGCAGAGCATAAGACTGCGTGGTATTAAATAATAACAGATTTAATTCATCTGCCTCATGCACATCTTTATTTGCAGGGAATGGCAAAGATAAAGATGGATTTATTATTGTTTTTACTGTTACAACAATCTTCATGCCACAGTGAAAAACAGAAGCAGATCCATTCAGTCTGTGATGACACAGGGGCTGTAATAAAAAAAGTCTGGCTTGAATGTTGAGGCAGTAACATCAGTCAAAGATCTCTCAGAGGGTTCTTGTAAAATTAGGTTTCGGTTTGCATCACACTGCCATCTCTGTGAGTTACTGCAGCTAGAAATCTAAATGTGACATCCTAAATACGAAGAACAGGAACAACAGAGTTTTTTTTAAAAGTATTAAACAAACACTAGACTCCACCTGTGAACGCATGGGTAGGGTGCTGGGCGCAGAGCTTCACCTGACACCAGCGGACGGCACATCATGTTCTCACTTGTCACCACCGCGTCTGTGCGAACCATAAAGCAGAGTCGGAATGATCAAGTTTGAGCTCAGCCGCACTCATGTGGAGCAGAGCGCAGCCACAGGAGAACAACTGCAGAGCTCTGTGTGAAGAGGGGTGAACTTGGATGCTGGGATATTGTGTGCAGGTGCTGTGCTGCTTCAAGCATATTTGATGAAGCATGTGTCTTGACATTTCTTCTTCACGGGACATCGTGGATACACTGTTTTAGCTTCAGTCTTTAGGTTTCTTGGCATGTGACTGCAGTAATCTGGGTTGTAAATCAGCGAATTGCATAATACTGCACTCAAAAGTGTTCCAGCCCTTGTGATCTCAATATTTATAAATGAGCTTCCCACCTGTAATTTGACCTGTTTACATCCTGACAGCAGTATTGAGCTCAGTGAGCTGCAGTGTAGCTGCATCCTTGGTTTAAATGAGGAATGCCAACAATCCTAGCTATCCCTCCTGGGAAAACCGAAGGACAAGCGCAGACATTGTTTCCCACACTGTGCTCATCATGTTAGAGAAAACGAGCCAAAGAAAATCAAACGACCAGCTCACAAGTGTTACCATGCTGTCATAGCTGGCTGGATTTCTACATGTCAGTTGCCCATCACAGAGAGCATGTCTACTCTTCTCATCCTGCATGCTACATACATATTTTTTTTATTTCTAGTAATGTGTATATGATTTTAATTTGTGTATGATCAACTGCCAAATACAAAAAATACATCACATCACATTTTTTTACTGTATCTTAAAAATAAAAATGACAAGTAAGAGGGGGGAGGAACAGCTAACGAGAAGTTCCAACTCAGACACCACTGATAATGAAAGTGCAAGCAGGGAGTGACTAGGCAGCTAACAATGAAGTGCAGTACATGCAACCGAATTGGCACAATGTTCCCATTGTGCCAATGCTATGTTGCTGTGTGTACAGACAATGTTGCCTATACACTGTAAGTTGCACTAAAGTTATTACAAGGCACCAGCATGTTGGGTCATGAATTAATATTGTACAAAAAAGTGTCTGTGGCCCAACCATGAGCTGCTACAACCGACTAAAAGCGTTGTTAACACTATTGCTGGTGGAAAAGTTAGTCTAGGGCTCCATTGCCTTTTGTTTTGATATTCATCATCTTTTAACAGCCTTTGGGTTTAGGGTGCTTTCGTCTCATGAACTTTCTGTTAGAGTGCAAACACTTAACAGAAATTCATACCAACACCCAGTGAACCTAGCACGGGAAATAGGTTACACTGCATGCTCTGAGACCACACTGTCAACCACGGTGCTGCTCAATGGTTTTCTACTAACAGACGCGAGCTGTCACTATATGAAAGTACAATAAAACAATAGGATATAGATGTATATAGATCTTTGCCTATCCACATCTTATTCAATAAGCAGATCCTATCAATGCTTGAACATCTGGTTGGGGTAGGAGCCTGTCGATGAGGGTCTACTATTCTTTCTCCTTATGAAGCTGGAGCCTCTTTAACTGATACTATAAATAATGAGGTTTTGCCAGCTTTAAAAAAAAGATATTGTTGGAAAAAGGAGCTGCCTGAATCACTGCTCAGTTACACACAAGCACAGCAAACTTAATGCGGTTCTGAAAAATAATATGAAATAATATATCCCTAACTGAAGCTCCATTCAAAATTTACCAGTGAACTTTCTGCTTCGACATGTTTTCATTTGTAAATCACTCAAACATGGATGATTGGCCTTTAAGGACACTCCAGGCAACCAAGAGGTGTGGGCATGACTTTCTACAAACCCAATTTAGGGAAGTGAGTGTTTGATATGCTTATAATGTAAGCCCACCTACCCATTTAAAAAACAAATGCAATACCACAGCTATAAGCAGAGCTTGTGGTACAGTGCTTGTGTCCCTTTCACTACATAGAGCGAAGAACTTTGGTATGCAACCCACTGAGATGAGTTTGTATGCAGTCCTCCAAAAAACCCCAACAATATGCAGCCAAGCGTAGACGATGTTGTGCGAAGGTCAAACGCCGATTGGCTGAAAAGTTGTCTAGAACAGGAAAGAGACACCTCCTTCACCACAAAGGGAAACAGGTGTGAAAAAATAATGAACGATCAAAATAGCAGCGTGAGAAGAACAGTGCCGCAGCAGACTGTTTGAATTGTTTCTAGCAAATCTTTTTTACAACACATATATAAAAGCAACACTACAACCATTAACTTGGTAAGATAAGTGTGGCATTGAGTCTTAGTTGGTTTTCTAGTAAAAGGGCGATTTGAGTTCGAATCCCAGCACTACCCTCCTCTTAGGGGAGGAATGGTGTCCACCATGAAGCTACCACACTGGTGCTACCAGCTGTGGAGACCCCGTGTTGCTTGTTTTGGTATGACGGTTAAATACGTCATTCGTTTTCTTCCGCTTATCCAATTCAGAGGGGCGGGGGATCTTCTTATAGGGGGGCTGGATCCTATGAAACATCAAGTGTTTGTTCTTTTTGGGCTTATAATGTGCTTGTGCTCCCTAGAAATTCATATGTAGTCAGCCTCGTATGCATTTCTTTGGACTGTGGCAGGAAACACATTCCAGCCAAAGCTCTGACACTGTCAATCACTTCGAACCCAAATCAGGTAAGTAATGAAAAGGATGCCACTCACCAAGGTGAGCTTTCTTTCCACGCAGCTGGGTCACTACTTCTGGTAGATGAATTTATGCTGGTAGTCCTTATCCACCGATAACTTTATCTGAAAGTTACCAGCACCTGAGGAAAGACATAGAAAATATAATTTTTAAACTTCAATTTAATAGCAGGACGACTTTACCAGTAGAACAGCAGCTGTTTATATGAAGCTTATGTGTGAGTTCTATTAGGAAGATCTGTAATCAGTCATCTGCCTGCTTTCCTGGGTGTTAGGCTGCTTTTCTGTTCTTTACATCACTACCACTTTCCCACGCTTTCAATCTCAGTACAGACTTCATTACTCTAGTCCAATCATTTCCTTGTCTGCCTCCTTTGAGCCAATCAGCCTCCACTTTGCATGCAACCCACCTCCTCTCCATCTCCACCTCACCGACACCTCAGCCAGAGCTCCATCAAAGCCTCAGTTCATCTTCACCACCAGCAGCACCTAGACTCTGGGGGGGTGGGTCCTGTCCTAAATCCTATCACTGCTGGGATTTCGTGCTGCCACGATGGGTCATCGAAGTCTAATCGCAGAATACATGAATTTTTCTATCACAATAAATCATGTTCAGTTCAGAAGTGAATGTAGCGTATTCAACATGCAAGCACGAAGTCTGTAACCATAAGTGTACTATTCTTTGTTTGTTAGAGTGCATGTGAGTTAATGATTTAGGGTCAGTGACCCACACAGGTGTGAGAACTGGTTTGACTGCAGCGCTGCCTGTACTGACTCTTGTCATAGACTTCACTTGATTAAAGCTGCTCAGTTGCAAGTTGCCATTTTCACTATTGTACATTGTAACACTTTGAACCAGAGAACTTTACACTGTACCCATTCATACACATGCTACAAAGAACCATGCGGTGCGTTGCCCACTAAAACAGAAGACGCTGCGGACTAAACACTGCACAATCCTAAGAAAAATACAAAGGAGACCTATTATGCTCATCTTCAACACTATTTGTGTACTATTGGACTCAACCAGAGCAGCTTTACAATATTCACAGTTCAAAATCACCGCTGTCTAAAACAAGTAGCTTTACCTTCTCTCCCTTCAAAGCCACCCAGCATTCTTGTGATTGGCCGCACCTCTCAAACAACGAATTTGAGCAAAAGGTGGATGGGTGCCTGCACTGTGTGCATGAGAGGACTGTATCAACAGGTCCACTCTCAACTGTCATCACACAGAGTGTCTCACTTTTAGGCTTACAGACTCGTTATTTGAAACCTTGTCGATAGTTAATATGAGCATCATCACTGCCCCATATCTCCAGTATATATATTTCACTTTGAGCAAGTCATGCGCTTCATCACGTGCTGTCATATAAAAAACAGAAAGATCACTTACACTTGAGTAATATCTTACACTGTTAAAGCATCCTCATATTTATCTTCAAATATTCCAGGCCTGACCAGAGGGCACGTCTTTCTTCATAAAAACTTCTCCCGCAGTCTAACGATCCGCCTCCTTTCTCAGATGTCTCTCAACACATGTAAAAAACTAAAGACAGATGGTGTCCTTGTGATAGATCTGCACCTACCAGGGCTGTGGACTGTTGACTGTTACATGTATCTATCTTACTGCTGTCATATTTTCATACAACACCAGAAGGGAATTCAAAATGATCCAATACATCAGAAAGACTTCTTTACGTTTCTAGATAGGGGAAAAATAAAAAAATAAAAAAATAAATAAAGCGTTTTTCACTCTTAACACAAAACCCCAGCTTGTCAGTGCTCTCTGGTGGTCAAACTCAGATGATGGTGCCTGTTCTTAGGGGCAGTTTGCTATGTCTGTCACTCCTGCGGTCGCTTTTTAAAGCCTGGCGTTCAGATCTGATATAATATGTCTGAATGAGCACGGCTGATTTATCGGCGGTGCCTGTCATCAGAGATATGTGATGCATACAGACTAAACAGAGTTAAGGTTTGTTTACTCTTCACCTGTGTGATAAGGAGCCGGCTGTATCTCAGCCACCAGGAAAAATCTCTCCAAGGCAGATAAATGTGGGCGTGTACATCCACACTCAACTTCAGTTCATATGTAATGAAATGATCATGGGCCCGAGTAAAACAGGAGGCGATGCCTGCCCCCCCTTCAAATCACAGCTTAAGACTCCTTTAGGACAGAGTTGTGATGCTGAGTGAAGGTTTTCAAAGCCTGATCGCCAACAAACACAAATTCAATTCAGCTTAAATCCTCCTGAGCTTTCTTTCTCCAAGCAAACAGTCCGAGTTTGAATCCGCCTACAGCCCGTAAACACGAGCAAATCGGAACAGTATGCTAACTAATGTTAACAGGCCAGAAAGGACAAATGTAATAACAGATGAGTTACGTTAGTTTCTGCTATCAAAACCTCATATTACCCAGCTGTGCTCGGATACAGGACGCGGGTACGTGCTGAGCAAACCTGCAGCACAACAGCAAAAAGTAGACCGCTGTAGACCACACGAGTGAGTCGCTTTATGTTTGTGCTCGGCAGTCATTTACCACAGCCATTTGCGAGGAAACAAAAGAGCTACACATGCTATTAAATAGGGACAAACAACTTCACAGCGGTCACTCACCACTATGTTACAGTACACTCGGGGCTGGCCTCTTCGTCTGCCGGCTAACCTGAGAGCCCAAACCGCTCAGACACAGGAACACATGTAGCCCCCAACAAGTGTCAGCGAGCGCGGAGTCAGAGCAAAGATAGCATAGAAAAGATGTGCTGCCCAGGAGAGAGAAACGGTTATACAAATGGTCTATTGCGAGGCATTTCCCTGCATTAAAGTGTGAATGTAATCATTAGAAACTAAATAAATAAATTTTTGTTTTGCTCAAACAAAACATATTTTCTTTGCAACACACGAAAGGCGTGTCTGTGCAAATTTTGCGGTACCAAGAAAAAGAGCGGAGTGGGACCTCTGTTTTTTTCTTCCGCTTTAGCCACCGCGAATCAAATTACATTGTAATGACTTTGTACTTGACTCTCGCGCCATCTAGTGGACAACTAGACAATAGGGCTTTTTTTGGTGGTGTCGCCAAGAAGTGATTTTCGATGTTTCTCTCTTTCTCTCTCTCTCTCTCCCTCTGTGTGTGTTTTAATGTTTAATACATTTACTTATATTGGTAAGTAGACTGTAGTAAATAGGATATATGAAGGGTAATATATAAAATAAAGACATGACCAGTTCTGCAAGTTTTTTTTGTGACTGCGTTATTGTACTGACCTTATAATCATTATAGTACTTTTTGGTCTCTTGTTGTGTTTATATGACTGCCATGTTGGATTTGTCTCTGTTTTTGATACCTTCTTTGCCAGATCTCGCTTAAAAATACAATTTTAATGTGAATAAGACTTTTTACTCAGATGGATGTACAAAAGTCACTTTGCTAAAACAGATTGCAGCTTCTACCTTGTGGGAGGAATGTTCTTTCTGCCTCAAAATGATATCATTCATGAGCGATATGTTTGACATATTTTTGACAGATTATAGTCCAATAAGTCATTTATATTAGTTTAAATTCCTGCAATCATTTTTTTTGGCAAATACCAGAAATCTCATTTTGGCAGACGATCATTTTTGGCTTGACTGTGTTCCTAACTCAAATAAATTGAAATAAATAAATAAATAATGAATATATAAATAAATAAATACAAATAAAAATATCTGCGGATCATGCACTAAAAATATTGATCTCTTGAGAAAAAATAATGCATTGTAACAGATTTATCTAATATACTTCTAAGTACTTTGTCACTCTAGTTTATTACAGTTTTCAGGTAGCTGTACTGGAAAAAAAGACGAGAGATAACTTCAGACAGAGATGAAATAAGATGTAAGACAGAACTGGATAGAAGAAGAAGAAGAAGAAGAAGAAGAAGAAGAAGAAGAAGAAGAAGAAGAAGAAGAAGAAGAAGAGAGGTTTCATTTAAAGGCTCAATGGGCTTTGTTAAAATGTAAAGTGTCCTCATACCAGATCTGTATCTGATGTGATTTTTCATATTGTGTAACGTCCTTCAAAACAAAACTGATGCATGCAACCTTGTGTCATTCAAAGGTTGCATGCAAACACTCAGTATTTTAGAGCAGGGTAAACAGTTTAACTTGACGTACTGTGAAGAAATCAAAGCAATGTGTTGGAGTGGAGTAGAGCGGCTGTGGTGTTCCTGGTTAGTTAGATTACATCAAGTGTAGCAGAGATGAATTTAAATTTAAGCTGATGATACAGAGATTCAACCACTGAATTCTACATTCATACCAACAGCGTGGCCCAGTGGGGAATGGAAATCAGCTAAATAGCGTGTGAACTCATGGGTTAAATCTAGTTGAATACAGTTGTGTAAAACCATTCCAGGAGCAGTAAACCTCAGCACTGATCAGCCACTAACTGATCTTCAGCTTCTTCCACCTGCTCAATCCCACTTTAACACCCGCCTGCACTTATTCTTCTGCTTAGGTGTAGAGGCAGTCAAACCTGGTCATGATATTATATTATTAGTATATTAATGTAGCATGGCTTTCAGTTAGCTTTTCACAAAAATCCAGAGAACACTACTACTTTTGACCTTCTTTAAGCACATTTCAGAGCCTGTGCTTTTTCACTTATACCTGACTAAAGACGTTGAGTAAATACTTTGACTTTTACTGGAGGTTTTACAAAATGTATTTATTTATTTTAACACATATGTACACATCCTAAAAACCCCAGCACATCCACACCAACAAAAGAAAATTTTGTTGTCTATTCACATTTAATAGGAAGACTATCCCATCAATACTTGAACATTTGGGTGGTGCAGGAGTGTCAGTGAAGATCATGGATGAATAACCTTTACTTAAGCAGAGAGTGAGTTATACTTATGCTTTTGAACTCAGGAGGTAGAGCAGGTGAGCTGCTAATTGGAAGGTTGCTGGTTGGATCCCTGGTTGCTCCAGTCTGCATGTCAGAGAGTATCCCTGGACAAGATATTGAACCCTAAGTTGCTTCCTGGTGCATTCATCATAGTGTGAATGTTAGAGAGAAAACACTTAGTTTTAGGGGGAAAAAAGGTGCTTTTGTGAATGAGGCATGTTGTATAAAGCACTCTGAGTGCTCCAGTAGAATAGAAACATGCTATATAAGAACCAGACCATTTACTATTTTATCATTTCAAAATACAGCTGCACAGCATGCTAGGACTATTGTGATGTTTCAGTAAAATGATATGAAATTAGTAAAGCTAATGAAGTCAGAACAGCTGGAAACTAGCTCTTCTTCTAAGAAAACAGAAGCTGACTCTTTGCTGTTACTTAAAGGGTTTTTAGTATGTTTAGTGTAGGTTTCTGCAGTATTCAGTGACCCAAGCAGAGGAGCATCAGTGTGGAACCAAACGCGGGGTCCAACAGTGCTGGTTTGCCTGTTTGCTTGAACAGAACGCCTACAAAGGACAGGGGCCGTGTTATCTGGAGCCACAGTCAGTTCAGTTCTTCCGTTTGTTAACCAATAGTGAGCTGAGGTTTATACAAAGATGCACCACCAGGTGGCGATCGAGTGCTGCACTCCATATTCATGTGGTCTTGTGTCTCTCTTTACCTTAGAAAAGGCGCCAAAATAAAACCCTGCGATTCAGATCATTTTAGCCACAAAAGATACTGCTCTTTGCAAGAGGTTACTTTTTTTTTTTCAGAATTACTGATTATACTACAAACAAGTGTTGTTTAATTTGAGAAAGACAAAACATCTACAATAGTTTTCTGAATTTTTGAACTACAAACCAAAGTCAACTATTTGCTATTTCGAGCTTCTCAAATCCAAACATTTAATGCTTTTCTTACAGGCGTCTGTAAACTAAATACATCTGTGTAGTGCTGGTCAGACACCTAAAGCTCAGAAATTCTACATTTTACAATATTTGCTACAACTAACCAAAATAATAACCACAAAAAAAATAAAGAAAATTATATTTTTCGAATTTAATCATCTAAAACAAAGGCAAGAAAAGTTTTTCAGTGGACTCTCGGATACTGTTAACATTGCACAAGTCTCCAAGAAGTTACCCCGCATAACCTCTGCTTCTGTTTAGCTGTAAATAAATCACGGCTATCATTAATCTCAGCCAAACTCCACTGGATCCCAATCGAGATTTATCACTGCCGCGACTAGTATTTTTCCAACTCATGCGCTTGCATCAGTTGGATCTGTCCATAAATCTACTCTCACTTTAATGAGCGGAGAGGTAATCAACACCAAGTGATGCCAGGCGTGGTAATAAATTCTGCAGGAATACTAATTGGGGTTTTGAAGGGTCAGAGGACTGTGCCTCCAACATAAAGCACTCTGTCACATGCTTCTCACATTCTGCTTCTCATCTTATGCACCAGTGGTTGCTTTATTAAAAGCTCTGGATGTCTGAATGATAGATTTTGGAAAATATGCATTGTATTTCCTATATATGAACTGATCTTATCTGTCATGTGGAAACCGCAGCAGCCAGTTATCAGGGAACATACTGTCTGTGCCACTCATTGTTAGACTTAATTGAAACATTGTTTTGGGGTCTGTCTCTGTCTGGTGTGGTGTGGAGGAGAAAACGCAAAAAAATAAAAATAAAATATTGAATCAGTCACTTTGTCTATTGTCCAAATCCACTTTTTGTTCTGCTCAGTCTTAATTACTGCTAATCACAATTAACTGTCCAACCCCCACCCCCCAAAAAAGTAGATCGAGGGCCAAATAACAATTCTTCACTAGAACAAAACCCACCGAACGAAGGCGGAGAATTCTGTGAGAAAGAAAGCCTAGTGATCAGAGGAGGAGCGTGAAAATGGCCTAAAAACAAAAGAACGTGTCCAGAGGGGAGGATTACATTTATCAGGACCGCAGAGCCGCCACGCAGACAGAGACGGGATCAGAGAGGGATAACTCGCAGAAAGCAGGCTTAGAGAAAAGGGAGAGAAAACCGGGGAGCGGTCTGAATAATAAAGGAGTAAATGCGTGACACGACACACACACACACAAACACACACGTGCAAAAAAAAAAGAAGTTTTTAATTATTTGGGCTGTATTTTGGGACATGAAATTGCTAATTGTGTCAACAGTGATTCCGTAAAATTGTTATCTCCCGAAAAGATTTGCTCATGCCTTTTACGCCGTGCAGCATTTTTAAATGAATTAATTAGGCGATCACAGTAATTACTGTTTATATTGTTGTTAATGAGCCCAAAGGCAAGCGAGCTGCACTCATCCAAATTACACTCATGAGGCACGGAGCCAAGAAAAGGTCCAAACTAGAGTGCCGCATGTTAAACATTCCCCGAGTCTTCCTGGCAAAGCGATAACCGGGAGCGCGCCGAAATTACACTCTAACCTCACATTTCCTTGTGACCAAACATCTTCCTCATTAACATGTGTAATTAGTTTTGAGGCTCTAATAAAAATTACAGATTTTAACTCTACCCTCTGTCTCCCCCTCCAAAAAAAAGCACTAGTGATCTGATATCACCTGCTGTTTAATATGCATACAAAGCAGCCCCGTCAGATCACAATCACTCTGTCATTTCACTTTATTATGTTCA
The DNA here is from genome assembly GCF_900408965.1 of Simochromis diagramma. Lineage (NCBI taxonomy): Eukaryota > Metazoa > Chordata > Actinopteri > Cichliformes > Cichlidae > Simochromis > Simochromis diagramma. The sequence continues at coordinate 1,478,080 of NW_024387423.1, read as the reverse complement.
CTCATTCTTTTTTTTTAATTTCTCCTTCCTGTCTGTCAAATTTGCTCTGACATTTACTGGCTGCATTTTACCCGTGCTGTATTTCTGCAGCTACCTGAAGCACAATAGCTGAGCGTTCTAACAGAAAGGTCTCATTGTAAATATGATAATTCCATCAGGTGCTGTAATCAGGTTTGTGAGTGACACACACTGACAGCTGTCTGAAGAACTTTTTTTGTCCCTTTGTTTTTTGTTTATTTAAAGAAAATGTCAGAGCAGCTGAGTTTATACTGCAGTAGAGGGGCACATCTTCAACTCGCAGGCTAATTTTGTGCTGCACGTTTTCACTCGTGACACAGAAGTGAAAGCAGATGTTTGTGAAAGCAGCAGTATGAGTTAATCATTTATATATTTGTCTATCTCTATCTAGATCCGGATGTCTTCTGTGTTGGCACACATGTTGTGTGCTGCTATTTTAGCTGCTGGGTAATTTGAGAGCATGGACATGGTGACGTGGGCAACAACAAAGCTAATTTAGCAAGTCTTCTCAATCCCTTTTTTGGGGTCATACTCAATAATAAAGGAAATTAAAGAATAATAAAACAAGGAAACACTGTAAATATAAACATGTTAATATACGGCACCACTCCTCCCAATATATTAGAAACAAGAAGAACTCAGAGAGCACAAACCTCCAGCAAAGCAGCTCTCAGTGTTAGCAGGATTTACTTTTAAGGGAATAGATATGATAAATGGACTATGTGAATTATAATGTGATAGTTAGAATTGCCATATACCAGTATCATCATTAGGACCAAAGGAAGTAGAATTTTAAACACGGTTTTAAAGTGAAAAGACGTTTTATAAAAGCTTGACGTATTCGACCTTGAAGAGGGAGTCAGAGGTCCAAAGTAACGTGATATTTAAAATCCCCATATATCATTCTCTCTATATATATATGCTGTCAATACAAACAACGGCAAAATACTTTTGAGTAACTGTGTGAGGTCAGAGGCCAGATATGACATGATTTGACACGGCCCCTATAAGAAATACGCAAAACAGAATGGATGGATGGCATCGCGGAGTTCAAGCGTAAGGAGGATGCAGCTCGGTGTAATAAAAGACAAAGAAAAACCCTGTTTAGCTACACTTACAGTGCTATAAATTATTACAAATGAATCTCTAATAATCAGTGTAATTATTTTTCCCATTAACTGACCTGTCGATATACTGACCAGCTGTTTAGCCTCACATGAATCAGTGCCCTGCTGACAGTGTTAGTGCAGGTTGTGTGAAAATGAAACAGAGAGACAGAGGAGATGTTGCACCTGTGTTTCTGGAGGGTGGGGGTCATCCAGTGCTGATGAAGTCTCCCTGCCTCCTGCTGCAAAAGAACAAGAAAAAGATTTCACTGTTGCCTTGGCAACCATCACGCTTCCCCCCTGCCAGGCGTGCACAAATGCACACAAGAACCAAATAAATGAATAAATAATGACACAAAAAGAAAACAAAAGTGCACGCACACACGCACGCACACGCACGCACACACACACACACACACACACACACACACACACACACACACACACACACACACACACAATCAAGACAGCAGCAACCTTGAACTACTAAGTCATACCTCTGAACTTCTGTACTTGATGGCAGCACTAACAACATTTTAGAATAGAAAAAGAGACCCCCCCCCAGCCCCCCACTACAACCCTAAATTTTCATGTAAAACATCAAAAAACAGGTATATTACATGTAACTGTAAGAATACATGAAATACATGAAATACAACTTTTCCAGCAGAAGCTGAAGGCAGCAAAGGATTAACCAAGATCAGAGGAAATGGATGTGTCGTAGAAAATTCAATTATTGGGACAGAAGTTTAATTATAAACTTGTTTTGTTCTGTTTATTCCCGTTCATTTGGCCCTGCAGTGCCTGAAAAATCACAAAACGCGAATGTAAGCGATGAACAAGGTGCAGGCATAGCTGATCTCGGCCTGCGTGTTTGGGCGGAGGGCTGGGCAGGTGCAGCGCAGACATGAAAGCAACACCAATCAGCAGCTCTGATTGAGATGTTACCTCAAACTGTTCTGACTGGGACCAGATGGAGCACAGATCCTTATTTATAAAGGGTCTCTCTCAGGTTCCACAAACACACACGCAAATCACACCCGCTGAAATGCCAGTAACACCTACTGAAATCTTAGGTTGCACTCGGCTCTACGGTGCATGATTAACACACCTGAGACATAAGAGAGTGATGTGTGTCATATGAGCATGTCTCAGAGAGGAGGCTCACACACACTGTTCAATTCAATTCAATTTTATTTATATAGCGCCAAATCAAAACAACAGTCGCCTCAAGGCGCTTTATATTGTACAGTAGATCCTACAGTAATAGATACAATACATACACTGACAAATAACATTTACCAATGTTAACTCCAGTCTGTGCGTGCATGCACAGCTTTCTAATGAATACTGCTATCGGTTAATGCATTTGGAGCCCTGCATCACCGCCCCGAGACAGATCTTTTTACTCATCCAGTCAGGGGTTATTGATCAAATGCAACCTTTGTGTGCGTGCTACCCTTTGGAACTCGAGCAAACATGGGGTCGCTCAGTGTGAAGGCATTGAGCTTCAGTGCTGCTCTGAGGTGGAGAAAATGATTTTAGTCCATGTGAGGAAGTGATGGCTCTCTCTGATCGCCACCACAAACAGGCTAAGAGCAAATGCAGTGAAAGTAGTTCTTCTGTTCTCTCACTAGTCAGTGAAAATAAGGCGGCTCACCCCATATGCTTTAAAATATGCACGTCCTCAAACACGTTGCGAGGTCCAGCTCCCTTAGCATCTCTGTTATGAGACACGTGGAGCATGAAGCACTTATCCCAGCTGAGCCAAAGTCTTGGGCAGGTTATAGCTGTGGAAACAAGTCACCTACAGATCATCCTAAATGGTGGCAGATGTGGTTATTTTCAGATGACTTCTCTACTGCCCCCACACACACACACTTAAGGTCCCGATCAGGTGACAAGCCCTTAAGGAGCAGAGGAGGTGGGTACCTCACGTCGAAATCAATGCAAACAGTCCGTGTGCAGACAGACAGATCTTACACTCTTGCAAGCTCTGGTGGGCAAACACTGTGATGCTGTCTGACCTTAACATCACATTATAACTGTGTCCAGGTATAACCCCTCATCTCTTTGCAAAGTTCACAGCTGGCCTCTTCCCAAGAAAAGGCCAGTGGGTAAGTTGTCAAGTAAAAATCACTTATTGCTAGCTGAGACAGCTGTTTCAGTCTTTATACATCTAGGGAGGCACAACGCGACACAAAGATACATGCCAAGACACGGGAATACTGCATACAACGGATATTGTGATTAATATGACTGACAAAAAAAATCCGAACCAAATGTTGCATATTGTTGATACACATAAAAAAAATATAAATATTACCGCACAAATAGCCATAAAAAGACAGAAACTGCCAACTACAGAGAAATCGTTTCAATTATTTTATAATGCAATTATTAACAAATTGCATATTAATTCCTCTACCCCAGCCACCCCCCCCTTAGACGTTTATCTAAATAGATGCTCTCTAATTAATGTGTCTGGCGGCCTTATTATTCTTTGAGGGTGATATTTTCCTGTGATGAAAGGCAGAGAAGGTCAATTTTAACACAGACCCACGGGAGTGAAGAGGACCAACACAGACTGGGTTTGTGTGTCCCTCTGTGTACGCATTTTGTTTACCTGTGTGCATATGTATATATCAGTATGTGAATGGATGCATATGTGTGTGTGTGTGTGCGTGTGTGTGACTGTGGTTGTGCTGTGGCTGTCATCATTCATCATCATCTAAGTTTCATTTTAAAACTTCAAGCTTTTCCTGCACTCTTTTGCTTGTTGGTTGAAGGTGAGGTGAAGGTTTAGTGCTGAGTAAAGTAATGAATTTATACATATCAGGTATTTACAGTGCTCTAACGACTGGATAAGATATGAAATGTTTTTTTCAGTGAATAATCTCATTTTCCACTGATTACACCAGTTCATCATCATTTCATTTCACTTGAGTTCTTTCATCAGTGAAATTGAATCAGATCACAAGGACACTAGTCACGTTTACATGTTTCATATTTTAAAAAAGCTGGACATTTACATCATATAAATTCTTTGAGGTTCTCTGCATTCATTTCTGAATCGTCACATTACACATCTGCATTAGAAATGAGCGGAAGAGATGTCTTGGGAAGAAAGTATTATAACATTAATGTTGCTGTGTCATTTCTTTTCTCCTTAGGTTTGGGTATTACGCCCGCAGACAGTAATTATATAAAAACTAGTGCTGCAGCTTTAAACTCACCATCTCAGAGATTAGGCTCAAAGTAGACTTGTGTTTCCACACGCTGTTATACAGCTGATCTGTTTTCCCTCTGTTTTAGAGCATTAAGGGAACCATCCTTTAATGTCTAATAAAACATCTGGGTACACTGTACTGCCCACCCTTCCCAGGAGTACCTTTACACACTCTCATTCATGCCATATTTTGTTCTACGAGTCATTCCTTACCGTTTACCTCAGAATTCAGCTGCTAGCAATAGCGACTGGCTGAAACCCGCAATAATGAGACCTGCAATTAGCACCGGCCAATCAATGGGGTAATTGCAGAGCGAGACTGATGGACTGCAAGGGGAGAGGAGGAGTTTGCTGCCAGCACTATATCGATTTCCCTCAAACCAATTAGTTGGTTTCCAGCACTTCTGAGTGTTGGTCCCCAGCCATCTGCTTCCATAGTACAGAGAGGAGCAAAAATACTGTTGTATAGATTGTATACTACGCAGATTCCATTTCTTATTGTGCGTGGCTGCTGAGGGAATCTATTTCAGTAACACTGTCTAATCTGTTTCATGAAAAGCAGAAACTGGAGCACAGAAACTATGTTGTTGATAAATGTGCGCATTACATTCCTTGCTGTGGGCTGGATGTAACACCAGTTCAGTCATTGTAAACCAGAATCTCATAGATGGTAGTATTACATGAGCAGCACACCCTCACTACTAAAGCAGCAAGTCTCATGGAAAAAAGTATCATCTTTACCAGTTAATGATTATATGAGAAGACATGGACTTTTTCTTGTAAAGTTCTTTAGTTATACCAGCAAAATTTCTGTCTTTCTTTATTCTAATTCATGCAAAAAACATTTTGACTCACAGAGTTAGAAATACATTTTTCTAACAGGTCTTCTAGGGGACTACCTCGTGTGTTTGACAAAACTCAGATATGGAGTTTTGCAGGGGCTACATGAGTGCAAACCAAATCCAATAAAAAAAGCAGGACAAATCTGCTAATGTTACCCTGTTAACAGTCAGGACATGCCAAAGCTGAGAAATGCTACACAGTGTATGTTAAGGGAATGTGAGAACTTGACAAGCTAATGTAGTTAGTCATGTGCTCCTTGGCTTTGAAGTCATGCCCAGCTGCTACTGTGGGTAGTGTTTATGTTTTAGAAAGACACTATACATGGGTGCCAAGCAGACAGCAGCACATAGAAATCAAAGTTTCCCAGGCCTGTCATGCGTCTTTGCAGCTGCTAAGCGATAGTTGTGTTTAGACTCTGTACAATTACATCAGAAAACAAGATATCTGTGATTTATTAACACAGTACCGTCTCAGATGTTCTGTTTCTAGTTTAAAACAGAACTATACCATGGTGCTGTGCAAAAGTCTTGAGCTAACCCTCATTCCTTTATATAATGATAAAGAAATAGGTGTACAGATTTATTGAAACATGCGCAAGCATAAATGCATAAATGCAATACTTCTAAGATTAGAGTTAAACCTTTACTGTTTGATGAAGCTTATAGTTAGGTTGGATCAGATGACCCTGAATTGTCCCCTAGTTAATAGGCCTGTGCTGCTGAGGGGGATTCCCATGATGCACTGGGTGTTTCTTCTTTACCAACATCTTTTCACTCTGTCTTGTCTTATGCCCCTTCTTCCTCCCCTCACCCCCAACCAAATGCCTCTCCCTGAACCTGGTTCTCCCAGAGGTTGCTTGTTGAAAGGGAGTTTTCCCTTGTCATTGTTGCCAAGTGTTTGCTTATAGTGCATACACTGATTATTGAGGTTTTCTCTCTATTATTGTCTGGTCTTTACCATATAATATAAAGCCCCACAAGGTGAGTGTTGTGAACTGGCACTATATAAATGAAACTGAACTGAATTTAATTTTGGGGATCACTGTCATGCTGAAAAAAAAGAAGTTGCAAATCAAATCCTTTCCAAGTGTTACAATTTCAAATTTTAAATATTATCTAATTTTTCTACACTTCAGCAGTTTCCTCATTTTTTACGCAATTTCTTTTCTTTTCAATTAAAATCATTTTTTTTAAAGACCTTAAAAACCCCTGGAGAACTGTTACTCATTAGAAGAGAAATAATACAAACTGAGTGGTGGCTGGAGAATTTCACAATGCACTGTGTCTAGTTAAAGGTCTTCCTTATGGAGTTGTGTGTAAATCAATAACCCTTTAGTATCAGATGGTATGGACTAACCACCTGTACAGTATTTCAGGCTGGGGGACTTGCCAAGTGTCCACAGACTCAATCCTGTTACTACACTGTAATAAAGGGAGTCTTTGCTGGACTTGTTCAAATAGGACTGATCAACTCTGTAATCATTTTACTTCAGATTACATATGAAGAATTCATCTTTCAGACAGGTTATAGTTGGTAGCTACATCCACTCCCAATAAAGTGGCGCTCTACTCATTATCCTCTCTTTGCTGAAGTGAACACAGACACATACAAGGCTGGTATTGATTTGGAGAGCTATTTCCAAGATGTCTTTTTCCATTCATGCACTAGTAATGTGTAAAAGGCCAGTCTTTCCTCCAAGTGAAGCCATTAATGCATGCAACCTGTCCAGCCAGCCATAATAATAGAGCCACTTGAGATCAGCACCACAGCAGCAATTTTTTTACTCCCAATGCTTCCTCTTCTTCCAGGGACCACAATCACAAAAAATTATTTTGCGCTTTTTACGGAGAAGCTAAATGGGTCTCTAATTATAATGACCTTCTCTGAAAAGGTTGAGCCATAATTGGAAAACAGCCCTAGAGTACAGGCCATCTTTTGCAGAAGTGGCTGAGATGGAGGAGAAAGAGAGAGAGCAAGACAAAGCTGGGTGAGGGAGAGAGGCACTTTAAGAGGCAGATCAATTCTGGAATCAAAATGGCAAAAATGAGAAATGAAGGAAAAGGTTTTCTTTCCTGTGTTTCTGTCTCTCCGCGCCTTCTTTCACCGTAAAAACAAGTTGCTTATTCAAATCTGTTGAGAGGCTCAGCGGATTCTGGGAAATCACGGGGGTTGAATGATTGATTTAGCAATAAATATGTTGCCAAGGCTTGTCTTGCACTGATCTTCAAACTGCAAAAGACTTCTCTCACCTTTGAGATATATGTATGTAAAAAAAGAGAGAGATACTATATGCACAAACCTAGCCTACAGCCCATAAGTACGCTGTCTTTTTTATTTTTGATGAATCTAATTTAAAGTGTGTCTTGCAAAACATTTCCTCTGCAGCAAGTGAGAGAAACTTAACTAGGGTGATCTCTGAGGGACGAGACAGAAAAGGGCGAATGGATGGTAATTGCTGCAGAAAATTAAAAAATCCTTTCAGATAAGTTAGGCAGCATTTTTCCTCTAACTCGTTTTCCCTCCCATATCGTATTTACATATTTTATTTCTGCAGCCAAATTAACACAGGGCGACTGTATCCGCTCTTTCCATTACCAGACTAATAGATTTTAATCTATTGTTCTTTGCATTCATTTTCCTCAGACTCATCAGAAACGTGATGCGCGTGCAAACACACACACACACACACACACACACACACACACACACACACACACACACACACACACACACACACACACACACACGTACGTCTGTCTGCTGCGTATGTTACCCATCCTTCTCCTCTCTCCTCTGCCTCTTTCAGGAACCATCACAATGGAGCTGCAAGCAAGAACAGAAAACTGCTTCCTCAAGCACACTCTCTTCTTTCCTTTATTGTCTTCAACAAAGCCAGTTTATTAATCCAAAGGGGAACAAGAGAAGAGAAGGGGTAAGGAGTGCAAAAAAAAGTGGGGGAGAAAAGGAGAGAGAACAGAAAGGCAAGTCAAAGCAGTTTTGAGTTTCATCTCATTTTTCTTTGAGAACCGTGGGGTGTGAAAAAAAAAGAAAAAAAGAAATCAATTATGGAGCACACCTGAATATTATTTCGAGCACCCAGCCACCCACTCGCTGCCCGTCCCCTAGAAAACCAAATTACTCAGCAAACTTATCGCTTGCTGTAGCAGGTCTGGTATTAAAGAAAACAATCAAGCAGGCCTGGATTAATCTCTGACAGGCGCCTTATCTTTAACTTGCACCTTTGTTATTTTCTGATGAGCTGCTCTTTTTTTTTTTCTTTTTTTCCCCCCGCCACATTGTACCATACCTCACTGCCCCCTTTCATTTTCTCTATGGGCCACGACAGAGGACCTTTCAGTTTATTAAAAAACCCTTTATTTGTGAAGAACAAAGAGGAGGCGAAGGCAAACAATAAGGTCAGGCAATCTCCTTTCTGCCAGCAGTCGCTCACCTGTTATTTGGAGTGTTATCAGTGCTGGGGAGGAATTCGCTGTGGGTGAGAGACGGACGGGATGCCGTACACTGCTTGTGCTGCAGCTATGTGAGGGGTAGAAGGAGAAAAAAAAGCTGATTGACACATATCAGCCTCCAGCCAAAGACCTCCTGGTTGCTCTTCATATCAAAGGAAGGAGGCCTTTGGCTGCTGTACACCTCTGCTCAATTGTTATACAGGTAGCAGATATTCAGAGGACAAAATCTATATATTTTTATATATATATATGTGTATATATATATATATATATATATATATATATATATATATATATATATATATATATATATATAATTCGGGCAGCCCTGACCGCCCGAGTCAGCCTGAAGCTGATGGTAGCAAATGGAGGCGAGATGTCTCACAGATTGCTTGTTGTTACTTACCGCTGACCCTCACTTCTCCCGCCATTTGTCCTTGACTGCCCAAGCAGAGAAACACCTGTCACAACTGGACACAGTTGCACATTTGACAACAGTGTTCCTCATCAGGATGATGGACAGCTATTGATTTTTAGGGATCAAATGTACACATACATAAAGCAGATATGTACAAACCACCCCCCAAAACCCCAGGCAAAACATAAAAATGTTATAAAACAGCCCACAATGACTTGACAGCTCTTACTCGTCTTTACAACTTTACTGATCTTTACTTTCCTTTGTTTAATGACAGCGTATCTAATGGCGGCAGAAAGTACATTTCATTTCTCCTGGCTCCATAATGGCACCATCGAGAATAATTAAATGTTTTCTTATTAAACCCCACAAGCAACAATGGAGAACAGAGATTAGCTGTGAGGCTTCATATGTTTCAATGCAATGTAAATCCAATTTCCTGGAAAAATGAAAAACAGACAAATGACAGCATATTATTTCTTCGTGGTTGCAGCCTTGTGCAACAAAGTGCTGCATCCCACAGCAAAGATCCAAACAGATTCTTCGCCTTCAGCCCATCCCATTCCTGCCCTGATTCCATTAAATTCTTCCCGTCCCAATCTGCAGCAGCATCGGCTGTGACAAGTGTTGCTGTTCACCTCTTCCACCTTATCTCCCTTCGTGCACAGAGCTTTCTCTCCTCTTTTGGTCCCCCTCTTATCTTCTTCTTCTTATCGTTCTTCCTTCTCCTCCTGGACTCTTCGATGGTGGAGAGAGGGAAACATGCAAACACACAAAAACTTACATACTCCAGCATATGCATTCATTTATGCAGATGAAACACAATTTTAGACTGCACTCAATCAGTGTATGGACTTTATATGCGCTGTTTGTTGTAACAGTTAAGTAATACTGCATATATACATACAGGTACACAACATAGTCATAGAACACTTTACTGAGACATTTAACAAATATGTGTGGATTTAATCACAAATATGTGGATATGTAGTGTGTGTGTGTTGTATTTTGACACTGAATGGAAGACTCAGAGAGTGAAGATATGTCTTAGATCTAGTTCTCAAATCTTCAACTCATTGTATAATGAAAAATGAACAACTATACCTCCTGTGTAGACAGCTGGACTGATGTGGCCAAAACCTGCAGTGAGTTTGGAACATTTACACTTTGAACACACAACAGTTTACTTTATCTAAGTGTTGCCTTACTTACAGTGCTGCTTCCTGTTTTCTTACTGTTTTGCATTCTTGTCACACTTACATGTTTCAGATCATCAAAGAAATAGTCAAATTTGACAAAGATAACCTGAGTAAATAAAAAACACTGAGAAAAAAATGATTGCCCCCCCCCCCGCCACTTTTGGCAGCAAGAACTGCAATCAACCATTTGTGATAACTGGCAACGAGTCTTTCACATCACCGTGAAGGAATTTTGGTCCACTCTTCTTTGCAGAATTGTTTTAATTCAGCAAATTATCCAAGTCCTGAAGCAGCAAAGTAGCCCCGGTGTCATGGAAGCCCAGAGGCTAAAGCAAGAGCTAGGACCTAAAAGCAGATTCAAGCAGGGGAGACAGCAATAATAAATATTTAACTAGCTTCATTTGCTTAAACATAGGAATTAAAGGCAACACGAAGGAGAGATTTTTGGCAAGGAGGCGAGCAAGTTAAAACTGTGGGCAGAGGGAGAGTAGAAGAGAAGCCTTACTTGGCGGGTGGAGTGTAAACAGCTCTGGTGAATGGCCAGATGAGTAAGTAGGGTGACTAGCTATTCCAGAGAGCCACAAGAGACGGTGCCAGGAGGACAGCCAGGTGGAGATGGTGAATGATACAAACCTGAGTGGTGAAGTGTGCGGTGATGAAACAGGAGCCTTGCTGTGGAGACCAGCGTCCAGAAGATCCTGAGCTGCAGGTGAGTGGAATAATGGTGAGACGAGGCAACTAGTAGCACAGAGAATATGAAGTAAGTACGAGATTTTAACAAAGAGCATAAAACAAGATCTGTTACCAACGTGAGGTTAGCCGATGGACTGGCTGACCTCAGAAATCAGGATGCAGATCCTAAATAACGTCTGCTGATTGCTTGTAGATCAGGAACAAGTGAACTGATCAGGTGGCATGATGAGGGCTCCGCCCCAGGGCAGATACCGGGGAACACGGGGAGGGCACAGGGAAAACGCTGGAGCTCACCCGGACCATGACACCCGGACCGTCACACTACCACCACCATGTTTGACTATGATGCCAAATGTAACAGAACAAACTTTCAAAGAAATTCAACTTTTGTCTTGTCAGTCGACAGAATATTTTTAAAGATCATCAGGATGGTTTTTTTTTATAGCAAACATGAGACGAGCCTTTGTGTTCTTTTTGGTCAGCAGTAGTTTGCTCCTTGAGACTCTCCCATGGATACCATTTTTGTCCAGTCTCTGCCTTATTGTTGAATCATGAACTCTGACTTTAACTAAGGCAAATGAGGCCTGCAGTTCTTTAGATGATGTAGTTGTTTTTGTGACCTCCTTTGGTGAGTCATCAATTTTGGTAAGCTGGTTCACCACTGTACCAAGTTTTCTCCATTTGTGGATAATGGCTCTCACCGCGGTTCACTTGAGTCCAAACCTAAGACTCTAAGAGTCTTTGTAACTCCCTCCAGACTGATAGATGTCGGTGACGTTGCTTCTCAGAATCTTTACATCATGGCATGATGTGTTATTTATGAGATATTGTAGCCTACTCCACTTTGTCAGACAGGTTCTATTTACGTGATTTCTTGGTTTAATTGGTCTGAACTCGGCTTACCCAAAAATGTGGTTTATCACAGTTAATCCATGATTGAACAAGACAGATAACAGCGCCAGGCACTTTTGGAAGCATTCCTCCCTTGATAAATAAAATGATTTATTTATTTATTTTAAACTGCATGTTATATTTACTCAGGTTTTCTGTGTATAATGTTAAAGTTTGATGACCTGAAACATTTAAGTATTGAAAAACAAACAAACTAAGAAATCAGGAAGGGGGTAAATATTGTTTCACAGTTCAATTTCAATTCAATTCAGTTCAATTCAATTCAATTCAATTCAATTTTATTTATACAGCGCCAAATCACAGCAACAGTTGCCTCAAGGCGCTTTATATTGTAAGGTAGACCCTACAATAATACATACAGAGAAAAAAAAACCCAACAATCATATGAGCCCCTATGAACAAGCACTTTGGCGACAGTGGGAAGGAAAAAAGTCCCTTTTAACAGGAAGAAATGTGGCACTATGTTAAAGACAGAGACATGAAAATAGTAGCCCCCCATTTTATTTGATGCTCAGAGACATTTTCTTTTAGTAAGGCCACTGCAATGTAAGTTTTACTGTTGTATAAGTTCCGCCAGCAGAGGGCGCTCGGTCCTGTACACATCGGTAGCTGACGCTACACTAGAAGAAGTAGTGTCAGTGGTGAAGAGGCAGCGTACGGCCTGCGCGCCAAAGAGAACTGATTGTCTTACTTTTCTGTTTTTACAGGTAAGCTGGGTGGTTGATAATATAAACAGATGTTATAAAAGTGACAGACAGCAGTGGCGATTAATGATAAATGTCTTGTGTGTGGCGAATGTTAAGCTAAAGAGCTAATTTCCAAGTTGGTCCAGTTGTTAGCCTGTGCCGATCCAAGTGTTAGACTGTACCGAAACTCTGTGAGCTCGGTGCAGGTGTGTTTTTGGGTTAAAGCCACAAGATATATATTTTGCACAATAAGAGAAAATGTGAATAGCTGTATGTTTAGTTCATGAAGAGTGAATGCTATAGAAATATGTTAAGAAAAACATTTATTTGAAAGAGATCTAGTTTATCAAATACAGTTAAGAAGACAGGTTCATAAATAGATTAAAACAGTAGTAAAAACAAGATAAAACTGTAATGAGAGTTCACTATGTTATTCATGTGTATAGTAAAATGTATTTGTGTGATTTAACCAGTTTACAAAGGTGGTGCATGTGAATGTGAAACTGTATAAGTTACTTGTATAAAGTAATGTCGGCTACACTAGAAGAAGTAGTGTCAGTGGCGAAGAGGCAGCGTACAGCCTGCGCGCCAAAGAGAACTGATTGTCTTATTTTTCTGTTTTTACAGTTTTCTGTAAAAATAAATATGTTGCACGGGAGATGAGTTGGCCCATCATTTCAACAGTGTAACAGAAACCTCCAGCAGAACCAGGCTCAGGGAGGGGCGGGGCCATCTGCTGCGACCGGTTGGGGAGAGAGAAGTAAGACAGGATGAAAGACATGCAAACTGACATGCAATTCACAGAACTGTACATTTATGTGAGTTTCACTTCTGGGATGGTGAGAGTGAATAAACAGTAAACATCCAGCTGGGTTGTTCCTCAAAGCCCTTCCACGAAGCAAGTCTCATCTTTCCAGACACTCATTTGGGCAGTTTTTTAAAGGATGCATCTAAATGGTCAAAAATAAGAATATCGAATATCAGAGTTCCAGGGTAAAAACATTTTTTCTATTGCAGAATTATCTCACTCCAATATTTCCGTGTGTCATGTCTTTCTTTTACAATGGCATCATTAGTCCTGTGTGACATACTGAGGCCAATGGCCAATAAAAACATACCTAAAACCAGCTGAATGCCTTGTAAGCGTCTAGAGGCTTTGTGGCCTGTTGGTGTTTGTATGCAGGGATCCTGAGTCACAGTGACAGGATTTTGATATAATTAAACATTTTTTATTTATTGATATTCATGTGATTTTAATGGAAAAGGAAACAGTCCAGTCACACATGAAAACTACATGCCTAGCATAACACTGTCACATTTCTATTGTGTTTTATACAAATTTGGGAAATTAGGAAAATGTGAGACTGCCTCATCCACAGATGATTCAGTGTGAAATCCACGTTTTGAATTTCTTTCTTGTCTTTGAACCATCTCTTCTTTCCCTCTGTAAATCTAGAGATTCATTTATCTCCTCTGACATGCATTTTAAACTTGCACAGATATTTTCTCCCCCCCACATTAGACACATAAAACGAATGACATGTGCACATTTGTATATCTGGAAGTTGAATGGTGCTCATTCATCTAAAAAAAAAAAGAAGAGCCGAGTCTTTGCTGTGCTCTAATAGAGACCTGCAGTGGTCACCGCAGTCGCCTCACAGCGCTGCTGATTCACAGCACTCCCGTTTGCTACAGTGCTGGGAGACACACTCGTCTCACATTTCTCTCTCTCCCTCTCTTTCTCCCTCTCACTCCTTATCTCCTCTCTCCTTCTCCTCCTCCCATCATCCACCTCAGCCAGGGCGTCATTGTGGCCCCGTGTGCGCATTGTTTGATGTTGTTTTAGAAGTAAATAGACGCCGCAAACACTTGACACAGTTGTTAAACAGAGAGCGTCTAAACGTCTCCTAACTTGACATCAAACACTATGCTAATGTCTGTTGCATTAGTGATAGGGAGCGCAGCGGCGAGGAGGGAAGCGTACACGAGCAACACGGCTCAGTGCGACACACAACAGAGCAGCACATCACAGCACAACACACCTAGAGTAGTGTACCACAGAACAAGATAATGAATAGAGAGGAGTGGCGTGAAGAGGTTCTTTCTTCATGCTCCGGGTGTGCTGGAGAGGTTTGGCCCTGCCTGGATACAAGAGCAGAAACAGACTGAAACGGACGGCTCACAGCCACCTTACAAAGGAGTTTGCTTGCTTAATTTTATGTTTGAAAGAGCAGATTCCCATCAGTCTGTTGCCGTAGCAGCTCCTCCATTCTTTCACCTACCAGAAATTTTAATTACACCGAATCACTCCACCATTCTTTTGGAATAAATTCAAGGTAATTCAAACAAGATCTTGTAGAAATTGTATAGGTACCCAATTAAGGTAACAAATAAATGTTAATGAATCTTTCTGACAAGTGCAAACTTCTCTCTGTTTTCCTAACTCGTTATCCAATTCAGGGTCATGCAGAGGCTGGAGCTTGTCCCAGATTTCATAGTGCATGAGTTGGGGTACAAGCTGGACACACTGTCTATAACAACATCAATATCCCTTCTACCCTATTTTCCTAATAGTACTGTACCTAACACTCAATGAATGTTAGGGAAAGATGATGCTAACAGAACTGGAATTGCTCCATTGAGCAGTCAAAGGAGTTTAAATGAATACAATAGGTGGACACCAAATATTAGATTCCCCAATAATTATCCAACCAAATCTAAAACACGTCCACACATTCTCTGAGTCTTCCCGAGTTTGAGAAGCCCTTTTTGCAGGACACTGTGAAATCATGGTAAAGCTGAACTGTAGCATTTAAAATGTCATCACTGCATCAGGTTATACTATTAGACATTGTGTGAACCATTATTAGCATTTATTTTTTTTTAACTATAATCAAGAAAATAACTTCACAGTGACCATGAGCTTTGATCATCTTTAAATCCGAGTGAACATTTTGACCTAATTTAAGAAAGAAAACAAATATGGATCATTAGCATCAGGTGTAAAAGGTGAAAACCATAAAACAGCTGTGTCGATGCACAAAAAGCAGCTTTAGACACTGTGGATTTATTAACATTTAATCAAAACCACAGCAGTGTCCAACATGAACCATGTGCTTTTGTTTATTAAAAAAAAATAACAACTGAAACAGTCAGCATGCAGATCAAGGTAACACAGTTATTTGGTCCCAAGCTAAATTTGTCTTTTTAAAAATAAAAATAAAAGCTGTGGGAACAAAATACACCATAGTGCCAAAAGTGTAGACTCACTCATTCAGGTGTTCCAATCACTTCCATGGCCACAGGTGTGTGTGAAAGAATGGTTCTCTCTCAGGACCAGTGAATTCTAGTGTGGTACTGTGATAGGATGCACCTGTGCAACAAGTCGAGTTGTAAAATTTCCTTGTTACTAAATATTCCACAGTTAGTGGTATTATAACAAAGTCGAAGTGATTGGGAATGACGGCAACTCAGCCACAAAGTGGCAGGGCGCGTAAAAGTCACAGAGCAGCGTCAGGGGATGCTGACATCCATAGTGCACAGAGGTTGCCAACTCTCTGCAGAGAGCTTCATGGAATGGGTTTCCATGGCTGAGCAGCTGCATCCAAGCACAATGCAATGCAAAGCATTTAATGCCATGGTGTATAGCACACTGCTACTGGACTCAAGTGGAGAAACAGTGGAGAAATGTCTGACTCCACTGTGTCAAATGCAGTGTTTGGTGGAGTTTGGTTGATGGTGAATTATAGTGTGAGGTTGTTTTTTACGAGTTGGGCTTGGCTCCTTACTTCCAGTGAAAGGAACTCACCAACCTGATAAAACACTTTTGGGATGAATTAGAGTGGAGCCAGGCCTCTTGTCCAACATCAGTGTCTGACCTCACACGTGGACTTCTGGAAGAATGTTAAATATTCCCATAAACACTCCTAAACCTTTTGAAAAGCCTTCCAAGAAGAGCTGCAAACGATGAGCTGAAATCATAGGAAACCCTATGAATTCACGCAAAGTTTTATCTTTTATGTTTTGTTCTTTAGATTGTAATTGTATTTTCTATTCTGTTTTTCTTACTTAATAGTGGTATGTATTTTGTAACACTGTAAATGGGATTTTGTTTGTCAAAAGCAGGAATGTGGAACTGACTTCGAATAAACTACAGTGGAAGTGTAATCACAGTGTGGCGGATGCACTGCACCTTTTATACAACAATTGAGATATTTTTTTAAAATGGCACATTTTCTTAGTTAGAAATTGTTCTATGTTATGTTAATGTTAATGAAATATGGTTCATTAGATTATGAGTTTATCTATTTAGGTCACAAATCTCTGTGTTTGCAACTGCATTATAATAGCATTATATTTAGTGAACCTCTGTCCATCTCTAAAATGCTCTTCTCATACCCACTCATGTACAGTGTACTTTTTCTCCGTTCACACATTTGATATGTTTTCTGTGTTCTATTATAAATAAAAGAGGAGTTTTGTAAATATGAGATTTGTAAATGTTTGTATCTTCATTTTACGCACCATTCTTGGAATGAGGTGGAACGCAGAAAGAAACCACGTACCTGC
This sequence comes from Simochromis diagramma, assembly GCF_900408965.1. NCBI lineage: Eukaryota > Metazoa > Chordata > Actinopteri > Cichliformes > Cichlidae > Simochromis > Simochromis diagramma. The sequence continues at coordinate 1,460,937 of NW_024387423.1, read as the reverse complement.
TGTACTCGAGACCTACCTGACCAACTACGCCTGAGCGGACTGACACCTGGAAACAAAAGGCTGCCTGTGAAAATCAGGCATAGAAGTATGAAATATTTTAAGATACAGTGTTGCTCTCACGCCAAACAAACCTCTGAGCCTCATGTGTGTTATGTATGTTACAGTGTGTCCATCAACCTCTGTTGACCCTGGTGTTTTCTCCTCCATTCATTCATGTTTTCCTCAGACATGTCCCACTGTGCTGTCTGTTTTTATGACTCGTGTGTGTGTGAGTGTGTGTGTGTGAGTCTGAGAGAGAATTTATGACATCCAGGATGATGGTGTGACAGGAGGTATGATCCTCTCAGAAGGCTGCTGCTTTCAGACCCTGCTGTTGTCGTCAGTCTACCTCGCTCCCCTTTTTCTTCAGAAGACTGAGGAGAGTGGTCCTCACACCACCACCACCACCACCACCACCCGCTTTCTTTTCTTCTTTACCTTTTTTCTCCTGATTTCTGCCCTTCTCCTGCATCTGTTTCCCATCTCTTTCTTTCCCTCTTTTGTTCTTTTTCAAGGATAATCTGTCAAAAATCAATTCAGACTCAAATGAACTGATATCCTTGGATTTTTTTACAGCAGAAAAGAGGTGAATAAATCACAGGGCCTACATACGCTCAGGTTTAAACATTGTTTATACCAGCTAGAGCTGGACTATGCAAATCAGAATGCATATCACTATATTTTTTTAAACATCAATTTAATAATAATTGTATAATCAAAACATAAAAGGATCTCACAGTGTGACATTTAATATTATTCTGGGATTGGTCGGTCATCAGGGGAATCCTGTTTGAATTTCTCTTTTCAAAGCCGTGCGTGTTTCAGGTCTTTGATTCACAGCTACAGCAAAGGAAACTGCAGCGTGCCACACCACGCTGTCACTCTGATTGATGTTAAATGGTCTTTTGAATGCGGACTCTCCCTGGTGTTGACTCTCTGTCTGCATCGCGCGCTCGGCTTTCCCTCGCGCTCCCGAAACCCACCGAAGAGGAAGACGACTAATAAATTAACCAGTCTCCCCCACTCCCGATGCTCCAAACTGGAAGTGATGGATGTGAATAAATGGGCCATAGAAACGCAGTGGGATTCATCCACTCGGCTCGGTCTGTCCTCTGTGCCATATTAGATCTCACTGTGTCACTGTGATGTGTCTTGTGAAAATGTAGGCCATGTTCACATAGAGGACTGAGGGAATAATACTTCATACCCAGACAAGTACATTAGCAGATTTATTATTATTATCTTTTTTACCTGACTGGAAAGATGCAGAGGAATTCTGACTCTTGTTAGTCTTTAGTCTTTTATTATCCCTTCTTGCTACTGCAGTTCGTTACAACAATACCCACAAACAGCTACATTGTTTCCATTGTTTTCTACAGCTTGGACAAACTTGATAGAAAATTAAGTGACTGAAGGGAGGATGTGCTCAAAAGCGGGAAGAGATGTTTTGTTTTCCCTTTTAAGAGGAAGGACAAAAAAAAAAAATTTTCTGTCAAACTTAAGAGTGGCTCAAACCTCAAAAGTGGAAAACAAAAAGTCTCTTAGATCATAAAGCCTGTACTTGGTTATTTTTTCAAACTTCAATTATTTCTTGCTAAATTAAATTTGAAACAATATCATAATTATTGCAAGTGTTTAAGACCACTGCTGGGATCACTGTCAGCTCCTGCCACGCCATGCATAAAATGAAACGTGGTTAATGAATCACACAAATGGATCATGGGTGTTGCATCTCTGCTGTCTGGCTTTGTGTTCAACTTTAGATTAGGTGTGTCTTGTGTACCACTGAATAAAGTATATATTAAAAGTTTGACCATCTACACATGTGCAGTTACATGTTTTCATTTATATGACCACCAGGTATTATTCTTCACACTGCATCAATACAGAAAAACTCAACATTCATAGAGTTGCATTCAAACAGCAGTGATGTCGCTGTTTTGCTTATTTCCTTCTCTAAATGTGTATACCACTCATCACCGGTACAGATGTTTAGTTTTTTCTATCCTCACTCTGATATTTTTGTAATAAATATGTATGTCTTCAGACTGGCCTCTCTAAAAAACAACAACAAAACAAAACTTAAAAAAGTCTGTTTGTTTGTACAAGCAGCTTGTTATTGAGAGTTTATTGTGAGAGTGCCCTCCTGTGGTCATTGTAATTATGATGACTGAGCTGACTATTACGTGGAGGAAACAGGGGTGGATGGATGGATTATCAAAACACTGGACTTTAATATTGCAGACCACTGACGGATTCCATAACCCAGAACAATAACCCACTGACTGTATATAAAAGATGTATGTTCCCACCATGGCATCTCTCACTGGTTAGGTCAGTAGTAGAATTTTGTTGATAGTAGGGAAGATGTTTAAACAAGAAGTTAGATATCACTGACTGTATATAAACTGTATATAAAAGATGCCATTGCTTAGTAAAGTCCTGATGTGAAGACAGCTTTCTTAAACACAAGTAAGGGGCAAATGTGACTGAGAAATCAACTGATATTTTGTGTTCATAGGTCAAGGTTTTGCATATCCGTAAAACATTTGCTGCATTATTGTCCTTCTTGACACAGATAGGAACGACAATGAGCACAATGTTGTGTTTATTATAACTTCAAACTAGCGACTCAGGTCGTTGAGTAAGGAAGGTGAAGGTTTGTAACCGGTGCAGCTGCCCCCTGCTGGCCATTAAACAGAATGCAGGTTTGAGGCTCTTGCACTTCGGCTTTCAAATCTGAAGGCTAAGTTATCTTTTATAAACGTTTTATAAAGAGGTTATCAGATTTGTTGCCATTTGTGGTCTTTAATTAAACCTTTATGTTCAGAGATGGGCTCAGTAACGTGTTACTGTAATCTGATTACTTTTTCCAGGTAACAGATAAAGTAAGGGATTACTATTGCAAAAAAGTAATTAGATTACTGTTACTTTCCCGTAAGCACACTGCATTACTGTGTTACTAAAGAGTGATTTTGTTTGTGAGAATGTCTCGTGACAATGATGTACGAGCGTAAGAAACATAAATAAACATAAAACATTAGCGTCCGCTGTACACTCTGTGTGGGAAGAAAACTTCTTTCTACACCAAAAAATTAAACTTCAAATCTGAGCAAGTACCTAGCATGCTGCAACAGGAATGTCAAATTCACAGAGAAACTCCCCACGGACATGACCGCTGCGGCACCGGGCAAACCTCCACCTGCCCCACTCCTGCTAAACAGGCGAAAATAGATTTAAGAGCAACAGGACTTAGTGCTGCTGAATTTTCGATTTTATTGATTTTTTGCATCTATTTGAAAGACTGAGTGTAAACACAAAAAAATGTTTTATTTTATATGCTGGAATATACAGAAAATAGGTTTAAATGTTAAACTCATCTCTTCCAGTCAGAGAATGTTGCATATAATTTAGGTTTTGCTTGATGCAATGTGCATAAAGTTAAAAGATTACAAGTAATAAGTTTTAAAAAGAGACTTTTTAATTGGAATCAATTTTATATGATGGATTATGCAGAAAAAATAGAATTGGGCTGAATGGTCTATTGCTTTATTATGTATACAGGTTTTGTATCATGTTTTAAAACTAACTAAGTAATAAAGTAACAAATTACTTTTGAAAATAAGTAATCAGTAAAGTAACGGGATTACTTTCTTGGAGAAGTAATCAATAATTAGTAACTAATTACTTTTTCAAGTAACTTGACCAACACTGTTCTTGTTAGATGTCTATTAATTTAAGGCATTTACTTCCATTCTTCAGCCTTGCCAGTGATTATATCATCCACAGAAACAGACCAAACTCTGAGCATGAGCCTCAAAGTGAACACTAACCAGTCCACAATAACACTGAATATTTTGTTCATTTTAGTTTTGCACTACAATCACTGTGAGCGCTGCTATCAGTGAGAAAAAAAGACGGTCTTCTTGCTCACTGAAAAAGAAGTGTTACCTCTGGTGGGAGCCTGTCACCTCCTACTCTTTTACATCTGCCCTGGTCTCCTCCTCCTCCACTTGCTCCTCCTTTCCCAGCAGTGCGGTGACTTCTGCTGCTTAACACATACACGCTCACACACATCTTGACGTCTCATTTAAAATTAAAGGCATAAGTACTGTTTTAATAAAGCAATTTCATTTCCTTAAGACAAAAGTTTTACACTTTTTACTTGAGGAAAAAAATCCGTGGTGTGCTCGAGTTGTGTTTCAGAGCTTTTTAGTATGTGAGTTTTTAATTTGAAATCATAAAGATATGTTTTTACTCTTGTGTGAGGTTGGAAAAGCTGACATACTGATTAGTACAATGAACTTCTTGAATAAGAATGAAGTAATTTAAAAGTCAAACATCCACTAAAACTTTCTGGCACTGAATGGAGATTTAATGGGACAGGTTGTTTGTCTAGACACATATTTACATATTAACAGTGGATGGAAGTGGTAAATAATTCAGCTGCTCACATGAGACAGTAGTTCACCAGTAAGCAGAGCACGAGCTGTGTATGAAAACTATTATTAAAATACAAAATTAGTCAGAAAAGTAAAGAAGAGCAGTTACAGTTGCATATTGGAAGACCATCCTGCTTCATTTGGTCATAGCTGTCGTTGCATGCGGTGCCAGCAAATACAGTTTATTATTCCAGGTCAGAGAATTCTGGGAACAGCAAAGCAAACTAATATTTTTTTGATAAAAGCGTCAGGCAATAATCGGACTTCGTCTTTTATTCTGAGAGCACCTACAGTTGGATTGTAAGCTGCAACTGGCATGAGTGTGTAAACAGTGCAGCGCAGTTAGCTGCATCCGTAGAAGGTGAGCTGCCTGCAACCTGCAGTTCTTCATGGCTCCACCTTCATCTTGAATTATTCACTGCAATAGTTTAAACTAATCTACTGCTGGAAACATCCTAATAAAGGTCTTCACAATAGAGGTTAGTACTAACCGAAATGAGAAAACGCAGTCTTTTACTGTGTTTACTACATAATAAAAGTCAACATTCAATTCAATTCTATGTTATTTTTATAGCGCCAAATCATAAAAGCTTTATGGAGAAATCAAGACAATTTACATTGTAAAATAAAGACCCTAAAATAATAGAAAGAAAACCCCAACAATCAAATGACCTCCTTTGAGCAAGCATTGGTAACAGTGGGAAGGAAAAACTCAATTTTAAGAGGAAGAAACCACCAGCAGGACCGAGCTGAGGGAGGAGCAGCCATCTGACGCAACTGGTTGGGGGTGAGTGGAGGGAGACAGGACTGTGGAAGAGAACCAGAGATGAATAATAACTAATGATTTAATGTCTTTTACCAGTGAAATAATTGTATTGTAAAGCTGCAGCAGGAAATGTTTTATTTGCATTAGCTATAAATGAGCGGCTCAATCATAGGCTCTGTCTCCGCTGTCTTATCTCATTCAGGGACAGATGACAGGCATCTATTTAAATGAAAATCTTCAAGACGGCTGCAATTTCACATTAACTGTGCAGACATCTAACTTTTCAGTTCCAAAATTCAAAAAAAAGAAAAAGATGCACCCCCAGTTTCAAATTAGCGCTTTAATTACCACCATAGTGTTTTCACATATGCTTCAAAGCTGTTTTATGGCACTATTACATAATTTAAAATAATATGTACTAGTGTTCAGCTCACAAGAGCAGAATAATCACATGATTATTGTTTTAGAATCCATTATCCATAATGCATTAGTAGTAAAACAAAATGAATACCATATGGCACAAAACAATCAACATGCCCTTACAGCTAGGCAAGCGTATAATTTTGATAAGATAAAGAGAGAGAGTCTGCACATAATCACATAGACTATACCTTCTACTTTCACTGCATATATGTTTACAAAGAATAACGTCTCTCTGAAATCACTCGCAATGCAGACATCACTTGTTTGCTCTTTAAAAGCCAGTCATCTAGTTTGCAAGCCTTTTTTTTGTCCCACACTTATAAACTGGGTGTAATTTAACATAAAATCATCTCCACCTGCTCCAACCTGAGCATAAAAAAATAATAAATACAGATCAATCAATATATGATGAAGATAAGAGGAAAATCCAGTGAGCAGACAGAACGAGAGGAAAGGTGAAAACAAAGCTGGGGGGAAAGGATAGAGGCAGCTGGTGGGAGAGGCCAAGCAGACACAGAGACAGACTTATTTCAGCCACAGACTAATTACAGTGTACTCACAACACTAACAGGCACACATGTCGGCCACAACACCCACACCTGAGACCTGCCACTGGCCGAAAGGAGGGCTAATTTCATCCAGCAGGAGGTCTGCGGAGATCCTTTAATAAATAACAACGCCCCTGGATTCAGACATCTGCACCTGCTCCAATTAACAGGTTACTAATTGGATGGCACAAAGCAGGGTATAACAAAAATGTTTGGCGGTTGAGGCGGACTGATTGATCCACAGGGGAGGAAGTGGGTTACTGTCTGCTGAGCTGTGTCAGGCCCCTCGGCCCGAAAGTAACAGGTTTGTCATTAAGGTGTGTTTCAGAAATACAGAAGGGTGAGAGATTTTAGGGAATGGGCTTATTGCTGTGTTTGGAGAGTGTAGTTGTAGAACTGGAAGGTGATTTGTTTATCTTAACAGAAAGCCTGAAGCTGAGGAAACAGCTAGCAGAATGATAATACGTTTGTGCTGTCCTTGGCCATCACCATAAGCCAGCCAAGGTTAGGGTAACTGACTCAACAGGGATTTGACTGCTGGGTGCACATGTGGGATCTCTGCAGCCTCATCTTATCAGAAGAGCATAACGTTTTCATTTAAACATCATGATTTTGGTTGTCTTCACTGGCAGAGCTTTTGTGCAACTAGAGCCATAAGTGGTTCACTGGTTAATATCAGAACAAACACTGTCCTGACGCGTGCTTTGTTTGAAATTTTTGAATCTTTTGTTTCTCCATCGATGCGTTTTCCTTGCGCTTGCAGATAACCCGCTACGGTAGTTGCTGCACTAAATCTCTCCTATCGCTCTCACTCCTTGTCCTTATCTCTGCATCTCTCATTTTGGGTCTCTTATTTTCTATCCACTCCTCTCTAATGTCTCCCGGATTCCTCCTGTTTCACTTTCTCTTTTGGCTTTATCCTTCATCTGCGGAGTGTGTTTCTTTCTCTTTAAGCTTTTGTATCTTTATCTTCTCCCCCTTTCATGATTTGACTCTCCTTTTCGCTCACCAAACTCTCTCTCTATTTCTCTCTCTCTCCCCCGCACTCTCTTCTGTACCTCGCTTTACCCCTCTTTTGCCCTTGTCTTTCTCTCTGCAGCTGCACACTTAAAGACCCTTGCTGCATTATCCTTTTAATAAAGGCCTGGGCAGGAAGCAGAGAGGCAGAGGACGGAGACAAAGACGAGGCCGTCGCTGCCACAGCAGCCTTCAAACCTCATTAACTTTTGTCTTGTTGCGGGAGTCACACACACACACATACACATACACACCCACCCACCCACACAAAAGAACACACTCTCCTACACATGCACACATGTACTCACAAACATATATGCACACAAAATGCTCAGCCGCCACTCCTGGTTTTAATGTACATGCAGTTGCTTACATAGTTATTCTCCTTTTTGCTCACACACAAACACACAAACACACACACACACACACACACACACACACACACACACACACACACACACACACACACACACACACACACACACTGCTCCTGTTGTCCAGCTGTCCAGTCCACACTCCACTCAGCATTATAAGTAAGTGGACTGTTTACATCTGAGATCTGAAATGTAAAATGTAATGATGACAAAGGCACACAAAACATACAGGTACATAAAACTAAAATGTAAAAAATTAAACATAAACACAACAAAGCAAATTGAACTAGATCCACAGAGCAGTCTAATGTGAGGCTGGAACTGATGCATTCGTGCAGCAATCACTTCTCCAAGACATGCTTGAGTCTGGGAACAAATCTGAACGTGCCGCTGCGTACAGTTAGCAGCTGGTCAGCCTTCCTGTGCACACAGACTCTCGGGGCAAAGACAGTCGTTATCTGCTTACCTTGGCAACAACCTCGCTGCTGGCTGGCTTTTACCCAAAAATGGGCATCATCAATCACAGAGCCGTATTGTTGCACTGATGCATGTCATTGAGTACTATGGCTGATAATCTGTGAATCAGTAACCCAGGATCTGAAATATACTGGATGAATCTTTCATAAGCAGAGACACATAAGGTGAGAAGTGCCAGCTTGAGCATAAAAAAGTGAGAAATATGCGTGCTATGACCAGTGTTGGGAAGGTTACTTTTAAAATGTATTCCAATACAGATTACAGAATACATGCCCCAAAATGTATTCTGTAACGTATTTCGTTACGTTACTCAATGAGAGTAACGTATTCTGAATACTTTGGATTACTTAATATATGCTGTTTACAACTACGTGAATGTGATTTATTACTGTTACTGACGGTCCGCGGCTCCGAAAGGGACCTCTGGCTAATATGGTGGGTTCCTGTCGGGCTCGTAGCCGAAAAATAGCTTTACTTTGTTGTCTGGGTCAACTTTGTTAGCCAGAGACAGAGAGAGGCGTTGAAAGGCTGCTCCAACGGAACTTATTGTTTCGGAGGAAAACACGAACACAGCGTACAGTCGAGTCTTAATAGCTTACTTACAACTGGGCTCGTCAGGCACTCTTTGTGGCTGCAGTGGTTATTATTATATTTACATGCTTCCAGCTCCCGTTTCTGCTCGATGACAACTCGTACTTTTCCTTTTTCTCCCTCCCTCGCTCACAGACACATAACGGGTATGGCAGTCCATTCTCCCTGCAGCACGGACTACACTGCCTATGACAGGGGTGTCAAACTCAAATACACAGTGGGCCAAAATTCAAAACTGGAACAAGGTCGCGGGCTAACATTAATATTTATTGAAAAAAAAATCTTCCTCCAGATATAAGACTCAAATTCTTATGGACTCAAATAAGTTTTGCTGGAAAACTGAATATGGAACAAGCAAAGCTTATTACTAAACCATATATATATTAGCTGTATAATACCAGTAGGCCAGCTCTAATAGTAATTTGGTATGGCTTCGCGGGCCAAATGTAATTAGGCTGCGGGCCAAATTTGGCCCGCGGGCCAGAGTTTGACACCTATGGCCTATGATGCTACATTCTTTAGAGCTATACCTGTAGCATTCTGCCTATTAGCTTTGCACAACAACAACAACAAAAAGGTGCTCTCTCACCCAGGAAACACGCAGCGAGAGAGCGTCACCCTGTAACCATGGCAACCGTAACGCTGCCGCCTGGAACAACAGAACATAGCTGTCAAACAAAAACCAAACAGTCCTGACCCGCGACTATGTGAAACAGGAAAATACCGCAGTGTAATCCATTTATTTCAACAAAGTAACTGTATTCTAAATACCACCTTTTTAAACAGTAACTGTAACGGAATACCGTTACTCATATTTTGTATTTTAAATACGTAACGGCGGTACATGTATTCCGTTACTCCCCAACACTGGCTATGACACATATTTAAAAAATCATTAATAATGAAAAATTTGTCCACCACATAGATTCCTGTACACCATTAAATGTACACCACTGCCTGCAACTACAACTTTAGTAGCAAACATGAGATGATCATCTTACTAGCAGTATTATCAAAAGCTGAACCTGTGCCAGTATTTATGGCAAAAATGTTGCATCGATTGCATGAGACTGCACAGGTGTTTCTCCTAAAGGGCTCACTGAGCTCAGATGATGGCAAGAAAATGTACTTACAGCAACAAAAAATAAGATGCAATGTAGACAATATAGAGCAAAATAATAAAAGATCTTGCAAAAGCATTGCCATAAATGTGGGAATTATTATTTAAGTTTGAAGTATGGCATGAGTATGGCAAAGAAGGAACCTATTGGAGCAGATACTGTACAGGGAAGAGAGAACTGGGAATGCTGTATTACATCCCTTTTGTGAGGCAGGTGCATTTCTTATTCTTTCTTTTACTTTTTCAATACCAAACTGTCATAAAACACATAGGTACATATAGAAGTAATAATCTTTTCCTTTTTTTATAACATACAACAAAAACCATAAATGGGATGAGTACCGGAATACCCCCCACTCCTTCCCAGTAATGTAAAAATGAATATGTTACAGAGAAAATGAATTGACCTATACAAAAAATACAAAACCCCTACAAAAAAACAAAAAAACAAAACAAACCAAAAAAACAAAAAACAAAAAAACAACAAAAAACCCCCCAAAAACAAGAGAAAAAAAATTTCAACAATAAGATAGTAGTACGTGTCCTTATAGTTTAATATTAACATTAACATCTGCTAGCCTCAAAAAACAAGGTCTTAACATTAATCAATATTGATATAAATCTTAACCAATATTAACAATAGTAACAATATTAACGGCAGCACGGTGGCACTGTGGTTAGCACTGTTGCCGCACAGCAAGAAGGTCCTGAGTTCGATTCCAATATCAGGCCGGGGTCTTTCTGTGTGGAGTTTGCATGTTTTCCCCGTGTTTGCGTGGGTTCTCTCTGGGTACTCCGGCTTCCTCCCACCGTCCAAAGACATGCAACTTGTGGGGATAGGTTAATTGGATAATCCAAATTGTCACTAGGTGTGAATGAATGTGAGTGCGAATGGTTGTCTGGCCCTGCGACAGACTGGCGACCTGTCCAGGGTGTACCCCGCCTCTCGCCCTATGACAGCTGGGATAGGCTCCAGCGCCCCCCGCGACCCTGAAAAGGATAAGCGGAAGCGGATGGATGGAACAATATTAATATTAATGATTACTTGCTCCTCGGTCGAAACAAACTACTAATGCTGGAATATCTTTAAATAGAGTATTTTTATAAGGTAGAACAGCCACTGCCGGGAATAACAGAAAAATTTGTACACTGTCATATGGTGGACTACAGAGAGATTTCTCGTGCTGGTAACTTTTCTAAGTATTTAAGTAACCTTGTCAGGTTTTGTGTGGAGGTGAGGAAGAAGGAACCCAAATGCAGGACTCGCAGGTAGGTGAAGCCTGGTGGTTTATTATGATGAGCGGATGAAACAGGACATGCAACGGAGGGCTGACTGAACTGAAATGACTGAACTGGCTGGCTGGATTGGAAACACGGACAGCGTACACAACATCAACATCAATGACACGGCAAAGAACTGGTGAAACCGAGGAACTTAAATACACAGGCTGAATGATGACAATGATTGGAAACAGGTGAGTACAGGGCTGAACATAATCTGACTAATGACACAAGAGACAAGCTGACACGGGAAAAAACAGGAAGTGAGAACATTGATGTGGCGAACTAAACTGAACATGAACAAACTGAAATCACTGGGTCAACGACCCAGGAGCCCTGACAAACCTAAATGTGAACTGCATAACTGAAAAATGTAAAATTAGTCAATGAAATCAACAGCTACTGACAGGTGACGTATGACAATTATAAAGTTATTTATTGAACGTTGGTTTAGATATTCAGCAACTGTTTGAATAGAAACATGTAAATCCCAACACAAACCCAACTCATTTACACATTTTATAAAAAGGACTTTTCAGACTGTGACTGCTGTGAATAAGATAACCGTGGCCTCCTGATTCCAGAGCTGATCTAACTGCGGACCTGGACTTGTCACCAATATTTGATCAAAGGTAAAATGAAATTACGACATGAAAAGTTGCTGCTCATTTTCAGATATATACTGTACTGTTGTTACTGGTGTTAAAATGCATTTTATCCAGCTAATATATTCAGATAATCAAGAGGAAATTGGGTCTCTGATTGGCCTTTCGTTGGCTGGGTTCATAAAATTCATATCTTAACAACAAAGAACTGCAAAAGATTTAGGCACTTAAGACTTTTGGATTCTTAGCAGTAACACCAGGAACATGTCTGATTCATTCTTTAGTAGGTCTAGCTAGATCAGATCCAGTTAGACTGCCTCCTATAAAGCAAGAAATATCAGATTATTGCAATGAAGAAATTAAACATGCAGGGCCTGCCTTAGGACTTTGGTAGCCCTAAACACGATTTTCTATGCATCCCCAAAACTAAATCTTTCCGTGCATGTTTTAGAGGGCTCTGGTGCCTCAGTACAGACGTCTGCAGATGCAGTCATGGAGGATGTAGAAGCCTGTGGTGCTTCATTGATGACCTTAGTTATGTTTGGGGGGGAGTAGATGACTCTAAAGTTTCGTATGATATTTCTTCAGCAGCCAACCCGATGCCCATTTCATGCTTTGCCTCTCCAAAGTGTGAAAGGGACATGTGCACAGAAGTTGCAGTAACCAACATGAAAATAATCACAGGACAGTGCTACCCTGTCCTACCCTGCCATCTTTGTCACTTCCGCGGGCCACCACCATTCACTTCGGGAATGACCTCTCCCTACCACTGAGGTGAATGGTGAATTAGGCAAGCGTGGCTCACACAGTTCTCAGACAGCAGCAAAGACATATGACTCAGACTGCTCAAAATAGCCTTTTGTGTGGAATTTCTCTGTGATAGGGCTCTTTAATGGGCTCAGTCTGTGCTCAAGGCTGACCCTAATCTCTCTCTTGAAGAGTTCATCTTTAGGTTTTGTAATGTATCTGAGACAGAATCAATGCTCATTGCTTGTTCATGTTAAAGCAAGGTAAGTGGAGTGCGGCTGACTTTTCAATATATTTTTCAATACTGGGGGAAGAAGCAGTGTGGGAGCCTTTCTGCACAGTTGAAATGACAAATTAAAACAGGGATTAGGTGCTTAAGAGTTACCTGCTTCGCTGGATTCACTCATTGCCATGTTTATTAGAATAGACGATCATGTCCGTGAACACTATTCAACTCAGTTTCCCAGCATGCTTCTGGCTCTGTTAACTTCTCTTCCAGCTGTGACCTGGAAGCAAAGAGAGCGGAACTGACGAAACAGAATTCAACCCATGCAAATTCGTCTCACACACCTCGCCACAGAAGGAGGCTGGCAGCAAGTGAATGCCTGCACTGCAGCCGTGGGGGCCATTTTATTGATTCGTGCCCCGTTTCGACAAGAGATGTCACTTGTCAGTAATGGTAGGGGTACTGACAGGTGAGGAAAAAGTAATCCCCCCCTACTGCTCCTCATGATCCCTGCTAAGCTAGCTGTAAACACCTCCTCTCGTTCACTCTCAGCATTAATTGATTCAGGGGCTGAACAGAGTTTTATTGATCATTCTTTGGCTCAATCTTTAGAAATTCCGCTTGAACCTCTAGAACGTTTTGCAACTCACTGTCCTTGATAAAATACACTCTCTAACATCACACACAAGAGGCTGTCTCACTCATTCTCTCCCTGGAGTCTCCACTCTACCTCCAGACCTCCAGATCGCTCCAGACTGCACCTCCAGATCCGCCTGATCTTTCCTCCATTCCCGCTGTGTATCATGACAGGTTTTCTGTAAAGATCTTACAACGTCGCTACCACCTCACAGACGTAATGAGTGTGCCATGAGTGTCAGCCTGCCACACCTCTCCCCACTATTAGATTATACAGTTTGTTTAAGCCTGTTTAAGCCTAGGTGTTTTTTTGTGGAGAAAAAGGATACAACACTAAGACCATGCACTGACCTTTGTGGTTTAAACAAAGTTACTGTGGAAAATAAATATCCTCTGCCTCTGTTGTCTTTTGTGTTTGAGTTGTTACAGAGAACAACTATCTTCAGTGAACTGTATCTTTGCAAAGCCTATCACCTGTTAAGGATTAGGGAGGGGGAAAGAGGAAGAAGGCCTTCAACATCCATCTTGACATTACACCCACGACTCCACCATCCTACCACTGTCTTGTGTGGTCGGATCCCTCTCGTGGGAAATAGAGTCAGCCATTCAAGGTTCCGGTCCTGGAACTGATCCCTAGGCTGTCTCAATGTGCCCACCTCAGTTTGGGCTAAGGTACAAACTGGGGACAAAGATGTACGTATGTTCCTGCCTGCACTGAGAACAAGTCCTCCAGTTCTTGTCTTGCAGGTTTACCAAGGACCCAGACTACACCTGGGCGTCCCTGGTCACACATCGCCCTTGACTTCATCACTGGCCTGTCTCTCTCAGGAGGTAAAACAGTCATTCTAACTATTATTGACCGGTTCTCTAAAACTGCTCACTTTGTCGCTCTGCCCAAGCTTCCTTCTGTGCGTTAGATTGGAGCCCAGTTCAATCTCAAGGCTGGTATGAATTCTGCTGAGCTCTTGGCACTGAGGTTACCATGTTTTCTAGTTTCCAGCCAGAGACAAATGGCCACTAACCAGGGTGGAAGCAGCCCTGCGCTGTACTGCCTAATCAAATCAGTTCAGTTGGAGCACGCAGGTGGCCTGGGTAGAAGGATGTCGAGAGACCAGTGGCGGATGAGAACCCTTTGAGTCATCCCTCGGGTACCAATGACCTCTGTTCCCAGCTGTAGAAGTTGAGCTTGCTGCCCCATATGTCCAACACTATCTTAACTCTTTTAAGATAGTGTTGGACATATGTTGTCAAAGAGTTGCGTTTATAATGTTTATGATGCAATATTCTGAACTTGTGATGATCCTGTGATCATCTAACCTAACAACTAACCACAACCTCTAACACTAAAACTAATAAAAGCTAAAAATCTTTGAAAATAGATTTTATATAACTACATAGCTTAATAAATATAAAAAATAATGATAATGGAAAAATACAATACTGCACACAGTTGGGTTCCTTCCCTGCTGAAGAGGGGATATTCTGAATCCTCAGCAGGAGCACTGCATACGGCGGCTCACACCTTCAAAATAGTGAAAAGGGAAGCAGTTCGTTTTGGCTTTCAAATGCCTGTTTTTGGGCACCCCAATCTGCATGTAAGTACAAAGAAACTAACTTCTGCTACAAGAATAATCCTCACAACATCATGGAGTCCTTCTGTGACTGTATGAAGAAACATAAGACAGACTGTTCAGCTATAGTGAGACAAAGTAGCTGACAGGATCTGGCCTCACATATTTGCAAAGTTTGAGTGGTAAACGTATCTTGACTCCAACGCGGATTTACTTGACTTACTCATTTTCTGTTTAACCTCCTACCCGAACTCTTCCACGACATGCATTTTTAATTTCTCTTTGATATTTGGGCTGATTGGGGCCCGATGAATGTAAAAACAAAGAATTACTAGATTTTTTTTTACCTTATTTTTGTTTTTAAGAAAAATAAGAGCCACATGTGAGGATATTCGTTTAAAATTTTGATAGAACAGTAGCAGTATAATGTCCTCGTGAGTGGATATCAGGCCCATGTAGAGCAAAATTGAGTATTTTGGTCAAAATAACCCAAAATGGGATGTCCACATATGTGGACGCCAGGTCCTAGGAGGTTAATACTTTGTTTCTTGTTTACAACCCAAATGCTTTTTGATAAACTCAGGTACTTGTTCTAACACCACAGTGATGACGCCTAGGTTCTTAATAAGCATTTGTACTGGATGCTCCTCGATCTGAGCGCTGCTCTATTCTTTTCAGTAGGCTAGCCTCCATCGGTCTCTCCCATACTCCACTAGCCTGGTTTAAATCATACCTGTCTGGTTGCACTCAGTTTATTCAACTCAAATCCTTTACTTCTCAGCCCTTTCCTCTGACCACTGGCGTGCCCCAGAGATCTGTCCTGGGGCCCCTTCTTTTCATTATCTACCTTCTTCCGCTTGGACACATTTTCTGTAAATACAATATCCAGTTTCACTGTTATGCCGATGACACCCAGCTTTATCTGTCCACTAAACCTGATTCTGCTCTTCCCCCATCCTCCCTTACCCTCTGCTTAGCTGAACTAAATTCATGGTTCTCTTCTAATTTTCTCAAACTCAATAGTAATAAATCCGAGCTCCTCTTGGAGGTTTCTCTGTTACTAGCAATAACTCGCCGGTCTTCGTTTCTTCCTCTGTGAAAAGCTTGGGTGTCATCCTCAACAGTACTCTATCTTTCAATTCAAACATTAATAATGTCACTCGGTCTGCATATTTTCAATTGCGCAACATTAATCGTCTCCGTCCTTTTCTCACCCCACATGCCACTGCCATTCTTGTCCATAGCCTTGTTACTTCCCGGATTGATTATTGTAATTCACTTCTTTTTGGTCTTACTCAAAAATCCACCCACAAGCTCCAACGCGTCCAGAACTCTGCTGCCCGTATCATCACCAGGACCCCTTCTGTCCACCACATCACTACTGTCCTGCAGCAGCTTCATTGGCTCCCGGTCAAATATCACATCAATTTCAAAATACTCTTGTACACATTTAAGGCTATTCATCATCTCTCTCCTCCATATCTCTCTGATCTGGTTCAGATCATCGCCCCATCTCGGTGTCTTAGATCTTCTTCTTCCCTTTCTCTCTCTGTCCCCTCCCCCCATCTTGCCACCATGGGGAGCAGGGCTTTCAGCTGCTCTGCTCCTCGACTCTGGAATAAACTATCTCCTGATTTAAGAAATATCTCTTCCTTCTCTCTCTTTAAGTCCCAACTCAAAACTCACTTGTTCAAAATAGCTCATCCCACATAAACTCTCCACTCCCCTATTTTTAATTTGTTTTATGTCTTATGCTTTTATGATTGTGCAAACTGCTTGCTTTTATGTTGCTTTTATTATTCTACTGTGTACAGTGTCCTTCAGTGTTCTGAAAGGCGCTTTCAAATAAAATGTATTATTATTGTTGTTATTATTATGCTATCCCTGTTTTTGTCACGATTGCTCCTCACTGTTGCTCACACTTCTTCATACGGTATTTCTATGAATTTGAGCCTTTCTCACCTTTCCCCTGTAGCGAGAAACGCTACAGGAGTGATTTTAGAGTCTGTCGAGCTCAGTGGGGTGCTCGGAGCTGTAAGCCAGGCCTCATTGACAATGAATATCAACTGTAGCTTTTTGAATTTGCATGCATAAATCCACTAAAGCACTGTGACAGGTTGTGCAAGGTTTTTGGAAAAACTTACATGCCAAGTATTTTACCTGGGAGAAATGGTGCTGGTTTAAAGGTAAAGAGAAATCCTGCTAAATACGATATTTATAATAATTTTTTTTTCTGCAGTAACTCGATTGACTTGCAAAATATCAGATTATCACAAAGAATTCTTCCTACATGAAGGTGGTCAGAAAGCTGGTATAAAAAATGCAATCTGTCTGAGCTGGATTTTAATCCACGCTGTGGTTAGGCCAGTCTCCTGTGCTGCACTGAACTGTACAGCAATTACAAGTACATACAGTAAAAACACAGGAGGGGAATTTAAAGGGGGTGCAAGGGCTGTTTGTGCCACTCAGTCACCCGCTAATGAGTAATCAACTTTCACAGCTTGAGTGTTGGGGTGGTAATTCGGGTTGCACACCATGTTCCCGAACCGTGGAGTAGCGATTCATTATCATGGAGATCTGTATAATCAAACAATTAGTGAATTTCTTCTCATCAACAAGGCCTGCTCCCTGTCTGATGTGCTCATGGTTGACGGGAGGGGGCTCGAGGGTGGAGGGAGGGATGATAGTTGCTGACAACTGGTTGCCTCCCTGACGTTCCCTGGCTGTTTTCCAGTTCGGGGCGTTGCGAGGGTTAAACAGCTCTGATGAGCACTCACACACTCTACGGATGTGTCAGACTGAGGAGGAAAACCACTGGGATGGTAATTGACAAGACAGTAAAATGTGAGCGCGAGGGAGGGAGAGAGAGAGAGAGAAAGGCTTGTTTATGGGAGATGAAGGCAGAAAGAAAAGAGAGGCATTTAAATGTTTCAGCCCTCGTTGCTTGTTTACAGCTTTGCTCCTGGAAACAGATTCATTTAAAGCTTTATAGCGCTGGGAAAAGAAAATAAAGCAACAATCTCACAAGATGTTACATTCTTAATACGCCTTGTTATTTCTCTCGTGGCAGCCTTGACATGAGCTCATTCTTTCAATAAGTTGAAAATAGTCTATCCGTTTTGATGACAGCCAGTCTCATCAGTGACGCTTTTTGTATTGAAATCTTTCTAACTAATAATGTGTCATTTTCAGGTAAAAAGTGAGATTTATTAATGTCTAAAGGCAGCAAGCAAGATGGGATGCCATTTATGTTTAGGGCAGCAGCAACACTAATTTGTAAGGAATAAACAGGAAATTACAGGAATAAGAAAGACGATACAATAATTCACATAATGAGCTGACTTATTTGATAGATTACAAGAACGAAAACGTGTGACCCTGTTGGTCATAGCAGACAGCAATAAATGAATCAATTTACACAGCATCCAATGAAATGAAATTGCAGTAAAAAATCAACATAGAGAGAAATTGAAATAGAAAAAGCAGGACTCTATAGCAGCGCGTCTCACCTTTGTACTTGAATGCTTAAACATAAACGCATGCAGACACACTGCATGAAAGGAAGCGCTGCAGAGTGTGGCAGCGTCGCTAATCAGATTTCTCCATAGTGTCCAGTGTGTCGGGCACCAGGTTACCATTAGACAAACACACGGCGGCTCTCTGGTGACCGCTTGGCATCAGATATGAGAGAGATGGGTAGGCACAGTGGAGAGGCAAAGTGAGAGTGTATGTGTGTGTGTTTGAATCACAGTCACTGTTTAGCCTTTAAAAGATGTTTTGTATGTTTCTGGGTGGAAAACATCAGTCTCCTCTAGAAATATCTCTTCCATTCATTATTCCTGAACCTGCCTAAAAGTAAAGAACTATGCAACCACTTTGCTTATTAGCTAATAGGAAAATGCTAATATTTAGCATTTTATTCCTGTAAGAGTACCTCAAATAGAAACAACAAGCAATTACATGACAGTTGCTGAGCCTGAATAGTGTTGTGCTGCTGCTGAAGTGTCGGCCCTGAACTGACTGGATGAGGCTGTCTAAAGGATCACAAACTGCCAAAAACAAACAAACAAAAAAGAAGCATGTTAAGAGTCCAAACCTCCACCACAGCAGCTCACTCTCAGTTTTTAAGGGAACACTATTATATTCCATATATATTCAGTTTCCTGTCTTTGTTCTTTTTTAAATGTACTTTAAGAAGTTTGCACTGCAGTAAAATTCAGATAAGAGAAGTAATGACAGAGGTTTACTTTGATTACACAAACGATTACTAGGTGCTGATTTGTACATAACTGGACATGAATAACATGAGCTTTCTATATAATATTATACTACAGTATATTTCTTACTAACTTGACAATATCTTCTTTAAATATAAAACATATTTGGGGGTCAACTTTAAAGAAATGCAGATTTGAAATGTAGACGTGAGTTCTGAGGTCAAACATAACATTATATTTTGAATAATTCCCTGTATAACATTATATATGTTATTATAACCTTATGACCACCTGCCTACTATTGTGATGGTCCTACACTTAAAATCATAGTTTCTACTGTATAAGGCCTTTTTTGAGTTTTCAATCAATAAATCATTACGTTGACCTTGAAGACCTTGGTGGATGTTAGCCAAATTTTGAAGGACGGTTAACATGACCTCACTGTACACTCCAACAATTCTATCAGAAATTATTCAAAAGTTTTTGAGATTTTGTGTGTTGTGGATAGAAAGAGATACACGCACATACATCCATGCAAATGCTACCAAAAACAAAGTCTCCTCAGCCAGTGTTGGTCAAGTTACTTGAAAATAGCAATTAGTTAGTAATTAATGATTACTTCTCCAAGAAAGTAATCCTGTTACTTTACTGATTACTTATTTTCAAAAATAATTTGCTACTTTATTACTTGGTTACTTTTTAAAAACATGATACGCAACCTGAATACGTAATAAAGCAATAGACCTTTCAGCATATAAAATTGAATCAAATGAAAAAATATCTTTTTAAAAATTGTTTTATTACTTTTAATCTTTTAACTTTATGCACATTGCATCAAGCAAAAATTAAATTATATGCAACAGTCTCTCACAGAAAGAAATGTGTTTAACATTTAAACCTATTTTCTGCATATTCCAGCATATGAAATAAAAGAATGATTTGTGTTTATACTCACTCTTTCAAATAGATGCAAGTAAAACACAGCAATAAATAAATAAAATCAAAGATTCAAGAGATTTAAGAGTCCTGTCACTCTTAAATCTATTTTCACCTGGAGTGGGGTTGGTGGAGGTTTCACATTCCCGTGGTAGTGTGCTAGGTACTTGCTCAGATTTGAAGTTTAATTTTTCTTCCCACGCAGAGTGTACAGGGGATGCTAATGTTTTTGTCAGTTTTTATGTTATCAAACTCAAGGTAATGTCAATACTTCCAAGCTTTAAACCCTGCATGGTCGTACTCTCTCCCAAACTCCATATTATCCATTGTTGATCAACACACGTCTGTTGCTGCCACGGACGTCACACGCTCGTACGTCATTGTCATGAGTCGCTCTCACAAACAAAATCACAGTTTAGTAACGCAGTAATGCACCGGGCTTACAGGAAAGCAACAGTAATCGAATTACTTTTTTTGAAATAGGAATCCCTTGCTCATTACTTGAAAAAAGTAATCGGACTACGCGTTACTCCCCATCTCTGTCCTCGGCAGAGGCAACAAATAAATAGAAACACTGGAAAAAAACATGCCTGTCGGTCAGTTGTTTTCAACAATCTAAATATATTATAATTTAGACAGAGACAAAAACAAAACAAAATGAGAAATTTCAAAATGGAAAGCTTGTGGCGTCCACTGTTTCAAACAAAGTATCTTTTGTTACTCTTTTTCTTCTTCAGGTCGTTCAACACCAAAAACTGACATGAAATTCCAAATTTTCTTGATACAAAATTGTAGTATTACATTTCATTAAGGAGAGATCGTTAGAAAGAATGAAGATGATTTATTGATGAACAGAATACAGATAAGTGTTTGGTGGTTAAACTGTGATGGCCAGTCACAGCAGAACAGACCCCCAGCTGTGAAAGGAATTAGAGCAGGACACCCTGGAGCCTAGACACTGGTGGTGGAGAAGAAGGTGACTTGAATGGAGCTTGAGCGATGAGAGGTGGAGATGGGGAGGAGGTGGGTTGCACAAAGGTGCCTGCAAAAGAGAGTGACAGATGCAGAGAGAGATTTAAAGTATGCAGTATGAATGCTGATTGGCCTGGAGAAGGCCGGGAGAAGGTGATTGGACTAGACTGGTGATGCCACAAACAGCTTGACAGCGTGGGAAAGTGGGAGTGATAAAGCTTAGATTTAGCACCTGGAAGCAAGATAGAGATGAGATAGATTTTCCTTATTGAACTTACGCTTAAGCTTCATGTATATACACATCAAACGATTTGAGTTGTTGTAGAAAATTCATCCTCAAAAAATGCGCTGTGAAAATCGTAAAGTCGACATCATGAGATGATAAGCTGGCCCTGATGTTTCTAAAAAAGAAAAGAAAATGTTTCATACACATTTCAAGATGTCAGCGGGGCAGTTGGAGCTCTTGTTGACAGAGTTGGAACCACACCTGAGGAGGCAGGCAAATAAATTTAGACTAGCGGCGCACAACTTGAGTTACAAACGCATTTGTTGCCTGTCTGATTGGTCAGATCTGCTTATTTGGGTCTGAAAACTCGAGCTTGGTTCCAAAAAATAAATGCTACAAACTCATCCAGTGAAACTGCATGATTGGTGTGAACAGCTGCATTAAGAATATCATGTGTGTAAAGGCCTTTATAGTATAAATTATGTGCCCACCTGAAAACGTTTTATCTGCTGTTTGTTTTCTCCTAAATGTTTATGTTTGCAAATGTTGGTTTGCTATTTCACTGGTAAACAGAACACAGCGAGTGGGCAACCCCACTTTGACTGTGATATCACTGTAACAATAGAGACAAATGCACAGCAGAATTGTTGCAATAATCCTGGATTTTGTTGATTCGGTCAGTTCAAACTATCATAAAACTAATATTTGATCGTAATTATAACCTCTAAAGTATTTCAGTAGATAAAGAAAATGACTAGGTTCTTTAAAATGTATGCAGCTTGATGCAGTGGTGTAATTACTGCTGGCTCTCTGTGCAGGTGCTGGGTCGTTAGTGGAATTGGAAGCACCTGGGTCTGTTTCCCCAAAGGCACACGTGTGATAGAAGATTCTCTTAACCCTGCTGTGCCCCTCACAGAACCATGTGCCACCCTACTCTAGTCTGTGTAATTGTAGTTCAATAAAGTTACATTTACACAATAAATAAGCTTTAGTATTTTGCAACATCTGAACCATTTATGATGACTAGACTGTGACACCTGTCTGTTGATGGAGAATTTTTCTCTAAAGAAACGTACATCGCAAACGAGTTTTATAATGTTTAAAGTACTGAAGTCTTATAATGTAAAATTAAAATTTTGTGTATCGACTCCAAAAGTAAGGAAATTTGTGTTTAATCAATTATTTCTATGTTGTAACAATGCTTCTGGGTGATAAGTCTTATACTGTTGGAAAAGCTGTTTATTGAAATGGTGTCACACCTGTAAGAAAAATGCATTTGTGGGTTGAGCAGCAGAGTTGGGTATGTGGGTTCTGCCCATGCAAAACTTGCCAAATGTTTGCGTTCTGGAAAACCAATTTGCAGCATTATTAGGAGTGAGCACTAGTATCATCTTCAAATTGAAGGTTAAGTTCCATATAACAGGTGTCCTAGTGGAGCATATGAGAGAGTGGGCATCACATGAAGACTCCCAAAGAAGACAGACACCCTGTCAGCACTTAGGAACTGCAGGCAGTCTTCTACAGACAGATATGGCCTTTGGCTTTCTACCCAGACTAAACTGGAACAGACTGCAGACTGCCTATCTCCAGTCTCATAGGGCTTCCAGGAGGCCTGCCATGCCTGCCCTTTGTCACGTCATATTGTAACGCTTGTTTTTATTTGGTGTCGGCAGCATGTGCATTGGAACCTGAAGTGGAGGAACCTTATGTTTAGCGATTAATTCTGCGTATGACAGTTGGATGGTAAGCTTAGAGTGTGGAAAAGATGTGGAGAACGCTTTATGGTGACAGCTGCACTGGTTAACACTGACAGTATGATGGTGAGGAGCAGCATCTCACTCTCTGGAAAGACGAGGCTGGTCATCACCGGAGATAATCACAATTCCAAGACATGAGATACTGAAACCATTCTGGAATCAAACTTTATCCTCCAACATGACAGAAAACTTCTGCATCTTCTGCTAATAATCTCATAAAATTCTTGTTTTTGAAAATTTGCAGTAAAAACAAACAAACAAACAAAAGCGCAGATGAACTATCATGACAGATAACAAGGCTGAAATCTTTACAATCAAACTGTACATCTGTCCACTTCAACTGCTTTAGATCTCCATGCACCAAACATCAATGATCTTAACACATAGTGAGGACTCCTCCTTCCAGTGGAGCCCTGTAGTCTGTTAGCATGGAAAAACTTCTTCACTGGTGCAGGATCGAGGTGTTGTAATGGTGATGGAGGCAATTCCCATTAAGTGGGGCAACACTCTCTGACTTCTTTCACACTCAAAAATCAGTGCAGAGGAACAGCCCTGTAGAGCTACGCTTGAATTATTATGCTTTTCCTAAAAATTTCCATACAAACTAAACAATGATGTCGGAGTTCAGGCTGTTCTAAAAACTCTCGGCTTTTATGACACGTAAAGAGGCAACAGACTTATAGTCATGTTAGACACATGTTAGTTTGCTGATTTAAAATTAGAGACAATCAGCGTAAAAGGAAGGATGGCTTTAAAGGGAGAATAGCTAAAATGGGTTGCTCCAGACTATTGAGTGTTGCATCAAGTATAGTATAAGTATTTTAGGCTACAATTGTAAACCATGTAAGACCGCTTGGTCTTACATGGTTTAGATTGAGCATAATGAGCACTCAGGCAAACTCTAACTGTCAGCTGTCTTCCCTCCCCTTCAAGGTGGATCACATGACTTGTAGCAGCAACCTCCCACTGCACTGGTTGGCTAGTTAGAGGATACCAAGGGCAGAGATGGTCTAAAGTTCTGCCGAGTTCAATCACTTGTAGATGTATTTTTTTTGTGAACAGTCCTTTCAATCATCCACTTATCCAATTCAAGTTGTCAAAGGGCTGTTTGCTAGTGTGTGGCACAGAGAGACAGACAACCACTCACATTCACCTTTGACCAATTTAGAAGCACCAATTAACCTACAGTATTCCCATGCATGGACTGTGGGAGAAGTACTTGGAGAGATCCTGTGCAGACATGCAAACTCCACACAGAAAGACTCCAGCCTCCAGTGGACCTTCTTGCTGTGAGCCGACAGTGATAGCCAGCACACTGCCTTAATTTAAGCTTAATAATTTAGTTATTAAAGTGGGCTTCAAACTATCTCAGTATGTTTAGCTTGTATTGGTGCAAGCTACCATCAAAGTCTTGTCATTCACGTCACAGTTTTCATAGTTTTCACTATTTTTCATAGCTAGTTTCTAAGTTTAGTTATTGTATCTTTTCTGCCTCAGTTTTTATGTTTGTTTTCGTCATCAGCCCTAATAAAGGTTTGCTCTTGGTTAAAGTCGTGTTGCGTCTTCTGCAGTGTCTGTTCTTGGGTCAGTTTAAAAAACCACACTGGCTACCCTGCAGTGACAACCTTTGACTTAAACTGAACTTGCACATCTTCTAGTTTTAACCTTTACTACAACCGATATTATAAAAGAACCCTATTTAACTAAGAAAAACAATCTACATTAAGCCTCAAAACATATTTAGGACTTGTGAAGAGGATTATATAACCTGTTAAGGTATAAGTAAGCCTATCCGCATTACCGACAGAGTATAAATAATTAACTTTTAAATGATGTCTCTCTATATAAAATTACTATTTTACTAAATGCGACTATTCTGCAGTGGAGTTTAAGTTTGCCTTTTAATTAGAATATTGCCATGTTTGTTGAAAATTAACTTATTTAGCTAATATTATTAAAATAGTTTGCTTTCAATGTTCTTTTTGTTCTTGTTACCAGCGAGCATTTTTATAGTAAAGCTCATATCTACTTTCACATTTGCACCTGCTTTGAAACACAACACAGCAAACAAACAAAGAGTTTGCATGTTCCCCCCTGTTTGTGTGGGTTCTCTGCGGGTACTCCAGCTTCCTCCCACAGTCCAAAGACATGCAGTTAGTGGGGTTAGGTTAATTGGAGACTCTAAATTACCCATATGTGTGAATATGAGTGCAAATGGTTGTCTGTCTGCGACAGACTGGCCACCTGTCCAGGGTGTACCCCGCCTCTCGCCCTAGGACAGCTGGGATAGGCTCCAGCGCCTCCGCCCCCCTCCGCGACCCTGAAAAGGATAAGTGGAGGAGAATGGATGGATGGAATAAAACATATGGGAACCTAATATCTTTAAAATTGTAAATGCAAAATGAAAAGCAATGACCAATAGTCAGTTATAGCATAGAAAAAGACAAATTAAGATAACCATTCTTTATTTCAATATTCATAATCATCTAGTGTTTTGCCAAAGCCACAGGGACCCACAGGGAGATGGACAAAAGGTGGTTTTGCAGCTCTGTGTATGCATTTATTTTCTGCACTTACTGATGTGTTCACATACACGGCACGAGGTTTATTGTATTGCCCTTCTGCTGTCATTAAAAATGTTTTTTGCTCAAGCCTGTTTTTGTTCATATCTACCACTTTAACAGTAACAGTGCATCCTTTGCTTTTAAGCAACAAAATACACGCCATAAAACCGACTACCAACAAACTAAAAGGTAAAACTGCAGAACTGCATCGTCCTGCATCATCAGGATGCGGGCTTAGATTATTCAAGTTGCCATCACTGTTTTCTTTTTTGTTGTTCTGCTGCATCAAACCCCAGAGGAATATACCATGCTGTGTGATGATTCAGTTGTGAGGCAGTTGTATGAATTTTATTATTCACTGTATTTGTAGCTCTGATAATATAATAAAAACATCCACATGATGCCTCTCTATTGGTTTTGCATGAAAACAATATCAATCTCCACCAGTGAATATTCCACAGCTGAAATCAAATTTGTTTGCCTCTGTTGTGATGAATAGCACTTCATAAAGTGAACAAACCTTCCCATTATTCCTACTGCAGAGTGTGTATCAATGGCATTACACTGTATATTACTTATCTGGGGGAAATAAGCTAGCTGGGAGACATTATGCATGTGATAAATAATGTATTCAGTCAGAGGTACCATATTATGGTTAGCCATATGTGGCGCATACTGTATATGTGTTTATTAGAAAAAGAACGAGGGTGACTGAAAATGTATGCGTGTGTGTTTTGATACGGTTTACAAGTCTGATGTGCGTGTTTCAGCAGGTTATTGAAGCAGTGACTGAAACGCTGGGAGGAAAATGAATAAATGCAATATGTAAATAGCTGGAAACAGCTGATCTGCACGTGGTGTTAGAGGGCTGGGGCTGTGCAATAAGACAATATAAATCAAATTCTCCTCTTCACAATAAAAGCAACCACACAGGTTCCATGGCGCAGTCTCTGACCCTTCTTTGACGCGTCCTTACAGAAACAATAGTGACTGACGAAATGGTTCGAAGAGATGAAAAAAATTGGAAGAGGTGAAGATCTAAAGGGATCATCCATGCAAACATATTCATCCTTGTAATGAGAATTTACTCTAGGATCCAATCAAAAAGCTGGAGGGAATCTGGCTTTCTGCCTATGGGAAATATAAAGCCAGTAAGTACATGATCCATTGAACCACTTAATTGTTAGGGTCCCACTACTACTACTAGTAAAAACAAATGGTATTAATACTTAAGAAAAACCATAAGACTCTAAGAGTTCATAAAGTAATAGTTTAACCTGTGAAGAAATATTTAATTTCCTTACAGCCAAAGTTGAAGATCACTAATATACCTCTAACTGTACAGACATGACATTGGTACAGTGCACTATTTGTGAGCTGTGTTGATAGATGCTCTTTATTGCCTTTGGGTACAGACTTTCCCCGTGTTCAAGCACAAGCTGCTGATTCCAGCTCCACGTGTATTCCACTTATGAGATTGGAATTAATCTTCTCATCTAATGTTTGACAGGAAAGCGAAAGCTAATTCATAAAAATTCTGAATTTAACTTTTTAAACCATTGTGATTAATGAGGTAATGTCTCAAAAATATGTATGTGTTACATGATTATTACTTGGTGTCTTGTATTGTTGAGATACATGTAGATAACATGTAGGTGATTGATTAAGGCTGGCAGAAATTATTATTACCCATGTATGTTACATTTGATTTCCTATGACGGCAGGTGAAGCATAAGTCAGGTTAATGTTTAGGTTCATGCCACTTTTTAGTAAAGGATAACAATCTATGTCAACCTTTCTGTGTTGGTTTTAGTTTTCAGTTTTAAAATCCATCCATCTATTCAATCATTCGTTCTCTTTTTCAAAGGAAAACACTGTAGATGCAGCAGTGACAGCTAATTAAATAAATGTGTGTTACATGGGAGACTGGGTTGAAATACAAGAGCATAAATGAATCAGTATGACTGAAAAAACACAAAAGTGATCTGAAAATATCATTCAGAACTGCACTATAAATACCATGCAATTACATGATTTAAAGCTTACAGAGCTTCTAAAAGGATCTGGCAATTTAATCAAAACATCAAGCTTTCATAATGGATGGATGGATAATAATGATGTATAATTATGTATCTAAATGCCCACCTTGGCCTCTGTACAGAGCATACCTTTGGTGCATCCTCTGCAGCAGACTCAAGGAGATGTCTTCAGTTTAACCGCATGTGTTTGTGTGTGCGTGTATGTTTTATCTCTTTTTCCCCCCCCTCATCTCAATAAAAGTTTTGGTTGTATCAGCACAAATTAGCATTGATGGTACCTAGCTAATCTCACACAGCTGCAGAATGGAGCATTAGGGAGAGGGTGCAGGGCCCCGGCCCATCTGTGGAGGGACCGACTCACGGTCCCCTGAAAGCAACATCACTTTGGCCTTGTCAGATGGTCCCTCCAGTGTGGCTTTGTTTACGTGTGTGTGTGTGTGTGTGTGTGTGTGTGTGTGTGTGAGAGAGAGAGAGAGAGAGAGAGAGAGAGAGAGGAGTGTGTCGTTTGTTTGCTTGTGTCGCATTACCTTACAGAAAACCTTGGGTATGAAAATGCTAACTTGAATGCAGCGAGTTGCTGTATTGGTGGAAAACCAATTCTCTGAAGAGGCTTCCCCCTTTAGACCTACACAGCTGTGATCAAGGTGCTTTAAACAGCGATGACTAATTATTTCACTCTACATTTCACATGAATTATAGCTTTTCTGCTCATATGGGCTCTCTAGCATTGTCACCTTCCTCCTTCACCGGTCCCTCTACACTGAATATTGTTCTCCTCAGCACCCTCCCACTCCCTATTCATCTGCACTAGCCTGCACACTTTCTTGCCAAGTGGCAGCCTGATGTCTGTGGAACAGTTTGAGGCCTGTCATCCGTCTCATTCTTCGGCATGCCTGTCTTGGTCTCTTTCAGAGGCCTGTGCCCTGTCATGCTTCACATCAGCAGCTGTTATCGTTTTTTAGACCAGAGCAAAGAGTTAGAAAATGAAGAACGATCTTTCCATCCCAGTTCACATTACCGAATGGTTGTTTTACACGCTACACTTATTTGACACCTCTGATTAATAGTGTCGCGGAAAGCGCAGTGAAAACAGGGGAGGACGCGAAAAAAGCTGACGCGTTGCCATGGTGAGTGCAGCATTTCAGTCAATAACCCCAGTGACTGGCTTTTGGTCTTTGCAAATCTAATTCTTCTCCTTCCTACAACCACAATAATGACATTATGTTACGGCGCAGTAGCACTGTGCCAGGAAGCAGTCTTTCTACCTGTTCTGCTTCTATATTCCCAACAGAAGCCCTCTTAAAGCCGCCTGTCGGAGTGTCTGCCTGTCTGACCTCAGGTCGTGCAAAAGCCCCTGTAAGTGTGGCGCCAGTGGCTGGACAGTCCAGACGATACCAGCTGATACCCTGTCAGCAGTGACGGCTGTGTTACCAGCACAAAAGAACTGAGAGTGTTGTGACACTCGAGTGAGTGAGCCATCTGTAAAGACGACACAGACATGAAAAACCATCTAATCTTTTATATTTACGTGTTTTTTTCCCTTTGGAAACCAGGTGGTGCTTGCCTTGTGGTGCTATAGATGTTAAAAGAAGTCTACAAGCAGTTATATTAGTAAGTAACAGTTAATAACAGTTACATCTAAGAAGTATTTTTACATCGGCTAACCAGAAATACATGCATCTAGCTAACACCTAACAGCTGAGACAACATTAATGTTTACATGCAGTCATGCTGTTCCTAGTGTGGAATATTTGTCTTGATTCTGCAAAATGATGTGTTTAAATGTGTGTTTCTGGGTTTTTCATGGGCTTTTTTTGCTTTTGTTTTCTTCAAGTACCTTACGGTGGCCCTGAGAGGCCAAATGGACTGCAACTTAAGAAAACACCAGCAATAAGAAAAACGCTGCAAAAGCACACAAAACACAAAAGAAATAGGAAAAAACTGATTTCCAAAAGCAAGGGAAGTGTTTTTGGGGAGACAATAACATGACAGACCAGTGGCAGGAACCAAAACATGCTAGGTAAGTGTGTTTTAATCTCATGATTCATATAATACTGATGACAGATTTTTAGGCTAATAGTTAGGCTAACACACTTACCTCTCATCTTTTCGTTCCTCACAAAACCAATAGATCCTCCACTTCTTTTAAGTGTCTCCCAGCGCATATTTTGGTTTCTGCAACTGGTCCATTGGGTTATTGTTTCCCCAGAAACACTTCCCTTGTGCTTTTGGAAATCAGTTTTTTCCTATTTCTGTTTTCTTTTTTCCTGTTTCGTTTCCGTTTTTCCTATTTCTGTTGTGTTTTGTGTGCTTTTGCAGCATTTTTCTTATTGCTGGTGTTTTCTTAAGTTGCAGTCCGTTTGGCCTCTTGGGGCCACCGTAAGTACCACAATTTGTCGCTGTTTATTATGGATTTATGAGAAAGTAGACATCTGTATGGCTGATAGCTGCAAAAAACAGGCACCTTACGCTCACATCCTTCCTGCAAAAATTTCTCGACGCTCATAAAAATGAAATTTTATTCACCTTTGCTCTCCGACTAACTTTCAACTGGAGTTTCCAATAAGTTTTGAAACTTTTTTTTTATTGTTGCTCGATTAAGAAAATTGTGACTTTAAAAAAAGAAGGCACACATTTCAAACAAACAAAGCACACAAACAGTAAATTTTTCTGTACTGACCAGTGTGAAAGCAAGAATGATGATTTCATATGCTACTGGTGTGTGTTCTACAGGGACACATTTACCCAAATATCCTCATGTTCTTGCTTCATTGTAGCAATATGTTTTTTAATGCAAAGATGTAGTATTTAGCTACCATTCAGCCCATAGTGAAGTGCAAACTTTGAGACGCTGTTGTTTTGACCCTCAGTCTCTGTAAAAATTGATAATCAATGCAACAAAGGAAACTAAAGATTCAAACAAAAATAAATATCCAAATAGATGAATAACATCACACTGGACCTGAAAGCATTGTCAGCAGACCTGTGCTCAGTATCCATGGTAGCTGGAAACAAAACTAACCAGAGACCATCCAGCTATGGGCCCAGACTAAGGTCTTTGTAGAGCTTCAAACATGGCACACAGATTGCACATCCATTCCTCTCCTCCATTCTTTCTCAGCCCTCCTCTCTCCACAGAGACCATTAAGTTAATGAGACCTGGGGTAGGGTTGGATGCAGCAGGATGAACCCCGTTCTCCTCCCCGCTACCATCCCCCCGCTACCTTTCTCTCTTTCTTTCATCGTCTGTGTTTCTCTACTCCTATTCATGCCATCTCTCCTCCTTCCTTATCTTCCTCTCTTCCTGTCTGTAGTTTTATTAGTGGATGCCTGTTGTAGACACCAAACTTGTGCCACAGCAGCTCAGCTCTGCTTCTTCGGGCGACTCAGGGGACAGACATTTCATTTCCGCCCTCTTAACGAGCTGGTGGTGAGTGTGCGCTAGCATGTGTGTGTGTGTCTGCACAGGAGCCATGAGGAGAGTTGGCTGGTGGAGAGACGGGGGGCAGTCTTCATTGCTGTCCTCCTCTTCCTCCTCCTCCACCACACTCTCAGACAGAGATAATGGGGGAGCTGATAGCAGCCTTGGAGACTGCTGTGGCTCCAAGCACAGATATGGACCGATAACGCCTCCACCACCTCGCCTGCTGCTGCCGCTATGTATGTGTGTGTGTGTGTGTGTGTGTGTGTGTGTGTGTGTGCATTTAGATGCAAGTGTGTAAAGCTGAATCACATGTGCTAATACAAGTATATTTAAATGTGGGTGTGTCTTTGCATGAGTTTTTCCATCAAACTGCCCCTGTGTGTGCATTTGAGGTTGCGTGTGCGACTTTGCGTTCTGTGTGCTTGTGTCTGTGTTTGTGGGAGTTCTTTTTTGTGTGAACATGTGCAAGACTACACTGTGTGCTGCACCGGTTATGTATGTGTACAGTTTGTGTGTGTGCGTCCTACATCTGCTCCTCTAAAGCAAGTGTGTGCGACTCCCCCGATGTCTCTGCAGCCTCCTTCATCCCATCAGACATTCCTGCCTCTATTTTATGGGCACAAGAACAGCTGGCCACCCCAGTAGGGCATTTTCACAATAAGCCAATTGCAATATATGAGCCTGATGCCACACACTCGCTCATTCAGACACGTCTATGCAAAGGAAAGCACATACAGTATGCAGAGACACAGACATTCTCTTGGCTACTGCTGATGCAACTCCTGTTGTGTTGTTGTTGTGTTGCAGCACCATCAGGATCTAATAGCCAGAGTTGGATACTGTTGCAAATGTGTTACCATTGCTCTTTTGTCTTTTAGCGCTGCAGATATGAGGCTCTATTACGGCTCTGGCCTAACGCTTGGCAGAAGCTCCGGCGCTGATTTCCGCTCTGACGTTCAAATCATTTTGCCCACACGACTTTGATGAATGGCAAAAGGCGAATCTTTTCGTTGTACTTCACACTGTCTCCGTGTGCGACAATCACATCCTGACAGTTCGAATGAGAAAATGATTAATAAGGCTTATGATTAACATAATGAGTTATTATCCAGGACAGATAGAGAAATTATTTCATCAAGCCAGGCTATATTTATCTGGGTTCACCTATGCACCTGTTCTGCTCATTTCACAGCGTTTTTTTTTTATTGCATCTGAGATTACAGTGTTTTTCCATTTGCAGCTCTGTGCTGATTAGTTTTGAAGAGTGGGTATAATTTGTTTCCTTTTCCACATGAAAATGTATATTTATGAGTGCCCATATTCAGCTGGAAATACATTTCACAGAACAATAATTTGCAACAATAGCTTCAGATAGTCTTTAGAGAGATGCAATACTGAAACTGATTTCCAAGGCCTGTATTTCCTTTTATTGTCTGGCAGTGTTCAATCACCGCACCTTGCACGACACGACAGACCACATTTATACAGAAAATATGCACTGCTTTCCAGAGGTTTCCTGCCTCCATGGAATAAAATATTGATTTTGTTGAAAAAAAAAAAGAAGAGTAGGAGAAATTGTGGACTTTGCTGACACATCCAAGATAGTGTCATCTCTCTCGCTTCTTTTTGTCTTTGTTTTTTCTGTATATGGAGGAACGACAACTAGAGCAGCTTTGTTTTTTACTAAGGCAGTAATGCTTATGACAATAAGGAAAGGGATCATCAAGAACTGGCGAGATATGGGTGTTTACCAAGAATATGGAATCTGATAAAATTGTTTGGCACGTTTGGGGTAATGC
The DNA here is from genome assembly GCF_900408965.1 of Simochromis diagramma. Lineage (NCBI taxonomy): Eukaryota > Metazoa > Chordata > Actinopteri > Cichliformes > Cichlidae > Simochromis > Simochromis diagramma. The sequence goes on along the minus strand of NW_024387423.1, from coordinate 1,428,140 downwards.
TCAATCCATAGACCACTTTAGAGGAGATGGCCATGTCAATGCAGTTGCATGAAACAAGACTAGGATAACTTTTTGTTTTGTCTTCTTGTCCTACTGAACAGATGAACAGGAATTACGCACTACAAAACTGTAATGTGACTTTAATGTAATGCAGTAAAATATCATACTATTATACTAAATGTATTTCCCACACTACAATTACAGTTATATCATAATTACATTACAAACATGCGTCATTGGTGGATAGAAAGTAAAAAGCAATATTTCTTTCTGTGCAGCTGATACAATTGTCTGATTTCAGCTTCTGTGCAGGGAGGAGAAAAATGATAAAACTTTGAAGATTTGGACATTCATTTTATTTCTGTTGCATGAAAGGACAAGAACACCACGGTAAAGTGCACACTATAAACTCCGGGCCAGAAACAACTGCATTATGCTGCTAATGCAAGTTGGCTTTTTGTAAGAATATGCATACTTGGCATGCTATAGCACAAAGCTGGTGAAGAACACAGAGAGATGTTAAAGGTACAGTCTTATTTTTTGGCTATTTAATAAAAACAAACAAACTCATAAATATACATTGATTAGTGTGTAATTACATCCTCCAACAAACTGATGCGTTCTCATAAACTTAGAATGAATCCATTAAAAATACCTAGGAGTGGACGCTGGATTCTGGAAGCCAACATGTTGAAAACAGTGGCCAACACAGACATCGCCATTCTGCCTAATCTTGTTTTGTGTATGTGGCTATAAATCGGCAACATTTTCGAGGAAGATTTAAATTTTTGTCTGCACCTTCGCACTGGATATGAAGGATCATATCTATGCTTTATCATCTGACAAGGGGTGCCCTTCATCAAAGAAGTGAAAAGGTGAAAGAAAGAGATAGCATGATTGACATCTGGATGAAATCTCATCCTCATCCTTCCTACACACCTTAAGCCTCAGCTCCTTCCTGAACTCAGAGCTCAAACAGAAGAAAACGTGTATAAACAAGCTTATTTATTATTTATTGTCAGAATTACTTTCTGTCAGCAGATAGGAAATGTGACAGACAACTGACATGACCTGGCTAAACAACAGCAAACTAACATTAGCTAGCATAGCTAGAGCATGGCTAGTACTCTAAAAATCACACTTTGCCTCTGATTAACAATTTGATTACATTGTAACATTGTAGGAGAGCCTATTCGCTATGTATCCAACAACAATCATAGATCCTCTCCACAAAGAAAGTTTCCCTAATACCAGCTAACAGCAGCTAACAGCTAAAAAATTGTGATAACTGTAACTTAGTTAGCACAAATTTAGCTAGCTATTGGAGTACATAATATCTATTTGATATTATTACAATGTGATGTCATACGTCTTGCAGTGGAGGCATCTACAGATTGAAAAAGTCCACAGTTAATTCTCTCAGTGTTTACAGGCAGTGTATTTGTTTCTAGTTAAAGCTGCTTTGGTATGACACACACGTATCTGTCAACAAATTCTAGTATTCATGTCCTGAGCATGACTGCAAAGTTGTATGCAACAACAGTATGCCTTTAGTTTTTCACGTCCACAAAATATATAAAGAAATGATTCTCCAGAACTATTAGTTTCTGCCATCGGTTCAGCTCTTATAAAACATACCCCAGAAAAGGTCTATACTACAGACAAAATGCTGGCATATACTGTATGTTAGCCTTTATTGATTTCAGTTTGACCGCTGTTTTGAAACGACACACTCTAGTTCGTTAATTGGAAGCTGAACTAACTATGTGGTTGTTAAATAACAGTTTTCCTGTTTACTTCATTGGTGTGTAGTAAGTAAAAAAAAATTCTATAATCATTATTAGAATTGTAAAAATATTCACCAATATTTGTTATAAGGCAGTGTTGTACAAATGAAAGCTGCAAGTGCAACAATAACGGTGCATATGGTAGAAAAATATTAACGAGGTAAAACAATTGCAAGGGTTAGGGTTAGAATCACGAAAATAAGACACTAACTGCAATAGATCTAATAGAAACCTTTTTCAGTATAATGAATTTTACAGACATAATGACAGAATAGCCTGTGATTTAAAGTATGACATAAAAAAATAATGAAATGAAACTTTAATTATTTTTGTTATTAATGAGTATATATTACAGAAGATGGGAAAAGGCATAACACAGAATGCAGACCGCTGGCAAAAGGAGGACATGCTCTGTGTGACCTCTTGTAATTATTGTATAGACCTTTATTATTACAAATGGTGTCACCTTGATAGGTGTAAAAGTTGCTTGCTGGCGCACCTTCGGTAGGCAAACTGCACGAACATATCAGGGAATTGTCTTCTTGAAATGCACTGCTATGGCAGGCTTTTATTGATATCTGAGTACAAATATACTACATGAAATGCCGTAAGCTAATACCAACAAATCTATGTGAAAGTGGTGGTTCTGGGGTGTTACTTTTGATTTTTGTGGTTACACAAGATGAATAATGTGCACAGACTCATAAAAATGATGACTGCTCTCCCTTCAGTACCTGTTAATTACAAACTAAGGCGTTAGGAGTGCAGGCTGGATTATCAAATAGGGTTACTGCAAAATGTTTGAATTCCATTTCTTCTATTGCTTCTACTAAGTACCTCACATATATTGGCTGTCTTCTAAATAACACGAATCCTGCACTATTCCCTTTATGGTACATTAATAAATTGGTCTTTATGATCAATGTTAATTGCTTGTTAACTTATTCTGTTGTTGTCATGTGTTAAAAACACTGGAAATATGTCGAAAAGAATTTTAAAGTACAGAGAAGTAGGCATTGCCAGATTACAAAACAATCTTCACTGGGTTAAAAAGTAAAAACTGAAAAGTTGTTTTCAAAAGTTATTGGAAAGATCTCTAGAAGAAGGCATCCTTTCATGTCTGAATGGTTGAAAAGTAGAAATACATCTCTTCAACACCTCTACAAATTTGTCAGGTGACTGGATAAAGTCAATCCGACGTCCTTCTAAAACCTTTCACGTTGAAACCAAACTGAATTTGTTCCAGTGTCCTGAAAAGTCAACCCACCTTTCAGTTTTCAACCAAATTAAAAAACATAAATGTCATCCCATCCCAAAAGCGTCTACCATGGATGTCTGAAGCTTGGTGGGAAAGTTCTTGGGTATAAATTTCTGATTGTGAGTTTGCATGGTCTCTTTGTGGCTGGCTCTGGGTTATATGGTTAAATAATGCTTCTTAATTCGTCCGGTATCAGTAAATGGATGGATGAATGGCTGGTTGACTGGATGTGTAATGCCACATTTCTGTAAAACTGTATGACAGCCACAGAGAACAGCTTATAGACCGAATAATAAATGGAACTGAAGCAAAAACAATGTGAGCTACAAATGTTGTGTTGCATTAAAAATCTGGCTGCCACTTTTTATACTATGAACAAACTACTTCTACTTTTGATTGAAAGTCATACCGAGTCAAATTGTGAGAAGAAATACTTTTCGTGCAAGCAGAAGTTCTCTCTAGCCTGCCAGAAGACCCCTCTGTGGGTTCAATATTGAATACTGAATTAATGCACAAGGTAAAAGTCTAGCTGCTGCGCTAACGCCATCTGATATTATGCAGTTTTTTTTAGTACATCACAAAGCTTCATTCTATCCACACAGAAAACAGAATATTAAGTTTGCAGAGACTTTTAGAAAAAATAGTTTTTCTTAAAGTCTTGTGTCTATGAAAGGTCATTCAAAGTCTTTACTTTCTTCTCTTTGTGTGTCTATGTGTGTTTGTGTGTGGGTAAATCTGGCTTTGTGAGGACCGGTTTGTTAAACCTTGGAACATTTGGGGTTTTTCTTTTTTTCGAAAGTGTGTACATCATAGTCTTCACTATCTGACACGTCTTCAAAGGGCTGTTTGAGAGTTCAGATTAGATTCAGCTTTGGGCGTTTATGGTGATGGTTCTAGTTTGGGTAAGAGGTTATATTGCAGAATGCCCTCCATAAGTGTCCTCACAAAGATACAGATGTGCCTGTGCTGCCCTGTGCTCATGCCTGAATCTGTTCATTAGTTGCTTATGAACTCACAGAGCTGAGACAGACAGTGGCAGTACCCACAATGCCTTGTTCTGGGGAGCCATACGCACTGGTGTTTTGCTAATGAGCACATCCAGGGGACATTTCTCGTAGAGGCAGACACAGAAACATACACAGACACAAAGATCTAAGCACACACACACACATACACTCCCTAACTACACAAGACTGACATTCTCCTCACACAACTGCAGAGAAAGTCTCCTGAGAAAGACTGCTGCCAGGCACGAAAATGGAGAGCGAGAGCGCAGAGAGAAAGAGCAGAGCAAGAGGTGAGGGAGAGAAATGTGTGTGGGGGAGGAGGAGGAGGAAGGCTGGGAGAAATGAAAATGCTCTATTTTTTTATTTTTATTTTTTTTAACATCACCCCACTTTTCTTTTCCTCTCTGCAACTGCAGAGGTTTTGTCCTGGGTGCTCATGCCTTCACTCCTCGCTCCGCTTTGATAGGTTTCAGCGCACTCAACTGTAGAGACTGCGGTCTTGGCAAGCTTGAGGACAAATCAATTAAGAGCGTCGACTGATACAGTGTCTGTGAACACCCCCCCACCCCATTCTCAATAGTGAATAGGAGCAATTAAAAGCCGACTGTAGCACACGATATGACAGTAATGGCCATAATGGATTGTCGTCAAGGTTCAGATGCCAGATAATGTTGTTGTTTATCTTGATGATTGTTGTTGTTTATTCATAAGCTTGGGAATCATCCCCGCCAACCCCGCCCCCTTCTTGACAACCCCTCGCCACCCGTAGCCCGAGCCTAAACACAAACAGACGTCTGTGATATTGAAAGGTGGCCATCTGTCCAATCAGGGAATCAAGTCAATAAGGAGAACCAGTTTGGGGGCGAGACCTGATCTGGAAGACATTAGCATGTGAATTAGTTGTTGACTGGGTGCCAAAGCCAGCAGCCTAATCGCTGCCAACTAGATGACAGCATTCCCCTAATCGATGGCTTGATATCTATATGGAAACATATGGAGGTATCAGGAGCACGGGCTGTGCTGTTTTATTTCAATCCAGTTTTGTGATTAATTTCTCAGCATGTGAGAGGGGTTTTTTTTTGAGCACCAAAAAACACCACAAAACACAGCATGCACTTTCAGAAATCTGAGGATTTTATAAGCAATCAACTGAGGCCTGTTGTAGCTGAACTGAACTAGCATATACACCTGATTGGATGCCAGTTTAAAGCACTGAATGTGTAAGCATTGTGACATGCAGTGCAGACGTAGTGAATTCACAGTCCACTGGCAGTCTGTGCATGGCCAGAAGTAGCTCAGGAGGTAGAGCAGGTCACCTGCTAATTCAAGGTTCTTTCCCTGGCTGCTCTAGTCTGCATGCCAAATATCTTTAGGCACGATTCTAACCCCAAGTTGCTCTCCGATGCAGTCATTAGAGTGTGAACGTTAGATGGAAAGCACTTAAGCATATAAAAAAGAGCTTGTATGACTGGGTGTGAATGGGTGATTGAGGCATGGTGTATGAAGCTCTTTAAGTGTTCAGGTAAATTAGAAAAACAAAATATAAGAATCAGTGCAGCTCTGCTGTCACATGGAGGAAGTGTACAGGGGCGATCGTGGCTCAAGATTTGGGAGTTCGCCTTGTAATCGGAAGGTTGCCGGTTCGGGCCCCGGCTTGGACAGTCTTGGTCGTTGTGTCCCTGGGCGAGACACTTCACCCGTTGCCTACTGGTGGTGGTCAGAGGGCCCGGTGGCACCAGTGTCCGGCAGCCTCGCCTCTGTCAGTGCGCCCCAGGGTGGCTGTGGCTACAATGTAGCTTGCCATCACCAGTGTGTGAATGTGTGTGTGAATGGGTGGATGACTGGTTGTGTAAAGCGCTTTGGGGTCCTTAGGGACTAGTAAAGTGCTATATAAATACAGGCCATTTACAAAATATGTGCTACGACCGGTCAGTGAGCCACTCTTGCTTGTGCTGTTGTTGGTGAGCCAGTCTGTGAAGGAGAGTAAAGTTATAACATACCAAGAACTGTGAAGTGACAAGCTAGTGTTAAAAAGAATGAAAAGTGCCCCCTGCAGCCATGGTCTGTTCTTTCCCTGCTGCACTTTTTATCTTTGAAGTTTTTTTGTGTTCACCTGTTCCTGGTGAACTCCGCCGTTGTGTCCTTCGCTATTTTGGCTCACTTGTCAACCGAACAAGACGTTTATGTCATCAATATGCTGTCAGAATCTTGGATGACTACAAGGGAGCGTGTCTAAGTAGGATGAAAACCCCTGTCCCCCCTGTCCAATAGCAAATGTTTATGCAGAGATACATAAATTATGCCTAAAGCTTATTTAGCATCCTGTAGGAGTAGAGTGAAAATACTGTTAAAAGTTTCCACAGGGCAAGATTTTCTGATGGTCAAGAAAATGTGACAATTAGCAACTGATAAAATGTGAGTGATGTAAGCTATAGAACGATGTGCAACAAGTGATCAATTGCTATGTGGACTGGAAGGTTTTATAGTGGGTTCAGGCTATTTCAAAACGAACAGGTGTCGACATTTGTAGCGTAAGGGAATTTTTTGCAAAGGTTGTTCATTTGCCTTTCCTGACCAAAACTTCTATTAATTTGTGTCTTCAGTTTAACTCTACAGTGTTGCACAAAAAAGCTTCACTTAGGATTTGGTCTCTGCACAGTAGTTTTATTCAAGCACTGTGCAGAGAGCATAGAGATGTTTGGCCCAAAGGAGGAGGCCCACATCTACAGCTTCTATGGTCTCATCTAGTTCAGACAATAATGGCCTGAAAGGTAGAAAAATATATTCCGTTACTGTTACTGTTACTGTCACGTGTTACTTTGTAATTAGTTTGTAATGTACAGTTGTTATTATCTGTAGAAATGTAAGAATATTGCTGCAGTCCGGGGGTGTTGTGTGTCATGATGTTGAGGTCTCTTCTGGTAATGAACATCCGGTTTTACTTTGTAATTCTTATTCTGTTTACACTGTTGCCAGTGTTACTTCCTGTTTCCCATTAGTTCTCCCTTCTTTGTCATTGTATATCTCACCTTTTTTGTACCACACCTGTGTTCAGTTAGTTAATCAGCCTCCTTAGTATACACACCTTCTGCTTTGCTCTACCCCATTGCCAGATTGGCTTTGTTGATGTTGTCAGGCTTTCTAGTCTCATGTTCCATGTGTATTTTTAGTTTAGGTTGAACTTTCTTGCATTCAGACCTTTTGCATAATTTGGGGACATTTCCCCTTTGCTTGCCTTTATTGTTTCCTTAAATTCCTTTCTGTGTATGACTGCTGCCTGGATGAAAGTGATTAAAGACCGGTTACCTTCCTCTATGTGTCCTGCGTTTGGGCGATCTGCTGTGATTGCTACACAGTGCATTCACTTAGGGCTGTATCAGGTGACCCTGAATCCTCCCTTAGTTGCGCTGCAAAGATTGAAATTAAGTGTTTCTTCTTCTTCTTCTCTGCACCTTTTTCACCCGCTATGTGTTTATACACCACTCTGCATTTAATCATTAGCTTGTATTAATCTCTGGCTCTCTTCCATTCCGCCCCTTACCCCCAGGGAGATGCAGGCGATGGCCGTCCCAAACTGAGCTTGGTTCCATCAGACGTTTCTTCATAATAAAAGGGCGTTTTCCTTCCCACTTTCATCAAGTGCTTGCTCATAGGGGATCATCTGATTTGGGGGTTTTTCCTCTGTGTTATTGTAGGGTCTTCCCCTTACCTTAGTTTCTTGATGATGTGATCAGCTGTTACAGCAGCAGCTGAATTGTTTCAGTCACAGACTAGGGTGAAGATTTCTGCTGTTCACCCAATTTGCCATCAGCATTAGTTTGGAAGCCAGCCATGTCATTCAACAATTAAACTGTATCTTTCACATTTTAAAAAATTATACGAATTTCTATTGAGAAATTACATTTGTGGAAAAAAATATTTCAGACAAACATTATTTGATCCTTGTAACAATCTTTGGAGGGGATTTTCTCTGTACCACATCTCCCCTCAGCATCTCTGCTCTCACTGCCTCTGCACCGGTTGATAACACAGACAAATATAGAACGCTGTGAACGTGAACAAATGTTGTCCTAATGAAATTGTAAACGATCTATATCAAAACCCATATCTGCAGCTGGATATGCAATCTGTAAGAAACTGAAACGTAGCATTGTGGTGAAATTAATTTCCCCCAATTCCAAATATAATAGCGGTAATGCAGTTATTCAAGGTCTCCATTTGTCATCTCAGACTCCAATGAGATTTCTGTTTGGTTTGATGTAGTTTCCCCTCAGGCAGTCACTGAAATAAAATCCCCAATCTGACTTGGTATTCCCACTTCGAGACAATTGTGGCTGAGGGAATCTGATCGCTCATATCGAGTCCCAGAAAAAATTTCAAATAGCTGAATAATGTAGCCCACAGAATCCTGTCACTCTGAATCAAGTCAGAAGCCCTCATCTATCTATATATCTATCTGGACCCATTAGAAGTATTGTTATTGGTTGAAACTAAGCACACAGAAGAGAAAAAACAAAACTGAAATACAGAAAAAGTTAAATATGTCCCCGGGGATAGGAATCCAGGTCTCCTAATCTAAAGCACACCCATGCTCTCCACCTCTGAACTGGGATTTTGTTGGTCAATGTCAAAAACACTCATCTATATTCTCTCTGCAAACAATTACATCATTTTTTTTTGTAAGTCACTTGCAAATGATCAAATTCTGTTGTTAAGATGTGAGGGTGTGTCTAAGATGATAGGCGTGAAGTGAAACCACAGCAATGCGACATAAGCCTGAAGACTGAACGTGTAATCTTTCCAGTGCACCTAGGAAGAAATTTGATTACATTATCTGTTCCTGGAGATCGTAGGACACATCCAGCCATCGCTGTAATGAGGAGAGACACCTTGGGTACAAAGAAAAAAGAGTAAGGTGGAAGCGAAAGTGACACCCACCTATAAATGGAGGTCCACTGCTCTGTGATGTAGGAAGAATGCTGAGATGCCAGTATTTCTGAGAGAGGAGGAAATAAAAATTTTGTCTCTGTTATTCTTTTTATTCCAGCTGTTTATCAATATAAAGTTAGCTTCCTTCTACATAATTTTTGAAGATGACATTGTAAATAACTTCATGTAAAATTTAGCTTTTTGTCATTGCTTTTAAGCGACAAAAAATCGAATGAATTTTCAAAACGGTCACGCGTAAACAGAAGTGCTTCAGGATGTGAAAACTTCAACAATAACGTGAACATTGGTGTGTAAGTGGACCTCCTGGAGATGTAGGTGAATGTGTGATTGTTTTGGGGTTTAGCCTTAGATAAAGCAGGATAACTTTTTCTTTCTTTACTCTTTTTCCTTTTACTTTATCTTGACGCTGGAGTGCTCAGCAGTTTTACCTGTACTGGATAGGAAACACTTGCCTACAAATGTGAGCTCTCTGTTTATCTGTCACTCATCTTATCTGCATTGCTTTTAAATTATCTGTGTTCTTGCTTCTTTGTGGTGTTTGAATTTTTAGTCTTTTTTTAATTCATGTGTGGGTCGTGTCCCAGGCCTCTTTCCAAGCTGATTAATGTACTTTTGACAAAATATCTCAAAAATACATCAATTTACTGTTTCTCTTATATGAAACCAATCATGCTGCTTTCCAAAATAATAGCAATCTACTGATGATCTATTTATAACACCTTTTAATAAATAGTTATTTTAGTCATGATCATTAATATTTACCAATCATTATTAACGTTACAATTTACCACATTTCTTTTAATACTTTGTAATAAAGAAATTGTAATAAAACATAATATTTTATTAGTTATTTATGATATATTCTAAAGCTGATGAGGAAAAATAACAATTTTTATACTATTAGATAACATTTTATATAATTACATAACCACTATGTTATTGTTATGACCGTTGTTTTTGTTAATGATTCCAAATTGTTATTGTCATTTTGTAAATAAAGTTTCATTGATCCTGACATCACAGATAGACACGAAAGGTGTGACGCAGATACGTATGTGGACCAGCCATAATGAGACCAGTGTCATAGTTTGGCTGAAACTACAGTTTTTTCTACAGCTAACCTCTTTCTTTCTTTCTTTCTTTCTTTCTTTCTTTCTTTCTGACCAAACCAGCTAGACTGAGCCGTGGTCTCCAATGTTAACTACCTGCTTACCTTTATTTAAAACAGGTACTACAAAAATTACATTCAACTTTTTAATACCGTCTCAAAAAATGTTACTAATTCAAATAAATCATCTGCAAGAGAGATGCATCACACTTTATCGACCAGCCATTTAAAAAGCCTTATAAACACCAGCAGTAGCTTTATAATATCTAGATAATGTTTATAGATGGCTATTAACTATTAACAAAGTAGACAATTTGTAAACATTATTATCTTCTTATTGTTTGTTAACAATAATTATAAAAAATATTTTTTTCACAGTGAGTTTATAATTTATTAACCGTAATTATTAGAAATGTTTTTGATCTAAAAAGAATGCTTTAGTTTACACTATCTACCAATAATTTAGACAAAACAAAAAACAAGTGTCACAACATATTTTAAAAAATGATGAATATCATCTTCTTTTACGTATCCGTGTTTAAACAGACGAGGACCTCGTGTCATGCCTGACTTGGAAAGATACTGTTTCATTTGGTAGATTTAACACGTTGTTCCCTCTTTTGAATCAAACAAGTGTAAACCAAGCCTCGTTAATTAAGCTCATTAGGTGAACAGAAACCTGTTTGATTGCAGGCAGTTGGAGGCCTTCCGCTCTGATGCAGCAGCGGTATTTAACTCGCCATATTGGCTGTCTGATGGCTGCACCTCAGGGTCGTGTTCTGTGACATGGCTGCTGTCCCGGTGCCACCCTTGCACTCACACACACACACACACACACACACACACACACACACACACACACACACAAAGATCCTTTAAGGGGCTTGGCAGACCCCCGGTTCCCCCTTCTCTCTAATCACTGTGTTCTCCAGGGGGGGTGCAGCCATTCTCGTTGCTCTTTGCAAAAGCTTGGCATTTGTCTGAGATCTCATTTCTGTAATTCATCGCTTGTCTCCCGGGAGCCGCGGTTGGCACCGGTGATGCCAAGTCCTCCCTCCTCCTCCTCCTCCACCTCCCATCCCTCTCACACACTCTCTAACCCTATTCCCACTCTTTGCTGCACCTCTCCCTCTGGTTCTTCCTCTCTTTCACCCCTGTCGTTGTTTGTTGTTGCCCTGAAAGAGGCTCTGACTGAAGCTTAAACTGGTGGGTGTACACACATTAACTCTCCTGTGATTGTGTTTGATGACCGCTCCAGGCTCAGATCACATAAACATGTTGAGTGTGTGTGTGTGTTGGTTGTTGTTTTCTTCTTTGAGTGTATAGAGTTGACAGAGGCTGCCAAATTAAAATAAATGACCCGCACAGGACTTATTGTTATTTCATATCTTCATATATATATATGTGTGTGTGTGTGTGTGTGTGTGTGTGTATAAACATTAAGTGTCACATCATTAACACATATAAACACACATAGCTTAAATGAAGAAATAATTACAAATCAATTATCACAAGTAATATGAACGTGGAAAATTTAACTGTGATTAATTAGTTATCTGTAAAAATGTACATCTGTTGCGTATTTGGAAGCAAAGAAGGTGGGTGTGTGTGTGTGTGGGGGGGGCAAAAAGGATTGATAGCTCTGTATTATTGTAAATGTATCCATAAAACAAAGTGGGGTGTTGCATTTGCACTCACTTCCTGTGTTAAGAGTAAGAGCTAAAATATGCGCCGCAAAGTCTCCCAGCAGCACAAATCCTCCCGCGACTCTCCAAGTCTTACAGGTGAATTGCTGCATCTCACATTTTGTTTATGCGTAAACGGCTGTTGGTGGCAGGCATTTTAAGCTAATAGCTGCTTTAAATAGCTGCAATTACTGAGAAGCATGAGATATTTAATCACTCCAGACCAATTAGTCTGTAATCAAGTAGTGTCCAAGTGCGAGCACGTTTTTGTCCTCCACTGTTCCTCTGCAAGCACCCGCCATATATTTCTCAGTGTGCCGGGAAGAGCAGTGATTAACACGCAGGGATATAGGCCCCCGTGGAATGCCGTAATGTGGAGTTAAATCAGGGAGAGAGGGAAGCGAGACACCACAACTAAACCTGTTATTGCAGTTTAACATATGCAGAAGGTTAATTCAAAGCAGGGGTGATGATGAGTGTTTCACAGAGCCTTGCACAAATTTGTGGAATTAGAAGCTTGCAGTTTCTTTCTTCCTTTTTAAGGAAAAGGAAGTATTTTATTTTTCTTATTAATCCTTAGTTCCAGATAGTTGTAGTCAAATTCCCCTGGAAAAGGACAATAAAACAGCAGTGGAAATTTTTTAGAATAGCTGTCGTCTTTTGTGAGAAAGTCAAAAAAGGGGAGGGCACACCGATGCACAAAAAAGGAAACGCACACGCTTACACCTGTGCAAACAATTTCAGCCTGGGCCAGTTCCTTGTTTTGATAATCATGATACTGTGTTAATAATGACATTTCCGAGTGACTGCTCACAGAGCTGGTGTGTCCACTCCCTTGGCCTCGGCTCAAGGTGGAAAACAGCCTCGCCAATATGTACCTCCTTATCAAACAGGAAGTGATGCTTTCCCACGATCTGGATCATTGAATGCACACAAACACACACACACGCATTGACTCACACAAGGAGAGGAAGGCCGCAGGTACAGGAACTCCGTTCCATTCGACTCTGTTGGAAAATGACAGAAAGATATAGGAGCTCACGAGTCCCTGTCCTGCTGCTGCACTCTTGTCTCACTCGAAACAGGGATTGTTTGGAAAATCCTGCAGTGCTAATGTCAGAGCAGTGCAGAATGTGCTAGCTAACAGCGAGACAGTGGGAACTGTGAGTCAACATATGGCTGCAGCAAAGTATAATAAGAGCGCGGATGAATAATGTATCTGGGGACGGCAGCAGTCTGGGGCTGCTGACTAACACAGAGTCAGACGTAGAGATCATGTAGCTGTAACAGAAATCTCCTGTCCTATGTCCCCGCTGTATTACTGTAGCACTGCACCTGTGATGGTCTTTCTGGACCATCGTTTAATAAGGCTTACAGTAAATGCGAAGCATGTTCTGTTTGTGTAAAGAAGCATCAGTGTATGACTGACTGGCTGCTGAATTAATGCCATATGTCACTGCCAGGATATAGTGCAGTTACATTTTACAAATGCAATTTCCCTCTAAATGTTAAACCTCTGTTTTCTGTAAATATAAAACACATGACATGAGATTTGAATGAAGCAGTCGAGCCAATGTCAGCATGCGAATCGCCAGGTGGACTGCTGTGAAAATAAAGCACGGTCAGCTGGTGAGTGTGTCAAGGTGTGGGCTAGGTTTTTTTTTTTTTTGCCACACAATCCTTAAATTCGGTAGCATGTCCTACAAAAAATAAATAAAATAAAATCCTGGTGAGACAGCTGAAGCTTTTTGTTTGAGCTCTCAGGCCTCTTCCATGAGAACCAGAGAATAATCTTTAATCATATCAGGAAGGTCTAACTGTCAAGCTGGCCACCTGTGCTTTAACACATTTTTTCATTTTCTTTCCTTTTTTTCTCCCACCCCTCCTTTTATCACTCATACACAGACAGGCACACAGTCGCTCACATTTCACATCACAAGGACAGGACCCGTCAAGGGCAGTGATGCCAGGTTCCCTTGGTGTGGACTATAAACACACACAGGTGGCCTGTGTAGCCATGCTGGAGTAGGATGTCTGCAAGGTGTGCTGCAGGGCCCTTAGGGCCACCTCTGTCGCTGGGGTTGTTGGTGTCAAACGGCTGCTTTAACCTGCGTTTGGCAGGTTAACGTGGGGACAACCAAACAAGGGCCGGTGTGTCTGCAAGAAAAACCCAAGGCTCCGCACAAAAGAAGGCGGAAAGGAAAGATACTCCAGTGGAGCCAAAAGCTGTGAGTGAGATAGGTGTGGAAAAAGATACCCAGTGAATCAAAATAAGAGCTTTTTTTTGAGCGGGCTCATAAATCACTAACTACAGTATGTGATTTTACTAATTTTAGAAAAAATGTAACTGTTCAAATATGGAGATGTATCTGGTAAATGCTCCCGTAAACCCAATGAGGCCTTGAGTTTCTTTCAGCCAAGAGTGTGAGTATAATTTTCATCTATACTGAATCCCATAATAATCAGCATCTCACCAGGCATTTCTTTTCTTCATTTGTTTCTCATTAAAGCAATAACACCATTTTTCTTTACTGACTTTCTTTCCAGTAACTTTACGCTCTCTTTCCGATTTTGTTTTAAATCCATCTACACTGTAAGGCAAGATGAGAAACATTATTTGCTGAACATCGTTGGCATCATGTGTGGAAGTCTGAGCTGTAGATGCTGTAAATTACTGGCCTTCATTCTTCATTCACCTTCTGTTGCACCATGCTTTCTGCTGAAATTCACGTGGTGATCGTACTTCCTGCTCTGCAACATTTCTTCTCCATTTTTCTTTTACTGAGCCTCTTTAACGGGAACATGTTACATCACGAATTGCCAACTGCAATAATGTGTTTTGATATCTCACTAAAGAGATAGCATTATTTCTGCACGAAGGAGTGACATATATCCGACTTCTCGGCTGTCACTTGTGTTTGAGTGATCCTGCTGTTGTTGCAGCCGTGTGTGTGCGGCTGAATTAATAAAGGCTCAGAAAACAAAAGGCTTAAACCCTAAATCCTGTAAAGCAGGTTTAAGGACTAACAGTATGAGAAGTCTGCAACATACTAACTTTACCCTCCCTTTATTTTCCAGGGAACTAAATGAATAAATTACACTGCACCTCTCTCCTTCTCAGCACTTCAGGTGCCAGTGAAATAAACCGCAATGCGCCCCCTGAGACAACACTCGAGACGACACAATTCTTCCTGGAAACTTTTAATTGTTTTGACAACTCCTCATAAGCCAGTGAAGGTCAAGTCCAACAGTGCAGCTGACAGTAATGTACAAGTGCCCTCTCACACTGGCAGGAGGGTGGTGAGGTAAATTCGGTGTTCAATGTCATGAAAAATAAAGATTCTTGTTTTCTTCTCTCCACTTTTATATTAATAATGACTGGATAACTCTCCAGACTTTTCACGTCAGACGTCTCCGTTCCAAAGAACAACAACAGCAAAAAAAAAAAGAGAGTCTGTTAATGTTCACATTTGGAACCAATTTATAACCAAAGTTTAATGATTTCTTGGCGTCAATCATTAACTTCTCAAGGAGAGGCTCTGATTGCACAAATCTGAGAGACATTGTGTTGCAGTGATTTTTTTTTACATCGTAAACACTGTAAGAAGTGCTGTAGTTAATATGATCACTTTTTAACAAGAGTGCAATGTAACAGAATCAAATTAAGCCCCCCTCTCTTTTTCTTTTCTTTCTTTCTTTTTTTTATAGATCAAACAGCAGGCCCACCCATCTCTCTGAGTGGGTCAAAGCTGTCAAAGTAAATGTGTACAAAAAAAAAAAAGATTCAAGAGAAAGCTGAGCAGGTCAAATAATCAAAGAACTCGTGTTTGAACTCCACCACATATCTACACAGGCAGGGCTGCTTCAGTGCACATTCAATATCTCTGCAATGAGCATGACATGCTACATATTAAACTAGTCCAAAGAACACTGCAAAGAGTTAACTGATATCATCATGTGAGGACATTATTGGCAGAGCAAAACCACGTTCATTCACTAAAGTGTAAACACAATATTTACATAATGACAGGAAAAAAAAGGTTTTAATAAAAATATCTTATAATTACAATAGTCTATTTTAAGCATATAAGTCTTCCTTTCACATACTTTTATAGAACATTTGCGTCTCTATATTTACAATCGTATTTGTCTCGAATCGGAATTGTTCTTCTTTACAATATCAAACATTTTAAGAAACCAGGGATGGCAATCCCTGTTCAACACAAATCATCTATTTTAAACAATAGATGTCCAAAAAAAAAACATGTACAAGGATTTTTCGCAGTTTAGTAAAGCTTTAAACTGGAGTCATTTTTAGTTACTCTTTAAGCACAATTCACAAACAGTTTTCATAGCTGTTGATAGATGGGTTTCCAACAACAACAACAACAACAACAACAAAAAACTTGTCAGCATGGGGATCCCATATTTTCACTCTTTTTGGGGGGAAAAAAAGTGACAAGAAGTGAGAGCAACTTAAGCAGGAGGAAGGATGGGGAGATGTCTACACACTGAGTCCTTGTTCAATGGAACAAAAAAAAAACCTGATATGAATAGTGATTTTATTTGGGTTTAATTCCTCCCAGCGGTTTTGAAATCCCCTTGTGATTGTGCCTCCAGTTGGGTGTGAGTCCCTGGCGAAGCTTTGCTGGCTTTGGAGCGGCTCTGTGCAGCCTGCACACCTGTGGAGGGGATGAATAGAGGCGAGGGGGGGTGAGCTGCAAAGCTCCAGACTGACTGGCGCCACCGACAAAACAGAGGCCATGCTTGATCAGCAACCCAAAACAAACCAGGTCAAACAACAACCACACAGCACCTTGGGCTGTTCGGCAAGGCTGGCGAGGACCAGCCGGGACTTTCTAGAAGGCTGTGGAGTGTCTCGCTGTAACACACACCACCTACATTCTCTTAGTCCTGTCCAGGTGTGTTTGAATTCAGTGCTGTAAATCTGGTTTAAAAGCCAGGAACTGAGCAGAGTGTATATGACACTGAGCCAGAGAGAGGGGGAGGAAAGAAAGTGTGTGTTTGTGCATGTGTGTAAGAATGAAAGAGAGGGCAAGCTGAGGTTTTAACCCTCTCTTCTTCTGAGATTGCTACACCAGTGACAGTTATTGCGCAAAGCACAGCTGCATCTGAGACTGGTGCCGATTTCATGTTCCTCAATTATTATTTTCCCTGACATCTACTGGCCTCCCCAGAGCACTCTAGAGATTGTCAATCTACACCACATATAGGCTACAGTATTCAAATTACTGAGGATGTCTCACTAACCACCACGGTTGCATTTTTTTATGTTTATAAAAAATAAATGCATAAAAAATTAATAATGTTCACAAATATTTAAAATAATATAGCAATAATATTTTACACCCACTTACCAATGCAGTGCTCAAGTCTCAGCGACATAAAATCGAGTCCTCCGGCTTTTTGACTATAGACGTCCTCTACAGAAAGATAAAGAAGAGAAACAACACGTGAAACGATGTCGCGCTTTGGATGACAAAACTAAATAAAGGCAAGGCCCTGGAAATAATAATAATAAATGGCATACAGCAGAGCGGCAGAAAATTAGCCGGCTATATCTCCCATAATAAATTCTCTTATAGGCTATTGAATAACAAATTGCCCTTATTGTGCGCAGTGGAGTGGGCTGCGGGCTGAGGTACTTCACCAATCCTGGAATAAGGTGGGCCTCTGACACACACTGCCATTATCATGCAAATCATACGGCCCGCAATCAAGTGCGCAATCTAACCCACGTCAAATGCGATTTTTACGCATGATTTTTCAAGCCTCTGATAAGTGCTGTATGACATTCTGATTTTTTTTCTGTCCTTTTTCACTAACACTGCAAGGACAATGACACATAACGAGTATGACGTGCTTTGTCTGAGTCTGAGTGGCGAACGGCAGTCTGGCACCGGGAGGTAAACTGGGGTCCCCCCCCCACCTCCTCCTCCCCGGTCAGTCCCGGTGAAAACGGGGCGAACCGAGAGGCTCCTCCTGACTCCAGCTTACCTGGTGCTGATCAATGTTGAGCACCGTCAGTGGTGTCCTGCTGGGGTTCGAGGCTCGAGGAGGGCAGGTCCCGGTCAACTGAGGCTGTTGTTTATGTAGAGAAGGGTGCGTCTCCAGGGCCAGCTGCAGGTCCAGAATGTAGTCTATGACATGCTGGAGGATCTCCACTTTGCTGACTTTCTTATCCTGCGGAATGGTGGGCACCAGGCGCTTCAGCCGGCTGTAGCAGTCGTTCATGTCGTACTGCAGGCAGAACAGGTCCTCTTCTTCCATCCTGCACCGGGCGATGTTGAGGCTCTGCTTCGACAGATAGTGCAGGGAGAGCTGGCTGCCGCTGGAGGAGGAGTCCTGGGGGCGGACTGGAGTAACAGCCTTCATCTTAGATAACCGACGGCTCAGAGAGAAGCAACGACAAATCGAGCAATTACACTACTGGTGTCGAGAGGTATTTTAAGATTATAGCACGTCGCTGTTAACACAGAAAAAAACTAATACGGCCGCAAATTAGAGAGAGAATAAGATAACGAAAAGGCGGAATTGTAGCCTGTCAACACATCCCGTTGAGCTTCGTAGTTCCTCCTACTTCAGCAGGCTCGATGTGAAAGGAATGAATAGATTTCCTACATTTATAGAGGAGAGGGGAGGCGCCTATCCAGCCGGCTGACAGATCAGGGAGAGAAGCTGGTCAATCACCAGCAGTCCGCTGCCCACCGACCCGACAACGGAGCCGAGAAAAAGGCGTGTCTCATTCTCTGTGCGCTGCGGTGGGCTGTCTATCGGTAGGAGGAGTGTGTGTGTGTGTGTGCACGCGTGACTGACTGAGAGAGAGAAAGAGAGTGGCGATCGAAAGCAATGAATTACAGCGACGGTATACTGCCGCCGTCCAAAGGCAAAAGTCTCAATTTGTCTTTTTGACCAGCGGTACAAGGGGTCTGTCTTAAAGGAGCAAATATGGGATCGATCCTGACAGAGGTGATGGTATATATGCACAATTCACCAGGCTGATTAGCGCTGGATTGCATCTTTAGTGTCGTAGTCATTGATGCGTAATTACGCACAGCCTCGCTGGTATTGATCTCTCCGGTGACAGATGATCCCGAGCCAATCTACCTGCACATAAAAAAAACAAAACAAAAAACAAATAAACGACCCCCCCCCCCCCCCCCCCAAACAAAAATATAATTCTAAACTAAAGCTTTAAATAAACATTAGCGTCTGTTACAATCAGCAGTAAGTTTTCTGGTCCTAGTGAGATCTTTTATCAAATGAGGTGCTGTTAATACAACATTCTATTCGAATTTTGTTACACATATGTTTTTAATCAGATTTATTTTGAGAAAGAAAGAGAGAGAGAAAGAAATCATTCTAGTTCATCGTAATCGTCGACTGAATGAATTGTTATGACTTCATAAAACAAACAAAAAGACTTTTGTCTCAGCTTTTCCTGCAGGGCTGCAGCTCTAGGGGAGGCTGGACAGGCCAATTTGGCGGCGCCTCCTTGCCATTCCCTGCCCCAGCTGTGCGTTATTGTGCCTCCAACATTCCTCCGCTCTCCGGGCCGCGTCGCCGCTCCGCTCCCTCCTTTACAGCCGCCTATTGAGTCGCCCCGCCGGGCAGACAGCCTGGCGCCACGCATCGGGACCTCATCCACTCACACCCAACTCTTTTTTCTTTCTTTCTTTCTTTCTTTCTTTCTTTCTTTCTTTCTTTCTTTCTTTCTTTCTTTCTTTCTTTCTTTCTTTCGGGCAAATTGCCAAGACAACATTAACGCTACCTTCCAGCTCCTGGAGACCTGAGGTCTGAGTGTAGCAGGGATGACATCCACCTTCTTTTTAAGGTTTAATGTCCCAGACTTTATGGGAATCTCTACATTCTCCCCAGTCATGAATATTGAAAAGCTTAAATGGCTTTAAATGGGCATTTTCCTCTTGTCTCCCACCCTCTGTCTCTCTGTTTTTTTTGTTGCCATGGGAAGTGACTATTCTGCTCAGTAATGTTTGCAACCATGTTTGGCTCAAGGGCTACCATCAAAGGGATCAGTGGTCTGCAGCTTTGATGGTAGTCCTTCCACAAGCAAGATGGTGCATGAAGTCTCCATACATGACAGGCAGGTGATGGACGAGGTCTATCAGCAAAACACTGTCCCATTTGGCCTCAGCAATGATTCAGTGATCCTGCTATTTTGACCATTTATGTCCACAATGAAATAAAAAGTTGGAGATTTTACTCAGTTTAGATTCCAGGGTTCTGGCATCCTTACTTAAGGCTAATGGGATGCAAAATGTTACCGCCAAGAAAACTAGCGCCCCCCTGTCGGCAAAATAATTCATCTTAAGTTTTCATGAAATTGTAAACGGGCTAAAAACAGAAGAATTTATGGGACTGATGTGAGGTATTCAAATGCATTTTTCTCAGGGAATCCTCAGTTGGTTACTATTTAAGGACTTAGCAACCAAACTGCAACATTTTGTTGATTTGTTGGGACCTTTTCTAATTTCATTGTCCTTCTTGTGTTAATGCAAAAGCAGCTTCAGTAACTGCAAATGAAACACACTTTGATTATACTTGTGTATTCATGACTGACACTACCTTTGAAGGTGAGACGATATCATAGCAAATGAGAATCAGAGAAACGTTATTAATCCCAGAAGGAAACTGAGGTGCCATAGCAGCATACATACAACAGACAACAAAGCAATCGTATAAAATCAAGTGTAGGAATAGGGCTAAAAATAGATTAGTATAGAGATATAAATATAAAATTACATTACAGGTGTAATGGGTGCACGGGTGGGCAAATTTACCTTTTGGTGTACAGAAAGTGACAGAGTGCAGTGAGGTGTGTTCAGTCCAGTTCAATATGTTAAGGTCTGAGGTAGACGAGTTGAACAGTCTGCTAACAGCTTGAAGAAACAACGTCCTGTGTTGTTCCTTTAGACAGTGAGGTGGAAGGACTCTGTTGCTGAAACTGCACTTTGCATTGTCCAGTGTGTTGTGGACTCTTAGGTGGTTTTGGAGCAGGTTTGCAGATGATTAAGAAACAAGTATGAGAAGAGAAGATGGTACAGATGCACCTTTTTTTTTTTACAGTGGCAGGGCACAGAATAGCTCAATAACCATGCTAGCATGTTGCTAGCTTGAATGAATTGAGATACAGCCCTGATCAGAGGACTTTAAGATGCTATTAACATTATCCTGTAAAGAAAAAACACATATCATGATGAGGATGGCCTCTTCCAGGATGACAGTGTCTGCCTCTGTCAGACTGGCAAAGGAGTCATTTAGGGATTTGATGATAATGAAAGTTGTTGTGGACTTCACAGTCACCAGGTGTCCACCCACAGGAGATTTTGCTGTGATATGTAAGTTGGGTTTTGTTGTTGTTGGTGTATTTTTGGATAAATAGTTTTTTTTTCTATCCCTCCAGCAGAGCAGCAGAAACTTTAGGAGTCAAGGTCCAAATATGTCATTATGTTGTTTTTCATGTGATGTGTCACCCATCTGTGCACCAAGGACATCCTGGCATATTCTGGTGTGCCACCTGGATGACCGCACCTTGACGCAACCTCTTTCCCTTCTTTTGTTCAAGTATTTGAGGTTGATTAAGGTTCAAGGAGCAACCTTGTTACGGGCTTTAGAGTTTGCTGTGTCCTCTGTGTGTGGCTAATGTATGCATTCAGGAATGTAAACAAGATGCACTCTGACTCTTTGTGCTCAGTAACCTTGTTATATTCTATTCTTGCCCGTCTTTAGCCCTGTACCCAGTTAACGGTGCATGCATTGACCTCAAATTTAACACACGCAATAATTCACAGGGTGGAAACAGGGCTTTGTCTTTGTGTTTGCATTTGGGTGCTTCTGTTGCATGCACTTCTCTAATTGTTGCCCTTCTGGCTCTGCTTCCCCAAAGGTTCATCGCACTGTTGACTAGGGACTGGAGCTTGGTAACTAGAGACTCATTAGACCATTCTAGATAAGCATCTTAGGTGAACCTCTCTCTGTTGTGGCTACACAGTGTGGAAACACAGATCAGACTACTAACTTTGCCAGTCTGTTCTTCCTAATAAACTGCTTGTATGCAAAGTTAGGAGTGGAGCTAGTAGATTAAGTCTTGCACTAACAGCCTTTCGGCTAAATCCTCTTGTGGCGGGCCACAAGTGCAGCAACCATGTACAAAGTGGAAATTGCACGATGGCCACATCTGTGCAAGAGGTGGGATGTGGTTAAAGTTGCAGTGGGTGGTGACACACACACACACACACACACACACACACACACACACACACACACACACACACACACACACACACACACACGAGAAAGATGTGACTCAACACCTCCTATTGCATGTCTGTATTGAAACCATGAGATAATATCTTGAGGCGTCAACACCTTACACCACATTTGCTTTTATGAATGTTAGTCTTTTCTTTAGGTTATTTTCAGAATAAAAGTTCTGAACATTAGAATCAACGAAGAGTTCAAATTTAAAAAGGAAAAAGAAATTATAATAATGGTTCGGTATAAAACTGGTATTTCATTCCACTGGCTAAAAGGTAAATCAGAACCTATTAGCCAATCAGTGATAATATATTTGATCCCAGTGTGCATACCTAGACCACACCTTACATTCAGATATAAATGATAAATAATAGTTTGAACCTAATGAAAGCACAGAGCAACTGCAC
The DNA here is from genome assembly GCF_900408965.1 of Simochromis diagramma. Lineage (NCBI taxonomy): Eukaryota > Metazoa > Chordata > Actinopteri > Cichliformes > Cichlidae > Simochromis > Simochromis diagramma. Next base: position 1,405,639 of record NW_024387423.1, on the reverse strand, counting down.
TCTGATTTGCTGTCATGGTTTTCAACAGCAGGTACACACACACACACACACACACACACACACACACACACACACACACACACACACACACACACACACACACACACACACACACACACTTGGAGTACTACCAGAAGAACAAAGAAAAAAAGTCACATATTTTTTTTTTCACCTTGACCTTTGTGCATTATTTTGATTACCCAGTGAGGCGTGACAAGAGATATCGTGAACATGAGGGGGGAAAGAAAATCCTTAAATGTCATTTTACTTTGAAAGTTTAGTCCTGTCCAATAGGAGTTTCTCAAAGTAGATATTTTGGCGTGTAATAGGAGAAGGAGTCACGACTTTGAGGATAGCTCTGTTTTATTTGGAGTCAAAGTGAGCCGTTATCATGGCCCTGAAAGTGAAGCAACTAAATTTGGATCCAAACACTATTACGTGTTGTTATTTATACAGTGCCGTGCTTCGAGGTCATAATCAAGAGAGAACAAAAACACCAAATAAATGCGTATTTATATTACTGTTTATATAGAGATCTATATATTATATATACTGTAAGTAACATATATTCTGTTTCTGTTCTCCCTTTCTTTTACACTATGACATCAAGGCAAATTCCTTATTTGTGTACAAACTTCTATTTCTGATGAACAAAAGTCCATAGTGCAGGAAGAATGGATATAAATTAAACTCCGGGGAAAAGCTGAGAACATATGGGAGCCATAAGGCACTGGAAGGAGACACACTAAATTCACACGACATAGAGAAGGGTAAGAAGGCAAAGGTGAACTCAATCAGGCACTATGGAGGGCAGGAACAAAACAAAGAAATGGAAGTAATGGGAAGCTACGCAAAGAACTACCTTTCAAATTAAAACAGGAAGTATAAGAAGAAGAAAAAGAGTCGGAAGATCAATTCAGAAAAAAAACTGTCAAGCGAGAAGACAAAGACCAGAAGACCTGTTACCTGTTCCTGAATCAGAGATCGAGCTGCCATACAGTGCTTTGGATTAGATTAGTGTTTTCATTACTGTGGCTAAATGTCTCGACTAAAAATGCACCACAAAAAGTATTTATATCCCAGTATCACTACATCAGTCTGACCTGGCTTTCTGGTTGTAGTTGACACACCCTTTCCACCTCTCTCCATGTACATCATTAGAGGCTGTCCTTCAAATCTTGTCTTTAGGCCTCATCATATTTACAAGTCAAAGTCTCAACATGACACGTCATCTTTTTTAGAATGTTTTGCGCATCTCGCGGCTTCTGAACGGAGCCCCAGCTGGTTATCTGGTTTTGGTTTTGGTGGGTGAAAGTGCGGTCTCTCCATCCTCCTTCAGCAACCAACACAGCTGCTGTGCTAGTAGAAAAGACTAAAGCTTGAAAAAAACACCAAGCAGGCAGATGGATGAGTTTTCTGTTATTCTCTTTTGTCTGGTTTGTTGTGGGTGGTGACACACAGTTTCTTTGCATCACGTCTACTATCTCTCAGGTGCTGCAGGGCTGCGGGTATCTCCCGAACCCAGATCTGTCCGTGCTGGTTGCTTGTGATGGGTGGTGTCATATTTTTTTTTTTTTTTTGCTCTCTCCAGGTGACACAGTTTGCACAACATGCCTTATTCCCTGATGGGCTCCCAGCTAAACACCCTGTGTCATTTACACAGGTGCATTCATTGTTTACACTACGCAACCCGAGTAACCATCCACGCATGCAGACTAACACTCACACCTTTCTCACACACGACACAGAAATACATCACGAGGGCCGCTGGGAGAGATATAAGTCACATTAAATTTAAAAAACAAAACAAAAAATCCTTCAGATCCACTGATTTGAACTTTTTCACTGTAAAAGAAAAGAGGTGGAAAATCTGCCTCAGAGTAAAAACAGGAACTCCACTCAGATCATTCTCTCTGCAGACATCAGGGACCACGTGCCGTTCCACCTGTGGGGTTTGTGTTTAGTGGCCATGATCTATTCTCATATTAACTGTGCTAAAAGCGGGAGCTATGATCTGGGCCACACTCATTTAGGTCAGCAGCAGTTCAGTCAAGTCTAAAAGCATTATTCACTGCTTTCTTGTCGTGGCCGCTGGGAGTTTTTCATAACTCTCACAGCTGCTGTTTTCACTTCCCCGTTTCCCACCGTGGTCACTTCAAACACTCCTGACCTAGCGTTTTGGATGCTTGCTTGCTTTTTGCTCTGTCCTGTTTGTACTCCAAACTGTGGAGAGACCCAGCAACATGTAGGTGCAGACACCAATTTGTGTTAAGAGCATGTTTTTGGTGCTCTCTTTGTGTTTGTGCTGGTTTATATGTGTGTGTGTGTGTGTGTGTGAGTGACAACAGGTGCACCTTTGTTGCATCCTGTTGCACAGCTGCTGCCCTGCTTGTTGTCTCTTCAATGAGTGTCAGAACATACAGCAAGCCATCGGTTCTTTCAGGTTAGAGTTTGTTATACCATTTTTATAGCTTATGCATAAAAACATGTGGGCTTATATTTTGGGTAGGGTGCCAGTTATAGGACAGAAAACGATCAGTGTCTTGCCCACAGCCAGTGAATATTCACAGCTGTTCACATCATGGTTTGCAAACTTTTGTATACTATAGATGCACTAATAACAAAGCTCTGCAGTCACTCATCTGTCTGCAACCCTGCTAGTCTAATGTTTCCCTCACTTTGGTCCAATCGTGTTCTTGCCTGAGTTCTCTGAGCCAATCGGCCTCTAATCCACGTGTTTTAAATCTCAGTGCCCTCCTGCCATTCTGCCTTCCAGACTTTCTTTCATGTGACCCACCACCTCCCCATCTTCATCTCTTCCTGACTCGTTAAGATCCTCATTCAGGCCTCGACCTGCTTTGTCTTATGTCATCTAGACTCCAGCAGGTCAAATAATACTTCCATCCATTGCTCTGTTATGTAGCTTCATGAGTCTAACTGCCAAATAGTTTATCCCTCAAACTCCATATTTCCCTTATGTATGGCACACATCAAACATAAACATACCAACAAAACATGACACACAAAAGTATTAAATAGGATTATTCTAGGAAATCAAAGTTCTTTATTTTTTAACTATAGTAAGATGTTGCTATGTCTTGATGCATTCTCAATCATCCAGGAAAGTAAATCTCCAAAAGTTGATTCTGTTCATCTGGACGTAGCGTTTTGTGGGAGAAACGTTTCGTCACTCATCCAAGTGACTTCTTCAGTCTCAGCTGACTGCAGGTTTCCCCAACCTTATAAACAGTACATTTACATTATGACTGAAACCAGCCCACTGAAGGAACAATGGGCTGGGAGGTCAGTTCCTTAATCATAATTATGCAAATTCTCATGACCATTAATCAACAACCACTGACCAAAACCCACTGATCAAAGACCATGAGTACCATTCACAGAGAGTTGGGGAATGGCTGCAATCACAGCATTGTAAGATGGCGAAAGACTTCTCACTGATCAATGGCCATGAGTACATTTTACACAAGTAAAAGCGGCAGCACGGTGGCACAGTGTTTAGCACTGCAGCGTCAAAGCAATTAGGCCCTGGGTTCAGGTTGGGTTCTTTCTGTGTGCAGTGTTCGTGTTCTCCTTGTGTATGTCCGGGTTCTGTCCGAGTACCTCTCACAGTCCAAAGACATGTGGGGTTAGGTTAACTGATGATTTGAAATTGCACACAGACAGTGACAGACTGGCAACCTGTCCAGTGTGTACCCTGCCTCTCGCCCTATGGCAGCTGGGATAGGCTCCAGACCCCCTCGCGACCCTGAATTGGATAAGTGGAAGAAAATGGATGGATGCATAAAATAAAATAAAATAAAATAAACAAAAGCAGAAAGAATGAAAGCCAATAAATACAAATAAACATCTAGATATATGCATGGAAATCACATTTTCCATGCAAGTTGCCTGGAAATGATTCGATTTTGAAGTTTTCTTCAGTATTACATGCAGTGCCGTGGTTACAGGGTATTTGTGGATTTGTGAATATATCTGAGTTTGTCTTCCTGTTGGTGTTTCATTCTCTGGTTTAATAATTTTAGATTCCTGTTTTGATTTTTTTTTATTATTATTATTGCAGTAGTTAGATCTGTTTAACAGTGATATTCTTGAGACTTGGATTTCTGTTTTTACTCTGTGGATTTCCTAGCTGGAGTTTTGTGATGTTGTGTTTTCCATTATTATTCTGGCTTATCTCTTTAGCTCTGGCATATCTTATATTGTGTCTCTTTTTATTTGACTTTAGTTTGTAGTGGTGAATTTAGTTTTGTGATGTATTTAATTTTGATTTACGGCTTGTCTGTTATTTCTTGTCGCAGTAATTATAGCAGTTGCTTTCCCTTTCTTTCTGTCTGTCCCTCCTGTCTTGTTTCATTGTTTCAGCTTTGGCCCTTTTCTGTTTTCTTGTCTTACACAGTGTTAGTATTTATGCCTGTATGAATATTAACAGTTTGTTTATTTCCTCTTTTATTTTGAAGGATAGTTTTCTTTTTTTCTAGTTACTTACTTCCTGGATTTTGCCCTTCTTTGTGATTGTCTGCTCCCCTTTGAGTGTCACCTGCTGTTAGCTGTTTCCTCAGGTGCCTGTTCCCTCCATAAGGGCTCTGCGTATACTGTATGGTCCTGTGTCTCCATCCTCTTTGTAGCGTTTCTGCTGTGCTACTCCACTGGTGATCCTGTGGTTCACCTGTTTATTGAGTCAGGACTTTGGATTTTTTTTGTTTTCTATGGAAGTTTGCCAACAGACTAATAAACGCTTGCTTTTAGCTAATTTGTCTGGATAGTGTCCTGCATTTGGATTCTCTCTTCATCGCTATCCTTGGCATCCGCTGACAGTTATCTTTATATTCATTGCTACTTACAATAATAAGAACTGCTAATGGCTGGTACAGCATGCTTTTAGAGGTATCACTTTGAGAAAACGTAAGCAACTATAGAGAGAACGGGACAACAGCATTAACTCTTTATTGTTGACATAATAAGAGTGACTCAATGAGCTTCTAGGATGTGGGCCTCCTGATACTTTTTACTTTTTAATCATCTTTTTTTTGTTTTGGGGCTTTTTTGTTATACTAACACTGTAACCTTTGGCACTGCACTATACACATTAATATTGACATTTTCTACATGTGATTGAATTACATAATTTTTTTTCACCCTTCAGATGAGGTGTTTTAAAGCTTTTCTTCTTCATAAAGGTCTCTAATCGAATGGTGGTGTGGTGGTTTCCCATTCACCTAACAGTAAGAAGGTCCTGGGTTTAAATCCAGGCCTTTCTGTGTTTGCATGTTCTGTCTGGGTACTCCTGCTTCCTCCCAAAGATATACATGGTTAGATTAGCTGGTGAGTCTAACTGTGAGCCTGACTGTGAGTGTAAATGGTCTGTCTCTGTAACCAACTGGGGAGCTGTCCAGGGTGGCCTTCACTCTGTGGCAGCTGGGATGGGCCCAAGCCCACCCGTGGTCCTGAATTGGATAAGCAGAAGAAAATTGATTCATGGAACTGTTTTTTTTGACCATCCCAGTTTAAGTCTCAGACCATTTTGAGCTAAGACTCTTTGTCTTTCAAGCGGACATGAATTAAGAAATGGGACAACACCTCAGTTAGAGTTTCTACTGAGAGAGAACAAACAGCCGAGCCTTCCAAAAAAGCCAAGAATGTGTCATCAGCTGCAGTGCTACTGTAAAATAACACTTAAGCATATGTTATGTTAAGTGATAGTGGGGGCCTAGCATTATCTCAGCAGTGAAAAATGAGCTCTAAATGAGCTCCACTGAGCTATTAGGGTAATTGTAAATGATGAGCTGAGTCTTTTGGTGTGTGGTGAAATCTGGTAAAGAACAGAACACAACAATCACAAAGGTTCAAATTCTCAGATCAGAGTGAGGTTGGGTTAATGTTCATGTATTACATTAATTTTTAAAAAACATTTGTTATTATCTGACAGGAGTTTAAGTATCAGAAGAGAAGACAAGCCATTTAAAAACAATGTGAAATATAGTACTATCTTTATTTTATCAGATTGGCGCTTCGATTGATAAATTTGTCAAATTTATTTTCTCACTGAGCTTTCAATTCAAACGGTGCACACAGAAATAAACCACCAAATGGGAATCTTGCACCAAAATGTTGATGCGGCTGCCTAGAAGTTGTAGAAGTCATGTAGCATCTCTGCTAACAACATTGTGAGTCATCAATAACTGATCTCGACCCACGTCGACTCGATAGAACCCATATTTAAATAAATAAGCTGACTTTGTACACGTTCTGTCTGAACACACATCATCTTAATCTTTCACCTTTCATCATATAAAAGCTGTGCCACAGTAATAAGCAACAGTGTATTTTCTTATACCGAATCAATGTAACACTTTGAGTTTACCAGATTAATGTACCTTGCTGCATGCTCCTCTGGCCTTGTTTTATTAAAGGAAAATGTATCAAAAAGAGAGAGCTGAAGAGTGTTTAATTCCCAAAAAAAGGAATGAAAGGAATGAAAAATAAGGAAAAAGAGAAAGTGTCCAGAGAAAGGACAGATGAGGACACCGGTGTCAGAGTTAATGAGGGACTCGACCTTTGAACTGCAGGGTCATTAGGAGCTCTGTGATGCAGTGTGGTGACAGATTACAGCCCTTATGTTACTGCTCAGCTACTTAGCACAACAGACTGCTGGACCTGAAAAGGCAGCAGATTGACGGACAGAGTGATTGACGTGTGGATTGATCGCTTTGGATTGATGTCGATAGATGACTTTGGACGGCTAAGTTGTTGTAGTTGGATTCTTAGTATTTCAATTTTTGTTTTGCTGATTTTGCTGATTCACAGAACACAAATCTGTTCCTGGATATTTGATGACACTGAAATTGTCCATAAACTTGGACATAAAGGCATGCTTTTCCTGTTTATTTTTGGCTCTGGAATGTGGAAATTCCAATGTAGACCCTCAGCCCCTTTTCATTTAGAAAAGTTCCCATAGCCAGCCTCATACTCTCCACAAGCCTTTCTTGCCGGAATGAAAACCCTCCCTTTCACTCTGTTCTTCCTGGAACCTCCCATTGCACCCCCGACAACACCCCACCCCCCTCTACACTAAACTTTTCTTTTTTTTTTCTTGGAGGGACTTTAAAGAGGAATGCCATTCAACACATTCAACCACGCGCCCCCAAATCTCTGCTGCAAACATGTTCCCACTGATTCTCTCAAAGAATTAATTGCTCCAAATAATCTCACCATCTGGTTGTGGAGGTTCATACTTACGGGGCTGCTTGCATAGCAGTGGCTGGGGCCCATTCAGATGCTCGCAACACTGCTGTGGTGCAGAGAACGAGAGATGGACAGAGAAAGGTGGCGAGGCTTGCCAGGAGGCTGAAAAGAGGAGAGAATGACAAAGACCACCATCTGCTCCTTGTCTTTTTTGTCGGCGACCCCAGACGCCAGCAGAGACCCGGCATCACTATGATCCAACTACAGACCACTGACTGGAATGTTGTTGAGAGAAAAGATGTGGAGAAGGAGCAACGGCGTAAGAAAGAAATGAAGAAAAGAGTCTTGAGAACACAAGGATTTCACATCTCTCATCATCACTTAGGAGTTTCTTTCCACTTCGGGCAGGTCTTTGCTACACTTGTGCATTTCTTTAAAACATCATCCAAATGTTACGCAAATCAGGTGAAAATTCTCCAAGGCTAAAGGTTACATTTTTGTGTCACCCCCTCCAAAAATCACATAAAAACCCCAACAGATTTACAAGCATCACGAGAAGCTGTTGAGGCGTAGGATCCACTCACGAAGATGACTACAGACTCAAACCAAACTTTGGTTTATTTACTGAACTTAAAATCCACTTTTGCTACTTACATTGATGATTATTTGGAAATGTGAACTGTTGAAAATGTAGACGAAATCAAACATTCTCCGTTTGTCTGCAGGATGCCTGTAAAATAATGTCTCCATGAAGACAGAATAATTCATCTAGTCCAGTGAGCAACGCACACGATGTTCATTTGATGATTTCGAAAGCCACACAGGGAGTCACACAAATAGAAACTAATGTGTTAGTTCCAACTGTGATCTGAACTCTCTGCTACATTAACACAAAAACTGCCAATTTGGTGGAATCCGACATGGTGGAAAGTTGCTAAATCTTGCCACAACGATGATGCCAGCAATGCCATCCTCATTAGCTGTATCTTTTAATAAAGAAACAAAAGTCTGAATCTCAAATTTCTGAATAGTTACAATCTGCAGCTCTATTTCACAGTGCATCTTCTGTTCTGTCTTTGCCCCCTCACCCCAACAAGTCAGGGCAGATGTCTGCTCCTACCTGAGCCTGGTTTTTCCAGAGGTTTCTTACTGTTAAAAGGGAGTTTTTCCTTCGCATTGTCACCAAGTGCTTGCTCATAGGTTATATGATTGTTTGGATCTTCTCTTTCTTACAATATAAAGTACCTGGAGCCAACTGTTGTTGTGATTTAACAGTGTATAATTAAAATTGACTTGAATCGAACTGAATGGTTGGATATTCTGATAAAGCCCTAAGTGGAATTACTCATGGACTTGAAAGTGCTAATTGTTCAAATATAACAAACACGTTTGTAGAAGGAAAGGTACCACCTGTTTTCCCCCACACTTTTCCAGATAAAATTGAATAAACTAAACAGTGTTGAAATTTTCATTGTTATATAGAAAAAGGCCACACTAGAAGTGCTGTGTTAAAATAATATATATATATATATATATATATATATATATATATATATATATATATATATATATATATATATATCTCCATGATTTTAGGCTATAAGAAAACCATTTTATGCTCCAATCGTTAGAACAATGGAGATGTTGTGCAATTTGCTATTTCCAGTTTAGCATTTATGTGAGAAACAGCTTTACTCTGTAGATATATCAAATATAATATTAGATAAATATAATTGGAATTCAACGGTCAATTCTTTAATTTGAATAACAAACAACTGTAAGGAAACATTAATGGTTTATGGTGGTAACAACATCTTCAGAAAGCCTTGCTGTGCTGTTTTTTGGAGACTTTGAATTCAAATGTGCTTCTGTTGCTTACATGTTCTATAGGCTATAAATAAAATAGACATGACTGTCAACATAAAAAGGTTCAGACATTTTTCATGGTGCATATTCTAGGCAAAAAACTCAAGAATGTAATACAGTTGATTGGGCTACATACTGAAGTTAAGGGACAGAAAAAAAGTATCGATCCTTTTGCACTAGTATCAGTCTCATACCAGTGTTGGTATTGATACTATCGACATTTGGATCGCTCTTTAACTTCCTCTGATTTATATATCTAAGTGACTATCTAAGTTACTTAAATCATTTTATTTTAAATTTTTGACTCCTGGTGGACTTTCTGGATCAGGGTGGTCTCCAGAATATCCCTTTGGATCGCTGCCACACCTTTCCCACAGTGCTCTCTTATACTTCTAGCAAGGCATCCCTTTCCTATTCAATTAGGACTTTTGACCAAAAAAAATACAAGCGTGCGTGTGTGTGTGTTGCAGGGGGTGGAGGTTCAGATCCACTTGGTGTTGGAATGCGCTGTGGTATGTGGTTGAAACGATAGGGGCTGAACCAAGGATTCTTGCCCTATAGTCTGTGTAGTGTGGGCGGCTGCTGTTGCTGCCTTTCTTGTGTGTGTGTGAGAGTGTGTATGTGTGGGTGTTTGTGTGTGTTTTCTTTGTGCTTCAGGGTGTTTGTGCCCTCTACACCTCCGCACCCCTGGGAAAGTTTAACAGGTGTGCCTTGCAATACAACAGCAGCAGCAGGAGTGAGGGGATATCGAAGGCAGCCAGGGTGCTGAAACCTCCCTGTGGGTACTGTTTCCCAGCATGCATTCATGCAGCTGACCACCAACATCTCTGCCTCCAGTTCCATTTCTGAGAAGAAAAGCCAAAGAATGATAGCTAATTATCCATTAACACCACAGATGCACCAAGCAGAACACACGCATACAATCCTCAAATATTTCATCTGCAGTGCTGCTCTCTGAACCCGCCTATGTCATCACCGTCACTGAAGAATTAAACTCACTACAGAGTGTGTAGAGCTGGACGGACAACTCAATTCATTTTAAAGTAGGTTTTCATTGCGTAATATAATTCCCAGTTGTGTATCTTGAAAGTGAGGATTCTCAGTCATCCGAGTCATGGTTATATCCAAGAAAGCTTGGATAGGGCAGCTGGATTTAGATGCTGGAGGACATTTCATCTTTCACGGATGGGGCAAAACATGCAACCAAGAGATCAATTTGGGATTTTTTTTTTTTTCGGACACTATAACATTAACGGAAAAACTGACTAAATAATCAAAAGAGTGCACAATGAGACAATCTCAACCACCAATTCTGGAAGTCAAGAAAATAAACTAGATTTTACTTTTTACTGAAGCTGTTATTTATTTATTTTAAATTTTCCACATATAATCTGTGCGAGTCTGAGACAGTGAGTGTTACTCAAATACTGTTTTCATATTTTCTTCCTTTATATTATTGTGATTCATTTTTTAACTGCCTTTGAGAATTTCTGATCATCGTACTAGACAAAAAAAGGAGCTTTTAGCCTTAAATATGAGTATTAGTTACAGTCCTTATTAGATTTGCTGAGTCTAATTGTTAGAGGAAAGTTTTACTTGCTGTTTAAATACGTCCAAGGCTTTTCCTGCCTAAACGTCCACACACATCCTCTACCCACTTGCATTTAAATAAAACAAACAAAAAACCCAACCATTTATGACTGAAGGCTTCACACAATCCACTTCTTCCAGGCTGGAAGATGTGAGTGGTGTGTGGAAGGTGTGATTGCATGAAATATAAAGACAGGTTGACGTACACTGGGTGTGCATTGCCTTCCAGCACAGTCCTCTGTTTCAGATCCCAGCACAGTGGCAGTTTGCTTTTTCAGTGCATTCACAGACAATCTTGTTGAAAACCTTGAGAGATTTTCAAAAGTGGACTTGTTGTGGAAAATTGTCAGCTTGGTCTTGAGTCCAAACAGCTTTATTTGGATGGAGAAAGCACCGGAGCCTATCTGAATTAATAGATGTGTTGTAAGAAAGGCTTATTTTCTTATGCCTGGGCTCAAAGTATGCAGCGTTAGTACCCTGAGCTCCGGGCGGTTCCTGAAGTTGTGTTTGCAGTGCAGGGAGAGGAGCCAGCACAGATGGTTAGGTACCAAAGGCAGCAGACTTTTTCTCATGCCTTTAAATGGGAGCACTCTCTTTCTTAGCTAATATTTAGCTCCTTCAAATGCTAATGGAGTGGCTTCGCTCTCCAAGGTTAGCATAACAACTATGGGAAAGCCTTTAGATCTCAGACATTTGTTTACTAGATGAAAGAGCCTGCACATCGTAAGAGCAGAGAGGGAGAGAGCCAGGACTCCCAGCTCTATATCTCCTGAAGCACCCCCAGCCAGTTTTAAGTCACATGCGCTATTTGGGCCTTTTTCTAAACACTTAATTTCCCCCCAACACTTATTTTATTCTCTGATGATTCTGAGAAGAAGCTGTTGTCATGCTTTTAATGTGACGTCTCATTGTGTGTGCGTGCGGGAAGTGGGACTGTATGATAATAAATAAAGGCTGGGAGAGTAGATAACTGGAATGGATTGCTATGATCCTAAAAAGTTTGAACAAATAAGTCGGGAATGGTTTGTATATTTTTCATATCATTTATTTTCATTGAATCACAGATTATTTGGATATGAGCAGGAAACAGCGTCCTCGATGTTGTGTCATTCTTGTAACTTGAGCTTCAATTATTTTTCCTTTTTTGTTAAAACCTCTAAAAATATCCAACTACATCTGAATTTTGAGTGTAAAACAGCAGATATTAAGGGCTTGTTTCTGTCTTTTCCACAAGCTGCTATGATTCTGTTTTTAGCTCTATTTGATCCATTGTTTAGTAGAAAAAAATATATTTATGTCACCATAGAAACACCAGTAGGGAGCACAAAATATTCTGAAAGAAAAACTTAAATGTCTTTTCTTAGAAAAGCGGCTTTGGTTTTTGATCAGAGCTCTCAAATGTTATTGATGTGCGCTGCTTCTATGACTTAAAAAAACAATCCTCCTTTATGAGTTTCCTCCCCCCCTCCTCCTTTGAGGGCGAGCGAGATAACCTGAATTATTAAATATGTATCAAAAGAGAAGGAAAAAATAGAATCGCCCATAAAAAGGTCCACAGTAAGTAGCAGCATTTCCCCCCACTGAACAGTTTCAGAGGCAAACAACTCATATTATACTTCAAAACTGTAATAAAGCACTATCTTTCCTGCATCTCAGTTATACATTATTCACTTCTAGTTGCCAAGAGGAGACTCTAGAGGATGGTTAAGAGCCCTCTACAATATTTATGTGGCATACTGCAGTGCTGCCACACACACACACACACACACGCACGCACGCACGCACGCACGCACGCACGCACGCACGCACACACACACACACACACACACACACACACACACACACAGAGCCCTATTAAATCCTAGTGTTTGTTGCCAAGAATCCATACCTACATCTCTGTGGATTAACAACATAAAACTCTCAGCACCGAGCGGACACTGTTACGTATACATATATATATATATATTCTGTTTGTGGTATAGAAGACTGTATAATGACTTGAGGATTACTCCCTTTTATGTCACACTATCACTACCTCCCCTGCTTTGGCCCACATACTGTAGATTGTTTATGTCTGTTTCAGGATCCAGGCCAGCCATGACTACTTTCACTTGGGATTTCTATACCAGGAGCATTCTAAGTGATGATCTATTTGAAAACGTGAGATAGAAAATGCATTCCACAGAGATGCTAAATATATTTCTGAAGAGTTCTGGGAAGAAGGTTTGTTTAAAGAGCACAGCCCTGTAGCCTATGTAGTGCATCAAGCTGGTAAAAGTAGCAGAGGAGGGTTTAACTTTGCAGATCATTAATGATCACGATGTATACTGCTGTACGGTAATGGTGTTGATATTGCAGGTCGTCAGATGGTAATAATGGCTGCATTACTTGCCTGATGAGACAAAAGGATCAACATCTTGTAGATGTATATAAAGAAGTCTATATGGTCAAAGCCCATGTATTTAGAGCAGCAATGAAATGAAGTTCATTTGCATTGCTAGATACTCGGTAGTAAAAGGTAAAAAAGCCTAGATTTCTTGCAGAAGCCTTGCTTCTTAATTCAGATAAAACTGAGGTTATTGTACTTGGCCCTGAAAATCTTAGAATTATGGTATCTAACCAGATTCTTACTCTGGATGGCATTACCTTGGCCTCCAGTAACGCGGTGAGGAACCTTGGAGTCATTTTTGACCAGGACATGTCCTTCAACGCACATATTAAACAAATATGTAAGACTGCTTTCTTCCATTTGCGCAACATCTCTAAAATTAGAAATATCCTGTCTCAGAGTGACGCTGAAAAACTAGTTCATGCATTTATTACTTCCAGGCTGGACTACTGTAATTCATTATTATCAGGATGTCCAAAAAACTCGCTGAAAAGCCTTCAACTAATCCAAAATGCTGCAGCAAGAGTCCTGACAGGGACTAGAAAGAGAGAGCATATTTCTCCTGTTTTGGCTTCCCTTCATTGGCTTCCTGTTAAATCCAGAATTGAATTCAAAATCCTGCTCCTCACATACAAGGTCTTAAATAATCAGGCCTCATCTTATCTTAATGACCTTGTAGTACCATATCACCCTATTAGAGCGCTTCGCTCTCGCTCTGCAGGCCTACTTGTTGTTCCTAGAGTATTTAAAAGTAGAATGGGAGGCAGAGCCTTCAGTTTTCAGGCCCCTCTTCTGTGGAACCAGCTTCCAGTTTGGATTCGGGAGACAGACACTATCTCTACTTTTAAGATTAGGCTTAAAACTTTCCATTTTGCTAAAGCATATAGTTAGGGCTGGACCAGGTGACCCTGAATCCTCCCTTAGTTATGCTGCAATAGACGTAGGCTGCCGGGGGATTCCCATGATGCATTGAGTTTTTCCTTTCCAGTCACCTTTCTCACTCACTATGTATTAATAGACCTCTCTGCATTGAATCATATCTGTTATTAACCTCTGTCTCTCTTCCACAGCATGTCTTTATCCTGTCTTCCTTCTCTCACCCCAACCGGTCGCAGCAGATGGCCGCCCCTCCCTGAGCCTGGTTCTGCCGGAGGTTTCTTCCTGTTAAAAGGGAGTTTTTCCTTCCCACTGTCGCCAAAGTGCTTGCTCATAGGGGGTCATATGATTGTTGGGTTTTTCTCTGTATCTATGAAGCGCCTTGAGGCGACTTTTGTTGTGATTTGGCGCTATATAAATAAAATTGAATTGAATTGAATTGAATTGAAATAAGAAAAGTCACATTTATACGGCTCCCACTAAACGTCTGTGTGTTAGTCCTTTGGTAGTGTAGATGTTGCAATCTGGGTGAACCTACAAACTCTGATCAAGCTGACGATTGAGAGCAAGTTTAATCTTTTCTCTTCTATAAATGAGAGTTTAGGTTTTTGAAACCAGAATGTTCCTGATTTTATCTTAATTTCAAATTAGTACTCTAGTAGCGACTCTAAAAATTACGTCCACGTGAGGTGAAATCACAATTTACAATTTCCCACAATTTACAAGTTAAGGGGTGTAATGGTAACAAAATTACCGCAGCTGACAGGGTTAGATTTCATTATGCCAGGATTGCCAAAGAATTATTTTAGCATGTCTAATTATCTCTGAAACATATAAGCTAGCAACTGTAGTTAGCTAAGACATTTACAAATATAATAACTTCATGACTTTCTCTCACATAACACTATAAAACAAGTTGCATACCATTGAAATACATTAACTTAACATCCAAAAATTTGTTATAGCCTAAAACTAAAAATGTCAATATTTATCTAATCTGTGACGAATAGTTGCTACACATTCCCATTCTTACTGCTGAGTTAGTTCAATTCATATAGCAATATATTCTGTTATATGGTACCAGTTCACCACAGCAGTCATCTTAAGACTTTAAATAAAGGCAAACCAAAGAACCTTAGATATTAGACAGAGAACCAAAGCAATTAAACAATCCTGTGTCAGCAAGTAGTCGTAGTAAAAACTTTTAACAACAAGAAACATCTAATAGAACCAAGTTCAGGACATTTAGAGAGAAAATAGGAGCATAGAGAGATGACGAACACAAATAATACAATAAAACACACTGGTTGGTGGGACCAAACAGCTGATGCACGTTGTTACTTTTACTGTTACAACTACTATTAGTAGGGGTGCAACGACACACAAAATTCACGGTTCGGTTCGGTTCGATACTTTGGTGTAACGTTTCGATATTTTTTCGATACAAAAATGTTCATGCATTTTTAATTTCTCATTTATTGAAATTATAAATATATATTTTACGGAGCCCCCCAGGGGACATGGGAGAAAAAAAAATTAGGGAGGAAAAAAAAAAAAATTAGGGAGGAAAAAAAAAAATTAGGGAGAAAATTAAGACGGACTTTTGCGAGATCTCGCAAAAGTATTGCGAGCGCTCGCAAAAGTATTGCGAGATCTCGCAAAAGTATTGCGAGCGCTCACAAAAGTATTGCGAGATCTCGCAAAAGTATTGCGAGATCTCGCAAAACTCCAACAATGGCGGCAGCTACTTAGTTGTAATATTACTCTTTCTGGGTCACAAAATACACTTTTAAGATATTTTGAGGTGTGAATGTAGTTGTGTAAACGTCAGATACCTGCTCGGTTTACAAGACATCACATATTTGCAAAAGTGCTCCGACGTTTTTGGAGATCTGACACCCACTAGCTCGAAGCTAACGGGAGGTCGAGACCTACTACAGCCGGGAGGAACACCGCTTTCCCGGCACATCGTGCCTCCACCTCCCGGTCGGCTTTGAGCTGGCGGCCACTAGTTCGAAGCTAACGGGAAGTCGAGACCTACTACAGCCGGGAGGAACACCGCTTTCCCGGCACATCGTGCCTCGACCTCCCGGTCGGCTTCGAGCTGGCGGCCTCCGAAGAATGCGGCTAAAACTTTTGCGAGCGCTCGCAATCCTTTTGCGAGATCTCGCAAAAGTCCGTCTTAATTTTTTTTTTCTCCCTAATTTTTTTTTCCTCCCTAATTTTTTTTTTCCTCCGTAATTTTTTTTCCTCCCATGTCCCCTGGGGGGCTCCGTAATATTTTAACTCAAAAGTACAGTTTTTAAATTTAATGTTGCTGAAACAACAAAATAATAATAATAAAAAAAAAAAATCTATCTGATCGAGAAATCCCTCATCTCTGGAAAAGAGAGTTTATTACAGAGAAATGGCTCTTTCCAAAATAAAAGCTATACTATACGCTTCTTCTGGGGTATACTCTCAGCAGCATATTAAACATATCAGGTCCCCATAAGGAGAATCATGTGCTAACGGCTGTCTAAATGACTCGGGTAAAGTTTGTAGCATGCGTGCTTGTTGTGTTTGTCTGCTTCCACTTGTCTTTGCACTAGGATGATGTCGGCGTAAATCTCGTTAAAATGACATTAACGCCATAACGCAGCAAATCTCCGTTAATGAGTTACCGCGGATTGCCCCGTGCGTGGGGCTGGACGGCGTCAACACATTAACAAGCTAACTGCGCTAACGCACTAGTTCCCACCAATGTAACTAAGCATTGCGTGGCACATCAGACATACTGTTTTACTTTTGTCCATGACGCTTAACATCAGGGTCACATGAAAACCAAAATAGTTCCAAACGCCAGATCTGAATGAGGGTGGGGGAGGTTCAATTTGCCATGTTGCAACGAGCTTTGCTTCTGTCTTGCTAGCATGCACTGTGCTCAGTGGATCTGCACTCGACAGTGCAGCCTAGGCGGAGTAGTCGAACGCAGATCCACTGAGCGCTCAACACAGACAGCATCGTCAGAAGAAAAGTTGATAAAATAAATAAAAAATTTGTATTGTTCGATACATATGCGTACTGAACCGAAAGCACTGTATCGAACGGTTCAATATCGATACGAGTATTGTTGCACCCCTAACTATTAGTGCTGTCCTCCACTGCAATGCAAAGCCTCAATGTAAGCATTTTGGCCATTGTCGTGCTGTTTTTTTGGAGTCAAAAGTTGCAATATTTGCATGAGAGGGTGGAGTGCTAACCCAGCAAACATGGCTGAAACCTTGACGTCATGTCCCTGATCAAAACTGGTTGCTATACAACGGCAAACACTGAACCAGAGACGTTGATGCTGTTTCCATGCAGAGCTGTCCTCAGCAGGTCAGCAGGGCCGAAAACAGATGGCCCCACAATGTCTTTTCCACATACACGGTCTAGTATTGCTGAAGACTTTGGAAAAAAGTCAGTAAAGTCAGTAATACTAGTCTTTAGTCTTCCATTACTGGCATTACAGAGGTTCTTGAGTTATCTGCACAGGCAGATAGAATGGAAAAAACCTCATCAAAATGCAATCAGCTGATTTCAGTTCGTGTGGAGAACACAGGTGGTCTGTAATGTTTGATATGGACATTGCTTTTATTTTCACTTTTATTTTTAGTGTGCAGTAGTGTGCAGGACTGAAAGAACTGCATTGTACTGCTAACACAACATTGGCTGTTTGGAAGCATCTGCACAGACAGCCAACAAAGACTGGAAAAATTATTATAACAGTCAGAGACAAAGTTTCATGTGCGTATGACATGAGTATTGTATCTTCACTGAGGAGCATGCATATAAAATGATAAAACATCCTAGCATGCTGTTTACTGTCTCCCTTCATAACCCCACAAACCAAGATCCCAATCTAACAATGTGATCAGCTCTCTACACTCTCCACATCCTGATAAATAGAAGCTCTGAGTCACTGAGTCCAGATTGAGAGGCCTGATATTTTGCAGTCAGGGAGGCTATTGTGGCTATTTCAGTGTACTTGAGGTCAGGGCATTCAAGGAGCTGTCTGCTCATGGCTTGTAGAGTGAATGAATAAGAGAGCGCGGCTGCAGCAGAGATAGAGTGTGCTTGTGTGTGTGTGTGTGTGTGTGTGTGTGTGCATGCATGAGAAAGAGAGAGAGGCATGGAGACAGATAGATGGAGAGAGCAGGCGCGCACACGAACACAGAACGGAGATAGGGCTCTTTGTGCTGATGTGTTCGGTGACCTTGCACTCTCAGTGATGGGCCTCTATCTCCACTCACACAATAGAACAGCAAAAAATAGGATTCTTAGATACATCTGCGCACAGTGGAGCCAGAGACTGGATCTCACTGATGCAGCGGGCCATAACCAAGGCACCAAGCCAGGAGGGTATGTGTGTGTGTTCGTGTATTTGTGCTTCGATAGTGAATACAACAGAAATAGAGAAAAAGGAATGCCATCAATCACAAAAGCTGAGAGGCCTTGGCAGAGCCTCGGGGTGCTTATTATTTTGCCCACAGTGTGTGGGCGAGCTGTAGCACATACAGGCTGGTAAGACAGCTCACAGATGTAGATCCGAGGTGTTGCGCTTCAGTAAAGGTGAGAATCACATCGAATGCTCAGTGTTTTATTGATGAGGATTTATATATTGAGAAGCCCATATTGTATGTTATTAAAAAAACAAACTATTTAGACTTTGATCGTGCAACACCACGTGCAATGTCAATGTACTGGATATGAACTATATTATAACAGCACACCACTTTGATAGGTAATAGATTTTCTTTTTTAGGCTCAGAAATAAACGTAATACATTGTGTCTCTAAAATCTCGAAATCTTGAAACTTCAGAGCAGACTGCCAGTGCAACAACGTTATTAACTCATTTTAAACTCTATTTCCAATTTCAATGCACTTATCTATATGTCAGAAATATTCTTCTTGGTAAAATTAAGCCACCAGTGACGTTAAGACCACTTTATATAAAACACTATCTTTAAACATGAAGCCCCTCCACCATTATTTTACAGAATGGGTGCAAATTAAATGACTGTGTGTGTGTATGTGTGTCAGGTTGTTCTATTCATGGGACAAGGATGTATTCACATCTTTTACTTAAGCAAAAGCAGCAATACTTTATCATACCAATGCAAGAAGAAAGTAAAAGAAGCATGATTAGGAAATTGCATTGGAGAATTGTATAAAGTGGCCGCATTTCAAAGCATTGCAGGATTACTGTCTTACATATGTTAACATATCAGGGGACGAATTGTAACAACATACTTTAGCATTGTGCATTTAGAGTTACAACACTGTAAAATCTTATACTTGAAAGGTGTATATGTATGTTCAATCTTGAAGGTCATCAGGGTTTTCTGATGGGTTGTATCTTATGTTATGGAAATTGATAGCTCAATAATTTTTGAGTTTCACTAATAGAAAGTTTCTAATGGTCAGGACATCTATAAATCCTTGGGCTTCATAGAAATTCAGTGCTAAATTCTCTTTATTTTGCTAAGTCACATTTAAATATTGCATGGAAATCTGACAGCACGTCTACCTTCTAAGGCAGGTATATAAACATTTAAGGGCATCTAGGTGTCAAACTGTGTTAAAACTTGTATCTATCTTCTGACCACCGGTGTCTAAAACTAAGCTCTCAGTTCGGTAAGGTGATACACAGAACGCTTCAGGACACATGCTGTGGCTCATGCACTCTAACGATACATTTTGCACATAAAATAAATCAAGAATGCGTTCTGGCTGATTTGTCTAAAACCAAATTGTGAATAAAATGCTGCACACAACACAAATCACCTCTCTATTTTCATCTGTTCAATTTGTGTAGAACACAAGCAGGGGAATGCAATTCTGCCTCCTCTCCTTCTCCCCCCTCTCTGCGCTCCTTCTTCCATCATATGTTCTTTTAGCCGTGATGCGATGGGACAGGTATGGCTACTCCCACGCTGGATACATCTTGATACATGGTTGGCTCTGTGGCGCGTAAACCCCAAGGTCTTTGTGCTCCTCACATTGCGCAGATCAATCTCCTAGGCAGGTTCCCAGGAGGAACACAAAGCCTTACAGCTGAGACACTACTGTCCCTCAACAGCAGAGAGAAAGAGACAGAGAGAGACAGAGAGAGACAGAGAGAGGCAGGGAGAGAGCGACCAAGGAGAGGAGGGAGGTGGTAAAGGGGGAGGTGGGGTGGAGGGGTTAGGGATTAAGTCTTTTCTTCCAGGATAAGGACCTGTCTCTGAGAGAAAGAATAAGAGAGGCTCTCTTGGATGGGGGAGAGGGTTTGATCCTTCATTCCCCCTTCACCAACCCCTTCTCCTCCGCTACCTCTCTTCTTCTTCCTTCTTTTGTGTTCCCCTCCTGCTCACTGTAATCTGACGTGACACAGTTACAGATGGTCTATCAATGCCACAGCTCATCAGAGTCCTGTTGAGGGGATTGCTGGGGGCCTATGGGGGTCTGATAGGCTGTCCAGAACCCTGCCTGCATGCCCACGTATGCATGTATGTATGTGTGTGTGTTTGTGTGCACCTCGTTCATGTGGGACCAGCTGAGAGGCCCAACACATCAAGCATTTGTGGTTTTGATGTCAGTGATGGTACACACCCACACACACATAGATAGATAGATATGCATATCTATATGCTACGGTCCAGTGAGGTGGTAGTTTGTCTTGATTCAACAGATTTGTTTGGAAGCAGGTGAGAAGAAATCAAGTTAACACTTTGATGGATGGATGCAGAGCGGTGTGTTTGTGAGAAGAGTCCTCCTGTTCCATCTCACCATGTTCCAAGCCCTTTGACTACATGTATCATGCCATACATCCAAATCTGAGGTTTCATCTCCATGTACTTGAATAGACGAGTCTAATTAATTATTTCTGACATAACAAATAATATAGCTCTTTCTTATGGCCATGAAGCAGATTAGAAGCTTCTAAACTGGATTACACAAACAATGTAATGATCCTGAATGTAATCATGAAAAAGGAAGCTTCAGAACCAGTGACTATGTCGGGTATCTGTTCTTCCACTATCATTCTGTTGTTTCTTTAATGTCATTATATACTTTTCTAGGCATTTAAATGGATACTGCAGCAATCTAGCATCACAATTTAAACAACTGGAAAAATCTGAGACTACTTAACAGAAGAAGAAGAAGAAGAAGATATTTATGACCTTTACTCTCCACTTAAGTTAAAAGGTAAAAAGCTGAATACTTTATCCTACATTTCCCACAATGCAACTCTTTCCCTTAGCACCTCTGCTGCTGAGTAATCAGTATTTTTTTAACCTCTCATAGATTCCAGTCATGGACAGCAGGACAATGTTTGCTTGTTATCTCTGGTAAGGTGAAGAGTTTTTGTATATATTTTGTTTTGTATATTTAAAAAAAATGAAAATGTTATAAATTTACATTAGAAAATAATATTAGTCACTTGAGTTTTTATTGAAGTCTTTCTTCTCTTTTTCTAAATTTCTTTTTTAATTGAAAGAAATCCAAGTCACAAGTAAATTCTGTTCAGGAAGGTGTTCTGTTCTGTTTTATTTATTATAACAAGCCCCTAAAAATAATCAATGGTCATTGTTAGCCTCTATGGATTTCTTTTAGCACTATTCATGTCCAGCTCCTTTTAAAGCTCAGTTTTTTTAAGGCTTATGATGTAACTATAGCCCACAGGCTCACGGGCAGACACCAAATATTTGAACATGTCAGAAAATAATCTTTTTTTGTAACTAAGATTTGAATAGGTACATGAAGCTAAGGATCAGGAATCGACCACATATATATTATTTAGTATATTAATGGCTAACCCTGCGCTGTTGATGGAACATCTCAGATGCTACCCTGACTGAAGTTTGGCTGGTTTTCAGCATCTTTTTCCTGCCATATGATTGCATTTGCCCAACAGGGACTTTCACATTAACTTTAATTAAGGGAAAAAAACTCATGTTCATCCTTCAGCTTCACAATGCTAATGTGTTTATATTATGCTAACCATAGCTCTGTAGCTACCCAACAGGTAGCACACCATTATATACCAGCTAAACCAACTTCAGTAACTCTACAAACGTCACTGCTGTTTAGTTGGGTTCAAATTATGTCTGAAGTGACAACAGAGTTGTACATTTTTGTTTTTAGAAATCCCTCAGTCAGTACATGATATATCATCTTTAGATGGAAACTAGCAAGCTAACTTCCTGCTAACTTCTAACTCCATTAAACTTTGTAATTCCTGTTTTTCGTGGATGCCTGGATGTTAAATGTTGCTCTAACAACCATGAGAACAGCCACACTGATCATTTTACAGAAGAGGAAAGACTTTCAACAGTTTTTAACTCTCAGTGATGCCACAGTGTTTGTTTAAATCTGGGAAACCGATGAAAAGTTTTGTCCCATAAACAGCTAATGACGTCAGACTTAAGAGGTGGATTAATTGACTGTTTATGAAGTCTACTCTTAATAATTATGAATTTTTAACACAAGTCGCAAATTATAAGCAAGTGTTGAGAGTGAGGGGTACATTGTTAAAAGCTGCATTTATAAAAGTCGTGACTTAAGATAAAAGTTTTCCACAAATTGCAAATGATCTGCTATATGAAACATGTTTGTACTGGAAAACCAAGGCTTAATCATGTTTGTAAGTGTACAAGTCTTAACACCAAAGACTGAAATTAGACTAATGGAGAGGTATGCAAAGATCCATTTAGTCTCATTAATGCTCTGTGTGATATAGTGAAGCGATATGGTTGAAACTACTCTGTTTTTACCATCTGCCAAAGTGTGAAGCAGACTTTAAGAGGAGAAAATGATTATGACACATTAATGACAGGGAGAGTATACGACTCTTTAAATACAGTGTGTTTAAATATATGTGTTATATTCATACTTCATAAACTGGGAGATCGTCTCAAACTTGTCACAATCACACACACACACACACACACACACACACACGCACACGCACACACACGAGGCACTCAATAAAAGTGTGATTCACTACAAATTTTTAAAGAGCAAAGGATAATGAGGAGGAAAGTGGGTGAGAAGGCAAACTTTTCATACAGTGTGTGCATGTTATTGTGTGCAGTCAAAGTCCATGTGTGCATGTATGCATGTGTGTGACACTGAAGCGTGGGGTGCTGTCTGCCACTCGGGGCCCCTCTTGTCGACTGCTGGCGTATCCCAGAATCCTATTAGGAGCAAGTCACACTTGGGTGGCACATTCATCATGGGCCCTGCACATTCAGATTGCTGTTATGAATATAATTAGAGAGGAGCACAGAGATGATGTTCGGGGCACTCTCTCTCTCACACACACGCAAACACAAATACACACACATGCACACACACACATTTCTGGTCATATGTGAGTGTGCAAACACACGTCACCCCGCACAGAAATGTGTATATATATTGTCATGCATGCAAAACATTACTGTGCATGACACACACACACACACACACACACACAGCCTTTTCACACAAACACTTTCCCTCTGACTTGTATCACTCGCTTTCTTCCAGCGCACAAACACGGCGGGAAAGGCACACACACCTACTGTGATGTCAGACACTTAATTATCGCCCCATAGCTCGGTGCGCCTCGCCTCGCCACTTCAAGTACAGGCCAGCCAGCTCACTTGGGACAAGGATGAACCAATCTGACACTGTTGGGTAAAAATGTCTGTGCGGTAACTTTTTCATTTTGCAAGATGGATTTAATGTAGGAAGACTACTATAAAAACAAAAAACAGCAAAACAAAGCCATTAGTGAACGAATCCTACTCTACTGTCTGTTCAATTTCCATCACAGAAACAGAATCAGTGAGCCACACTGTTGGACTGTCTGATATCTTCATTCATTATATATACACTGTAAAATCCTCTTTCTTTCACTCCCACATACCTTCCCGTCACAGTCATTTCTCTCCTCTTATGTATAAACTGTGCATTAATGTGCAGATACAACACTCCAAAACAAAGGCACTACTTTCTTGCCTTTGAGAAGTCTTTGATAGAAATATAATCCTTATGCCACCCCAGTATTCTAATATGTTTGTTTGTTCTAACGTTCTGCTGATGGCTGTTGTTGTTTTTCAATAATTAAGGATGGAAATGAGAAAGGAATAGAACTGACATTTACGTAGCGCTCTTCTAGTTGTACTGACCCCTCGAAACAGATGTCTGGATTATTGTCGAGGGTGCTTCTTCGCACTACTGTGGTAACCAGCAGTAACCATATAACTGTGAGACAAACAACAATAAAAAACAGAAAATGCCGTTTTTTTGGTGGAATATAAAATATATATTAAACTGTAGAGTAGTAGATCTGCCAGGAGGTTGTGTTTTTGCTAGGGCTTACATGTCATTCTGTCTGTAAACACAATAGTTTTTGGTTAATTCTGATAAAACTTTGTAGAGGGGTCTTTTAGAAATCCATTAAAATCTTGCATACATCCTTCCATAGCTCTTCAAGATGGAAAACTGACAAATATAACATGATAATAATAATTACTATGTCACTACTACTACAAGTGTGATGTGTATCCTGTCACATTTGACCTCTGACATCTTCTTCAAGGTCAACAGATTGAACTGAAGGTCAAAGTGATCATAATGCTTTACAGAGATATTTATAACTATGTTTTGTTACTGCCACTGTGTGTAACAGGATACAGATATATAAGGAATGATATATGGGGATTGTAAATATTGTGTGATTTTGGACCTCTGAGCTTTTCTTCAAGGTTAAATGAGGTCAAACTTTCATAAAATGTCTTTTATTTTTAAAGCTATTCTTAAAATTCTGCTGGATTTGTGGGAAATGATACTAGTATATGGCGATTCTAAACATCATCCAGATATCATGTCACAGAGGACCTTTGATCTCAATTCTACATTTCACATCTGCCTTTCTTTCAAGTTGACCCCAAAATGTGTTTTATCATTGAAGAAGGAGCTGTCAGGAGAAAGAGAATGAGCTGTATAATTAGTTAGAAATAGGGCTGTTCAATATAACGATATATATCATTTAAAAATAAACTGTTTACGCCAATCGTTTTGATTGTCACTGTAGAATTAATTTCTTAAAGTTCTCTCTTTGTCTTATATTTAAAGTAACCACACTACAGATGGACAAGCGACTGTTTTTACGTTAGCAACAACGACGCCGTCCGCTTGTTTATTTTCCACATTAACCTTTCACAATAAAGCTGAAGATCCTGTTGAGAATTTTCAAAATAAACTGAATCACGTGAAATAGCATGCATATTGTTTACGGATGAGAAGCAAAAAAGAGCCGTCAGGTGCTAAAAAATAAACCTTAGAACAGGCTTTTCCCCGCAGCACGCCGTGTAATAAATACTCACAAAGAACATGGCGGCTGTTTCAACTTATGTCTAAAAATGTATAGTTTTTTTGCATCGGTCAAAACACTCGACTCCAGGTACATGACGCCCAGCTGAAAACACTTCAGGCAAGTCGAGTTGCCCTGGATTCACAGAATTTACAGAAAATGTAAAAAATTTGTGATTTATATCGTTGTTGGGACGATAAATGTCTTATATCGGGATATGAGATTTTGGTCATATCGCACAGCCCTAGTTATAAATAGTAGTAGTATAGTATAATAATATAGTACTAGTATAATATTAGAAATAAACTGGAATGGAATAGAACAGAATAGCCCTTTATTGTCATTGTATATGTATACTGAAATTGTGTGAGCTTATTATATAAGTTATTCATGTCCGAATCGACACATATTATCCATTAGCTGCTCCTACAGAATGTTTGTGTAATCAAAGTAAACCTTTGTCATGCTACATCCCGTATTTACTGCACTACAAACTTTAAAAATAAAAAAACCCAAACGAATATATACTAAATATAATATAGCTCTCTTTCTGCTCATAGAGTGAGCTGCCGTGGTGGAGCTTTGCACTCTCAGACTGCTTCTTGTTTTGAGATATGTCAGTGATTATTTCACTTTCTTACATTTAGCTGTTTTTTCTTTCTCTGTTCCAGCCTTTAGCTCAAAGGCTTTTTCAGAGTTTTTCGTGCTTTTCTCTTTTTTCCTCATAGTGGTGCAGCATTTTGAAGCACTGCGGCTGAGTGCTGTGAACTGCAGGTCTTCAAGTGTACTAATGGATTCATTGTAGGTGGGAATGCAAGGTCCAGCTTGATGAAACCAAGCAGCACTACAGTGAAAAGTAATCCTTTCAAAATGTTCTAATATTTCAAGCATTTCAACAAATCCGCAAGTGCAGTTTTGTAATTTGTTGCCCAACACAATATGTGTAAAGCATACATGTCTTCCTGCCGTGGTGAAATGAAAGCATAGTTTTGCTGACACTTTAAAGGACATCACGCTATGCTTGAACCGCTGATTGATCAGCTAAAATCATCTGCGCGTGTTTAATAGTGAGCATGTTTAGGCCTGCAGCGGTTTACCAGCTCATAAAATATGTTATTGCATTACAATTACAAAAAGGTTCTGATACTTCAATGCTTGTTGTGTGTAGTGGCAACAGAATTTGCTCAGTCTACTCCTTTAAGTGCCAGTCGCCAGTGATGATATCAGTTAAACGTGGAGATTACACATGTAAACTGTTCTCATGCAGCCCAATAATCATAAGATTAACTATCAGCAGGTTGGTGTTTGAACAGCGTCCACACCTGCGTTCACTTTACATGGAGAGGCGAACAAGCTGGATTACTGATGAAAATGAAAATCAGAGACAGCGCCTGTTGGATTCAGTTCAAATGTGTAAGCACCAAATTGGTTAGTGTTGCTATTGTTGTTTCATTGAGGGTAAATAACGGGCAACTAAATCTACTACATGACAAAAGCTGGCAAGCTTTGTAAAAAGGGATTAAAAAAAGGGACGATACACAGGCAGAGATTGAGAGAAGCTTTGTTTTTTTAGTTTTATAATATGTGTTAAAAAACGCAAGGCTTTTGCACTCTGTTTTGTTCTCCCTCAGTAGCTGGAATGATAACACATCTGAGCCATCATCCAGCTGTCTTAGGTCAAAAAGCTTCATTTGTCCACCTCTGAAATTCCTCATGAGGTCGATGCAGAGCTTTAATTAACTGTGTGAAGGAACGACGAGCGTCTGTGATGGCACGCTCTCTTTCTTTATCCTACACGCACACACACACACAATGTTTCATTCCCTCCTCTCTTTCAGTCTCCCTCCCTCTGGCTCTCTCACCCCTTCGTTAAGCGCTAGCAGGAAGCTGGCCAAGACTCTTGGAGAGTCAGCATGTGTTTACCACCCTCTGAATGCGCGCCACGTCGAGAGCTCTGCCTGCCATCTGAATGCTCTGTAATATCAATAATTGATGCTCTTGAGGAGTAGTAATTAAATTAGTTAATTATGCCGGTAAAATTACATGTAATTATGAGACTGGAGGGTATGTTTAGTAAATTAGTCTCATCCATGCTCACTATGTGTACCGCTGCCAAATTTTATTCCTTGATGATTAGGTAATTTTGATACCCACTCCATTTTCAGAAACAAATGCCTCGTTTACACGCAGGCACTGTCTGATCTGGATTACAGAGCTTTTGTCACCAGAGGTATTCCTCTTTATGCTTGATGCTGCTTGTTAAATATGGGATAATTGGTTTCAGTGAGTTTTATGGTACAGAAATAATGGAAACAAAATTTTACTCCTGTACCCCCCCAAGGGAAACACTTTTAGAGAAGACTTTTATATATTGCAAAATTGTGTACCCAGTTATGTCTCATGACAAATGTAGCCATGATGGATGGTGGACGTGTGATGCAGAACCCGTTATTGCATATCTGGCTTTGGTCATCTGACTATCTGATGTTAATGTTTTCTGTTTAAAAAATCTTTCAACTCTTAAAATTCTGAATCTTTTCATTCTTGGGACAAGATATTCAATTCAATTACATTTTATTTTATTTATATAGGGATAAATCTTGACAGGAGTCCCCTCAGGATGCTTGGTGCTTGACCCTACTATAATGGCACAAACAATGAGACATCCCCCGATGAGCAAACACTTGGTGACAGGGAGAAGGAAAAACTCCCTTTTAACAGGAAGAACCCTCCAGCAGAAACAGGCTCAGGAGGGGACAGCCCTCTGCTGCGATTGGAGGAAGACAGGACAAGCAAGAGAACCAGAGAATATTACTAAGTAATGATTAAATGCAGAGTGGTGTATAAACATATAGAGTTCCTGGAGAAACCCTGCACAAGTACACAGAGAAGATCCAAATTCCACACAGATAAGCACTTCCTGGGTTCAAACCCACTAATAAACACGTTAATACCATATTCTGTGTTCAGCCATGTGTATCCTCCATGAGGACATCAAAGTGTACACTAGGAATCTAATTTAAATGCCTTAAATGCTCCCAAAAATGTAGAAAATGGAATTAATATGCCACCGCTATGAAAACAAAAAATACTGCCGTTACCTAAAATTCATGCACTCATGTTTTTCCATTTGTCACTTAGTCATTTGGTATTTAAAATGTAAAAGAGAAAAAATTATCTTTATATGAGCCAGAGAGAAGCAGCAAAACTTAATATGCTTTGATGAATCAACAAAAATACTGATTAACCTAAATGAAAATAGCAGTTCGATACAGCTGGCAATAATTATCACACGGAAGCTTTCTGCGTGTTACCTTTAACATCTAAAACTACTGATATGTACCCTCCATTAAAAAAAGCATTTCCTTCCCAGTCATCTTTCTGTAAAAACTTGTCTAAATGCTGCTGTGTGCAGGGCGGAGGCTCTGTCAATAACACCAGTGAGTGCCTGTAGGCTGTGGACCAACTCTCTCTTGTTTGACTTTGCGCTATGGAGGGAGGCTTATCTGTAAGCCCTGCCATATTGCAGCATCACATTTCCCCCAAGATCTCATAAACAGCTTGTCGTGCTCCTACTTGTGAAATCGACGGCATATTGTCTAGACCGGGCTGAATGCACAGACAAATAACAAGGCCTAAAAACACTGTGTACTGCAGTTAATGAGATTAAACTCGCTGCCAGGGAAGTTTTCCCCCATTAATTGCCTCTGGATTACACAAGGAGAACAACTGCACCACATCATCAGAGAGTCACGAGTGCAACTTTCCATAAGACTGATCTGCGGTTCTAACAATAGGCCTATATGTCATCTTAAAGTGACAGTTGACGTTTTTGACCATGAGCTATATATTAAATGGATGCTGTGATTTGAAATGCGAGAGCCAATTTCAAACATGGGGAAGTATGCAAATGCTCACATGTCGACACACATGGAAAGCATAATGATTGGCAGGACCAGCGGCCCGCTCGGCCCCTCCTGTAGCATCATGGGAAAGCTGTGGCTGTCAGGCCTAAGAGGCTGTCAGTGTCTAAGTTTGCCTCAGGCGTGATCCTTTTAATTTATGTTGGTAAAGAATCGCAAAGTGCCGCCATCTCTCCAGAGATGCCCTGGCAAGTTAATTGCATTCTTTCACTTGTTACTGATTAAGAGACACACACACAGTCACACACACATGCACATGTACACCTTTTTTCTTTTGGGGTGACACTTTTTGCTTTGTTCAGTTACAAAGTGTCTTCCCTGAGAAGTTCACAGAATCAAAAAGACATTCAAGTTAGAGAATGGATTCAGCTAGACTGAAGAGTGTTCACACACACAGACACACAAACAAGAGTTCACACATGCTGTCACATAGATGCACATGTATCTTGACAGGCAGAATAACAGGCTGATTGGGCAATGAGAAAATAACTGACACAGAAATCCTCCTGCATACATCTTCTTCTTCTCATCTCACTCTACGCCCCCGTGCCGTTCTCTCCAAGGTTCTTCCTGATGTTCATTTTGGGTGACTGAGATGTGACCTCACACATCGGATGTGACACCAATGGAGGATGATGAAAAAAAATGGAAGCTCTGTAAA
The DNA here is from genome assembly GCF_900408965.1 of Simochromis diagramma. Lineage (NCBI taxonomy): Eukaryota > Metazoa > Chordata > Actinopteri > Cichliformes > Cichlidae > Simochromis > Simochromis diagramma. The sequence goes on along the minus strand of NW_024387423.1, from coordinate 1,375,761 downwards.
GGAACCATCGTTAGATTTCTGTTCCTCACATCCCCCCGCACGTCACGGTGTAGTGCATATAAAGCACAGATTTCCATCATCTTAGGATGCCTGTTTCTGAAATTAAAATAGAATCAAAGCCAAGTTGTTTTTGTCTTTTCTATTGTACTTGTTTAAACAAAGCACCCCTGCTGGAAACACAATGGAAAAATATTTGAGCACTTGAATACAAGCTTTTCTGTCTGGAAACAGACTATAACAACCCCTGACTGTTAAAGATTTAATGTTGTTGTGTTAAATTATCTGGTGATTTGAGCAGTAGAAACACAGATATATACCAGCGTGAAACTGCTCAAAGAAAACGTGATAGTAATAGCTGCTGTACAGACACTGTCAATTCAACCTTGAAAGAATGAGTCTGGCTCATTGTCCTAGCATTGATTTTTACTGAAAATGAAAACAAAACCAATAATCTGGGCAATTTTCAGATTCATGAGTTGGGTAAAGACTAAAAAAACTACATTTTTAAAGTTTACTTTTTAAACATTTATTTTCTTACACAGTTATAACCTCTCTCTGTTTTAACATCAATTATAATTTTTGTGTGTGAGAATGTTAAATTCAACAGAATAAAGCATTAACATCGTGTCTGTAAGTAGCTTTTTCCTTAAATGTTGGATCATCGCTGGCTGCAACAGTCAGATATTCCAAGAAGTTAAGTTCAAATAAGATCACATGTTCAACAATAAACTGATCTTAATAACATGCAAGTTATTATCCATCTTTATCAATCTCAAAACAGTAGATGGGAATTGGTTTCAGTGAGCACACTCAAACAAACGTAAATATAAAGTCTGAAACTTAAAGAAATAATTAAAAAACAAATACAGGCGTTGTCATTGGGACTCCACTAGCACTGCAATCCAGCAAAGAAGTAAATGGCCTGTATTTGTATATAGCTTTATTTAGTCCCTAAGGACCCCAAAGCGCTTTACACTATATTCAGTCATTCACCCATTCACACACACATTCACACACTGGTGATGGCAAGCTACATTGTAGCCACAGCTGCCCTGGGGCGCACTGACAGAGGCGAGGCTGCCGGACACTGGCGCCACCGGGCCCTCTGATCACCACCAGTAGGCAACAGGTGAAGTGTCTTGCCCAAGGACACAACGACCGAGACTGTCGGAGCCGGGGCTCGAACCGGCAACCTTCCGATTCCGAGACAAACTGCCAACTCTTGAGCCACGATCGCCCCCCCCCCCCAAGTATTCTCTTATCTCTTCATATGTGGACAAAGAAGTGATGAATATTTAACGCTACAACAGTGTTCCCCATTCGCACTGAACTTACTCTGTTTAGTTCTGCCATCATTTTCATTTTCAACTCACTGACACGTTTAGTCAGTTGCTTAGACTCCAATGTTGGGGGTCGTTACTCAAGGACAGTAATGTGTTACATGTTTCCCATTACTTTTCTTAAAAGTAAAGCAGTATGTTACTTAATTACTCGCTGGAGAAAGTAATTTGCTACACTACACATCACATTACTTTTTCACTACTTTGTAAAATGACCTGAAACACACTGTTTCACAGTTACCATTCAACAATTATAAACCTATAGGCTAAAGTGCCACACACTAACACAAATCCCTGTCCCAATGAGGACACACATAGGAACTTTCTCTTAGTATTTAGGTATGAACACAAAACCGATGGCACAAATAAAAGATTAAAAAAACAGCACAAAGAGATTTTAAAGCGATCGCCACAGTGATTCCACTTTAGAAACATGTACAGGTGGAAATGGAGGCTAGAAGCCTGACTGCTCATCACTGCCTTTGTTACCTGCTGAATTTCAGGCTCCGGCTCTTGGTCATTCAGGCTTCTTTGCTAGCATTGTGTTAGCATGCTTTCTGTGCAGATGCTTGCAAAGAGCTGATGTTGTGTTAGCAGCATAATGCAGGTAATTTTAGTTAGTATAATCTCCATATTTCAAATCCTAAGAAGCTGTAGATGCTTCACCACTTTCCCCTTACTGCACACAGTGTGAATTTTATTACTTTTTTTTTTTTTCCCCCTTTTTATCTGCTCACCATGCAGATAATTCAAGAACTTTTGTAATGGACATAATGAAACAAGTGTAACTGTAATATGATTACTGACTTTACAGTAACACGTTACTTTGAAATGCATTACACCGGACACTGTCAGTCAAAATATGCTATGTTACTTTGGAGGTGTACACTCAATACTGAACAAATGTATATTCTTTCCCACCTGATAATAGGTCCCAAAAATCACAATTTTTTGAGTAATGCTTTAGGAAATTAATGGCTCCTTCTGAAAAAAAAAAAAGAAAATTTAATTTACTTCTATATCAATAGATAGCTAGGTACCCGAGACACTGTTGGTTTTGTTTCCTTAGGGTTTAACTCTAAGAAAAAATAGAAGAATACTAGCAGATTTATACTTTAATAAGCAAATGGTCTTTTCCCCTGCTAGGCTATGTAAGTATTTCCATTGCACTTAAATAGAATGACAGCTCTGTCTAATTTAGAAAAGAAAAAGACAATAGGCTGCTTATTAGAGCAAGATGATGTTGCTGGCTTTAATAAATATTCTGAGCTTTATAAGCCTGGGTAATTATTCAGAATTGTCCAATAAAAATCATGACATGTGGCTTAAATGCTTGCATATTCCATTTATTAGATCCCTCTCACTGTGGTGCCCTGTTTATGCGGGTGTGTCTGTGTGCAACTGTGTGTTCTCAAATGTGCCGCATACATTAAACATTAGCACATGCCCGCCGCAACACACACGCGTAACACTGCGCATGGATGTGCGGCGGCTACGACTGTTGCTGTCATTTTATGAAGACCCTCCCCCTCGGAATCGACAGCTAGCAAACATTAAATAACCACTTTAATTACATCCCATAATCCTTCCATGATCCGCCCTCATGGATCTTATTATGAGGCTTGATGTTTGCTCTGGAAAACCTTACATCGACAAATTTGCCTTTATATGTCCTCATTTTTGATCATCGCTTGTGCTGTTATGAGCCAAAATTGATATAATAAAGTTGTAAAAATGTCAAAATGCATCACATTTGTGAAAACTAAGCAGGTTTTCTTGTTTCCTGATAGGCTAGCTTTAACTACAGGAAAATGATGAGATATGTTCCAGTTAAAACAGAGATATCAAATCTTTATCATCACCATCGACAGTGAGGAAAACTCACTGCTTCGCTACATGAAAAAAAGAATATTTGGAAAATGCCTTTTTTAATGCAGGAGAGATGAATTTCATGTGTATAACAGACAGTGTGTGTGGAGATGTGTTGGTGTGCAGAGTTTAGTAGCAGTCGCTTATGTGTGTGACTGAGTAGGGCAAGAGCTGATGAAGTGTTAAGGGGGTTGAGTCCATCTTCACCGCTTTGTCTCCTGCTACCACAGCTGTCACTGTTTGTTGAAGCACACAGAGAGAGGTGGTGTGAAGGAAAGTGATGGCTGAGCGAGGCAGAGAGACAAAATATTAAGAAGAGCGAGCAAACTTGAAATCCTGTCAATTTGTCAGAAGCGCCACTGTGTTCTTCTCCAGCCAAGTAGAGAACCACTATGAGCCAACAGACTGGTCTGTCACATATTTACAGTGTGTATCGTGTGTGTGTGTGTGTGTGTGTGTGTGTGTGTGTGTGTGTGTGTGTGTGTGTGTGTGTGTGTGTGTGTGTGTGTGGCTGACAGAAACACAGGTGACAGATGATGAAAAAAAACATTACTCTCGGTAAAAAATGGAGGTCACCCCGGTGGAGGACAGAAAGGCTGCTTTAGCACAGTTAACCTGCAGAGTGGGAAAACAGATCAGAGAAAAATGTAAACTGGAACGTGCAGGTATCAACACACAGAGTTAATCTGTCTTTGTGTCAAAACCGGTGATGAAAGGAACTGTTTAAACAGGAAAGAAAGCAGAGCAGAGAGACAAAAATGTGACAAGGGAGAGAAAGAAAAAACGCAAGCATTAGTTCGCACTGCAAAATAGGATGCACAGGGATTTCGAGATTTTATCAAGGCAATGATGCAAAGTGAAGCAATACATCAAAAAGAAGAAGAATAAGAAAAAAAGCAGGGAAAGATGGAAGTTTCCAGGGAGACCTTCAAATGGCATGGTTTTACTTGCTAAAAAGAAAAGCCTACGTTCCTCTGAGTAAAAAAATGTTAGGGTTTTTAAAATCAGGCTTAATGATGTAATCTAGAGAAATATGGGTTTTTATAGAGGTGTACTTAGACGAAAACACAGAGGGAACAATGTAAAAGTTTTTAAATGTTGGTGTTTATTATTTAAGTTGTATTCTATTGCCAGTGTCTCATAAGTAAAATATCTTACTGCTCTGTGCCACAGTTATAAAGATGAACTTGTTCTAGCCTTGTATGTAGATTTTTTCAGCGAGATGATGCAGCACTACACAGGGAGAATTTATAGCAGTAATAAATAAAAAGAAAATTAGCTGTGTTCGTGAGCAGTGACTGCTAATGACAAACCTTTAAGGAACAGCACGTGAAAATCATCCACAAAAAAAATTAAAGCTTTTTCTTATTTAGCCAACCTGCCCAAGTTAAAGGCTCCGATGGATAAATCTGAAAGACATCTCCATTTATCCGAGCCAAAACGAAGCTCGATGGAATGAAGCGAATTTTGGGAAAATGAAATGTCCAAATGTTGCCCTCTGAGAAAAGAGTTATGAGCTGGAAGATGTGCTAATGTTGCATTCCCTAAAATCATTTAAATTAATGTGCCATGAAATAGGTCATTAATGAGGATGCATGGGCCATACATAGAGACAGACAGATGAGGTGGATGCCGGGTGCTGCCGTCGTATAGCAGACACCATTACGCCAGACCAGACACTGCAGTGATAAATTTAGGGCAGAAGGACTGAAACGTAACTGTGGAAAGTATAATCTTATGCAGCTTCTTTGAGACATTTGGTATTTAAAATAAAGTAGAATAGAAACATGTGACAACAGAAAAAGTGTTGATTTATATGTTTATATGTATCTTGTATAGACTTGTATACATTTTTTAACATACTAGAAAACACAACTCTGAAAGGAGCAGATCATATTTCTGTCTTCTTTTAATGACTGTGTCACTGATGGGGTTGCCATGTATGCTCTCCCTTCTTATACACCTTAAAGCTAATGGTTAGTGGTAAGGTCACTGGTTATAGATGGTAGTGCTGGAATATTCTTATCTTGTGTGTAACCATCTAAGTAAGTAGCCAATAAATGAACAAATGAAGACAAAAATGTTGTATTTGGAAAACATGTGGTTCTTATGCTGAGCTTTCAAATTTAATCTTACTGACACCACCAAAGGTTCAAGCTAATAAAGATATGAGAATATGAAAGCAGTTGGTCAACATTGAAGTTTAAGCTCAGTATCACAGTTATAGTATCATCTAAGAGACTAGCTGGCGATAACCTTGTAGCCACTAAAGAATAATGTATTTCCTTCAAGAGTTAGGGGAGACCCAAAACGTAGACATAAGAAAAAGGAAACCTGTTATGTTTTTTAAGCAAACAAAACAAAAAATAAAGCAGGCATTTCCTAAATACTAACTTTAAACTTTAACATTTTTTTGCAGTGTGCTGTGTTTGTCAGGAGGGCCATTTTTCAGGACACTTAAAGCTGTAAGAATACTTGTTCATCTAGAGACAGTGTTTTAAACCAATTCATGGATTTTACACTAGTTTAAAAAGCCAAGAAGCTAGTGTTTCTAGCTAGCTGGCTAGCTGCTGCTAGTAGAAAAATCTAAATCTTTAACTAAAGGTATGAGATACAAGACAAATGACAATTAAAGATGAAATAGAATGATCAGAGGTGAAATGGGGGATTGCTAATTAAACCATACTTATTAGCATGTAAATATAACCATGCCTGTTATGTCTCTTGTAATAAATGCTAACTACTAACTACTACTTTTATATTGTTCTTGGTAAAAGATGCTGAAGTATCCTATATGAACCATGCTGCTTCAGCTTTTCCAGAAGAAAATCCAAAAATCTCTTTGGAGCTAATATCACGTCATAATCCAGCAATAAGCTGATTCAAAAATGATCAGCCAGTTTTAATAACAAATCCTTTTTTTATGTCTTCTGTGCATAGCTGATACCATAGCACATATTTATATTGTTGGTAAAATCTGTGTTTTTCTGATTCCTGCAGCTACTGCACAGACACCAGGCCTTCTTCCCAGTAAAATCCACAAAATATCCTCCTGGAAATAAAATGTTGTTTACTTCACTAGCCGCCCTGTAGGGTGTTCTGCAATCACCCAAATAACCAATTTCCGTCTGTTTTCAGCGTGTACAGTGAACCATGAGCATATTCTTTCTTCCCCCTGGTCTTCCTGTGGAGCCAGCATTAAAGTTTACCAGTTAAACGGCCTCCTTTTGCTGCTGTCCAACCGGTGTTTTGTGGTGAGTAATCACCTTCCCACCTGCAGACGTGCTTGCCGTATGGAAAGGGAACATGAGAGTGCGTGACTGTGTGTGTGTGTTTGTGTGTGATTTATGACTGCAGATCTCAGAATATTCTCTGTTTTTCTACCTCACAGGCTGTCTGTTGCCCACGCTGCCTCTCTGAGAGTGTTTAACCACAGTGCCCAGCAGTTTTTGTGGAGCAGGAACAAAAAGGATTTTGTGGGGATAAAATATGGACAACAACAACACACAACATGCATAAGATAATTTAGAGTGTGATATATAATAGAGGAAACCACTAACATTATGGCTCATACCACATATACTCTTCAACACGTATCAGTGTTTTGTGGAAAGCATGTAACTCTTTCCAGTCTGTAACAGTTTAACCAGTTTGATGTGGAAAAACTGGTCCGTACAGAGCTCTGACCTTAACTCCATTCAGAACGCACCTGTTGGAAGAACTGGAACAGAGATTGTGAGTCAAGCCCGAACACCTATCATTAAGACATTAAGCTTTTTGGAGAGTGACACGTTGCCAGCTTCCAAGACCTGGTAAACATTTTAGGTTTTTAAGGCAGCAGATTTACATACATTTTTCAGTTGACATGAGACTAATGCCAAGCTGTCCTCATACTTTTGTTCCTATTAGTGTAAAGCATAATTTATGGTGCCACAATTGTGTCCGTCTGCATCTGTATTTGGAGAGAAACCAGTGAGAGGGGTTTTCATCTATGGAAATGCAAACATCCTAAAAAGTTCCAACTGCACATTGTTCCATGCGGATGTCATATGTGCTGGTCAAATGCTGATTGTTTGATATGTGGGCTGGAATAAGGAAGATAGCAATCTAATCAGCCAATCAAATGGCAGCAACTCAAGGCATGTCGACATAGTCATATTGAACTGTTGAAGTTTAATCCAAGCACCAGAATCAAGAAAGAAAATAATTTTTAAGTTGCTTTGAACGTGGCATGGCTGTTGATTGGGCTGGTCTGAATGGAGAAAATATCTGGTGAGCATCAGTTCTCTGTGTGAAAATGCATAGTTAATCTAGGTCAGAGGGAGAATGGCCAGACTGCATCGAGGATCAAGACAACATTAAAAGTAACGACTCATTATGAAAAAGGTAAGCAGGAGAGAATCTCTGATGGGCCTATTCCTGTCAACTAAGAACAGAAAAATGAGGCTACAGTTTGGATCAGCTAATCGAAACGGGACAGTATAACTGTAGAATGTTGGCCTGTCTGATAAGTCCCAATTTCTGGTGTGAAATTCCTGTGTGCAGGGTCAGAATTTAAACAACATGAAAGCATGGAGCCGTCCTGCATTCCTTTAAGCAATTCTGGCTGGTGATTCCACTGCTCTCTAATGGCTTCCACAGGCACCAGATCTCCATGCAATAGAGGGGTGTCAAACTCCAGGTTTTAGATCTCACCCTGGGTCAACATACCTGAATCAAATGATTAGTTCATTACCAGGCCTCTGGAGAACTTCAAGACATGTTGAGGAGGTGATTTAGTCATTTAAATCAGCTGTGTTGGATCAAGGACACATCTAAAACCTGCAGGACACCGGCACTCGGGGCCTGGAGTTCAACACCTGTGCAGAGCATCACAGGGATGTGGTGGAAAAGGAAATGCATGTCCTGGATATGCAGTCTAAAAAAACTGCATGAACCGTATGATGCTGTCATGTCAATATGGACCAAAGTGACGGAGCAATGTTTCCAGCACCTCGTTAAATCTACACCGTGAGGAATTAAAGCAGTTCTGAGGGGTTCGACCTGGTAACCCTAACCCTAACCCAGAAAGTGGCTGGTGAGTAGATACAAAATTACAAAAAACTCAATTGACCAGAGTGCAGTGGACTGTCTTCAGCAGTATAAAATAGGTAAAAGCAGCAAATCCACACACTTTTTCAGATTGTTACTGTTAAAACTGATGCTGCTAATTGTCTAACCTCCTCTGCTGAAAACCAGCAGATATTTTGGGCCATCTTACGGTTTGCTTCACTGTTTTAACCTGGATCACTCACAACAGCTGCTAAACAACCAGCCCAACCAAACACACACACACACACACACATCTAAAGTTGTGAGAACGCTCTTTTCATCAGCAGTAAAGAAGAAATATCTGTGATGACGGAACATGTGATGTGCTGTGACAGTGGTGTCACAAAAGGTGTCGATGGAGACAGAGAGTCTTCTGACAGGAAGTGTAAATAACACACATAACTAACGGTGAGAACACTCTTCATCATCTGAATATATATATTGCCTTGGTAAAGATAAAGAAAAGCAAACAAAAGACAGTCATGTTGAAATTTCAGGTTTTTTATTGGTCTAACATGTACGCACATAAATCTGAAAGCATTTCCAGAACAGAAACAACTTTGCGACAATCCCTTTTCTGACATGGCAGCACGTTTGACACAATCCCGTTTGTGGTGCTACACATTACAGATGGCAAGCGACAGAGAATTTACTCTCTGGATTGGGACTGACAAATTTCTAACAGTTGTGCCTCCTTTCCCGGTGCTTTACGAAAAGAGTGTTTTCAGGCAGGACACAAATGCCATAACCGACACGACACTACTGTCAACTGATACTCTGAAAGCAGATGAAAACACTCGTGAGCCTTAATTAACATCAAGCTAAGCTCCTCACAGTCCTGTAGAGCTATACAGTGAGTTGCCATCAAAAGCTTTGTCCTTCAATTTTTATATGAAGCACATGAGAACATGACCTTTTACAGCTGTTACTCAAACCATGATATTGATATACGGCTGCACATTATGAACTGTAATAAGGAGTATCAATTATGTGTGCAGTTGTGGTCAAGTATTTACATACACTCATCGTGGGGATGAATGTCATGGTAATTTGGGGGTTTTATTGATTTCTTTTGTTCTTTTACCAGTTTGGAATTATTGTACGGCATCCATCTCTGATGGATTTGAAAAAAAAGGATTGGGTTTGGATTTTATTGAATCCACACAGGGTCAAAACTATGCATACAGGCTCAAATCTATATGTATACACTCACTTTTTAATCTTTTAATTTACAACGTCTTTTAACTCAACAAGGGTAAGGCCGTTAGTGATCATGATTGACTACAACTGGCAGTTTCTCTTTACCACCATAAAAATCATTTTTTGACAGCGCTCATTGGACTGACCAATACTTAGAACAATGGGAAAGTCCAAGCAGCTTAATGAATCCACTTTACCAAGATCTGGAAGAAGACCCAAACTGTAAGCCTCAGCTAAAGGGGAAAGGACTCGCCACGGATCGCCATCACTCGACTCAGATCGCCTGCTTTTCCATTACAATCCAGTACTATCTAATATACGTGGTTGTCATCATAGCAATGCGTCTGAGCCATTTGTAGCCATTTCCCTCATTGCCGGGTTTCAAAAATAGCAGTTTTGATTTTCATGAACAAAGCACTCTCATGACACATCGAGAGACACTACTGACCAATCAGTGGCATTCAGTCTGACAGCGTCATTTTTTAGTACCTGCTCGGATCACTTGAACCCCGGCCGAGCAGGTACTAAAAAAGTACCTGGTACCAGAACAGTTTAAAAAAATAATTAAACGCCCAAAATGATGAGTATATGTAAACTTTGCACCACAACTGTTCACATTTTAGTATTTTTGCTGTGTAATATGAGCTATTGTGTATCCTAATAACCCCATAAATAACAATTCAGCATGTGACATGCTGTGTTAGAAATGTACACTCTGTTTCATTGTTGGAGAACCTTTAATGCCTGTAATTACACCAAGGTATCACACGTGCGATGTTGGCAGAGCCGCAGCACAGGAGGCATGTGGGAGTGAGGAGGGTTAAAATGCAAAAGGATTACGTCAAAGTGTTGCAAATCTTTTTCAGGGATTAGGGAGGCTTAAAGTCAGGAGAAAACCCAGGGGTATCTTCTCCTGGTCTCTGTGTGTGTGATGTCTGCTTTCTCTGTAGATGACACACAGCACAGGTGCACACAAACATAAAAACATATGTGCCGGGCAAACAAATCATTGGCACTCGTGCACAGCGCTGCTTCCTCCCATCCTGCACGAGCAAACGCATCCATATATGACGTGATGTGATCAAATTCTACTGTATGTGCTGGTGTGCGCGTGGGTGCTATTGAAGTGTGAATAGGCTGCTGGTTTGTCCAGCGCTCCCACCAACAGGCTTAATCTGTGAGATGACCCAAGGGGTCAAACCCATTCTCTCAGACGTGTCCCTTATTGTAGCAGGCAGTTTAAAGGCTCATCCGCAGTCAAGCCCAGTTAAAGCGTGAAGGATCTGGGGGCTATCAGACAGTGTGGCCATCACATCACGTCTGCGTCTGTCTCACTGTGCCTGACAGGGGAGGCAGAGAGGTTTCAGACACAGAGAGAGAGAGAAAGCCGGCCTGACAGCTGTCAGACATGTGGTGTAAATGAAAGGCAGGAGAACAGACTGGAAGACAGAAACACAGACACAGAGACAGGCCGATCGACTGATTAATGAATAGCCAGACAGGCAGTACAGATGCCACACATGCGCACACAGGGGCACAGGTGCATCAGCTGTAGCTCCAGTCCAGTTAGTCGTGTGCTCCGTGAAAACAATAGAGAGGACAGTGGAAATCCGGTGAAAAAAGAAAGCCATTACAATGAATGATAAGCTCTTCATATGGGCCCAGGGAGACAGGGAGTTTGCCCAGGTGCTGCTCTTTGTCAAAGTGTGTGCGTTTGCGTTCAGAATTTGTTTGCATTGGGACAATATGACAAGTCGTATCCATGCAAGAAATGTTTTGTGTCTCACTGGCTGCACCTCCCAGCACTGTAAATATAACACTGAATCACAATCTAGATCCCGAAGAATGCAGTCAGATTTCATTCCCTTTCCTTTCTGTCTGCTTTTCTGACTGCCGAAGAAATTTGTCTATCAAATTTGTTTCACAGTCATTCTTTCTTCTCCTTCCAGAGTAATGATGCCGGTTCATTTCAGCTGGCCGCTGGTAAAAAGCATCTGAGCCGTAGCATTAGTTTCCCCAAAGCTTTCCCTGATAGAGACAGATGGTGTCCATTTAAAAGGTCCCATGGAAGTGTGTTATTTCTGGTGCTTACAACCCACACAGATACTGAGACTCACTGGGAAACACACAATCATGCAGATGTAGACACCCAGCAGAGTCTGCATCTGTGTGTACATACAGACAACCATAAACACGAACAGCACATGCAAATGCACATGTAACCCGCTGAACATGGATGTGTACAAACACAGAGACGGGAAGAGGCAGCGGCGGTATCTGTCTTTGCTGCTGTGTGAAAGTACAATGTCACACCTTTCACGCTGGCCCATTTCAGGAGCCGGGCGTAAATATCAGCTTTTATGGCAGCACCCCTCCCCTCCCCACCCCCTCCTGTTTTCCAGCATTTGAGCTATGAAAATAAAGGCAAACGAAATTCTGCTGATGCATAAAATGAGGATGGGAAAGGCACACAGTAGCACCTGGTGGCATAGCATCAATTGGTGGCTGTTAAATAGCTCCCTGTTTGTGCCAGCTGCTGCATTGTTGGACTGAGACAATATGAGAGTTCCAGTAACAGCGCTCGCCACTGGTTTGTCCATGTGTGCGTGTGTGTGTGTGTGTGTGTGTGCAGCCTGACCTCAACACAACCCACCCCCTGCTCGGGGCATTTTGGTGTTTTCTAGACCTCATTTGACCGGCTTGGGAGACTTTCTGGATTCGTGTCACAACAATTGCATTCAAATTCAAATACTTCATTCAAAACAGCAGGGCTTACCTCAGGATGCACTACATTAGGTGGACACTCCAGCTGTGTGCACGAAGCCGCAGGCCTGCGCCAGCTCGGCTGAGCTGTCTTGGAAATTTGGGTAGGTGGCTGCTGGTTAATTCATGATGCTGCTTATAGTATACACAGGCGTGGTAGATGTGCTCTGTGTGGAGTTTCTCTGCAGGGGCTGAGGGAGGAAACGGTAATTGCTGTTTGGCAATGCATGCTTTCATGCTCCATTGGTTTGTCATTTTTCAAAGTGTAATATTTTCTCTTTCATGATGTGATCCACATGAGAGCTTCCTCCGCAGACACTGCCTGTCTGAGACTCATTCACCACAATATTACTGATGATGGCGCTACAAATGATAAGTCTCGGGTCATCTGGGGGTCTTTCTCTCTCTCACAGAGTTTTTGAAATGAACTCCCAATTTCAAATAAAACTCAGATTTTATTTGCATGCCATGATTTCAAAATATGAAAAATTTCTTTCATGGAGCTTCATGACCCTGCACCAGGGTCATGAGTCTAAGCATGAGTCTAAGCAGGGTCATGAGATAACCAAGATCTCTAAATTGCTAAATGCATTTTAAAAATGGCTTGGTAAAGTAAAACACCCACAGGTTGTAATTACATAAAGTAAAATCACATAGAAATAGACAACCAAAAATGATGCACTGGAAATATTCATCATTAATAAACTGAAACACGGATATATTTAGGTATAGCTTGATTCTGTATGGCATTTTATGTATTTTAAATTGATCATTTGAATCAGTTTGTGGAGACAAATTTGGAAAACAAGCTAAAATCAGGGTGACTGTGGCTCACCAGTGGGCCGTCTACCAGTTAGAAGGTTAGTGATTTGATCCCTGGCATGCTCCAGTCTGCATGCCAAAGTATCCCTGGGTAAGGTGCTAAACCCAGAATTCCTTCTAATGTGTGTGATGTCTGTGCATATGTGCCGGTCTCAGATTTTTCTTTTTATTATTGTTTTTAATATCTCTAAATGAAGTGGTGTTGTTGCCGCAGTAGAGTTTCCTTCCTAAACACATCACAGTTTGCAATGTTTTCATTTACAGCTTTAAAATACTTCCACAGGATGCTTCTCTTTGCTGTCACTCACTGGAGCCTAGATGTGTGTGCTCAGTGCCGGTGAGTCTTGTGATAGCACAACAAAACACAAACACCAACACTGGTGTTGGTACCATCAACATTTGGATCAGTCCGCCTGACCTTAACTGTTTACACTATATGGGTTATAAGTGCTAGGCCACCTACACATTGCACCTACAGGACTTTTTCAGCCAATGAAAATGCGTGCAATGACATTCTGAATTCACATTTTTTATGCTGGTATTGATGTCAGAAGAGATTTGTAACGCTACAGTTACTGAGTCAGCAGAGCGTTGGCACCTTTTACGAATTATGTTCCTCAGCTCTCGGTGACCCCGCTCTGTGACTTTATGTGGTCTGTCACTTTGTGGCTGAGTTGCTATGGTTCCTAAACATTTCCACTTTGCAATAATATCATTTGCAATTGATTGTGGAATATCTACAAGGTAAGACATTTCACAGACTGGGTTGTTGCAACCTTGCCATCTGATTACAGTATCAAAATTCAGTTCAGTGAGACGTTTAGAATGACCAATTCATTCACAAACGTTTTTAAAAGCAGATTGCATGGCTAGGTGCTTGATTTGATACATCATTGGAATTGAATTGAATTCAGTTTGGTTTTATTTTCATAGCATCAAATCAAAACAACAATCACCCCAAAGTGCTTTATATTGTTAGACAAAGACCCTATAGTAACACAGAGAAAACCCCAACAATCAGATATCCTGTTATGAGGAGGCACTTGTCAATAGTGGGAAGGAAAAACTCCCTTTTAACAGGATGCAACCTCCAGCAGAATAAGACTCAGGGAGGGTTCGGCCATCTGCCACTGCTGGTTGGGGGTGAGGGGAGGAAGACAGGACAAAAGACACACTGTGGAAGAGAATCAGAGATTAATAATAAATAATGATTAAATGCAGAGTGGTATGTAAACAGAAAAGGGTATGTGAAGAAGAAACACATGGGAAGCCCTCGGCAAACTAGATTAGTTATGCTGCAAACTATTGCAGCATAACTAAGGGAGGATTCAGAATCACCAGAACAAGGCCTAACTATAAGCTTTAATAAAGGAAAGTTTTAAGCCTAATCTTAAGAGTAGAGAGGATGTCTGTCTCATGAAGGTTGAGGGCTCTGCCTCACATTCTACTTTAAAATACTCCAGGAACCAGAAGTAAACCAGCAGCCTGAGAATGAAGTGCTCTATTGGGCTGATACAGTACTATGAAGACTTAAAGACTGGGCCTGATTATTCAAGACCTTGTGAGTGGGAAGAAGGATTTTCCATGGATAGAACTGAAAGCACCCACAAGATAAACAGGTGTATCCCAATAGGTTAGTCAAATTTACTTTTCAGATCTCAACACTGAGGACAAAAACAAGAACAAGAATAACAAGAACTCCTTCTTTCAGTCTCCACCTAAGAAAAAATATATGGTACTATAGCCACACTAGAGCCTACTTTGTGTACCTGCTATCTGCTAACTTTGTCTCTTATTGCAGCCTATTTCACATCATGCACAGTCGTTTGATGCATGGTACGCTGTCCTAAGACAACATGTGAGCATTGTGGATTCTTTCTTTCCTGGCCCATCAGTTTCTGTAGAAAACTTTGACTGAATCATTTTGGAAGCATTTAATTTTCTAAATTGTGAAGCATATTATCTTTCCACTAGTAGTTGCCCTTATATAATATACTTTGTTATAATTCATAAACAAATATGTGTTTTTTCTATGAAGGCCTCAGTCAAGGTCAGAGTTCATCATTCAACAATAAGAAGACGACTGGGCTGGGTGTTACAAGTATGTAAAAAACTAAGAAACCAATAAAGGAGCAAATTTTTTTTCACATCAACTGTAAATTATTGCACCCAAGGTCTTAACAGCATCAACCTAAAAAAAAATTAAGAGCCTGAAACTCTTATCTTGCAGTATTTTTAACCAGTGATGCCAGTCTTAGACTTGGTACACACATTAAACATGTGGTACACAGAGCTCACAATGCAAGGTTGGCAAAGATTTATACCAGCATGGGGCCATTATGCCCTCATAGCAGAGGCCAGCCAACAGACTTCATCCACATGTTCTGGCTCAGGCCAAAGAGCTGCACCTTCCTACAAGTATATATCAAGGTTTTTGGTAAGATGTTTGGAATCCAATTTGACCCAGATTGACTCTGTCTCCACATATAAAATGAAATTCATGTGTTCATTGCTTTCACCACACTTACAACAAGACAACTGTACATTGCAAAGTTGAAGCAGTGTGCCCCTTCAGCCTTGTCTCAATGACTCTAAGGTGGCGTGGAATTCCTAAATCTGGAATAATTTAATGTCTCTCTGGGATCCCATGGTGAGAAGTACAATGGAAAACAAAAATTTAGACTTAAACTGTATTTTGTAAACTTGTTACCAACTTTGAAATTAAATTAGTCTTGACAAGAATGCATAAATCTGAAGATTTTCATGTACTCTGTGGCCATAGGCTTTAGGAACCCCGAGGAATCAGTAGCATTGACTGAGAGCACCTCACACACCTCCGGGTTATATTGTTTTAATGTGAAATTGTCTCACTGCTCTCAACCATGCTTTTATATCTCTGCCATTTTACTAACGAACCCCTCTCCCTCAACACCCCCCATCTCCACCTTCTCATTAGTGCTCCCTGCCAACTCTCCAACAACACAGACTCTTCCTCTGTCTGCTATTAATGAGGGAACTGAGGATTCCTAATAAGCAGTTTCCCTACAGTAAGGCCAGCGATCTGATGATCCCCTATGAGCAAGCACTTGGCAACTGTGGAGAAGAAAAACTCCCGTTTGGGAAGAAACCTCTGGCAGAACCAGGCTCAGGAAGGAGCAGCCATCTGCCGTGACTGGCTGGGTTTTTAACTGTTGTTTGCATGACTGAGATGGTAAGAGCCTAATTAACACCATACCCCAATTATTAGTTATGTCCCAATTAGAACTGTCATAGTCCAGTTAGAGCCAAATAAATTTGGCACTGATATTTTCTTATATTGCTCAAAAGTTGAAAATGTAGACATGAAGAACTTCATTCTTTCCATTTCCATAGAGGAAAATTAAAGGTTTTGTGTTAAACATATTGAAGTTCAATATCAAATTAAATTTAGCATGGAGAGCAAGACATTTGAAAGTAAAGTACTAATGCAAATAGGATCTACTTCTAGTGATCTCAAATTTGCTTCAAGATGTCTTAGGATTCTGCCACTGACTGCTACAACCCGTTGCCAGACCACGGGACAAATGGTCACAATTGCTGGCTTGTACAGGTTAAACACTGTGGTAAGAGATTGTCCTGAAAATCCAGTTACTCTCCGCTCAAAAGGAATTTGATTTAGCCTGGAGAGCAAGACATTTGAAAGTAAAATACTAATATAAATAGCATCTACATCAAGTGACCTCGAGTTTGCTTCAAGTTGTCTTGGGATTCTGCCACTGACTGCTACGACCCCTTGCCAGACCACGGGACAGATGGTCACAGTTGCTGATTTGCACAGGTTAAACACTGTGGTAAGAGATTGTCCTAAAAATCCAGGTACTCTTCTGATGATAGAAACCCCTCTATGAGGAATATCATTATGTTCTTGTCTCCCTACCAAGGATGGCCCGTCTCTGTTCACAATTTCATCATGGTGGTCTGTGACTCTGGGGCAATATCTTAGGTCCGAGTTCCTGACATCACCAGAGTCCAACTCATCTCGATTTGAATTTTCCCACAGCTGATGTCTTTGACTCACAAAAGGCTGTTGCTGTATATTTTCAGGGTGAAGAATTTCACACACTTGGTTTAACCCGCTGGTCTGATTATGTGATTCTGTAAGTCTGCTGGAGTGGGGTTTATGCTGATTTGGCAAATGTATCTCATGTGCCACACATACAATTTGGTCAGCTGTGGGTGAACGTTGGTCATCAAATCCCAAAGTTTTTCCAATGATTTGGTGAGCATAAGTGCAATACAAATCGCGTCCCAAACTGAGTTTGACATATTTACAGATGATGTGAGTTCTCTAACTATTTCTTTCCTTAATTCTTGCAGTACTGCAGTTATAGCAGGTAAGCAAGCTTCTAGCTCTTTTTCATGTGACTCGTAGGCAGAGATGGGCAGTAACGCGTTACTTGTAACGCGTTACTGTAATCTGATTACTTTTTTCAAGTAACGAGTAAAGTAAGGGATTACTATTGCAAAATCGGTAATTAGATTACCGTTACTTTCCCGTAGGAACGCTGCGTTACTGCATTACTAAAACCGTGATTTTTTTGCGAGAATGTCTCACGACAGTGACGTAAGCGAGTGCGACGTTCGTGACAACAGCTGTGTGCAGATCAACAATGGATCATATATCGATTGTGGGAGAGAGTATGAGTGTGCAGCGTTTAAAGCGTGGAAGTACTGACCTTACTTTGAGTTTGATTCCATAAAAAGTGACAAAAACATTAGCGTTCGTTGTGCGTGGGAAGAAAACTTTTTACAGCGAAAAAAACCCCTAAACAAGCACCGAGTGCGCAACGACGTAATGGGAAACTCACAGAGAAACTCGCGGATTCTTCCACTGACCGCTGCGGCACACCTGCACCAGGGTAAACCTCCGCCTACCCTACTCCTGCTTTACAGGTGAAAATAGAGCAACAGGACCGCTGAGTCTTTGACTTTATTTATTTTCTGCTGTGTTTTACTTGCATCTATTTGAAAGAGTGAGTGTAAACACAAAAAAAATTTTATTTTATGTGCTGGAATGTGCAGAAAATAGCTTTAAATGTTAAACTAATTTATTCAAGTCAGAGAATGTTGCATATAATTAAATTTTTGCTTGATGCATAAAGTTAAAAGATTAAAACTGATAAAACAAGTTAAAGAAAAGAGACTTTTCCATTTGATTACATTTTGTATGATGGATTATGCAGAAAAAGTAGAATTGGGCTGAAAGATCTATCGCTTTATCACCTATTCAGGTTGTAAATCGTATTTTTAAAAAGTAACTAAGTAACTAAGTAACTAAGTGATTAATTACTTTTGAAAATAAGTAACCAGTAAAGTAACGGGATTACTCTTTTGGGGAAGTAATCAGTAATTAGTTACTGATTACTTTTTTCAAGTAACTTGACCAACACTGCTCGTAGGTCTACTTAAGGTTTTTTGGGGATCAAGGGGGGGGGGAATCTTCTGACGTCACAAGGGTCACGTGAACATGGACCAACGGCGACAATCTGGTTACCATGGAAACAGTAGTGTATTTTTCCGCAGTTTAAAATTGCTAGTGACTGTACCGATTGAATGACGTGATTTATTTATATTGCTAACTACTGGCGCTAGATTAAGGAAAACTGTTATCTACGTGCGGCCATCCTAAATATTTTTAAGTGATTTCAAGTCTTTTTGTACTGAACAAACAGATGTAGCGAAGCCGTAGCGTTGCTCAACACGAGTATAATGATATGTGTTTGCGTGTAATCATATCTAATCAATGTCAGACTTGACGTTCGCGAGTTTTCTATGACGTCACAGTAAAAGTTTCCAGTTTCTAAGTCTAAGGTTTTCTGTGTCTGCATGTTCACACTGTGCCTGCTGTTGGTCTTCTCCAGGCTTAATCCCACAGCTCAAACATATGGATATATAATAGACTTGTAGTCAAGACCGCCTAATCTGAGACCAAGACAAGACCAAGACCAGAGGGTATCGAGACCAAGACCAAGACCAAGTCGAGACGAGACCAATACCGAGACCAAGACCGAGACCAATACCAAGACCAAGACCGAGACCAAGACCGGGACAAAAAAGACTAACTTTTGTGTGCTTTTGAGGGCTGACATGATGGTACTGACTGGCCCCAAAGTCATCTGACAAATCAGCGATCACCTCCAACAACTGTCTAAAGAATGGGAAATATGTAACTGGTTTCAGTGATACTTTATATATAGATAAAATTGTAACATCAAACTGAAGATTATAATCCACAATGCGGAGGGATTTGAGCATGGCTGAGCCACTGTGTGTCGCTGTGTGACAGCTGAGCAGCGAAAGGAAATTAATTGAGGAGCCGGCTCTCGCTCAATGGGAGTCGACTATTCTGATTCACTACAAAGCACTCTCTAAGCACGGCTCTTAGAGCTAAAGCTTTTGCGCATGATACATTATCAAACGTTACGCTGTGTGTCATGGATACTGTTGACTCCAAATCTCCCGACCACTATGTTGATCTGAGACAGCAAGACCGAGACAGCGAGACCAAGACAAGACCGAGACCAAAGTCCGTTGAGATCAAGACAAGACCGAGACTAAAGTCCGTCGAGACCAAGACGAGACCAAGACCATGTAAAAGTGGTCTCGAGACCGGTCTCGAGACATCCAACTCTAATATATAATAATATAATATTCATGGTAAAATGATTGTAGCACTTATATGTATGTTTGCAGGTTCCCTATAAGAGCAGTTGATGTAAACCTTTGCTCTCTAACGCCAGATATTCAGATGGACTGAGAAATTATTACAAGTTAAAATACAAAAGTAAGGAATGTGTTTTAAAAAGGACTAACCTATCTCATTATAATTAATATTGAAATAATCCTTAATGATAGTGATTCTGCTCCTGATCTTTCCATTTCATGTCGCACACATCACTGAACACCTGCTTGATTATTTTTATTATTATTATTATGTTATTTTCATAGACTTGTTCAAAAGCATTTTGGAGGTTTTGTTTCTGACTCAACCACATTTATACTTTGTCTTGTTGGCTGAGACCACAATTGTGGAGATTTTGCTGATTTACATGGTGCCATGCTGAGTGGCAGCGTGTTATCTCCAGTAAGTGGCAACAAGCTAGTAAGACACTCGTGTTAGTAAAAGATTTCTACTCTTTTCTTTGCTGAT